>NC_071391.1:63896660-65146660 GCF_022682495.2 Desmodus rotundus
GTTTTAAAGCTTATAAGATTTAGCATAATGGCAGATTTCTGCCATTAAGTCCTTCTCCCTTTAAAAACACCCCAAAACACAGAGTCCTGCCTCACTTTGCTAAACAAGGCCAGTTTCAGAATATGCCAGTCCGAGATACCATCCTTCAGAAAAGCAGGAGTCTGCGGATCAGCCTCCCTAGTCACAGGTCATCTCCAAGCATCTCTCACGAATCCTGGTGGCTAGGCAGGGCCCCGGCAGCCTCATCAGCTCTGCTGCTGCCTTCACCAGGCAGACTCGAATCTGGCTGGGTGGGCAGGTCCCCCATTGCACCACCAGCTCTGGCGACTCAGTAGATTTCTGGCTTTTAGACCTCGTCTCTCTTATTCCAGACCACGTGGCTTCTCTCTCTTACTCCAGACTGCATGAGTTGTTTTATTTTTCTCTTTCATTCCACCTTCATTTAAATGCTCGGCCTGGAACTTCCTACGTGACCTCATATCTGGCCCCTCCTATGATGTGTTAGTGTCCACCATTTTTGCCAGTTCCTCCATACCTTTTTGGCTGCCATCTTTAGTCAGGGCAAAAGTTCCCAGCGACACGTGGACATCCAGGGTGGGCATCTGCGCCTGTGTGTTGTGCAGGTGCGGTGTGAGTGCTATATGTGCTATATGAGCTCCCCCCACCTCTATGTCACCAGGCCATGAACGTGTTCAGTCACATACACAATTTGCCCTGGGCAGTGGCCCTCTTTCCTTCAGGAGGGCATGGCTATTAACCTGCCACTGTTATGCAATGCATCATCTACTTCCCCTATCAAGAGTTGTGGGGGATACACTCTGTACCCCGTTACAATACTTTTTTACCTTTCTGTCAAAGTAATTAAAGTAGTGTCAGTAGTAGGTGATGATTTACGTACAATAAAAAAATACTATAGAAGTGAGAAATGAAAATTTGAAATTGGAGGGGAAAAGTAAATTAATTGGGCGGGGGGGGGGGGGCTGGGTGGAGGCAGGCAAGTTGGGAGGAAATTGGGGACATCTGTATTAGTATCAACAATAAAAATAAACATTTAAAGTAAAATCTTTGCAACAGAAAAAAGAGTAAATGAATCTTTATTGTAAGTATCTGTTTTTAATTTAGCATGAATCACAAAAGGAGGGTAGATGGGGCCTGCCTGAGTTTTAAGATAGGATAAGAACACTGAATGTGCCCAATAAAAGCTTTAAGCTACTTTATAAATAAAAGGATTTGTTAATATTTCCTGGAAAATATCTGCTGCAGATAAGAAGCCATCTCTGTGAGGAGGAAGAGGACCGCAGCTCTGTGCAGGAAAGAATGAGGAATGAAATCTCCGACCTCACAGAGGAGCTTCATCAGAAGGAGATCACTATAGCAACAATCATGAGGCGAGCTGCCCTTTTGGAGAGACAGTTAAAAATGGAGTTAGAAATAAAAGAGAAAATGTTAGCAAAACATCAGGTATGGAAGCAGGCAGGACCGCACCTGCCCAGGTCCCTCTCTTGCTCAGTGCAGACAGAGCAAAGCTACTTACTTACTGCCTCCAGGACTGACTAGTACAAGCATTGCGTTTCTCGGTATTGTCTCAGAGACTAGCATCCCAGAAATGTTTTGTGGAGTCACATAAAATCTTTGTCAGATCATGCAAAGTGTCATCCAAAAAAAGGACCAGGGAAATAAGTGACAGTGCAAGATAATTTCATTAACTCTCATCCGAAAATTTTCTTGTGACCCATACATTTTGATCTCCTCCCACAGCATGCTCTAGTCAAAGATTTCTTCCTGAACTTGTTTTCTGTAGTTTCTGTCCATGAACATTTTTATCTTTCTAAAAAGCCTCTATTCCAGTCTTTCCCAGATACTTCCCACCCCCATTTTATGTGTTCATTTTCGGGTTTTAAAAAACGGACATTGAAATGTGAAAATAGTTCATATTCACTACACAGTGACTCAATGCACAGCATGGCCCATGGGGGAAACAGCAGTTACAGCATTCCACTGATAAAATGCTGCAAGTAAGTCCTGAGTCCGCCCTCTCTCCCTTCCTTCCTCCTTCCCTTCAGTCCTATTTATTTTGCAATTCTCTCAATCCCTTATTCACCATCAAACGGATGCCTCGCTATTCAAAGCATAGGATTTATCTGCTTTTTTTCCCCAACTCTAGAGGAGTTGAAAGCACCATTCAGTAACTTTCAAGGCATTTGAGGGTCACTCCAGAAATAACACGGCCATTTAAATCTATGTATTATAAAAACAAGAGAAGATTCAGCCTTTGCCCAACTATAAGCCTTACCGATTAATTTGTACAAGACCCAGGAAAACAGCACAGGCAGGATAGTGGCATTGGCTGTACCTGTAGAGGAAAGGTTACTTTCCACATTAACAGTGATCTGGGTAGTTGAATTATAAATTTTTATTTTCACCATTATAGTCTTATGTATTTTTAGGTTTTTGTCAAGGAGAATGAATATATTTTGTAATTTACAAAAGTAAGTGTTTTTGAGGAAAGTGTTTTATATAGAAATGAGCCCTAGATAGATTAAAGGGTACATATTGTGTTCTCTAAATATTGTCAAGTAGAAGAAATCGGGGGAAAATAAATTAGGAGACAAAAATGAAATAGTCACCAAAAAAAGGAAATTTGGCAGAAATATCAGAAGGAACAAAATTAACCATGAAAGTCCTATTTGCATATTGTCAAAATTAATCAGGTAAAAAGAAATTTAATGGATAGTGTTATTCAAATGTCCTTTTAAAATTGTGATTTTTCTGGTGATAATTTGCATACACTAGAAAATAGAAGTGAGAAAAGGAACTTGGGAATTGGGAAGAAAAATGTAAATGAGTCATTATTTCAGTTGACTGTTTCTATCTTAGTGCTGATCAGAAAAGGAGGGTAAAGTGGGGCCTACCAAAAATAGAACTTAATGAGAATGCCTGATTTATGATAATCATGCCCAAGGAGTATTCCCCTTCAGTGCCCTTAGGAAATATTTATACTAACAAAATAAAATTAATTGTAAAAGAATTATGAGCTTTTATTATGCATTTTACATTCACTTTTACCTACTAATCTCCTTTCAGGTCTCAGATATAAGATATAAAGCTGTCAGAACTGAAAATGAACACCTAAAAGGAATGATGGGAGATTTAGACCCTGGACGGTACATGGTAATATGCTGAAATTATTCAGTAAATTGAACAGAGATTACTTAGTTGGTCAGGATTTAGCCAGATATTATTTAGTGAGCACTTCCTATGGGGTGGCAAAATATTTTGCACATCGATTGAATTTCCTTTTATCTTCAGGCTAAAACACTTGAATTTCAGTTTTCTACCTTGTTCTTTTCTTGGGTTGGGCTCAATTCTGATCATTTCCTCAAACATGCTACTTCCTTGCTTTTGCTCTTTCTGTTGCCTCTGAAATCCTATATCCTGCATGGCCTGACTCAAGTGTCCACCTTCCCCTGGAGGAAACCGTCCCTGAAACTCCAGTCAGAACGAATCGTTCCATCCACACTTGGTTTGTATTTCGGTCTCACTTATTTCTCAGCTTCGCACTTGCCCACTGAATGCTGAACTCCTGTTGCGGTGAGGTGCCGCAACATTAGCAGATGTTTGTGTCTCCAGCACCTCGCCACATCCGGAGTATAATAAATGTTCAGTGAAAGTTGGTTGAAAAGAAAGGATAAGTGAATGAAGGAGTGAGAACTTACCTTGTGGCTTTAACCAGCGACTCTTCAGGTTTACACAAGGCAACTTAACCTGGCTCTGTGCCTTTCATCTCAGCTGTTTAATATAACAGTTGAGGGCTGGTTTTTATATGTAAACAGGATAACGCTTATTTATCAAACTAATGAAATATCTTTGTTATTTGTTTACCATTTATTTGATCTGAAAGAAAATTCTGAAGTAAAATAATTTTTCTACTGTTTGGGGAATGGAGAGGGTAAGAGAGGAGTATGGTCATTGCTTAACCTGGCTTCAGGTTCCTCAGCTGTGAAATGAGGACGTTGGATTAGGCATTCCCCATGGTCTCTTCTTAAGCCATAATACTGTATTTCTTTTTCATTTATTTTTTCCATCACCATTTATCCCCCTATACACTCTTCTACCTCTACCGCACCTCCCCTCGTTCCTGTATTTCTGTAATAGTATGTAATTGTTCTCATAATAGTCCATATTCTAGCATCAAAGAGCACAGGCACTCTGGAAGCATTTTGGCCTCTCCTCCGGGCCCGGCTGTGGGTCCTGTGATCGGAGTACCCTACGTGGATAAAAAGTAAAGCATAGGTGGTTTCCCCATCTGTTACTTAAAGTCTTCATGACACCTAGGGCTGTCGTTTCTGAACACTGGAAACACAGAAAGTTAAATTGGATCCTGCCCTCATGAGTGTCTTTTTTTTTTCTTTCACAAAATGGTTTTATGTTATTTAAAAAAATAATTTTAGGTGTATTCTGCATCTTCACAACCCCCCAAGCCTGCTTCACTCTGGCTTCACCCTGTAGGCATTTAGCTTTGCTCATTTATTTGTTTTTTCAAGAAATAAAACAAATAAAGATGTGTAAAGAAAAAGCTAACTATCCCTACTTCTATCCCCAGTCCTAGTTTGGATTCCCGAGATACCCCGTGTAGCGCTCTGTAACATTTCCTTTGCTCACACACACACATGAGGGGATGAGTCGGGTGTTCTTGTACAGAAACAAATGTATACCACACATTAACTGCCTTTTGACTATATATCATAAATATCTCTACAAGTCAGCAGAAAAAATCTTCTGATTTTCTTCTAATTTCTTAGGAAAAATACATTCTTATGTAAAATACGTATAATTTTTAACAAAGTGAATCACAACTTTCATACTTGTGATTTTAGTGGTCTTTTCTTGCTTCTCCCTTTCTCCTTTTTCTATTTCTCTTTGCCACCTCACACCACATCTACCGGATAACACATGTTAATTATGCAGTATGTATCAATTTGTAATTTTTCATTTTTATGAATTCATATATGTGTGTGAACATACATGCATACATACATATGTATGTGGTCATATAAAACTAGGGGTTTTAACTTTTTTGAAAAAATGGATCACATTATACATATACACTTTTCTGTGTCTTGTTTTTGTTCATTCAGCAACATCCTTTGCAAATCCTTAGAAGTCGCTGGTTTAGGTCTATGTCGTTCTGTATAATGGCTTAGTAATACCCCATGATGTGAATGTATCAAAATTTATTCAACTATTTTTCAGAATTAATTCACTCACAATTAATTCAATATTGTTTATTGGTGTTCACACAAATAAATAATACTATTGCCAAAGAGAATATTAAATAATAGTGGTTACTGACAAATTTGTCTAATTCATGATTTTAGATGAAATTGTTTTAGTGTTTTACTGTTTAGGGTAATATTTTGTTCTTGATTTATGGTCTTTATTATATCTTTCTTTTTTATTTTTATTGTTGACAATATTTTTAATGTCTCCATTTTCTCCTTTGCCCACCTCCCAGCCCCCGTTCCCCTCCCTCAGCCCATCACCGCACTGTTGTCTGTGTCCATGGGTTACGCGTACATGTTCTTTAGCTAATCTCTTCCCCTTCTCTCATCCAGTCCCCCTCTCCCACCCCTCTCACATCTTTATATCCCTAATTTACTTAGAGTTAAGGTTTGCTGCTGGTTTTTCATTAAATGTCTTTTCAGTACATATGACATCGTGTGGTTTTTGTTCTTTAACTTGTTGATATGTAATAGACTATGGTTGGTAGATATTTTCTACATTGATCCACCTTTGCATTCCTGCCATAGTTCTTCCGGGTCATTGCATTCAGCAGCTAGGGCTGCTGCAACAAGCTACCACAAAGTGGGCGGCTTCAAACAACAGAAACTTACTGTGTAGTTCTGGAAGCTAGGAGTCCAAAGGTGTCCACCCTTAGCAGCCATACTCTAACAAGTTTGATACGTTACTGGATTCTGTGTGATAATATTTTACTTAGAAATTAAGACCAGTATGTATGTGAGATTTGTATATAATTCTGTTTTTTTCTACTTGTTTTATCATTATGCTGGCTTTAGAATATAAACTGGGAGCTTTCTATCCTTATGAGTGGGCTAAAAGTGTTTAAATAATATGGGAAAGATCGTATTATTTGAAGGGCAGAAAGAATGTAGCTGTCAAACTATCTGCACATTGAAGTTTTAATCTCAATTACCTTTTCATTACCTCGGTATATTCAAATTTCCCTTCTTAGGTTTTTTTTTGTAATTTGTATTTTTCTAGGAAATCTTTACCCATTAAAATTGGTTTCTTTATTATCAAAGGTAGTGATATCCTACAATTCTTTTCATCTCTTCCATATTCTGTGTTTATGTTCCTCTCATTCCTAAGCTTGCATAGTTTAGGTCTCTCTCCTTTTTTAAGTCTGACACACAAGGGGATTATTTATTTTATTAGTATTTATAAGTATTGGCTTTGGGATTTATAAACCTCGATTAAATTTTATCTCCTCCATGAATTTGTCTCCAACTACTCTAGGCCCCATTTATTTCTCCTTTCTTTGACTTTCTTTAGCACTCTTAGTTATAAAAATGTAGCACGAAGTTTTGAATTGTCTTCTTTTTTTAATTTCTATATAAATATATGTATTTTTGTCTCATCAGTCATAGACTTCTATAGAAAATAAATGATTACATTTTATACTTTTTCTTCATACCAGGTTTGGTATAAAGTAGGGCTCAATAAATACTTGTAGATTTATGAATCTCACCTGTAGTCTAAGAGACATGAATAAATTACCATGGAAACCATTGCTAATATCATGAAAGAGATCAGCAAATCCTGTTTTATCTCACTTCCTGCATGATCTCAGTCCAAATGCTTGTTGCTATTCATTGATTAAAAAGCATTAGAATTCCTACTTCGTGCAGCATAATTTAACACACAATTACATTTTATATTATTCACTATTTTTTTCATACATGTTAGTTTAATCTACTCAATTTTAGGTGTATTTTTTAAAGTATATTTTATTGATTTATGCCATTATAGTTGTTCCATTTTTTTCCTACCCTTTATCCTCTTCTGCCCTGCACCCCCCTCCCTCCAGCATCCCCCACCCGCTTAGTTCATGTACATGGGTTGTACATATAAGTTCTTTGGCTTCTCCATTTCCTGTACTATTCTTAACCTCCCCCTGTCTGTTCTGTACCTACCATTTCCCTGTACCTTTCCCCCAGTCTCCTGCCTTCCCCTCCCCGCTGATAACCCACCATGTGATGTCCATTTCTGTGATTCTGTTCCTGTCCTAGTTGTTTGCTTAGTTTTTGTTTTTCTTTTGCTTTTTGGTTTCAGTTGTTGATAGTTGTGAGTTTGTTGTCATCTCACTGTTCATAGTTTTGATCTTCTTCTTATTCTTACATACGTCCCTTTAACATTTCATATGATACGGGCTTGATGATGATGAACTCCTTTAATTTTACCTTACCTGGGAAGTACTTTATCTGCCCTTCCATTCTAAATGATAGCTTTGCTGGATAGAGTCATCTTGGGTGTAGGTCCTTGTCTTTCATGACTTTGAATACTTCTTTCCAGCCCCTTCTTGCCTGCAAGATTTCTCTTGAAAAATCAGCTGATAGTCTTATGGGAACTCCTTTGTAGGTAACTGTCTCTTTTCTTTTGCTGCTTTTAAGATTCTCTCCTTATCTTAATCTTAGATAATATAATTATGATGTGCCTGGGTGTGTGCTTCCTTGGGTCCAACTTCTTTGGGACTCTCTGAGCTTCCTCTGGACTTCCTGGAAGTCTTTCCTTCACCAGATTGGGGAAGTTCTCCTTCATTATTTGTTCAAAAAAGTTTTCAATTTCATGCTCCTTCTCTTCCCCTTCTGGCTCAGATATTGGTACACTTAAAGTTGTCCCAGAGGTTCCTAAGCATCTCGTCATTTTTTTGATTTCTTGTTTCTTCATTCTGTTCTCATTGAATGTTTATTTCTTCCTTCTGCTCCAAATCATTCATTTGAGTCCCAGTTTCCTTCACGTCACTGTTGGTTCCCTGTACATTTTCCTTTATTTCACTCTGTATAGCCTTCACTTCTTCCACTATTTTGCATCCATATTAACCATTTCTGTGAGCATCCTGATTACCAGTGTTTTGAACTTTGTGTCTGATAGGTTAGCTCTCTCCTCATCACTTATTTCTTTTTCTGGAATTTGATCTGTTCTTTCATTTGGGCCATATTTTCTTTGTCTCGGTGCACCTGTTACATTGTAAGGGGCAGAGCCCCAGGTATTCTCCAGGGCAGGGTAACCCACTTCACTAGGTTGTGGCACTGTCTGTGACAGAGGGGACAAAGAGGGAACAATGCTGCTTGCTTGGCTCTTGGCTGACTTTCAGTCACTTCCTCCTCTATCCACGAGCAAATTGAGCCCTTCTGGTGCTGATTCCTGGGTGGGTAGGCTTGTATACGATCTAGGATCCTATGGGTCCTTCCAACAGACTCTCCTCTGAGGCTGGGTATTTCTCCTGCCACCGAACCCCCCACAGGGTTTTACAGCCAGAGGTTTGAGGCTTTATTTCCTGCACTGGAACCCTGGGTTGCATGGTCTGTCTCACTCCCCAGTTGTTTCCCTCCAGTTTATCTGCATGTGAACATGGGACCGCCTGGTCCACCAGCCGCTGCCTTGCTGCACATCCTCTCTGCCCTAGCTGCCCGTCTCTGCCCTTCCTACCAGTCTGGATGAGTGTTTTCTCTTTAACTCCTTGGTTGTTGGATTTCCATACAGTTTGATTTTCTGGCAGCTCTGGTTGTTGTTTGCTTTTAAATTGGTTGTTGTCCTCCTTTTGTGCGAGGAAGCAATGTGTATCTACCTATGCTTCCCTCTCGGCCAGAATCTCTAATCTACTCAATTTTTTATTGTATTTTCATGAAGGGAAGATCTCTTTTTCATATCTGATTACCTCTGTAGCACTTAGAACATATACATACAATGTACATTTGTTTAGAGATTGGATAATTGGGTATCATAAAATGGAATACCACTGAGATATGGCCTTCAGTGAGATACTTACTGAAATAGGACTTAGTCATATATATTTTACGTATGATTATAATTCATATTGGAAGTTTACTATATAACTGCTTTATTTTTTTATGAAGATTTAGAATTGACTTTGATAATTGAAATAGTGAAGGCACTCCCCAAAGAGAAAAATCTCACATCTATTAATTTTAAAAAGACTTTAGTATAATTCTTTGAAATTTTACAATCTATTATGTCACTTATTTAGGACTCAGTTTAAAGATTTCGTGAAGAAAACTTGTATCTGTTATGTGTTAAATAATTACATAGCTAGATAATTAGATACTTCCTTCTGAAGTATTTGGATAAGTAAATATGGAATTAAGTCATTGGTGCTAAAACTTTACCTCAGGAAAGAAGAAACAAAATATTTACATCATTATTGTTAGGTCTTCTAAAATATGTGGTATTTATATATTATTAAAATAACAATTATTTTTTTCCTTTCTAGATAAGTGAAGTCACTGATATTAAGGTAAGTTAGTTCTAAATAGAGCTTTGAGAACATTTCTGCTTGACTGACTGAGGCGCCCTGCTGACTGACACTTAGGGAAAGACAGTGTTAAAAGGCACCCACCAGTGGCAGCCACAGCAGCCTGCGTGCAGCGTCATCCAGCGATGCAGTACGGGGCACAGGGGCAGCTCCCATTGTCCTCCAAAGGGTGCACTGAGGAGACTGACCACCTGCTATGTGAGTTCCTCACGTCACAGTGAGATTCTTACACTAGTAATAGTGCGAGTAGGAGGTTCTTGGCTCTGAAAAATATGTTTTCTGTGGATTTGTGCAAAAATTTAACTGCATGGAGAAAAGTGAGGGGTTTATCTTTATTCTGCTCCTGGGGAGCTCACAAAGAATCCAGTCTATCATGATAATTTATATAATTTCATATTTACTTAGACCTCTATTTATATTTATTAAATTTTCTTTTATTTAAAGAAAGTGTCATAAAATGAGATTTAATCATATCTTAGAATTTATGGTGACTTTAAAGACTAATTTGCCTTTTACTATCCATAAAGTTTGCTAAATAAAATAATAGCATAAAAATTAGTATCCTCATGAGTATCTAAAACATCCATTTACACACTGAAAATCAGCATACTAACCATAAGGCATAATTAAAGCCAGTCCTGTAGAAATACTTTGTTAGCCTAACATTATTGTTGAATATACATGAATTTAAACGAATAAGTGCACATACAAAATACTGTTATTCAGACACTTCATTAATTCAACTGGTCCAATGGTAGTGTGTTTGAGTAAATAGGCACCAGAGGTTTTGCCATTTCAAGAATTAAAAAAATGGATTAAAACTATGAAACCTTAAAATTTTAAAGGAAAAAAAAAGAATTGAGCTAACAAGCCTATAAAATAACTCATCAGAAATACAGAGGCAGAATTTAATCAATGTCTATTTTGACATGATAACCATCTAGCAGAGGATATGCTCCTGAAATTGCTTGAGACGTATTTTTAAAAAAACATGAAATGAGAGAGCTCAAAACACATTGTTGTCAAGGAAAATGGAATATGCTTATAAATATAAATCATGTAAATGCATTAGCTGTGTAATGCTTCCAGGTCATGCTCACAACACTTATTTTATTATGGTACATTTAGAAAAGTGTAGGCTTTTAAATAAATCATTAGTATTATTCTTAATTACTTTAACACTGGGCCAAAAAGAGTCACAGATAAAATCTCAGAAAAAGCTTGAGTGAAATGTAATTGAGCAGCAGACTATCAAGCAATTATACATTTTGAATAGCAGGTATCTTTGGGGGAGTAAAATTCTGAATCCATGACCTTTTCCAACCAGATCTGCTGATATGAATATTTTCCTAAGAAGGGCAAAATTTTATAAGACTCTGCCTCCTTTATATGTATCACAAAGCTAATATTAGAACAAACAATCCTTTTTCCCTCAAAGCAGACTCAGATTACTCTTACCTGCGCTGGTGTATCTCAAACAAGCAGCTGTTGAGACATACTACATACAGTCAGGGACTTAACAGGTGGAGAAATACCTTCGATGGTCCTTCTTTTCCAAAGGCACCTTAGTCAAGAGACACATAAGCATATAACCCTTTCTGTATTATTTTGAGGAAGTTTGCCCTCCTAGAGTCTTTCCTTTCATTCAAAAGTGAGACTTTCTAAAGATTTATAAACTTCTAGGATACACTGGGCAGTGATCACACAATGTAGTATGAAGACTTATCCTTTGAAACAAACAGTAAAGCAAATAAGTAAATGTTTTTAATAACTACTATGTATTGAATTTTAATACCTGAGGAGTAAATCCCTGAAATGGCACTGAAAGCCTTAAATTTAGAAACTTCACAATGGAAGTTATAGGCCATATTCATCTATGGTCTTACAGACTTTTAACCACAGAAATTTGGATCTTCAAAAAAGATATTTCATACACAGTATGCTTTTCTGTGCTAAACTACATGTATTATCCTTCTGACAGTAGACAACTATTGTTCCATCAGCAACTACACAATTCATAGGTATTCAAATCATAGGACTACAAAGGACTATGTAGAGTCACTTAAAGCATTTTCATATGAGAATATACGTTTTTTAAAACTTTGTGAGAAGAATGGAACTGGAGAACATTATGCTAAGTGAAATAAGCCAGGCACATTCCATATGATCTCACCTTTAACTGGAACATAATCAACAAAAGACAAAAGCAAACAAAATATAACCAGAGACATTGAAATTAAGAGCAATCTAACAAATAGCCAGAGGGGAGGGGGGAGGGGACAGTGGGGAGAAGGGTTTTCAGGAACTACTATGAAGGACACCTGGACAAAACCAAGGGGGGAGGGTGAAAGCAAGGGAGGGACGTGGGTTTGGCTGGGGTGGGGGGAGTGGTGGGGAGAAAATGCAGACAACTGTAATTGAACAACAATAAAATCAGTAAAAAAAAAAAAAAAAACTTTGCAAGAAGAAAAGCTTAAACACTCCCTAGGAAACTTCTTACAGCATTTAACTCAAAAAAGCACCAGAAATCTTTTATTCTTGCTCTAAACCTCTCATTTTGTGCTTTAAATGTGTTTCTTATTCTCTTCTGAAGACACATTAAAATCGGGTGGCCCATACCAGTTAGTAAAATTTTACCATGAAGCTATGTTGCTCAAAACTGTGTGGTACTATCACAACCTCAAGTGTTAGATCATTGTTTTAGAATGGTCCAGAATATATGGATTTAGTATAGAATTTGTGACATTACCAACAGTGGAGAATCAATATAGGATTTTCCATAATGACATATATTATTTCAATCAGAAAAAAATTATTTCAAATTGAAACCTATGTTAACTCTGGTTCCATTATTAATCAACACTAGAAGGCATGCCCTATAAACCCAAAAACTCTTAAATCTAACCAACTTCTAGAAACAGAACGCTGGGCATGAGCGAGCCTTTTTCTGTGCTGGCACATGGGCGACAGTGTATGCATTGCTTGTATTGCAGTGTGTTCAGCAGCAGCTGTCACCGAGTATCAGTGTGCTGCGGAGGTGAGGGTGGGAAATGGCATTTAGGAGGTACACAAGAAGAGAGCCACACCACTTGATGCAAATGAAAGGGCCTTTCCAAGACTGGGGTCCAAAGGCACAGAAAATGCGCATCACTTACGAGGAACAAATATTCAGTGATAGTGTATTTTATTCTCCAGAGTGTGGACTGCACTAACAGGGAACACTCAAGGCACACATCCGTTAACAAATTGGAATATGAAAATGAAAGGCTCCGAAATGATCTTGCAAAACTTCATGCCAATGGGAAATCAGCGTGGGATAATCACAAGACCTACGAAGAACCAGGACGGTATGCCTATCAAAACAAAATAAAAATGGAAAAAAATGAACATAGGTACGTTGACTCCATTATATAAGGATATAAATGTATAAACATTTCATTGAAATTAATTTTTAAATAATTCAAATTATAACTTTGCACATGTTCTCTTCAGTTTAAATTTTATTTTACAGTGGTAATATAGTAGTATAGATACATTGTTTTCTATGAAGTTCTGTGTTGTTAATAGCTTTCAAAATATACCAGTGAAATGGGTAGAGTGTTACAGTAGATTTTAATCACTTCGGACCCTTCTTAGTAGCTAACATGGTGTACAAAGTATACAAATACACAATCTCAGTTTTTTTGTCATAGGAGTAGAAAAACTAGATTTTAATGTTACATATATTATTCAAACAAAATAGAAAATATAGGGATTCCATGCTCCCTTGTGACTTAACCGCAGTACACTTTATTTGACGCCAGCATTAGCAAAACACCACTGGTTATTCGTAGGGAAAGAATGGATTGTAAGAGGTTTTCTCTGAGCAAAGAGAAGCATATGGAAAGTCATTATCTGCTGTCTACATTATCCCATGCTCTTTAAAAATGTCTTAGTTCAAAATTTAAGTAAACATAACCATAAAATTAGACTAATTTATTCAACTTTAATAAAATACTTATGGAGTCAAAAACTTCTCTGGAGGCTTTCAGTGTTTTTCTAAACTTGGAAAATGCTCAGTAAAATAAACAAAATTTCTTTTCTACAGGATCTCTAGGTCATTACTGTGCTAATGTACATTGTGAGTTTTCAAGAAGGGGAATGGTGTGTAACATTTCCCAAACTTATTTGATATCAGATTTATTCACATCCCATGGTGCTGAGAAATGGTGAATTAATAGGTCCAGGCCCAACTTCAATACAACTTTTGCTCAGAAGCTTAGCATACTTAGCATGAAAATGCTGTTTTCATGCAAAATAATATTTATATTCTTAGGAAATTTACCTAACCTTTGTAACCCTCCGTTTCCCATCTGACACATAGGGATGATACTTATAAGGTTTTTGTGAGGCTTATAGGAGAAAATAGAGAGTTTCATGTGAAACAACTATAGCAGTTCCATAGATTTTAGCCATTATTATTGTTACTACTAACAAAATTGTTAGTGTTTGTTATAGGATTAATACTTCTGCCACAACTCACATGCCTAAAAAGTATGTTTCCATGGATATCTAAATGGCTGAGCCTGACATTTCCTCAATAGTCCTGTGAGGGAGGGGCCATGCCAAGCTCATCCTTGTAACTAAGCATGCCCAGTTTTCAGGTACGTAAATCCAAATATCTGAGGGACATACTTAAAAAGCATGCCTTTTCAGCATTCTTGTGGGTGTAGTTACAGCACTCCCACTCTCGCCATGTCAGCCCTGTGTGCATTAGGATATACCCTAATCCGATGCAAGAAACAGCAACCGCTCAAAAATGCTAAATTAATTACCCCTCTTCAATTGGTTAAAGAAGGAGATGAGGGAAGACTAGTTGCTACCCCCAAAAAACCACTGGTGGTGGGGTGCTGTGGTGGGCTGGGGGTGGGGGAAGCAGTATGGGGGGATAGAAGAGGTCACTGAGACAGCCACGGGCCAGTTCTCTGGTGAATGTGCCCATGTTAACTGGCCACTATAACTGAAAATCTGTCTGAAAGGGTCTAATCTTGATTTAGATGTAAGAATACATTTTCTAATATAGAATAAACCCTTTACAAAGTGCTTCCCTACTTTGTGGATTCATTTCTCCATGGGTCAAATCATGACCCCGTGGCTGTAGTGTTCTCATTGTAAGAGAAAGACAGGCCCCTAAAGATATTACAAAGGGTCTTCCTAGGAATGTTAGTCTTCAGTCTATAGCACCCATTAGGTGCAGAACCTCACTTCCTATCCCTGCTTGTTGGAAATAACTTTGAAAGCCTTAGATGAAAGCAACCAGGTATTGATATTTAAGCAAAAAACAGTTATTCTGCTTTTTATTATTTTTTAAAGAATTTTATTGTTCAGATTGCCCCCCTTTTTTCCCTTTGTCAAGAAGTACAGATTGTGTTAAAAGTGCCTGACAAAAACAAGGTAGCTGGGGACACAGAAAGCAGCATAAGAGGGAAAGCGCTCAGCAGGAGATCATCTTAACAAGCAGTGTGGACCAGTATTCCTGCTGCAAAGCCTGTGTCCTGCCACTCTCATTTGTGGGAAGTTTCATTAAATTTGTTTTAATGCCTTGTCTGACTTCAGTGTTCTCCAGTGACCTGGTTTTTAAGAGAAACAGCATTTCAAATGTTCTGAATAAATTATTGCTGTGTAAAAGCCACTGTGGGGAAAGAGTTGTTGAGATGCAAGGGCACTGTGAACTCACCACAGAGAACTGTAAAGCACATAGCCATTAAATTTAGCAAGTTAAAAATGATACATTCTTTTTTTTCTCACAACGCAGCTCAGCAAAGTCAAATAGTGAAAGCTACATATGTAGCTTTGTGTAACAAATATTTGTTAGACATAAAAAAAGTCCAAAAATACATGTTATATTTATATATCAGTGGCTAATGCATAAAGGTCTTATTAAACTATTTGAGAAAGGAAAAAGATTTTATGTAAAAATACAGGAAGATAATGTGCCACAAAATTTTAAAGCCTATAATCTAATCTTTAGCCATGTCTTGCTTTTAATTAAACACAAGTTGTATCTCTTCTCGTTGGGATGGAGGTGTAGATAAACAAGGCTCGCCTGCTCACACAACCACTTCAAAATTACAACTAAACTGTAGAACAACCATCACTCAGAACCATCAGAAATTAAGGTGAATGGAAGTCCGACAACTATAGAAATTAAAGAGACCACATCCATCCAGACTGGTAGGAGGGGCGGAGTTGTGGAGATGCAGAATGGGCTGGTCCCACAACCACAGGTGGTGGATAAAAATTCAGGAGGGATATCTCGGGAGTAAAGAGTCCCAGCACCACACCAGGGCCCCCAGCCCAGGATTTCAAGCCAGGAAGATAAATCCTCATAACTTCTGGCTGAAAAAAAAAAAAATGGTGGGGGTTGAGTCAGTGGAAGAAACCTCTGCTGTCTCAAGCAGTTCTTCTTTAAAAACCCGCACATGTATATACTCAGACTTACTCCCTCTGAGCTCCAGCATAAGGTAGCAGCTTGAAAGGCACCAGTGGCACACAGAGAGGAACTGAAGTGCCTGGCATCAATGCAGCACTGGGGACAGCTTTCTACCAGACAGAAAGGAGGGCAAAGGCCATTGTACGTTTTATGAGCCCTCCTCTCACAGAGCCTCAGGCTGGTGGGTGGGTGCCACATCTAAGACTCCATCAACTTGGCTAACAGTTTGTCCCACCCTCGAGGTCCCCTGGGGCTCTGCCCCACCCAACTTACCTGCTACTCAGCTGATAACAGTGGCTTTTCCATATGAATGGCTGATCTTGGCTCTTCTGGCTAAGTGGCTCCAACAGCCAAATTTGGATCACAGTTTGGCTTCATCTGGGAACCTACAAGCCCAGCACAAGTAGCAGCTGTCTGGAGACTGCTTTGTAGCTCATGCAGGGTGGCCCCAAGGAACACACAGGTGGGGGCTAAACATGGCTTGCACCACCCAGGAAACCCCAGAGCCTGTGTACCCAGTGGACAACTACAGACCACATCAGAGCACCACCACCCTGCCCCTGCACAGCTGATCCTCCACGGAGGGCAGAGGTTGGTGGTCAGTGGTCACAGCCAGTCCTTGCAGCTGACTGGTCTGAGTAAATCCCTCCCATTGACCAGCCGACAATGCTCGACTACAAGAGGAAGATGTACTCACCACCACAGAAGCTGCACTTCAAGTACCCAGCCTGAGTGATAGGGGAGAATGTGTCACTGGAACCTACAGGACACCTACTACATGAGGCCACACTACCAAGACACAGAATCAAAGCAGCTCTAGCTATTATGTAGAAACAAACACAGGAAACCTGCCAAAATGAGGAGACAAAGAAACATGGCCCAAATGAAAGAACAGATCAAAACTCCAGAAAAAGAGCTAAATGAATGGAGATAAGCAATCTATCAGATGCAGAGTTCAAAACACTGATTATAAGGATGCTCATGGAACCTCATGTAGTGAGGACCTCAACAGCATAAAAAAGGTCCAGTCAGAAACAACGGATACACTAATTGAAATAAAGAATAATTCACAGGGAAAACAACAGTTGAGTGGATGAAGCCAAAAATCAAATCAATGATTTGGAACATAAGGAAGCAAAAAACAACCAACCAGAACAAGAAGAAAAAAGAATCCCAAAACATGAGGATAGTGTAAGCAGCCTCTGGGACAACTTCAAGAGGCCCAACATTCGTGTGATGGGGTGCCGGAAGGAGAAGAGAAAGAACAGGAAATTGGAAATCTATTTGAAACCATAATGAAATAAAGCTTCCCTAATTTGGTGAAGGAAATAGACCAGGAAGCACAGAAAGTCCCAAACAAGATGGATGCAAAGAGTCCCACTCCAAGACACATCATAATTAACGTGCCAAAGGTTAAAGATAAAGAAAGAATCTTAAAAGCAACAAGAGAAAAGTAGTTATCTGCAGGGGAATTCTCATAAGACTGTTAGCTGATTTCTCAAAATAAACTTTGCAGGCTAGATGGGATTGGCAAGAAACACTCCAAGTCATGAAAATTGAGGAGCTACAGTCAAGATTGCTCTATGCAGCAAAGCTATCATTTAGAATCAAAGGGCAGATAAAGAGCTTCCCAGACAAGAAAAAGCTAAAGGAGTTCACCATCACCAAACCATTATTAAATGAAATTTAAATGGGACTTATTTAAGAAAAAGAGGAAGGTCAAATATAGGAACAATAAAATGGTAATAAATACATATCTATCAAACCCCCACAAACTAAGCAAACAAGAACAGAGATAGAATCATGGATATGAAGAGCATTTTGATGGTTGCCAGATGGGAGGGGGCGTGGGGGAATGGGTGAAGAGGTGAGGGGTTTAAGAAGCACAAATAGGTAGTTACAGAGTAGCCATGGGGGTGTAAAGTGCAGTACAGGGAACGGAGTAGCCGAAGAGCCTATACATATGATCCACGGACATGAACAATGGTGTGGGGATTGCCTGAGGGAGTGGGGAATGCTGCGTGGAGGGGGGCAAAAGGGGAAAAATTGGGGTGACTTTAATAGCATAATCAATAAAATGTAATTTAAAAAGGTAAAAGAAGCCATCAAGCATTAAAAAAATAAACATGATTTGTAAAATATGTTATTAAAATAGTCTTTGATTTTCTCAGAAGCAACTCAGTTTTTGTTGTTTTTCACTCCTGTTATAAGTGGTTTTTTTAATACTCATTGACTTAAATGTGACAATGTGAAGCATTTAAGGATATTCCAAAGGATTTGCTTATCAATAACACAGTAATTTGGCATTTTAACAAAAATATGAATGAGATGTAATTGAATTAGATGAGGATGCATTGAATACTTTTAATGTTTTTAATAGTTAAGAATTTTGTAGTTTAGGATAATTTACACACTAATTTGGAGTAATGGTATCCACAGCTAGTAATATATAACCAATTTTAATGACAAATCCATGTTGTAATAAATGGAGTTTTGTCTCTATTTAAGATACATACTTTAAAGTGAAGTTATGGTTTTAAAAGTTATATGATGTACTGAAACAATTTTAGTAATCACAAACATTAATCATTAAAATTGCTTCAAGTCTAGTTAATAAAAGTTTAAACATTAAAAAAACACAAAGTCAGCAAGTTTGTTATAATCGCTCTCAGGGGATCCCTTATCAAGAAGTCAGCTAAGAAGTGAAGTAAGTTGAGAAAATTTTGCACCATGGTGTTACTCATAAGGAGCAAAGTAGCAGGCTGAACAATTCTAGGCCAGGAGATAATAAGGAGTCTATAGAACTGGGAGCATTATGTGGAGTGCTAGACGGTGAGGCTAGAAGCAAGTAAATCAGCATAGTTGGGAAGGGATCCTGTTCCATGCTGAGGACATTGTCCTGCAATGTGGGGAAAATTAATGGAGGTCCAGGACTGGAGGGACAGTCAGACAACTCTGCAAACTGTGCCAAGAGTTGACTCAAATCTCAAGTGGGTACAGTTCTCCCCAACAGAGTGATCAGATCTTGCCCTGCTGGCAAAAATAGAGGCCTTGGAATAGCGCCCATGGAAAAGATAACTGAACAGACCAGCTAATGAGAGTATATTAAAAGCCTTCTGAAATAATTTTTGAGATGGCTTTTAAATTGATATACTTAGCATTCTATGCAAGGTGGTTTTATGAAGTATGTGAATAGCTGTATCCTAGAAGAAGGATGTGTCAGATATAAAGATGATTTAAAGCAAAAGTACTTTACTTCATAATGCAGTCTTTCCTTTCAGTCTCTACATTTTATTGATCTTACCATAAAAAGAATGTTCTTATATAAATTTTAGTAAATAACACCATGAAACTATATCTCTACATCCAAAGAAAAATGGATAATTGAGATAATTATTTAGATAATTTAGGACAAAAAATACTTTTCCCGAAATCTCTGTATACTTGAGATTACAGAAAGATATATATATTGCGTGAGTCACTTCTATAATTATCTTACTTTTGCCACTATGCTTTGAAGCATAGATGGTAGCCTCACTCAGATTAAAAGGATCAACAGAAGATGCTACGCAGCTGTACGTACTGTGCAATTGTAATAATTCTGTTTGATTGAAGGATGTTTCATCTGATTGTGCACATCGCAAACCATGTTATTGCAGCTTAATTTGTTGTTTTGCTTCCATGGTAATTATGGTTTGGGAGAATGAATTCAAAAAAAGATATATTTCACGATAAGTAAGAATGGAACACATATCGCATTTGTTTTTACGGACTAATTTACAGATGCCTCACTTAACTTTTATTGCTGTTTGTACGCTTAGCTTTGAAAATCTTTGCATAATGAGAAACAAGTATATGTAGATAGTCTTTGGATAAGAAGAGAGAGAAATAATGTAAATTTTTTGAACTGTGTGAAATTAAAATTTGAAGACTTTGAAATGGTTAATCAATACCTGCAGAGAGTCTGAATTAGTAGTAAAAATAAATAATTTTACATTAAAGAGATGTTTATGTTTCCATGGTCTTTGATAATTTTTATTAAATTTAAACCCCATTTTCATGGTTTAATATTCAAAAAAATATTTAGTCCCACACAGTCCATACTGTTGGGACTTTCTGGGTAAAATTTTAGGGTAAATTGGTTTGTTTCTTGGTTTTATCACTTATTTGTTTCGTCAGCGAGCCAAAATTTAAAACCTCACTGGCATTTTATTCAGTCTCATTTCTGCCCTAAATTTAGCACAAGGAACAAATTCTGCACCGTGCCTTTCATACGAATTGTGGAGTTCAATTCTCATACAGCCTTCTTTACACATGAAAACACTCAAGTGACAGAGAGATAGAGTCACCTGCTCAAGGTCAACAGACAGTGTGGAGGAGCTTAGGAGATGATGGAAATTGAAAACCTTATAAATTATTAATTCCTATAGGAATGAGAATTATTATTATACAAAGACTTGTTCTAGAATTTTTAAAAGTATAATTCTGTTAAGAAAGCCAGTGAGGTTTTAAGTGAAATAGAAAAGAGAAAACACGTATCTATTCAGAACTGCGAAGGCAGCATTGTTCGCTGTTCTGAGATTTTTCTCAAACTGGTTTCATGTTATTTATTTAAGTGGCTTACATACAAAAGTAAAACAGAGAGGGAAGCAATGTAAGCCATAAGGATAGCAGAACATTTTCAAAAGTTACAGTACAAAGTTTTCTGCTTTATTATTAATCATTCTAAGTCTTTTAAGTAGAGCAGAAATTATTTTTAAACAAATACCTTTTAATTGTTTTTATTTTTTATTGCCCTTGTTTGTTTATTTGTACTGGGCCCCCTATTTTGGCAGCCCTTCCCTTCCATCTGCCATCATCGCTTACTGTCTGTCTCCCTACCTTTGTCTCCGCTCCCTCCAGTCCCACCCCTCTTCCAAAGCCCTGGGTGTCTCCCATTGCCACTGTCTACTCCAGGTTGGGAGTTCTTTTTTTTTTAAATTTATTGGAGTGACATTGGTTCATAAAATTATATAGGTTTCAGGTGTACAATTCTACATCGTCTGTACATTATATTGTGTGTTCAGCATGCCAAGTCAAGTCTCCTTCCATCACCACTTATGCCCACCTACACCCTCTCCTGCTCCTCCCCGACCTGTTTCCCTCTGGTAATCACTGTACTGTTGTCTGCATCTGTGAGTTGTTTTTGTTTGTGTGTGTGTTTGTTTCTGCTTAATCCCTTCACCTTTTTATCAAAGAGATATCTAGATAACAAGCCCCCAAACATTTGGTGTGTTTTCCCCAGTTAGACATCAGAGAAGTTAAAATCCTTAGCTACATAAACGAACAGGTGTCCTGGGTAGCAACGCTGACAACCACTCCTCGTCTTTTAGACTTAGCCAAGACTGTGAGCCAAGTGGGAGCACAACGCCCCCATTGCCACCTTTGCCACTTCAAATGAAAGAAATGACAAGTCCTCTGGTTAGTGATGAAGAAGTATTCCCGCTGGTGAGTTGCTGGATTGTTTTCGTTAGAGGTGATTACTCTCACACTGATACCGATACACTGATGTAGACATAGCTGTTAAAGAAAAATGTTGGTGCTCGAGTCGTCTGGCCATGCCTATCTACAGAAGGAAAAGAGACCCGTAATGTGTCATGAAGTTTCGCAATCAATGTTACTCACCCCTAGTGCAGGCCAGAATCCCAGTGACGTTTTAAAAGTGCAGGTGCCCGGGACTCACTCCTGGACATTCCATAAGCCCTGGAGGATCTCTGTGTTTTAAAGAGCTACAGGTGATGTTTTATACCTAGTTTAGAAAACCTTTTCTACTGCTCTGACATGTGTACAAGTCGTTGCACACAAATCAGAACTGGACAGTTTGACGAATTACCACGAAGGGAACACGTCAGTGCGACTACACCCAGGTAATACAGAGAACCCCTGTAGCAACTCCACAGCTCGCGCCCAAGGCAACCACTATCCTGACCTGTAACATCATAAATGAGTTGTGGCCATTTGTAAATTTTGTATAAATGGTATACTCTGTGTGTTCTTTTGTTTCAGCTGCTTTTGCTCAACACTGTTGATGAGATTCATCATCCATATTGTTTTACACAGCTGTTGTTTATCCATTTTTGTTTCTCCACAGTGTTCCATGGTATATAAGTACTACACGGAGTGATACTACAATTTAACCACTCTCCTGTTGACAGACATTCATATCCTGCTTGGGGCTATTAGCAATAACGCTGCTAACAACACAGTATGTGTCTCTTGGAGCACATGTGTATGGTTTCCATTGGATGTACACCCAAGAGCAGAACTGCTATGTAATAGGATATGCATAAGGTCCACAGCAGGAGGGTCTGCCAAGCTGCTTTCCTAACTATGTGAGCCAATTAGCACACCAAGAAGAAATGTGTGTTTTCTTTGTTCTATATTTTTTCAACACTTAGTAGTGATAGGTCTTTTAAATTTAGCTTTTATGGTCAGTGATTAGTTACATCTTAATTACGGTTTTAATTCTTACGTCTCTGGTGACTAATGAGGCCGAGCACCTTTTCATATATTTATTGGCTACTTTGGTACTCTCTACTATAAAGTGTCTGTTCAATTTTCTTGCCTAAGTTTCTATTGGATTGTCTTTATTCTTATTAATTTGTACAAGTTCTTTATATTCGGGATGTAAACCCGTTGTTGATTGTATGTATTGCAGATATCTTCCTCCACTCTTACTTGCCTCTTCACTTAATGGTATCTTTTGATGACCACAGTTCTCAATTTTAATATATTCAAACTTATGAATCTTTTCCTTTATGGTTAATATTTTAGGTGTCCTACTTAAACTTTTGCCTATCGCGAAGTTATAAAAATATGCTGTTTTCTTCTGGAACCTTTGGCTGTGTACTTTTCATAGTTATATCTACATCTGGAATTAATTGTTGTATATGGTGTAAGGTAGGATTCTCAATCCTTTTCCCCATGGAAATACTCACTTGAACTTGCACATATATTCCAGTCCTGAAGATTCTTTTGAATTTTTCTGTATTCAGAATCAAAATAATGGCAATTTGTTTTTGTACTTTCAAATCTTTCTACCTTTTTTGTTCTTGCATTTTGTACTGACCAAGACCCTACAGTAAATGCTGGGCCGTAACACTGGTGTCGCCTTCATCCTTCTCTCAGTTGCAAAGGGGAAGTTTCCAATACTTCACCATGTGTATGATATTTGCTGTAGACTAAACTAAGTAAGCCAGAAGGATAACAGGTAGTTTGCTTAAAATATTGATTAATAAATAATGCATTTATCATTGATGACAATGTCAAGAACACGGCCATGGGAGTGAGGGCCTGAAATGAAGTGTCCCCAGGATTCTATTTTTTAACTCCTTTTATTTGCATATCTTGGATGATTTCAGTTGTACTTAAGGCTTTACTCATTATTCCAAACGTGTATCCCTGACCCACACCTATCTTCTGAAATCTGGCCTGACATACCCCACTCTCTACTTGGCAGTCTGAGTCCCAAGTCACCTCCAGCTCAGCTTTATCCAAAATGTAGTGCATTTTTTTTTGTTCACAAATTAATTAAATATTCAGAATCTGTGCTAGAAGCTGAGGTAATCCAAAACAAATAAGACCTAACCCCTACTGGGCTCCTTTTACTGTTTTTATTTCTCAATAAGTGGCATTGAAGTCACCCAGTTACTAAAGCCAGAATCTGGGAAGTCGTCGGTCTGAGGTCAGTCAGGTTTCCTCGGATCGGAGATGGAGACTCTTGTGAGAGGACTTACTGAGGCAGTATTCTCAATTTATTGCAGCAGAAGAGTGAGGGAAGTAGGTGAGAGGAGGGAAGGAAAGCTGAATAAGGATGAGTTCTGAGCTAGAGCTCGCCCTGGTCTCATCAGGAGCCTGGAGCATGGATTGCACAACAAAGCTGGTTCCCTCAAGGGACAAGAAGCCTGGCGTTTAGTGTCCCTGTGTCAGTCAGTCTTGCCTCTGAGAGGAAACGGGCTGAAGGAGGGATTCCAACTTCTCAGATGCCACAGGAGGCTCTGTTCAGCCAAGGGCAGGTCTCCAGAGAAGCAGCCAGCTGTGAGCTATTAGCAGCCGACACTCACAGCTGCTACAGGATAGATGTGCCAGCCTGGTGAAGGGGATCCAGCAGCATCTACTATAGTCCTCCTTTTGAATCTCTCAGATCTGTATTCTTTTCATTTTGTTCATTCCTTTCAGGCATAGCTTCTCCCAGAGTCTGGCTGGTCATAATTTCTGGGAATACTTATAAGAGGAGGGTTAGTGGCACATCCCTTGACACTGCAGTTGGTCTCAAGGGCTTAACTGATATTCACCATCTCTTCACCTATTCTAGATTCCCTTCCCCCTCAGCTGGCACTTCTGTTGGTCCAGGTGGCTTGCCTTGTGGGGTGAGCCCTTGGTTCCCATGCCCTTATCAGGATGTGGTTTGCCATTTACAGTTAAAACTAGGCATGAGAGTACCAAAAGACCACCTCAGTGGATTACCTGAGTAAGTAAGTCAATAAGTACCAAACGTATTTCTCACTGTCTCCATTATGTAGGAGTGGTCTTACCTCTTAGTAATGATTAGGGTTGGTTACCTCCGCCGGTATAGAACCTCATTTCTGTGCCTGTGATCTGTCAGCATGAGAAGCCCAAAGCGACTGGGTGCCAGTCTGAGCTTTAAGTTCACTGAGACTCTTCTAGGTTCCTGGTGGAAGCATTCTCCCTCTAGACCCTTGACCTGTAGACCAACAAAGAGCAAAAGTACAAAGACAAAAGGCACAACTTCTCTAACTTGGTCAATGGAAGTGGTAGAGAGTAGAGCCATTCCTCCATCCTCCCTTGTGTTCCCAGATCCATGTAACACAGTCCATGTATTCCACATGTCAGAAACACAGTGGCAGATAGCAGCAATTGGTTTACAGTATGGTAGCAGTCTCTGCCATATCCTGAAGGATGGCACCCCATCCTCACAGGACATAATTTCCAAGCTGATGCCTCAGCTGTGCTTTCAGGAAGCCTGTCGGGATAGCATCCTCTGGATGGTCCTGTATGTGGTATGACCCATGGAAACCATGGTCATTCACCTACTCCTGTGCTGGAAAGTAGGTTCCTTTAGTATCAGGTAGGGTCTCATGTCAGGATATTAGTCACTCTGTGAGCAATAGTGCTGTTGGCCAAGGCAGGAAAGGCAGAATACAAGTCAATTCTGATAGGGATAAAACATTGCCCTTTCCAACATGGAAGGGACCTGATGTCATCTAATTACCACCAAGAGACAGGTGGGTCTCCTTGAGGGATGGCCTTGGTCTTTACCACAAGCAGATCAGACATTCAATGGCTATAGTAACTAGACTAACTTTGGTGAAAGGGAGACTAGCCTGTTAGGCCCGTGCATAATGTCCACTGGCATGGCCAAGGATAGAGGCTAGATCAAGTCATCCTGTCCACTTTCCGAGATGCTCTGTCCCAACTGGGGCCCAGTAGCATGACAGGAACTGTTTTGCAAACAGTACAGTTTTCTGCTGTAGGTGGTGTGGCCTTGCTCCAGAAGTTTAAGGGTCTGCAATACCACTTTCCAACTGAGACTTGCTAGAGGCTCCACATGGCATCTTTCTCTGCCAAAGATTATTCTAGTAAGTCATTTGGCCCAGGTAGCAGGACTGTTGTACCCCTTTCCCAACCTACTACAGAGCCCTTTCTTTCTCTGGGCCCTCCTAAAAAATAAACAAACAATGACAACAACAACAAAAAAAGCAGTTTTTGTCCCCCAATAAATGAGTCAGATTATTCCACCCAGAAGTAGAACATGCTGCCTCCAAAACCTGAAGCCTGAAGAGACCTATCAAGCTTTATGCTTCTTTCATAGTGATACGAAATGCAAGATGCATTAATTTGTGCTTAAGGGGAGATAATGTTGACATGGTCCACATCACTGGACACCTGAACACACTATGCCGAGCCCCTGAATCGTTGATGGGTTTTGTCTTTCACTCTCTGGAGTACATGTCTTGCCACTTCTTGTTCATCAGGGCTTAATGTGATGTTAATGTTAATATATGACTGATGTTTTATAGTTTGGAGTCCTTGGCATATCCAGATGACCCAGGCTCCTTCAGAATTTATCGTGATAGAATCATTAACATAACACAACGTGGGGCAAAAAACATGGACACGTACTCTTGTCTACCCATGTGAATGCTGACTGCTTCTGGCCCTGCTCCTTACTCAATATTAAAAAGAATGCCTTTGCCAGATCTACAACAGCATTCCATGTACCCACAGCTGTGATATTCTACTTTAGTAAAGATGTTGTACCTGGCACAGCAGCGACAGAGGCCAGACTTGTAAACTAGACCCCCCTGTAACAAAGTTCACCTGCATACAAATTGTTGATTCTTCAAACCCTTTATAAAGTCCCATTCTTCCTAAAAAAACCCAAAAGTTGAAGTGTCTAGGAACCACAGAACTAGGAAATTTAAGTACAGATTCCCCCAACTTACATTTTTAAATTAACTTAAAAATAATTTTGAATCAAGTGCTGTAAAATTATCTAATATTACCCGTTATTCCTCAACCACAGATTTTGTGTGTGCGTGTGTGTAAAAGTAAACACTGAAAAGTAGGTCAGTTAAATGAGCACTTCCTCATCACGTGAAGGGTCAAACTGGGCACTCATCACTGAGGCTTTCTCAGAGATAATTGGACAAACAAGATCCCTCCCAGCACATGGGCCTCCCCACTGAGAAGCCGCTCTTCCCCCTGAGTTAGATCATACTGCCAGCCCTCCTCACCGAACTAACTCCAAGCAGCAATTAGCCCCCTTTTACAGCCAACCTTGATTTTTCCTATATAAACATTCTTTGCCCCATTCTACTACAGTCTTTACTTTAGCATTTCAGAGTTGCCTGTTTTCAGATGAAAATCACTGGCTTTGCAAATTGGTGGAGTATGTTTTCGGTAGCTTTCATGGTAATTGTGTTGTCCCTGCGTATACGGTTGGTCACTGTAACAGTCAGTTCTAGAGCTTTTACATGTAACGGAGCTGTGCTATTCCAGTTCCTTGAGGATTTCATTAGAGGCTGCATCGCACTAGTAGAGGGAATTCAGCTTGAGGCATATTCTTTCCTTAAGGGTTGCAGTCTCGACAATTCGTCAGGGATCAGGAATGCCTGGAAGCATGAAGATTTGAAAAGGCTTTGCGCTCCTCACCTAACTTCTCTTTCTTTCCTCAGTCTCCCCCAGATATGTCCTTCCCAGCTTCCTTGGCTGCACAGCATTTCCTTCTGGAGGAAGAGAGGCGTGCGAAAGAACTTGAGAAACTTCTAAACACACATATTGATGAACTGCAAAGACATACAGAATTTACTCTTAATAAATACACCGAGCTAAAACAAAATAGGCGCATATGAGCTTTCAAACTTTTTTTATTTGTTTCCCCCATCCCAAGAAAAAAAGCTCTGGCAAAATATTTACAAAGCTGATTAATGAAACTGAGAAATTTCGTTCTGTTTTCTTGAGTAAATCATTTCTGTAAGGCAGCTAGAAAATAGTATTTTTTTTTTGAAAAAGCTGTTTATATTTCTGCATTAACATAATACATTGTTTGGCTATAGAGTTACTATAAAATAAACATCACTACTCCAAAAGAGCTTTTTTTGAGTCTGTGAATATTTTGGAATTAAATATGCAGCTTTTTTCCACTCAAATCATGTATACTGAAACCCATTTCCTCTATCACAACAGAAAATGAGGGAAGGGAAGCACCGTACTCCAGACATTAATGAATCAAGTGCAGCTCAGTTGCACCAGTTTGAAAACTCAAGGATTTTTACAAATGAAAAATATTCAGTATTTTGAGTCATGTAGACATTCTAAAACCTCTTTTAGGAAAAAAAAATCTAGCCTTACTGTTTCTGCATCCATCTCTCTGTTTTAACATAATGGACTGTGCTGTTCACACACTTAAAAGATATGTGCAAAATATGAATGCTTTCCTGTTAATACAATCACTTCATGGACATAAACAAGATAAGTAAAATATAAAGCATTGCTGTTGTTACCTTCTCCTTTGTGATACCTCTGTTTTTAATAAAAGAATGCAAATTCTATGGCCTTAAAACTTAAGTGCCAAATCTCTATGGAACAGTAATAGCATGGGAGTAAATAATAAAATTCAAGTTACAAATATACATACATGAGAGTCCATTATTCTTTCTTTAAAAACGACATGTGTATAAATAAATTGTGAAAAATCCCTACGCAGTTACTCAAGGTAAGTCCCACAGTTTTTGTCTCTCATTTTTTTTTCTCTTGAAAGAAATTCAACCTCAGCATACTAAAGCATAAGTCAAGATGTCTTTAAATAGCAAGTGTCCTTGTCATGTGAAAAACGCAGAGGCCTATTCACTTTGGGGGACTTGACCGTGTAGATTTGTATAGCTCTTGATCTCTGCAAAACGCCTTCACACAGCATTGTAATTCATTTCACTTCAAAACAAGTCTGTGGAGCCAACAAGGCTCGTGTCCTTATTCCTGGAAATCAAGCTGTTGAGAAACTTCCTAGAATCACGGTGAGCAAGGGAGGCAGAATGGCCTGGCGTCTGACTCCTGGCTCCAGCTGTGAGAAGCAAGCAGATGGTGAACCGGGATGGATCTACAGAAGCTGTTTCATGACAAAAACATCAGAGGGGTTCAATGCCCTTAGGGCCCAAGAAATCCCCACAAGAGAAAAATTATAGAACTCATAATCCTTTAAAATTATTTAATAATTTCTCACCTGGATGCAAAGAAAATAAAATAATTTTCAGTGTTACTTTAAGAAGATCGGAAGAAAAAGTACATTTAGGGAAAGTTTAAAACCTTCATACAAAAGTTTAAAGATACAGAAGTTTCTAATCCCCTAAATCTGAATGCCACTTCATTCTCTTCAGGATTAAGACAGGGTTGAAAGTCAGGTGGTGAAATAAGGGTCTAGACTACGGTGTTCTCAGCACTTAGAGTGAAGAGGGCATGCATGCCGGAGGTGTCCAGGACTGACAGCAAGTTTGCCCCTCTGGATTATTTCAAGTTCATAAGCAAACTTCTCTTAAATTACTAGATACCACTTAATACCAGCTTTCTTATAACAGTGGTTTTCAATAATTTTTTGCTTAATAACAGGATTTGGTGTTCAAAAGAATTCATATGCTGAAGGCCAACATATAACCAAGACAAAAATGAAGCAGCTCTGGTTAAATGTTGGACGGGGAGAACGAATAAGGCCCACTCACTGTCCACCCACACTCCACTCCCCTGCCTCCCCTCCACAGACCAAAGGGATTCATTCCCACAGAGCAGTGGCCCTGACGTTGTCAAGGGGGGGAACTGAAGGAGAACCAGACTTGCTCTGTTGTAAGCACAGAATACATTTTCCTGCAGAAACCATGTCGATGGCTATGACCTCCATACTACAGAGGCCAATTTAGCACATGATTTAGCTAAAACGTGATGGAAGGAGAATAAGGAGGGAAGCAGGAGAAAGCCCCGTCAGACCATTGAACACTGGAAGTCAGTGCAAAGGGGGAGTGAGAGCTTTGGGTTAACTTTTGCCTTATAAAAGATTAGATATATATTTTCACTTCTCAATTATCCAGGAGCATATGAACTGGAGTGGGAATTAAGCCAATTTGGGGGATGGAGAGCTGCTGGAAAATCACAGATAACCCCCAAATTTCAATTAAAACAAAATGATAGATAAGTCTTGATTATCTGTCGACACAACTGCTCTGAGACTCAGCCCAACCTGGCCGCTGACTACCTGCTCCCACTCCGGGAGAGCAATCGGAGCTAGGCAGCATCCACTGCCTGCTTAGAGAGGCCTGCCCTGGAGATGGGTTTGTCTAGGTCTCTGCTAAGCCTCACCCATGATTAATCTGACCCAGGTAATCTAGAATCAATTGCAGTTTTAACAGTGATGTGGAATTATTCCCTCCCCATCCCATGAACTCAATTAATGTAAATTTCCTCTTTATATATGTGCTTCCTGTCTCTCCAACCAGTCTGAAATATAGAAGAGAGGAGTATTCCTAGGCTTCATTGCCTCCCCTGTGCACCTAGCCCAGGGCCTGGCCATGGGGGCTATTTGATTAGGGATAGGTGAGTGAATTGAATCCAGACATGGGGGATACCTTTAACAAAGACAAAGAGTAAGAGAAATTTGAGGTAGTTTAGGGTACAATGACGAAATACTAGATATATCAAATGGTCAGCTGCAGAAAAGTGCAGAAACTGTGAATTTGAATGCTCGTGGGTATGGGGGAAGATTTCACTCACACTCGACCTCAGCTAACGTCTGGTAGGAATCTAGTACAGAATATGAGCCATGTGTTTAATGGTTAGAGCCAATGAAACCATAAGAGTCCTAGGACTAAAGCAATGTGGTAAAAGTGTGATAAGGATTTGGGCCCAAGGACTTACGGCCCAACCAGCAACTGAAACTCTGGAGCCCCACAGACTACAGCATCGCCAAGAGCTGAATCCTAAGCGATAAAACATTGCAAACTCTTTTGTCCTACAGTGAGGCTGCACTGTGGCCCAAGGAAAATAATGAATGGACCCTGGGCCTACTGAGTTCTGGCTGAGGGAAACCCCCGGGGAAAAGTTTTCCTGACCTCCAGGGACCTCCCAGGACCTCCCAGAAGTAAGGTGGAAACTTTGGCCCAAGTCACAGAAGTCAATGAGGCAATGTTCAAAAGTGGCTCCTGTCACCATCCTCCACCGTGGGGCAAGAGAGGTCACAGTCTTATGACAAGGATGAATGTGAGTCTCAGTTAGGCAGATAATTACTGTTATGGTGACTAACAATCTCATCACACAGCTGAACTGCCAGGTGACCTCTAATACTTGTATCAAAGTTCAGCAGGGCCAAGCATAGAATGAAGAGATGCTCAGAGCCACCTGGCGGGCCCCATGACCTGACTAGAAATTCTTTGGTCTTAAAGACTCTCAATACATTAGAACAAGTTAAATCAGTTGGAGGCAAGGGGTTCTCCATGCCTTGGCCCTGTGACCTTAACAAAGCTTCCATTTCCTCCTCTGCAGAACAGGCATAATAATACCACCTGTGTCAGAGGACTGCTGGGAGGACTGAAGGAGGTAAAGTACAGAGCGGTTAGCAAGGTGTCTGGAACACAGAGTACTCAGTACTCCGTAAGTGCTAGCTGTTAGCACTCCTTGCTGTCCTTGCCCTCCGAGGCATCAGGTCCCAGCTCAGAAGATGAAACACATCCTCAATAAATAATACTACCACTTACTGAGGACCATGTGCCAGCCACTATAATATAATTTAAACCTGTTTGATCATTAACACTTTATTAAGAAACATTTCCACACCATAAAATTCACTCACTCAAGGGGATAATTCCATAGCTTTTCCTAAATTTACAACTCTGTGCAACCACTGCCACACCTCAATTTTAGAACGTTTCCATCAGCCAGAAAGACCCCATTTGCAGTCACTCCCTGTTCCCACGCCCAGCCCCAGGCAGCTGCCAAACTACATTCTGCTCTATGATTTACCTGGAGGTTTCACATAAATGGACTCCTATAATATGTGGGATTTTGCATCTGGCTTCTTTCATTTAGTATGTTTTTGTGGTTCATATTGTAGAATGTATAAATATTTTGTTCTTTTTATTGCTGAATAGTATTCTGCTGTATGAATAAATGACATTTTATTTATCCATTTCACCAGCTAATGGACATTTGTTTCCAGTTTGGGAGCTGTTATGAGTAAAGTTGTTAACCAACATTTACATTCAAGTCTGTGTGTGGATGGTTTTTGTTTCTGTTTGTAGATTTCTAGGAGTAGAATTTCTGGGTTACATAGTAAATGTATGTTTAACTTTTAAAAGAAACTGTCAGACTGTATTCCTAAGTAGCTGCACCATTTACATTCCCACTGGCAATGTATAAGGGTTCTAACTTCTCCATATCCTCTCCCATTTTTATTATTGTCTATCCTTTCCATTATAACATTTCAATGTGTGAAGTGGTATTTCATCCTAGTTTTAATTTGCATTTACCCAATGACTTACCGTGTTGAGCATCTTTTTGTGTGCTTTTTGACCATTCACATCTTTTTTGGTGAATGTCTATTCAAATCTTTAGCCCATTTTATAATAATTTTCCTTCTTATTGAGTTATAAGGATTCTTTATACATTTTGAAATAAGGCCTTTATCAGTTATATGATCTGTATATATTTTCTCCCGGTCTGTGGCTTATCTTTTCATTTTCCTAATGGTCCCTTTTGAAGCCATACATTTCTAATTTTAATATAGTATAATTCATCATCTTTTTCTTTTATGGATCATGCTTTTGGCATAATATGTAAGAAATTTTTCCCTGACTCAAGGTCACAAATATTCCCTCCTGTATTTTCTCCTGAAAGTTTTATAATTTTAGGTTTTACACCAGGTTAATGACCCATTTTGAGTTAAGCTTTTTGTATGGTATAAAAGCGTAGATTCATCTTTTTACTTGTGGATAGTCCATTGTCACAGAATCATTTCTTGTAAAGACTATTCTTTCCCCATTGAATTGTCTTGGTACTTTTGTTAAAAAATCAATTGACCATAAATGTAAGGGTTTATTTCTGGACTCCTAATGCTGTTCTGTTGGTTTGCCTGTCTGTCCTTGTGCCAGTACCACAGGGTCTTAATTACTGTAGCCTCGTAGGAAGTTTTGATGCTGGACAGTGTAAATCCTCCCGTTTACAAGATGTTTTGGCTCTTTGGGGTCCTTTGTGTTTCCACATAAGTTTTAGGACTAGCTTGTCAGCATCTCAATTTTTGCAAAAAAAGAGACAAACCAAAAAAAAACACCTTGCTGGGATTTGATAAGAATTAAAATGGTAATTCTCCCCAAATGTGGGGTAAATTACCATTTAATAATATAGAGTCTTCCAATTAATCAGTGAACATGAAATATCTGTTTATTTGGATCTTTTTTAGTTTCTCTTAGAAATGCTGTAGTTTTCAATGTGTCAGTCTTACAGTTCTTTTGTTAAATTTATTCCTAAGTATTTTATTCTATCTGATGCTATTATGAATGAAATTGTTTTCCTAATTTCATTATTATATTATTCATTGCTAATAAATAGAAATTCAATTGATTTTTGTATATTGTTCCTGTATTCTGTGACCTTGTTGAGCTCATATATTCTAGTAGTGTGTGTTTCTTAAATTTTTAAATTTTATTTAAAGATTTTATTTATTTATTTTTAGGGAGAATGAGAGGGAGAGAAACATCAATGTGTGGTTGCCTCTCCCATGCCCCCAACTGGGGACGCAGACCACAACCCAGGCATGTGGCCTGACTGGGAATCGAACCTTTGATCCTTTGGTTCACAGGCCATCACTCAATCCACTGAGCTACACCAGCCAGGGTTGTTTTTTTAAAATTTTTTACATACAGGATCATGTTGTCTTTCAATTAAGACAGCTTTTACTTCTTCCTTTCCATTCTGGGTTTATTTTATTTCTTTTTCTTCTCTGATTGCACTAGTTAACTCCAATATAATGTTAAATTGAAGAAGTGACAGGAACCATGTTTCTGGTCATAAGGGAAAGATTTCAGTCTTTCACAGTTGAGTAAGATGTTAACTGTAGGTTTTTGTAGATGCTGTTTATCAGATTGAGGAAGTTCCCATTTACTTTGCTTAGTTCATTGAGAGTCTTTATGATCGGATATTAGATTTTGTCTAATGCTTTTTTCCCATCTACTACGATGATCATGTGGGTTGTTTTGTCCTTTATTAATATACGGTAATTACTTTAATTTATTTTTTAGTACAAATTGATTTTACATTCTTAGGATAAATTCTAGTTGATCATGATATATAATCCTTTTTATATGTTGCTGGATTTGGTTCACTACTTTTTTTTTGCTGCTTATAAGAGATGCACTGTATTTTTTATTTTTAATTAATTTGTTTCTTTTCAGTTACAGTTGACATGCAATATTACATTAGTTTTAGCTGTACAGCACAGTAGTTAAACATTTACATAATTTATGAAGTGATCACCCATGATAAGCTAGTACCCAACTGATGCAATAGGTTTACTAATATTTTGTTGAAGGTCTTTGTGCCTATATTCATGGGGGATAGTGGTCTGTAATTTTCTTGTCATGCTTTTGTCTGGCTTTGATCTCAGGGTTAATTCTCACCTCATGGAATGAACTAGAAACTTTCCCCTACTCCTTTATTTTCTGAGAGTTTATAAAGAACTAGCATAATTTCTTCAAATGTCTGGTGGAACTCACCAGTGAAACTCTCTGGGCCTAGGCTTTCCTTCATGGCAAACTTTCCTTGTTATAGGCCTATTCAGATTTTCTATTTCTTCTTTAGTCAGTTTCAGTGATTTGTGACTTTCAATTTCTATTCAATACTTATAATAACCCCTCAAAGTAAGACTTAGGCCCAATTTATTTTGAGACCTGAAAGACTGAGTGATTTATCTCAAGGTCAGATACGTAGAAAATGGCCAGTCTGTGGGGCTCCAAAGCCCACGCTCCTTCCATTAGGCCACACAGCCTCTAAACAGACTCAGGCTTTTTTAAAGTGACCCTCCCTCACTCTCCAAGAGTCACTATTAAACACAATCCTCTTTTGCATGCCCGAGTCCATCCAAGTTTTTTTTTTTTTCCCCTCAAAAGCCTGATGCTGCCCACAGACCAGGGTTCTGCTTCTTTACAGCCCCATTAAGAATCATTGCCTTCACACTCAGTGTGCTACTCACAGATAAACCCTCTGGGGAAGGCACCTAATGACAGAGGCTGCACTTAACAATTTAAATAGACACCCTTTCCTCCCTTGCCTGCCAAGGAGGGGAAAACCAAAATGCCCAAGGACCTAAGAGGTTGGAATGAACCACACTAACCACACTTGCTTTGACGGGGACAGCAGACAACTGGCCATCCAGACCTCCTCTGGGTAAGAAGGACCTGACTTACTCATACAGAAATGACAGGTTGCTCCCCAAACAGGAAGAACCTATCAGAGGTAAAATTTATTGGGTTCTATGTGTGTTCCCACAAAATAAAGAATTAGGCTTTTAAATGATTTGGTCAATATGTCTATTATCAGGTATAGTGAACTGCCTAAAAAAAATTACTGTATAAGATGAGGCCAAAGGGCCCGCACCAACTAGACTTCATGTGGTACCTGAGGTGTGAACCACAGAGCTCTCTTCATCAGAAAATGTCATGCATTCAAATGATAAAACAGAAAAGAATCAAGCTAACATTCTTCCCATTTGGTACAATTTCTTTTGTTTTTCTGTTTTTGAAGACAAGAATATTGCAACTTTGAAATTTCTCATTTTCATCAGCTTGAGGAAATTCTTCCAAAAGTAGGTACTGTTTGAGCTAAAACCATTTTCAATCCCAAACACATCTCTTGGTGGAGATAAATTATTTGATGAGTCATTCTTAAATGATTTTGAGGGATAAAATATGAGTAAACAAACTAAAACACCTCTTTAGCCTCAAACATAAAGTCTGCTACTCTACACACATACATACACATATATACACACATGAAGCTCTGGAATAATAAAACAATAAAGAGGGAGGGAAAAAACTTTTGGAGGTAATGGATACATTTATGGCATAGATTGTGGTGCTAGTTTCACGAATGTATATTTACCTCCAAATTTATCAAGTTGTATACATAAATATGGACTGCCTTTTGCATGTCGATTGTATCACAATACTGTGGTTTAAAAAACAAACAAACGAGTCAAGAGCAGTCTCAGAGCTTGGGAAATAAACACATAGTTCAGTCACTAGTTTTAATATTAAAATACATGCACTTAAGAAAATAAAGGATTTCATGACCAAACACACAGCTTCATTTTGGAGGAATGCATTTATTTCATTGAAGACACTATGCTAGATGTACAAGGCACCCCAAATTTTGGGTCTGGCATTTAAGCCAAGCAGTTTGTAATACTTTTTTATAGAAGCCCTAGCAAACGAATACACTCATATATTCCAGACTAAAAGGGGGGACAATTTGAAATGACAGTGGGCGCAAACCAAAAGGTCCCCAACAAAGCCTGTTGTCTTCAGACAAAAGACAAGGAAAAAGGCCGCATAGCAAGGCAGAAAACTTTCAGACCATAACCACTCTAACTCGGCCAAATACCACAGGAAAAAATGTGGCCCCCACCTACAGCAGCCTGGATTTCCACCCTCGTCCCAAACTCCCCGCCGAAGTGGTATCAGAGAAGGCTGAGTGGAGCAGCAGAACCTTCATCCCTGCCGGCAGATAAAGAGGCATCGCCCTCAGCAATACCAGTGGAAACTGTGTGGAGCCCCCACAAGGCAATATCAAGTCAACCCTTGCCCTCTCCACTAGGGTGGTGTCAGTGGAGGCCTAGTGGAGAGTCAGCACATTCACCACAGTAGAAATGAGGTCCCCTCTCTTGTCACTGGAGGCTGTGTAGGAAGCAGTCATGAGGCATCCCTGCCCTCCCAGCCAGTGTGATATCAGCAAAAGTCCGCCGGGCAGCTGGAGCTCCCACCCCACCCCAGCAGTGAGGAGAAGCCCCTCTGCTCAGGTGCCAACGGGAGCTGAGTCCAGAACCGGGGCTGCCACTGCCATCTGGCAGTCATGATGCTGCACCCCATTTCCCTGCTTGGACTTTGTCACACTAAGCCTGTAAAAACACAAAATTTAAATAAGATCCAGTATCTTATAATGCCCCAAATATCCAGGCTTCAGTCAAAACTCACATGTCATGCCAAGAGCATAGAAGATCTCGGGTTGAATGAGGAAGGCAATCGACAGAGGACAACACTAAGATGACACAGATGTCAGAATTATCTGACAAAGATTAAATGCAGCCATCATAAAGTGATTCAGCAAGCAATGAGAAGCACGCCTGAAAAAAATGAATATACAGAAAAGTTTCGGCAAAGTAATAGAAGACACAAAGCCAAGTGGAAATCTCAGACTGAAAACTATAGTATCAAATAAAAACTCAGTGGATAGGCTCAACAATAGGCTGACGGGGACAGAGAAAATAATCAGTGAATAACAGAAACTGCCCAATCTGAACAACCAAGAGACAAAATAATGGAAAAAAGTCAACAGAATCTCAGAAATGCACGAATCTATAAAAAAGGATCTAAAAACTGTACCATTAGAGCCTTGGAAGAAGAGGAAAGAAAGAGCAGAGGTAAAAACCTATTCAAAGAGCCATGGCTGGTGTGGCTCTGTGGATTGGACATCGGCCTGCCAAATGAAAGGTCGCTGGTTCAATTCCCTGTCAGGGCACATGCGTGGGTTGCAGGTCAGGTCCCCAGTTGGGGTCACACAAGAGTCAACCACACATTGTTGTTTCTCTCCCTCTCTCCCTCCATACCCCTCTCTAAAAATAAATTTAAAAAATATTTTTTAAAAGTACTCAAAGAAATAATGCCTGAAAACATCCCAAACAGCTAAGCAAATTCAAAACAGTCTAAACCTAAGGAAATTCACAGTATGATATATTATAGTCAAGCTTCTAAAAACTTAAAAAATCTTGGAAATAGCAAGAGAGAAACAATATCTTACCTATACAGAGACAACAGTTTTTATTAAAGCAGATTTCTCATAAGAAACCACTGAGGCCGGAAGTATATGGCACAATGCGGTCGAGTGCTGAAAGAAAAGAACCGTAATCCAGACTTTACACACAGTGAAAATATCCGTCAGGAATGAAGAGGAAGTCAAGACATTCTCAGATGAAGGAAAATTAAGAGAATTTGCCATCATTACATTTACCCTAAAGGAATTGTTAACGTTCTCTAAACAAAATAAAAATAAAAATAAAATAAATAAAAGCAGGAATCTTGGAATATCAGGAGAAATAAAAAAACGCAAGAGTAAAAATATGGTTAAATACAGTAAACTGTTTTTCTCCCCTTGTTTTTGAAGTTATGTTTGATGGTTTGTATGTAGAATTAATGTTTAATTTATAATATGTTATAATTTTAATACATAATTGTTATAAACAGGGCAGGGTTGAAGGGACAGAAGGAGGTGAGGTTACTGCACCTCACTAGAACTAGCAAAATGACACTAGGAGATTATGGTAAGTGATGTATATATAATGTAACCTAGAACCACCTATAAAAAAAACTATACAAAAAGATACAGGCAAAAATGTTATAGATAAATCAAAATAGAATTCTTTAGAAATGTCCAAGTAACTCAGAGGAAGTTAGGAAAAATAAACAGAAAAATAAAAAATAAAAATAAATAAAATGTCAGACTTAAGCCTTGATATATCAATAATTACATTAAATAAAAATGGTCTAAATGTATCAGTTAAAAAAAAAACAGATGGCAGAGCAGAGTGGATTAAAAAAACATCACCCAACTCTACGCTGTATACAAAAAACTCATTTCAAATCTAATAATATAGGCAGGTTGAAAGTAGAAGGGTAGGAAGGTTATACCATGCAAGCACTGATAGAAGGAAAGCAGCGGGGCTATATTAATATCACATGAAGTAGACTTCAGAGCAAAGAAAATCACCAGAAACAGGAGGACATTATATAATGATAGAAGGGTCAATCCACCAAGAAAAAGCAATCCTACATGCGTCTACACCGAAAAACAGAACTGCAGAATATATAAAGCAAACAGGAAAAAGTTAAAAATAGACAAATTCACAATTACAACTGAAGATTTCAACACCCCTTCTCTCATCAATTGATCGAACTTGACAGAAATCAGCAAGAATACAGAAAAAATCAATAATACCATCAACCAACAAAATTTAATTAACACATATAGATTACTCCATCCAACAAAAGCAGAATATACATTCTTTTCAAGTGTCCTCAGAACATATGCCAAAATATATCCCTAGGTATTCAAACAAACGTCAAACAATGTAAAAGAAATGAAAAAATATAGTGAATTCTATCACTACAATGGAATCAAACTACATAATAATAACAGAAACTAGAAAATCAAAAATAGGAAGAGAAAGAACTAGAAATCAATAACAGAAAAATCTCCAAACAACATTCTAAATAATCAATGGGTCAAAGAGAAAGTCTCAAGGGAAAATTAAAAATATGTTGAAGTGAATGATAATAAAAATATAGTATATAAAAGTTTGTGAGGCCCTGGCCAGGTTGTTCAGTTGTTTGGAGCTTCGTCCCATACACCAAACGGTTGCAGATTCAATTCCCAGTCAGAGCACATGCCTAGGTTATGGGTTTGATCCCCGGCTGGGGCATGTACGGGAGGCAACTGACCCACATTAATGTTTCTCCCCCTCTCTCTCTTTCTCTCTCCCCCTCTCTCTCCCCTTCTCACTCTTTTTCTCTCCCCACCTCTCCCCCTCCCACCCTCTCTCTCTCTCTAAAATCAGTAAAACGTACTCTGTCCCCAGGTTGTGGGTTCATCCTGCTCCAGACACATGTGATCCCCAGTCTGGGTGAGAACGAAGGCAATCTATCGATGCTTCTCTCTCATCGTTGTTTCTCTCTCCCTCTTCCTCTGTCTCTCTAAAAAAAGCAAATTAAAATGTCCTTGGGTGAAGATTAAAAAAGTTTAACATATCCTCAGGTAAGGATAAAAAAAAGAAAAAGTTTGTGTGAAACAGATAAAGCAATGATGAGAGGGAACTTTATGGCACTAAATGCATTCATTAAAAATGAGAAAAACTCCCAAGTCAATAATCTAAGTTCCTCTCTCAAGAATGAGCAAAATAACTCCAAAGTAAGAAAAAGAAATATGAAAAACATAAATCAATGAGATTGAAAGCAGAAAAACAATAAAGAAATAAAACAAAGAGCTGATTCTTTGAAAAAATTAATCACATTGACAAATCTCTAGCAAGTCAAAGAAAGGAAAGAAAACATATATTACCAATATCAGAATTGAAATAGGGGATATCACTGCAGACCATGCAGAAATCAGAAAATCAAAATAATAATGGGGGAATTCTATGAACAATACTATTATGAGTGCTATAAACACAAATATTTATTTGACAAAATAGTTGAAATGTACCAAGTCCTTGAAAAACACAAATTACCACAACCCACTCAGTATCAAATAGATCACTTGATTAGCCCTAAAACTCTTGAGCAATTGAACTCATAAATTAAAAACTACCAAAATAAAGAAATCTCCAGGCCCAGATGGTTTCACTAGAAAATTTTAACAAAAGTTTAAATAAGAACTAACATCTTAATTCTTTACAGTCTCTTCCAAAAAATAGAAGACTTCCCAATCCATTTCATGAAGCAAAATTATCATGATACCAAAACTAGACAAAGACAATACCAAAAAGCAGAACAATATCCCTCATGAACACAGATGTAAAAATCCTTAACAAAATATTAACAAATGCATTAAGTGGTTTGCCTAACCCTGCTGAATACCTAAGGCTCCACCCCTCACAATGTAACAGGTGAGCCAAGACAAAAAAAAAAAAATATGGCCCAACTGAAAGAACAGATCATAACAGGGAGGTCCAGAAAAAGAACTAAGCAATGAGGAGACAGCCAACCTATCAGATGCAGAGTTCAAAACACTGGTAATCAGGATGCTCACAGAAATGGTTGAATACAGATGCAAAATAAAGGAAGAAGTGAAGGCTATGAATAGTGAAATAAATAAAAATGTACAGGAAACCAACAGTGAAGGGAAGGAAGGTGGAACTCAAATCAATGATTTGGAGCAGAAGAAAGAAATAAACATTCAACAGAACAGAATGAAGAAACAAGAATTCAAAAAAATGAGGAGAGGCTTAGGAACCTCCACAACTTTAAATGTTCCAGCACTGACCTCATAAAGGTTCCAGAAGGAGAAGAGGAACAGCAAAAATTGAAAACTGACTTGAAAAATAATGAAGGAAAACTTCCCCGATCTGGCAAATCAAATAGACTTCCAGGAAGTCCAGGAAACCCAGAAAGTCCCAAAGAAGTTGGACCCAAGGAGGACCACACCAGGATACATCATAATGACATTACCCAAGATGAAAGATATGGAGAGAATCTTAAAAGCAGCAAAAGGAGACAGTTACCTACAAAGGAGTTCCCATAAGACACTCAGCTGATTTCTCAAAAGAAACTTTACAAACATGAAGGGTCTGGAAAGAAGTATTTGAAGTCATGAAAGGCACAGACCTACATCCCAGATTATCTTATCCAGCAAAGCTATCATTTAGAATGAAAGGGCAGATAAAGTACTTCCCAGATAAGGTCAAGTTAAAGGAGTTCATCATCACCAAGCCCTTATTATATGAAATGTTAAAGGGACTTATTTAAGAAGATCTAAACTATGAACAGTAAAATGACAACAAACTTACAACTATCAACAACTGAACTTAAAAAACAAAAACAAACTAAGCAAACAACTAGGACAGGAACAGAATCACAGAAATGGAGGGTTATCAGTGGGAAGAAGGAGGGTGGAGAATGGGGAAAAAGGTACAGGGAATTAGAAGCATAAATCGTAGGTACAAAATAGACAGTGGGGGCCCTGGCTGGCGTGGCTCAGTGGATTGAGCACTGGCCTGTGAACCCAAAATAGACAGTGGGGAGGTTAAGAATAGTATAGAAATGGAGAAGCCAAAGAACTCATATGTAGGACCCAGGGATATGAACTAAGGGGAGGAGGAATGCTGGAGGGTGGGGGGATGCAGAACGGAGGGGGATAAAGGGTAGGAAAAAAGTGGGACAACTATAATAGCATAATCAATAAAATACACTTAAAAAAAGAAAAAAATCAATTGCATTTCTATTGATATATACCAGCAATGAACACAAGGACATTGAAGTTAAAATAATACCATTTAAAATTATTCAAATAAATCAAATACCTGCATGTAAATCTAACAAAACACATGCAAAGTTGTATGTTAAAACACGATGGAAGAAATCAAAGATTTAAACAAATGAAGATATACCATGGATTGGAAGACTTAACATAGTATAGATCTTCGTCCTCCCAAACTCAATATACAAAGTCTATTCAGAAAAAGTCTAACCGTTGTTAATATAACAAGAATGGTTTACATGACATTAATGTAACCTGGCAGCCAAGGAGAGTGGACTGGAGTGCACATGTGTGAACAATGACGACTTCACTGTACCAGTCAGTGGGGGTGGTAGACACAGTTGAATGAGCATGTGTACTGTGTGGCCATCGCATTCAAAATGACTAACTGGGTAGAGCAATGAATCTGCATCAAATTTTGCATTAAGCTTGAACATTCCTCCATGGAAACTATTCAGATGATTCAGAAAGATTTCAGGGATGATGCAACTTGTAGAGTGCAAATAAAAGCACGGCAGAAAATCTTCAAAGATGGACAAAAATCTGTTGAAAATTATCCACATTCTGGAAGGCCTGCGACAAGCAGAACACCTGGAATGTTGAACATGTATGGGCTGCAATCAACAAATATCAGCAACTGACAGAGAACTACAAGCTGATCTGGGGATTCTGAAACTACTGTGTCTGAGATTTTGATGCAGGAACTTGACATGAACATCTCATGGCAAAATGCGTTCCATGGCTTCTGCTACCAGAGCAGAAGGCACATCGTGCTGCAGTTACTAATGACGTTGTTCAAACCGCTACCAGTGAACCGGATTTCCTCAAGGAGGTCATAACTTTGAAACATGTACAATGTTTCTTGTATCTTGTATCTTCCTCAATAAATATCTCTATTTTAAATATTATATGGCTAGATACTTTCTGGACAGACCTCATAGGTTTAACACAATTCTTGAAATTTCAGCAAGATCTCTTGGTAGGCATAAACAAGATTATTCTAAAGCTCATATGGAAAGGCAAAGGAACTATAATAGCTAAAACAATTTTGAAAAAGGAATAAAAAAGATTCAATCTACCCAATTTTAAGATTGGGTTGGCCAAAAAGTTCATGTGTTTTTTCCTGTAAACTAAAAGACATGTTTCATTTTCACCAGTAACTTTATTGATTTGGATATTTTGAGTATGTCAGCTATCTCTCACATAGCATAACATTGATTGTTTTCAATTAATGTCTCCATTTGGATATTATTTTTTACTGATTTGGATATTTTGAGTATGTCAGCTATCTCTCACATGGCATAACATTGATTGTTCTCAATTAATGTCTCCATTTGGTCGCTGTCAACTTCAACTGGTCTATCCAACTGTGAAGCATCATCCAGCAAGAAATCTCCAGCACAAAACTTCGCAAACCACTTTTGGCACGTTTGATCAGTCACAGCACCTTCACCTACACTGCACACAAATCTTTTTTTTTTTTTTTTTTTGCATTTCAGTTGCATTTTTACCTTTCTTGAACTAATAAAGCATGATATGTTGAAAATGTCACTTATTTTCTTCCATCAATATTAAAATGACTACACAAAAATTCACCAATTTTGATGTTTTTTTTTTTAAATGCACACTGGTATGACAGCTGTCACCATTAAAATTGAACAAATTATTTCTAATGAAGTTAAAGACAACTAAGCCCTACTAGAGCCATCTTAAGGAAAAAACCAAACAAACTTTTTGGTCAAGCCAATATAGAGGGAAAGCAAGCAAGACATAAGACAGGCAAGTATCATGCTGTGCTGGTAGACCTGACTCTGTTCAAAAGCCGACTCCATTTTAAAACTAATCTACCCGAATCTTTGATGCCCTCCCATTGTCCACAGGTAGACTCTGGAATGTGTACAGAGACTTCAGGTGAATCCAAACTACCTCCATTAATCCTTCCTGCACCTTTAGTTCTTTCTCTAGGGAAAAGGTGCCTTCACTGTTATCTTTAAACTCACCCTGGTGCCAGAACCCCCAGTGTCTTGTCCCTTTGTTCCCCTCGACCATCCCTGCATTCCGTTAGGAGTGGGCAGGTCCATTTATTGGAGGGATATAGAACAGGTGGTCTGGGGGGAGGGGCGTGAATGGTGCAGGTATTCTTTTTATCCTTCACTCACCCAAATAAGCTTCCTATTAAATCTCCTTAAACCAATGAGCTGGACATGTTTGCTTTGTTCTTTGACCTCTTGCTCCTTCACCATTTGGGGACTGCTCTGCATACATGGCCTCTAACAAATTATAAAGTCAATTATACAAGAATGGATCATGGACATAAATGTAAAACTATAAAATTTTTAGGACGAAAACAGAGGAGAAAAGCTATGGAACCAAGGGCAAGACAAAGAGTTCTTAGACAAAAAGGAAGACCACAATTTATAAAAGAAAAATCTGGTAAATTGGAAGTCATCAAAATTAAAAAACTTTTGCTCTGCTAAAGGCCCTCTTAACAGAATGATAAAAGACACTGGGGGAAAGTGTTTGCAAACTATTTATCCAAAAAGGAACTAGTATCTAGAATGTATAGAAATCTCTCAAAACACAATGGCAAAAAATAAATAATCCAATTAGAATACAGATAAAAGACATGCAAACGCATTTCACTGAAGAGAATATACAGGTTGCAAATAAGTACTTGAAAGGATGTCCAACATTATTAGCCATTAGGGAAATGCAAATTAAAACAAGATGCCACACTGCATATACCTGAATAGCTAAAAATTAAAAATAGCGACAACACAAGTGCTGGCAAGAACACGGGGAAACTGGACAATGTTACCAGTAGGCATATAACGTGGCGCCACTACTCTGGAAAACCTGACAGCCACCGTATGACCTAGAAACTGCACTCGTGGGCGTTCACCCCAGAGAAGGGAGGATGTGTTCAGGCACACACAAAACCTACACATGCGTGTACACAGTGGCTTTATGAACAATAGCCTTAAACTGGAAACAAAACTTATGTCCGTCAACTGGTGAATGGTGAAAAAAGAGTGGTGCCTCATATGATGGAATATTATACAGCAATAAAGAAGCCAATTAATTCATCATACAAAACTTAGGGGACTGTCCAGAGAAGTATGCTGAGTGAACAAAGTTAAGCTCAAACAATTACACTTTGTCATATAACATTCTTAAAATGACAAAATTATAGGAATAGAGACCAGATTAGTGGTTGCCACGGCAATGAGAGAGCAAATGCAAGAGGGAAGTGGGTGTGGCTGTGCAAGGGCTGCTCTGCCCCTTGACTGTGCCCTTGCCAATCTCCTGGGTGCACTAGGCTACTGTTCCACAGGGCTGAGGAAGCTAATGTTGGAGGAACTAGGGAAGCGATCACAGGATCTCTCTCTAGGACTCCCTACAACTGCATCTGAACATACTGTTATCTCAAAATAAAAAGTTTAATTTAAAACCTAACTTTTCTTAGCTCTCCATCTGTTCAAAAACAGGTGGCAGGCTGCATTTGGCCCTCAGGCTGCAGTAGTTGTGTAGTCTAATACGAACACCAAGAAACACCGTAAGCTTATTCAATGGTATTTTAGAAGCTGAAAATTTACAAGATCTAAATACAGTCAGAGGTGTTAAAATGTGTTTTCAGTCATAGTTCTTACCATTCCCGCAGGGGTTTTCTAGAGGTATGTGTCTATTCCCGATCCTAACTTGAAGTGGTAAGAGCAATGAGGATGTAATCTCCTCTACATCTGGAATCCTCAAAGTCCTCATCTCCTGTTGCTTTCATATCAGCATCGTGGGCTCGTCTTCTCCAGCTGTGCGCAGCTCTTACCGTCCCACATCCTGGACTCTCAGTACATCCTGGAAGTTGGGGTTTGTTTTAACCAACTCTGTTGTGGGCCACGTGAACATGATAGTTTCTTTAACAGAGTTTCTGTGTGAATTGTATAGATTGGCTTTAACTTTCTCAGTATTTCCCTTCATAATCTCAGTTTTGTCCACTGTGCAGCACACACGATTATTTTAAGCCATATTTAAAGCACCTACATTCACACATTCATATCAGAAAATGCATGTTGATCCAGTACAACAATCATTATTCAGTCATTCAGTGTAGTCTCTGTTTCCTTTGCACTGCTTTGTAACTGTTTCGTTACTGTGGCCTCTTTTAAAAACTGTGCTGCGGTCCTTAGCTGATTGTATGGGAATACGGGCAGGGCACTAATTGCTCTGTGTCCATGCGTGAGGCCTGGTGGAGTTTTACTGTCCCAGGTCTTTCCCGAAGGCTCATCCAAATAGATCGTTCTTTGGGTAGTCCACAATGTTAGCATCCTTAGGTCTTTTCTCCTGGGCCTATTAGATTACCAGGAGAAGATGCTTTACTTACTGTCTGAAGGGTACAATCCTTCAGGGGCTGGGTGTGGAAAAGACTGGGATCTCAGCGTTTTATGTGTCTATCACCAAAGCCCCATATTTTTAAGTACAAACCCTCTTCCTCCAACTGTACCTGATGCTCTCAGCCAAGACACCTTCTCTCAAGTCCCCTGCCTTCTGCCAGGGTTGAGGAGAAAGCCTGGGTTCTTTTCTTATACTGACTTTCAATCAATCTCCTTTTTTCTTGTCCATCTTCACAATTACTTCCAGGAGAAGCTGGTTACATCAATTCCTGAGCATTATGAGCATTTTCAGTGAAAGTTTTGGGCTGATTTTTAGGGGCTGCATTGCTAGCTTATACTTCAGCATTCTCGGGTATGCTCAGGTATAGGTATATATAGTGTATTTATGTAGTGAGTTACCACTCACCCATTTGCTTTCCTCCTTTGTCGTTGCTCTTATCTATGCTCACTTTCTCTTCTTCCTGGGAATTTAGGCCCTTTTCCTATACTATTGTTTTATCACCAGGAGGGAGCATGTATCCATTTTGCCATCATTAACCAGAGGTCTTTATTCAAATAATCATAGTCTGAGCCAACACATCAGCAACTGATGTCAAGGATTTAATATGACATCTGGGTTTGTCATCGTTCTTATCCAGTGAAGAGCTGAGATGGAAATCCCCCTGCGCCGTGGTTACTTCATGCACATGGACTCAAATTATCGTTCTGGATGTAGCTGAGACTAGTGCTCACCATTAATGCAGGTCGTTAGACTAGAGGGCAGGGGGCCAAATCCCACCCTAACTTGAAGGGGGAATTATAGTAAGATATCCTTATTTAGTTGTGGAATCTTCTGCTTCTTGTTTTATTTTGTTACCACTAGCATTTAGGGTCCATCTTTGATAATTGTAGGCTCTCCTAATCCTAGATACTCAATCAGAATCTATCAGGGTGGGAAATTAAACCAGTAACTCAACAGACTGAGTCCAATGTTCTAAAATTGTGGGATAATCTGGATAGACTGATAGTCTGGATAGTTTTATCTTACCATAAAACGTACACGTTTGTTGCTACGTGAAAATGTACATTGAGTCCCAGGTAGCAAATTTTCATGTCAGCAATAAGCTAGCCGCCAGGCTGGGGAAGATATTCCACTGAGAGCTGCAGAGTTGGGCAGACTCTCAGTGAAGGGCAAGAACAGCTAAGCAGAGAGTTCCTACGGGCTGCTCAGGAATGAGTCAACCCCTGCCATGGGCCGATGGGATGATGCGCCATCCTGCCTGGGGCCGTGCACCCACTGAAATAAAGAGAATGTCAGGCTGTGACATACACAGGTAGCACATTTCTGGAAGGTCCTGGCTCACTTTGGAAGTTTGCATGAAGGGATCAGAAATTGGGAAGAGCTATTTGTATTATCTGTGCTGCTTGACATTTTGCAGAATTGACACTCTGTTTGCATTTATATATATAAACCAAGGATTTAGAGCATGTTACTTTAACTTTTGCCAGGTTGATAGGTAAAATGGCATTGTTTCACTATTTGAGCAGAAAACCTTTGTTTATAAAGTCATGCTTATTTTCCCCCATGGACTGACTGGCCCCTTGTATTTTGCTTTTGTGAATGTGTTCTTCCACTTATTCAAAAATATCTATTGGTCACCTCTGTTAGTTAGGGGGAAGTAGGGTTAACAAGACTGACAAGGGCCCTTCCTATGTCATAAAGCTCATGGTGCAGAGGAAGCAGGCAAACATTAAATAAGTAACATAATTTTTTGTGTGTTTCTGGAACTTGAAAAAACACAGCCTCTGTGTTTAGGGACATAATTTGACATACACGAGTCAGATCTCTTTTATGATGTTGTTTGGGTCTTCTCAGCATTTATCCTTTATTAACTTGCCCTGTCATGGCTGAAAATGGTGAACTAAAGTCTCCACTTACTAACATGTCTGTGTCACTCCTTGCAGTTCCTATAATTTCTGTTAAAATTTGATCATTTTGTACATATTCATACTTTTCAGATCTTCATCGTGAATCATATACGTTATCATCATCCTATGTCCTTTCTCTCTTTTATGCTTTTGCTCCCCTTCAGCTTTAATAGCAGGGCCGGGAAACCCTGCTTCCTTTTTGTTTCCCTAACCATTGCATTTTTTGTGTTACAGAGGAAAGCTATGAATTTTCCTCTCAGCACTCTGTTGGTGCTATTGTTATTTTCTACATGTATCACTGATATACTTTTGTCCATCCTTTTACTTTCAGCTGTTTGGAATCACTTTCAGATGTATCTCTTTTATATAGTGTGTATTTGGGTTTTCCTTTGTAATCCAGTTTGAGTATTTTTCTTTAAATATGGTACTTTAGCTTCTATCTACAGGCACCATATTTAAGTAATGACAAAATAATAATATCATTTACTTCTTCATACTCCCCTCCAATAAATTAGCTCATTATATTATTTTTATTTATTCTTTCAGTACTTATTCTTATAAAGCTTAATAGCAACTTACTAATTTTTACTCCTAATAAAAGAAGAGTAAGAAATCAGAACACTTATGTCACCTCTCACCTTCTCCTCTTACTTCCAATCTCCAATGTTAAAGCCTTTTCAAAACCACAATTTCCACAGTTCACCCTGTCATTATCCTCTAGGAAATTCTTTTGCTGTAGGTTTTCCATTTATCTCTTTAAATTTTTTTTTCTTTTATTGATTCCAGAGAGAGGGGAAGTGAAGGAGAAAGGGAGGGAGAGAAACATCCATGTGAGAGAGAAACATCAATCAGTTGCCTCTCACACATACCCCAACTGGAGACCAAACCCACAACCCAAGCCTGTGCCTTGACCAGGAATCGAACCTGCAGCCTTTTGGTTTGTGGGACAGCACCCAACCAACTGAGCCACACCAGTCAGGGCTCCATTTATCTTGCTTGGAATTGATGAACTCCTTGAATCTCAGAGTTTGTATTTCTAATCAAATTTTTAAAATTGTAAGCCAATTTTTACTAATGTTCCATGTGTATTCCTAAAAAAAATGTTTATTCTCTGTTGAGTAAAAAAGACCTATATTTATCTTCCAGATCAAGTTAATTTTGTCACTCAAATCTTCTACATCTTTGCTCTTCTTGGCTATTTGATCTATCCATCTGTGAAAGGTATATCTTAAAACCTCCAACTAACACTGCTGATCTATTTCTACTCCGTCCATAATCATTTGTTTTGTCCATTTGGAGGCTATAGTATTAGCAACATACATATACACAATCATATCACTCAATATTATGTCACTAGCACATGTCATCCTGTACCCCTGATAGCATGTTCATCTTGTAATTGTTTTGCTAAGGTTAAAATTGCTGCTATGGCTTTTATTCAATTTGCCTGACATATCATTTTCCATCTTTTACATTGTCAATGCTTAGTACACTTTCACTTTAAATATATCTTTTATAGATATTGCTGCATCTTTTAAAACCCAGCCCATGAGGACCATGTGAGGCAGGGAATGCCAGTGTCTCTGGAGAATCTGAACTGAAATAGATGGGCCGACCTTGCTCTGAGCCAGTAATGCAGCTGGAGGGAGAGGTATTTCAAGGTGAAGCAGCTTGCAAAAGAAGTTCGTAATGGGCTTTAATTTATTCCAATCCCAACGAGTTATGCTTTGGAAGTTAGGCCTAATCCCAAAAGGCTTAATGTGCTTTTCTGAAAGAGCTGAGGTAATAGCGTGTGACCAGCTGTGCTTGTATCAAATGGAAAAGGAATAGTCCCAGGCTGGAGGATAGTTTCAGCCCTAGGAGGGTTCAAAGACAGACAGCCTTCCTGCGACAACAGGGAAGTGAACAACAAAGGAAGAAGAGAGGTGCTTAACCACGGCATTAGTGAGCATCCAAATGCTCGTTCTGGTCTCCTTTCCTTAAGTTATTACCCAACAGCTCAAGAGATTAAAAGCTTTTTGAACAGACTGGCTCCTTTCCACAGAACTGGCAGGCAGGGAGGTAATACAGATGACCCAGCTGAAATACACTGAAGTCAGAGACATTTGCAGAATAATGAGAAAATAGAGGAGGACAGACTGGCTAGTGAAGTACACAAAGACCCATAAGAAAAAATGAGGCCTGGTAGAGTGGGTGAGGAAAAACCTGTGCGCATGACTGCCCTTCCTGACCTTTGAAGCCTGGGGGAGAGGAGGACAGGGATCCAGACGTGTGCAAACACTCATCCGGGTCTAGGGCATATGTTCTGGAAGGACTGAGAGGACGCTACTCGCATTTCCCTGATCCAAAGATTCTGTATCTCATTTTTAATGCTTATGCAGTCTGTGGTAAATATCGTAGAGAACAGAATTAGACATGGTTCCTGAAAACTAAACTGCGTTCAGAATAAGGCAGATGTCTTCGGGTGGAAGACCACGTGGGACATGTCAATACAGAGCTATACACGGTGGATACACACACACACAAACACACACACAAATGATGGCAGACTTCCACAAAAACATCTGAAAGTCACAATTTCAAGAGATTTCCTTCTTTTTCTACCTCTAGTGAGTAAATAATGATGTGAGGTTCTTTGGGGGGAAAGGGAAGGACAATTATGGTAGGTGTTAGCATCTGTCCAGGTGAGTCTGGCTGCAGGTGTCCTCCCTATTGCCTCATGGAGGACGTGGGAAGGAAGGACAGGTGTGTGCTGCTCTGTCGCTGAACTGACAGGAATTCAGCTGGTGGCTTCAGAACCAGCAGACACACAGACACATCTTGGTATGACTTTTTAAAAATACATCAAGTGACAGCTTTGCAACGAATGACAATGGTTTCTATTCCTGTTTCTAACCTAAGTCCTCTTGGAATTTGCTCTTCGAGAACTGTTAGGCTCAGTAATGAGGACTCTGAAAGCCAGAGCCCCATGTCCTACTGCATAGCCCCAGCATGATTTTCTTTGAAACTGCTAATTAATTATTCAGTTTTGCCTTGAAGCTACTGAAGAAAGGGGAGTAATTTGGAAGCCAATGTCTCAAAAAAATTACTCAGGGCACCCACATGGGAGTACTGTTTACCCTGAGAACTGTTGAACTCCACTCAGCAAGTCCACAGTAAATTGGGATTTCATCCCTGCCAGAAGGTGGTTCACATCCAAGGTGTATTCACTTTTAAAAGTCCACTTTCAGCCTGCTTCCACCAAGCCCGTCTAGTAACTGCCTTCTCCTGAGAACCCAGTACAATCTGCTAGGCGCCTTGACAGGCAGCAAGGGAAACGGTGGGGGAAAATAACGCCTGGAGGCTCCTAAAGGATCTAGTGTAGTGTGTGGCGAGGTGTCAGCTGGCAACTGAAGGCCTGGGAGGCGGGCCTGCAGTCCGCTCTGTGAGGTGAACACACTGGCAGGAAGGGAATGGTCATTTACTGAGCACCTAAAATTACTAGGCACGAGGTCATGCGCTCTTCCTACTTCAATTCATCCTCCCAACATCCTCTACAGAGTATGATGAACCTGACTTTAGAGACGTGGGGCAACTGCTGCTCAGGGTCTGGGACCTGACTGAGGTCACTTGGCTAGAAAGTGGCCGAGTCAGGGCTCACCTTTCCCAAAGCTTATGCTCTTCTCACATCATACCCGAAATGTCCTAAGCAAGAATATCTAAATGTTATCTATTGTTCCTTGAAGGCTGTGGGGGTATGGCTCCTCTCCCACTGAGCAATGGATGAGGGACTGGCCAGGATGTTAAGATAACTCAGTGGGCAAAGCTGAAATCACAGCCTGTTTGTCTAAAGATGGCATCTAAGGTTGTTTGTATCAAGTGTTACCAAGTGAGGACGGTTCAGTCACACCTGGGAAGGTAAGGTGTCTAGAAACTGGGAGAGTGAAATGGAAGAGATCAGTATTAAGAGATAATAGATCTTAATGATCAAGAGCATGAACTCTGAAGCCAGACTGCCTTAGGTCTGCCAAAACAGGGAGGTGGGTTTAAATCCCACCTCCCCGTTTTGCTGCGAAGTAATCCAGCATGGCGTGCACAGGAGTGTCTGGGTGTGGGAGGCTGTAGAGATGAACAGGAGTGGCCTGGGAGGGGGCTTTGCTGAAGCTAGTCGGTGAGTACATGTGGTATATTATACTATTCTGTTTCTGCAGATGTTCATGAATGAGACCAACAAGCACTGAGGCTCCTAAGAGAACCAAACAAAGGGGAGGAAAATAGAAACCTGAGAGGTACTTTATGCGAGCAGCTTCTGCATTTGATAAATATTTTAATAAATCTCTTTCCAGGGCCACAGAGACTTGAGTGAGGCGGCACAATGTCTCCCACTGACGCCAGCTCTTGCAGGGAAGCCCACAGAGCCCTGTGGCCCTGCAAGTCCCAGGATCTCCGAGCATCAGGTGGAGTCCTTTCTTCCTACACCTCGAAGTCTTTCCGACTCTCCAAGAGGCCCCAAGTCCTCAGTATCAGCCTGGCCATCCGTGCAGAAATCATGAGGCCTCAAAGATTGGAACAGCTCTTCCCCCTTACCCTCTAGCTCCTCCCCCCCAGATCTCTCCATAATCAGCACTGACAGAACAGACACTCAGAAGAGTCACCAGAGTCTGACTTCCAAAAAGGGGCTGCTTCATCAGGAACCAGGACAGGGCTAACAATGTCTTTCCAATACACTGAAGCCAGCCTGCCAGAAAGGCCAATTTGCATCAAAAACTCAGCTGGGCAGCCAGTAATTTGCATCCTTTCAGCAGGAGCAGAATGAACCCTGACCTTTCCCTCCAGGACCATTTCTTTGTTGCTGTTTGCTAAGTGGTGTAAAAAGCTCTTGTGGTCATATTCCAATTAGAACTCTTATGTTGCTTAGACAGACCAATTAACACACCCTTTCTGCCCTTCTCAAGATTCTCTCAATCTTAAAATGATCCAGTCAAAAAGCACAACTTCCTGGAAGTGATTCACAGCAGGGCGTGGGGGGGGTGGGGGTGGAGAAAGCCTGCAGGAGGCGCATAGGGGAGAGGGACCCTGCCCTGAGAGGGAGCCCCAGGGACAGAAAGCCTGCCGGTGCTTTCTGGACAGCAAGCTGCCTGTTGGCAAAACAAGATAAACATGTGGTAGTTAAGGCTATTATCTCCTTTATTCAAAAAATAAATATTTCACTTTTGAGTTCACATATTTAAAATCACATTAAGCACAGAGAAGAAATACAGTCCCTTTGGAAATTGTGAACACATGTAGGAAAAGATTCATGTTCAAAACAATGGGGATGGGGTGAGCACGGATTCCAACGCATTCACGACCCAGAGATCCCTCCTCTCAGCGGGCAGAGCTACACATCGATTTTAGGAGAGAAAAAGAAACACACACAGCTTTGAAGTTTGAAAGGCACATGAAGTGTATGGCACATTCAGTGATAAAACGCTCCCTATTCTCTCCCAAGAAAAGTGGAAAACTTTAATCAAGTCAAAGACCAGAGAAGACAGGTGCTCCTGCTTAGAGCTCAGCATCAGGAAAATCTCTGACAACAAAAGACATTTTTCTTCTGCTTTCGCCCTCCTGCGGCGCTCACTCGGTGATGGTGGGGCGCGTGGCCATGTACACGAACACCACAATCAGGAGCACGACCACCGCCAGCGTGGGCAGCACCACCGTGGTGATCTGCTGCCGGGCCTCCTGCATGGCCTGCTTCCGCTCCTTCTTGTCCTTAGACGTCTCCTTCTTGGGCTTCCCTTTGAGCTGCCGCATCTTTCCTGGGGGATGCTAGGACGGCGTGTCCAGAGAGGGTTTTGAAGGAAGGGCCACACTCCTCTGGTCAAGGCGCAGAACCTCCTATAGAGAGAAAAATAATCAAGAAAGAATGGGGTGAAAGGCAAAAGAAATCATAAAGTTAAAGACTAAACTAGGAAAAATATCTGCAACTTACAAGGGATTAAGAACAGCAGAGGTCAGCCCCGCTGAGTGGTGGGCGGTCAGGGATACCCCAGGGTAACACCTCCATCAGCTGTCTCAGCAGCATGCACAGGTGCACTGCACATGGGTCCTCAGCGTGCTGAGACAGAGCCTCTCAGCTCCATGGTGGCTGGGCAAGGCCCTGAGTTCCATATAAACATGAGCCCTTTCTGTGTGTGCCCTGACAGGAAAGGACTGGAACAGCACTAACTTCACTTCCTCCACTCAGAGGAAAGTGGGGCACAGGTCTTCCTTCCAAGGTTCTAACTACTTACTCTGCTGCTCTAAATCCACAATCTCGTATCCAGTCTCCGCTATCTGATTGCAGACAGCCTGTAGGTTCCAGGCATGTAGTTACCCAACCTCCCACCACGTGCCTGACTGCGGCCCGGGGCAGCCTCGCTGGGACTGAAGAGGGCCACAGGCGCCAGCTTCTTTCTTTGGTTCCATGCCAACCTTCCTGAGCACCCACTGTGTGCGGGTCACTGTGGGAGGAACTGAGGAAGAGGTGCAAAGCCTGGCTGTATCCTCACAAACCCAGTCTAGGGGTACACGACAGGTGGCAAGCAGAGGAATATGGGTCAGACAATGAATGGAAACAACTGAGCCTGCGGTCCTGCCACCCACCCAACCTAGGATTCTCCACCCAGGGTTCTCGTAAATTCTGTAGCCTGGGGAGGGAGCTCAGGTGGTGACTCAGTGCTGTCAGGAGTGCAGGGATGAATAAAACCCATGGATAAAAGACACAGCAACAGCTCCATTCGAGTCCGATTCGGTGATGGCTGGGGCATGGGGGTGGTATAAGGGGACTAAATGGTAATGGAAAAAAATATAATGAAGATTATATATTTAAAAATAGAAATGGCAGAACACAATGTAATAAAGATTTTGAATGACTCTTAAAAAATTAAAAGTTAAAAAATAATAAAAAGCATCAGAAGCATGCTTTGGCTGATTTAAATTGAGTTGTTTTCTCAAAGGCCTCTGGTATGTCACAGGCTCCCCAGAAAAGCCAAAGGACCAGACTCAGGAAATTAGCAAGACCAGAGCCCAACTCACACCACAGGCCACAGGACACCCATGTTGTACCGACACCTGGATAAGGGCCACTGGAGCTGGAGGCCCTGAGGCCACTGCCACTGCTGCAGGACGAATTCTTCTGCGCCCTGGCTTTTCTGCATCACCACCTCACAAGTGCATCTGACTTGCACCTCCTGCCCCCACCCACCATGCATCTGACCAGCTAAACCAAGGCCCAGGATGTCCACGGCCCAGACTCCCAACCTCCATAGTAGGTGGAATGTTTTCTAAACACAATGAAGGAGTGTGGGTTGGACATGGTGCAAGAAAATAAAGACAAATTGTAAAGGGGGAAAGGGTGGGGGGAACACACACCCCCGGAAATGGGGGAGGGGTTTGAGCTACACATACACATGTGTGACTAGAGACTTTGCCCCCTTGCTAAACATGGCTGCCAAAAGAGGGGCAAAGGCAAACGTGGCTGACACTGACCCACTTTGATTGGAAGGATGGACACTACCACTGGCTCTCAGCATGCAGGGAATTCTGGGAGAGGACTTTTGAAACAGAGCTCCCCAGAAAGCTAAAAGGCAGTTGGTTCCTTCCCCTCCCCCAGCAGCAGCCAGTGCAGGTCTGTGAGCCAAGGCCTGGGGCACAGACTCCGAAAGACGCCTGAAAATGGACAGTGACTGGAGACCAGCTGAGCCACCTATGTTTATGGTACTTCTGGGTGGGAAAAGAGGTCCCTGATACAACCCTGAATTGAGCTGGTAGAGGGTGACATGGTGATTTTTCTTTTCTTTCTTTTTTATTTTTAAGATTTTATTTTATTTCTCTTTAGAGAGGGGGAAGGAAGGGAGAAAGAGGGAGAGAAACCTCTATGTGCAAGAGATAAGTCAATCAGTTGCCTCTTATTTACCCCAAGTGGGGGACCTGGCCTGCAACACAGGCATGTGCCCTGACTGGGAATTGAACTGGTGACCTTTCAGTTCACAGGCTGGCGCTTAATCCACTGAGCCACTGGCCAGGGCATTTTTTCTCTGGGTATCTTAGATAGAACAGGCTCTGAGGCAGAAACTTGCCATTATTTCCAAAGACCTTGGTGATAATAGCACTGTGAACAGATTTTTGTTTTTGTATTATTTTCAGTTCTTGAACCTATGTTGTAGTTGTGATGACAAATATTTAAATAGCTATTTTTGATGTCACTCTTTTTCTTTCCCTGTACTTTTGTTATCCAGATATTTTTGGCTGAAACTTGCCATTAATAAAAGATTCCTCGGCCAAGATGGAGGCGTAGGTAGACACACTGTGCCTCCTCACACAACCAAAAGGACAACAACAAATTTAAAAACAAAAACAACCACAACTGACAGAAAACCAAACTGTATGGAAGTCCGACAACCAAGGAGTTGAAGAAGAAACATTCATCTAGAGTGGCAGGAGGGGTGGAGACGTGCAGCTGGGCAGAGAGGACTCACGGCAAGGCGGCAGCTGGCAGAGCAGGGTGGGCAAGGTGGTGGCTGGTAGAGCAGCAAGGTGGCAACTGGCAGACCAGCAAGGTGGCTGATTGAGGACTGGGTGTTCCCACATTTGCATGCAAATAAACCGGGAGGAACAACTGGGGAACGAGACAGACCACACAACCCAGGGTCCCAGTGTGGGGAAATAAAGCCTCAAACCTCTGATTGAAAACTCCTGGGGGGGTTGAGGCAGCGGGAGAAACTCCCAGCCTTACAGTAGAGTTTGTTGGAGAGACCCACAGGATCCTAGAACGCACACAAGCCCACCCACCCAGGAATCAGCACCAGAAGGGCCCAATTTGCTTGTGGGTAGCAGGAGAAGTGACTGGAAACCAGCAGAGAGCGGAGCAAGCAGCATTGTTCCCTCTCAGGCCCCTCCCCCACATACAGTGTCACAACGCAGTGATGTGGGTTGCCCCACTCTGGTGAACACCTAAGGCTCCGCCCCTTTACATAACAGGCACACTGAGACAAAAAAATGGCCCAAATGAAAGAACAGATGGAAGCTCCAGAAAAAATACAATAAGCAACGAAGAGAGAGCCAACCTATCAGGTGCACAGTTCAAAACACTGGTAATCAGGATGCTCACAGAATGGGTTGAATTTAGTTGCAAATTAGATGAAAAAATGAAGGGTATGCTATGTAAAATAAAGGAAAATGTACAGGGAACCAACAGTGATGGGAAGGAAGCTGGAACTCAAATCAATGGTATGGGCCAAAAGGAAGAGAGAAACATTCAACCAGAACAGAATGAAGAAACAAGAATTCAAAACAACGAGGAGAGGCTTAGGAACCTCCAGGACAACTTTAAACGTTCCAACATCCGAATCATAGGGGTGCCAGAAGGAGAATAGGAAGAGCAAGAAATTGAAAACTTATTTGAACAAGTAATGGAGGAGAACTTCCCCAATCTGGCAAAGGAAATAGACTTCCAGGAAGTCCAGGAAGCTCAGAGAGTCCCAAAGAAGTTGGACCTAAAGAGGAACACACCAAGGCACACCATAATTACATTACTCAAGATTAAAGATAAGGAGAGAATCTTAAAAGCAGCAAAAGGAGACAGTTACCTACAAAGGAGTGCCCATAAGACTGTCAGCTGATTTCTTAAAACAAACCTTGCAGGCAAGAATGGGCTGGAAAGAAGTATTCCAAGTCATGAAAGGCAAGGACCTACATCCAAGATTACTGTATCCAGCAAAGCTATCATTTAGAATGGAAGGGCAGATAAAGTGCTTCCCAGATAAGGTCAAATTAAAGGAGTTCATCATCACCAAGCCTTTATTATATGACATGTTAAAGGGACTTATCTAAGAAAAAGAAGATAAATATGAACAGTAAAATGACAACAAACTCAGTTATTAACAACCAAACCTAAAACAAAAACAAACGAACAAACAACTAGAACAGGAACAGAACCACGGAAATGGAGGATCACATGGAGGGTTATCAACAGGAGAGTGGGAGGGGGAGAGAGGGGGGAAAGGTACAGGGAATAAGAAGCATAAATGGTAGGTAGAAAATAGACAGGGGGAGGGTGAGAATAGTATAGGAAATGTAGAAGCCAAAGAACTTATATGTACAACCCATGGACATGAACTAAAGGGGGGAATGTGCGTGGGAGGGGGTGTGCAGGGTGGAGGGGAATAAAGGGGAGAAAATGGGACACCTGTAATAGCATAATCAATAAAATATATTAATAAGTAAATAAATAAATAAAAGATTCCTTTCTTTCCCACTGAACTCCGTCTTTGGAGATCTGTCTGGGAGGTGGCAAGTGGCAGGACCCCCTACTGTCTGGGTTCAGTAACAAAATGTCCACCATAACGTCCGGGAAGGCTAGCATGAGTCAGGTGCTCTCAGAGGCGGAAGAGCAGTGCCTGCCGATACTCCTCTGACAAAGGGGCTTTTGTAAGACGACACTGTGTGCCCGGTTTTGTCCTAGGACAGTAGGTGGTCTGTACCATCCTGATGAGGAAGATGACATTTAAGCCTAAGTGACCGTGTTCTGTGGGAGAATGTGGAATGTGAATTCTGCGTTGGGAAACGTCTATGTGATACCTTCCTGTAGGTAGAAAGACCCTAATCTCTTACGACTTCCTCTTATCCCATATAAACCCCCAAATGTTTTCCGTATTATTCACAGTAAGGAAGAGATCCTTTTGGAGAGAAATGACTGATATTATTGTGCTGAGATAACAATAATGCCAGCCAAAAGCAAGTATTAAAGTTCAGGGTGTCCCCATTTGGCCAAATGTACAATTTGCATTAACTTTTAAAAATACCCACTATTACTTTCTTAAGACCTGACAGGTGTAAAAACCCCTGGCTTTACCAATTCTCCTTTTCAGATCTTTTGAAGAACTTTGAGACAGACCTGGGTTCAAGCTCAGGATGAACCCCCTTACTGGCTGAATGGCTTGGGGCAAGCCACCTAACTTCACTAGGCCTCAATGTCCTCATCTGAACAATGAGAACAACTTCTCTCATAAAGGGTGACACCTTTGTGGCACTCTACCCATCCTCAGAAAAGCAGTCCAGGCTGGCTGAGCCAACAGAACCGGCTCCCTCTCCTCACCCCTCACCGGCTCTGTAATATGCATTCAGAAGTTCCTGGAGCCTTGGTAAAGAGCCTCAAGTTGCTGGCAACAGCGCAGGTTTGGTCAGGATTTAAAGGATAAACACACTGGGCTGAACTCAGGGTTCCTCATTAGGCTAATGTGGGTGTCCTCCCTGTTCTCACTCACTTGGGGCATGGGCCTCAAACCACAGCCCCTCTCTTCCCCTGGGGCAGAAGAGTCAGGAAAGCCTCCCTGAGATGACAAGGAGAGGGAGAGGGACCAGCCAGGACACAAGTGGGGAAGAGCAGCAGGCAGACGGAGTGGAAGCATTCGGAGGAGGACTGGAGATGAGACTGGAGAGGAAGGCAGAGGCCAGGTCACCCAGGGGCTCACAGACCAGGGTAAGGAGTCAGGGTTCATTCCAAGAGCAGCGAGAGGCACCGAAGGGCTTTACCCAGGGAGGTGCATGGTTTAAAAGGGATCCCTGTGGCTGGACCAGTCCAGTCAGTGGAGAGTGGGACACAGAGAATGAAAAGGGAGGCTGTTAGAGAAGGCCAGGGAGGGAGGGGGTGGCTCAGAGGGGGAGAGTCAGTGTTGATGGAGAAGAGGATGGAGGCAGGTTATATTTGGGGGGTGCAACTGACAGGACCTCCTCACAGGTAGACATGGTGCATGAGGGAAAGGGAGGAACCGTGGACCTAAGGTTCAGAGCCTGAGCAACTAGTGGGTGGTGATGCTGCCTCTAGAGATGGGGAGTGGAGGGGGGTGGACTGAGAAACAGTGTGAGTGCTCTGTTCACACCTATCCGTGTGTGAGGACGCCTATTAGACATCGCCATGGCAATATCAAGGAGGCGGATGAGGAAATGAGTCAGGAGCTCAGTAGGGGCTGAAGATCTATATTTGGAAGTCATCAGCCTCGGACGAGGTGAGCTCAGTCAGGGCAAGGCACACGGAGGGAAGGGCCCAGCAAGGGCCCTGCAGCACCCGACAAAGGACAGGTGGAAGAAAGCAAGCAAAGGAGCCTGGGTGAAGAGGCAATGAAGACAAAGAGAAAGAGGACTCCTGGGCACCACGGGAGTCACAAAGGACACTGCTTCAAAGCTCTACTGGGAGACAAAGTGAAGGAAGCTAAACCAGCATCTGCTGGGTCTTCCACATGAAGATCTGCCAGGAGTCACTCCAGGGGAATGAGCGGGGAGGGTTCAGGGAGGGCTGCCGACAGCTACCCCGGGGCCCGCAAACTGTTCCTGTCTGAGGAGACAGAAGCTCATGGCAGACTGTAAATGAACACACTGCTTCCTCCATTGAGGGAGTTTTGCCATGGAAAAAAATGTCAGCCAAACTAAATTATGCAGAGTACGCAGCTGATTTATACTCTGTAATTTTGTAGTGACTTGTGATAAATGGTTTGCACGCCAACAGTTCCACTAGCACTCAGAGAGACGACTGGCCTGAGGTTCCCCTGGGAGAGCGCGTGGGGCTGAGAGGAAAACCAGAGGATGCTCGAGGGGTCCACGGAGTGGGACGAAACCCAGATGCTGAGAAAGGGGAGCAGCTGGAGGAGCAGGCTGAGAGAAGCAAAGGCACAACTTTGAATCCAGCAGGCGGTGGGGTGGGGATGATGCAGGAGGAGGCAGGTCTGTGCTCTGTGGGGGCAGCAAGAGGCTTCTGTTTCCTCAGTGAAACAGGAAAGGGCCTCCACTTTGAGTCTGGGGAGTTGGGAAGCAGGCTTGGGTAAAGAGAAGGAATGAAATAACCCTTTTGGGGCATGAAAAAGCAAACACAGCAGGGAACCACCAGCCCTTATGGTTGATGTTCCTAAATGCTTAATATCCAGGCCCCACTTCCTGAGTGGCTGAGGACCACCTACCACACGGTCTGGCCTCAGCCCACTGGACCAGGTGGCCTCTGCCAGGACCTTTAAAATGTATGGCTTGCCTTTAAAAATAAAATAAAATAAAAGGTATTGTTTGCCTTTAAAAAAATAAAAATAAAATGCAAGGCTTGCCTTGAAAAGGTAAGCTGGGCCAATCAGCCTCTATTTCAGAAATCTAAGAACATGAAGGAACACTGAAGTTGGACAATTACACCATGTACGCACATGGAAGCCAGGTAGAGGAGAGGAAATGGGAGCAGACAGCAGGACCCCTGAGACTTGGAGAGAGGGGACTCCGTTCTTGTCTTTCCGGTGCACTCCCTTAAAAGGCCAGCTCTGTAAAGGCTCCTATCCTTAGGTTAAGTTGACGTGTTTCTGTATCTTATGACAGACACCACTTTTGACTTGAGCTGGCTCTAGTGGGTCACTGGGCCTTGCAAGGAAAAGAGCCCAAGATACTGTGATTACTCCAGTTTTTAAACAAATGGGAAATCCAAAGCCTTGCCACTGTCTCAAAATTAAGGAGTGGCAGAGTCCCATCCTTCGGTGCCTGCCCCATACATCTCCCCAGCCCTTCCCCCACTCTGGGGCCACATCATTGCTCACCAGCCCCCGGCTGAGAGGAGGTCAAAGATGAAGCTCACAGGGCACAGTCTGGCTTCTCTCCCATCAAGCAGGCCAGGCAGGTTGAAGAAGTTACTAGATAAGTTCCAGCGATACAACTGCAGCTGCCGTCCAGTCACCCCACTGCACCTAGCTCCCCTAACCAGGGAAACAGAAGACTTCACAAACACCTGGGTTCCACCCCATTCTAATGAAACTCCACCCGCTCTGCCCCTCCCCCATCAACACTAGGGGCACCTGACTTGTCAGCATGGATATTCCAATGCATGTGGGCAGGGGACAGGGACACAGAGAGAAAGGGGGGAGACACATCCTTTTGGATATAAATGTTTTAAATTTATAATTTTTTTCCAATTATAGTTTTCCAGTCTGTTTTGTTAAAGACTGTATTTATTTATTTTTAGAGAGGGGAAGGGAGAAAGAGGGAGAGAAACATCAATGTGTATTTGCCCCTCACACACTCCCTCAGGGGACCTGGCCCACAACCCAGGCATGTGCCCTAGACTGGGAATTCGAACCTGCGACCCTTCGGATCACAGGCCGGCATTCAATCCACTGAGCTACAACAGCCAGGGCCCAGTCTTTTTTTTTGTTTTTAAATAAATATCTACATACACACACACACACACACACACACACGGTCTGTAAAAAAAAAAAGTCCAGCCATTATTAATATAACAAGAACAGTTTGCGCAACATTGATGTAACCTGGCAGCCAAAGAGAGTGGGCTGGAATGAGCAGGGTGAACAACGACGACTTCACTGTACTAGTCAGTGGGGGCGGCAGATGCCCATTGAGTGAGCATGTGTACTGTGTGGCCACTGCATTCAAAATGATTGAATGAGTAGAACAACAAATCTGTATCAGATTTTGCATTAAGCTTGAACATTCCTCCATGTAAACTATTCAGATGACTCAGAAGCCTCCATTATGGGCAACTGGTGATTGGCAGCTTCATCACAACAATGTGCCTGCTCAAGCGTCACGTCTCTGCAGTTTTCTGGTGAAACATCAAATCACCCAGATGACTCTGCTCCCCTACAGCTCAGATTTGGTGCCCTCCATCTCCTGGCTTTTCCCAAAACTAAAATCACCTTTGAAAGGAAAGGGATTTCACACCATTGATGAGATTCAGGAAAATATGACAGGGCAGCTGATGGCAATTGGGAGAACTGTGTGAGGTCCCAAGGTGCCTACTTTGAAGGGGACTGAGGCATCATTTTCCTATGTACAATGTTTCTTATATGTTCTTCAATAAATGTCAGTTTTTCATATTACATGACTGGATACCTCTGGACAGACCTCATATATATGTACACATTAAATTCTTTATGTACATATAGTGTTGGGCCCTAGTACAGAAACAGCAGGAGCAGAGGTAAGAACAAGGGTTTGAAATCAGATTTGAGTCTCAGCCCTTCCAGGTCTAGTTGTATGACCTTGCGCAAGGTACTTAATCTCCCATGTCCTGACTTTCCTCCTCTGCAAAAGGGGAGAAGAAACCCTGCTTTGTAGAGTAACTGAAAAAAATTAGAAAAAGTGTGTGATCTGAAATATCTCGTACACCAGTGGAACAGGTCGCACCAGATGCTTCATAAATGGCACATAGATGGCGTCAGAGGCGTAGGTACTAGATTTATCGGGATGATCACTCCATACACTATATAAATGCCTAATCACTGATATGTACCTGAAACTAATACAATATTGCATGTCAATGGTAATTTAAAATTTTTCTAAGTTTTAAAATTATAAATAAATAAATAAATAAATAAATAAATAAAATGGCACAAGGTAACTTGCTATCCAGGGAGGCTTATCCAGTTGAGATGTACCACATAACCCACAGATGATGAAATTCCTCCATTTTTCCTATTTCCCCCCCTGAAAACTACCAGAGTTACCAATCTGCTGCTGGGCAGGTTTGCTCAAGGGTTTATTGGGAGAAGACAGTTGGCCCAACTACGGAGAAAAGGTTCAGGATTACACAGATCAAACCCAACTCCCATAACCCAGACCTGCTGAACCAGCACGGCCCTGCAGCCACTAGCAATAAGCCACATGTGACATCTATAATGTGGCCATGGTCCAAACTGAGCTGTTCTGCAGTGTAAAATACACACCAGATTTTGAAGACTTAATAAAAAAGAAAGAATGTGAAATATCTCATTACATTTTTTATACTGATTACATGTTGAAATAACATTTTGGATATATGCTGAGTGAAATAAAGTATATTGTTAAATTAGCCTGTTAAATGTAAATATAATGTAAATGCAAATACCATTATATTGTTAAAATATACTGGCTCATGTAGCTTAGTGGATTGAGTGCTGGCCACTCAAACCAAAGGGTCGCAGGTTCAATTCCCAGTCAGGGCACATGCCTGGGTTGCAGGCACGTTGAGACACAAGCACACATTGATGTTTCTCTCCCTCTCTTTCTTCCTCCTTTCCCTTTCTAAAAGTAAATTTTTTAATCTTTTAAAATATATATTTATTGTTAAATTAATTTCACCTGTTTTATTTTTACTGGGCTTTTTTTTTAACTTCTCCATTTTGTGCATAGGGAAACTAAGCACAATAAAGTCTAGGTAACTTCCAAAGGCTAACAAATAATGGAGCTGGGATGAAAATCTAGAAAAATCTCATTCCAAAACTTGTCCCGCCCAGCCTCGCTCCTTTATGGGTATACGTCTCATGGAGACCCTGCTTTCACTTCTTTTGGGTATATACCGTAAGTGGAATTGCTGGATCATTTAGTAATTCTAATTTTTAAAGTTTCCATCCTCCTACCCCTTCCCCTTTGGTAACCAACAGACTGTTCTCTAAATCTTTCGGTCTGTTTCTGTTTTGTTTTGTTTATTCATCTATTTTGTTCATTTAGATTCCACATATAAGTGAGATCATAAGATACTTGTCTTTCTCTGTCTGACTTATTTCACTTAGCCTATGTTGTCACAAATGGCAAGATTTCATTCTTTTTATTACTAAATAATATGCCATTGTATAAATACACTGTATCTTCTTCATCCACTCACCTACTGATGGACACTTAGGGTGCTTCTCTATCTTGGCTATTACTAGTTACAGCTATTACTGCAGTAAACACAGGGCTGCATATATCATTTTGAATAGTTTAAGACAAGGAATTCATCTTAAGTACTAACCATAGTTACAGAAGAAATCCTATGGTAAAGTAGAAAAAGTTATAGTAGAAAAAGCAAACTAGTTAGTTAACACTTATAAATGCTCATTTCACTCTCAACAGTCTTACAAGATCAGTATTTTTACCCATATTTTACATGAAGAAACTGAGATTCAGAAAAATATGGTGACTTGCCCATGATGAAAGACTAGTGGGAAACAAGCACAGTCTCAACCCCAGTGTACAATCCATAATAAGCACTCATTAAATATTTAATGAATGAACAGAATGAGCATTTGAACCCAGACCTAATTCCAAAGCCCAGCGTCCCTCTCTGTGTGACCATACTGTGCCCCCCAGTCACCCCACAATTAAGAACAGCAGCTCTCACTTCCTGATGGCTCACACCCTCTCAGGCTACTGCCCCAAAAGCCCTCTACAAACACACAAACCTGACTGCGACCTTTATCCCACTTTGCAGCCAAGGGGACTGAGGCTTAGAGAAGGCTCCAGGCAGCACGGCAGCAGTGCAGCTGGGATTCAAACCTAACTCAGAGACGGTTCCTCCCACCCCGCACAGCTGCCTCCAGGTGGCTGAGCCATCTTCTGGAAACATCCGGCAGAAACGGATGCAGAATCAAGAATCCATGCCTGGTTTCAGCCCATTGGCTCCAGAAGCAGGGGACACAGGGAGAGCGTGCCAGGGATCCAGGCCCTCTAGAGCCAGTCTCCTTTGGCAGCAGGTAAAGCCTGCCTTGATTCCTGGGAGGTACCCCTGCACGCCCGTGCCCAGCGTGCATCCGCCCTGGTTTAAAGATGCTCCACATCCTGCTTGAATTCACAGGTAGGCCAGGCTGCTCCTAAGGCCCCAGGATGTCACAGGCTGTTGAAGGGGTGCCTGCTGAGCACAGTGTGCCTTGGCCTGGTGACAGTGTTAAGCGGCTGTGGACTGGGTCAATTGTACCCTCACCTCCCCACACAATCAATGCAAGTACAGATGCCAGACCCAGGCAGCGGCTCCCCCTAAAGGCCACTCCCAGGGATAGAAGCCAAAGACTGCCTGCTCTCACTGCCATCCACTTCTTCTGAAGTGCCACAGCTCTCTGTCTTCAGAAAAGGCAGTTTAAGGTGCTTCAAGAAAATGGCTGCATTTTTCTCCTATGTCAAAATCAGGAACTCAAATGAATAAACACACAAGAAAGTCTGTATGAAGGGATCTCTGCCATCTCTTCTCGTTAGCTGAGTCATTATCGTAACATGAGCGTTAGAATGGCTGAACTGCCCCACCCCAGGAAGCTGCCCTGGGTTGAGGGAAACATAAATTGTGTGCTTGAGAGAGAGCCGAGCTCTGTGGTTCATCAGTGTGCTGGCTTCGTCTTATGTCCCTGGTATTTAGCCATAATGGGCCTATGACCGCTTCACCCCAGCCTGCTGCAGAGAATGGGGGCTGGGGCGGGCAGGTTGCCAGGAGAATTGTGCAAGATGGGACTCCTGACACCCGCTAAGCACCTGCTGATAACATGAGCGCCTTCCCCAGGTACACAGACGAGAACGAACAATGACAGCCACCCACACACCAGCTCCGGCACCCCCCGCTGCTGGCCAGCCACAGAGGTGGGGGAGGGGAGCTCCTGACCTGACGGCTGGGGGGCAGGGATCAGAGCCACAGGCAGACAGGGGCCGACAGACAGACACAGACACACATGCACTTACTTCTCTCACCAAGGGCGGAAGGAAGGAGAAAATAGCTACTTTGGTGACAGAGGTGTCAGCTCCCCCTCAGTAAAAACCTGAGAACATGAAAGACCCTCTGGGTAGGCTGCTGAGTAACACAAAAAGCCAGGGTTATCAATAAATTAGGTAGCACCCCTCCAGCACACGGGTTTGTCCAGTGCTTCCCCGTGCACCTGTTTCATCTTCACAGCAACCCTGCCCGCTATGTGCTGCTGTCCTGATTTAGCAGGGAAAAGGAGAGTAAAGAGCAATTAAGCTCATGTCAGGGCTTCAAATCCCCTCCTGGCACTTCCAGGATCTGGGGACCTGAACAAGTAGCTTAACTTCACAGACCTTCGATTACTGTCTGTAAAAATACCTCTTCTTCAAATACTTTTTGAGCATCTGTTATGTGTCAGGGAACATGTTGGGGACCCAGCTGTAAGCAAGACAGGCAGAATGTCGCCTTCATACAGTTTACAGGGAATGGGGGAGACAGACAACTAACAAATGACTAGAATGTGTGTCAGATGAGGCTACGTGTTGTAGAGGAAATAAAGAGACGGGTCTTACAGAGGTTTATATTTAGAGTAACCAATCGAGGAAGGCTTCAAGAGAAAGTGACATTGGACCAGAGACTTAAAGGAATTGATCCATGCAGATTTCTAGGAAGATCCTCCAGGAGGGCATGGCAAGTACAAAGGCCCTAAGGTGGCCCCCCAGCCCCACCCCCAGCATGTCTGAGCAACAGCCCTACAGAGGGCAGAGGGGCGCCTTTAGGAGTGAAGTCACAGCGGGAACAAGAGAAGGCCAAGATGGTGGCCACCAGAGGGCTCTGCCTGGATTTAAAAAGAGCAAGTCAGACAACAGGGCAGAGAGGCAAGGGCTAAGGCAGGAAATCAGGGAAGATGCTAATGAATTATTCAGGTCAGACATGGTAGCTTGGTCCAGGGCAGGAGCTGATGTGGTCAGACACTGAGTGTACTCTGAAGGAAGAGTCAACATGATTTACCACCAGACTGGAACTAGGGTGTGAAAAAAGAAAACAGACTAAAGGCTCCAAAAGGTTCTCTGTCCTGAGCAAGCAGAAGCATGGAGGTGCCGTTTAGGCAGGTGGGAAAGATGTAGGGCATAAGAGAGGTGGGGTGGGAAGTTTGGAAACGTGAAGTTTGAGATCCTATTGGATGTCCTTAGCAGAGCCTCCAACACTGAGCAGCCAGTGAGAGGAATGAGCTTGGTTCGGGGAGAGAGGTGGGCCCCAGACAGGAGCGTGGGAGCTGTCGACACTGAAAGCCTCAGGCTGCCGAGTGAGCACAGACAGAGAAGGGGGCTGAGAACCGAGCCCTGGTGCAATCTGATGTTTAGATCTTGGGAAGCGAAGAAGAGTCAGTGAAAGAGACTAAAAATATATAAAAGGAAGAAAACCAGGGAGAATACAGTGTCTTGGAAAGCAAGGGCAGAAAGTGTTCTAAGAAGAAGGAGATGACTATCTGATTTGGCTACGTGTAGGTGATCAGAGGGACCTGAGATAACAGTTTGGTGGAGAGGGGCCAAGGTCTGAGTCAGTCTTAGAGAGGAAAGGAGCAGAGAGACCAAAGACCACAGCCGGCAACTCCCCTCAAGACAGGACTCAGAGGCCAAGTCTCCACCCAAATCCCAGGTCTCCCATCTATCAGCCCTGTGACCTTGGGCAAGTTTCTTAATCTTTCTCTGCCTCTCATTTCTCATCTGAAAAGAGGGGACAATATGTCCACGGCCATACCACCCTGAACACACCCAATCTCGTCTGAAAAGTGGGGACAATAATCGCACCTAATGAACTGATACATGAGAATAATGCCTGGTACGCACTAAATACTATGTAAGTGTAGCTGGCATCATCATCCATCATTATCGTCACTACAGTTGTGCGTCACTTAACAATCGGAATATGTTCTGAGAAATGAGTCATTAGGCGATTCTGCCATTGTGTGAACATCACAGAATGCACTTACACACCTAGATGTACAGCCTACTACACACCGAGGCCGTATGTTAGAGCCTCTCGCTCCTAGACTGCAGCTCTGTGCAGCGCGCTACAGTACCGAACACTGTGGGCAGCTGTAGTGTGCTGCGCTACAATGTTACAACGGCTATGACATCACTAGGCAATAGAAACTTTTCAGCTCCATTATAACCTTATGGGACCATTGTTGTATATGCGGTCTGTCACTGATTGAAACACTGTTAAGTAATGCATAACTGCATTATAAAAATAGGGTCAGGATGAGAATGCACAGACAAGTGTTTTGTTTGTTTAGGCAGTTACTGAATGTGTGTATTACAGGGAAAAATGGACCAGGAGAAGGAAGGAAAAGGAACTGACGGAGAGGGAAGCACCAGTGGGGGCTGGCCCTGGACAGGGGACCGATGTGGAGGTCGGAGTGTGTGCAAATCCTCGGAGGATCGCAGTGAAATGGAAGGAATGTCAGCAGCCGAGGAGGCGGGACGAGGGAGACGTTGGAAGTCTGAAGAGAGGGAAGCTATACAGCAGCTGCCCAGGAGGGTAGAACACACTCAATAGAGGACTAGTGTGTAGCCCCAGCACACAGGGCCCACCTATGGTCAGAGTCCCAGATCTTAACAGGGAGGTGAGTCAGGTGCAGGTACAGGGTGAGAGCCGGGGGTGCTGGGTACCGCCAGCGCGGGGGTTTTGTCAGGCCAGTATGACAATGCAAGAGAAAGACAACGTGAGGATTACATGAGATTACAGAAGAAAAGTGCCGGCACAGGACCTGGCATCTGAAGCACTGCTGCTGTTCCAAGAGCTTCAGCGGCCTGTCCAAGGAATGCCCACCGCCCCCCCACCTTCCCCATCCGCAACACACACACAGTTTCAGGATCTGAAAACTGTCGGACTCTCAATTCTGCTCCTTCCACCCAGCCGCGCCTCTCCATTTTCAGTTCCAGTTGCTGTCACATTTCCCAGGCCAAGATGTAACAAGCTGACACCTCTCCTGATTGTTGCAGAGAATAAAGACGTCCAAGTCCGTGTGAGTGCAGGCTGGTCCCCACACCACGCTCCTTTGCTCCAAGAACCGGAGCAAAGGCAGCTCTTCCTGCCTTGAGGAAACATTGGCTTTCCAGGACCTGCCCTACAATGACACAAAGCTGCCGAGGTGCTCAACCACCACCTCCTCTCCCTGGGGGACAGTGGGGCACGCGGACAGAAGCAAGCCCTTTGGTGGATCTTGTTATTTAAGCCCAAGAGCCCGCCGCCCTCCTTTACAGAGGAGCTGTAGAGGTAAATGAACAGGTAGTGACCTAACCTCCAGCACAGCACCTTTGGTGTAACTAGCTGACCTGAAGCAAGTTCAGCTGTAGACAGGATGAAGATGACGACTAAACACAGAAATGACGTAACTTGAAATTCCTGTAAGAGAGTCTACAAGAATGGCTTTGAACATTGTTATAATGCATACATATAGTTAACAGCAACACACATGGTTTCCGGACAGGGGCCTGGCCTGAGTGGGTCTGCCCAGGGCCAGCTGCAGCGTGTGGGTTCTTGACTTCACGTAGGAAAGATTTCACAACCTGAGTCCAGGTGACAACGAGAGTACATTTATTAAAGCCGGGGACCACGAAACAAGGAATGGCTTTGCATAGAAGAAGCAACAGGAGAGCCTAGACCGGGCTGCCTCAGCTCCCTGGGAAGTCAGAGAAAAGGGGGTTTGGAGACAGGTTCAGGACATCAGCCTGGGACAAGCTGCCAGCTGTCCATTGCCCTAGAGTTTAGGAGACGCGTGCCTGTGAAGAAAGAAATGGTGGAAGAAGGGAAAGGGAATGGCCCATGCTCAAGCTGGGTCCTTTGTCTTGAGTTTTTTTCTCTCTCTCATGGGCCAGGAACCTGGCCAGGAGTCAGGGGAGTTCTCAGGGCAGGGTTTTAGCAGAATACGCATGAGTTCTCCCAGCATGCCCTTTGAGGGTGTGGTCCCCTCTGACGGGTCGGCAGCACCAGGGCATTTGTACTTGCAGCTGGTCCTGGCCTCGCCCACCTGGTTTTGCTGCTGTTCTGGGCCTGGAGCTGAACTACAGCTGAGGCCTAGACGTTATCTCCAGGGAGGTGACCTTCTGTATCTGGCTGTAAATCGCTCAGCTCTTGTGTTCACCTATCTGTCTCAGTTTCCCTATTCCACTTGCCAAGGAATTTTCCTAGCTTCTTACTATCCTGTCTCAACACCACACAACCTGAAACCAAAGTTATACAAGGTAATATATAAGCTCACTATGAGCAACACACTCTGATAATCGTTTCTGTTTTGTTTTATTTGATTGGGAAAAAATTGCCAGGTACGATACAGTTAAAAGGGATGTCACCATCAGTTACTGGGCTGTGACCTGCAGTTGATCAACACTGGATTAAGAAGGTTCCCCACCATCAAGGGCCACTAAATGGTTAAATCATGTTCCCAGAAAACCTGGGGAAACACTCAGTGGCGAGGTCCGCGTACCAAAAAGAACATAAACTGCACGTTGAAGTGGTGCTAGGATTAGTTGTGCTCTAGGATTAGAAGACAGAACCTGAGTAGAAGTGGGTAGAAGTTATAGGGAGCCAGACTGGACTGCTTTTTTGGGTAGGGAGCTCTCTGTCTCCGGGAGAAACCAAGAGCCTAATGAGATGCAATAAAAAGGATTCAGGAATAAGATGAAAGAGATGGACCCAAGAGTTACTGAAGTTTCTTTCCACTCTGACAGTCTTTTCTACCTTGATGAACCACAGGCTGTTATGAGAATGAAATGGAAATAATGTTGAAAGCCCTCAGAGAAGTCACAAGCTCTTCTAACAACTGTCACTCCTTAAATGGCAATTCTTTATCCAAACCTTCAACTTCGTCTGCTATTCAATTAGGTACTTTAAGACAGCAGGTACTAAAAGTAAGCATCATTAATTTATCCCTGTTGATAACAGCTCACCTGGGTGACAGCTCAAGACTAAGACAAGGGTGCGGGGAAATTCTGTGAAAACTAGGTAGCCAACTGTATGTGGTGGGGTTTTTTAGGGCTGTGCTTTGCTAACTTTTCCATCACAAATATGGCAGAAGTAAACATTCACCCCCAGAGGCCAGGTCTGAGGCAGTTTCACTGCCAAGAAAAAAATTTCATTTGCTGCCTCCTTTATCTTAAAATGTCAAGCAATGGTATATAACATTAGCTCTTGTTTACTTTCGATGTGACTGGCACTGGGGTAAAGGAGGCTGTGGCTCTCACCGAATGCTGACGACAGCCCCATGCCGCAGGCTCCCTGCACGGCAGGCTGTCAGCTTAGAGGCCAGAAACGAGGTTTTGAGAGGTTGTGGAACTTGCCCAGGACCACAGAGGGACGGTTTCAAACCCAGCCAGCCTGGTTCCGGAGCCCTGCTGTTAGCCACTAAGCTATGTTAAATTCTCCTCTAACAAACACCCACATTTGTTTTAACATTCTCTAAGTGTTATTTCCCTCAAATCTTTGGGTGAAAACACAACCCTTGAGCAAGATACACACACCCACCCCAGGCTCTGCCTGCGCCCCGCGGAGCACCCCGGGAGCAGAGAAGCACAGCTCCCCCAGCACTCACCAGCCTGTCCTCGCACCGCTGCAGCCGGGAGTGAGCTAACAGCCCCTTCTCTCCTACACACGTAACACAGTCCTCATGTTCTGTTTGGCGTGATCTTCATTAACAACCAAGATATCACAAGCGGCAGTTGTTTGTGGCATCCTTAAAATGAAAAATTCATCTCTAAGCTAAATTACAGCAAGTTAATTACAGAGCCTGGCTGATGGCAGACATACTGAGACAGAAAGAGAGGTAATGAATGAATTATCAAATACAAGCAACCTCACACACCCAAGAACGTACATCTGGGCCTTCTCAAACAAGGAAGCTGGGGGCTCGCCCACAGAGAGGGTCAGTCTCAGAAGGGAGTGGGCAAGCTCGCTCATCCATTCTTTTATTCACCAGTGCTGGGGACTAGCTAGTCGCAGTCATTCACTCCCCATTCATTCGGTCCGTCACTTACTGAGCCTCTACCGCAGGCCAGGCACAGCTGAAATGTCGTGAATATGCAGACTGATTAACCGACTGCTGCACCTGATAAGTCACTGATGCACCAAATACAGGAAAACGCGATGTGCTCGGACTGTGCTGGCAGTGGGGATGCAATAATGAGCAACGCAAAGTCCCCGCTCTGAAGGAACACACGTTCTAGTAGAGTGAGAGAGACGGAGATGAATAAATTCGTAAACTGTCAAGGAGTGAAGTGCTATGGAGGAACACAGAGCAGCCTAAGGTGACAGAGAGCCAGGGACGCGCCACGACACAGAGTGTTACAAGGGGGCTGCACCTCTGATTAGAGAGTGGAGGCCTGAAGGAAAAGCAGGAGCAAGCCTGGAGCAGACTCAGGGAAGAGGGGCACCTGGCAGAGAAGTGGGAGGCAGGGAACGGAGAGGGCAGAGGCCCTGAGGTGGGGCAAGCCTGAAAGGTTTTCCGGAGCCGCCGACTGAGGCACGCTTCTAATGGGAGAGGAAGGGCAGAGGAGGCCAGAAGATCAATCCGGAAAGGACTCTCTGAACCACTGGTTAAGTCTCAAAGCCTATCACTTGTGCTTCACTACAGGCCTTGATTGCTGCCAACATTCAAATATTCTGCAGGGGAGCAAGCAGGAAACTGAGCTGCTATCAAATATTTACAGAGCAGCTTGCCTATGTTCTCAAGCGTCTGCGGGGTGGGTTTTGGGGGAGGGGAAGGAGAATGGCCCCATCAGACAAGGAACCTGGCTGTTGAAGTAGAGTCTGTCACTGAGCGATAAATATGTAAGCTTTAATTTAAATGCCACCTTTTTTTTTGCTGAATCTGAAGCTGGTTTACCAAACAGAACAGTCAATAGAGACGGTTTGGGCAAAGGGCAGAAAACAAGACGGCTTTCTTGTTTCCTGACTTTGCCGGCGGCCCATTCTGCAGGCTTACAGAGTGCCCCAGGTCAGCAATGAGCTAGGTCCCTGCAGCCCACCGCTGCTGCTATCACCCCAGTGAGGAGGGGTCTCCAAGTCACCTTCAACTCAGTCTTCCCTCGCTCTCCCCACCACACTCCTGCATTACAGGAGGGGGCTGCCTGCTCTCCCTTGGGCACTGACTGGAGATTCCATGCCCCGCCCCACCTCCAAAGGAAACTGCTGCACTGACACACACACCTGCACCCCGGACCCAAGCCTGCAGGTCCTCCCCGCCGCCACTGACGTCTTCAATGTCTCTCACCCACATATCTTTCTGCCTCCAGCCTCCTGATTCCTCAGTCTTCAGACAGAATGACTCCACTCACACCAAGTTTTGGTCTTAGTCCTCTAACTAAAAAGTGGCCCCAGTGCGAACATACGCGGTGCAGGCTTGGCCTGGCCTCCCAGGCCCTTGTGCCAATCCCACACTGTCCCCAACATCGCGTGAAGCAGTCGGATTTCTGTCCCTCTGCATGTCTCGGCAGAACAAGCCAACAGGTGCCTAGCCCAAGTCTTTTCATCCTGGCAGGCCTTCTATACTCTCACCACTGAGAAAACTCCCCTGACCCCTGGTTAAAATTGCCCTTTTGCTTATCCTTATGCCTTTAAAATAGCCCTTCTTTTGCCCTGCCTTTTTAAAGAGTTAATCATCTTTTGCCCACCTCCCCCACTAAGGGTTCGGTATTTGCTGGATGAATAAGCCTATTCCTCTTAGTAACATTTGGGGGTTTCCTGGACTCCTCCCCTCTCCCCTATTCCCTACATCAAACTGTCCTCCAAGTCCTCCCAGTCCCTTATCCCAAACATACACCCCTTGCCCCATCCCCCCCCTCTGCCCAGCACTAGGTCAGGCCTTCATCTTCATTCATGAGGATTCTGTAACAGTCTCCTAACCTGTGTTTCCCCACCATATCTTACTGCTTTCTTGAGCCCTAAATAGTACAAACATTCCTAAATCCTGTTAAAATCACTGCCTCTGGAAGCAGGGCAAAGGATGCTACAACCTGCCCATCCCACACACTTTCCCTTTACCTGCAAAACTGAATGTGGTAACAGTTGTGAAGAATCACTGTAGAAGCTAATGCGAGACATGAATACACCTTCTTTAGCAAAGGGGTACGGATGACTCATTTAAACCTCACATATGTTTTATAGTCTAGTTGTCGGACATTCTTAGGCTAAAACACATTCCTGCTGTAAATATGCATCTCCTCACACTTCAAGGTTACCAACCAACCAAATCATACTGAACTAACAATTAGAAAGCCAAGCTAACAGTTACTGATAGTTAAATGTCTAGATTCCTAGCAATAAAAAGTTGTCACAAATTCAAGACTGCATTAGAGCATCGTTCCCAGATCCACAGGAACTCCATCAGCCTGTGTAAGTCCACGCTCCACAGGAGCCCAAAAGGCACCACTGCTGAGCGTGGCGAGGTAGCTGAACTCCCAGAGAAATATGAAACAGACTCATCCATAAACTCCAACAGTGCGGGAAGTTAACACCAATCACATTTTGGGAACTTTTAATAATGTCTTTGTGATTACTGGTAGGTGGCCTGTATCATACCTTAAACTTGGAAGTCTGCAGAATTTTGAGTCACACATATAGAAATTGATAAAAGGACTTGTGTGTCTGAACGGATCGCTATTCTCCTGCCATTCTGGAGAAGCTTTGAAGTAGAGACTGAGCCTACAAAAACCCTGCTGTAAAAGACAAATCTGATCCAGCAACTACCCAGGGTGGAATTCCAGAGGGGCGTTCCACTGCACAACCCGGCCCGGCCCGCCTTTCAGCCCCCACCCACCCCGGGCCTTCAACCGTGTGGTAACCTAGGCAGGCCGTGCCCCCGCTCTGTCCTCCTGGGCCCTGTCTATGCGGCTGTCTGAAATGCCCTTTTCTGCCTCTTTGTCCCAGTCACTCCTCCGATTAGCAAACTCCTCTTTCGAGAGACAGCTCAAAGGTCACATCCTCTAGAGAGTATTTTGTGACTTTCCAGTCCCCCGAGTGGGTGAGGGCTCATCCCTGTGCTCCGTGGCACCTGGTAACCAACTCCACCACAGTGCGTATCACGCCGTAGTAAGATCGCCTTGCCCGGTATTCCCACTACAATCTTTGCTGGTAACTCATCAGAGTGACCCACCCAACTGGAACCACAAAAAGTCTTCAAACTTAAGATCGTAGAAAAGCTGTCTTAATTTGAAGCCATAGTGCACCAAAAATAAAGCTGAAATTTCAATAATCCCATTACCTTGAGTAAAGGCCTGGGGAGGATGGAGAGTATCGCCTAGCAAAGACAGAATTTGTTTCAGGTGTGATTCTGTGTACACATGGTTCCACAAAAACACACCAAAGTAGAGTTTAAGGGCAAGATAAGACAAGCAAGTAGGTTTCAGGATAGGAGATACATGTTTAAAGAGGAAAGCTGGGAACTAATATTTGGTGTTTCTTTTTTCCCCAGTAGAAAGTCAGTCTTCTACCAGCCTGGAACCAAGTTTCATGATTTCCTAAGCTAAAATGTTGCACACATTTTTATGTAAAAATATTTGGCGGGGAGGCTACTGGAAAGTAGTGAGGGTATTATAATAACTGATTACATATTGGTTTTTTTACTTACTCATGTTCCAAATGAAATAGTGGTGCACCTCTGTGTTGTAAGAGCTGATATTCTGGGCTTTGGAGGAAGAAATCACTCCCTGCACCGTTTCCCAGAACACAACATGCATTCTAAGTATGCCTTTGTGAGCTGGACAGTTATTTCACTGCACTTGGGAAACCAAAGCCACTGCAACCTGCCAAGGAAGTCCGCAGTGCGAGGGAGCGCTGTCCTACAAGCCACTTCAATGGATGTCAATGACCCTGGGGGGTCGCCACCAGGTTCGGGGCCCAGATGGTGCAGTCTCTCCATGGGCCGTGCCGAGAGTACGGGGTTCATCCAAGTGCAGGAGGTGGTCACTAACAGGTTTAACAAAGGGAGTGAAATGATATGACACATGTTTTTAAAGATCTCTCTGGGTCCAAAGTGATGAAAGAATGGAGGGAAAGTAGAAGCAGAGCAGCCCCTTCAAAGGCCTTTGCAGTAACCAGGGCAGACGTGAGTAATCAGGCTCTTGGAGGTGGATATGCAGGGCAGATGAGTTCAAGAAGCATCACCAGGACTCGGTGATTTGGAGGAAGAAAAAGGTCAATGATGCCCCAGATTCTGGCTTGAAAATGCACTTTAACAGCTGTGCACCTTGATGAGATGGAGGAAAGGGAGATGTGGAAAGGGGCTGAGGTAGGAGACCAAGAGTTAATATTTAGACTCATTAAGCTTGAGGTGCCCATGAGCTACACAAGTTTGCTAATTGCTACAAAAGGTGTAAAAGTGCTACAATGTACAGAGGTGACCTGTGGGGTGATGGATGCCTGAGGCCATTCTCACTGGTGACCCTTCCTGACCTCCTCTCGGGGTGCTCCGGTGTCCACCTCTGTGCCAGCCAAGGTGGGGTGCACATGGGGAGCTTATGGGGCCACTTGGCCAGCACACGTGCAGGCCGCCCCTCTGACTGATAACCCTCATTAGTAACACACATACCAGCCACGGGGCTGAGAAAACAGCAACTTTTAACAGTAAAATGGTATTTGCATCACACCACCATCAGAAGTAAAAACATGCAGCCTATTTTCTTCAACTCCAAGCATCGTAATAGGTTTGCTGAAAACTGATGTTTTCAAGGACTGCCAAGCCGGAGGCTCCTGGTATCTAGTCCCGCACCCTGACAGGCACACCATTTCAAGTGCCACCTGTTTGGGGGGTTCGATTCTCCCCTACAGAAATGTTCATCTAAGGTGGGTGGCCCCCCATGCAGAGGGAGGTCTCTCTCTCAACAAAAAGAAACACCCAAGAAAGCGGCCCATTTTAGGAAAACAATGACTCACCGAAATCGCACCCTGCTCTCACTGAAGTTAGCATGCCTCCTCCTGTGCTGCACTTGGTGTCTGTCCGTTTCCCAATCCCCCGTCAGGGGACAAATCAAAATGTCATTCGACAGTCTGCTTTCTAGTGAAAAGCTGAGCCACTTTTAAAAAATCACATTAAATGAAACAATTACGCATGGTAATAAAGCACTGTGCTCTGCCGCCTTGATTGATAGAACCACTGGCAACTATTAAAGGAGAAGGGAGGGAAAGAACATCATTAGATGCAGCTAGATTAGGCTGATCAAACCCCTATTAGTGTCTTCCAGTTTACTCATAGAGTCAGACAGGGCAGCACTAGGGTAAATTAATTAAATTCCCTGCATTTAAATAAGCCCTAACAAAAATAAGACAAGCCTGACTGGAAGATCTTGGGAGGAAGATATCTACAGATATATGTTTTCTCAAGAAAGCAGCCTAGCTGGGGTGGGGGGAAACACCGTGGTCAGACTGCATCTCCCAACAGACCTCCCAACAGAACACTCAGGGTGGGTAAGAGACAGGTGAGAGACAGAGTGCCCAGGTTTTATGACGGCAGCAGTGGCTTCCAAGGAGAAGGACCAAGATGGTGCAGGGGAGAGAGAAACCCAACTCCATTCACATTGACAACGTGACCTCATGCAAGACCCCTAGCTGCTGAGCCTGTTTCCTGACTGAAAGTGAGAAGCTTCCACCTGCCCCTGCCTGTTTGCTAGGATGGGTGGGAGAAGAAAATCTGGTGACGGTGTAGAAGTGCCCTGTGGAAGGGGAAGAACTCTACAGCTGTAAGAGACAACTGTGGCTTGCTGTCAGGCAGGAAAGGCTGGACAAGTCCTCTAAGAGGATGGTGACCAAGAAAACTGGTAGAATTAGTAAGCAGTGTCTTTGGGGTACTTAGCAAATGCAGTAAACAATTAGAAAAAAGGAAACTGCTGACTCATTCACCTAAGGCAAAAAGGTCTGGAGCAAGGAGGTGGTTTAAAATGCAACTGTCTGGCCCGGCTGGGTGCTCAGTTGGTTGGAGCATCAATCCATATAACAAAAGGTTGTGGGTCTGATTCCTGGTCAGGGCACATACCTAGGTTGCAGGTTCGATCCCTGGTTGGGGTGTGTACAGGAGGCAATTGATCAATGTTTCTCTCTTTCATCCCCCCTCCTCTCTCCCTCCCTCCCCCTCCCTTTCTCTCTCTCTAAAATCAATAAACACATTCTCATTAAAAAAATGCAATTGTCCACTGATTGAAGCAGCTTGGAAGCTTGGAAGAGCATACAGATGGGTGCCAGCAGATGGGAGGGGCCGCAATCACAGCGTGACCAAAAGCCAACCTCACGACTGAACACCAGCCACAGGGAAGAGGAGGCCAAGCGGGAGCCACGCTCTTGCGGTCACTGGTTTCCTGACCTGCCTGTCACCTCCCTTCCCTTCCAGTTTCTGGGTTATTGCTCTTCACATGGGTCCAACTGCCCCCCCTGAAAAACGAAAATCAGATATAAAAACTTTGCTATTAGCTTCATTTCATCAACAGTCAAAACACAAAGGGCAACTAGAGATCAGCAATTTCTGACGAGTGCTGAGAGAATAGAACCAACTTGAGAATGAGCGGAGTGGTGGAGGTGCAGAGGGAACCCACACAGAAGCTGACAGCCTAGCAGGGAAGCCGACTCACTGTTCCTTCAGTAAACTTTTATGGAGCATCCACTATGTCCCAGGCACGATTCAGGGACGCCCTTGAGGAGCTTACTGGGAAAACACACAACCAGACAACTATAATCCAGTGTGGAAATGTGCATGGGGAGGCCACAGAGAAGGAGCCCCCACACTCAATACAGCCATGGGAACAGAACAGTTGAGAGGGGCACAGAGGAAATCATAAAGCCCATTACAATACATGTCAGTAAGAAGGAGACAGTAGCCTTGGTTGCTGTAGCTCAGTGGATTGAGTGCTGACCTGCGAAGCAAGGGGTCGGTGGTTCAATCCCCAGTCAGAACACATGCCTGGGTTGTGGGCCAGGTCCCCAGTAGGGGGCGTGCAAGAGGCAACCACACGTGGATGTTTCTCCCTCTCTTTCTCTCATCTTTCCCCTCTAAAAATGAATAAATAAAATCTTTAAAACAAAAAAAGAGAGAGAAGGGTTTCAAAAGCAAGAGATCCCTGCCAGCAGGAAGGAATCAAAAATACTTCATTTCCAGGGAGGTCCTTTTTTTTTGAGAAAGGCCCCGAGGGACGAAGAGAAACGTGGCCGGGAGCGGGGCGGGGAGGATAGTGGGTGTAAAATATCCCATATAGAACTGGACATGTCTGAGGAAGGACAGTGATCCCTCCACACACAGGTTTCCCTTGCAAGAAATCTTTAGTAGATGCAAATGTACTTCTACTCACCTTTTATTCCACTTAAGAGCTGCTGTTTCAATAGTTTCAGCAAACTGATTTCCAGTAGAGGTTATTCCTGAGTTATTCCTGTTGAGAAATCAGAAGAGGTATATTAATAGGTTTCGGGGGCTATCCCTCTACACACTCCATTTTGGGGACACCCCCTCAAGTCCATGCCGAGAGGACAGTCACAGGGCTCCCCTCCCCCAACCGCCGGTCTTGGAGATGGACACGTACCACCATCAGCTGCACTGCCCTCCCCCCTTCCCTCACTTGTGAACGCAGCAGGCAGTCCTGAGCCCTGACCCAGAGAAGCACACACAGACAGACAGCAGCGGAGCAGGACCACGCAGCTCTGGTTTAGAAGGGCCTTCCTGCTCCAGCCCAGCAGGCAGGTCAAGCTTTGCTCCCCGCAACTCCTGAGGTTCCTACAACAAACCCTCTATTAACTTAAGCCGGCACAAGGGCATTTCTGTTCCTGGAACCAAAAATCCCTGATTTAAGAATAAGGTATGCAGGTTGGGATGAGAAAAAGAAACAAAAGTAGAAGGTGAAGAAAGAGGCTTCTGAAACAAAGCCTTGGAAAAATAAGAGATGAGAAAGTGACCTGGCCTGCTGAACTACCATTCCACAGTATCAGAGAGAAAGAGAAATGTGTGAGACCCAAAGACCAGACACAATAAATAATGCATAAAATCCCAGCAGTATGAAATATTAAGAGGGAAGCCCAGATACTGCAGAGAAGGGGCTCCTAATATGGGCATTATCCATAACAAAACAAAGACATAAGAATTTCATTGAAAATACACAGGTTAGACAGTGGAAAGTGACCACAGCCAGCAAAGAATGACTGAATGGTTGAATGGGTCAGCAGTTAGTGCTGGGCTCAGCGGTTCGGTTTTCTTCCGTCTGGTCTTGCCTGGCTGTGGTCATCTGGCGGTTCAGCTGAGCTGGATGGCAGGCCAGACGCTAGTGCCAGGTGCTAGCTGTTTGTGTTGCCTTTACAGCGTATTTTAGTAAACGGGAACCTTCCTTTCCTGAAGTCTTCAAAGATTTGTGCCCACTATCTCCTGGTTGTAAGTTTACATTGGTACTTGAGTTGTTCAGCCATGAAGTGACTTACTATAGTGCTTCAAGAATCCAACCCCTTCTAGTCCCCTCTACTAGGGAGTGATAATTTGGGTAAAATCCAGACACTGCGGTGTGTGAAAGGAAGGGGTAGGAGGCAGTGCTGGCAAGCAGAATACCTTTCAGGAGGCCCCGAATACCAAGTTAGGTTGGATGGACTTATTCAAGCAGCGTAAGAGTTGAAATGACTATAGTCTAATCCCATGTTCTCTAACAGATAATTACCATTCAGAAAATATAGAAGGCTAAAACTGGGCTGCAGACAGAAAATAACAACCGAATCACAAGGACGGAAGCAGTCAGATAAAAATTAAGTCGACAGCAAATGGTGACCTTTACCCTTGATAGGGTCCTCTGCCTGCTGCTGTTGGCTCATTAGCTGCAGCAAAGGCTTCACAAATTGCCCAGTTTCTGGGCCATCTAAGCAGCTCGGTGCTCCAGGGGCTCACTGGAGCATCGGCTCTCACTCAGCAGGGCACAGTACAGTGACGGGACACCAGCTGGCCTGCAGAACAGGCCGAAGGGTGGCTCTCCTGTTTGCCCACCGGGACCTGGCCCCCAGGAGGCTGATGCCACATCCTCTCTGTCCATCCCAAGCAGCCTGTGCTCCAATCTCAGTCCTCCCACTCCTCCTCTGGGCCTCAGTTCCCTCATTCATAAAGCAAGGCAGGGAGACCAGAGATACTCAAAGGTGGTCTGCAAACTGGTGCCACCTACCAACTCTGCTGAGGGTTCACGACAAGGTAAGTACAGAAATTGAGAGCTTTTGAAATTTTATAGCGCATGGCATTGCTACACAGCCAGGTACTCGATCAGTGCACCTGTCTTATTCAAGGGAGCACAGACAGGTGTATGAGTTCCCTGCAGCTGCCCTAACAAATGACCCCAAACTGAGTGGTGTGAAACAATATGAATATATTCTCTCCTAGTGCTGGGGGCCAGAAGCCCCAGTTAAGGTGTCGGCCCCGCCACACTCCCTCCAGAGGCTCTGGGGAGAATGTGTTCCTTGCCTTTCCCAGCTTCTAGTGGCGTTTCCTGGCTCCACAGGTGGCCACGTATCTCCTCCACTTCACTGCAGTGTGAGTGTGAGAGAGAGACCTCTCTCTTTCTCTCTCTTATAAGGACACCTGTGATGGCACTGAGGCCCACCTGGAAATCCGAGTTGATGTCATCTCAAAATCCTCATCTTAGTGACATCTGCGAAGACCTTTTTCCAAATAAGGTAACGTTATTTGGACACATCTGTGGGGCTACCACTTAGACCCCTACAGCTGGCTGGTTTGGATATCGTTGAACTTGTGCAACCAGCTGTACATGGTACACACCGTACACCCCTATCAGTTCACCACTGAGGAAATATACCACCACCCTGTCCTTCACTCAGCTGGGACCCTGTCCCTCCACAGCCCAGGGGCCGGGCCGGCAGGACCAGGCTGCAATGTGCTGGGAAGGTGAGGAGGCTCGCAGGTGGCAGGGCTGCCAAGGGTGAGTGCAGACTGCTCCCCCACCTTCCCTGGCAGGCAGCACAGAAGCTGTCTCCTCCCGACCCCTTATTCCTGTCCGTCACCTGCCTTTCGTTGTAAAGTGATTAAACTGAGCTGTTTTCTGTTCGAGTGTGCCTTCCCCGCCCAATAAATGCTCAGAGCTTTCCATGTCCAAGTTTGAAAACAGACTGAAAACTTTTTAATTAAAATCCTTGTGTACCCAGCACTGCCCTGCTACTAACACATCCTCTCCCGCAACACCCTGCCCTCTACCCTCAAGAACATTCAGGAAGTTCCCAGGCTTCGTAACAGAATCAAGAAAATACCTGGAGACTTAACAAAGCAAGGATTTAATTTCTCATTAGAAGTTTTCTTGCCTAGAATGAGTAGGTCTTGCTAAAGGAACCACGATGTTGAGTTCCTGTGCTGTTACATTTCAGTCTTTTTAAAGGGCAGACCATGCCAAAATGCCTGAGGATGTTTGAAACTGTAACACTCAATACAGGTATAGCCACAGTAAAATGGACACTCTCACCATTCAACTACTGGTAGGAGTGAAATAGGCACAATCTTTCCCAAATGCAATTTGGCAAATCCTTAAAAGTGGCTTAAAATTGTACACCCCCTCTGACGTAATTCCATCTTCGGAACTCGTCACTAGGGAATAACCTGAAATGGGGACAAAAGTGAACACTCAAAGGCATCCAGGGCAGTGTTCTGGATGAGACAAAAAATAATAGAAGTAAACTTACTAGCCAAGGAAAGGAAATGATTAGATAAGTTATGGTGGATTCATAAAGTTTTATGCAGCCATTAAAATGACATTTTACAAAAAACTTTTAATTAAAATAACAACTATAATAGCAACGGCTGATCCTTACATGGACCAGGCTCTATCCTAAGGTTATTACGTGCTTTGCTCATTATTAGCGCCCAATCCTTACATCAACTCAAAGAGGGAGGTATTGTTACTATTCCCACTTTACAGATCAGGAAACAGAGGTACCAAGAGTTAAGACACTTGCCCAGGGCCATTCTGGTACCTAGAGACAGCCCTGGGATTGGAGCCCAGCCCGTCTGGCTCCAGAGTCCAAGCTCCTGAACCCTAAACTAAGCTGAATGACAGTCACAAAGACATCAGGCCCTAACTCTGGAAGCCAAAAATGTTCCAGGATCTCAGCAGATATGATTAAGATAAGAATCTTAAGATGAAGAGATATCCTTGATCTTCTACGTGAATCCTAGAGGCCACCACAGGTGTCCTCAGAACAGAGGCGGAGGGAGATTTCACACAGACACACGCACACATGCACACACACACACACACACACAAGAAAGGCACGTGAGACAGGGGCAGATACTGGAGAGAGGGGGGCCACATGCCAAGGAATGCCAGCAGCCACCAGAAGCTGGGAGGGGCAAGGAACAGATTCTCTCTTACAGCCTCTAGAAGGAGCACAGGTCGGCCTTCACCTTGATTCAGACTTCTGGCCTTTCAGAACTATGAGAGAATACATTTCTGTTGTTTTAAGCCCCTCGGTTTGCAGAACTTTATTACAGCAGCCACAGGAAACTAATGCAAGCTCCTATACTGTACTGCTCTCAACGCAAGAGAAAATATTCATGTGTTAAGTGGGAAAAGTAGAAATCAAAATTTATACACAATGATCTTAATTATGCATATAAAAATGCATGCAAATACAACAAAATGTTTTGTAAGTGATTATCTCTGAATACTAGAATTACAAGTAATTTTCAGCATTATGGCTTTTGATACATTCCCAAATGTCTACAATCAGTGTGAATTACTTATACAAAGAAAAGAAAATTATTTTTAAAAATTAGCAACTCAGGCTATTTCTGTGACTCAAACTCAATCACAAAAATTAGAAATCAAGAGGACCAAAACTCCCTGAGAATTTTCTTAGTTCAGTCTCAGAGCAAAACCTGAAAAATCAGCAACCCAGATGCATGTCGTCCTCCAAGCGAGATCATGCCACCTGTGGCCCGTCTCAAGGCTAGCAGTTTTCAGACTCTGGCAGGAACATGATGTGGCCGAAGAAGTTTCAGACTTTGAAACGAGGATAACCTGAGCCGGTAATTTTTTTCCTGTCCACCTGGCTGTACGTGGGGTCGGGGGAAGCAGGTTTGGATGCACTCTCAGAGCTCACCCAGCCCGAAGTGACTGGTGAGGACTGCATGCCAAGAACCAAAAGCACTGTAGATGTTTATGTAGATGTTTGATTTCTCTGTAGGTGACTTCACAGAATGAAACATCAAATTAAACACTGGCTTAATATTCTTACCAAAGTCCTGACTCCAAGGCTGTTACTCTGTTGCAAAACCCTGCTCTATCATCTATCCAGGCAGTCAGAAGACCAAAGGCCAAGTTACTGTATCATCATGTCCTTTGATTAAACATATTCATGTAGAGAATGTATTAACATTTCCCCCCAGTGTATGGGCGGTACTGGATCCAAATAGAAAGTAGGGTGTATTTTGTGTTTAGTTATGCACGGTGGAGAAGAGAAGAATTACTGGTTGCCTCCCAAATCAGCCAGGTCAGAGCAGCAGAGCACGAAATCATGTTATATGATTTTATTCAGCTCACCCTGCAGAATGCAAATTTGGACACCGGGATGGAGACCGTGGTACGGGGTTTGTCCTTCAGCGTCAAGATGTTTCTGAGCATGTTTGTTTATTCTTCATTCAGCCAATCAACATATACAAAGCACTTACTATGTGCCGGGCACTAAGAGGAGGTTGGCTTGCATTTTAGAAGGTCCCATCTCCCACATGAGATACTCTGGGTGGTATGGTTGGGCAGGTAGCCCACAAAGTATTGAGAAGAATGCCTAAGTAACTTGGCAGGGTTTTGAAAATGGAAAAAGTGAAGTAAGGGGGTTACCACAGTGGACCTTCCTACATGCCACTGACATAACGCTTTCACTTGTAATTTTGGGTGATTAGTTAATGAATACTTGAGTCTCCCACGTACCCATCTACTTCATTCAAAAATATATTAATAGTTTTGGGGGATATTTTTTGCTCACCATTGGGTTGTTTTTCTTTTTTTTTCTTTCTGGGTTTTGTTTTTTTTTTTTGGCTCACCATTGTATGCCTAAATCTACCAGAGTCTAGCCTCCAGAGATACTTATTAAATATATAAGGCATAAATTAATGCATGAATGAAAAAAGGTAATCAGTTTCCTAATCTGTAAGAATGGAAAAGCCTGGCTACATGATTATTTCCCAAAGAAAATTCCAAGGAACCCATGAGATATGCCAAGAAAAGAAGGTTCACGTGTTAGTCAATTTGGAAAAATACTACATTCCGTAGCCTCCCGCCCCCCATAAAAATTCACAGTGAACATTATACAATAAAGGGTCAGGGAAATACTTCAATGAAAAAGCTGCATGAACATTCCCACACCTAGTTAGTTAACCCCAGAAGCCCTGCCACGCTTAATGCTTAGTGGCATCACAGAGAACCCACGTTCTAAGGAAACCCGGGAGAGCACTAACCCAAACTCTTCATTTTCCCCCAAACACTTATGAAACCCTGGCAACAATGATACAAGGATGATGAAGACAGCCAACCTCTAACAAGTTAACATTTAATAGGCAGGCAACTTGGTGCTGCGGACACCACGGTAAATGTGAAACCTGGCCCACAGTCTACGTGCTGTTGGAAGAGACCCACGTGATCGGCACTAGTATTAACTGAAGTGAGAGACGCCAACACACATAATTGTATACACACTCAGACATGTGTACACATACATGTATATGTGTACACGGGCACTTGCACACAAGGACGGAGAGGTGGTGAGGATGAGTATTCCAGGCAGGTGACTCAGGACAGTTGGCCTTATCCAGTGGTTTGCAAGGCAGGGTCTAAGACCCTCTCCGGGGTCAAACCTGTCTTCGGCTGTGTTGAGATTCGAGATGACGGTGCAGAGGCAAGGGTGGGTGAGCGTGCTGGTGCCTTGGCAAGAATCAAGGCATCTGGCCATATCAGTATTCACTGTATTCCCCTCCACCACACATTCATGGTTAAAAAAAGTCAACTGCACCTAAGAATGTCTTTGATAAAGAGATAAACATTATGGATTTTATTCACTATCGACCCCTGAGTGCCCATCTTTTCACTGTCCCAGGTGAAGGTTTGGAATCACTCATGAAGTACTCTGGGTGGGCCAAAGTGAGATGGCTGCAGGGGAAAGCAGCGCCTGTGTGGCTGGGCGAGGTGAACTGGCCGCTCTTTTTCATGGAGCACCACTTTTACTTGAAAGATGATGGAGAGAAAAATTGTGGTTACTTAGATCTGGGTATTTGTAAACATTGTCTCAAAAATTAGTAATTCAAGCTTGCTAGTTCAAGGAAAATTGATAGTATTTGTTGCTATAGAAAAATTGTTAGCTTTCAAGCAAAAATTAAAATTCTGAAAAACTTACATTGCCCACTGTGAGCTCTAGAGCATCTCAATACTTAAAGACTGCAGATGAGCATGGTAGTGACATTAATAAGTGCGGTATTTTCCAAATGATTAATGCATGGTGTTACAAAATGCTTGCAAGAGCCTTTCAGAGTCTAACATAGAGTAACAGATTTTAATGTAACAGAGTATGAAAAGTTCATTTACATGATTTCAGATCCTATGCCACAACAAACCTTTAAGAAACTACCACTTGTCAGGCTCTGATGCAGTTTCAAAGACTATCCACAATTAACTGAAAGGTTATCAGAATACTCCCCTTTTCCAACTACATTTCTGTGTAAGGCTGTATTTTTCTTCACAGAGTAGAATCAACACAACGTACTGCCACAGAATGCCTCCAAAAGCACTGGGGGGAACCCGGCTGTCTCCAAGTAAGGCAGACATTAAAGATATCTAGAAAAAGTAACACAGTGTCACTCTCTCATTAAATGTTTTCGTTTTGGAAGTAGTGCTTTTTTATTAAAAATGTTGTTTGTTACCATGTCATGGTTTTATTATTGCTATATTTAAACTAATTCAACAAATATTTTTAAATCTTTTCAATCTCAATTTCTAATATCGTAACGTACTGGATAGATGTAATCCACATCACTGAAAGCTCTTGGGGACCTTCTTAATTTTTAAGAATTTTTAAAGGAGTCTTGAATGAAAAGTTTGAGAGCTGCTGGTCAGGGCGTGGGGGAAGCAGGAAGTCGTGGCTGGCGGAGTGAGGTGAGGAGGCAGCGGGGAGAGGGGCAGCAGTGGGCCGCCACACTGATGGGGCGTCCAAAACCAACCTCACAAGAGCCGCTCCACAGTGCAGAGCACCAAAATGATACAGACCCGCCCTTCGGAAAGAGCAAGGACACGTAACTGTGCCCTCTGCCCTGTGAACGTAGGACTGGAAATCGAACTACAGGGCATTGGAGGTCCATTATTATAATCCACAAAATGAAATATAAATTTCCATAAGAGAGCAGACAGAGAAAAATAATAAAATTTAATGATGGAAGGGAAAGAAATGGGGTCTTGCAAAACAGACTGCCACCAAATGGAATCCTTGCAAAATGGGGGAAGTCATCAGTAACAAAGCGTGGGGCTTTAAACATCTAAAGATGCCAAAATCAAGATGCATTTCAGCAAGTCTGGAAAATAAAAATAAAGGAGCCAGCAAAGAGCAGTAAACTGCAGCATAAAGAGGGAAAACCAAGGCAGCCCAAAGAAGATAATGAGGAGCATTTAGAAGTAAAAAGTATAGAGGAGAGGAAATCAGCTCCCCCTTCTAGATCAGCGTTTTTCAACCAGGGCGCTGCCAGAATTTTTAAAACATGTAGTACCTGACTATTTAGGCAAGGGCACTGATCTCTTTTTCCCTTAGACGGTCAAAAAAAAAATGACAACAGCCAACACAATAACAGCCATCCAGTGTGAATGAATTAAATTATACCTACTATTTTGTCCCATTGGCAAAAAACATATTTGTTGCTATGCTGAAGAAGTTTAGTAATTAGTGTATATGTGTCATGAAATGAAAAAGCTGGAAAATCGCAGCTCCAGAGCATGTTCTCTATCCAACCACACGCATGCACTCCACACTGGGCAGGGGGGTAGACAGGAGCAGCAGGCAGCACTTCCGGAGACCCCTGCAGAATCCAGCATGGGGAACAGGAACTCCTGGCCTGGACAACCAGGCCTCCTGAGGAAGTACCTCACCCAGGAAAAGCTGCATTACACCAACCAAGGGCACAGACCATATAGAATAGACAGAAAGACAACTATTAAAACTTGCTCTCGAGGAGCTTCCAGTCATTATTTTCTAAGTCAAAAAAAACCCCCAAAAACAAAACTTTAGTATGGTAGTTGTAACTAAAATGATAAAGGTGTCCTACAAATAATGCCAGCTGAAGACCTCGGCAAGTTTCCCTGGGCCTCAGTTTCCTCTTCTGCAAAATGTGGAGTGCACCACCTACTTCACAGAGCTGGTGGAAGGGGAGGTAACGTATCACACCCTGAGCACACGCCTGGCGTATGGCAGACTCCCTAAAAGCAAAAGCTGTATTACTATCAGTATAGTTATGACTTCAGGGCCAAAGTGCAATACAGAGTTGTCACTGCATTAATGTACTTCAGAAAGCTCCCCACAGGTCAAATATCAAAGTTTTTTTTAAAAAGCACCAATATGTGAATTTAGAGAAGGAACTGAAATGGCTTTGCCCCAGGCCTACACTCAGTCAACAGATAAAAGAACTGCCCTTAACCTTGGTTGGGCCTGATGCCACTGGGCCAGCAGGGGCACCCTCATGCACAAGGAAGCCTAAAAGAGAAGAAAGGAAGAAACAAAACCACCCCCTTCCTGAAGAGCCAACACTGCTCTGCCACGTACCTTTCACAGAATTTATCTCCTCTGCCTGTCGTGATCAGCCCGCAGATAGGTGGGTACACCATCATCACCCGAAGCTGTCTCATAGCTAAACTGCAAAGATGTGCTGTAAACAGGGCCTTTATCTCTTGATCTGGGGTCCAGGACTCTCACCAGGCCACAGGGCCCCTCCCACAGGTAGCTGAGGGCCTGTACAATTGATGCAGGCCAGCAGCTAGCTCTTCATCCAATTAGAATAGTACATTGGAAACCCAGTGGATTAAAAGATAACCACCCCCCACCACATACACACAAAAGATTTTGACCCATCTATAAACATAAACATGGCTAATTAAAGAACAGCTTTCTAGAAAGGTCAGATAGAAAGAAGAATAAGGAATATTCTGATATAATTAAGTCAAAAATGAGATTCTTGCCTTTCTTCACCTCTACAGGGTAACCACAAAGAAACTTCATTTCCTTAATGTGATCTTTTCTTCCGTTTCCTTTTGATTCAAACTGGCCTCATCCAGCAGCCTGACTCACCTGTGTCCCCCGCTCCATTAAGCATTAAGCCCTCAAGACAATGAATGTCTAACCCACATCAAACAATCTTAGGAACAAAGCCTCAGGTCTGCTGACCACAGAGACAGTTTCCATCCAACTAGAGATACGTCTAGGCCTCAGCTGTGTCTCAGCTTCAGGCCCAAAAAGGTAGCGAAACCAGACAGAGTGATGCCACGGCTGCATCAGGACCAGACGTAATGACCAATGACCCCTACCCTAGTGCGACCAATTGGTATAGACCGCGACCCTAATGCCAGTGGTCACCATGATGAACAATTTTCCCCTATATAACCCATCCCCTGAACGCCATCTCAGAGCCAGGTCTTTGAGCATTAGCTCGCCTGTGCCTCTGGGTGTGGGCCACTTCCTAAAAATAAACCCTCACTTTCTTTGCTGCGAGCTCCTGTTCCTGTCTTACTGGGCTTTGATGCACACAGGCAAACAGGCCGCTTTAGTCCGGTAAATGGGCTAACGGAACACCCAGTAAGCATTCATTGATTGACCGGCCAGACACTGCCCTCAGGGCTAGGGGTGTGAGCCAGCCCATGTGTCGTCAACTGAACAGCAAACCAATACTTTCTGGATACAGTAAGTGCCGTGGACTGCAGCCCAGGGTACCATGGGAGCAGGTCATGAAGGGCCTGGGTCTGAGGTCACAGGAGCACATTCACCGCACTCGTGGGGGCTCAGAGCCCACGAGACAGGATGAGCTGTGCGGCTCAAGTGGCAGCAGGGACCAGGCAACACAGGCCTGTCACCACACAGAATGCACATTATCCTAACAGTAGGGGACCCTCCTCTTAGAGAAGCATCATCCAGTTTGCACTGTAAGCGGTTACTGTGGCTGCTGCTCAGAGATCTGGAGGGGACAGGAGTAAAGGTACAGATGTCTACCAAACAGAAACTTTCCGACTCTTCTTTTTTTTTTTATCACAACTTGCAGAATAAGAAAAACACTTTACTTTGCAACCCAATATATATATAAACACTCACACACACACAGAGTCTTCGAGAGGCGGGCTACCAGCCTGGGCTGGTGGGCGGGCTGGAACACCGGCGTTCTCTGTGACCTGGGCCGGTTTCTCCACTGCCCTGAGCCTCAGGTTCCTCATCTATAAAGCAGGAGTAACAGTAATGATCCCACCACATAGGTTGTTGTGGGGGATAAATAAGTCCGTATATGTAAAGCCCTTAACAACGTTAACCTTTTCTCTGTAAAACCATTATTATATACAAACTACAAGTTTCACAGAATAAACTCAACCGTACTACATGCACTCCACTCTGATGGTTTTGATTCTTCTTTTCCTTTCTTCCTTAATGTTAGTAAAAATCCTCTAAATTAATTTCAGAACCCAGTAACCTGGGTCATGACCCACAGCTGGAGGTGATGGCTTGGACTTGGGAGACAAGGATGAGGAAAGGAGTAGGAGGAGACACAGCCCACAGACCTGGAGAACAATCAGAACGGGGCAGGGCAGGGGGAGGTATCAGAGGTCCTCTCAGGCCTCTGGGATGATGTGCTGGAGAACCCAGCTGAGGAGCAAGTGTAGGTCTGTGGGAAGAGAGGAAAAGAACAGACTTCTAGATCTAGACTTTCCATGTAGACTGGAGGACGATTTGGGTGGGGGTGACAGAAGGAACTTAAGCACTTTGCCATCAGGGAACCGTGTAGCCAGATTCCCATCAGAACTGTAGCTACTGACAAAGAAGGCGTCTCCAGACTGGGCAGGGGAGGTGCACAGCCTTTGTGAACCGAGCACAGCAGCAAGCGGCTGATGGAGGACTCGAGGATTTGGGGCTCCTGCCAAATGTCTTCCCCTACCCGACCCAAATAAAGCACTAATCACATTTAATTAGAGTCTGTCTGCCCATCTGTTTCCTCTACTAAGCAAGCAGATTCGGGACAGAGACTACCCGTCTCATTAATCTTTCTATTCCTCGGCCTTCCTGAGCCCACTGCCTGCCTGCCGCCTCAAGTAGGCGCTCAACAAACATCTGACGAATTGACAGTCAAGATTCACCATGATAAAACTCCAAAGAGGCCATTTACAGTGCAGGAAAATAAAATAAGGCAGAGCGAATTGAGGGGGTGCACAATCTGCTAGGGGGGTTCTGATGAGTTAAAGGCGTGGGCTAACCAAAAGGCAACTGTTCACAGAGAAAACGAGTCTGCAAAAAAGAGTTGAACTCTGGAATGCGTGAAGGGTATGGATCTTCATTATAATGATCGGAAAACACTAAGCAGATCTGGGATGGAAATCAGGAAGGCAAAGGAAAAATAACACAGGAAAATGAGGCATAATGTGTATGTATCATTTGGTCTCTTCCAAAAGATCACCCTAAACGTTTCGTTCTTGACATCACTTCCCCTTCCCTTGTTACACTTACCATCAACTGCAGGCTTCCTCTGGGATGCCTCGTCGTTTCCCATCCTCTGCCACCCTCCAAAGCCCAGTTCCTTATGTGTTACCTGGTTTTTTCTATAGGCATATGACTCGTTCCCCCAATAGACAGGAGTGGTGTTACACACCTCCTTATCCACTCTACCACTATACCTCACAGACAAGGCACCCAATAGCAGTTGATTAGCTGACTTTTACACTGATTGATTTGACACTAAACACCAAATTCAGATTCTTATTTTCTATTCTTACCCCCTTTAGTTGCAACGGTTACTAAAGCTACCATTCTTAATAGCACTAGCTACATTTATTTAGCACCTACCACATACAAGACACAGCTAGGGACTTGAAACACATCATCTTATTCCCATTGGAGGGATGACAAGATTGTGGCTCAAAGACAACACAGTTTAGTAAGCGACAACATCAGGATATTCAAACCGAAGGCTACTTAACTCCAAGGCCAAATAAGTGCGCAATCACTCTAAAATTTCAGCACGATTTTCCCTGGCACAGGAGGCATGGGCAACGGCCCATCTGATATGAAATCTGTACTCAATGCTCACCAGCACATAATTAGAGCTCAACTCAGAGAAAGCTTATTTTAGGCTTGAAAAGGCCATAATCTATCAAGACCCATTCATTCATTTTCTGCAAATACTGAGATTAGGTCAGGCTTATTTTAACTCTTTAAAAAAAAATCGAATGTGCTAAAGACATCATCTGTTTCTGTAAGAATGTGTTCTGAACAATCAAATCATTAGTGTCAGATAATTAGTAAAATAACCACCAAACTTGTAACAGCCCCCGTCTCCTATGTTACAGTCCCCCAAAGCTTTCACATACATTTTTTTCATCTGGACACATCAGTAACTGTGAAGTGATTACGGTTACTTCCTTGTACACATGCAAAAGAAAAGCAAGACTAAGAGAAGTTCAGTGAGTGGCTAAAGGTCACACCATGTTTACTTAAGATCCTTGATTATAAGGGACAAAACAAAGCCAGTCCAATTAGCCTAGGGGAAGGAAACCACCACAGGGAAGGGCAGGGGACCCCCTGATGAGCACATTCCGAATCTTGGTTTCTCTCTGCCTAGGACCTCCTCCCTCCCCAACTGGGCCCAGTTCTCCTCCAGACAGGAAACCAGGGCCACCTGAGGTCCAGGCCCCTATTTTCCCAGCTTCACCACCTCAGAGGAAAAGGCTCTTGGGCTTCAAGTTCAAAACTCCATGGAGATGGGCTTGAAATGATACCCACCGTGCCTCTACTCAGCCAGCCCTACGCTGAATAATAAAATGCTGGGAACAGCGGGATAGACACAGGCAGCTTCTCCAAGGACATGTCTCCATTAAATCCTCTCCGTCCCCACAGACTAAACTTCCCCACCTCCCTTAATTGTTCTGATCTGGCTGAGCGGTCCAAAAGTGATAAAAGCAGTTCTGGGCTTTTCCTTTTAGCTTCCACGTGGGAGGCCCCCTCACATTCACTGCGGTGTATACAGGGTTTCCCTGTGCCTGCGGCTCCGTGGAAAGAGAGGCAGGGAGAAGCCCCATTTTAACATCCTATTACATGGCTGCAAGTACTGCCTTGGAGTCTCTGAAACGCATGGGCCTCATAATAAAGTCTCCCCTTTCACTGAAAAAAAGAAAAGAAAAGAAAAGAACTCAGGGAGAGCCCTGACTAGCCCAGTCAGGTCAAGGGTCCACCTTTGGCACAGGGGACCAATCAGGAACCACACCCAGCAGGCCCCAAGAGTGGTCAGAGGGGAAGCAGTTCCCCAGAAGGAGGAGGACCAGGCAGACGGAATAATAAAACTAAGTAGAAATTCTGTACACACTATACTGCTAAGCCACCGCTCTTCAGATGCCAAGTCCAATGATCTTTCTTATTTCTACACCACAGCTGATGTTATTTGGGCACTAAATTGTGTAGTAACGATAAGTATGTAAAAAGGTGCTAATTGTACAGCAAAGAGGTCGAGTGCAAACAGAATCAGAAAAGAGAGAGATTGATGTACCCATTTACATCCCAGTAATACGTATCTTAGAATTAGTCCTCTCCGCAGTGCAATTCGGTGCTAAGAAACAAAACCTGTTATTTCTTCATCGGTGAAAGTCAGACCAGCCTTTGCAGCCTCCCGGCTTCCCCCTTCCCCTCTGCCCTTACAGCTCAGTGAGGTGGGCTCTCCTTAGGTCCCAGTCTTCAATTCCTCTACTCTGCCAGAGGGGTCATCAGGCCCAGGGGATGACTAAAGTCCCTTCTTCTGAGGAAAGAGCAGGAATCAGAAACACAAAACCAGCCTACAAAGATGAACCCAGCTGCTCGGTTTCCTGCAAAGAGTGGAGGGTTGACAAGATACCCGCACCCCTCAGGTAGGAAGCAGCAGGGGCAAGGAAGGGAAGTGGGCGGGGACACCTGCCCCTCACTGCCTTGTTGAGACTGCTGCAATTCGCTTGGGGTGTTTTTCTTTAATTGGATCAAGCACTTCTCTATCCCTCACTACCTGCAGCGTTTCATGTGCTGTAGGAACACTGCTTGCTTTAGCTGGCAGAAGTCAGCTTTCACTACCAGCTTCACTGGCTGCACCTGCTAATGGTAATTCTGAAAGGAATCTAGGAAACTGGATTTTTTGATCCTTTTCTCCAAGGCCTAACCTAAACCTAGATGGCTGAAATCAACCCGTTTCTCTAGTTCTGGCATTTTGCTTCTCCCCCTAAGCCCCTTTCATTCTCTCCTTCCACAGACCAGAAATGAAGGTCAGTGTTCAGTAAGCACTTACAGCGCGCTCAGCACTTTCTACCCATGGGCTCACCTCATTCCCACAGCAACCCTGTAAGGGCTCCTTTTAAACCCTCCTCACAGAAGAAAGAATAGGCTGAATGAGGGGAGGCTCCTCGGGGGGTTCACTCTGCGTGGGGGACAGGCCACCCTCCCAGCAGGGGGACTTGCACACTCCCTCTTTGAACCCACGGTAAAGGGCCTCTCTGAAGAGTAACTCTTGTTTGCTGTCCACAGAAAAGCCACCCTTGGCAAGAACACATCTGTGTTGCCCCTTCAAAAAATGCTTGTGATGAGGTAAAATTCACCTAACACAAATTTACCATTTGTAAAGTGTTCAATTCAGTGGCATTTAAGATATTCACAATGTGGAGCAACTACTGCCTCCCTCCCTCTAGTTCCCAACCATTTTCATCACCCCAAAAGAAAACTCACACCATTAAGTGGCCACAATCCCCATACTCCCCTTCCCCAACCCCTGAAAACTGCCCCTTTGCTTTCCGTCTCTGCGGATCTATCTACTCTGGACAGTTCACACAAATGCGATCATACAACATGTGACCTTTGTGTTTGCTTCTTTCTCCTATGGCACAGTGCTTTCAAGGTTTATCCGGGTTTTGGCGCATATCTGTGCCTCCTTTCTTTCTATGGCTGAACCACACTCCATTGTATGGACGTGACACGTTGTGTGTATCTGGTCACCAGCTGGCGGACATCTGCGTTATTTCCATTCGGTACCGTGAACAGTGCCGCTACAGACATCTGCACACAAAGACTGGAGCCCCTGTTTTCAATTCTCTCCAATATACCTAGGGTGGAACGGCTAGCTCTTATGGTGAGTCTCTTTCACTCTCTGAGGAACCCTTTAAAATATTTTGAAAATAGGAGGCTCTACAAAGAAAATCCAAAAGGAAACTGAAAGTACAATGTAGAACCAAGATGAGCTCAAAGAAGTTAAAAAATGTACTTTTCTAGCCTCACCCTATTTTTGACTAGGCAGAAGAAACCCAAACAGTATAGTTCTTTTTAAAAGGCCAAGAACACGAGGAAGCAAAAATTAAGATGTGCAATTTCTACCAAATAATTAACAAGGGTTTCTGTGTCTCCAGCATATTTTTAACAACAAAATCACACCTGAACAGGGCTCCACTGAAAACCACATGACTCTCTGTAAGACACCTGAACCACAGACGGTAGCTGGGAGGACCCAGCAGAGGCCCTGAACCAGGACAACTTTCTAGTATCAGGAAAGACAGCATTTTCTGCTCTGGCACTCATTTCTAGTAAAACCATTGTTTTCCTCTTTGGAAAGACATAAGCCCCCAGCATTCTTTTAAAAACAATCTTGCCACACATCGTCTGTCATCGGAAAAATGCAAATTAGGAGGAGACACCATTGCAGACCTGGGAGAATGGCCACAATCCAGAAGACTGACAACAGGAAATGCTGGTGAGGAGGTGAACAACAGGCACTCTCATTCACCGCTGGTGGGAGTGCAAAATGGCACAGTTACTCTGGAAGACAAGTAGTCTGTTCCTTACAAAACTGAACACATTCTTACCATATTACCCAGCAATTGTGCCTTTGCGTTACGTACCCTAAAGATCCGAAAACTCGTGTCCACACAAAAACCTGCACGTGGATGTTTATAGCAGCTTTATCGTAATTGCTTGGAAGCAGTTAAGATGTCGTTCAGTAGGTGAATGGATAAAGAAACTGTGCTACATCCAGACAATGGAATATTATTCTGCACTAAATAGAAATGGGCTATCAAGCCATGAAAAGACATGAAGGAACCTTAAATTCATATTATTAAGTGAAAAAAGCCAATCTGAATGGCCCTGCTGGTGTGGCTCAGTGGACTGAGTGCCGGCCTAGGAACCAAAGGGTCTCTGGTTCGATTCCCAGTCAGAGCACATGCCTGGGTTGCAGGCCAGGTCCCCAGAAGGGGATGTGTAAGAGGCAACCACACTTGATGTTTCTCTCCCTCCTCCCTCCCTTCCTCTCTCTCTAAAACTAAATAAATAAAATCTTTAAAAAAAAGAGAGAAGCCAACCTGAGAAGGCGAGAAACCGTATGATTCCAACTATACAACACTGTGGAGAAGACAGCACTGTGGAGAGAGTAAAAATATCTGAGGCTCCCAGGTGCTGGGGGTGGCTGAACAGGCAGAATACAGAGGATTTTTACGCCAGTGAAAATACCGTGTATGATACTATACTATGCATACGTGTCACATTTGTCCATACCCACAGAATGCACACCACCAAGAGTGAACCCTAATGTAAACTGCGGACTCTGGGTGATTATGATGAGTCAGTGTAGATTCATCGGCTTTCACACCTGTCCCTCTGGGGTGGGGAATGTGGATAACCGAGGAGGAGGCTATGCATGGGGAAGGAGCAACGGACTATGCAGAAAATCTCTGTACCCTCTGTTCAATATTGTTATGAACCTAAAACCACTAGAAATAAGCAAGGGCTTATTAAAAAAAAAAACCTTTAAGTCCCATCCCTTAAATAAAGTATTTCTAATCAGCTCTAAACCATGAGCAACACTTTTAAGAATGACTTGCTAGAGAGTAAGTGTAGCCCAAGGAGGGTGAGGCAATCATGAAAACCAATCCACGGTCTTTCAGCAGCTCTTATGAGGCTGCCAATCACCAATGACGTTAACGGGGAGGACAGCGACAAGATGGGAATGCAGAGCGACGGTACCAGAAGACGACACATCAGCACCTTCAAATTAAGTGAAGAACGAAACAGTTCTCCGAAGGACACAGTAAGCTAACTGCAAATGACAAAATTGACTCTTCGGATACAAGCGAGACACCAATATGACAGGGACGGCTGGCAAATCAGGTAAGAGGCAGGCGTGCTGACAGCATTCACTGGGCAGGTGTTCAGTCAGGCAGGAAGTGGGCTGAAAACAACTCCATGCCTTCACTCTGTAGGCCTGTCCCGGAGCACAAGACAGTACCCTGCAATGCCAGCAGCAGGCTGGAGAGGAACTCACACCCCACTTTTTGCACAAGTGGTGGCTAGCAAAGATGCACACGCAAAAGATAAACAAACTGACACTGAGATTAGCTCTGGTAAGCCCTTTAACGTTCACACCGAAACTGAAGGCCAAAAAGGAAACAAGCAAGAAAGTAGCTTATTATGAATCAAAAAAGTCATTCCTTTCTCCTGAGTGACTCTCCTTGGTCAGCCTCAGACACAGGCAGCCCTCCATGCTTGGGCTGAACGTGGTTAGGACAAACCCAGACATGATTTAAAAACCAACAGCAAAGTGATGGGATCTCCCTTACTTGTAACATCCCCTGTGCAAGGCGCTACCAAACTGAGACTTAAGTCCAGCCCACTGGGCATACCTGTGGTCTGAATATACTAGGGGAAAAAAAAAAACACATACAGCACGAGGAGTCATTTGGCAGAGGCAGGGGAAGGGGAGATACGCTGAGAATATAAAATCAAGGAAAGAAACAGTTATCAGGACCAACAGCTGGTAGAGGCCTACAGGTCCCTGTTTAATAGAAAGTGGGATCTCCCCCTCCTGGTGGCCAGCATCACGTCCCTCGGGTCCGAAAAGAAACTGAACACTCGGCACACAAAGCAGAGCGTTGGAGCTAGGAGGCTGAAGCATCTGGGCCACTCCCTTGTTTTAGAGAAAATAATCCTGAGATTCGGAGAGGTTCAGCAATATATCCAGGACCAAGTGTTAACAGCAGTAAGGCGAAGTCTATAACCCCGGCCTCCTGGAAAGCCTTCCACTAACAACATGGATGATGACGAGGAGGAGGAGGAGGATGAGGATGATAGCAGCTTCCAGGTGCTGAAGAGCTTATCAGCAGACAAGACAATGAGGGCTTTACATATATTATGCAATGTAATCCTCAACCAACTATGAGGTAGTAGTACTGTTACTGGCCCATTTCACAGAAAGGGGTGCAGGGAGGTTAAGGGACTTACCAAAGTCACACGGCTTGTTAGGGGCACAGGCAGATGTGCAACAGGGATGAACCTGAAGAGCATCATGCTGCTTGAAGTAAGCCAGATACAGAAAAACAATATTGTATGACCTCACTAATTGGGGGCATCTAAAATAGTTAAACTCACAGAAGCAGAGAACAGAATGGTGGTTGCCCAGGGGTGGGGGGGGGGGGTGGTAATGGAAATAGCAAAATGAGGGACAAAAAGTACAAACTTTCAGTTATGAGAGAATAAGTTTGGGGGATGTAATGTACAGCATGTTGACCATAGTTAATAATACTGTGTGTGGACTTGGAATTTGCTAAGACAGTAGATGTTACGTGTTCTCAGCACACACACACACACACACACGAGTGGTAACTGTGAACCGATGCGTGTGTTAATTAACTTGATTGTGGTAATCATTTTGCAATGTATACCTATGTCAAATCATCATGTCGTATTCTCTAAATGTGTACAATTTTTATTTGATAATTATACCTCAATCAAGCTCAGTAAATAAATAAAAGGAGAGGAGTACAGCACGGGTGGATGGAAACTTAAGTCTAGCTAAAGAATAAACCAGAAAACCATGGTAAACCCTTCTATCATGGGGTAATTTTTAGTGTCTACCACCTTTCCTTCCCAAGATACAAACACAATCAGCACTAAGGGAGAAAAAAAACAAAGAATTTTGTTAACTGAGGAGAACAAAGTCTCAAGACACTCCAGCCTAGACAACAGAACTGAACAGACGCAGACTTGAAAAATTAGGTGCTAATGCCAAAACCACGTCCCTGTGAGATTTTGTCCAGCGTCCAGGGCCCAGGGTCTTGCACCTTCAACATGTCACGTATTCATTTTCACGTAGTTAATGCTGACTGACAATGGTGCTGCTGGGCCCCGTAGGTGACCGCAGAAATCAGCATTTACCAGATCACAGAAATAATTTAGTAATATTACTAAAAATATCACTGTGCTAGACACAAAATCACCAATCTCATCATACACATAGTTAAGTTCAGTTTCAGGAAAGTTGTGCTTTAAAAAAAAAAAGTGTGGTAAAAAAAAATTAACATTAAATTGGAAGTGTTGCTTTGTGATTAAATAAAAAGCAACATCTCTTTCCTCAGAAATGCCATTCACGGGCTCAGATTTCACGAGTGTCCTCTCTCTCTCGCTGTGTATGGAAGACGCTTGGTTTCCCTAACCTCCAAAGCCTGCACATCTCCCTGAAAGCACAGACAGACACCTACCTGCCCCACTGCAACATTCACTTCCTTTCACTGCAAACCAAACCGCAGGTTTGAGCTTCTAGTTCAGTTCAAGATCTACAACCGTCACAGAACTGGAGCTCTAGAAGGTGCCTCTCACAGTGGACGGGTCACCTAATCTCTCTTAATATTAACCATAAAAACAAGAGCAGCAGATAATGCTTCCTGACCGCTTATCAGATGCCAAGCACAGCGCTCGAGGCACTTAACTCGCCACCTGTCCTAAACCCTCGCGGCAGCGCCAAGGCCCATGCCCTCATTACGGCCAGCTTAAAGATGGAGAAAGTGAAGCTCTGTAGGGTTGAGGGAGTTACCCAAAGCCACACACCTGGATGCCGCCCGCAGAATTCAAACCCAGTGGCTCCGACTTCAAAGCCTAACCTCTCAACCAGGGCACCCTGACTGTCTCTCTGCATTCCTCACAAAGCACAGGAGACCACCACGCTCACCTCCTGGGGAGGACAAACGCAGGAAGTGTGCTGACTTCTTCCCATCTGTCGTTCTCCCAGACAGGCTCAGGGACCACCTATGTACTCAGCACTCTGTTAAGGATGGAGGAAACATACAAAGGAAATAGATCCCTGCCTCCAAGGACTTTACCATCTTACCTATATTGATCTAGACCATAATCTCTTTCTCTCTAGGGTGATTCTGGCCATGACCCACAGCCAGAAATATTATTTCCATCATGATTCGGAACACACACAGACACTAAGTCTTACCACGTGTGATGCACTAATATTTTTTATTTTGTCCCTTTTTATTTTTGTTAACCTGTCAGCCCACTAAATTAATTCTGTAACTTGAAGATCCCTGCCGTAGAAGACCCCGTTTTAGCTTTAATTTTTAAAAAACATGTAAGTTCATCCTTAGGTCTAACTTAAGTTCCTTGGGCTATCAGGTTAATTAAATCTGTAAAACTGGGCATGTCTTCAGGGAAGAGGCGGCAGTGGATCAGCTTAGTTAAGGCCCTGCGCCCTGGAATCTGCAGATCACGGTCCAAATACGGACTGGCTCACCTGCACATCAGCTCGCTGACATCTCCAGATCTTGGCCTATAAAATAGGAGTTAATGCCACTTACCCCTTGGGCTTGTTTCAAAGCATCTACCTCGTACCTATTTCTGTTTTCCTCAACAGAGACGCTATGGCCATGGGGTAGGGAAGAGAACCAAGTCGACATGTGGGACAGGCTTGCAGGGGAGGGGACTTGCAGACCCACTGGCCCCACGCAGCTCCCAGCGCCCCCTGGTGGTTGAGGAAAAAAATGGCTGCACTTGCCATTACAATCCACCCCTCAGCCTTCTTTCCACCACACTAAGTGACCCCAACTCCCACAAATTTTCTATGTAGGTATCAACTGTGTTCCACATAAAAGCAGAACACATAAGATGCCTACACTGTAACAGGGCACAGGCCAAGTCCCTGGCCCTGCAGAGCCTACTGACAAGCTGGGCAGATTGACAGGTAAACAGGCACCTGTAACTCACTGTGCCAGATGGTATAATTGAACACTGGGAGCCCAAAATGAGAGCTGCTTACGCTAAAAAGTCCAGTCCTTAATCCTATTTGCAATCCTCTTAGGAAAAACTACAGTGTGCAAATAGAGACCATCACAACGCCAAGCCTCAGGCCCTGAAAAAAAGCATCCTGGTTGGCAACTACATCAATATTAGGGCTCTACAACTCCAGGTCTACCTCCCTTCAAGACTGTAAGTTCTCTGAGGCCAGAAGTAAAGCTAACTGCTCAAGATCACATGGCGAACATACACAAAACCAGAATCCCCAAAGATCAAAACTCCCTGGTTACTTTCCTGGTTCCTGTGGAACTTGCCCTGTATTTGTCTAGACTCAAAATTACGAGAGAGAGAAACCAGAAGGCCCAAAATTTAGATTCTAAAGTTGTCTCAAGATAAGTCTATAGTTGTTGAACATGTAGGTGCTAAAAGCATTGGTGTGTCCAATGTGCACATTTAAAATACCTCTGTTTCTCAAATCCTGTTTTAGTGTATCATTTGTTTTTTTAAGTCCTGGGCCTGGACACTTGAAAGAGCCCATGTGGTGAGCTCGGACTTCCCAGAGCTCTGCTTCCCAGCAAAGGAAGCAAACACCTGCTGCTCCACCCCCAAACCAGAAGGAGTGGGACAACCTTAGAAAGATTCTAGCTAAAATGAGGGTTCTCTACAGTACCTTATGTTTTGCCCTCTTCCTCTTGCTTTGGAGGGGCATTTGCAGGAGAGGTCAGTTCCTGAGGCCCTTACGGGGGAGGGAGTTTCTCAGGCCTCTGCTTCTGAGATACATGATTTCAAAGTCACAGTGTTTTAAAATAATGACAGGGAGTAATAACCCATTTGTTGAGTCCTGGGTAATTTCATATACATTGTCTCATTTACATCTTACCACAGCTCTTGTAGATATTACTTTATATACATTATCTCATTTACATCCTACCACACAGCCCTTTGAGGTATTATCCCCAATGTATAGGATGCAGACTCCGAGAGGAAAGGGCTGGGAGGGAAATGAGGACCGGTCCTGGCACTCACTCCTGACCGCAAACCCCACTGCACAGCCAGCCATTGAAGAGGGCATTCTTTCACTTTCAAATTATAACTAAGTTTAAATAAGCACCGCCTCCGGCATTTGCTACACAAGTTTTGGAGGAACTTAAAAGTCTCAGGTCTGTGCCATCCCTTAAGAACCCCCATTTGGAAAATGGAGGGGACAAGGGCTTGCTGGGAGTGCTGGGTGAGGCAGTGCCGGGGCAAAAGGGCAAAGCACCTCAAACTGATACCCCAGCATCTATAAAGGACTGTGAGCAGCAGCGTGACTGCCAGCACTCTGCAAGGAACTAAGGGGGAAGGATTTGCAGAGAAGGAACAGCCCAAACACCCACCCAAAGCTTGTGTCTACTCCTCCAAAAATGTAGGGCAAGACGGGAGTACTGAAGATGGGGGGGGACACTCAGGTCAAGAGATGGTGCAGACAGAGGAGGTGGTTAGAATGGCTCCACCAGCACCTACACCAGCTTGTGGATCTCACCACCTCACTGCACTCACCCAACGACTGAGGAAGGAACACCTAGAGAAAAATAGTAAAGCGGGGAAAATAGCAAAGTGGGGAAAATAGCAAAGTGAAAACTGAGAATTCTGTGGTCCAGTTATCTCAGAGTAAGAGCCTAAAACACAACTCCAGTTTCACACAGAAGGCCCTGTGGGTGGGGGACCCACATCTCCAACATCCACAGCTGGCCTCCTCCGAGAGGAAGGTCACCGCTCCCCTCAGAACAGGCCCAGGAGCTGCAACTGTGCTCCCCATTTCCAGCTAGGGATGGCTTCCACTCCCGGGGCCCCCAAGACCCGTGTGATGTGGTACAGAAGGCAGAGTCTGATCCAATGGACCTGTGTTCAAATCTCTGTCCCTGCCACTTGCACACTCGGTCTGTGGGCAAATTACTGCACCACTCTGACTCTGTTTCTTCACCTGCGAAATGCAGACAATAACCCCCATCTCCAAGGTTGCGAGGATTAAATGAGAAAATGTACATAAAAGGATTAACGCAGTACATCAGCAACTGGCAGCTGTTACTAACAGAAGCAGAAGCCAACTGCTGCTGGGTAAAAATTCAATTTGATTCCTTAAAAGAATAGGTTTCATAAAGTTAGTGAGGATCGACAATTTTCAGAAAATTCAAGGCAGCAGGGCGAGAAAACTACCTTCTCCGGCTCCCTGAAGGAGTCTGAAAGCTCCCCACCAAGGGCTGGCCCACAGGAATGGAGGCGTGTCTCGTTACTGCACACCGCTGGCACTTTATAAATGCACCGCACGACCAATCAGGGAGCACTTGCTGCCAGCCTTCTGGGCAAACAAGTCCAACAGGATTTGATCCGGAAATTAAACGTCCATGCAGCCCAGCCACACTCGGTTCAAAATAGATATTCCTGACCTACTTAGTCTTCGAGGACTGTTCTAAAAGCCAAAAACAAGTGGACGGCGAGACAGGGCTGCTGACTTCAGCAGGCCCCGCCCACAGCCCCGGCCTTCTTTGTCAGGTGAGACGTGCACAGCAACAGCTATGACTCAGAAATTATGGTGGGGGCAGCTGGGCAGAATCCCTAGCTTTAAAACAGCTGATCCAAACAGTTTTTTTTAAAGCAAAGAGTCACAGAAGCCACACTAACAATTCACTACCTTGGACTAGCCCCAAGGATGCATTTTCATTCCTTTAGACTCGCAGGGGTGTCAAACTCATTTTCACCGGGGGCCACATCAGCCTCAAGGCTGCCTGCAAAGGGCCGAATGTAATTTAGGATTGTATAAATGTAACTAACTCCTTAACAGTTCAGCGAGAGCTCGGCGCTGCCACCAGGTAGAAACCAGGTGGAGAGCCAGATTCGACCTGCAGGCCTTGTGTTTGCCACCTGTGCTTTACAGTGAAGCTTCACCTCTCATGCCACTCACTTTTGGAGCTATTGTCCCTGCCCCTCATAACTGTTTGCTGAGTCTATGTATCTTCCCCATGCCACAGGGGGTTCTTTGAGAGCTGAGACCCTGTCTTCTTGAGCTCGATCTTCCACAGTGGCTTGGTACAATGAGAAGCAAAAACTATGTCTACTGTGAGACAGTGAGCTCTCTCCCCACCAGTGAGCCCTCCAGATCCCAGCCCACTCGGACACTTGGCTACTCAAGATTCAAGAACAGAAACAGAGAGACTGATGTTTGCTATAAAGACAAGGAGGAGAAGCAAGGCCAAGGGAAAACGCAGAATACTTTCAATGACCCCACGGCTACAAAATGATCTGCCACATTACAGTGCATTTCACCAGGGAGATGTGAGTCTCAGGGAGGGTGAATCCCAGGACCTTGGCAGGGGCACATCCCAGTAAATCCCAGAGCATCCCAGTAGGTAGACAATGGAGCACTATACTTCACCAACTGAGCAACGGTAGAAGAAGATGGCAAAAACAAGACATAGCAAACCCGCTACTCATCACATCCAAGCCCATCCTCCTCAAGTCTCTGAGGCCAGCCCCAGCTGCCCCACACCCCACCACCGTACACTCAAAACTCCCACTACAGAAATTTACTTGACAGCCCGTTAGTGTCCCTGGCACCTTTCTCCCACATCATGACATGCGATCATCTACAGCTGTGGAAGGCAAGTAGAACAAGCGTTTTTATCACCCACTTAGAAATGAGAAAATTAAGCCAAAGCATGTCTACCACATGGTAAAATCAGGACGAAAGCTCAGGCCTTCTAACTCACGCCCTTTCTCGAAAATCACCCAGCATGGTGCGGCCAGACCTGATGCAGCCAGGGGTCTAAGCTCTGACCACTGCTCTCTCGACTGCACCCCACTGCTGGGCGCCTTCTAGAGACGGGATTCTCCCACACAACCCTTCCCAGCACAGCAGCCCACACACTGCGGCCTCCTTAACAAAGACAGGAACACAGAAATCATCCACCCCGGTGCCCACCAGCAGGAGCACCACGTCAGCCACACGTGTCCTAAGCCAGGCTCAACAACAAATACACAAAGCCCAGCCCTGGAACTCTCAAAGGAGAGGCACACACTCGTGACCGGCTTTCTGCAATCACGTGGTGAGCAGGAGGCAGCGTAAGGAATCACAGACTCCAACCACCAGAAACCAGAGCGCCTGGATCCCTGAGTCTCTGCTTCCTGGGTTCAAGTCTTATCTCTGGAACTATTTACTCTCTATCACCTCAGGCAAACGACTTTGCTTTTCTAAGTCTCAGCTTCTCATTTATAAAGTAAGGAGTTTTTAAAAAAGTTTTCGCGGTGAATGTATGTAATGGACATAACTATATAAAATGGTGAAAAAGGTAACTTTTATTATATACATCTTACCATAATAAAAACATTAAGTTAACATTTGTATATTTTTTTAATTTATTTATTTACTTAACCCTCACCAGAGGACATGCTCATTGATCTCAGAAAGGGGAACGGAGGTAGAGAGAGAGGGAAAGAAACTTCAATGCAAGACAGAAAAAGATCGCACCCTGACTGGGGACTGAAGACGCCACCTGGGCATATGCCCTGACCAGGAATCGAATCGGTGAACTTTCAGTTTACCAGACTATAGGGAACCTATCCAAGTGGCATGGCAAATGTAGCCCCGCCCTATTGGAAAACCGATAGGTGTGAGTCAGCACACAGGAAGCCAAACCCTTGGATCGGCTTTCCCGAGGGAAACCAGGCCTGCATTATACCTAGGCTGCTTTGAGGTTTGCTTCTGCTAAAACTCCCTCACCCTTAGTTGAAGCAGCAAATGTTTACTGCATATCTTTAAAGTAACTTCCTAAAGTCTGTGCTAATCCTTCCAAGGACAGAGCGTAGACAGACCAATCAATCACTTTTATCGTTCCCTTGCATTTGCAACATTTTTTCCTTGTTAATCTGTAAGAAGTAATCAGTAACATCCTTTCCTTTGTTATCTGTAAAAGTAATCACCTAAAGCAAACCTAAGTATAATGAATGAGAACCTTCTTTCATGTAGGCTATTGGAAAGCCAATAAAAGCCTGTCAAGGCAAGGGTCAAGGCACTCTCTCTCTCAGAGAGTGGCCATGCCATCCCTTTTCATCCACAGGACTTCTGTAGTCCGTGTGAATTTGTTCATTGCATCCACAACATAGGGACTTTGCAGGACGGAGTCCCCATCAACAGACGATGTTCCAGCCAACTGAGCCACACCAGCTGGAGTTTAACATTAATACTTAAAAAATTAAAAAAACTCACAGAAAAGGTCACACAAATACAGGAAGCACAAAGGGTCCCAATCAAGAGGAACCCAAAGAGGCCCACTGCAAGACACATCATAATTAAAATGGCAAAATTCCAAGACAAAGAGAGAATCTTAAAAGGCAGCAAGGGAGAAAAGGAAGTAACATACAAGGGAGCCCTGATAAGGCTAGCAGCTGACTTTTCAAAGGAAACGCTCCAAGCCAGAAGAGAATGGCAAAAAATATTCCAAGTAATGAGAACCAGAGGCCTGCAACCAAGACTACTTTACCCAGCAAGGCTCTCAATTAAAATGGAAGGCCAAATAAGGAGCTTCCCAGACAAAAGAAGTCTAAAAGAATACACCTCCTCCAAACCAGCTCTGCAAGAGATGCTAAAGGGACTGCTTTAACAACGGGAAGAAAAAGAGTGAGAAAGAGAGGAACATAGGTACCAAGGGGGAAAAAATGAGTAAGTACCTATCAATAATAACCTTAAATAGAAATCACCTATAAGTGGAACCTAATCAACAAAACAAACAAGCAAGCAAAATATAACCAGAGACATTGAAATTAAGAACAAACTGACAGTAACCAGAGGAGAGGTGGGAGGGGATAACGGGGGGTGGGCAGGGGGAGAGGGGAGGGTTGTCAGGAACATGGATAAAGGACACATGGACAGAACCAAAGAGGGGTAGGATTGAGGGTGGGAGGTGGAGATGGGGGGGGGATGGTGGGGGAAAATGGAGACAACTGTACTTGAACAACAAAACAAATTTGGAACACACAAAATTTTTTTTAAATAAAATTAAATTATTCAAGGGGGAAAAATTTTAAAAAAGATCTCACAGATTTACAGTAAGGATTAAATAAAATATTGTAATGGCAAGTTCTTAAAAATCATCTAGCACATTATATGCTAATAAGTAGCTTTAATTTAAAATAATTTTAATTACTTTTACTATAAAGACAATGTGATCACTGTAGAAAATGCTGAAAAATATAAAGATTAAAAAAATCTCCTATGAGCCCTGACTGGCGTAGTTCAGCGGGTTGGGCGTCATCCCACAAACTGAAAGGTTGCCGCTTCGATTCCCAGTCAGGGCACATGCCTGGGTTGTGGGCCAGGTCCCCAGCTGGGGGCCTACAAGAGGCAACTCATCAACATTTCTCTTGCACGTCAATGTTTCTGTCCCTCTCTTTCTCCCTCCCTTACCCTCTCTCTAAAAATAAATAAGTTAAATCTTTTTTAAAAAATCTCCTATGATACCAAAATCCAGAGGTAACCACTGAAATTAAATTCTTTACAGTATTTTCCTCATGCATAGACATTTCTTACATTTGGAAGGTAATGTACATACAGTTTTGTAGTCGTGATTCATTCTTTTCTGCCTTGCCAGTAACTGCCAAAACAACTCTCACAACAACATCCAGAAGTACAGGGACTGTGTTCGAGGCAAGAGTAAAAAGTTGCAGGAAACTTGAGACAAGAACAGGAGCTCACGCTGAACAACTGGAGGCACCTGCCTCCCGAGCCGAGCTAGAGGGATATGCCAAATCCCCCACCACCTGTTCCTCTTTCCACGACAAAGTTCGCCCAGAAAGCAGGCACTCTGGGGGTTCTGGCCAAGCAGGACGAAGGCCACAGGGGCAGCTTTGTGGAAGCTCTGCATGTGTCAGGCTCCACAGCACAAAGGGCTCATGTCCCCACTGCCCTCAAGGAGCTTCCACTGTAAGCAGTGGAAAGGGTGCAGGGGAGGACAGGGACCATCTCATCCAACCCCAGGTTATTAAAGATGAGATAACAACAGAGGCCCAGCGAGGCAAACGACTTCCCCAGGGCCACAGCCATGTCACCAGTCCCCACATGGGGCCAGAAGACGGAGCCCTCAGGGCTCTGAGCTAACACACAGCACGCTAGATGCTGGGAGCCCAGAAAAAAACTGCCAAGGCCCACATCCAGTAGATCCTGCCTATCAACAAGTATTTATTTATTAAACACTGGGGATGTGTTGGCACAGAAACAAAGGCCACGCTGGGCACGGACTGGAGGTGTTTTATGGGAACACTTGGCGCCCAGTCTGGCCCCTGCTCTTGAGCGAGGCCTCTCTGCCTCTAACACGACCACACTCCCCAGACTTCTGGGGATGCTCCCAAGTCAAAACTTCCCATATCATCTGGTGGAGAAGGCCACACAGTTTCAAAGGCAGCTCCTCTCAGGAAGCGCTTTTGAAGTGCTGGGGGAAGCACACCCAGAAATAACTCTGGTGAAGGAATTACAATCTCACAAAACACATTTTTCATGCTCATTTTCTAGCTAGGAATAGTCTTCACAACTTTCATTTTGCATGGATGTGTTTTGTTTGGGGAGGGTGGGGGAATAAGTGAGTAGTTCCCAAAGGCAATTCCTGAAATCCTTCAGAAGAGCAGCTGCTCCCGGTTTCCAGTGCCAGGGAATTCTATTTCCATCTCCACTTACACCAGACGGGGGACAGTGCCCATGCCCCCCCCCCCCAGATAACCTCCCTCAGCCGGCTGCTCCTGGCACCACACTAGCAGGTGGAGGCCAGGAAGAGGGCCCAGGCCCAATAGGGAGCAGGCCCACCCATGGCCCACTTCTGTGGAGCTCTAATCACAATCCTGTTGGGCCCCTTCCCTTGGAGGCCCAAAGAGGAAATTAAATGTCAGCCAGATAAGGAGATTTCCCTTTAGCTCTGAGGCCAAGGAATCTGAAACGATGATTCCCAAAGCGGCAGTGCAAAGCAAACCGGCTCAGGCCTCAGATCATCAGGCCAGGCGTACAAAGGGCAAGTACAGCCTGGAGTCCCTTCTTCTTTTGAATAATATACTCAGATGGCAGGACTAATTGTTTTTAAAGCAAAAGAGAACACGCTGCCTAAAGCCCTGCAGGTCAGTTACAAAGTGGGCCCCCGGCCTGTACACACTGACCACACAACCGCTCACTCAGTCCCTGCACAGGTGCTCTGGGACGTCCTCCCTGCCCTGTATTTTCAAGGCCAAGTGTGGCCTGGTGCCCAAGGGAGCTGACTCAAGTCTTTTCACAGTATATTGACTTTATCCGCAGAGGGACCTGGAGAGGCGCACACTGAGCTTGCACACTGACCAGTTTTTCTAACTCTGGCGGGGTGATGTACTCCTTAACCACAGGCACAGTGTCCACAGGCAGGCCCAGGGCCAGAGGGCTGCCACACGGCCGAGCGTCCTGGCAGTCCCAGCCTCCCCAAACCCACCTGTCTACTTCCTCTCCTTCCCCACTGCGGTTTAAGTGTGGGGAGGTGGGTGGGTGAAAAAGCATAGGAGGAGAGAGAACAGACAGGAAAGGGCAGTGGATCGGCACTAACATTTGAAAAAGAAACTGCACAGCAACAGATGCTGCAAAATATCTCGGAGGCCATGCACAGCCCCGCAATGGCCATCTGGGAAAAAGTCCCAACTGAGCTGGTCCACGCCAATCCTGCTTTCACCCGCACTCACAGCCACAACAGCACCTCCTGTCTCACCAGAGCCAAAGGCCCCAGTCCCCTCAAGACTGGCAAGGACCTTCAGGATCCCTGACCCCCTCACACACTTCTGGGACCTCACGTCCTCTCTCTCTCACACACACACACATACACACACACGCACGTGCACACATGCACACAGAGGACTTCAATCATGCTGTCCCTACACCATCCCAGCAGGTGCACACACCCACCTCAAGGCCTCTGCATTTGCTGTTCCCTCGGCCTACCCTGCTGTGCCTCCACACATCAGCCCGTCCCCACTTCCCTCCTCCACACGGAGGCTCAGGCTTTCTCAGCCAGCCTGCTCTGATGGCCTTCTCACACCTCCCACCCCACCTCTGCCCCAACACTCCTCCTGCTTTTCGACAATCACCACCGCCTCACATACTGTGCTGGGTTGGAAAGTGACCCCCAAAAGCCATGTCCACCTGCAGCCTTGGAATGTGACCTCATTTGGAAATAGGGTCTTTGCCGGTATGATTAGTTAAGATGAGGACACAGTGGAGTAGGCGAGCCTTGACCCAAGAACTGGGAATCCTTATAAGAAAACGGGAGAGAGAGAAACACAGTGAGAAGGCCACACAACGAGAGCGAGAGGGCAGAGCTGGACTGCCTGCAGCCACCAGGAGCTGGGAAGGAGGATGGGACAGATTCTCCCTCAGAGCCCCCAGAGCTGTGAGAGAATGAATTTCTGCTGTTTAAGCCATTCTGTTTGTGGTCCTTTGTTACAGGAGCCCTGGAAACAGATAAACATATCACGGCTTTCATTTATTTTCTGTCACCCCTCACTAGAAAATAAACTCCAGAAGAAACGGTATTTAAGCGTTTGTTGAGTGCAAAATGCCCAACACATAGAACAGTGTCTGGCATCAAGTAGGCACTTAATAAATATATGCTGAATGAATTCTGAGTGAATGAAGGTAGGCTGAGGAGAGAGGCAGGGGTGCTATACCCATCCTACAGACTGCAAAACTGAGAGGCTGGTGTGCTAACTTTGCTCAGAGACAGAGGAGCAGGCCCAGAACTGAACTGGGACTTCGTTTACTTCATAAATAATACTGAGTTCCTCCAGGCACTAAGTGCTCCTCAGGATAGCTACCACTCGCAGTGGTCACGAACCACATGTGGGCAGAGGACAGGAAGGACAGGCGCCCGGCTCAGCCCTCCCCCATCGAGGGCTGCAGCCTTGAACCAGGTAGCTCAGCCTGGGTCTCGGGGTCCTCATTTGCAAAGGGAAGTCTACCTGTTCTCCAAGGGGCAGAGGAGGCTTGCTTTTACCTGAGCTGCTTCTGAGGAGCCTTCTCAGACCAGGGGAGCCCAGGTGAAGTCTCCGTTCCTCTGACGAATGTTTAGGGCAGTGCGCTGGCACTTACCACACGGCACCTGGACAACTTTCTCATACCACAGGCCACTATCATCTCGTCTGCAGAGTTAACGTTCACATCCATTTCCTGGACTCATGTCCCAGCCCTCTACAAGCCATACAGTCTGCCCAGGTCCCACGGGCGTCCTCACTGCGTGGCTCTGCCCCTCCCAGACCCGCAGAGGAAGAGCTCACACACCACGCTCAGCTTGCAAGAGCAAGGTTTCCTTATCGCCAACTGAACCTCAGCAGGCTGAGCTCCTTTAGAGGTCTTGGGTACAGCCTCGCCCACACTCAGCCTGCAGTTCTCAGACCTCCGGTGCGGGTAAACCAGCAGCAAACAAACTAGGGACTTCAGATGAACCTGCTGTCACACACACACATGCATGGCCGTCGCTCACTGGGGGGTGCAGCTACAGGTGACCAGGCACATGAAGCCAGCACGGATGTCGACCCAGGGCCCACACTGTGAGGAATGGAACCAGCTAGAAGGTGCAAGTTCGAGGTCTGGGGCAGGGCAGGCCTACGTCTGAATGCCAGCCCTGCCTCACCTGGGCTGTCCTTGATTTTACCTTCTGCACTTCAGTGACCTCATCTCCCAAGGGCCTCAGGAGGCACACCTTTGCAAAGAGCCTAACACTGCAGTATTTGCCCCCATCTGGAAACAGGCAGCATGTGGCAAAGTGGAGGAGAGAGAATCCCAACTCCCAGAGTGAGGAGACCTGGACCCCATCTTTCTCTGTTAATAGCCAACCATGGGCAGGGGAGGCACCTCCCCTTGCAGGGCCTGGCTCAGCCTCCACAAAAACAAAAGGGAGCAGTTATTCTACAGAACTCTGGCTCTCAGTCTTTCTAAAAAGAGGAAAAAGCCCTTTGCATTTGGGGCCTGAGTGATTCGCGCCAGGGCATCTGTTGTGAGGAGAGAACATCAAACCTGCCCTCCTCCCCTCCAAAGGCTCCCTGCCCGACCTCCTGCCTCTAGTCAGCTCTGCATCTCCGGGCCTCCTCTCTGTAATATTACTAGATTATAGGCAGTTTCACATTTAGCAAATGTAATGTGCATTCATGCATTTGACGACACTTATTAAGGAAAAAAGAACACAAATATGAGTAGTCGGCCCTTATAATTACTGAGTCCTTACTAGGTCATGTGCTGAGAGCTCTACAAACATCACTCTCTGAATCCTCACAGCAGCCCTGTGAGGTAGGTACTGTTATTCCTGAAGCTGAGGCACAGGGAGATAAACTAACTTTGCTCCCATAAGGGGCTCAGTGGGAGCTGGAACCCCCCGGCCTGACCCTGGAGTCTCTTCACCACCCTAGACTGCCTCCTCCATCACTCTTCTCTCGGCCTGCTCTGAACGGTAGGTAAAGGACACTGTTGTCCAGTCGGCCAGAGCTTCCCCAAACCCACTGGGCAGCTGAGACTGCAGTAACGGCCAGGCGACACCTATTCATGAGGGCTTCCAGATGCCTCCTCTACCAGGTCAGGCCCTTGGAAAACCTTCTAAGAAACCATGGCTTCTCCTAAAAGCACCCTGGCTAAAGGGCAAACCCTCACTATATTCAAGAAGCCATGAGAGAGGGGGACTGGCCACCACACCACCGGAAGGAAAGGCCCACCACACACGGAATCTTGCTTCACCCCATTCATGGAGGCTGTTCCAGAAGCAAGAGTGCCTGCCTGGCTTCCCGGCAGGCAATCTTTAAATGTCCTCCCAGTTGAGCTCCCCGTCCAGAATCCCTGCCTCAGCAGTGCACAGCAGACTGGCCTCAGTGGGCCGCTGGCACACGCTTGCTTCCTCCAGGGGCAGGATGGCAGAAGTGCTCCAGCAGGTTACACCGAAACTAAAGTGCCCTCCTACAGTACCCAGGCTCGGGAGAAGCGAAGAGAATGTGAAACCAGAAGCGCTTGCTTCAGAGCTGTGTGGCCACCCCTGTGGACAGGACGCTCACACCCTGGTCCTTGAGGGCTCAGCTCCCTCATTCCCCATGGTTATTGAGGACACGCCCACCATGCTCTAGAGGCCAAATGAAGAGTCTCACAGCCTTATCCCTTTTCAATGAAATGCCTACTTGACACAACCCACGTCTCTCACCTAGAAGAATGGCAGCCCACGGGAAATGAGCAGCCTCACACGGCCCTACTGGTTTAACCAGTACAGCCCTTGAGAGCACAGCGTGCATACTGCTGGCACAGCTTACAGGTGTACACCTCTGACACACCAGGTCCACCCCTGAGAAACGTGTGTGTATGTGCACAACAGTGCGTAGGTAGGAAGCCCAGCCAAGGAGTTAGTTCAGATGCTATCAACGGGGGCTGCCTCATAGACTGTGATAGATCTGTACTATAAAATATGTTGTAGACAAGACAAATTACAAGAAAGAAGAAAGAAGAGCTACATACATGAAAAAATCTGTAAGACGTATTACGGGAAAAGAGAAAATAACGAATGATATATATGACGCAACCAGATCGATGCTTACAAAACAAAACTGTATGTACGTGTGTCTATGCAGGTTGACGAACAACTTCAGGATAGGCATCAAACTGCTAAAACTGGTTACCTCTGAGAACCCAGCAGGGAGGCGGCGCGTGCAGGAGGGCTGCTGGATGGAGGAGGACTTTACGTTTTCTGGCATGTACTACTGTGCACTCTTTGAATGGGAGGGTAAGGCTTAAGAGCATAATATATTCATGTATTGCCTAGATCATTTAAAAAAACAGTTGAACTGTTTAAAAAACACCACCACCACCACCAAAACACAGTTCTTGTTCTGGTGTGAAAATTATTACCACGCCCATCTGAACAAGTTTGGTGCCACACTCCCAGGTCTTCCCAAGAGTGACTGACCAAGTTCAAGTCCAGTTTCTAAGCCACTGATGACAAACGGGATTAGGATCAACAGGCAAGAAGGGTGATGTGGGAAGCGGGGAAAACTTCTGGAAAAGCTCTGTGCAAGCTGCAAACCTGACCTACCCTGAGCCTGCAGAGCCCCAACACTCACTATTCTAGGACTTTCTCCCTGTCACCCCCACAGAAGGAGGGGAATAAAAGCAATAACCAGGATTAAGAGAATTTCCTTTCCCACAGCAGAGGGAAAGCCACCTGCTGTCACCAGCAGGCTGCTTCCAGCAAAGTCAACGACAAGGCCTGGCCCAACTCCACCCTGCTGACCAAGGCATGCGTGTGCCAGGCTCCTCAGACTGCAGGGCCTGCCGGGACTGGCAGCCCCGGAGCCCACTCATTGGAGTCCCCTCCACTTCGGCCAACGGCCCAGGCATCTTTCCATACCCACTACGAAACCCAAACTGAACCAGTATACAAAACAGATGGTTCTGCCAAAACAGTAACAGTGTGGAAGAAGGAAAGATAAATCAATGGTATGCTGGCTAAATATCTATCTGTTCTTTCTGCTTGCCAGGAAAAGCACTTCTGTAGACTCAAATATTTGATGAGTATCTTTTTTGCTTCCCAGTAATAATTAAAACATACATACACTCCAAACACACACACACACCTAAACATGAAGCAAAAAGAGAAAAAACAAAACAAGGGTCTCTGTTTAGGGTGGAAAGTTTAAGAGGCAGGCGTGACAGCTAACATCCCCAGGCAAAAATGTCCCTCCCATTAAAACAGGTAACCTGTTAGCGCCAAACTCACAGTGCACTTGAACAGCCTGCAGCTAGGGGGCTGCCAAGACCTGCCCTTCGGATAAAAAAGAGGTCAAATCTGGAGGGAAAGGGGTACCATCAACCAGAAGGTGAGGGAGCTGAGCCTGCCACAGTGACTCACCACAGAGATGGCTTTTGACTGCGACGCCAGGAAGCAGGCAATCCAATATTCCCCGGTAGCCCTGGGAATAAAGGTAACCCCTCTTGAAAAAAGGACAGAGTCCAAATAATGCAGAAACCTGACCACTGGCGTGAGCCAAGCAAGAACAAGCTATCTGAAGGGCACGGGTATTGTGTAATTGGGAAAAGAAGCTCAAGAGAGTTTATTACAAAGCCTGGCACTGACTGGACTAGAGGGCATGAGACCAGCATGTTACTGACATGACAATCGTACATCCTGACGGGGACAGGCAGACATTAGCCACCAGGACCAATCATCTCCCCTTGCTCTGAATCCAGTTCACCCAAGGATGGCCTGGCTGCCCACTGAGACTGCACCCTGCTGGGGAGGGTGGTCCTACCTCCTCCCCAGGGCTGGCCACCACTGTGAACTCACCCAACACTCCTTTCCCAGCTAGCCCCTGCATGCTTGGTGACCTGTCAACCTTGCCTAGAGGCAGATCAACTCTTGGGCAACAGGCAAGACTGAGGATCACACCCCCTAGTGGATCTACTGGGCCACCGGGAACAATGAGATACAGACTACACCCCAGGGATGCTTCCTTCTTTGGGGGCTTTTTTCCTTCAATGCTTTTTGCTTTGTTTGAATGCTCCAACCACCATTTCCTAAATGGGGTCTAGGAGCCTGAATTCCATCCTCTTGAGATACTCCTAGAAAGGCAAAAATGGCCCTGGCTGGTGCAGCTCAGTGGTTTGAGCACCAGCCTGCAAACCAAAGGGTCGCCAGTTTGATTCCCAGTCAGGGCACACGCCTGGGTTGCAGGCCAGGTCCCCAGTAGGGGACACATGAGAGGCAACCACACATTGATGTTTCTCTCCCTCTCTATCTCCCTTCCTTCCCTTGTCTCTAAAAATAAATACATAAAATACTTTTTAAAAAAAAAGAAAGGCAAAAATGATAAGGCCAAGGGGTGGGCAAAGAGAGGGGAAGGCGCCTTCAGGTTTTACTCAGGCACCTTCTCTACCTGTCAGAAGAAACGAATAGAGGCAACCTTGGTTTCTGCGGAGACTGCTCTTGGTCTACACAGTTAGCATCTGCAATATGGGGGCACTAAGCACTACCCATCCTGACACATCCCCCTTCTCCATTACCACTGCCACCATCTTAAAGTCTTAAGTTCAAGTCCTCATCATCTCTCATGCCAATTACTCTCATGGGCTCACTTCTCTACTCCCAATTTCACCCTCCACCCAACCCACAGAGCTACCTTTCTAAAACACAGGCCTGACCCTCCCTCCCTTAATGAAAACCCCCTGCCCATAGGATGGAGTCCGACCCTGGCAGGATGTGCAAGGCCTCTGCCAGCACAGGTCTGGGAGGCACAGAGATCTCAGCTAACACTCCGAGCCACCGTCTCGCTGGCTCCATGGGCACACACGTGTTTCTGTGCCCATTTCCGTCTCTGTGCATCGGGAATAAGACGATCACCTCCAGAGCTTCTCAGAGGATTAAACTCAACTTGTAAAGAGCCTAGTTTTCTGAGAGCAATTGCCACTCTGCCAGCGCCAACCTGGCCGTGGAGTCTGTGTCCCTCATCAGCTCACCGCACCACTGCTTCCTAATGAAGAGATATGCATGAACTCAAGAAGACACATTCAAGATCTAAAAATTAACAGTCATAAACATAAAAATTAGGCTTCCAAAATGTGAAAGAAACCAAAATTAACCCACTATCAAAGTAATGCAAGAGGAGGAACGGAAGAGAAGGAGAAGGAAAACGTTACTTTGGCAGGAAATGCTTTTAAAATATATAGCTCTATGACTTTTGAGGGGACTTCCTTTGCTCCAAAGATTTTAGATTACATTTCAAAAGCTCACAAAAAACATGTTTCTATTTTTTACATATTTCTTCATTAATATCTTCAGAGAACTGAGAAGGACTTTTATAGACTGACTGAATCTTAAGGAAATTCCCAGAGAAATTCTGGCATCAGTCACAACAAACACCCTCTTGGAATTTCATTTCCTTTGCAGGACACAACTTCCTGTGGCAACTCCTCTACGATGCCACGACAACCCTCAAATCTGCCCGGAACACGACACCTTCAAAGCCCCCACAAGAGAGCCTCATGGGACCAGATGGAAACTGGCCCCTTCCTTAGCCAAATCTCAGGTCTAACAGGTTTCTCCCATGCCCCACCTTCTGGCTTTTGTGTCAGATTCAACTCTTCCATCTCCTTCCCAGCCCACACCTGCCCTGCCCCTCCCTACCTTACACTATAGCTCCTCCAATACCCTCTTCCAGCTAGAAACCCCTCAAATTCAGTAGCTTTTCCCTGCCCACAAAATGAATAAAAAAGGAGAGAAGGACGCAAAATGGGCAAAGGGAAACTAGCTGCATCCGTCTTTACCTTCCTATCAAAGACCCATCCTTTCTCGTTTTGGGTTCTGTTCAATTCCCTCCTTTTAGGTGGTGGCAGGGGCTGGAATATCTACTCTGTGTGTGGGAGTTGGAATGGGAAGGCAAGGGCGGGAAGAATTATTCATTAAGTACTTTTAAAGTGAACTTTAAAAGCCTTTTTCCCTTGAGGACAATTCCTAAGGGGAGGACTTAATCAGTGCCATTACCCCAAGTGCCTGTGGGCAAAGGTAGCAAAAAGGGCAGACACCTTTACTGAGCACCAATGCACCCCCAGTGTGTCTCATTTAACACAAGGCAGGTAATAATATCCTGGTTTTACTTTTGCAAAAACCAGGCTCTGAGGGGTCAGGCAATGGGCTCAGGATGTACACCCAGGCCCACCAGATACCAAGACCCAGGGACTCATAAGCTTCCACTGTCTCCAACTGCTTATGTTAAAACGCTGTCCTGGGTTGAAGGTACTTTACAGTTTACATGTTGCTTTCCATATACCTTACCTCATTTAATATCACAACCCTGTAAGATAGCTAGCAATTCCTTTTCCACTATTTTAAAAGGCTGTTTGGTTTCAAAGAGCAACAGTAACTTGTGCAAGCCGGCTGTAACACAGAGCTGTGCCCTCCCTGAACTCTTCTCTCGCCTCACACCGCCTGATAAACGGTAGGGGCTCAAATGGGAACTATTATTAGCATCATGACTTTCATTAATTTAATAGCCCTTAGTTACAGCAAAATTTAAACATACATACATATTACAGATATTCTAAAGATTCAACCTGATTAGTCAAGCCTTTACTTGGAGAGGATACAATTTTACCACTACCTCAGACTGAGACATAACCACTAACTGCCGCCTCCAGGACACTGACAGAAAAGGATTACTGATAATGATGTGGTCGAACTCAACGTGGATTTTGAAAGCTACTAATGGAAGAAAACAGACGGACAAGAGCTTTCAGTTACAAAATACAAAACACCCTCCTCTAATTCCAGCGCCATGGCTTGACCATTCATGTGGTGTTCGGCCTGGCCATGCCATTTCAACCTTGCGATGACCCTTAGTATCCAAATCTGGATGACCAGTAGGTGACCCAGCAGTTCCAGTACAAAGCTGCTCAGAAGGTCTGGGAATAGGGGTGGAATGAACAGTTATCACCTTAATCTATTTGTAATGTCGCACATCGAAGGCACTGTTTGCTTGTTAATGACACTCACTTTGAGAGAAACCTGGGAAGTTCAGAAACGTCATAAGCAACAGGAATCAGTTCACCACTTCTCAAGCCAGAACGAAAAAGATGACAGGAGGGTGGCGGTACGAGGATCCCAGCACCAGTCAGGCAGAAGGAAATCTACAGTACTATGGCAATGAGAAATGCTGGGGATGTCCTTCGAGTAAGGCTGCACCGGCTCAGTCCAACTGAGCATCCACTCCAGGTTTGAAGGTTAAAACAAACAATTTCAGGTCCACAAGTGAAATGGACATAATTATTTTTCACTACCATTAACCACTCTATAGTAAAGACAGCTGGACAGCCATGTACATACACTAACTGCCTGTTGAGAACAGTGTTCATACTCTGTCTAATACCGATTATTTTTGGCTTTGGGTTTTGTCTTGCTTTTTGCCATCATTCTTGCTTCTCATCTGTTTTAAGTCCAACCAAATGTCTTTATGAGAATAGGCGGAGGTTGATTTTGTGTGGCTAACCTAGTCTCACAAGGAAAAAGATCTGTGTCCCTCAGAAACCTACTCCTGCCTCCATCACACTGTATAGCTCTCTCTCTCCTCAAAACCCCATTTCACAGGGAAGAGAACTGAAGTCCAGAGAGGACGAGTGACTCATTTAAGGTCATACTCCTTGCTCCAAAGGCCCACAGTGTGGGTCTCCAGCTCTATCACTGTTGCAAACAACCTAGCATACTTGTGTCTTGAATACAAAGTTTATGTGCAGAAGAAAACAATAAGCCACTATGAGTCATCTCCATTGTTGAGGAGCACCACACAGGTTGTTTTAATTAAGCATCCTCCAGAACCACTTGTTTCTAAAACAACCAACCTCAGCCAGAGAATAAAAAGTCCATGTTGTATACCCCCTTCAGGATACTCACGACCCTGTGAGCAGATGTGCTGTTAGGTTTAGGGGACGGTCTAGCCTAGGCCAGGGAATCAGACCTTGGCGGTACTGGAGAGGGAGTGGCGTGGGGTGGGGTGGGTGTGGGAGGGGAGAGTTGTTTTCAGAAGACAGCTCCCTGCGACAGTTGATTTCACGGAGCCCATTCATACCACACTGGGACATCTAAATACCTAATCTACTCAGGGGTCCTTCCTCAACTTCCCCAGGACAAAAGCACCGCAGTCTGGGAGGTAAATGTGGCAGATGAGGAGGGGCGGTACTCAGCCCAAGCCGTAGAGGAAGCAATGCTTAGCTCCCTCCCCCACCCTTTCCAGGAACTCTCCATCGGGTCTTCTGTCGCCAGATGTCCCCAACTCGGAGCCTGACCCTCTCTCAGGGTCTGCCCGAGAGAGGGAAACAGGAAGCAAAGTCCAGTCCCCAGCCCTCTACCCCGCGGCCGGCAGGTCCCCCAGCCCCCAGAGCTCATACCCCCTGGGGCCTCTTTCCTTCCCTCCTCACCCGCAGAGCGCCCGGCCGGACACTTGTCCACTCCTGCCCGAGCCCCTGAGCGCACGCACCCGTTTCTCCCCGCCCGCAGAGGACCCGCGTCTCCCGCCTTCCCAAAGCCGGCGCTCCCGGCTGCCCCGCCTCCGGCCCCGGACCCCCTCTCACCGCGTCCTCCCGACCCCCGAGTCCGCCGGCATTCGCACTTCCTGCCCGGCCCACGGAGGCTCGCTGTGCGCCCCAACTTTTTCCCGGCCGTGGCCCGGGCCCCGCAGCGGCGGGGATTCCGCGTCCGGAGCCGCAACGGCCAGGCGGGCTCGCGTCTCCACGGCCCCAGCCCGTCCTGCCCGCACGAGTTGCGCCTGGGACCGGCTGGGCTTTTGGGCCTCCGCGGTCACCCGGCGCGGAGGCGGAGCCGGCGTGGCGGGAACCGCGCTGTCCCGGCGCCGGCACTCCCGTCCGGTGCCGGGTCCCCGCGCCCGCCCGCGTGCTCGCTCGCCCGCCGGCTAGCTCGGCCGCCGCGCCGCTCACCTCCTCCGCGCCGTCCGCTGCCGGGAATACGTGGCACTAGTCGCCGCCGCTCGCGCGCCTCCCTCGTCCGCTCGGCGCCCGCGCCGGTGGCTCCGCAGCACCGGACCCAGCTCCAGGCGCCCTCTGCCGTCGGGAAGCCGGATCTTCTCGCCCTAACCCTAACTCTCCCGGCGACCGCGGAGCCGGGAGACTGGTCCCTCGTGCCGGTCCCCGAGATCGACGCTGCCACCGGGGAGCCTGCCCTGACCACCTCGCTGCTCAGTGCGCTTCCCCAGACTCCCGCGCTGCCGGAACAGAAGTCATCACCGGAGCTGATATGTTTGCTGCTTCTCTGAATGCCTCCGCCTCGAAATAGTAAAATCTGGAGGAGGTGGTGGACAGAAGAACGTACCTGTCTCTGCTGTTCACCATTCTCTCTCCTAAGGGATTACTGAAGTGCACGGTAAATATTTCTTGAGGAAGCAAAAGAAGGAATGAATGACTAGAGATTTATGCCTCTCCAGGCAAGAAAGGCTTTAATTAAAAAAAAAAAAAACTTATGTTATTGATTATGCTCTTACAGTTGTCCCAATTTTTCCTCCTTTGCCTCCTCCACCCAGCTCACCCACCCTTCCCCACATTGTTTGTTCATGTACATGGGTCGTACATATATGTTCTTTGGCTACTCTATTTCCTAAGAGGCCTGTCCAGAAAAAGTTCAACTATTGTCAATATAATGAAAACAGTTTGCATGGCATCAATGCGACCTGGCAGCCAAGGCAAGTGGACTGGAATGCGCATGTGTGAACAATAAGCATTCACTGTACTGGTCAGTGGATGCCTGCTGAGTGAGCATGTGTACTGTGTGGCTGTCAGATTCAAAATGACTGAGTGAGCATCAAATTTTGTGTTAAGCTTGAACGTTCCTTCCTGGAAACTATTCAGATGATTCAGAAGGCCACAGCTATGGGCAACTGGTGATTGGCAGCCTCATCATGACAGTGCACTGCTCGAGTATCACCTCTCCTGCACAGATATTGGCCACAACATCAAATCACCCCGGTGACTCAAGCCCCCTACAGCCCGGATTTGGCGTCCTGCAACTTATGGCCTTTCCCAAAACCAAAACCGCCTTTGAAAGGGAAGAGGTTTCAGACCCTCTATGAGATTCAAGAAAATACAACAGGTGGGCTGATGGTAATTGGGAGTAATGTGTGAGGTCCCAAGGTGCCCACTTTGAAGGGGATTGAAGCATCATTGTCCTATGACAATGTTTCTTGTATCTTGTTCATGGCTCTATTTTTCATATTACATGGCTGGATACCTTCTAGACACACCTCATATGCTCTACATCCCCATGACTATTCTGCAAATACCTATTTGTACTTCTTAATTCCTTTACCTTTTTTGCCTATCCCCCCTTCACCCCTCCCATCTGGCAGCCATCAAAATGTTCTCTATAACCAGGATTCTGTTTCTGTTCTGCTTGTCTATTTTTTTTAGATTCAATTGTAGATATATATGTATTTATTGCCATTTTATTGTTCATAGTTTTAATCTCCTTTTTCTTAAGTAAGTCCCTTTAATATTTCATATAAGATTGGTTTGGTGGTAATGAACTCCTTTAGCTTTTTCTTGTCTGGGAAGCTCTTTATCTGTCCTTCAATTCTAAATGATAGCTTTGCTGGGTAGAATAATCTTGGTTGTAGGTCCTTGCTTTTTATCACTTCGAATATTTCTTACCAATCCATTCTAGCCTGCAAAGTTTGTTTTGCGAAAGCAGCTGACAATCTTATGGGAGTTCCCTTGTAGGTAAGTAACCTCTTCTTTCTTGCTGCTTTTAAGATTCTCTCTTTAACTTTAACCTTTGGCATTTTAATTATGATGTGTGGGTCTCTTTCGGTTCATCATGTTTGGGACTCTCTGTGCTTCCTGGACTTGTATATCTATTTCCTTCACCAAGTTAGGGAAGTTTTCTGTCATTATTTTTTCAAATAGGTTTCCAACTTCTAGTTCTCTCTCTTCTCCTTCTGGCACCCCTGTGATACGAATGTTGGTACACCTGAAGTTGTCCCAGAGGCTCCTTACAGTATTCTCATTTTTTTAATTCTTTTTTCTTCTTGCTGTTCTGATTGGGTGTATTTTGCTTCCTTATATTACAAATCACTGACTTGATTCCTAGCTTCATCCACTCTACTGTTGATTCCCTGTAAATTTTTCTCTATTTTAATTAGTGTATCCTCCTTTTCTGACTGGATCATTTTTATGCTATTGAGGTCCTCACTAAGTTCAGTGTTTTGAACTCTGCATCTAGTAGTTTACTTGTCGCCATTTTGTTTAGTTCTTTTTCTAGAGTTTTGTTCTGTTCTTTCATTTGAGCCATGTTTCTTTGTCTCCTCATTTTGGCAGCCTCCCTGTGTTTGTTTCTATATATTAGGTAGAGCTGCTATGTCTCGTAAGCTTGGTAGAGTGGCCTAATGTAGTAGGTGTCCTGTAAGGTCCAGTGGCACAGCCTCACTATTACCCAAGCTGGATCCTTGAGGTGTGCCCACTGTAAGGGCTATGTGTACCTTCATGTTGTAGTTGAGCCTTGATTGCTGTTCATAAGTCCAAGGTCAGTCACCTCCTGTGTTCTTTCCAGGGTCATACAACATAAGCTACAAAGCAATCTGCAGATGGCTGCTACTTGTGCTGGGCTTGCAGGTGCCCAAGAGAGGCCAAGCTGTGAGCCAAGGCTGGCTGCTGTCAGTCTTGGGCCTGGGACCACTTAGCAAGAGGTAGGGGGTATGCTGAAGCCCGGTGCTGCTTGTTTGAGAGAATTTAGTAAAATCCAAAGCATTGGCCAGGACAAACCACTTGTATGAAAAAGCCACTGGAAACAACTTGGGTGGACCCAAAAGCTGGGTGGGGCAGGGCCTCAGGGAATCACCAGGGTGGGGCAAACAGTGTGAGTCATGTTGATGGAGTCTCATACATGGCACCTGCCAGGTCTGCGCCTCTGTGGGAGGAGGGCTCAGAAAAGGAACAGTGGCCTCTGCCAGCACCTCTGCCTGGGAGAAAGCACTCCTCAGCTTTTGCTATGATGCTAGGCAATTCAGTTCCTCCCCATATGTCTGTGGTGCCTTTCAATCTGCTGTCCCCATGCTGGAGCTCAAAGGTAGCGAGTCTGAGTGAGTCTTTGTGCAGGCCCTTTAAGAGGAACTACCAGTGAGTCTAACAGTTTCTGTCTCTACAGCCTCAATCCCCACTGGTTTTTACAGCCAGAAGTGGTGGGGACTGGAACCCTGGGCTAGTAGGCCTGGCATGGGACTGGGACCCCTCGCTCCTGAGATATCCCTTCCGATATTTTCTGCCACCCATGGGTGTGAGACCAACCCATTCTGTGTCTCCACCCCTTCTATCAGTCTCAATGTAGTTTCTTCTTTAATTCCATAGTCGTAACCCCTCCATTCAGCTCTGTTTCTGATGGTTCTGAAAGATGGTTGTTCTATAGTTTAGTTGTAATTTTGATGTGGTTTAGTGGTAATTTTGATGTGCAAGGAGGCGAGCTGTGTTTACCTACACCGCCATCTTGACTGGAAATCCCCAAGCAGACTTTTAAACCTCAAGATATCCTGACCTGGATTTGTTTTGTTTTGTAAATTACATGTGTGCATGTACACACACATGTGTAGCTTAGCATGAATAAACGGGACTCACAATTTCCCGCCTCAGACCAGCACCAAAGCCACAAGAGGCCCACAGCTAAATGCTATCCACGGCTTCTAGTCCAATAGACTTAGGTTTTAGAGTTACCACTTAAAAGCTGGAAATCTTGAGAAAGCTGATCTCCCTGGGTACCGTCACCTCATCTGTGAATTAAAACGAATAAAGTCAACTTCAGAGCGTTGTTGGGAGGATTTAATTGAGATCATGCATTGTGTGCAAAGCACTTTACACTCACACTCGCCCATCTATACTGTACTACCCATCAGGGGTGTCCAACCTGCAGCCCATGGGCTGCCTGCGGCTCAGGATGGCTATGAATGTGGCCCAACACAACATCGTAAATTTACTTAAAAATTGTGAGATTTTTTTTGTGATTATGTGTCGCAATGTATTTGATGTGTGGCCCAAGACAACTCTTCTTCCAGTGGACGCAGAGGTACCAAACGGTTAGACACCCCTGAAAATGGTAGCTATTTTTATATTACTAATCAAATGGTAATAAGAACTAGAGGCAAAATGTGAAATAATAGCTACCTACATTTTAACCTGAGGATAACTGTAAAGCCATGGTATGTGTGGTATTGTCACCTGCCCAACAGGGCCAGCCCTGGGAGCAAGGCCTCTCCAGCCCCTCCTCTCTGCCCCCACCCCCGCATCTAAGAATGAACTGGTCTTGGTTTTCCTAAGAGCTGCAGAACGCTCTTCTGCAGGGTTTCCTCCTCGGTTCCAGTGGCCAATCTGTCAATTAACAAGTGTTTATTTCATTGCAAAAGCAGTGAACAGTTTTGGACCCTGAAAGCTACTGCCTCTTAGTGTTTTGTTCTGGCCTTTCTCTCAACACCTCAAGGACATCTTTTCACTTCTGACAGCCTCCCTCCTGCTCCGCAAATAAAGCGGCAGTAAAGTGGCGTCAGGTGGGACTTGGCTGGAAAACAGCCTGTCCACTTTGGGCTTTCCACACCTCAGTCCCCTCAGTCGTAAACTGTGGAGGATAACATTTATCTGTGGCATTGAGAAGAACTGGTGGTCCAGTCTGTGAGCGAAGTCCCTGGAACATACATGTGTTTAATAAAAGGCAACTATTGATTAGTTCATTTAACAGGCATTTAGGGCACGTCTCCTGGGTGTTGGAGGTGCTGTGAGGGTGAGGGAAACACACCCAGGTGAGGTAAGATTTCTACCCTCAAAGCAATTTGAAGTCTAGTGGAGGAGACAGGCATGTACATACTAGGGCAAAGGGATTAGGGGTACCTGGATGTTGCTAAATATGAAATCAGCAGGCCTCAAGTTCCAAATTGGGGCAGTATTGCAGTGTAAATTGCTTTAATTTGTGAATGCTATTTTCCTCTAAGTATTATGTATGTCACTTTTCAAGGCCACTGCTAAAAATTAATGACTAATTTTATGAGGCAAGCAGTCATTTGATGTAGGATTCAGTCTCTTAATAAGTGACTTCAAGTGCTTTCTTATACCAGTAGTAATATGGATGCGGTGTCTTTGTGAAAGCACATCATTTATAAGTTTAAGTTGCACATCTTGCAATCCACGTCTAAGAGGGAAAGTTCAAACACTGTGACACTAAGGGCCCCGAATGAATTTATACCTCGGTGCACATGCCTTTAGTGGTGCCCCTCCCATGCTGACCCGGGGCTTGGCCATGTGACCTGCTTTGACTACTGGCACATCAGCAAATATAGCAAAAGAAGGGACCATTGATGAGCACTTGTGCAGTGCTCCTTGCTCTCTTGGAATGATGCAAAGAAAGTAAGGAAACTTGGTCCAATCTCCTTGAAGATGAAAGACGCCAGGCAGAGAGAGGCCTGTCACCCCAGCTTCAGCAGCCCCCAACCAAACACCAGCTGAATGTGGCCACATGAGTGAGCCCAGGCAGGACCAGCCAGAAAAGGCCCAGCCAACCCAAGAATTGTAGGAAATAACATGGTGGTTGTTTTAAGCCATAGGTGTCGGGTGGTTTGTTACACAGCAACAGATAACTTATACATACATCACACAAAGGCATTTTGGCTATTACAAGGTTTGGGTGACATTCACCCAAGAGTCAATACACTTACTAGTGTTTTTTGTCAAGAATCATTCAATTGAAGTCACTATGTCTCAGCTTAGCAGTGTCTCACTTTACAGAACGCCTTCTCTCAAAGTTTTTTGATGAATTGGTTGCTGAGCCCAGTACTGTTTAAAATCCTTTGCTAGCCAACATGAAATGGGCTGGCAAAATCAGCTTGTAATGCTTTAGATATTATCACTCCTTGAAACACAACAGGTGTTACCGGGATTGGTTGTGTTTATCTCTCCCATTTTTCATGAACTTACTAATGATGGATATCTTGTCCAGTTTGACAGGACTCACCATAAACATGACATGTCAGATAAGGAACAGAAGTTAGAGATCAGCTAATCTACTGCCTCATTTTGTAGATGAGGAAACTGGGACCAAAAGAGATTAAAAGAGCCTGACAAATTCCTAGGGTCGTGGAGCCACCTCAGAGCAGAAGTAGGATGACTGATTCAAAGTCTTTACACTGTTCATTGGATTGTTCTGCTTTTCCTTTATGACATTGTTGCTGCTACAAATCTCCACCTCATGCTCAAAATATCTTTATCACTTTCCTTTGCATTTAAGATAAATCCAAACTCAAATTGGTCCCAGGAATTCTGGGGCAACTTTCCCCTCAAGAGGCCCTGGCTTTGCTCCACCACTCACTCAGCACACTGCCCACTCCAGCTTCGTCTAGCACCGCTCGGCCCAAGGTCCCAAGCCCTGAAATGAAGTCAGCTTGACCTAGCTTGGTCACATGCCCAACCCCAGTCTGTGAAGAGCAAGCCCCCAGAGGCAATCATCGGGACATTGTTACCAGAAGAGAAAGTGGATGAAAGGTGACAAAATCACTGAATGCCCACTCCATTAACCCTCAGGACTCGGTTTCCTCATTAACCCTCAGGACTCAGTTTCCTCAGGAAAGCTTTTCTGAAGCACTCGGTCATGACACTCTTGTTTTTCCCTGTTCTTATCACATTTTATAATTGACATTTATTTATTTGTTTCTTTCTCTTATTTTTCTCCCTCCATGAGAGAAGGGACAGTGTTTGCTTGCCTGCTACTTGTCACTTGGCATAGAGACTGGTGAGTAATTGGTTCTCAATAAATATTTATTGAATGAATGAATGAATGAATGAATGTTATATGCCTTGTGGTTCTTCTGACTCATCCATATGACATTAGCTTTGTAGAAACAGATGAGAAAAAACAAGAAGAATATCATGAGTTTAACTTGTGGAAGACACACCCCGCTGGATCCCTGTGTGACTCAGTGAAGAGAACAAGGACTCACACTTGGGATAAACAAGGAAATGCTACTTTGTGCGTCAGAGATGGGCCAAGTTGTGCTGTGCTGCGCTGGTTTTGAGAAAGAAATTATGTAAGCCCTGAAGCAAGAGGAGGGAGGTCCAGAATCGTGAAGTCTGGGTGCCTCAGGGCATTTGCTGAAGTTGGTAGGATCCCTCAAAACTGTAATTGGGTTTGTGGTCTGGCTGCAGCTGCTAGGAGCAGAGGTCGACCGCCTATGTCCACAGACCTGCTCCCTTGGCAGGTCTGTGCCCGGCTGTGTAGTGTCTACAGCAGAGGTCCCAGGTTCATCTTCCAATGGCCACAGTCCCTGGAGAGGTCTTTGTCAGCCAGGCCAAAACAAGAGCTTATTAGAGCACCGTGAAGCAAATGTATTCCATTTTTGAATCAGTGAATATCATAATTGTGATAGCGTGGGTGTTTTGTTTTCGGTCATTTTTGTAGCAAAATAAAAAATTGGCAAACTCAGTTTTACCCCTAAAGGTTTTTGTAATGTTACTGGTCTGTGCAATCTGAGAGCCTCAGGAATTACCACTTTACAGTCTCAGAGACCTGCTGGGAAATCCCTGCTAGGGCCCTTCAGACACTGTACACTGTCCCTCCATCAACTTTTTTTTCTTGTTTTTAGTCATGTAAGTACAGTCTGTGTTTCCTTGTCTGCCTCACACCTACTTGGCAGTCCTATTAGCTCCACTGGTAGGAAGTGGGGCTACAGAGGCGTCACCCAGGACTGCATCTGTGGCAGAGGGTCAGGAGGGAGCTGGCCATGGCTCTGGAGATGTCCTGTTGAAAACCAAGGTCTGGGCTTGAGATCTGGTTCAGTGACCAAGTATATATGCGTATATGTGTGTGTGTGTGTGTTATTGTGGCAGAGCAAATCCTTAAGTCACCAACACTTAGGGTCAACCATGGGCTACTTGACCGTAAGGGAAGATACTGCTTTTAATCCCTGTTTCACAACAAGCAAACTGAGGCCTGGAACATTTAAGTAATCTACCCAATGCCCAGCTGAATAGAGTGGTCAAACAATTAACTCCTTTGGTAATGCTTCCCTCAATAGGTGTTCAGTTGGTGTTAATCAAAGTTAAATCTGATATGAGTTCCAAAAACTCACGTTATGGAAAAAATCCTCCTAGAACTAAGAGAAGGGTGAAATTTACTTTTGCTAAGCTGAATAGGAAATATCTAACTTCTTGTATTTGCAAAGCAGTAAAGCATGAAGTCCCATCCACTTATTCATACACTCTTACCAGAAGCTAGCCTACCCATTTCATGCACTTAGCTGGGATTTGAATTCCTCAGAGAAAACTGCCTGAGTTTTATAAGTTATTATAATAAAAATGTCTTTTTCTCACTGGTAGTAATATTTTATATATGTATATATATATATATATATAAAATTTTAAATAAATACTGAACAAAATTATGCCTACTCAACACTGCAGTAAAGATAGCCTTGCTCATTTTCGTAAAGCTGTAAAATTCCATGTAAGGAAATGTTTTAAGATCTCTGCTTTCATTTGCACAATGGCGCTGGAGCACTAATGAAAAGTTCAACCAAGATCTTCATGCTCACTGCCTCTGGGTCTGTGGAATTAAAGTCTTCAGATAAAGGATGGGAAGGAAGCCCTACTCCACCCCACTGCCGACACCTCAGCGAGCTCTCAAGCCAAGAACGCCGGTGGATTCTTTCAATTTAATTTCTTCACATCTTTCTCCTCGCTGGCAAATGTTAAGTTTCTATTTCAGGAGAAATAAGAGCTTCATTAACTTGCCTGTCTTCATGCTTGTCTAACTCCTTTCAGAGGCTCCGTTTTTTTGCTTGGGAAAATCAGACCACACTAACGCCACAACTCCCCCGAGTCCCATTAAGGGCGGACCAGGCAGTGAGCATGAACAGAGCACCGGAGCTTCGCCCCTCTTCCACGGGCTGTAAATAGTCCTCTACAGGTTTTTAATTCCCAACCGAAAAGTAACACATAAATTACCTTTTCCCTCAGATCCATAACCTCAAGATCTTTATCAGTGACTCCTAAACCAACTGTCCTTTTAGGTCTGGCACATTTTTCACACCAAAAGGTGTTTCCGATCATCTGTGCCCTTGTCCCCCAACTGTGCTTCATCATTATCTGAAAACACCGATAAGGTTTCCAGGCTGCACTTAACTCTCCAATCACTCCACATATATTTACTAAGCACCTTGTGTGTGCAGGCGATGTGTTGAGTTTTGTGGATATAGAATCAAGCAAAAAGGACACAGTTCTTTCTCTTCCCAGAGAAGCTCACAGACCAGTGTAGTGAAAAATAAACATATAATTACACATTATGTTAAATATTTTGAAGTAAAAAAAAAGGGGGAAGTTTAATAAAGGGACTTAGTTTTAAATTGAGAGGACTGATTCAGAGAGACAGGAAACAAACAGACAGCTGTCAGAGGGGAGGGGGTAGGCAGGCTGGGTGAAAAAGGTGAAGAGATTTAGCAAAGATAAAAATAAAAAACCCTCATAGGCAGACAAAAGTATGGTGGAAGGGGGATGGGGGAGGTAGGAGAGAGTGAAGGGGGAATAAGTGGTAATGAAAGGAGACTGGACTTGGGGTGGTGAACACACAATACAATGTGCAGATGACTTATTATACAATTGTATCCCCCTGAAACTTACATGGTTTTGTTAACCAATGTCACCCCAATAAATTCAACAAAAATACGCAAATTTAAGAGGTAATAAATAAATAAATAAACTGAGAGGTCTGGGAAGATCTTTCGGGAAGTGACTTTAAAGCAGAGACCTGAGAGATGAATGGATGTTGACCCAATGAGGATCCCATTGGCATGTGGTCCTTCTCACTCCAGGCTTCTGTCTCTTTGACAGTGACCAGGGCTGCAACTGCTCAGTGTCTCATTACTTTCAGAGAGGAGTCCTGGGAGCGCCGTCCCCCAACAGGTGCAGGCACAGGGACAGGGACATCCTGGGTGCTTTCCTCACCACTCAACCCACACTCTGCTCTCTGAACTCTGGACTCCCCTTGGGCACAGCGCTCAGGCTAGCACTGCAGTTGAGCATTCTACCTGGTCCCCATGTGCGTGCAGTCTCTACGCTGAAGCTGTAATCTCTCAGAGAGCAGCTGGCTCTGGCTTATTCTACTTTTATAGGGCTCACAGTGCCCAGAAAAGAGCTTGACTGGTCACGACTGTTCGTGAACACCTGTTCCATGGAATTGAATCCCATCACAGCATTTAGTAGTATGTCAAAGACCTGATGTGAAATAAGAGCCTAATTAGGCAAAGTAAGTGAGCTTTAGGAACGCAGAGAGTAAAGGAAAATGGCATGAAGAGCGTAAGTGTGGGAGCACTTCTGGAAGCTTCTAGAAGTCCAGCTTGTACAGCTTTGATTGTCTCTGTAAGGCCACATTTCCTCGTTCTAAGCCTCCTCAAATTGTAGGATGCAACATGACTTCACAGCAGTTTACTTTTCTGGGAGCAGGGAAAGGGGAGAAGGCTGCTTTCAATGGATACATGTATGTATATTGACAACCATAGCCTGATTTCAGAAACATTAAAATGTTCCCAGAAAGTATGTCCAATATTAATAATAATAAGAACAACAGCAACAGTAATAATATCAGTACTCATCATCACTTTTCATGGGACTTAAAGTAAACTTCATTTTCTCTTTTGCCTGCCTTATGTCCACACCATTTTTGCTTTTCTTTTTTTGTACTAGGACCTCAAATTCCTTCTGAGAAATTCTTTCTTAGTAGGTATAGCCTGTTGAGGTATTTAATCAAGATGCTCAGCTTTCCCCCAGTGAGGGGCTGGGCGCCTGACCCAGGGTGGGCTGTTCAGACACTGGAACGATGATCAGAGGGAATAAGGCTGGCCACAGGTGGAGCTTACCCATTCCTGATGTGGGACACAGATACAACTGTTCAGAAGATTCTGCTACAAAGACACCCTAAAACTGCCTGTTCCCAGAGTTGGTTTTTATTATTTACAGCCAAAAATATGCTACATGGTATGCTACCTTGACTGTTGGTATATCTTGAACTCAATCTCTGAGCCTGGGGTCCATGCCCTTGGTTCGTGGATGGGCATCTGGAGGTCCACAAACACGATATGACTTTTAGATCTGTGGGCAAATGCTTTTTTTTTTTTTTAAATTGGTCAGATGGCCTACAAACAGCTCTTGTTACATTCTCAAAGGAATTCATGACAGAAAATAGGTTAGAAAACATGGATCCCAGAGCAAGGGTTCTTAATCAAGGTTTGCTGGTGAACTCGAATGAGGGAACATTATCTTTGTTTTCACTGACTTCCATTCATGTTTTCATTTTTGATTTAATCAACAAACAGTATTATTAGAAATAACTGTATCTTTGACTCCAATAGAAATCAGATATTTTCATATCACATTATAATGTTGTAGATTTCTCAAAATACAATTTACACCTCTCACTACGTTATTTTTTCAAAGATTTTGATTATTTATTTATTTGTGCATTTTGAGAGAGAGGGGAAAGGAGGGAGAGAAACTATGTGTGAAAGAAACATCAACTGGTTGCCTCTCACATGTCCCCATCTGGGGACTGGGCCCACAACCCAGGCATGTGCCCTGACTAGGAATCAAACCCGGCAACCTTTTGGTTTCCAGGATGATGCCGAACCCATTGAGCGACACCAGTCAGGGCATGCCTCTCATTACTTTAAAATTATGGTGTTATTAGACCTACAGCTAGATCTTGTTATTCTATGTATTAATAAAGAAGTGTAAATATTACTTGATCATCCACTAATCTGATATATCACAACTGTATCTCAGTATATTTGGTTCCCTTTGTAATTGTGCATGCTTTATTTTATTCAAATCATTATTCTGAGAAGAGGTTGAAGAGCTTCACCAGACTGCCAAGGGGCCTGTGATACAAAAACAGTTGCTGTCCCCTTTAGGAAAAATGCGGTAGGCCCGTCTCCCAGCCGTACCTACATTGGTTCCACACAGCTGGGTTCTATCCGTAGTTGTCCTCCTTTCAACAATGAGACATATTGATTGGCTCTCAGCACTGCAGCCTCTGAATTCTTCCACTGCAGCAGGCATTGCCTGTGGTTTAGAGAAACACACAAGCTTCTGTGAATAACAGGAAAGAAATAAAAACAATAAATAAATAAAATGTTAAAATACAGTGAGAGTTTGAGATCCAGAATAGGTAAATCCCTGGGGAGAGAGAAAGCCAATTGGTAGTTGCCGGGGTCTGGAGGGAGGAGAGATGAGGAGTGACTGCTTAATGGGGCACAGGGGGGGGGGAGTGATTGCTGAATAGGTGCAGGGTTCACTTTGGGGGTGAGGGAAATGGTTTGAAACTGGATAGAAGTGATGATCGCACAGCACTGTGAATGTGCTAAAATACCACTGATTCATACACTGTAAAAGGGTTAATTTTATGTTATGTGAATTCTATCTCAATAAAACAGAACAGAATATAGTAAATAATAATAGGAAGCACCATTGTAAATTCACCTGGGAATTCAAGGCCCTACTTAGGAGAATAAAGAAAAAAGTTTTTGAGGCTTTATGACATTTTGATTCCCTCTCTTCCCATCACCCCTCCCTCTCCTCAGGTTGCTCATGTACACTGTGATTTTAGCTCACTTATGAAATTGCTAATGTGTACTTTAGCTTACACATTAAACCCTGCTTTGCACTTATGCATATTAAAACACAGCATTAAATACTCATCTGACAAGCTATATTTTAGACCTCAAACTAGGTTTTATTCTGCCTGCATGCATTTTAATACACTGATAAATTTTAGCTGGAGTGAAAAATGATGATTGACAGGGGAAGGTAAAGTCTCCTACATTCTATCCCACACATTCTGCTTCCACCTGGGAGACGAGGGATTAATAACCCCTACTGTCTGAGAACTCTAGAGTGCCTCCTGGAAAAGACTTCCAACAGGATCTGATTGCCTCAAGCAGGGTCTCAGAGATCACTGAAAGACTTCCCATTCCTGTAACTTGCCTGGGACCCAGGAATCGGTGCATCCCATTCCAGCTTTTGGTCTTTGCCAGTCTCCATCAGAGCAAGCTGAGATTCACTTTCCACAAGCTCCTCTCACAACCTTCATAATTCCCTCTCCGCCAGGATTTTGAAATTCCTTTCCTGCTTACCAAGCCTTGCAGCTCCAAAAGCCTGCAGATTGATGGGGCCCAATCAGCTGAGCCCAGGAAGGGAGAACCAGAATTGACAGGGTTTTTTTGAAGTCCGCAAAGTGCCCAGTACTGGGTTAGGGCTTCACCTCAAGTATCTCACCGAACTCTGTGAACAGCACTGCCAGGTCTTATCATGGCCATTTGGGGGGTTTAAAACCTAGGCACAAGGTCATACAAAGTCAACCAGCTAGTCAATCCTTCACCACATTTCCCAGCCACATTTCTTTCCAAACTTTCTCTGCCATTTCTGTCCTCTACTTCAGCCAGGCTCCTCTACTCACCATCCCCTGACTTGTCACAAGGGGCCTCCTCCTGCAAGGCCTCTCCCCTCCATGTTCCTTATTCCCACCCATTCAACTTTGGCTCTCATTGTATTGCTTTTCCAAAAAGACTTCCCAGCCCCCAGTGCTCCTCCTCCTCCGACTCCCCGTTTATTATAACACTACTTGTCAACAACAGATGGATATTTTCAAGCCAAAGCATTGAGACTACTTTGCAGCATCTGTACTTCTTTCTCCCCTGGGGCAGTCCGAAGGGATGCTGACTCATTCTACCCAACCTGCTTACACAGCTGAGCCTGGCCTCAGTCAGGGCTGCTACACCATCTTTCCTAGATGCAGCCTGCTTCCTTTGCAGCTGGAAGCTGAAAAGAGCTCTTTTTTCCCTTTACATGTATAATGACATCATCCTTTTCAGGCAGGGACTTGGGGAAAAGTCATGGCAAATGAAGTGTGGCTGCTTATTCAGGAAATGAGCAGGTTGTGCCCTGTGTCCGGGTGTCTGAAGGTTCCTGGAGTGAGAAGGTGGTAGCAGATCGTATTGACAAGAAGACGGGGTTCCATGGCATTAAGCATCCACAGGAGAGAACAAGGCTTTGGGACAGGGGACAGCTCTGCTGGATGCACAGGCTGGAAAGATGAATTCAGGGTGGGGAGGGTTATGTCCACACATTTCCTGAAAAGATGGGCTCAGCTGGGGAAGGGCAAGGAAAGCTAGAATGAGTAGCCTTCACTCAGTTTCTGCAGAGGACTAATTGTCACTTTGGGGACATTTTGACAAGTACAGGGAGTCAAAAGAGCAGAACAAGTAAGTCAGGAGTGGGGTGGGAGGGTAGGGAAGTGTCTGCAGGGGAAAGAACTGAAGGGGAGTGAGGAAGAAGACAGCACAGGCACTTGGCACAGGTCAGCCTGGACAACTCCCTGAGGTGGAAGCCCAAGCCCGGCCCAGAATCAGGCCATGGAAATCCTGCGACAGGCTGAAGGTGGGGGATTAGACAAGCAGCCGGTATCAGGTGGGGCCACAGAGAGATAAAGGGAACATCCGGCCAAGACTTTTCAGCAGCCAGAAGTGGGAATGAGTGACATTATAGGTTCCAACCACAGGACAAAGCTCCAACGCAGCCTTTGTGGGCAGGGAAAAGAAGCGGAGGGGTGGCCTTAAAAAGCAAGCAGCCCTTGCAGCAGAGGGACTGAGGGACCAAGCTTTCTCTACAGAGAGACCCAATTACAAGATAGGAACTGAGAATCGGGGACAAGGGGGAAGCACATCCTGTTATACGAGAAAAGGTCTTCAAAGACAGATACACCGGGTTTTGTGTTTTGTTTTGTTTTGTTTTTTACTGTGAAAAAATGCACATAACATAAAATTTACCGCTTTAACCAATTGAAAATGTACAAATCCAGTAGTATTCAGTATATTCAAAGTGCTATGCAACCATCAATAGTATCTAGTTCCAGAAAATTCACCTTCGCAAACGGAGACCCCATACCCATTAAGCAGTCATTCTCTAGTTCCCTCTTCCCACCAGGTCCTGGCAACCACTGATCTTTCTGTTTCTATGGATTTGCCGATTCTGGATATTTTATATAAAGGGAACCGTGCAAATGTAACTTGTTGTGTCTGGCTTCTTTTACTTAGCATAGTATTTTCGAAGTTCATCCATGTTGTAGTGTGTAATTGTTCATTTTATGTGTCAACTTTACTGGGCCACGCGGTGCCCAGATATTTGGTTAAACATTGTTTCTGGGTGTGTCTGTGAGGGTGTTTCTGGATGAGACTAATGTTTAAATGGAAAGACTCAATAAAGCTCATTGCCCTCCCCAGTGTGGTGGGCTCATCTAATCAGTTGGAGGGCTAACTACGACAACAACAAAAAAAACCCAGGTAAGGGAGAATTTGTTCTCTATCTCTCTGCCTGATGGTTTTTGAGCAAGGACATCAGTCTACTCCTGCCTTTGGACTCCAACTTGGACTGGAACTTACACTGTTGGCTCCCCTGGTTCCCTGGCCTTTGGACTTGGATTGGAACTGTACTGGCAGTTAGCTCTCCTGAGTCTCCAGCTTGCAGATGAAGATCTCGGGACTTCTCAGCCTCCATAATCATGTGACGTAATTCCTTAATTTATTTATATATGTAACATTTAAATATTAATATATTATATATCCTACTGGATCTGTTTCTCTGGAAAATTTCATTACAAAACATGTATCAGTAATTTGTTCTTTTTAATGGCTGAGTCACATTCCATTGTGTGAATAGAACACATTTTATTTATCTATTTACCATTTGATGGGCATTTGGTTTGTTTCCACCATGTACCAGGTTTTGAATCTTTGTAAGTCACTTAACCTCTGTGGTGACCTGTTTCATCACATATGAAAGTCTTATGAGGGTTAAATGGCATAAAGCAGGTAAGAACCTGACAGAGAGAGGGCAGTCAACAAGTTGGGTCATTAACTGGAACTGGGACCTAGATCAGAGTGAACGCAACAGCAGAGCTAACCTGCAATGTATCTGAGCTCTTTAAATACCGGCCCCAAATCAGAACTTGGCCCAGAGTCAGGGCAGGGTGGAGGACAAGAGGTCTTAATTCTGAGGGAAGGACATTGGACCCTACCTTGCCCTCCTGCCTCTCCGCAGCCCATACACTTAGGGAATTGAGGTTCTACATCAGGGCCTCAAATCATGAGTATGCTTCTGCTTCACAGTGTCTTCGGCCAATAAATATTGTAAGGAAATATTTCACATTCAAACTGTTAGAAATACCACACATTTTACGAATGTTTGAAAGATAAGACATACATTGCCATCATGCCCATCTTAGAAACACATACTCGTCAGGTTTATTTACGACTTTTGCTCGCATTATTCCATAGCATGCACTCACATTACATAAAACTTGTGAGAAAATAACACCTATCATTCCCTAAATCACAGTAATTTCCAAAGTTTACACTTGCATTCATTTTTTTTTTATGTTCTGTAACTGTAAATATTGCTTTCATGGATGTCATAAAAGGCAACCTGAAAAGAGAGTTTAAGTGCACTGAATCTTCCTGGCTAAATGTGCATGCAGAATAGCTTACTCCCCATGCAGGGGTAGCCAATTTAATGGCCGACCTAAGAGCACTGGTCTGGAGCTAGCAAGGCCCTGGGTTCATGCTCCCATGAGGCCATGGACATAGCCCTTAACTGCCATAAGCCTGTTTCCTCATTTGTGTAGTCCATTCATTCAGCAGCACTCTCTGAGGACCACAGTGGGTCAGGCACTGGGCCAGGCTCTGGGCTTACAGAGATGAATAAGATCTATACCCTTTACCCTCAGAAACCCACAGTCAAAGAGCAAACTAGCTAACACGCTTAACGCCTTACTGTGTGCCAGGCATTGTTCTTTCACTTCACATGCATCAGCTCATCACATCTTTCCAGCCACCTGTGAGATGGACGGTATTCTCAAAGATACTGATAATATCTTCATTTACAGATGAGAAAACTAAAGCCCAGCAACCTACGTGGCCAGTCAAGAGCAAACCCAGGCAGTCTGGCCTTAGAATCTGCCTTATGACTCATCACAAGATTGTGCCCCAATATGGATTTACATAATAGACCTCAATGCAAATAACACAGGAGTACAGAGTAGAGCAATTGATTCTGTCTGAACCAAGTCAAGGAAGGCATCAGACATGACTATGTATCTTGGCCAAGAAAAACAAGTAGGATTTCACCCAGCAGGGATGGGAGAGACAAATGGAGAGATAAGGACCAACAAGAGAAATACTCTGGAGGTGGGGGACTGTGTGGCACAGTCAGGTAATGTAAAGCAGCCCCATATGGAAAGAGCCAAGCCATAGAGGTGAGAATAAAGAATAAGAGCATAGGTCCACTCTGAAAGGCCTTCTAGTCCTTACTTTTGTGACTGACCTGAACACTGTATCTACCATCCTTCATGTAGGAACACAAAATGCTTGTCTGTACAATCACACTGGCGCTGTTAATGTAGAGGATATCTTTCTAGCCCATCCCCTAAATTTCCTTTAACCAGCTCATATAATGTGCTATATATTTCACTGCACACGTTTTGCATATCTGCTATTTACTGAGCAAACTTGTTGAGCATTAACTCAGTGCACAGCATCCTCTTCATTCTTACTGCACCACTATAGTACAGGGAGGGCCTTACGCCTTGCTTGCAGCCCGTGCTTTCTCCAGTCCATGACCCCTCTTCCGTGTGGCATTAATCTAATCACTCTGACTTCCTAGGCTCCCTCTCACTTTCACAGCTGGCCATGGCTTACAGCATAGTCTGTCCTCTTCAACATGGTATTTAGCAGTTTCCTCCATCATTTGTGGTCTAACGTTCAAACTCATTTCCTGCTACTCCTCACCCCTCCATCTCTCTCCACCTGCCTCAAGTTCCAGCCCACACCAAACGATTCCCCATTCAAAGACCACGCACCCGATGCCTTTCAGACAGCCCCAGACCACTAGCCATTCCTTCTTCCCACGGTTCTCTGCTCTTAGCTATGTAACAGTGCTCATTTGATTTTCCAGTTATATCTGAAACACTTGGGTATATTTCTCCAAGGTGCAGCTGACCTGTTTTTCATATGGTCACTCATCCAACAAATGCACACCCATCTAGTGACCACATATGAAAACCAGGCCTGTTAATTTGAAAATGTGGACACAGTTATTTGGTCACTGCTTACAAAAAGAGGTATAGGAATATTTTTTTAGCATGTATTCCTTGGTATTCTTAATTAAGTTAATATTCTTAAGATACCTTTATCAATTCATTCACCAAATCCACATTGGGAAACTCCTCTGTTCCTGGCAAACACTAGGCACTGGGGATAGACGCTAAGCAAGATTGGTCAGTGAGCCACTACACAGAGCTCACAAACCATTTGGGTGGGAAAACAGACAAACACAAGAAAAGAAATAAACATGAGCAAAACAGGTCCCAATAAGTCCCCATCAGCAAGAACTCACCAACAGGAAAAGATATCACAATTGGAGAGAGAAGCTTATATTGGGTGGTCAAGGACAGACTCTCCAAAGAGGTGACCATTGGCACTGACACCTGATGGACGCACATGAGGCAGCCATGAGAAGAGCTGCAGCAAGAGCATCCTGGGCCCCGGGCGCAGCAGATGCAAATGCCCAGAGTTGGGAAAGGGCTCTGTGAGTAGAGGGAGCAGAGAGGAGCACAGTGTGGCTGCTATATAAATTAGAGAGCAGGAGACCTGGGGTTGTCATAGCGATTAAATGAGAGAAAGCATGTTGAGGGCTTAGTAGATGCTCAACACATGAATGATTCAAGCAGAACAAGAGTGGAAGCAAGGAGATGAGTTAGGAGGCCTTTATAATAATCTGGACAGGAACTTAAGACCAGAAAATGTTTAAGCATCCATCTCTTATTTTGACCTTAACACAATTCATACAAATTAAATGGTAGGCCTTTCTGAGCCTGCTACATACTTTTGTGAGAAGATGTTTGTATCATCTGAGGCCCATGTTTAATGATGGACAAATTTATGTTGTTCTGTCAAGAAAGCCATCGGGGTGTTTTCCAACACCACTGACCAATCCTCTCTAGGATTCTCCAGGCACCAGCTGGATGTCCTACAGTTCAATTCAATTCTGACACTAACCACCTGGAGTTAGTGTCAGGTCCCATGAGTTAAAGGGCCCAGTTCCAGAAGACTGCCTCATTTCAGAGGCCAGTCACAAGTCCCAAGGCACCTGTACTTCTGACCAACCAGCTATAAATTGGGGGTTCCCACAACTCCCTCCTCAGGTTTGATAATTTGCTAGAATGACTCACGGAACTCAAGAAGGCATGGTACATACTTTTATTGGTTTATTATAAAGGACGGAAGTCAGGAAGAGCCACATGGAAGAGATACATAGAGCAAGGGAGTGGCAGGGTGGGGGAGGGTGAAGCTTCCATGCCCTTTCTGGGTGCACCACCCTCCTGGTACTTCAATGTGTTCACCATACCAGAGGCTCTCCAAACCATGCTGTTTAGGGTTTTTAATGGAGGTTTCATAATGTAAACATGATTGATTATTAACTGAGTTTCCAGCCCCTCTCCCCTCCCTGGAGGTTGGTGGAAGGGGTAGAGGGGGCTTAAAGTTCCAGGCTTCTAATAAAGATTTGGCCTTTCTGGCAATGTGCCCCATCTTGAAGCTATCTGGGGCACACTCAGAGTACCTCATTAGGACAAAAAAACATTCCTGGCATTCCTATCACTCAGGAAATTCCAAAGGATGTAGGAGCTCTGTATCAGGAACTGGGGACAAAGACCAAATCTATATTTTGTATTATGCCACACCCACCATTGGACTAATTTAAGTACTTTATCTGAGAATAACATCCTCATTCTTTGCATCTAAAAATAAAATAAATTAAGAGTCTATACATATTGCTAAGACCTGCTAGAATGGTATACATCATGACAGGTAGACTTGCTTACTTTGTAATAACTCATGCACTTCCTTGGGTATTATCCTCATAGGACTATTAGCTCCCAAAGAACAGGCCTGATGATTTTTCTGTCTTTGTATTGGCAGATGCTTTGCACAGACCCTAGCACATAGTAAGTGCTCAATAAATGTTTCCCAAAACTATGAATGAATACTATGTCTTATAGACTGAATGGTTGTGTCACTTCCCCAAACTGTATGTAGAAATCCTAACCCTCAATGTGAGAGGAGGTCTTAGGAGGTGAGGCCTTGGGTGGTGGGAATGGAGCTCTCAGGGGTGATATTAATGAGTGCCCTTGTAAGAAAAGGACAAGATTTCTCTCTATGTACCCACCAAGGAAGGCCATGTGAGTACACAAGGGCCCTCACCACAAACTCAACCACACTGGCACCTGGGTCTGGGACTTCCAGCCTCTAGAACTGTGAGAAATAAAAACCCGTTGTTGAAACTACCAAATCTGTGGTATTTGTTGTAGCAGCTCAACCTGACTGAGACACTGGGGAAGCACCTTAGTAAGAAATGGTCCTTTCCCTCAAGGAGTTTGCCATCTATTTGGGAAGAAAACAGAGACATTATCACTTAAATAATAATTCTTTTTGCAACCCTCATGGGACAGAGGTACTGATAAGTGTGATTAAAGGTCTTAGACCTTGGAGTTCACCTGGGCTATAAAAGCACTTTCTCTGTGTGGCCTCTGAATGAGTTGCTTTACCTCCCCCTGTTTGCCTGTTCTTTTCTGTGAAGGGTGGTTGTGAGAAGTAGATAATCCACACAAAGTGCTTAAAGCCATGCCTGGAACACAGAAAATGCTCTCAATTTGAACCCCAAAATGGAACCACAAAATGTAATTTCGTGCTGAGTAGCACTGGAGTCAAGGCTAAACTACCTGTTGGGGTTAATAAGAAACAAGGTTAATAATGAGATGATGAAAAGCCCATGTGATTTGGCATCCTGTGACCCTTGGAGGCTTAACCTCAACCAGCAGAGAGGTCTCAGAACTTCAGAAGAGCAACTGGATTCGGCAGCCCCTTCCACAACAGTAAGACCTTGGCCACGTCCTCCGCGTGTCCCTGTTGCAGAGCATCAGCTTGGGAGTGATCCAGGCGCGGCCGTGACTGACTCATCTCCAAGCAGCCAGTTACTGTGCTTTTGGCTGTAAGGAAGTTTGGGTGGCAACTCCTGCCAATTTCAGCTGGGCACTGGCCACATGTTGGCAGTGAGGCTCTGGGAAAATGTGACCTCTCATTTCATTACATTCTGCACAGGCCCATGTCCAGAGCTGGCTTTTGGGGACTGCCATAGAGCTGGTGCTGAGCAATGAAGCAGTGGCTGCTTCATAGGAGATTGATTCATTAACGTGGGTTCCATGCAGGTGATTTAGAGGCAAGCAGGCTGTCCTGTCTGCCCGGCCCCTCACCTCTGGTCCAGTCCAACGTGGTGCCCTCCCGGCACTTTGCCCTTGCTGCCTTGGCAACACCACGGATTGCAAATGCTGAAAACAAGACTCAGAACCAAACGCTCTTCCCCTTCACTCCTTCCAGCCATCACTGTCAAAGGTATGTCACACTTCAGAAAACCCAATTGGAGAAGCCTGGCAGAAAATAAAGGTGAAGTGCCAAGCCTCTGACACATCAAATTCTTCAGCTGCACTTAAAATGATACCTGACACATTCATTTCTAGAACACGACATTTTTACATAAAATTGGATATGATTATGGGACTATGTGCCCATCAAGGCTCTTCTTTGCTGCCTCCTATCTAATTCAATGACATAGTTTGTTGCCTTTTCCTTCAATTATCTTATACTTCTATTTATACAATGTCTTCATTTACACTGGAGTTTATCATGTTTTATCTTTAGTATAGGGAGGCAGATCATCATGATGGAGCCTAACTGCCTGGGTTCGAATCTTGGCCTCACCACTTACTAATGGGTGACCTGGAAGAAGTTCTATTACCTCTCCAGGTGTCACTTGCCTTATCTATAAAACGGGGTTTTCGTGAAGCACAAATGAGGTCATACACGTAAAATACCTAGAGGAGCACCTGAAAATAGGAAGCCCTCAGTGAACGTTTGCCAACAATATTCTTACTCCAAATCTGATCAGTGACCCGTATGCTTACCGCTTCTCTTTCTTTAGCTCCACTGGTCACAAACGTAACAGGCATTCAGTTCACACGTCGATCTTTTTAGTGAGATAGTTAAGAATTGTAATTTATGATCATGATAACAAATAATATTAAAGAGCAGCAGTCAATAGTTATTTAGTGTTTCCTGTGTGTCAAGCTCTACCCTGACACTTACACATGTCATCTAATCCTCATAATTAATAATTCCCAAAGGCTGGACCTGGCTAGTGCCGGCACCAACCGAAGTTTTCACCAGTCTGAAGTAAAAACATTGGAGAGCATTTTTCTTTAAACATATGTTCATTTAAATAAAGAAATCCTTCTGATTTTGGGGTGTTAAGATATACTTTGCTGTGATCGTAGCTGATAGTTTCTTTTTTGGAACACTCCTACTTGGAAAAATAAGAGATTGGCAACTCTGTATTGGTCACCAGACTTTGTTTATTTTTTGGCCCATTAACTCCAGCAGTCTAAAATCTGCTCCTCGCCACAACTCTGATCGGGAGGTACTATTATTCCCATATAACCAGTGAGAAGCCAGGGCTCAAGAACGTTATGGGACTTGCCCAAGGTAACACAGCTGGCAAAAGGCAGAGCCCAGCATCCTACCTCTTAAATCCTTTGTGATAACAGTAATTGAGTAGCTACGGTATGCAGGCCACACATCTCATTTCATTCTTACAGCTGCCCTGTGAGGAGATGTGACTCCCCATTTTACAGAATAATTGGACTTGAAGAGATTAGGTATTTGCCTAAGTCCTAGAGTCTGAAAATATAAGAGTAAGTTTGGAGCACAGAGCTCTGATTCCGATCCCTGTTCTCTTTGCACCTACCATGCACCAGACACCTTGACAGAGGCAAGGCCTGTAAAAAGTAGCTGAGAGGTACTGCAGCTTCAAGGGCTCACCATCTCAGCAGAGACCCACAGTGGGCCGTGAGGCCCTGGAAAGCACTATGCTGCGGTGTGTCTGAGGCACACGGAGAGCAGTTGGGTGGGAGAAGTTCACTCTGAGGCCTTTACAAACATTTCTGACAGCATGGCCATATCTTGCTATATTGTATTTTAAAGAACTCCATATGAAACAGGGTTTCATGTGGCTGCTTTTTGCAAACACTTAGTGGGACATCTTTTCTGCAAACAGCATATTAAAATGCGATGCGCTGAGTAGTTGTTTGGTGAGGATCCTGCAGGATCCTACAGGCTAACATGTTTTACTTTAAAGTTTGAGAAATTTTTAATAATAAAAAAAGGTAAAAAACACTGTAAATCCTGCAGCCTCTCTGTGTGTCCTAAAGTGACAAAACCTTTTTTCTGGTGCCTTTAACTGTGCCGGTTTGGACCTTCTGCTTGGAACTTTGTCAAAAGACTAAGAACTTGATTCGGCTCCCCTCCCCCAGCCCCAGCTCCACATTCAGATTTTTATTTAACAGTTTGTAAATAATAAAGTAGGGGGACATACAAATGCAATAGCAAATGAAGGTTAATTACATCAGGGGAAAAAAAAAAAAACCAGTATACAGGCCAAATTTCACTTTGACCCCCAAGCAGGAAGCGGTGAAAAGTCTTCTCTCCAAACTGCACTGTGGAGGCAGCGTCAGACCTGCTGAGCACGGGAACTCCCACTGACGTCAGTGTACGTTTGGAGCACAGGCTGGTACTGCCGCGTCCGGCAGACAGCCAACACAGCAAGCTCCTGTCCTTGGACTTTGCCTGTGAGGGTTAATGTATCACCATACTTTGAAAAGTGTGGGCAGACAGCTGGCTTCTGACATGGGGCTTGGGAATTGCCAACTCCTAACTTTTGCGGAGAAATAGGTTTTCTGGCCTAACAGGGCACATGTCTCAGCAATTTATAGTGTCCCTGAATCTTGTTCATTCAAAGAAAATGATTCCCTGACTCAAGACTCAGAGGCTAGGCTTGCATCATCCTATAGATCTATTTTTAAACCATTTCCCAGGCATCCATTTACTCTTCAACAAATGTTAATTGAAGGCCTTGCTGTGAGCAAGGTGCACATAATGGAAAAGCAAACACAGACATGGGTACTCTAAACCTGAGTGATGTTAGAGTCCCGCTAAAAGCCAGATAAAAATCAATCAAATCAATCACATGAGTGAATGTGCAATACTGTAGGGATCAATAGACTCAGGAGGGAAATAAGGTTCTTTAAGAGTGGATAATGAGGGAAGCTGACCTAGACCAAGGAGTGAGGAGGATGAAGAAGAGATCCCCAGGCCATGGGCTGCCCGGACACCGGAGGGACTGAGAGGCTGGAGAGCAGAGGCAGCTTGGAGAGAGGGAAGCTGGGAGCTGGGACCAGACCAAGCTGCGCTTTCAGGGCCTAGCTAAGGATTTGATCCCTATCCTGAGAGTAACAGGTGCCTTCAGGGTCCTAAGAGAAGGCTCACACCTGGTGTGATCAGATGTGCCTTTTACAAAGACAACCTAATAGCTGTGCAGAGAAGAAGGGGTCGGGGAGACTGTCAGATAGTGTGTAGGAGACCACCGTGGTGGTCCAGCCCAGGCCTGGTGCACTTCTTTTCTTGATGTGAAAAGTCTACCTTTTCATTCAACCATTCTCACTACTTTCTCTTGAACAAGCTCCACATTCAGAAACTGGAGACTCTTCCAGATACAGTCCAAGCAGCCCTGGCTCCATCACTAGACCTCTCAGTCCAGACTTCCTCTCGGGGGTTCTCCTCTGGAGCCTCCTGTCACAGTCTTCCTTGCTTGTCAACTAAAGCACCCTGTTTTCTATTCATGGTCTGCTTCTGCGCCGTGTCTGGCCAGCCTGTATTTGTGCCATAGGATTTTTTTTTTTTTTTACCCAAATGCAGCACCTCACATTTGTCCTTGCTAACTTTCAGATTTATAGATTCAGTCCATCTCTATAGCTTATGAAAGTTGTGTCCAGTCCTGACTCTTCATGGACTGTCTCTTTGAGATAACGGTGCTGTCTGTGGCACGGTCTCCCATGCAGGAACCAGAGAAGGGAAGCTGATCACAGAACACCATGAGCTGCGGCAGGGAAATGATAAGGACCATGAGTGCGCAATAGAACATTTCTGCTTCCACAGAGTTGGACTGCAGCTGGCTGACCATTTAGGCAGGCCTGTATTCTTTAACTCACTCATTTAAAGAAGAGTCACATGTGTCAACACAGATAAAGCTAAAAATATGTTGAACGAAACAAAAATCAACTTGCAGAATAACATCTGTTGTATTATATAATTTGTATATAGTTTTAAAATATGTAAAACAACACCATAAATTGCTTATGAATTCACACACATGCAAATAAACAACACGTTTAAGAGAGTTGTTGCCTTTGAAAGGGAGGAAAGGGAATGGCGTTGGGAAGGGGCACTTGAGAATTTCCAACTTTATCTATAAATGTTATATTTATTTTTTAAACCATCTAAAGCAAATAAGAGAAAAATGCTAGATTTGACAAAAAGTGGGTACCTGGAAGTTTATTTTATTATTCTCTATACTTTTCTAGGTACTTAAAATATTTCAGAAATGTTTTAAATGTCACAATTTAGTGGGAAAATAATAAGTGATTATAAAAAAGACACTGCTAACAGATTATGGGAGGGTAGGAGAAGAAAAAATTAATTCCAACAGGAGAATTTATGTTGTTAACTTTATCATCAACCAAAATGTCTGTTTCTTTTAATTCAATAAACATTTATTAAACCCCATGGTGTTAGTTGTTCGAGGCACAGGCATGACTGTGGCGGAGTTTACAACATCAAATCATATACAGTCCAGAAAGGGGAACAGACTTCACAAACACAACGAAGTGATAATCAGCCAATGCTGTAAGGATTAAATAAAAGGCTCTGAAACACATATGTCTGCCTGGGGTGAGTGGCAAAGAGCTTCACAGAACAGAAAAATCTCTAAGAAATATAAATAAATAGGAAGGGAGAGAGGGAAGGACAAAATAGGTTACAGGTACAAAACATATAAAGGTGTGGAGTTGTGAATGTTCAAAGTGACTAAAACTGAGCCTTGAGAGGGACCAAGTCATGGATGACTCTGCATGTGTGCTAACCACTTGTCTCTTCCAAACAAATATCAGTGGAAGGAGGGAAGGAAGGAAGGAAGGAAGGACGGACTCAGAGGGAAAGAGGGAAGGAGGGAGGAATGAATCTGTACCCCAACCTATACTTAGAAAGCAGCCAGTGGGATTATTTCATCCAGGAAGTGTCAGGGTATGATTAGGAGTGGTGAGAAGGAAAACATTGGCTGGAGTTAGGGACAGTGAAAGTGGGGAAAAACACGAGGTCCTCACCTTGGTGCAGAGAAGAGACCTGAACTAAGATTGGGCAATGGAGAGCAACACAGGAGAGACTCATTTGAGAGACATGTTTGGAGTTGAGTCAAGAGAACTGAATAATTGATTAGTTGTAGGAGGTAACAGAAAGAAAGAAGGACTTGGATGAACACTTTTTAAAAATTCCAATAAGCTAAATTAACTTCATAAAGATAAGCTTTATATAAAATAAAAGCACATCTATTAGTATTCTGTTTGGTAGGTTTTACATATACACCCAAGTAACCACAACCAAGATATAGAATATCGCCATCATCCAAAAGGCCTCCTATGCTCCCTACAGTTAATAAACAACTCCCCTATGGTCCCCAACACAGAGAACTGATAGGCTTACTATGAATTAATTTTCCCTTGTCTAGAATTTATGTAAATAGATGCATACAATATGTACTCTTTCTTTGTCTGGCTTCTTTTACTCAGCATAGTATGTTTGAAGTACATCCATGGTATTGTCTATTTCAGTGGTCGGTGTCTTCATTGTCTTCAGTGTTGAGTAGTATTCTACTGTGTGGATGTACCGCATTTTACTTATTCAGTCACCTGTTAATGAATGTTTGAGTTGGTTTCAACTTGGGGCTATTATGAATGAAGTTATTATAAAAATTTATGTACAATATGTTTTTATTTCTCATGGAGGAAATAGCTCGCAGTGGAATTATTAGAGCACATGGTAAATGTAGACTTGAATTTATAAGAAATTGCCAAACAGTTCTTCAAAGTGATTGTACCATTTTATATCCCACCAGCAATCCATGTTGCTCCACATCCTTGCCAACACTTGCATTGCCAGTCCTTTTTATTTTAGACACTCTCATTGGTATATAATAGCATTTTTATTGTAGTTTTAATTTTCATTTATTTGGTGATTAATGGTATTGAACATCTTTTCATGTGTTTGTCCATTTGTATATGTTCATTTCAAAGGTGTCTTTTTTATCTTTTGGCTGTAAAATTCTTTACAGATCTTGAGGGACTACAAAGGTAGAAAAGGCATTACTGAGATAGGGAGCAGTAGAGAAAGAGTGGTTTTAAAGGGTGAAGGGGAAGGCAGGAACAATGAGTTCAGCTTTGAGCCCCTGTGTGTCTGAAGCACATATAAGACATTTAGATTGAGACTCAGAAAGAAAGCTGAAAATAGCGTTCTGGAGCCTAAGAGAGGCTGATCTGAAAACATATTGAGTTTCAAGAAGCAGAGGCCTGTCCAAGAGTGTCAAATGTCACAAAAAGGGTGAGTAAAATAAAGACTAAAAAAAATGGATTTCAGCCATGGTTTTTAAACTGTGGGTAACAACCTGCTAGAAATCAATTTTGTGGAGCTTTTACCACTGGATTTGTTTTTTTTTTAATGAAATAGAATGAAAAAGTATATTGCAGGTGCTAAGGTTAAGGGTGGTTTCATAAACTTTTTTTATTTTACATGTGCATTATGTACTGGGACACAGTGTAAAATACATCTTTTATTTTGCATTGTGATTAAAAAAGAAATCTTAGAAGAAGAACAAAGGAAGCCACAGATGTCCTTTCCAATGGTATCCAAAAGGAAAAGTAGTGGCTGAGAATATGGACTCATTTGGATCTGGGTTCAACCCTGGTCTCTTCCACTTCATCCTTAAGTATAGACTAGGAATAATGATAACATTTACCCCAAAGCACTGTTGTGGGGGCTGCTTTTGTGTACACAAGAGCCCCGTGCCTGTCCCTCAGGACAGACACAGCCAGTGGAGTCTGGCATGGATTTCAGCCCCCAGGCCACCTGCTGGGCTGCCTAGTGTTGAGCCAACCTGCGCGAGCTTTTGCCCCATGAGGATTAAATAGGGTTGTAGTTGTAAACTACTGTGTACAATGCCTGGAGCAGGGCGAGCTCTCCGTAAACACTGGCTGTTGTCATTATGGCTGCTATTTTTGTTAGGGCAGATGCCAGATCCCATCAGTTGAGGAAGTGGAGATAATGCATAGGAGATACCCCTAAAAAGTTTGATGTAAACAACCCAAATGTTTTTTAACTAATGAACTAAAGGTGGTACAGCTACACAGTGGAATATTATAAAATATAAAAAAATAAAGTACTAATACATGCTAAAAAGTGCATAAACCCAGCCCTGACCAGTGTGGTTCAGTTGGTTGGACATCATACCACAAAGCGAAAGGTTACTTGTTTGATTCCTGGTCAGGGCAACTGATCAATATTTCCCTCACACATGGATGTTTCTCTCCCTCCCTTCCCCTCTATCTAAAAATAAATAAATAAAATCTTTCTTAAAAAGTGGATGAACCTAGCTAAGAGAAAGAATCTGGTTGCAAAAGGCTACAGACTGAATATGAAATATTCAGAACAGGCAAATCCGTAGAGACAACAGGCATATTACTGGTTGCTGGAGACTGAGGGGAAGAGAGAATGATGGGGAGTGACTTGTTTAAATGACATGGGGTTCCCTTTGGGGGTGATAAAAGTGTTCTGGAACTAGACAGCGGTTATGGTTGCACAGCATTGGGAGTGTACTAAATGTCATTAAATTGTACACTTCAGAATGGTTAAAATGGTAAATTTTATGTGTATCTTACACAATTTTTTAAAAAGTCTTCTTCAACTCATGATGCTTCATAACCTTTTCACCATCTCCCTCAAGCTTGCTCAACAAAGGAAAGGAAAAACAGTTTGGTTGGGAGCACAATCAGAAAGATTAGCCCAAGAAGATGACAGCGCTGAAGGAAGTTTTTCCAGAGAATTTTCCTGGGTAGTTGGGGAGGGGGAGCCAGAAGAAGGGAAAGTGACAGAGGGAAAGGGGGACAATTTCTCCTGTGCGGAAAACTTCTGTCGGTCTTCCCCTCTGGCACAGATTTCTGTGCAGCTCTGAAGGTGTCTTAAGGCGCTGTGTTACCTGCCAAGCAGTCCTCAGTACCAACCCAGGCCAATCACTCTGTTAGAAGGGCCCTGAAGTAGTGAGGTAGGCACAAGTGAATCCTTCTTGCTCTCATTTATTTTGGCGCACATATTATTGCCGTTCCTAAGGGAGAGAGGAATAATTGGACAGATAATTAATAATGATCCCCCATGACTGCCTCTCTGGCAGGTTCTTGGCTGTAGCCCCAGGAGCTCTGGAGCTGAATAACTCTTTATAATAAACTGATTTCTCAGTGAATGGGACTATTGGAATTAATAATTAGAGTCAATTTACTATTATGTACATTATTGAGTGGGGCAACAATGTGTGTAATTTGGATCATGATTTGATTTTTTTTAAATGCTTTACATTGTGTTACAGGTATTTGGCTCCTCTTCAGTGTATACACTTTCTTGATGATGTCTGACCTGGAATAATTTGAAAATCATTTTGCATTCCCAGAGGTGGGACATGCAAGCATCCTTCTCCTGACTTCTTTCTTCCCCAAAACATGTTTGGCTTTCCCTATTCAAAGAAATTTTGGCCTTAGACTAAAAGCAAGATTTTACAAACTCGATAAAGTTATTGAGAGCAGAATATACTGGAACGATCAAGGCAGAAGTCATGAGTCTCAGTCTAATCTGCCATAAAACATTTTGGCAATGTCAGGTTAATAATACTTAAATCTCCTTGTTAGTCATTCACTCAGTACACACGTATTGCGGGCCATGGAGCAGGTGCAGGGAGATGCAGAAATAAATGAGGTGGGATCATTGTTCTCAGGGAGCCATCAGTATAGTAGAGGGAACACACATAGAAACAAATCTTTGCTCTCAAATTTAATAAATATAAGGAAAAAGCAATCAACTCAGGCTGGGATTGAGTGCTTCGATGACGAGATAGGAGAGCTCTCTGAAAACACGCCTTCCGCAGCCTTAAGACATGACCTGGCTTTCCCATGTGTAGACCCAACCCCGTTAGAGATTATAACTCACCCGTGTATGTGAGCCTCTCTCTGTTTAAACTATTATTGATACTTTAATTTTCCATCATTATTATTAGTTTTATTGCATTCTTATTTTTGCTTTTTTCGACACCTTCCAGCATCTTTTCATCGACCTAAAAGAATTACATAAATAAAAAAGCTTAACTGCTTCTGTTGTCTTAGTCAATGTCTCAGGTCCAAAGTTCATAACCAAGATTTTTTGGCCTTCTTATCTTAAAGATCAAGAAGCCTGATGCTCACACTCAGACTTGGTTGTGGGCCCGTGCAGATTATCTGCAGGACTTAAGTCATCATGGGTGATGTGTGACACTTACGCTTGGCTGATTGACTGTCTCCCTCTACCCCTGACCTATCTCTGGGTAGTACAGTCCAGGTACTTTAGGTCTGAGACAGTATTAAGACATTACCAGGGTGAAAAGTGAGCATAATTTTCAACTCTCCCAGGACTCTAGGTAGATATCATTGAGGTTTGATATTCTACATTTTTATTTATTCCTGTGTGGCTGGGAAGAAGTCTCTGAAACACTGTCCCAGTGGAAGAATAAAGAGGGGAAAGGTGACGGAATTCTACAGTTGGAAAAAAGCTTAAATGTCATCTCAATTCATCTCACTTCTTCAGCCATGGGTTCAGGCATCGATACCTAGTGAGTGCCTACAGTGTGCCAGGCACTGTGTGTGGTGCTGGGAACAGAGCATGCCATATAGGTTGGCTAATCTATGGAACTCACAGTCTAGCAGGGGAGAGAGGAAATAAGGAAATAAATAAATAAGGCCATGACGGATCAGAAATCAATGCATTACAGGAGGTGGAGGGTAGGAGGTGGCAGGTGCCTTAGATAGGGCGGTAATGTCAATTAGGACCAGGAGATTAAGTCCAGATGCCACCAGATTAGGCTTGGGAATTTTGGCTAAAGAAGTGGATACGCTATGAAAAGAGAGGTTTCACAATCCCACAATTCTTCTATTACAAAACTCAAAAAGGAGACTGAGACTGGAAAGAGGTATGACCAGCTGTCATTGGCCGTAAAATGTTAGACGTTACCTGGCTGTTAGGGGCTCAGTTGTGCCCCTCAAAATTTGCATGCTGAAGTCCTAACTCCTAGAACCTCAGAATGTGACTGTATTTAGAGATAGGGCCTTGAAAGATGTGATTAAGTTAAAGCGAGGCCATTAGGGTGGGCCCTAATCCAGTCTGTCTGGTGTCCTTCTAATAAGAGGAGACTAGGGCACACGAAGACACCAGGGATGCGCACACCACTGAGGAAAGGCCTTGTGGGGACACAGCGAGAAGGCGGCCAACTGCAAGCCAGGGAGAGAGGTCTCAGGAGAAACCATGCCTGCCAACACCTTGATCTTGGACTTCTACCTTGCAGAACCGTGAGAAAATAAATGTCTGCTGTTTAAGCCCCAGTCCATGTTACTTTGTTATGGCAGCCCAAACAAATTGAAGCACTAGCCCAGATCACCTATCTCAGATACTTACTAATAAACAGAACCTTGGGTCCTGTGCGCCACTCCAGACTAAATAAAAATTATGTGGGGAAGAGGGTAGAAATCTGGATTTTAAACAAGCACCCTCTTCCCCTAAAGAACATCAATTATAAAAATCCTCATTGACACTGAAGATTGAGAGCCACTAGTACTAAGACCAGCTTGCTCACTTTACAGCAAGAGAACGGGGGTCCAACGAAGGAGAGCACTGTGTGGAGCAGGACCTGACAGCCAGCTCTCCCAGTACCAAGCTTCCTGCTCCACCCACTGCCCCACTGCTTCCATGGGGGCTTGGAAAGTGGGCTGTTGGGAGTCAAATCTAGACTCCGGGGAGACTATCCAGCAATGCTGATTAGGCAACTGGCAGTGGTAGCTCCTATAACCTGTCTTGCTGGAACTGAGACTGAGGGTGTGTGGGTGTGGTAGGCAGTGGAGATCAACAGAAAATAAGTTGAGGAACTTCTTATCTTGTGGCCAGGCATAGGCCATGCCCTTTGCTGCCACGGCCCGGTCACAGGGACTCTTAATTCTATCATGAGGTTCCATGACAGCCTCTAAACTTTCCCTGCTATAGGTGAAAACTGTTTTCTCTCTCTTTTTTTTTTTTCTGCTCAGCAAAGAAAAATAACTGACCACTATTGTTTAAAATAACCCCTCATATAGTTAAAGGTATTGACTGGTAAATTTCCAATCTTTCTTCTTAAGAAAACAACCAACTTTCTTTAGCCTTTTAACAAAATCCATTTTTTTACCCTTTTATCAAGCTGTTTGTTTTTATAATTTTTCAAATGCTGTCATATTATGGGACCCCAAACTAGCCATAATAAAAACTTAATACATGATTATTGAATAATTATATGAATAAAAGAAGAAATAATCTCTTTTTTTCTTTCCTTCCTTCTGGGCTATGAGTTCCTGAGGTTTAAAATATATATATATACACACACACACACAAGAACAACAACAACAAAAAATCTTATGCATTTCTCACAGAAAATCTGTCATCCAAAATATTAGCTTACGAGAAATGTTGCGTCAGTCTTAATACATAATTCCCAGTTTGTACTGGCCAGGTCTTTCCTGGCCTTATTTGGTTTTTTAGGTACTATGTTCATTTACCTTCTGATCAACTTGTCTTTTTCCTCAATCTTGTTCTTATGACCTTTCATTTTAAAACTTTTTTTTCTTTTAAGTAATGAGAAGTTGTCATGGAAAACCTCTGTCTGCTATTTACTTAGCCGCAGCAGGGGCTCAGAGACATAAATCCCAGGGACATTAAAGTAGCTAGGTAAATAAGCAAGGGCCTGAATAAGATCAGGCTGGACCTATATTTAATAATTCACCAAAACATAACAGGATCCAGTCATTCTCCTCAAATATGGCGTATACATCTATGTATGTATATGCATATATACACACCTACATGTATAACTTAACATGAATCTTGGCATAAATAAGTATTAAATACATGGTATCAATTAATTCTGAGAAGGAGGAGAGGGAAAAGGAGGAGGAAAAGAAGGACGTGGAGGAGGAGGAAGAAAAAGAGGAGAGCATTTTCCAGGTAGCCAGAGCATGCTTTCGAGGATAATGGAAGAATTTGTTAATGAACATGTCTGTGAGGGAGAAAAATGCTTGATTGGGGCCCTGAGCTGTATGAGACTTGAGAATGCATTCATCCAAATGCCTAACCCTCCGGGTCAGGAAAGCTGGTCTCTAATATAATCAAACAGTCCATCAAGCATCAGTCCTCTTCCCCAAGGGCCGCTGCCTGGATCTGTGACCAGCCTTGCCATCACAGAACTTGGTCACAGAATCTCAGCGAGGGGAGGGGCTCTAGAAGTCACTGCATCCAATATTCCACCCAGACACAGTAACAGTACTAGTTCATAAGATTGTCAGAGAATTAATGGGTTAGTATTTTCAAAGCATTTGGAATAGTGTCTGACACATAATTCAGCCTTTGTGAGTGTCAGCTAAATAAACAAACACCATTTGTTGAGTGCCCTTTAAGTGTAGACATCGGTCAAGATGCTGTACATATGCCACATCATTTAACCCTCTCCCCAGTCCTTACTCCATTTCATATGTGGAGTAAGAACTCGCCCAGTGCGGTGCTTCACGCTCAGTTTAACTTCAAAGCCCTCATTGCCCTTGGAAAGAAGTCCTCGTTCCTGAACAGTTCCACGGACCAAGAGCTCATCCTTCTAAGAGAGTGGCCCGTTCTACAGATGGAAACAAGCTTAATTGCTTTGCAAAAGGTCTTCTTTATATTCAGCCAAAATCTACCTCTAGTGGCTTCTTCTCATTGTGCTACACAGAGAAAATTTCTTGTTCTTCCCCTCCACAGGCCTACAAATACTTAAGAACAGCTATCAGGAGGTAACAAACCTGGAGCCTGGAGACCATTCCTCAAACCAGTTTTGCTTCATGGAAGTGACTACTCTGTGGGTTGGGTCAGAGTTGCAACAGAGGATGTGAATGCCAGGGCACCGTGCACTTTAGTTTTTGCTTTCCAGGGACTCGAGGGCCTTTCTGCAGATGGCTAGGCTACTGACAGAGACTGGCGATTGTTTCTGTGGTGCAATGGGGCAGAGAGAGGGGTCATCCCAGTGGAGGTGGTTCTTGCCAGGTTTTATCTGCCTGAGCCACAAGCTTTAATTAAGTGAGCCCTCAGCTTTGAAAAGGGAATACTGGTGCTGTTATGTTGGTGTCCAGTAGGGGTCGGAAGAGAGGACTGCTGATTGTGAGGAAGACGGCAGCCAGGAGGTAAGCATTAGAGAACACAAAAAGAAAAGAGAAAAGTCACCTGTGCTGGCTGCCAATAGACTAGTGGTTAAAAACCAGCACTCTGGAAACTAAGAGACTAGATCTCAAACTCAGCTCCAGCATCTAAATAACCATTGACCTCAAGCATCACTGTCTCCCCTTCTCCCTCCCAATATCTATTTCTAAAGAAGGGGAAGGATAATAGGGGTGTCTACTCTATACATTTGATTTTTAATGATTTACTAAGATAAATGTATGTCAGGTCCTTTAGAAAAGGACCTGGCTTTCCACAAGTGCTCAATGAATATTTGTTATTATTTGAAAGCTTCTCACGGAAACATTTGGAGATGTAACTAACTAGTGCCACTTTATAGTGGATGAAACTGAAGTTCAGGAAATTAGGTAAGTTGCCCAAGGTCACGGAACTATAGACTGAGGAGTGAAGAGCTGGTGCTTCCAAGGCCCCTCTTCTCACCAACACCAGTAATCAAGAAGGCTCACAGCCCAGGGAAATCCATTCTACCATGTCTGGGGGTGGTTATGGAGAAGACAGGGGAGGTGAAAGGGAAGGCATAACACTGGATAGAAACAGGGAGTTCAATGAATAGAATGATTAAAATAAGGAGGCATTTTTGTGGGCCTAGATGAAACCATCACACTACCTGGAGAGCGTGCTGTGCAGATGACCAGTAATTTGTTCCAGAAGGAAAGTCCTCCAAAGCCTCCACCTTCCTAACTCTTTCATCCAGACCAGGAAGTAGTCTACATGCATCCAGTCTCCCCACCCCAAACACCCCAGCCCCTGCTCTAGTGCCTGCCGTCCAAGAGTACTTTACTAAGGTACTGGAGGGGGGATCAGAATCACCCCCAAATATGCTACTTTGGCATAAGGGTTATTTTGAGATGAAGGCAGATAAGCAGCAGCAAACACAGAAAGAGCTCTTTTCTCTCCCCCTTCTGCCTAAATGCAGATTTAAAAAATTCCCTTTGTGAAGGTGTTACCCATCTTCCTCCTTTACCCATAGGAAAAGAGCCCTTATCACTGGAGACAGAAGTCACCACCAAGATGGGTCTGCACAAAAGAACTCACTAAAATAACCCTTATCTTCCATTAGTGGTCCCCATATATTGGCCTTCCCTCAGTTTGCCACCCCAGATGCTCCGAACCCTTTTCGTTTGTCTTATCACTTCTCTTCAAATTTATTATCCTTTGTTAAAATGGTATAAGCCCCCGGGTCTACTGCCTCTTTGGGTCTTTATTTATTTTCTATGAAGTTCTCTATGCATGTAAAAATTTAAATATTAACATCAAATAAAATGTGTATGCCTTTCTCCTGTTAATCTGCCTTTTGTCAGTTTAATTCCCAGCCCCTAGATATGCATATATAACTGAAGAAGGTAGAGAAATAGTTCAAAGCATTTTATAGTGCAATTTGAGAAAATTTAAAAGCAGATGCCACAGGAAAGGCAACACATTGACTCATAGACTATGTTCTTGGACTGTAAATATATCTATCTTGATTATTGTTAAAATACCAGCACCTAGCCTGGCACTTAAATTAATGTATGAGGGGTGACCCTCCAAAAGAAACAGAATTTATTTATAAAAAATTGTGTATTTATTCTTACATGTATAAACTTCAGCCACCTTCAAAGTACTCTCCATTTGATGCAGTACACTCTCAAAATGTTTTTTCACTGCTCAAAACAGTTTTTGAGCTTGTTGATTTTGATGCATTTTAGAGCTTCTGCTGTTTTTTGTTTCACATTTTCCACACCAGCAAAATGTTTCCCTTTGAGGACATGAGGATGTTTTTCATCCAGGGAAACAAACGAACAAACAAAAAGACATCTGGGGCTAGATCAGATGGATAGGGAGGGTGGGGTATAGGGGTCATGCTGTTTGTAGTCAAAAACTGTTGAACACTCAGTGTGGTGTGGTCAGGTGAGCTCGTAAATCAGCCATTATGAAGTGGGCAAACACACTGAAAGAGTCTTCAAAAAAATTCACTGAAGCCAAATGCAGCCTCTCACAGCAACACCAACTGGTACACTGATACAGGTGGGTTCCTAGAACACTCACCTTGCAGGGGAAGCCTGTGCTACAAGGGGCCCACCCTCCAGAAGATAATTCCGCTCTTGGGGGAATCCCCCCTCATACGTATTTATTCATAAATAAATGATACCAAAATATTGTCTGAGAACAGATTTTCTAGAGTCTAACAGATAGTAAGTGCTCCATAAATGTGGAAATTGAACGATGTTACAGAAAGGATGCTTCATGAAGTCAAAGATCAGGTTAGCCAATTTCATAATTTTATTGAATCAGTTTTATTATAATTGCTCTTGGCTGTTAGTGGAAGATTTGCCTTCTTTAGTTTTCAGTTTTGGGGAAAAGAAAGGGTAATGAAAATGTGTGTGTGTGGACTTTTGGGCACAATTAGTAAGGGACAGTTTTAATAGACTGCATAGACGAAGTAGGCCTGTCGTATTATAAAATTCCATAAATGCCTGATAGATTCGCTGAAAAGAACTGAATGCAAATGTGGATTTGTGAAACTCAATAAATGCCTGATGGATTCACTGAAAAGAACTGAATGCAAATAGGAAATTAAACTTTAAAAGAGAGTTTTCAAGCAAAATTAAACTTTGCTCTAGGACATAGTTCAAGCTGGTCTTCTGTACCTCTTGGGTTAGTGCATTATTTTGATGCAGTTGAAGAGTTTATTTTATCCTGAGTTTTGAAGTAGCTTGATAAGTAATTGAATTGCTTTCCAGTGAGAGCCTCATTCTCCTGGTTGAATCTGTTTTCTTTCTTTTTTTTTTTCTTCTTTGTGCCTCCCCTGTTCCTTTTTCCTTTTATTCTTTTGAATATATAACATTGCCTGAATGATTTTTCTCTATCTATATACACACTGTCTACACTTTTCCCAAAGGAACTGCCTTGGGGTATGGTTTGGTTATTATTAACACTCCAAAATTCTTCATTTCCCTTCCCTTGGAGAAACATTTCCCCAGGTTGTATTTGGATCCTGAGTTTCTCTAGACCTGCATAAGTGATTTCAGATTAATTATAAATCAGTCCATCTGAAACTACAGTGTTTCCTCATTATCTGAATACAGTAACACTTTGGGCACATCAAATTTTGTTGGATGGACAAAAATAATAAGTAAATGACTGAGGAAAAGCATGAATGAAGTGAAAGAAAACAGATTTTTTTTTGGCTTTGCCACAAATGAAATATCCCTCATCAATAAAATTTAAATGTAGCGGAAACTCTACTCCAAACTTTTTGACATTTTAGATATTTTTCCCACTTTAACATGAGCCCACTGGACATAAATGAATCTTGGCTTGACTAGTCAGAGCCATATTTTTCTATAATGTCATGTAGAAACGTTCTTGGAGATTATTGAAACACTTATCCCAGAGACTATGGGTTGGCAGGCGTTGAGTCTGCTAGGTTTTTAGATTCTATCTCCTCTTTCTGCTAGCAATTACAGCTGTCACTGCCAGCACCCTAAAGGAGCAGGTTGCTTCTGATCTCCAGCTGGCTGAGAAACCCGTATTCAGGCCAGGTGAAGTTGTGTCCAACATGGAGGAGGACATATTCTAAGGATTCTGAGTGAAGAATCCTGAAGCTCTATTATAAGAAAAGTGTGTGAGTTTAAGTTTGCTGAGCTCAGGCCATCTGTTTTATTTCCTCCGTATTTGATTTTTCTTCAGAGTTTTTTGTTGTTGTTTTTATTTTGAAAGATGTTATTTATTTATTTTTGGCTTTATGGCAGGTCATCTTCTTTGTTTCAGCTGGCTGAGTCTGCTCCCTAGGTGACCTCTGATTACTCTTCGGTCCCAAGGAGGAGTCCCAAGCCTCTGTGTCTTTTGTGGGAGCGTGTTTTGGAATTTCAAGGATTACATGACTAGAAGCTTAGATCATAAGAATTTCTCGACTGGGATTTTAAAATCCTGACTTCTAATACAAAATTATTTAATTCAGTTTCTGGAATATGGTTCATACATTTTAAAATACCATATTTTGCCATTTATAATGTGCGCTTTTGCCCAAATTTTTGAAGGAAAAATAAGATGTGCATTGTACATGGGTAGAGTGATTCCATACCATGGATATAATAATGGGCATAATAACCCCAGGTACAATGCTCACAAAAACGTGGGTGCGCATTTCACACGGAAAAATACGGTATCAATCCACCTTCTTTGAAGCGACGCCCTTGCCCCATCCTCAGAACTTATATGACCTTGCAGTCTATAACTTGGTGTTTTCTTTTTTGCCTTCTTTGGTTAAAAATAAAATGGCTTAAAACACACATACACACACAAACAATTCCTTTACTGAAGTTCCACTAAATCTGAATTCATGAAACAGGGATAGGACTGAAGTTTACTCCTGAAAGTTTACTAATTAAGGCAAACAAAGTTGCAAAAGAACACTGAAGACTGAAAAGTAAAAAAGTGCTTAAAGACAGCATCTTTAAAGTATGCCACACACGTGGCCATAATGCTAATTACAAATGATTGTCAGCTCTAGTCGTGCAACTGGCCCGCCCAGAACACCTGCCTGGCTTGAGCTACTACTTGTACTTAGGAGTATTCAAATTGTATTTCTTTAAAAACATTCCATAAATCAGACATTTTTTCTGATAGTTTCAATAAGCAGGGTTTAGCAGTGCAGCCCAGAGAAAGGAATTGAACCAGAGCAATGCTGAGTGTGCCCTTCATTATTTTTCCTTTTCATCCTACAAAAGGAGAGGAATTCTAATTTTTTGATCTGCCTGATGTATTTTGACAGCATGTACTCCTAGCTGCTCTTATAAAGACACTGAGTCCCAGGACAATCCTGCATTGGAGCCATTAGTCATTTCCCCTTGCTACTTCTAAGCACAGCATCCTCCACAGATAATTATCCTTATAGAGATAAGGCAGGCTATATTTTAAGAATTTCTTATGTAGTTCAATCAGCATAATGGGTATACTGCAAGAGAGCTGCGTTTTTAAGGTATTATTACCAGGAGACTATTTCCCAAATCCCTAAGTCATAAGGATAGAGATGGCAATTTAGAAGGAGTAGAGCAGAAAGTCTTTATATGTGCATTTCGTAAAATGGGTTGTACTTCATGAATTTCAGTGTGGCAGCTATTCACTCTGCATCCTGCCGTTACCAAGATGCTTGTTATAAAAAGGAAATATGCATGACTGTCGAGGATGTTGCGTTATTAATGACGGTGTTCTGCACTCTGTAAAATACTTTATTGGGATGTTGTCACCTGCATGAAAGATATGCACAAACTTTCTTACCTAAATTATTTTGCCAAAGACATTCATAATATGCTAACTCCACAAATCCTCAAATAAAAAGCCAGTTTAACAAGACCCCGTGTCCTTAAATTTAATGTAAGAATAAAATACCAGAACCCTGACACCTATGGATGATCCTTCTTCAGTGAGTTGCAAGATATTTCTCTTTATTAATTGTTGCATGCTGTTAGCAAAAGCCATGTAAAAAAACCAAGTGACTTACATTTTTAGTTTGTGGATTAATGACTGGTGTATGAGACAGAGTTAGTAGTAAAAATGCAGGGTGTTAACCAGGCTAAGGATGATGTGCAGGACCTCTGTAGAAGGGGCCAGGAGTTCCTCTTCCGTGGACAGGAGATGCGTGTGTATTTGTGACGAGAGTACGTGTTTCCTCTAACACTAACCGCTCTTTTCCCTGAGTTTTTGATTCCCCCTCTTCCAGGCTCTTTCAGGATTTTGTTCTTTCTCATTTTGTCAGTTTCTCCTTTATGAATTGGCTCCTCTTCAGTGTATAATGCTGCTCAAATCTGCCTCCTTGAAAAACTTTCACTTGTCCTTGATGCTGGTCAAACTGCCCCACTGGCCTGCATTTTTTTAACCTGCCACTCACTTCTTAATGCCCTGACATCTGCTTTCACCTCCAGCCCTCATTGGAAGTTACACTGTGCAAAAACACAAATGACCTTCTCATCCTGAATCTGGGGGTGTCTGTGGTGTGTCTTCAATCTCTTGGCCTCTCTGGAGCATTGACACGGCGGGTGTTTTCCTCCTCAAGTTTCTACTTCCTCCTCCGGCCTTGGTGGCGCTCTAGGATCATGGTTCTCAGATCCCTTTCTATCTCTGAATGATCCTTCTGTCCCTCTCCTCTTAGTCTTGGGTGTAAACCTGGATTAAATCCTCTCCTCTTTCTACAGCCTCTCAGAATCCACCAATTGCCACGCCTTCCACACATCGTTCTTCTTGTACGGCCATCAAATATTTCTTCCTGAGCTTCTGCCCAGGAGCCGGCCTTGTGTTTCCAGCTGCTTGTTAGCAAGTTCTATTTCATGTCCTTCAAGGGCCTCAAATTTAACACGTCTAAAACTGGATTTATCAGCTTTCCTCTGGGACAGCTTTTGCTTCTAACTTCTTTCTCTCCTCACAAGGATATCTAGCAGCCTAGATGAGATACATTTTGATCTCATCCCTCTATTTTTTCCTCTTATCCATCCAATCACTAACTCCCATCATTTTCCACCTTTATGAGGCATTTCCTAAGTCCTCTGCTCATTCCCACTAACCAACTGTGGAGGTTGGTACTGTGTAAATTTGGTTAAGCTGGAATTTAATACATTCCCTGCATGGCTTCAGGTAAGACTTGATCAAGAGAAGAGTGTAGTTACCAAGAAAATAAGATTCTTAGATTTCCAGCTACAGAAAGTGCAGTTGACTGGCCCCAGCTGCTGCACTCTGAAATCCTTCACCACATAAGCACCCAATTCACACTTGCCATGGGTCACTCTCAGTGAATGATTAAGCGTGTTAAGCGTGGTGTGAGTACTAAAGTAGGCTCATACCTAGGAGATAGGACATTTTGCTGATGGACATTCTTCTGATTTGACTGCAGGACTCCCCAGTGGCCTTGCTGAACTCTTCTAGGTCTATACTGATCCACCCAACCTTCACGCAGGATCGGACTGTGCATCATGGTCTGAATGGCTCTTTCGACCTCTTACTACCCTGGCTCTCTCTCCATTTTCCTTCACAGATGTTTCCCTTAAAAAGTCTCTTGCAAAGCGAATCCCATTTTTGCTTCTACTTCCCAGAGGACCCAGAGTAACACAAAGAATCTGCGCAAGCTTTGGGAGGTGGAGTGAATTAGCAGCCACTGACTTCTGAAGGTCATTATGATTAGAAGCGGTTAGCAAACAGATGCAAGAGATGCAGGTGAGTTTTTTCTCATCTCAGCTGCCTTTGCTCTCCCTTATTGGATGTTTAGCTCTCCTTCACAACTGTTGGCCTTGAAGACTAATGGTAGTGCAGGCCCACTACCAGATGCCTGGATGCAGATCAACAGAAGCAGTAGCTACAGAGAAGTGACAACTTCCCATAAACTTTTCTACCACCTGTCCTTTGTGGTCCCATGCTGGAAGCTGCACATACCGATCCTCCAGATTCCCCTAAATCTCCAACTTTCCCACCCATGCCAGTGCTTCAGAAAGACTGATTAGTGACTTTTCTCTGACCTTCCAACTCCCCCTTCCAGACCCTTGCTTCCATAGCCTCTATCACAATAGTTAAGATCTATTCCTACAATAAATCCACGTTCCATAATACTCACTGTGTGTCTGCTTCTCTGATTAAACCCTGTTTCCCCACCACCTTTATCACAACACTAAAACCACTGCAGGAATGGCCCAACGCTCTCTCCCACCAGTGCATCTTGACCATTCTCATCTTTATCATTGCACTAAAAAGATAAAGAGCAGCTCTCCATTGTCTACCAAATAAAATCTGAGGATTGTCAGGATCCTCCACAAGCTAACTTTCCAGGGTCCTCATTCCTTCTACTTGAATCTTTCTCTTCTGCCAAATTGATCCTCCCCCTTGATGTTCCTGTTCTTACCCCCTCTGCCTATTATTCATTGACGCTATGTCCCATCTTTCTGTTTCCCTGATCCATTTGTTCAAATCCAATACATCCTAGAGAAGCCAGTTCAAACCACACATCCTCTGCAAAGACTTTTCTATGTCAGTGGGAAATGATTGCTGCTTTTATAGTGCAACTTCCTAATTAGGGCTTTTCCTTGACATTTCTTTTCTATCACATGTTCCAGAATGCTGATTCTGAAAACTCTTTCTCCTCCAATTTGACACAAGATGAAATTGTAACATAGAATTTCATTTTTAATAGAACTTAGTCACCAGTAAAAAAAAAAAGCCTCATATACTGTTGAAATGTACTTTCAAACCAAATAAAATGTATTCCTTACATGAAGTTTTATAACCTCTTATCTTATAAAATGAACGGGACTTCCCTTTCCCATGTTTAGTGCTGAGGGTTCAGCTAGCACAGCCGGTGAGGTGGGCAGGGCCAGGGTGGTCGGGCTGGTGAGGGTAGGGATGACGGACGATATGCTCTGCCTGTTCAGGAGATTGCTTACAGGTGAAGAGGGATGGAGGGAGAAAAGTAAATATATTGGTGATTATGGGAGAGGGGAAGACTAGAATAAACCCATGGTGACTGGTTGGCATTTGAAGTAGCAATGTGAAATTATATATTTATAAATATAGAAATAGATGTGTATATGTGTTGCCGATTGGGCTCTCCAATAAAGCAAACAATGATAGTTTGGGGTGTAGGATATATATTAGGGGTCAAAACATGTGGAAGGAAACAGATTGGGCAGAAGATGTGAAGCTGCAATGCAGGCCCCGAAAGTCGTGGTCAGCTCTACTCTGGAGCATACGTGGCCTGTCACAGTTGTTGTTCCTCAGTGTGACAAAAATAACCAGTCTTCATATGCTTCCCTCAGTCAGTCATTAACTGTGGGCTGGATGCCCGATGCCCGAGGAAAGGTGAGACTGGGTGTGGCAGCTCTCTGCAAGAAGCTCTTCCTTGAAGAGGGGTGTGCGTGGTGCATTTTCACATTCCACCACAACGCATTTGTGTATGTGAGTAGTATGTGCATACATATATTTTCCAGCTCTGAGGAGGCCAAGAAGCAATGAAACTCCAAAAGCCTGAGCATATATACTATCCAGACATCGGTTGTTAAACTCCATTCTCTGCTCCAAGGAACCAAATCTCTTCAGAAGATCACCAATTCCAGGGCAATGCAGAGAAAATAAAAGATTCACCTTACTTTATGTATGGCACAAATATATTGTTCCATGAAGTAAGAAATTGATCCAAGAATGATGAGAATCTCTCAAAAGAACATAGGCACATCTTTTTCTTTCCATTCTTTTTTTAAGTATATTTTATTGATTATGCTATTACAGTTTTCCTAATTTCTCCCCCATTGTCCCCCCTCCACCATGCAGCCCCCAGCCCTCCAGCATTTCTCCCCCACTTAGTTCATGTCCATGGGTTGTTCATGTAAGTTCTTTGAGTTCTCTGTTTCCTACACCATCTTTGATCTCTCCCCATCTATTTTATGCCCACCAATTATGCTTCTTCTTCCCTGTACCTTTCCCTCACCATTCCTCCCTTCCCCCTCCCCACTGAAAACCCACCATGTGATGTCCATTTCTCTGATCCTGTTCCTGTTCTAGTTGTTTGCTTAGTTTTTGTTTTTGTTTTTGCTTCTCTTTTAGGTTCACTTGTTTATAGTTATGAGTTTGTTGTCATTTTACTGTTCACAGTTTTGATCTTCTTTTTCTTATAAGTCCCTTTAACATTTCATATAATAAGGGCTGGGTGATAATGAACTCCTTTAACTTTAGCTTATCTTGGAAGCACTTTATCTGCCTTTCCATTCTAAATGAAAGCTTTGTTGGATGGAGTAATCTTGGATGTAGGTCCTTTCCTTTCATGACTTCAAATACTTCTTTCCAGCCTCTTCTTGCCTGCAAGGCTTCTTTGGAGAAATCAGCTGACAGTCTTATGGGAACTTCTTTGTATGTAACTCTCTCCTTTCCTGTTGCTGCTTTTAAGATTCTCTCCTTACTTTATTCTTGGGTAACTTAATGATGATGTGCCTTGGTGTGTTCCTCTTTGGGTCCAACTTCTTTGGGACTCTCTCAGCTTCCTGGACTTCCTGGAAGTTATTTCCCTTGCCAGATTGGGGAAGTTTTCCTTCATTATTTGTTCAAATAAGTTTTCAATTTCTTGATATTGTTGTTCTCCTTCTGGCACCCCTATAATTTGGACATTGGAATGTTTCAGGTTGTCCCAGAGGTTTGTAAGACTCTCTTCACTTGTTTGAATTCTTGTTTCTTCATTCTGTTCCAGTTGGATGTTTATTTCTTTCTTTTGCTCCAAATTGTTGCTTTGAGTCCTGGTTTCCTTCCTGTCACTCTTGGTTCCCTGAATATTTTGCTTTATTTCATTTTGGGTATCTTTCACTTGTTCTTCCATTTTTCGACCAAGCTCATTCAGTTCTGTGAGCATTTTGATTACCAGGGCTTTAAATTCTCCATCAGATAGGTTGGCTATCTCCTTAACACTTAGCTCTCTTTCTGAAGTTTTGCTCTGTTCTTTCATTTGGGCCATATTTCCTTGTCTTGGCATACCTGATAAGTTGTAAGGGGGTGGGGCCTTAGGTATTCACCTGGGCAGGGCAACCCTCCTTGCTGCACCTCAGCGCTGCCTGTGGGGGAGGGGCCAGAGAGGGAACAGTGCAGCTCGCCTGCTCTGCTCTAGTGCACTTTCCAGTGGATTCTCGTGTGAGACTGGGAGTTTCTCACATGAGAGTCCATAGGGACTTCTTTTGGGTCCAAGAAGTTGGACCCAAAGAGGAACACACCAAGGCACATCATCATTAAGTTACCCAAGAGTAAAGTAAGGAGAGAACCGCCCTAGTCCTCAGTCAGTTCTGGGACTCAGTTTCTTGTTCAGCCAGCCCCGCCCAGATGGTCTGCTGCCTCGCTGGTTTCTCTCAGCTGCTCCCACCCCCACTCCACGCTGTCTGCCACCTCGCCTTGGGTTCTTACAGTCTGGTTGTTCTGGTTGACTGTTTCTTTAATTCCCTAGTTGTTGGAGCTCCATGCAGTTTGATTTTCTGGCACTTCTGGTTGTTTATTGATTTTAGATTGGTTGTTATCCTCCTTTTGGTTGTGCGAGGAAGCAAAAGGTTTCTACCTACACCTCCATCTTGGCTGGAACTCAGAACATAGGTACATCTTAAAGAGGCTCCACCTGGCCAAATCTGCAATGTTTCAACATCAAAATAATTAATGATAGTACCAAATTATAACCCAATGAATAAAATAGGAATCCATGAGCCCATACTAATATAAGTAAAGAAATTGGGGAAAGGGGAAGGATCTACTTGATAGTAGAATGACAACTAATCATTGTAAAGGCTTCATGGAACTAAATAATCATTATTTGGTAATCATAATAGGAATAATTCATTCAGGCAAGAATCACCAGTGGATGCTAAAACTAGCAAGTAAAAGTTTAAGGAGGAACTGGATATTTAAGGAGTCTGAAAGTATCTCTGCATAAAAATGCTTATTAATTATTTATTAAGGTGTAAAATACAATTTATCTTTGTAGTGGAGACACTATCTTACAGCATAATAAAAAGAATGTCACATCTCTTTTATTATTTCTAGTAACAGGACAAATAAACCTCAGGTGCCTCCTGACAAGACACACTGAGAGGAACACAGCATCACTTCTGGGGCATGACTGCCATATCGTGGGTAAACTGAATCAAATATGAGAAAGTATCAAACACACCAAAAATGAAAGACATCCTACGAAGTAGTTGGCCTGGGCTCTATTAAAAAACCATATTGTGGTCATGAAATACAAGTAAAGGCAGAGGTAGTCAGTAATGGCTGGTATTGGCTCACTCTAGAAAATCAATTGCATGCACTTCTTTCCAACTCTGACATTCAGGGACAAGGACATCAAGTTGGCACCATGAAGTTGGCCAGAATAAGAATATTTACACCACAAGAATTGGCAGCCACTACATATCAGGGCTCTTCTTCTCTCTCCGTGAGCCAGTTTGGCAGCACACCGCAACAATGGAACGGTTCCCAGCTGAAGAAGAATAAAGAGATATGACAACTAACTGCAAAATGTGATCCTGGGTTTGATCTTGGAACTACAAAGGATATTATTAGAACTATCAGAGATATTTGAACGGACCAAGAGGACTAGCTGGTAGTATTGTATCAGTGTTCATTTCCTGATTTTGATGGCCATACTATGATTACATAGGACAATGTTTTTCTTTTTAGAATATATACATTGAAGTATTAGGAAGTAATGAGGCATCACATCTGCAACTTAAAGGTTCCAAAAAACCTCTATGTATAAATATATATGGAAAAAGAGAGAATGACAAGGCAATTGTGGTAAAATGTAAATACTGCATTAGGGAATTAAGGATTAGGGAATGGATTGCTGTAAATTTGAAATCATTTCAAATAAAATGTATTAAGGCATTATATTTTAATCAAATGCTTTTAAGTAGGTCTGTAGCTCCCATTTTCTGCTGGGTTTGCTAGGAGTTCAGCACCTTTCACATTCAACCAAGTCAGAGAATTGCAAACGCAGGAAACAGTGAATGTACAGTAGTCTCCCTTATCCCCAGGGGCACAGGTTCCAAGATCCCCAATGGATGCCTGAAACCTCGGATAGTACCCACCCTATACCCATGATATTTGTTCCATACATACACACCTTTTTACTTAAAGGAAGCACTTTACAGCTTCTCTTCAGCATATCCAAACTGCAGCACCACTGCTCTTGTGCTTTGGGGCCTTTCATTATCAGGTAAAATAAGGGGGGCTTGAACACAAGCAGTGTGATACAATAGTCCCTCTGATAACCAAGATGGTGGCTCCTGCATGACGAAGGGCGGGGCGGGCACAGTGTGGAGACCCGGGCAAAGGGACGACCCACACCCGGGGCCAGATGGGGCGAGATACATGAGATTTCATCACACTGCTCAGAACGGCACACAATTTAAAACCATGAGTTGTTTACTTTTGGAATAATGTTTCATTTAATATTTTTGGGCCGCAGAAAACTGAAACTGCAAACAGGCAAACTGCGAATAAGGGACTACCCTAGCAACTCTCCATTTGTGGTACTTTGTAATTAAATGCGATCTCTGCTGAGCTGCTGCCCCCTCCTCCTGGGTCCGTGGAGAAGTGAGGACACTTCTTTTCCATTTCTCTCCTCAGAAACTCAAAGATTCATGGATACTGCAAGAGTGTTACTTCACCGCCACTACAGACAATAAGGATGAGAACATGGTATGGTTAAAAGCAGAGCTTTTTGAGGGAAAAAGATTTTTTGCTTATAACAAAACATCAGCTTTTGTTATAAGCAAAATAAGTATTAAGATATTGATAGTGTGATGTTCTCAACCCTTGTTATTATTTTTAAAATTATTTTATTGTTGTTCAAGTACAGTTGTATTTACCCACCACTCCCCCACCACCCCAGCCATCCCCACCTCCCGCCCCTGCTTCCACCCCCCATTGGTTGTGTCCATGTGTCCTTTATGAACCTTTGTTATTATTAAATATTGTTTCTTAAAGTGCTAATAAGTTGTTAATTTTTTAAATTAGGTATTGAATCTCTAATAAATTAATCTTAACTAATTCAATTTAAAAATGATGAACAGAGATCACATGGAGAGCAATGAGTTTTGTTTCAAAACTATCTCTTCCTGCGTTGGCCAGGTGGCTCAGCTGGTTGGAGCATCATCCCATGCACCAAAAGTTTGTCAGTTCGATTCCCAATCAGGGCACGTACCTAGGTTGCAGGTTTAATCGCCAGTCCAGGCGTGTTCAGGAGACAGCCAACCATAGATATTTCTCTCTCATATCGATGTTTCTCTCTCTTCCCCCCTTCCTACTTCCTCTCTCTCTGAGATCAATAAACATATCTTCAAGTGAAGATTTTTTAAATTAAAAGTTAGTTTTAAAAAATTACCCTTTCTTTCTTCCTTCCTCCCTTTCTCCCTCCCTTCCTTCCCCCCTTCCTTCCTTCCTTCCTTCCTTCCCCCCTTCCTTCCTTCTTTCCTTCCTTCCTTCCTTCCTTCCTTCCCTTCTTCCTTCCCTCCTTCCTTCCTTCCTTCCATAGCTAATAAGCACTGTGTGTATGTGTATAACCTTCCCAAGCAGACTAAGTGCTCCTTGAGATAGGGATTATGGTTTACACTTTTGTCCCCCATGAGTGACTGTGCTGCTCGATGAGACAAGAGAGTTTATTGTTAATGCTGAAAAGGACAGTGAGTACCTTGTGGACAGTAATCTGAATTGTCATCATAGTTGATCTGAGAGTCAGGATGGAACCAAGTCCTAACAAAGAGCCCACGTTGCTCCAGTGGGAATAAAGGTCTTGTCCACATCTCCCGTTGTCCCAAAGCAGTTCACAAGAGAAGGCAGGCGTGTGAGGGGCTGGCTGTGAGCTCATTTAGCAACACTTTTATCTTGGGCTGTTCAGACTTGTTGAATCTCGACCTGACATTTTAAAGGGCCCTGCTGTGTTTGTCTTTGGAGAAGATTAGTAATGCCAATCATTAGTTTCTATGCCTGTTTATTTGTTTTCAGGTAGGTATCACCTTTTCCTTAAGTTCTAAGAGAAGCAAAGAAGGAAGTTCAGGGCTGGTTACAGGGACTATTAGCAGGGTCTGCCACACTCTCAAGTGTAGTTGTGTGAAACCACCCAGTCACCTCAGGGGGCCTGGGCTTGACCATCAGGGGTAGCATATCCAGTAAAAACAAATAAAACCACACTAACAAATTGTGTGAACTATTTTAAACTCATAAATACATATATTAAATCAACTTATTTTCAATCTTTTAAATGAGGTTTTTATTGCATTGTGGAAAGTCCCTAGTGATACTGCAACTCAGATGGCTTTGCAAATACAGGAGCCTTTACATAAATGTTACTTACGGAGCAGAAGAAACATTTTGTGCTCTCACCATTCCCCTCCTTTAGACATTTCCCCCTCCACCACCACAATATCGTGCTCAAATTGACCAATAATTAAAATTTTTAATTGAGGTATATTTTACATACAGTAAAAACTAATAACTAATTTTTTATTATTTTGATTACATTAAACAGATACAGTAGCAAAAGGGATAAATTCAGACAAATTGGAATTTGTCATTTAAAATACCATCCTTCTGTAATCACAAAACTTCTCCTTTTCCCTAAAAATGTGTGCGCATTAACTGGTAATGTTTTGCAAATACAGTATACATTAAATTGTTGCTTTATATAAACAAGAAAGCAAAAACTATGGAGTATAACCCTGTCAATGCACCCTAGGGATTTAATTTTAAATGTTTATTCAGGTGTTTTACATGTATTCTGTGTGTAACTTTTTAAAAATTTCTATATTACAATCACCCTTCTTTGTCACCTTTTTGTGACTATTTATATTTAGCAACCACTTAAAGCAACTTTTAATTACATAGTGTCCATCAAAATGTTGGCACTGTGGGCTGTGTTTTTGGCCCACGGAAGACACCAGTCTTTAATTACTGTTTCTTTGTTTCTAATTCCACTTCCAAAGTACAACCTCTTTTGGAGTGACAAGACATAAAAAAAATTCTTACATTTCACAGTTTGCACTTACAGTCTAAATGGCACAGGACACAATGGTAATCAGACTGTATTGTTTCCATCCTAAACATAACAGTAGTGGGAGATGGGGCCCCTAATAGAGAGAGTTAATCATGGGCTTTTTTGATATTCACGACAAGGAGCGATACTCTTGCTGCAGAGTGAAGTCCTTTTCAGGAAGCCCAGCTTCTGGCTGTGAAACCCATTCCCATGTGATTTCTTTCTAACAAGCCAGAAAGCTGCTTTAATCTTTAAACATGAAGCATTGTGCTTACAGTATCAAAGGCAGACAAGTTCTCCTACTGAGGTTCAAAAGCAGAGAATAACAAGAACCTGGCTGTTAATGTCAGGCTGATGTCAGCTCTGAAAGCACTTTTCATTTGATTGAGCCATTTTGTCCTCAGAGCCACTTTGTTCTGCTTGGCCAGGTTTCCATCCAGTACTTCCCAGAGCTCTCTTGTCAGAAGGCGAAGCCCCTGTGCAATAGACATGTTATCTTGTACCCAAACTCGCATAGCCCAATGGTAGCCAAGAAGTTTCTCTCCATGGAGCTCCTCACTCTTCCAGCTGTCCCATAGGGACTGACACTTCCCAGCCCAATGAGGGCAGGCCGTCTGCTCCCACTAGGCAAGGCCCCCAGCACGCCAGATTTTTCTTTTTGCCTGGAAGGCCCAGCAAGATGCTAGGTTTCAAAAAGTTTCATAATTCAGTAGTACAATTTGAGGAGCCATACTATAAAAACTTGCCTACCAAAAAGAGAGGTAAGTGAGGCTTCCGGTCAAGAAGGTGGTATTGTTAAGGGCAATACTCAAATCCTCCCACAGCCAGATCAAAATTACAACTAAGACTTCCCCCTTTCCTTTCATTTGGGGATTGTTTCTTTGTCTTCCCATTGTTTGTGAGATTCTTCCTGTTTCTTCCTGTTTCTTCCTGCTTCCTGATTCGTCCTGCCTCTGCTTCTTAACTTGCTCTGTTCCAACCCCCTGAGTGTTTGGTGTAAACTTCTGTGATAGAATACCATGTGATCTCACCTTTAACTGGAACATAATCAACAAAAGAAAAAAGCAAACAAAATATAACCAGAGACATTGAAATTAAGGACATTGTAACAATAGCCAGAGGGGAGTGGGGAGGGGATAGTGGGGAGAGGGGTCTATAGGAGCTATTATAAAGGACACAAGGACAAAATCAAGGGGGAGGGTAGAAGTGGGGGAGGGCGGTGGGACTGGCTGGGGTGGGGTGGAGGGAAGGGGAGAAAATGCAGACAACTGTAACTGAATAAAAATTAATTAATTAATTAAAAAATAAAATAAAATAATAAAAAAAACCAAAAACAAAATTACAACTAAACTACAGAACACCCATCATTCAGAATTGCCTGCATCCAGCTGAACAACTAAGGATATAAAGAAGAAGCCACACTGAGACTGGTAGGAGGGGCACAGATGTGGAATGGGCTGGTGCCATACCCACGTGTGGCAGCTAAAAATCAGGAGGGTCCTGGCCAGGTGCCTCAGTTAGTTGGAGCATTGCTCCGTGCACCAAAATATTGTGTGTTGTATTCTTGGTCAGGGTACATACCGAGGTTGCTGATTCCATCCCCAGTCGGGGTACGTGCAAGGGGCAAACAGTCAGTGTTTCTCCTTAACATCAATGTCTCTCTGCCTTCCTCCCTTCCTTTCTGTGTAAAATCAATAAGCATATCCCTGAGTGAAGATTTAAAAAAATTGGGAGAGAGATCTCAGCTGTGGAGTTATCCTCTGAAGAGTGAGGGCCCCCACGCCAGAACCCCCAGCCCAGGGTTCCAGTGCCAGGAAGAGAAGTCTCCATAACTTCTGGCTGTGACAACCAGCAGGAATTGTGGCTGAAGGAGAGGGAGGGCTTCTGGAGTTTCAGGTGTTCCTCTTAAAGGGCCCGCACATGGACTTACTAAGACTCCAGCAGTGGGGTAGCAGCTTGAAAGGCACCAAGGACATATAAGGAGGAACTAAATTGTCTAGTATAAGGGAGAGAGCTGGAGGGGCATCATTCTCCCAGACAGAAGTGCTGGCACAGGCCATTGGTCCTTCTCTGAGTCCCCCCCCCCAACCCAGAGCCTGCAGGAGGGCACCATATCTGAATGCCCATCAACCTGTTTACCCCACCCTAGTGATTCCCTGAGACCCCAACCCACTAACTTTCTGGCACACTCAAGCTATTTCCAGTGGCTTTTCCATACAAACAGCCCATCTTGGCTCATGCTTCAGAATTTCCTAAAACCTCTCAAACATGCAGCACCTGGCTCTAGCATGCCCTGTACCTCTTGCTAAGTGGCCCCAGGCCTGGCACTATCATCAACCTGTCTTGCTTTGCAGCTTGGCCTCTCTTGGGCACCTGTAAGCCTAGTACAAATAGCAGCCATCTGCAGACCACTTTGTAGCTCATGCCAGGTGACCCCAGGCAAAACACAGGCAGCAGCTGACCTCCACCTGGTGGTCCCAGAGCCAGTGCTACCAGTGGAAAGCTTCACACCACTTTGAAGCACCATCCAACCACCTCCACAAGTAACACACACAAAGGGTGTATGCAGTGGGCACCAGAGCCCTGCTGAAGTAGATCCTGCTCTGTGGGGTGTGTCCCCTCACAGCTCATCCTCCACACTGGTCACAGTCAATCTTGTAGCCTATCAGCCTAGGGGTAAATCCCTTTCATTGATGTGCCAACAGCAATCAAGGCTCAACTACAAGAGCAGGGTGTACACAGCCCATACAGAGGGTGCACCTGGAGTGGCCAGGTACAATGAATGGGGAAGCTGTGTCATTGAACCCTACAGGACACCTACTAAATGGACCACTATACCAAGCCTGGGAGACATAGCAGCTCTAGCTAATAAACTGCAACACAGGGAGGCTGCCAAAATGAGGAGACAAAAAAACATGGCCCAAAGGAAAGAACAGAACAAAACTCTAGAAAAAAAACTAAAAAAAAAAAATAGAGAAAAGCAATCTACTAGAGACAGAGTTCAGAACACTGGTTATAGGGATGCTCAGTGAAGTTAGGGGAAGAGTAGATTATCTTAGTGAGAACTTTAACAAAGAGATAGAAAACATTAAAATGGACCTAGAAAACATACAAAAAGAACCAGTTAGAAATGAAGAATACATTAAGTGAAATGAAAAATACACTACAGGAAATCAACAGTGGAGTAGATGAAGCAGACTATCAAATAAAAGACTTGGAAGATAAGGAAGCAAAAAATACCCAGTTAGAGTAGCTAGAAGAAAAAGAAATCCAAAAAAAATGAGGATCATGAAAAGGGTTTCTGGAACAACTTCAAGCAGATAAACATTTGCATCATGGGGACACGAGAAAGAGGTGAGAGAGTGCAAGGAACTGAAAACCTATTTGAAAAAAATGACAGAAAACTTCCTTAACATGGTGAAAGAAACAGACATACAAGTCCAGGAAGCACAGAGAGTCCCGAACATGATGAACCCAAAGAGGCCCACAGCACACAACACATTATGTTTAAAATACTAAAGGTTAAAGACAAAGAGAAAATCTTAAAAGCAGCAGGAAATAAAGCAGTTAATTACCTACAAGGGAGCTTCCATAAGACTTTCAGCTGATTTCTCAATAGAAACTTTACAAGCTAGAAGGGATTGGCAAGAAATATTCAAAGTGAAATATGAAAAGCAAGGACCTACAACCAAGATTACTTTACCCAGGAAAGCTACCATTTAGAATCGAAGGACAGATAAAGAGATTTCCAAACAACAAAAAGCTAAAAGATTTTGTCACCACCAAACAAGTAGTGCATGAAATGTTAGTTTTCTTAAAAAAGAAGGAAAAAAAGATAAAAATATGAACAATAAAATAGCAATAAATACATATGTATCAACAATTGATTTTAAAAAACAAAATAAATGAAGAAGAACAGAAACAAATTCATAGATACAGAGAACATTTTGATGGTTGCCAAATGGAAGGGTTCCTGGGGGTTGGGTGGAAAAGGTGAAGGGATTAAGAAGTACAAATTAGTAGTTGCAGAATAGTCACAGGGATGTAAAGTACAGTATAGGGGATACAGTTAATAATGTTGTAATAACAATGCATGGTGTCACATGGGTACAAGATTAATTGAGATGATCACTTTGTAAGCTATATAATGCCTAATCACTAGGTTGTACACCTGAAACTAATATGTATGTCAACTGTAATTGAAAAATAAAAAAAAAATTATTTAAAGTAAAATAAGACAACTTCTCAGTAGGCTTGATTACCCTGCTCAAAATTTCAACAACTTGTTTTGATAGACAGTCTCTAAAGATGACCCTCAGTGTAGCCCCGGTCCCTTGACTACGATCTGGTCTGTGACTTGTTTGTAACCAACAGAATGTATTAGATGTGACGTATCTAGAACTTCTGAGGCAAAGCCAGTCAGAGGAAGCTTTGTAACTTCCTTGGTTTCTTGGATTACTAGCTTTCAGGATGATCACTGACAGTACGCTCAGAACCCTGTGTCTGTGCCGTGAGGCCAAAGTAACGTAGACCACCTGTAGGCACTTTGGTCAGTATCCACAGCTGAGCTTCAACTGTGGCCATATGAGTGAGACCATCTTGTACCTCCAGCCCAGACAGAAAGTGCCAACCAGCTACCTGTGCCCTATTAAAGCACGGTACTATAGAAGGTAATAATAAATTATTTTAGGCCACTACGTTTTGGAAAAGTTTATAATCAAGAATGGCTAGAAATCCCCTTTGCCTTCTTTAATTTCAAATCTCCTGCTCTTTTTCTTTTTCTCCTGAGCATTTATTATTCTTTAACATACTGTATGATTTACTAGTTTATTTGTATTTGGTTTTTTTGTCTGGCTGTCCCTAACAAATTAAAAACTCTAGAAAGTGGCAAAAAGAAGAGGTAAGTGAATCAAAAAATAACTCTCAGAATGAAGTTCCATTAATTAAAGGCAAAAAACTGAGACAAAGGAAAGCCGAATTAAATACATGTCTCCACAGACCATTAGCATCTAACATTTTCACGCGCACACACACACCAGCAGATTGGAGAGATTGTACAGGCTGCAGTGTGGGATTTATTCCAAGTTGCGGGAAGTCTTAAAACTTCTATCATCAGTATCAAAGTCACCTTAATTTCTTCATCAATTGACATCATTGGACTCAAACAATCGGGCTCGGCTGTCTTTTGGACCCAAGTATGAGCCATGGTTGCACTCTCAAGACTCCCTAACTTGAGGCACATCCTGGCACAGCTGTCTCCTTATATCACTTTACCTCACTGTTTGTATTATTTTTCTAGGGCTGCTATGCCAAAGTCCCAGGAACTGGTGGCTTAAAACAGCTGAAGTGTATTCTCTAGAGGTTCTAACGGTTCTGGAGGCTAGAAGTCCAAAATCAAGGCGCTGGCAGGGCCAGGCTCCCTCCAGGGCTCTCAGGGAGCATCCATTTCTTGCCTCTCCAGTGTCTGGTGCTGCTGCCACTCCTTGGCTTGTGGTTGCATCACTGTAATCTCTGGCTATGTGGCCATTTTATCTTCTCTTCTTATCTGTCAAATCTCTCTCTGTCCCCCTTTATAAGGATGCAAATGATTGTATTTACTCCCCTACCCAGATATTCCAGAATACTCTCATATATCAAGATTTTAATTTAATCCCATCTGCAAAGCTCCTTTTTTTTGGTCATATAAGTTAAAAGATAAGGGTATGTTGGTGGGGGAGGGTGTTATTCAGCCTGCCACACTGTTACTGATTGCTAAAACATGACTTTTCTATCACTTGAAGAAGGGGTTGGATAAAAGAAAAGGGCTGAGTAGTTCATCCCAGCTTGGGACACTTTATAGGGCATCCTAGGTTCCTAGGGTCCTCCCTGATTTAAATTACTGAATAAAAGAGAACGCTGTTTTCAGTCGGGTTGAGAGTCTCCAGATAAAAGAAGTAAATTATATAAAGTTTTTCAAGCTACCTTAAAATCCTCCTTAGGTGGATTAATAAAGAGCTATTTAAATATGACCTGTGTTTCATCCAAACAGCTATACCATGTAAACTAAAAGAGTCTCAAGTTGCCCTAGGCAGTGTGGCTCAGTTGGCTGGGCATCATACCCCAAAGAGCAATGTTGCTGGTTTGATTCCCAGGCAGGACACATGCTTGGGTTGTGGGTTCAGTCCCCAGTCAAGGAACATAACGAGAGGCAACTGATGAGTGTTTCTCTCTCACATCAGTGTTTCTCTCCCTCTCTTTCTCCCTCCCTTCCCCGCCCTCTAAAAATAAATAAATAAAATTTCAAACAAAAGTCTCTAGCAGTGTCTACATCTCAAGGTTCTAGGGAAACTACACCATATCATTTTACCATCTTTCAGGTCACCCGTTGTCATGAGCAGTTAATTGTATAGGGCTTCAACAGCTTTTCAAGGTTAGTGGCATTTGAATGTTTAGATTTGGTCCATAAGTCTTGAATGGTTTCTAGCATGACCTCACCCTAAAATTCATTCTGACCTAAATCATCCAGCTTGCTGGCCTGTGCCAACTAAATATACTGGATAATTACACAGTATTGGACTTTGCTTTGGTTGAATACACACATTTAGCTTATCTAATCAGGAGAAGCAATGTAGCAATGCAACTTAGAAAAGTAAAAACACCAGACCTCAGCTCTAGCACTGGATTTAATGAACAATGCTTAAGTAATGACAAAAGCAATATGTGAGAAATAAAAGCAAGGGACCAAGAGACCTTGCCAGTAAGCTAGCGAGACATTGAAAGCTTTCCTTATAAACTTCAAAGCCTGCTTGTTGGGCTTGCAACTCAGCCCGGCCCTGAGCTGCTTAGGAGTAAAGTCAACTCTATATTAACTCTGAATATTTTCATATTGCAAAATGTCCAACGATAATGACACCCCTGAGCTGCTAATTGATTGTGAAATGCTTTAAAAGTTTTATAACAGAAAGAAGGTACAATTAGTTATTATTAGATCATGCAATTCATTAACCTTAAAGGGCAAACAAAACCTCAACGGCAAGTGTTTCTACATAGTTCCTGTGAGAAAACAGACTTGTCAGGTCGGTGTTCTCTGCTATTTGTAATGTCGCTTCCTCGCCAGAATGGAATTTGCAGATTTTGTCACAATATGACGTTTTCCTATAAATATGGTTTGGAGCAGAGATATGTGTGCTAATTTAGTTGGGCTGTTTCACTTAAAGTATAATTTGAGCATCATATCTAAAGACCATCCCTCAAATAGAAATGCTTTAAGTGTCTTCAGATCATACAGTTGAAAGCAAAAAGGGAAGTCATGATTTGGACACTCTTAGAAACCCATTGAAGGAATGTCACATCTACATAAAAAATAACGTTCAAAGCTATAAGGTTACTTTAAAGAGAAATATTTAAATGGAATTTACATAGTAATTCTTCTTGGATGAATTAGTATTGGTACTATCCCATTTTCTGTTCCCTAAAATATCTTCTCAATGAAAGGTATGATATTTTCCCCTGGGAACCACCAGCCATTAGCTGTAGGCTAGCCACTGCTCTAAACAGGCTCACTAAAAATTGGGAAACCTTAACTGGTATAAAAACAACAGACAGATCAATGGAACAGAATAGAAAGCCCAGAAATAAATCCATGCCTATATGGTCAATTAATATTTGACAAAGGAGACAAGAGCATAAAATGGAGACTTCCCGCCAAGATGGAGACATAGGTAGATACACTTTGCCTCCTTGCACAACCAAAAGAAGGGCAACAACAAATTTAAAAGCAAAAAAAAAAAAGCAGAACTGCCAGAAAATTGAACTGTATGGAAGTCCAACAACCAAGGAGTTAAAGAAGAAACATTCATCCAGACTGGTAGGAGGGGCAGAGATGGGCAGCCAGGGCAGAGAGGACTCACAGCAAGGTGGTGGCTGGCAGAGTGGGCTTTCCCACATTTGCGTGCGGACAAACTAGAAGGAACTACTGGGGAGTGAGACAGACCACACAACCCAGGTTTCCAGCATGGGGAAAAAAGCATCAAAACCTCTGGTGGTAAAAACCTGTGGGGGTTGAGGTGGTGGGAGAAACTCCCAGTCTCACAGGAGACTTTGTTGGAGAGACACACAGGGTCCTAGAACATACACAAAACCACCCACCCAAGAATCAGCACCGGAAGGGCCCAATTTGCTTCTGGGTAGCAGGGGAAGTGACTGAAAGCAAGCTGAGCAATTGGCATTGCTCCCTCTCAGACCCCTCTCCCACATACAGCACCACAATACAACCACATGGGTTGCCCCGCCTTGGTGAATACCTAAGGCAGACCCTTACAACATAACAGCTGTGCCAAGACAAAGAACTATGGCCCAAATGAAAGAACAGATCAAAGCTACAGGAAAGCAACTAAGCAATGAAGAGAGAGCCAACCTATTAGATGTAGAGTTCAAAACACTGGCAGTCAGGATGCTCACAGAAATGATTGAGTGTGGTTGCAAAATGGAAGAAAAAGTGAAGGCTATGAAAAGTGAAGTCTATGCAAAGTGAAATAAATAAAAATATGCAAGGAACCAACAGTGAAGGGAAGGAAACCAGGACACAAATGAATGATTTGGAACAGAAGGAAGAAATAAACATTCAACCAGAATAGAACGAAGAAAGAAGAATTAAAAAAAAAAATGAGGGTCTTAGGAACCTCTGGGACAACTTTAAATGTCCCAACATCCAAATCATAGGGGTGCCAGAAGGAGAAGAGGAAGAGCAAGAAATTGAAAACATATTTGAAAAAATAGTGGAGAACTCCCCCAATACAGTGAAAGAAATAGACTTCTAGGAAGTCCAGGAAGCCCAGAGAGTCCCAAAGAAGTTGGACCCAAGGAAGCACACACCAAGATACATCATAATGACATTACCCAAGATGAAAGAGAAGGAGAGAATCTTAAAAGCAGCAAGAGAAAAGGAGACAGTTACCTACAAAGGAGTTCCCATAAGACTATCAGCTCATTTCTTGAAAGAAACCTTGCAGGCAAGAAGGGGCTGGAAAGAAGTGTTCAAAGTTATGAAAGGCAAGGACCTACATCCAAGATTACGCTATCTAACAAAGCTATCATTTAGAATGAAAGAGCAGATAAAGTGCTTCCCAGAAAAAGTCAAGTTGGAGTTCATCATCACCCAGCCCTTATTATATGAAATGTTAAAGGGACTTATCTAAGAAAAAGGAGACCAAAACTATGAACAGTAAAATGACAACAAACTCACAACTATCAACAACTGAACCTAAAAAACAACAACAACACCTAAGCAAACAACTCGAACAGAAACAGAATCGTAGAAATGGAGATCACTTGCAGGGTTATCAGTGGGTAGGGGGAGGGAGGAGAACAGGGGGAAAGGTACAGGAAATAAGAAGCGTAATTGGTAGATACAAAACGGGTAGATAGATGTTAAGAATAGTATAGGAAATGGAGAAGCCAAAAAACGTACATGTACAACCCATGAACATGAACTAAGGGGAGCGGGGGGATGCTGGTGGGAGAGGAAGTGCACGGTGGAGGGAAATAAAGAGGAGGAAAAAAAAATGGGACAACTGTAATAGCATAATCAATAAAATACACTTAAAAATAAATTGGAAAGTGTCCCCAAGAAACAAACAGAAATCTTTGTGTTTGGTCTGTGATTAGTTATCCCATTGATTAGATAAAAGTTCACTGAAAGTGTTTACATCGCATGTATTGGGGAATTATCTGGATTCTTTTGATTGCTGGTGACAGATGTCCAACTCCACCAACCTAAGCTAGGAGATATAGTGGCTTTTATAGCCACGGAAGGAGTGAGGCTGGAGCTGGTCTTAGGGATGCTCATAATTCAGGAACTCAAATGCTCTAGGAACCCTGTCTCTATTGTCTCTGCTCCTTTCTGCATTTTGGCTTTTTTTTTTTTTTTTTTTTTGCCAGTAGAATTTATCCACAGGGCAAGGGGCATAGCACAGGCTGCTCTGGGCTTACAACCTTCTAGCTTAATGATCCTAAAGGAAGTTCTCTCTTCCAGGTGTTGTTGAAAATTTCCAGGGAAGGGCTTAGCCTGAGCGGCATGACTCTACATGGATCAATCTCTGAGGATAGGGAAACAGTATATTGTAACTGACCCAGCCTGAGTCATGTGCTTATATATTTCCATGATTAGTAGCTCAAGGTCTATTTATAAAAATAAATAAATAGATAGATAGATAGATAGATAGATAGATAGATAGATAGTACTAATGAGAGAGAGAAGAGCTACAGCCACAGCCTCAGCCACTAAGGAGATTGCTGTGCATTGAATACCACCCTCCCTCAATTGGTACCTATCGCATTCCCTACAGGCACACGGGTAGACATCCCTATTTCGCAGGGCACAGTGTCAGACAGAACAGGGTTCAGTCAAAGGGGAAAACCATCCTCTGGAACAACCCTTGCCCTCCCCCCGCCCAGAATTCACATGTTTGAGTCCTAACCCCAGCACCTCAGAATGTGCATGTATTTAGAGATAGGGACTGTAAATAGGTAATTAAGTTAAAATGGGGCCACTAGGATATGACCTGAATCCAATTTGACTGGGGTTCTCATAAGAAGAGGAAGATTTGGACAGAGGCACAGAGGGAGAAAATGACTATCTACAAGCCAAGGAGAGGGGCCTGAAAGAGATCCTTCCCTCATAGCCCTCAGTCAGAGCCAGGCCCGCTGACTCTGGACATCTTGATCTTGGACTTCTACCCTCCATGAGACAATAAATAAGTTTCTTCTACTAAGCAACTCGTGGTACTTTATTATGGCAGCCCTAGCAAAGGAGTACATCTTACCGCAGCACCATTGCCAACATCAGGTGAGTTTCTCTCTTTCCAAGGGAAGAGGAGCCCGTTCAACAACCAGCTGTTGCACAAAACCATAAGGCACCGGATGTTATGCACAAGAGCCACAAAGGGGAAGGAGAGGATATAAGGGCATGTATTTTGTTTTGTTTTTTCTTAACCCCCCATGTTCACTAGCTGAACTATTCCTATTCAGGAATAGCAATTTCAAGGCTCCTGTATAACTGTCATTACAGGCCCCCCACTCTCATGCCCACAATCTAGACCCATACCCAACCATGACACTCTACCCACTGAGCCCAGGGCACTGCCTCAGAATCTTTTTAACACAATGTTCTAGGAAACCACTACAAATAAACCAAAATTGCCACTCAAGATGAAACTTACTTGCCCTACAAGGCAGAGGCTACTTATTGCCTACCCAATATCTACCTTCTTCTTCATACTGAGACATCCCTGTTTTTATTCACTAAAAGCAACATTTTTTACCTTTTCTTCTCTCTAATGCTGGTCAATGAGATATAATGGGAGATATTGATTGGAAGACTCCTCAAAATAAGGACAATTGAACAAGATATGCTATTCTGCTTTCCCTCTTCAACTTACCTGCTTTCTGGAATGAAACTGTGATGTCTGGAAGTCCAGCAGCCATTTTGGATTATGAGTCCACAATGATGATAGTAGCTCACACAAAGATGAAGGGGAAAAAGGATGGAAGGAATCTGCTCTCTTGATGATCGTGAAGCCTCCATACCAGCCCCAGATTGCCTACAGCCAGACTCTTCTGTGTTCAGACTACGATTATTTTGGGGTTTTTGCTGTATCTTGTCAGACCTAAAACTTGACCTAAAATGATGGTATTTTAGAGGTATTGTACAATAGCTTGCTAAACACCAATTATCAATATCTTCTTATTTGTGTCCTTCTATTATAGAGACTAGATAGCTAAAAATTCAAATACTTACTTCCCTTCCTTTCAGCTGGGATGATCATATAAAATGTAAGCCATTGAGATTTTAGTAGAAGTCAGCTGGTGATTTTTGGAAAAAAAAAGATTATCCTTTTTTTCCTTCTTCCTCTTTATGCCTGGAATGCAGAAGTGTGGCTGAGTGACTCAGCAGCCATTTTGTCATAGTGAAGAACAAACATGGGTACAAAAGGAATCAACAAGCTAGAGATGGCAGTGGAAATATGGAAAGGGCCCAGATCCCCTATAGCATTGAGCAATTCCATGAACCCTGGGCTACTTATCTCTGAACCTCTTGTGACAATAAATAAACTCTATTTGGTTCAGACACTTTGGATGGGTTTTCTGTTATTTGGGAACAGACTTGAGCTGAACAGATTCCCAACACCATCCCTATATTAGCCCTTCAGTTTTCAGCTGAGGCATCACCTCCACTGGGATCACCCCAAGACTGGGGTTTGTATTAGTTTCCTTGGGCAGCCACCCACATTACCACAAACTGAGTGGCTTATGACAGTATACATTTTATTTTACCATAGTTCAAGAGTCCAGAAGTCCAAAATCAAGTGTCAGTAGGGCTGATTGATTTTCCACTGATACTTCTAGAAGCTCTGAAAGATCACTTACCTGACTCCCAGCAATCCTTGGTGCTCCTTGGCTTTAACTTTATCACTCCAATTGCTGCCTCCATCTTCACATGCCCTTCTCCCCTGTGTGTGTTTCTGTGCCTCTTCTCCTCTTCTTATTAGGCCACCAGTCCTTGATTTTAGGACCCACCTTAATCTAGTATGACCTCACCTTAACTTGATTTTATCTTCAAATATCTTATTTCCAAATAAGGTTACATTCATAGGTACTGAGGGTTAGAACATGAACATACCTTTTTTTGGGAGACAGAATTCAGTCCACCACAGTGATTGAGCCCTTTTATAGCTCCTCTGGGGACCCATGGTTTACATTGCCACACACAACACTCAGTTCGTTATACAGGGTGGGGCAAAAGTAGGTTTATAGTTGTGAGTATGCAAAACAGTTTATTTGTGTATTATTATTTATTAATAATTGTATTATTTTCCATATGAACAACTATAAACCTTCTTTTGCCCCATTTTGTATTATAAAGACTCTGAAGCTGGGACTTCAGACAAGATTCTAGTTCAGCCACCTCACTGATTATTTTGGTGCCCTGGACAAGTTTTTAAGCTCTTCAATAACTCAGTTTCTTTGTTAGTAACATAGGAATAAAAACACCTGCTCTCTCTATAGACTTGATGTGAAAAGCTGCTGAAATAATGTAGACAGATAACACAGCCTAAAAAAAAAAATAAAGCTTTTTCAGGGAGTAAGACCTTCTAGTCTTGCTCCCTTTCTTCAACAAAATCATCATCATTCGTCTCTGGTTTTCAAATGCCTAAGAATGAAAAGAAAAATAGGAATGAGCTTGGGTAGCTGAGATCAACAGCTAGAGTCAAGCAAGGGCTCGACACGTTTTCCACTTGCACAGGTTCTCCCTAAAGGCAATTTAGGAGAGCAGGTCAAGGGAAAGCAGGAGAGCAGCTTGGGACTCAGTGGGGTCATGGCTGAACCTGAAGGAAATGGTCCTTGGATGAAAGGCTAACAGGCCTCCAGGCATTTCACAAACGCCAGCTTCCAAGGCCTTCTGCATTCTCCCAATTGTATCTTTCATAGTGACCTGGACCTCACAGCCTTGCCATTATTCTTTTTGTTTTTTAATTTTTATTGCTATTCAATTACACTTGTATACCTTTTCTCCCCATCCCTCCACCCCACCCCAGCTGAACCCACCTCCCTCCCCCAACTCCATCCTCCCCCTTGATTTTGTCCATGTGTCCTTTATAGTAGTTCCTGTAAACCTCTCTCCCCACAGCCCCCTCCCCACTCCTCTCTGGCTAGTGTTAGATTGTTCTCAACTACAATGTCTCTGGTTATATGTTGTTTGCTTTTTTCTTTTGTTGATTATGTTCCAGTTAAAGGTGAGATCAAACAAAGCATGAAATACAATGAAGCCGCCTATGCATAATCCCATTTTCCTTCCTCCTCCCCATTGTTTTGAAGTTGGTGTGTATCCTCTGTGCATATATTGATGCTTTTCTACATATGTAGGTAGTTATGTAAAAATGTTCACAGTCATTTTGTACATTTAAAATTTTTCCCAAAAGATATCATTCTCTATATATCCTTCTGTGCTTACTTTTTTCACTCACCGTGACTTTGAGATTTATCTGCGTTGCTACATATAAATCTAGTTTATACATTTTAACTGCTAAATACTTCCTCTACTCCCCTCCTGAGGAATGATTAGGCTATTTCCGATGTTTTATATCAAAACCAGTGTTTCAGTGAACACCCTTCTGTATTTCTTCTCATGCCTGTCTATGTATGAGAATTTCTCTAGCTCTAACCACAGCCCAAATCGCAGTGCATAGGGCATGTGCATCTTCAATATCACAGAAATTGTACATTTTAATGTCACTTAAGTTAATCATGTTTTCACTATGTTTTGAATGTTAGTGTCTTATTTAAAAATTCTTTTCTACACGTAAGGTCCTACATATAGTCACCTATTTTCTTCACCTGTTTACATGTATGCCTTTAATCCACCTGGAAATTATTTTGGGGCATGGTGTGGAGCAGGGGTCTAACCTCATACCTTTCTGTATGAGTAGCAGGTTGTCAGGAACCATTCTTTGAAGAGTCCGTTCCTTCTCCATTGATTACTGCTCCATCCTGTTGGTACAACTATTCTTCTACATGGGAGACTAATCCTGAGCTCTTTGTTCTTTCCCATTTGTCTACGTTGACATTAACAGAACACTTGAAAATTAATATAGATTTAGCTCTGACCAACGTGGCTCAGTTGGTTGAGTGTTGTTCGGCAAAGCTAAATGTCACCAGTTAGATTCCTGGTAGGGAACACGCCTGGGTTGCAAGCTTGGTCCCCACTTGGAACATGTGTGAGAGGCAACCGATCAATATTTCTCTCACACATTGATGTTTCTCTCCCTCTCTTTCTTCCTCCATTGCCCTCTCTCTAAAAATAAATAAAAATAAAATATTTTTTAAAATTAATGGAGATTTATAATGTTTTAGTGGCTATATAGCAAGTTTCCTTTTAAATTCTTCAAAATTCTCTTGACTTTTTTTGGCTAAGTGCCTTTTAAAGAAAAAGATTTGAACTAGGTGAGTCAAGGCTGACAACTTAAAGCAATAATGTATCTGATAGAAAAAGTTTAACTAGAAACCCCTCAGTAAGTTTTATCAATGAGTAGAAAGCAGGCTTGAGAAGTCTAAACATAAGAGACCTTCAGCTAGAGAGAGGAGGCAGGGGTGTGGCTGATGTGGCCAGGCTGGTGCAGAGCCAAGGCAGGGCATTCTGGAGAGGTGGGTACTCAGGGAAAGGGGCTTGCTGCTGGGAGCCCCTGCATTACAAGGCCTCTAAGCCTCAGTTTACCCGTATCTAAGATGGATATAACAATACCACCATCTCAGAGTTGTTTTCTAGAAGATGGTAATAATTCACCTAACATCATGCTTAGCATATATTAAGGAGGTACTTAATAAACAGTAGCTGTACTTTTTATCATTCTTAATTATCATCAGTTTATCCAGAGTTCATTCAGCAATAGTGATGATCCTCATTTTCTGGAATGAATTTTCACACATCAGTTCAGGATGCACTTCTCTGATGTGGTAAATGTCTCCAAGATGGCTACCAACATTTCCTTGCCATCCTAATTGTGCATGTTGACTTTCCCACCAAGAGGTGGAGTCTGTTTCCCTTGAATTTCCTCTGGCTTCCTCACTTGCTTTGACCAACAGAAGTGATGGAAGTGACACCATGCCAGCTCTGGGCCTATCTCATAAGCGTATAAAAAGTCTGACTCTCTGAGCTCACATTCTTGGGACCCAGCAGCCATGCTGTAAGGAAGTCCAGGCTACCCTGCTGGAGGTGCAGAAGCCCTGGAGGTGGAGACCCAAGGGGACAAACAGACCCCATGGAAAAGAGCAGAGGCCCCCAGCTGACGTCAGCACCCAGACCACAGCCATGTGAGAGACAGGCCTTCCTGGACCTGCCAGCCCAGGGCTCCTGCCTGCTGAATGCAGCTGCAGGATTGACCCCAGACAGCACTACGTGGGGCCAAAGAACCACCCAGTCAACCCACAGACTTAAAGAAAATAATAGTTTGTTGTTTTAAGACACTAAGTTTTGGTGTGTTTTCTTATCTGGCAATAGGTAACAGAAAGAGCCATAGATGCTACATGATGTTTGTAGTCCCCACAATACTAAGGAAGCCTGTTTAATCCATAAACATGATACATTTGCAATGAAAAACAATAAAAAATTTGACATACTATCCAGAATGCCTAAAAAACGCAAGAGAGCCTGGAGTATTGGCATGAATACAAAGACAAGGACTCCCCATCAGATCAGACAAAAATCAGGCAAGCACTCATTCTCTCTGAATTCCTGTTCTTCCCCCAGGGCACTCTGTTTTTTAAACAGGAAAGAAGAGGAAAGGATCTTTAAAAAAAAAAAAAAAAACCTCTGTTCCAATCACGTTACAAACTTAGGCAGAATGACTTTCACAGCTTCAGTCAAGTTTGTCAAAGAGTAATTTTCTACCTTACTTTCACAAGACACCAAACTTCTCTGAGGCCAGAGGAAAAATCCTTTTCTGACAAAGGTGAGAATGGAACTAGATTCGTTCCAATGTTTCCTTTCCTTCTGGCTACTTTGCACCCTCAGGGATACTGAGGACAGGCCCAGCTTAGCCCTGCGAGTGGCCCGGCGAGCAGTTAGCCCAGAGATTCCCTCTGTGGCAGGACAGGAGCCTACTTTTGATTTCCTGCCATCACTGATCTGTTAGCCCCAGAGTCACGGTCAACCGAAAACACAAATCCTGGGTCTTTGGGGGCCGATTCACAGCTTAAGTCTGAAGAAATCCAGTGTGGCTTCTTGTTTACACAGGGGTCAGATGGAGGTGGAATAAACTGAAAACCAATTTTGACTCCAGCTTTACTAAGTAATTTATGTCAATGCAGACAGAGATCAAAGTTTTCCCAGAAAAGGAAAGCAGGCAGGTAAGTTACTGAGGCTCTCGCAGTGATCTTTGGGTTTTTTTTGCTTATCTTCCCTTGCCATTCTTTTTACTTTTTAAACTGCTTCTTTGCCTCATTATTTCTGTATATAAATGAGAAGACTTTTTATTAGCGAATGGCCCTGCAGGTGACACCCCTGTGTGTTGTGTCCCCCACCCATACCAGCACACCCCAACCTTTTCCTCTGAGCCCTGAATCCAGTTGCGGCTGTCATGAAACATTAGTGATTTTTAATGACAGAGTATAATTACAGTGATAGAAATTATCACGCAGAGAATAATTCCATGCACCCACCAGCACACTCAAATACTTCCAGGGTGCTTTAATTTGCAGCCCTGGACTCCCTTATACTCCATGTGCTCTGGGGAAAATTCGAGAAGGTGTCCGAATTCCCTCGTAGCTTCTGAAATTAAGATGCACGAAATAGGGGCAGTTTTGACAGAGCGGAGAAAGTAGGATGTTTGCCTGACTCTAAACCCACACTGATTGTGGGGAGACTTGCTACAGCCACAGCTCAGCCTCCTTGCCACAGAGAGGAAACTAGGGGAGGGAACACCCCGGGTGAAAGGTCGGGATGGGCCTCCTGAACTCCGTTTGGCCAGCACCTGTTATCGGCTGAGGTGGGCACTTTAGACAAGCGTCTTCTCACCACTAAGTCTCACAACAGCCCTCTGTGTCAGTGTTGCTGGCCCCGTGTTATGGACAGTTACTTTGCCTGGCACACTCCCCTCCCTACGGCCCCAACTCCCTTCATCTAGTTACGTTCTCCTTGTGCTTAGGCCTCGGGCAGTGCTACGGCCTCCGAGAATGTTTTCCTGACTGCCCCTCCCCGGGCCTGGGAATTCCCACAGGAGCCTGCGTTTTATATGCTGTGGGGTAATTATTCATTTACTTTTCTGTCAGCCTCTACTAGAATCCTGGAGAGAGGAATTTTCATTGTTTCATTTTTGTGTCTCTCAAACTTAGCCCAACGTCTGTCCTTTGATCGGTGCTTAACAATCGTCTGTGGGGTGACTGTCTGCGGCGTGATCTGAGTAAATCTCCGCTAGGTGTACAGTTTCTATCGCTGGGCACCGGTCAGGCCCCTTGATTCCAAAGCCTTATCACAATAGCTTCTATTCATGACCTTTCATTAATGAGTCATAGTATTTAAAGCATGGTTTCATCAAAGAGAGAGGAAAACTCATTATCCAAGTATGAATTGATGTTAGAGGTGTAGGGAATCCTCTGACCTTCTTGGAGAATGGGCTGTCAGTGATGTTGCGGGTGAGAACAGGGTTAGTCCCTCAGCACTGTGTAGGGTGAATTAGCTGTTTGTGTACACATCTCCTTTCCAATTCTGCTTCCTTTCCAACCCTTCTGTGCCCCTGGGGGTCACTAGGGATGGAGGATAACAGCGCCTCCTGCTGCCTCTCTTCACAGTCCAAAGATTTCACAACACACTGAAAAACACCCAGCTCAAGAGTTTAATCTTGTCCCATTATGTGCTGAATTGTGTCGCCTCCCCAGAATCCGTATGTTGAAGCCCTAACCCCCAACACCCCAAAATGTGGCCAAATTGGCAAATAGTGTCTTTAAAGAAGTAATTAAGGAAAAAAGAAGCAATTAAGTTAAAATGAGGTTAAGGTGAGTGAGTCTGGATCCAGTATGGCTGGTGTCCTCTTAAGAAGAGATGAGGACACAGAGACACACCTGGAGGGGTGGGGGAGATGATGTGAAGCTCAGGGAGAAGACAGCTGTCTACAAGCCAAGGAGAGGGGCCTCAGAAGAAACCAGTTCTGCTGACCCTTTGATCTTAGACTTCTGGCCTCCAGAATTGTGAGAAAAGTTTCTGTTGTTAAACCACTTAGTCTATGGTACTTTATGGTACTTCGTTATACCCAAGTATAACGAGTATACTAACATACATATGTTAGTGCTAGCACACTAACATATACCCAAAGGTAAAAACTGTAACAAACTACTTTAATTTTTAAGCTCTGGCAAAATAGTGTAAGTAGCCAAGTGGTGGCTTTTAAGCAGTAGATGGCCATGTGGGCCCACTGTTTCTACACCAAGAAGGTTTAGGAAAAGAAATTTAGGGAGACTGACAAAAGTCTGCATAATCGTACAGTGTTCTACCTCCATTACCAGCAAGAGCATCTCAGTGGGCCATGCTGCAATTAGAAACATTTCATTTCCTCTATATGAATTTACATTGCATTGTGTGTTTGTGTATTGCTGATGTGTGAGTGCATCCCAGTTCCTAACAGTTTTTCATAGGATTGCTCTGAAGGCTGAGGAGGGCTATGTGCACCTCATTTCAGCTAAGAGACCTGAAGGGAGACAGTGAAAGCCCATCCTGAATGATTCTGTTGAATTCAAGACTGGACTGTACAATTCAGACTTTGTAAAATGATCTGATGGGATTTCTGTGTTCCCAGCTTGTCCCAGGGCTGGGGGGACAGATCTTAAGGCCAGAGAAACCCCAAAGAGTAGGGAACAGGATTTCCCTAAAGGCTGATGATTTTTTGTACTTTGACACTTGAAGAATGTGCTCCCCAAGAGGAGGTGGTCCACCTGAGGGTAGAGATCTGGCTGGGAATTGGGGTGTTCTCCTGAGGGGTGCCCTGTGAAGGAATGGACTTTGCTCTTGTTTCCTATTAATTTTGAAGACAGTCATTTGGAGATTTGTCTTTAAGATATTTTCTGTTCACGCCCCATTTATTATAACTCCCTTTAGTTATACTAGTTCTTTGGTAAAGTCTAATGCACCTCAATACTTTCACGCATAGTTTGATGCATAGTCAATACTTATTGACTACATGGTAAGAAAGGATTTTGAACAATGGAGGGGGTGTGTAAACTGCCCACTCATACCCTTTTGCTCATGTCCACATAAAGGGGCAAAATCCTATTGAGACAACTGTGTACTGGGGGTTGGGGATAGCAGGCAGAGGGACAAATGAGAGGTGACCCACACCAGAGCTGGGAAGCAGTGAGGAAGGGTGGGCAACACAGAAATGATCCCAGTGAGTCAGGACCATGACTGGAGGAAAGTGGCCTCCAGGGAAGGAGCTTGACTTTGGGATTACAAGTGGGAGCTGCAGGTGTAGGTAAAGAGGAAGTGCCCTAATAATTTGAAAGTGGGCTGAAACTTCCTCATGAAGTGATCATTAACCTCAATCTTTTTGATATGACCATTGTTTTTCACCCAGAGTGAGAAAGACTAGATTGAGGGTGAACTGTTTCTCCTGACAACTGTTTGGGAGAGGACAGAGGCCCATTGTTCTCCAGGACCTTCGCAGAGACTCTGGACCAGTCATGCGTAGTCAGTGGGGCCCACTTGGAGCCCTCCCACCAGACCTGTCTGGACTCACTGATGCAAGACCCGGGAGAGCGTCTGCTCCACATGCCCCTCAGCAGTCTCTGCAGCCCTGGCCCTGGCAGTTATGGAATTCGCAAAGATTTATTCTGGCTCTCACTTTCCCCAACTTTTTCTTTCCTCTTTCTACCACAGTAAAACCTGAGGAATCTTATGTAAGTCTGGCCCTCAATAAACTGTACTTTGGGGGAAAAAGGTCAAATCACAGGTAAATAAGTTAAGATAAGGAATTTATTATTGTAGTCATTTTTTAGGCCCCAAAAGGGCCAAAATAATACCCTACTTTACAAAGATTTTACTTAACAGACTCATATCTGTCAGCTCATAGTCTTCAACACAAATTTCCAGGATAGGATATTCAGATATTATCTCCATGTGATAATGAAGGAAACTGGGGTTCAGAGAAACTGACTCATTTATAATCAGGCCATGTGATTAGAAAATGATAAACTGGGCCTCAAACCCAGCCCTTGTGTGATTTCACATTCACATTCTTTAATATCCTATTAGCATTTATTGAGGGCCTACTATGTGCCAGGATCATGTTAGGGGTATGATTTATTGTCTCATTCAACTGTCCACACATTCCATTACAAGCAAAACCTCCAATCCACCACCAAATGTTTACGCCCAACATGAGCAACATTTTGAAGAGATTGCCAGGGTAGGATCCTGTTCAGAAACTTCTCTTTTGATAGCTCAGGGAAAAGAAACAGTGCTGGTTATAGTGACTCTTTGGATATCTGTTCTCGGCATAGAACACTGAGGTTGAGCTTGAGTCAGTCCCACACTTTAAGAGTCTAGACCAGAGCTGACTAACTGAACTTTCTGTAAAGGTGGAAATGCCCTATATCGGCACTTATCAATAAGTAGCCACTAGCACATATGGCCACTGTGCACCCAATGTGGCTAGCGTGACTGGGAAACTAAATTTCATCTAATATGTATTGCTTTAAATGTAAACTTAAATAACCACACATGGCTATGGGCTGCCATATGAGAGACCACAAGGTTCTAGACTATCAAATTCAAATCTCAAACCTGAATTCTCTGAATACCACTACCCTAAAGTGGATATAACAAGATCTACTTAACAAAGATCATGGATGTAAAGCGTTCAGGAGAAGGCCTGACACCTAGCAGGTGTTTTCTTTTTCCAGGGCAGAGGTGGGGCATGGTTGTAATCTCTTGTTTAATGACTCTAATCCCAGCAAGACTGTAAACTCCATGAGGTCAGGAACTCTATCTCATTTGCATGTGCATCCCTAGCAATTAGCATACTATGCATAGTAGGTTCTCAATAAATATTGCCAAGGAGGAATTGAATAAAGGATTGAAAGCTGAACTAAAGTAAGGCCAACAAAAGGTGATTGATGCTGACTGTCCCCTTTCCCCAAAATGCATTTTTCCTGACCTGCACTCAGAGGTAATGCCATCTGCCAATATTGGAAGATATTACAAGAAACAGTACGATAACATTTGTGTTAGTGCTGTTGTAAAAATATAGTTGAGGGTGTTGCTCACTGTGTTAAACAGTGAGACTGAGATTTTTTGATGATATTCAGAAGAAAATTCTGTTTTAGAGTAGAATATAACTACTTAGAGTCATTATGTTCTGTTTTATCTCATGACACACTCAACTATAATAACAATGAAGTTTTCATGCCCATATTGGCTCCTACAGAGTGTCTGGAAAATCTGGAAACATTGGATAAAGTTATTTTTAAACAGTATGCTAGTTACTTTTTTCAGATAATGTGCTGAGTAATATGGATATGTGTCCAAAAATGGGCCTCAGAATATCAGATTATAAATCTGTAAAAATATTTAATCTACTATTTCCCCATTTTGAAATTTTATTTTTGCCATTCTATTGTATATTGTACTTTTTCTCCAGATTAACAATTAGCCCCACTACTTACATTTGAAAATGTAACTAACATAATGTATAACAATAAGCTTACTCTGCATTTCCAGACTTTGGTTTTTTTAATCATATTTTATTGATTAGGGTACTATAGTTGTACAAGCTTTTCCTTTTTACCCCCTTCTTCCCAGCCCCCCTGCCCCTAGGCAATCCCCACACCATTGTCCATGTCCATGGGTCATGCATACATATTCTTTAGCTACTCTGTTTCCTGTGCTGCACTTGACATCCCCATGACTGTTCTGTAACTACCTATTTGTACTTCTTAATCCCTTTACTTTTTTGCTCATCCCCTCAACTGCCCTCCCATCTGGCAACCATCAAAACATTCTCTGTATCTATGAGTCTGTTTCTGTTCTGCTTGTTTGCTTAGTTTGGTTTTTAGATTCAGTTGTTGATAGATACATATTTATTGCCATTTATTGTTCATATTTTTCATTTTCCCTTTAACATTTCATATAATAATGGCTTGGTGATGATGAACTCCTTTAGTTTTACCTTGTCTGAGAAGCTCTTTTGCTGCCATTCAATTCTAAATGATAGCTTTTCTGGGTAGAGTAATCTTGGTTGTAGGTCCTCACTTTTCATCACTTTGGATTTTTCTTGCCAATCCCTTCTGACCTGCAAAGGTTCTTTTGAAAACTCAGCTGACAGTCCAATGGAAGATCCCTTGTAGGTAACAAACTGCTTTTCTCTTGCTGCTTTTAAGATTCTCTCTTTAACTTTAACCTTTGGCATCTTGAATACTGTGTGTCTTGGTGTGGGCGTCTTCAGGTTCATTGTATTTGGGATTTTCTGCACTTCCTGGACTTGTATATCTGTTTCCTTCACTAAGTCAGGGAAGGTTTCTGTCATTATTTTTGCAAATAGGTTTTCAATTTCTTGCTCCCTCTTTCCTTCTTCTGGCATCCCCATGATCTGAATGTTGGAATGCTTGAAATTGTCCCAGAGGCTCCTTTCACCATCCTCATTTTTTTTAATTCTTTTTTCTTCTTGCTGTTATGATTGGGTGTTTTTGCTTCCTAATATTCCAAATCACTGATTTGAATCTCAGCTTTATCCAATCTACTATTGATTCCCTGTAAATTGTTCTTCATTTCAGTTAGTGTATTCTTTATTTCTGACTTTTTAAAAATGGTTTCCATGCCCTTTTTTATGCTGTTGAAATTCTCTCTGAGTTCATCTGCTTTTCACCTAAGTTTATAGAGCATCCTTGTAACCAGTGTTTTGAACTCTTCATCTAGTAGTTTGTCTCCATTTTGTTTATCTCTTTTTCTGGAGTTTTGTTCTTTCATTTGGGCCATGTTTCTTTGTCTCCTCATTTTGGCAGCCTCCCTGTGTTTGTTTCTATGTATTAGGTAGAGCTGCTGTGACTCTGTGGCCTAATGCAGTAGGTGTCTTGTAAGGTCCAATGGCACAGACTCCCCTATCATCCACGCTGGGTAGTGAGATGTGCTCACTGTGTGAGCTGTGTACACCCTCCTTGTGTAGTTGAGCCTTGACTGCTGTTGGCCGGTAACAGGAGGGATTTACCCAGGCCGATCAACTGCAAGGACTGGCTGTGACCACTGACCACCAACCTCCAATCACTGTGGAGTATCTGCTGTGCAGAGGCCCACTCCACAGAACAGGACTTACTTCAGCAGGGCTCTTGTGCTTGCTGAATCCACCTCTCAACTGTATCACTTGTGGAGGTGATTGTGTCATGATGTTCTGATGTGGTCTATAATTCTCCTCTAGGTGCGCAGGCTCTGAGGCTTCCCAGGAGGTGCAGGCCAAGGTTAGCCGCCACCTGTGTTCTATCCTGTGCTGCCCAGCATAAGCTACAAAGTGATCTGCAGTTAGGTGCTACTGGGCTGGGCTTGAAGGTGCCCAAGAGAGACCAAGCTGTGAACCAAGGCCAGCTGTGTTAGTGCTGAGCCTGGGACCACTTAGCAAGAGGTATGGGGCTCACTGAAGCCAGATGCCACTTGTTTGAAAGAATTTAGGAAAATCTGAAACATGGGACAAGACAAGCCATTTGTAAAAAAAAAAGCCAGAACTGGAAACAGCCTGAGTGAGCCTGAAAGCTGGGTGGGGCAAGGCCTCAGGGAATCACAGGGGAGGGACAAACAGTTTGAGCCATGTTGATGGAGTCTCAGATATGGCATCCGCCTGCCGGCTCTGTGGCTCTGTGGAGCGAGGGCTCAGAAAAGGAACAGTGCCTCTGCCAGCACTTCTGTCTGGGAGAAAGCTGTCCCGCAGCTCTCACCCTGATACCAGACACTTTAATTCCTCTTTTTATGCTCCTGGTGCCTTTCAAGTTATTGCCCCCCATGCTAGAGCTCAAAATTAGTGAGTCTGAGTAAGCCCGTGTGCAGGCCCATTAAAGGGAAGTGCCATGGAGTCCAGCAGTTTCTGTCTCTACAGCCTCAATCCCTGCTGGTTTTTATAGCCAAAAGTTACAGGACTTATCTTCCTGGAACTGGAACCCTGGGCTGGGAGGCCTGCTGTGGGGCTGGGACCCACATTTTCCTCCCGATTTTTATCTGCTACACATGTGTGTGGGACCAGCCTGTTCCATGTCTCTGCCCTTCCTTCCAGTCCCGATGTAGTTTCTTCTTTAATGCTGTAGTTGTAGGACTTTCATTCAGCTCAATTTCTTACAATTCTGAATGATGGTTGTTCTATAGTTTAGTTGTAATTTTGATGTAGTTGTGGAAGGAGGCAAGCCATGTTTACTCTGGCTGCCATCTTAGCTTTCTCCTGCATTTCCAGACTTTTAAAGCTTAGACCCAAATCTGTGTCCCAGCTTTGGTCTAGGATTGTTCTGTTGTAAAGAACAGAACCCACTCAAACTAAACAAACTAAGAAACAGGTTTCTGGAAGGAAATATCACACTGGCAGAGAGAACTATCTCTCTCCCAGGAGACAGAATCCAATTACCTCTGTCCATTGAATGCCTTGCCCTCTCCACTCCCCAATTTCTGGTCCAGTCAGCAGTGGCCCCCAAACCAGGCCTACCATAGCTGACCACACAGCAAGGGAAAAGGGAAGAAGTGGCTGGCACATTCTGTATAGTTTAGGAGTCCTTGTAAGCTATATTAAATACTTTTAGGAAAAGATGGGGAAAAGAGGTGGCATGAGGGACTAAGAATGCTGGGAAACAAAGATGCAATTATCATTTATTTAATAAACACTTACTGAGCGTCTACCATACAAAACTGTCTAAGAAACAGTTCCAGTAAAACCAATAAAATTTAGTCTCAGTGCTAACTTGGCACAAGTTTAAGGTTGCCAACACCTGCTCTTCAGCTCTCATGTTTTCAGGCCAGGATGATAAAAGTCAGTGTTCAGAACGATGACTCAGACACCCCAAGAGCTCACACCACCACAGAAAGACAAACTTCTAGGCTCATGGAACTGTCTGAGGACAGCAAAATGGACTTGATTATTCAGAAATATTTTCAACAAGACCTGGACAAAGAGGCTTCAGAGTTCATTTTAAGTTAACACTTTAATAAACAGAATCTTCCATGTAAGCCCTTAGTGTAAATGATTCAAGTCAATGAGAGTAGATAAGTAAAAAAAGAACTTCAAAATAAAGAACACTTTTTTTTAATAGAGGGATATCATTTGGCGGTAGATGACAGACACAAAGTGATTTATTGCTGCCTGCATCATCTGTGGGCACCTGCAAAATGATGCAAAGATACGCCAAAACAGGGCAACACACAACTAAGCCGACTGTTCCCAGGCGTCTGACTGCAGAGCTTCGGGAACGTCGCGGAGGAGGGCCACTGCGTAGTGATGATCACGACAGCTAACATACCAGGTACCACTGGGCACTTAGGGTACAATCTCTTACTTAAATAAGATGCATGTGCATATGCACATAAGCATGTAAATATACATATACAGACATACATACATGTTTTGTGGAGAAGTAGGGGTCAGTATCACCCCCATTTTACAGAAGAAGAAAATGAATTTCAAGGAGTGAATAAGATCTTTGGATTACCCAACCCAATCTGTTTTTAATATCTTTTTATGGGCTAATAAGTCAATGTCTAAAGAACAGAATATAAAGTTGGAAGTGAATTAGGTTATTACTCAGTAGCTGTCCTGAGATCCAACCCAGATAATTCTGGCCTTGAAATGGACTTTGGAGGGCCAGCATTAGTCACTCATCTAAGTGGGTTTTAATTCTACAATTTAAATCAGCAACAACCTCCACACCAAATCATGCAGAGAGGTGACCATCACTTATCCATAAGGAGTCTTACTCCCGGGTTCAGCTGTGGAACTCAGCCAAGAGTCTTTTTAACTCTAGCGCACATGTGGTGGGGTAGCATAATCGCATTGAGTCAAGATCAAATCTGGCAACAGGGAAGTCATCTATTAAAGTAAATCATTCAAAGATCACAGCAGAATTGCTTGTTAAAAGAGATCATAAACCATGGTGCATGTGTTGATGTTAATTAACATTTTTATTATTGTCATTTTAAATGGATGGCGTAGCAGACTGTTTGTCGGTTCTGGAGCCCCCACAACTTGCCTCTAATGAGTTGACCTTATACAATTAATGAAATCAGACTATGCTGTAAAAGTTGGGGCTGAGCAGCCCTGTAAGGGCTTCTCAGCAAAATCAACACTCAACAAATGCTGCACTGTTGTTTGACCAGGACAGTGGCAGGTGGCACAGAAGAAAAAGTGAAGTCACCTTTGGCACAAATATAAGATTAGGTAACCTTGAAGCAACTGGAGAGGAAAAAGCACTTACATTTTCAGTTTTGCGGTCACCGGTGTGGGGAACACTTGGTCCCTTACATTTCTTTCACTTTCTAGTGGAGCATTTCCTCCTGGTCCTACGGGCCTTTTCTCCAAGCTTTTAAACAGAAGGATACAGCCCTTTCATTTCTCTGCCCACTAACTCCCGAGTGTGTTTGCTCTTCTCTCTCTCCTCCCCTAATCAAACTGCATTAATCTACTTCAGCATTATCTTGCTTCACTCTTTTCTCAGCCACAGGGACAAAGGGAATCCAAGAGCAGAAAGCAAATGACCAATGACGCCTGTGGGAGAGCAGATGGGCAGGGCCACTCTGGAGCGCAAACAGGCCCTCTGCTGCCCAAGCCCCACCTGCATGTCCTGTTCATTCCTGTCTACTCCGTGCTCCCAGGTTGGGTGCTCCCCACAGTGCACTGCACTTGTGAGCAGTTGGTGAGGTCATAATCTGACCAGCTATGGCAGCTGTGGAAGTTCTCAAAAAAAAGGATAAAAGGGACTATGTAAAGTTAGTTTTAGTCTTGTTTTTTTCTTAATCCTCACCCAAGGATATGTTCATTGATTTTAGAGAGAGATGAAGTGGACAGAGAGAGAGAGAGAGAGAGAGAGAGAGAGAGAGAGAGAAATATCGATCAGTTGGTTGTCTCCTTTAAGTGCCCGGACTGGGGATCGAACCCACAACCTAGGTATGTGTCCTGACTTGGAATCGAACCTGCAACCTTTTGGCATATGGGACAATGCTCCAGCCTACTAAGCCACCCAGTCAGACCTAAAGTTAGTTTGTAATGCAGGCTTAATGGAGAGTGAGATATTCTGAAAAGGGGTTTCATAGACTAGAACATTTAGAACCATATACATTAGATATATAACAAACTATTGTAGCACTTAGGGTAGGAGGAGGACTTACTCTTCACTGGACTTAAATCCTCTTACACATTGTGGATTTTGTATCATGTGTATTTTTTTTAATTAAGTTTCAAAGGGCCTTAGAGTCATCTGGTTGAAGCTGAGATATAAGGCATGATGTTTTAAAAAATGGAATCCTCGAAAACTATTCATCTGCCCCTCCCCTAGACCTCCCTGAAGTCCTCTCGAATGGAGGCCACCCAGCTGCCCCTTCCCCACACTTGCCCACAGAATAGTCTCAAGAGTCATGGGGCAAGAAAAGAGCGGGGGGCACATGGGGCTCGTGTAGTGCTGCTTTGAAGTCGCTGCTCCGGCATTCTCAGGTGAACACTGCTCCTTCACAGCTCTGGCCCTCTGCGTATTCCATGCTCATGATGTCTACATCTCTTGACCTACACTGAATGTACAGCACTCTGACTGCTCTAAATCCTAATCTAATTTGTTCTCATGTTTACATGTGAAAGCTGAAATGAGTTAAGAAACTTTATGGCCCCTGGGTGCTAACACTGGGATTCGGATTCCACCACACGGCTCCCTCCTCTTACTCCCTGTGCTGTGCACTGTGATTCCCTTCTGTCACGTCCACATTCACTGAAGAGTTTCCATGTGATGTGGTATTAGTATCCTCTCCTTGTCTCACCTTCATGCTGGCACAGGGAAGGAGCCATGGAAGGGCAGGTAGTGAAGGTCAGAGGGCCACTCGGGGTAGGGTGTAGGGAGGCAGAATTAAAACAACCTGGGAAAAAGAACCATCACGATCATCCAAGCAGTGCCTCCTCCTCGCTCTCTCTCACAACACCGTCCCCCCAACACACATGCAGGTGCACACACAAAATCCCTAATGACTGTGGGCTCTGCTGTTGAGAGTTTTGTTTCTCTACTTCCTAGAGTCTGAAGCTTTGGCTTCGTATTTCATCTTTTATCAGGAGTATCACTGAAAGACTCCTGGAGGGGAGACTAGACAGACAGGCCTGGCAGGTGCCTGGTGAATGGATGGAAAGAACGCCGCCTCCCATGGGAAGGCGCAGTCCAGGCTGGACCAAGGGTGGGACCGGGGAGCCACGTCTGACCAGAAGCAATAGGCTGACACAGGAAAGAGAAGGAGAGCAGGGATTGGGAAATTTCAGAGGACAGCCGAGGAGAGGAGCGTTTTTTATTCTTTCTTCAAAATTCACAAAGCAATCATAGAAATAAGAAAGCTAATCATCTCCCTTCCCTTGTCCCCTGGCTCACCAAAGTTCTCAGCCATCCCACAAAACCATCACAATGAAAACAAACTACAAGCAGAGCCTGAGTTCTGGCATTAAACAGGAATTTATCTTTGGTTTTCAAACTTAGATGTGGTTGCCATATCCTATTAAGGGACACACACACACACACACAGCCTAAAGAGAAAAAGTATCTAGACAGGTACCTTTGTATCTTTTAACTTTCCCACAGCTTGCATCCCAGGCAGCAAGATGTTGTTTGAAGTTCCTACTGGAGAAGGACTTCAAAGAGAAATGCTGAAGGATTTAAACAGCTTTCTGAATATGGCCAAACTCAGACTGTCAGGAAGATTCATGTTGTAACTTCTTTCCTATTTCTCCTCACGCTTCTTCTGCCTTCCCTTTTGTTTTTCTCCCTTGAGGCACTCTGATGTTTTCCTTTCTCCCCTCTCCCTCCCTTTTTATCTCCTTCACAAAAACTACAAGACAGAGAAGCTAATATGGTTGCTTTAACTGTATCACGTGTTTGGGGAGTTAGGAAGCATAAATGCCATACCTCATTAGAAGACTGTCAGCCCAGAAAAAAAAATCCAAATAGGAGACCTGGGAGCGGAATACCAGAAGATACCAGGGAGGAGCTCACAACCAGTGAGGTGGGAAGAGAGGCGTCTTTGGGGCTGATTTTACTTAACCAGCTGGGTGGATGGCAGCTTTCACCAAGGTGGACACCACAAGCACAGGGCCAACCCTGCAGCAGGTCTCCAAAGGTATTATTTCTCTCGGATATTTTGGCAGTGCATAGAAGCAAGGTCTTTAACATTATGCCACTGCTTTGCAAGCCAGTGTGACCCTTGTAACAGAGATAACGGTGGCAAAAAGAACCTTGATAATTTTTAGAGATGTCATTGCTATGGGTTTGAGCATCCATGAGAAAACCTCAGGAGGACAGTAAAGAGCTCCACGTTCAGAGTCAGCTAAAGCAAATAACACTGACTGTGGGCCAAACGTGTGTGAGCAAGCTTGCATTCTTACCCTGGAAGCCTCAAAGCCTGCTGGGGAGGTAACATGTAAAAATAGATAGATAGCGGTATAGATATATATAAAGTATAAACGCAACAATAAGGTTAAGGCCATATATATATATACATATACGTATATATGAATTTACTCTGCCTGAATGAGTAGAAACAGTTCCCTAAAAATATGTAGCCTCCACTTTCTCCTGCCCTAACCAGCTGCCTTCCCTTCTTACCTCTCAGCAACCCCATCTGTGGGCCTACACCCACCCAAATGCTAGCTTTACTGCTGCCTAGACAGCTGCAAAGATTCCTCACCTCTGAGAACTCCTAGTCTGACACTGACCCAGCAGCTAGTAGTGCCTTGGCCCTTTCTGGTCCCTCAGGCTTCTCACTTTTAGCCAATTTCTGGCCAAAACTACCCATTCAGTCCTTGGCCCCTGCCTAGACATTTTTTTTTAAGAGAGAGAGAGAGGAAGAGAGATTTGTTGTTCCACTTATTTAGGCATTTATTTGTTGACTCTTGCAGGTGCCCTGAATGGGGATCGAACACACAGCCTTGGTGTATGAGGATGATGCTCTAAGCAGCGAAGCTACCCAGCCAGGTTCTCCTGCCTAGACTTTTGAGACACCTGACTTCTCTCTGTTTCTGTCCACTGGTATCCTACTCTCACGGGTCCTTGGCTTACCCCACCTAGTGATCTGGCTGTGGGGGGGCTCCACGTGCAGGCCCCCCACCCCCTGGCTCCCACAGATGAGAATAAATCTACTAAGACATGATCTGCTTGGGGAGGAAAGGTGGCCGATCTCTCAAAGGAGAAGGGCCAGAAGTCTTTTCCTCAATGGGCTTTTATTGGGTTCAATTTGCATAGGAATACAGGGCACATATGTAAAGCTCAATCACTGTCAGGCAGTAATGATCAAACAATGATAACATTCAAAGAACTCTGAGGGCTGATTTAGAGTCAGGGTCAGATAGCTAAAGGGCCATAAAACTTTGGGGAAACAAGGTCATTTCTGGCTTGGACCCTTATCATTTAAATTGAGAGTATTAGCAAAGCAGGTTTCACAAGATTTTGTGCATTTTTTCTTAGGCCTGATCACCCTGGGGAATCTGCCTTTTCCATCACAGGGCTGCACTGCCCTCTGTCATTGTTTCCGGCTTAAGTCAGGCAGGGGAAGTAGGCAGCCAAGAGATTAGGAGACTTCTTGCAGACAGAATGAGGACTCAGGCTATGTCAAAGCGGAGGGGCGAGGGTCCATCACCTCCTTTTTCTTATAGCCCCCCAAGTCCTTCCCCGAGGGCCTCTTCATTACCGTCCCTGTCTTAGGTTGTCCCTCCCTTGAGGAATTTAACCTGTCATTGGCTAACCAGTCATGCACTGGGGGACAAGCAGGGTAGAGTAAAGTGGGCAGAGGCGGTGCCCCTGCCAGGGAGATAAGCTTTGTCTCCTTAGTGGCTTATGGTCCCAAAGTCTCTTACTCAGCCTTAACCATGGGGGGTTACAGCTTCTGAAACCAAGCAGGGTGGTTCCCAACAACTGGCTAATGCCCAGACCCCAAATGCCTCCTACTTTACCCTCCCCCTGGACTGATGGAGTCCTGCTGTATGTCTTGTTGGGTGAAAGGCCAAGATCTAGCATTCTTGCTTTAGTTAAGTGAGTTACCTTATAATAATAAAAAAAAATGAAGGAATGATAGATTTCCTCTTGCTATGATGTGTTAACCCTTCCTAAAAGGAATTACCCAACCAGTCTCTATAAGGTTTGGGATCCAGAAAGAGGTCTCTGTGGCTTTAAGATCAACCAAGGGGTTACCATATCAGAGAAAGCATCTTCCCCTCTGCTAGTTATAAAATGAACTAACCCCACAGAGAAAGTCAGCAAGTATGGTTACTACTTTGAAGAACTCCAGAAAGTACTATAGCTAAACCATCTAAAATGTTCAGGAGGTACCAATAGGCTGGGTTTACTAGGGTCGGATTCCTTGTGTGGCTCTGGTCAGCACGAGGAAGGGGCAATGGAGAGCTAACAAAGAAGACAGCCCGTGCCCGCTGCCTGCTCTCCCCTCCCCCTGCTCTGTTCACCAGATGAGGAAATACTGTTCCTACTTTGCAGGGAGATGATGAGGCTTAGGAGCCTTGAGGTCGGCAGTAGCAGCTTAGGCCAGTACCTGGCACATAGTAATAGTTTAATTAATGTTTGATGAACAAATGATTTGGACTGCTTTCTACCCCATTTTCAATCTTCCAATTGAGTATTCCTTCAATTAACACTTCTTGAATTGAATTCAAATGTTATTAACAGAGGTTAGGGACCCTTTCTAAACTGTTGGCTTAGGATACCCGCAATGTTTCACTACAGCAATCATTCGCCTTCTGCTTAGGCAGCATGTGATCTTTGGCCAAACACAAATTAATTTGGGCCCAGTCTAATTTGGATCTTAAGGTTTCCTTTCTTAAGTTCAATGTCACTGAGCTGTGGCCCTCGGGTAATAATAGTCTGGTATTTAAAGGTTGGAATCTCAGTTTTAACTAAGGTTGAGAGCAGCCAATTGAATGTAATTGACTAAGAGTTTTTTATTTGGACAAATTTCAAACATTGATGTGAAAATTATATTGTGTTTTCTTCTAACATCATAGGAATCCTAAAAGGGAGATTCATCTATGTCTCTTTCTCTCTCTCTCTCTGTCTCTCCCCCACTCTTTCTCTGGAGTAATTCTGAAGCATCTAATCAGAATCTAAATAACAATGACCTAGATACAGCTTTGGAAAACAGTGGAAGTGCCTAAGGATCACGTTCCCTGAGACTGAAACGCATCTACCTCTTCTGTGAAACCCAGCCAGTGACGCATGTGCACAAGGGACCTACTGAAGATTAGTGGAGCCAGGACCCAATGCAAGGAAGAAAAGCTGCTATATTTTCCTCAAAATAAGAATTCATTCTCCCAGAGATCTTGCCAGGATCCAGGGATTTAATATGGCGTTTTCTACACCTTGTAATGATCTCCCAGTCATAAAGCCAGTCCCTCTACAGCCTGGTCTAAGTGAGCACATCTGCTTGCCAAGACTTGGCTGCTTCTTAGTGCAGACTGGCTCCAGGTAAAACTGGAAAGATGTCTAAGTTTGTCTTTGATGACGGCCAGCTCAACTTTCCATACCCTTCTCTAACCTCTCTGTGCTACTTCCCTTTGCCCAGCTACCTTTCAGATAACCAGGCCCTCAGGCACAAGCTCTTGGAAAGGCTTGACAGTGAATTTAAATAACTGGATTTCCTCTTCTAAAAAGTGTTACCTCTGGAATGAAAGCCTTTGTCCCTCCTAATTCTGGATGGAGGAATGGGGAGAAATATGCGTAGGTTGATGGGCATGCATGTGTGTATGTGTCTACATGCCTAAGGAAGGCCTTCCCAGTGCCTTTCGGGTTCAGCAAACGTATAGGATAGTCCAAGCACTTCGGAAAGCATGTGTGGGGCGTGGTCGTCAACCTTGACCACACTTTAGGATCACTGAGGGGGCTTTGGAAACATACCCACGTCTTGCCCATACTCCAGCCTAGATGGTCAGACTCTCAGCCAGGGTTTCTGACCACCATCACGGAAAAGCACAGTTGGGCTTTTGGCACTGGCAGAATCCCAACCCTGATACTTAGGAGTGGCATAATTTTGAATGAATTACTTAACTTTGGCATATTTTAGTGCCTTCATCTATAAAGTGGGGTAGTAATGCCAATCTCACTGAGGTGTAGGCCAGGTAAATGACTAAGAGGTGGTGACTTTGGTTCCTTTGCCCCACTCTGCTGGGCATTGGGCTAGGTGCTAGAAATCACACAAAGAACAATGTGTTATGACAATATCTAGCCTCGAGTAAACAGACACCTCCCTTTTGACAAAAAGTTTCCTGTGACAGTCCCCCAAACTTCCTCCAGAGCAGTAATTGCTCACTTCTGGATGCGCATTAGAATGATTCTCAGAATCTTTTTAAAATGCTGATGGGTATTGGCTCCATCCCAAAGATTCTGATTTAATTGATGTGAGATGATAACTGGGCACCACTATTTTTCAAAAGCTTCTAATGTGCGTCCAGGGTTAAAAGGCTACTGTTCTAGAACAAGGACAGATCCATTACTGTGGCACAAACAATAAATAAGTGGTCAAAAGACAGCTTTGCTTTCCAGCTCCACCACTTTCAGTATGCATGTGGATATATCACATAAATTCCCCAAAATTGACAATGGAGATAATGTTGTTTGGCTTAAAGCATAGTCATAGGATCGAATAAGATAATGTAAGTAACAGTGCCTTTTAAACCACCACTCAGCTCGTCGTTCTGACAATGACAAGGCCTGGAATTGCAAGTCATGTGGTCGGTCTGCCACTCTTCCGGACACTGGCCAGTGCCAGGGGGTGGGATGGAGGATTTGGACATGGAAATACGGAGGGACGTGATGTTGACCATAACAGGACTTTGCCCACTTTCTCCAAATGGGAAAAGAGAAAGCTTTTCTCTGGGTTAAAAAATCCATCAAACTTCATCCTAACTGGTGTGGGTCAGTTGAGTGGAGCTGCATCCAGCAACCGAAAAGGTTGCAAGTTTGATCCCCGGTCCAGGCCTGTACGGGAGGCATCCAATCGATGCTTCTCTCTTACATCAATGTTTCTCTCTCTCCCTTCTTCATCTCCAAAAGCAATGGAAAAACATGTCCTCAGGTGAGGGTAAAATTTTTTTTTAATCCATCAAACTTCGAGGCAAATTGAAATAGCAAATTTCTCACCATCCCAAGCAAGTTATGTAATATGTAAACAGTTGGGGGGGACTTCTTATTTCTGTAATAACATTTCTGCTTCCCAAATTCAGCTTCCTCCTGTTCCTAACAACACTCCCCCATGGACAGGTCTTCAAGGTGGAGTGGAATAGTTCATTATTTTAATCACGCTGGTCCTGGGTATTGAGTTTAATTTAGCTGCCTGAGCTCTAGGCTACTGGGACGCTTTCAAACCTGTAGCCCCTGGCCCTGTAAATCAGTCTGAATGTCAGCCAGGAGATGTGAGGCAGCCTTGTGTCTACAAATACCACTCATTACTTCTGTAATGTGAAAATAACAATAATGTTGCACTTAAAACACTCCTTTGTGACCTTTCTTAAATACCAAGAAGGATGAATTGGGGCAGTTTTGTAAATGCTGCTCTGATCAGCTGTCCTTTCAGTGTGCAGGCATTCTTTGTGGGCTGCGGCCACACGCTGTCCCACCATTTTTTTAGACCACTATTCTTACCCTTGGTTCTGTCTTTTGGGAGTTTCATAAAACATCAGAATCTCAGGCCCCACCTCAGACTTAGTGACTCAGAACCTGCCATTTTAACCTACATTTTCCACAGACGATTCCCATGTACATTACAGTCTGAGGAGCCATGTCTGACAGAATCATCTCATCAAATCCTTACAGACCGAAGTGGCAGTTATGCCCCCAGTTCACAGATGAAGCAACTTAGACTCAGATGGGAGCTTTGGCATGACCGGGTCAGGACCACGCAGCTAGTTATCGACAAACCAAGACCCAGATCTGCGGAATCCAAGAGCAGAGCACTTTCCACCTCTTGACATTGGCCTTGCAGGATTTGGTTATTTATAACTGTCGCGGAGAACACGGTGTCTATAGTTTATCGTGCACCCTCTTCTGCACGAAGCAGTTTCTTGGAATATTCTCAATAGATTAACTACAAACAGAAAAAGTGGGGGGAAAGTTCTGAGAGACACACTATCCAGAAAAACAAAGATGATGAAAAGTAAGGTTTCCATTGATAAGGACCCTTATAAGAAAGCCAGAGAAAGGCTTCAATCTACGAATTTCTGGTAACCCTGGAAACCTGCACCTCTATAGAACATGGATAAAACTCCTCAAAGGACTAGGATGAAGGTTAGTAACATAATGAGATAGAAAGCAGATGGAAGCCTTTGAGAAAGAAATCGATACCTGTACAGATGCAGAATACCAATAGAGAAAACACCCCCCACCCACCCCCAATCCCTCTACCCCCCACCCCCTTCCCCCAGCTGCTGAGGTAATCAGTCTCCTGAAGCAACACACTGGCTGCGTCCTAGGTGGGGCCAAACGTCAGGGGCTTTGACTGACAGCACAGGCCCCACCTCCTATGCTCTTCCCTTCCTGATCCAAACTCCAAGTGCCCACAGTTCCAGCAGTTCCAGAGGCTGAACGAAGAGCACACCACTAAGGAAAAGCACTGGGAATAGGTATGGGAAGATGAGCCAGCCGTGTGACCTTAGATATGTCACTTGTTATCTCTAAGTTTCAGTTTCCACATTCATGACACGGGGAATAACAAACCTGCCCTGCCTCCATTATAGACTTTTTGAGTACTAGCTACGTCGATCCACACGAAAGTGCTTGGGAGTTCATGATTCTATCATGAAGCCTGGTGATATGTATGCTGTTATAATGCTAGTATTTTCTTGGCCAAACCGGCATAGACCCTCAAAATTCACACTATCTTGCTTAAAATGGTCCAGTGCTATGAAAAAGCCATCAGCTTCTAGGCTGCCTGACTTGTGTGTCGGGCTGGGTACTAACAAACTGTGGAAGGTGTAATAATACATGTTGTTTTAAAAGGACTGGCAACAACCCAGAAAAGGCCCCTAACAAAGGAGCTCCCCCAGTGGCAAGCCACACTGCCTCATATTCCACTATGCAGCAGTATTTGCTTACTTGAAGCATGGCCCTTGGGGAGCTTGGAAATGCAAATGTCCCTAGGAAAGCATAGCATATTGACTGGTTGCCAGTCTCTTACACTTTATTCTGAATTAGTCTACCACAGATTCCTTCAGTACTGCTCTTAAACTCCCCAACCAAAGGAATTGAAAGGTAATTTCGATAGTGGGAAAAGGAGAGAATTTTGGAGACTGAGACACTGCCTTGAGAGGCAGACCTGAGTACAGTGCTGCAGGGGGGACATGAGAGGGCACTGGGGGCCTCAGAGGAGGTAAGAGTCCAAACTAGTGAGAGGAACACTGAACAAAGGAATGGTAGAGAGTGCTGAGTCAAACTCACTTTATATTTTTTCTCAAGGTCTAAAAGGGGAAGAATTGAATTCTGTGTTCCTTTGCCTCGTCTGACTCTCTCTTCAGGACAATTACTTTCCTTTTCCTTTCCTTTCCTCTTTGTAGCAGAGTTTAGCCTGACATTGCTGCAGGTGATGGAAAAACAAACAAAGTTCATATAACAATCTTGACCATTGCTCATTGTAAATCATTATTTATCCCAGACAAGTAATTATCTGCAAGGCTTTCCTAAAAGTAACATCTTTTAATAAAGTCCTTTAGAGTGTGTTGGAAGGTTTTTGTCCAATATGAGTTACCCATTTTAGGGCAAACACATTCAGGGTTCTAAAGCAGATCCTCTAAGGTGGTAGACAAGGGAAGTGTTACACCTTCACTGGTGTAACACCCTGCCTGTTTCCCCAGGGTGATCAGTGTCTGGAGAGCTAAAAACAGGACAATGAGAGGACAGCACTGATCCAAGCAAACAGAAACGAATAGCTTACACTTCCCTGATGGACCCTGATGAATTCTGTTCCCCAAGCCAGGCATTCGTAAACCTGTAAACTAGTCAGCTCATTCACATCCCAGTCAGTCACTGGTCGGTGGATATAAAACACCCAGGGTATCCATGGCAATCACCTTTGACCCCACCCTAGCTCCAAATTCCTGTGCTCCTCTAGTTTTGGTGGATTCCAGCCCCAATGGTCTTCCCTTACAATTCTGCCCTTACTCTCATCCATTGCATTGGACGCCTGGATTCGGATCCCAAATCTGATCCTCAGAAGTCTGTACTCAGTGCAATAGACTGGATTTACTCATCACCGAGGACTCTCATTCTCCTCCCCGCGGGAGGATTATAAAAGCTTGCTCTGTTAAGCTGCAGAGAAGCTATGGGCTCACTTGGCCAATGAGAACTGGGCAGGAGTGACATGTTTGCCATCTTTTTTGTCCTTCTTTCTCAATGACAGGAAAGGTTCTAGGGAGAAGCCATTCCACCAGCCTGGTCCCGGCATGGAGCAGCAGCTGGGCCATGTCGGACACAGGAGAAATAAACCTTTGTTATCATAAACACTGAGCTCTGGGAGCCTTATTTGTTACCGCAGCATAACTGATTCACACATCCTTGGATTGCTACCCTTTACAGGAACTCCAGATGGACAAGATACACAGACAGCCAGATGACTCCAGCCCCAACACACCTTGATGTGCAGAGACCACTCAGACAGGGAAAAGTAACATACTCAGGTATCCTATGATGCTGAAGCACCTGGGAAGTGGTGTATAATGTTCTGAGCCCCTTGATTTCATATCTTTCGGAGGTTTTTGGCCTTTTAATGAAGTCTCATCCCAGAATCTAGCATGCTACATATTGCCATGGTCCCTTCTGGGTGTGCGAGGCATTATCGCCTGAGAAGGCCGTCATGAAATCCCACGACATGGCCCTCTCTCAGGCCTTGTCGGAGGAAATTGACCATCTGCCCTTGCCTAGGCCATCTACTCATCAAGAACATTACCAAACTCCAGCCAATACTAACTACAGAATTGAATTTCTAAAAACCCAGCAGTAATCATTAGATATGTTGCTTTTTACGTCACGTTTTCTTCATGTATGGACTTTTCTTTCTTCTCCTTATTCACCTTCTCTACCATGAAAATAAGACGGCAAGTTCAAGACCACTGCTCCAGGGTCTGACAAACATAGGTTCTGATCAGCGTGATCTTGGGAATGTTTGTGCCCCCTGGGGGCTTCCCCTCCTTGCCTGTGAGTGTGGGATAAGTATTCAGAGGCTGCCCTTTGCTGTGAGGTGTGCCTGGTGCTGAGTACGAAGGTTTTCCCCAAACGGGGGCTGCTCACTGCTGTCACATTAATGAGCCCCAAACTTCCTCCTTATTGATAACAGATAAAGCCTAGGGGATATTTTGGGAAGGCATTTCCTTCATTAAGTTAATGTGTTAAAATTGTGTATGTCTGTGTGTATCTCCTACCCCCACCCCACACCACCTGGAGAACGTGTTATCTTGAGGATTCAGGTTATGATAGACTCAAGTAGCTACCAAATGGCTCAAAGTATAATAAATGTTCAACATAGGCTGTTAAATAGGATAATGAATGAACGGACTGAAAATGGCGAGTCTTACAAAATAATTTACTACTACTAATGCTTTCTACTTCTTTCCCCTGGGTTCTCTCAAAAGAAGGGATATGAATGTGTGTGTCTGACACACTGAACTCTTTAGGAGAGGAGTGTTGTGTTAGAAAAATATGTTCAAAAATATTCTGTTGAAATAAAGTTGGAGAGGAGAGGTTCCGCCCCTCTTGGCTAGTTATTGTTCATCGTTCTTTAACTCTGCCATGCCCCAAGGGGTTCGGCAATGAACAGAGCAATTCTGCTGTGCTGGCTGATTTTCATTGTGTTCCAGCTGGTGTACACAATTTATTAGCAGCAGTTACAGCCATCCAGAGATTTAAATTATACATGAAATCATAATAAAAATTTTAAAAGGTAGCCAACATCCCAGCCTGTGTTCAATTTTATAGATTGCGAAAAATAACAAGCATTTGGTTTTGTTCTTAAATAGATCCCGATCTTTCCCTTACCCGTCCGTCCTCAGTGTCTGGTACTCAACCAAACCCTTGTTTTGGTACATCTGTTCCGCTGTCATGGGACTCCTCCATGTTTCCTCCCAAGGCCTGGGATGGGTTCCAGAGGCTTCCAGGAGATCTGGATCCATCTAGATATAAAATAATCTTTGTTACTATCAACCACACTATTGTTTTGAAGTGCGCTGGAAATGCAGGGTAGTTCTCTCCCAAAAGCACACTCAGAAAGTACACTAAAATGCAGTGCTTTGCAAACTGTGTTCTGCGACTACCTGCCTCAGAATCCCTAGGATGGGTGTGTTGAAACACCGACTTCTGAGCCCTGCCCCAGACGGGCTGGAGCGGAATTCCAGGAAAGGAAGCACGGGATCAATGTTTTTAATAAGCTCCTGAGGAAAATCTTCCACACGCCATTATGAGAATCACTGGTACATCTGTTAAGAGCATGGGCTCTAGAACCAGGTGGGACCTGGTTTGAATTCTTACCATGTGACCTTAAGCAAGTTACTTAACTTCCCTAAACCTCAATGCCCACACATCTGAAAAATGACCTCACGGTGGGTTGGAAAGATAAAATAAAATGAGGTTATGCCTGCAAAGCAGTGCTTCTCAAACTCCACGTGCATAGGAATCACCTGGGGATCTTGATAAGATGCAAATTCTGATTCAGTGGATGTGGGTTGGAGCCTAAGAGTCTGACTTTTTCTAGCAAGTTCCTTGGTAAAGCCAATGCAGCTGGTCCCCTGTCCACAATTTGAGTAAATGCCAGACACATAGTAAATTCTAAATAAATGTTAGCTCTTCCATTTTAAGAACTGGCTGGGCAAGGACAGAAACATAGAGAGGCCAGCGATTTTTTTAGACCCTGATAATCCATCATAACTACCTGTGGTGCTTTGAAAAAATGCAGCTGCCTGGGCTCCCATCTCCAAAGATTCTGCTTCGGCGTCTTTACAGTGCAGCCCCGGGGTCTGTGTTTGTGAAGTGCGGTGAGTGAGCCAGGACTGAGAACCACTGGATCTAAAGTAAAAAGTATCTGAAATGAAATTTATTTTACAGCCACTACCGGATGTCAAAATGTTCCTCTTGTTACTAGTACAGAACGTTCATTCATCATTGCTGTAGACTGAATGTTTGTGTCTTTTGCAAAATTTCTATGTGGAAATCCTAATCTCCAAGGTGATGGCATTTGGAAGTAAGCCCCTGGGAGGGGACTGGGCATGAAGGTGGAACCCTCAAGAATGGGATTAGAGTCCTTATAAAAGCGTCCCCAGAATGCTCCCTCAGCCCTTCCGCCTTGTGAGGACAGGGTGAGAAGTGTCGTCTATGAACCAGGAAGAGGGCTCCCACCAGGCACTGAATCTGCTGGTGCCTCGATCTTGATCTTCTCAGCCTCCAGAACTGTGGGAAATAAGTTTCTGTTGTTTGTTTGTTTCAGTATATCTTTTAAAAGAGATTTTATTTATTTATTTTCAGACAGAGGGGAAAGGAGAGAGAAAAAGAGGGACAGAAACATCAATGCGTGGTTGCTACTAGCACACCCCTACTGGGGACCTGGCATGTAACCCAGGCATGTGCCTAGACTAGGAATTGAATTTGCGACACTTTGGTTTGCAGGCCAGCACTCAATCCACTCAGCCACACAAGCCAGGGAAGTGTCTGTTGTTTGTAAGCCACCCAGCCTACAGTATTTTGTTACAGCAGCCCACGCAGACTAAGACACTCTGGTGCCAGTCTAAAGCATACTGCCTGAGTCGTGGCTGTGAACAAAGGAAAGAGAAAACTTCAGTCTTATCTCCTAGACTGCTCTAGCAATTCATTACAGGGCCAGTTTCAGTTGCTTTTCTTTCCCTTACTACACAAAGGAAGAAAGGGTTACAAGAGGCAAACACCATAAAGGCTCCATCCAACTTCATCACTTAATAGCTGTGGGGTCTCAGACATGGTACGTTAACTCCCTGCTCCTCAAATACCTCATCTGTAGAACAGGGGTAACGTCTAGAACACCTATCTCATACGCTTGTTGTGAGAGTCAACGTAGAGCCCACCGACCAGCAGCTCCAGCATTCCCCGAGCGCTGGTTTAAAGGCAGAATCTCAGAACTACTAAATAAGAATCCACATTTTAACCAGACACTCCTGCCCTGGCCAGGTGGCTCAGCTAGTTGGAGCATCATCCCACACACAAAAAGGTTGTGGATTTGATTCATGGTCCGGGCACATACCTAGGTTGCAAGTTCAATTCCTGGTCTGGGCACCTATGGGGTGGGGGGCAACTGATCAATGTTTCTCACATCTCTCTCTCTCTCACTCTTGCTCTCCCTCTCTCCCTCCCCACCCTTTCTCTAAAATCAATAAACATATCCTTGGGCAAGGATTAAAAAATGTTTTTTAACATGACACTGCCTCCCCACCCAGCAATTCCTTTGTAAAACACTGCTTTATGGTACTAAAAAATTATAGGACCTGCTTGATGATACTAAAAAATTATAGGAAAGTTTTGTAAGATGAAATAGCCCTTGTCCCTTAGGGTCCTACAGTCTCACTGGAGAGAATCAAGTCATCTATTATACACGAGCAATTAGAGACGGGTACAAAGCCAGCAAAATCCACTGCTAAGGAGTGTCCACACTTTCCAGAAGCCAAAACCATTAAAAAACAACAGCAACAACAACAGCATCAAACATTCCTTCTAGCTCTGATTATAAGAATCACTGTTTTCCAAGTGTCTCCACAATCAAGGAACAAATAAAGTAGTAAAGAATGATAATGTCTGTACATCACAGCGGGATGTAAGGATGGGATTGTTAAGACCAGAGTCGATTGTCTTGGGCACGGCTTCTGAAATGTAAATGGGCATCTTGTGAAAATGTAGATTCTGAGATGAGGCCTCAAATTCTGCATTTCTAACAAACTCCCAGAAGACCCCCAGGCTACTAGCCCATGGACAGCACTTTGAGGAGTCAGGTTGGGGATTCAGGCCGCCCAGGCCCAGTGCCAGCAGCCGTGAGGCTCAGAGAGTAATCAGTACCTTAGTACATCTTAACACATCTGTGGCTCCACAGACGGGAAGCCCTATTCTCACTCATATTAGAGTTAACTCATAATTTATATTGGAGCCAGAAGCTGTTGTTTCTGCACCTAAGTGCATCTTTATGTTTTTTTATTGTGTTTTTATTGAACTTATTGGGATGACATTGGTAAACGAAATGATACAGGTTTCAGGGGTACACTTCTGTAATACATCATCTTACACTGGATTGCGTATATACCACCCAAGTCAATCTCCTTCTATCAGCATTTAGCCCCCTCTACCCTCTTCCATCCCCCCAAACCCCCTTTCCCTCTGGTGATCACCACGCTGTTGTCTGTGGGTTTTTTTTCCTTAATTCCTTCACCTTTTTCGCCAAGTCCCCTAACCCCCACACCTCTGACAGCCGGCAGTCTGTTTTCTGTATCTATGTGTCTGTTTCTATTTTGTTAGTTTATTTCGTTCACTAGATTCTACATATAAGTGAAATAATGTGGTATTTGTCTTCCCCTAACTGACTTATTTCACTTAACAATAGCCAAGATTGGGAAGCAGCCTAAGTGCCCATCAGTAGGTGAAAGGATAAAAAAGCTGTGGTACATTTACAAAAGGAATAGTCCTTGGCCATTAGAAAAAAGAAATCTTACCTTTTGGGAAAGCATAGATGGAAATGGAGCGTATTGTGCTAACTGAGGGCATCTTTAGCGCCTCTTACACACGGAGTAAGGGTGGGTGGGAAGTCACCTGCCTCAGTGCGTAAGTACAGCACCACCTTGTGGTGAGATATATGTCAGCCAACGCTGTCCACGGGAAGGCAACGAACAGGTGACGATGCTACGGTTCTGCAACCTGGGAAGCCTGTGAGAGCAAACCTTTCCAACTCTCCGGAGCTGCGCAGTTTTGTTCATCTGCATGTCTCTCCTTGGAGCAGAACGACGTGAGTGCACAGTGTCCAGGAGCTACACCACGTTCTTTCTGTGGCACCTGCTTTATGCACAGATGCGTATCAGCTGCATCAGTTCACCCTTCTGCAAACTCCCCAGGGAACTGGTTTTATGGCACTTTTTCTTGGTGTAGCTTTCGAACCCCCACATTCCTGGGACTACATGTTTGATGCAGTCCTATACCATCTCCTTCTATCCGACTCACTATATAATTTTTAGCAGGAAATTTATCCATAAGAAAAGAATATCTTTAGTAAACATTTCCATGAAAGCCTGTGCAAGCTCAATATTCAAATATTTACATACTGTATTCTTACTGGAAAAAAATATCACTGGGGAAAAATGAATAAATTTGACTGCATAATATATTGATAACTTCTTTTTGGCAAAAACATCAAAAACAAGGTTAGACAAATGGAAAACTGAAAAAACATTGCCAATTTTTTAAAAATATTTAATACTCAAAGAACAAATCAAAAAGAGAAATAACCATAGTAGAAAAGTAGACAAAGAACACAACCTGGGAGTTCACACAAGCAACACGTGTACATATGGTCAATAAATCCATACACAAACACTCCAATAATCCCCAAATGCAAATGAAAAGAAAACGCTTTGCCTACGAGATTACTAAAGATGAAAAGTATTGACAACCTGCCTTCCGGTGAGCATTGGGTCAATGGCCCTGTCATGTGCTCTGTTGATGGGAAAATAAATCAGTCAAATGTGTTGAGTGTGTCTTTAACATTCAGATCTCAGAGGCAGCAATCCCCTTCCTAGACATCTACCAGAAGGAGATAATCTCACTACAAGATGAATATCCCTTCATCTGTATTGAGTCCTTGTATAAGGGCCAGGGGGTGGATTAGGAATTAGTGGTCCAGCTGAGAACAAAACAACCAAAATGCCTGCCTTCAAGGAGAATGCATTGTAGTCGGGGAGACCAATGGCAAAACATCAGTTGTGTGTGTGCGTGTGTGTTGATGGTGGGGGTGACGATACCGGTAAGAAAAACAAAGCAGGGTAAAGGCAGTAAGAAATGGAATGGGCTGCTCCTAACAGGGTGGTTAGGAAAGGCCTCTGTGATACAGAGACATTGAGCAGAGACTTGCAGGAAGTAGGGAAGCAGAGTGTAGGCACAGCTACAGAAAGATGATTCCAGGCCAAGGGAAGAGCAGGTATAAAGGTGGGACCAGTGAGTATGGAGCAGAGTGAGGGAGAGTGAAGAGGTAGAAGCTGAGGGGGTGGTCCTCTGAGACCACCCAGAGCCTTGTCAGCCACAGTAAGGCCATTGGGGTTTCACCGTTAACGAAACAGGCAGAACTGGAGAGCTTTGAGCAGAGGACAGATCGTCTATGACTTGAATCTGTAAAGACTCTCTGCTTCCTAGGTGGAGAATAGGTGGAACTGGGCAAAAGCGTGAGCAGGAGGACCCATCAGGAAGTGATTACAATAACCCAGAAGAGACGTGATGGGGGAAGGTGACAGTGGAGAGGGGTGAAGGTGGTTGAATTCTAGCTATGTTCTGAGGGGAGAGCCATGAGAATCTCCTGACAGAGCAGATGTGAGCTGTAAGAGAATGAAAGGTGTGCAGGATCAGTCAGATTTTTGGCTGAGGAGTACATTTACTGAGATGGGAAACCTGTAGAAAGAAACTTGGGTGAGATGAAGTCAGAGAAATCAAGGGCATTCCACCTCTCGAGTTTCAATTGTCTATTAGACATCTCGGTGGAGATGTCAAGTAGACACTTGAATTAAGAATCTGGGGTTCAGAGAGCGGTCTGGGCATATAGACAGTGTCTAGTCCTGGGACCAGATGAGATCTCCTAAGGAATGAATGTAGATGGAGAAGAGCTCTGCGGTCTGAACACTGGGATGCCCCACACTGGAGCGGGGAGGACAAGGAGAAACGAGCAAAGGAGTCTATGGGCAGTGAAAAGCAGTGGCTACTAAAATAGAAGAAAACATAAGAAAGTGATTTTGTGGAAGGCAAGTGAAGAATTCCAAGAAAGAACTGGTCAGTGTGTCAAATGCTGCAAGAAGGTTGAAGATGAAGGACCCCCTCTGGGTTGGACAGCACGGTGGTCATGACGACCTTGGTAAGAACTGTCTGCGAGGGCTGTGGAGGCAGCCTGGTTGGAGTGGGTGCAAGAGATAGCAGGAGGATAGAAAGTGAGGCTGGCGAGTACAACACCTCTTTCAAGAATTTAAGGTGTCTAGGGAAACGAAGAACATGGGCTGTAGCTGGAGGTGGAGTGACATCAAGGAAGTTTTTTTTTAAATCCTCACCTGAGGATACTTTTATTAATTTTAGAGAGACAGGAAGGGAGGGAGAGAGAGGGAAAGAGAGAGAGAAACCCGTAAGTGCCCCATCAGGGGATCAAACCCACAACCTAGGTTTGTGCCTTGACTGAGATTAAACCCGCAACTTTTTTTTGGTGTACCAGATGATGCTCCAAACGACTGAGCCAGCCTGCCAGGGCAGGGCACATTTATCTTTAAAAACGGGTGCTATTATCTGATATCTGTTTGCTAAAGAAAGGGTATGGCAGAAAGGAAATAATGACAAAAGAATTAAGGGAGATAAGATGGGATCCAGTTGACAAAGAAGGGATACCTCGGATAGAAGCAGACACAAATAATATGTTACACAATTGTTTATAATGGTAACAAATATGGAAAGTAATGAAAACTTCATCAATAAGAACTGGATAAGTGATACAATGCGATCATTAAAATTGATAGTGAAGATTCTGTATTTTTCTATGCAGTAATATATCCACAATAAAAAAATGATTTTTTACACAGAATACCTATAATTTGCCTAAAGGGCATTTTCTCCACTTAGAGCTGCTGCAGTAAGAAAGACTCTGCCCCGCACTGAAGCCCTCTTAGAGGCTTTGAATGGTCTTCACCCCTTCAAGGCTCCCCTTTCCCATCTACCCACTCCTTTACAAAAATCAATTCAAGTCCTGGCTGGGTGGCTCAGTTGGTTGGAGTATCATTCCATACACCAAAAGGTTCCAGGTTCAATTCCTAGTCAGGGCACATACCTAGTCTGAAGTACTTATGGGAGGCAGCCAATCAATTTTCCTTTCTCACATCAGTGTTTCTCTTTCTCTCTCTCTCCTTCCCCCTCCCTCCCTTCCTCTCTCTCTCAAATTAATAAACATGTCTTTGGGTGAGGATTAAAAAAAGAAAAGAACCCCCCCATCAATTCAAATCCCAAGTCTGCTACTAATTAGCTTCTTGCTTTTGACCAATATATTTAACCTTCATAAGCCTTTTTCTTCATCTGTAAAATAATTATTTTAAAATTTTGCCTCAGAAGGCTGTTTTGAGGATCAAAGAAGATAATACAAGTAAAATGCCTAGCATGGTGCCTGGCGCATAACAGGTACTGAGTACTAGGCTGTTACTACCTGGATTGTGCTACCTGTTTACTTCCCTAGGGCAAGACTAGTATGCTATGCGCACTCAGAGAAAAAAAATGAAGAGAGCACTCTTATCAATAGCAATGGCACTGACTTTCCTTCTTCCTATCTCTGGTGACCCTGGTCTCTTCTCTGTGTAATGCTGAGGGGGATTTTTAAAACCAGGAAAAACAATTCCCACAGCTTCTCAGTTGCCAGCAAACATTCCAAAATTTGACTAATCTGCCCTCTAGTGGTAGACATAATAATTGCCGCCTCTTTTCCCCCAACTGGAGTTGAAATATAAAAGGCCCCAAAAGGGTAGTAGCATCAGAGGTGTTTGCCTCACCTCCCACTGCTGGTCCTGCCACCACCACATAAAGCCACAAAAGTGCCTAACTAAAACTGTCCTAGTGCTCACTACCTTGCATTAAGACTTTAAAGGTCCTTTTTAAAATGCATACCTGTGCTTAGGAGGAACGTCTGCCTGTGAAGCCTTTAGTTTGAATTCGGCCAACCTGGGACTCAGTGGGATGAAAGTCAGCAAGCCCATGGGGTGTTAGTAATAAAAGTGAGCTTAAAGGGGCCTCTGGCTATTCCAGAGATGATGAGCAGAAAATGAAAGTCTCCAATATGCTTCCTTTGCTCCCTCAAAAATTGCAATTGTCTACCTAGCAGTAATACCTCAAAACAGTAGATGATATAATGAGGTCCCTTGGAAATTAGGTCATGGAGTAAAGGAATGCAAAAATTTCCTAGCCTAGAAGGTGATCCTCTTTAATATACACATTAGTATGCATTTGTGCTGGCGCGTAAGGAACCTTATATTTTGGGTCAAAGTCCTGGGGATTGAGTACCAATGAATTGGAGATAAGGGAATTAACTCACAGAAATGGGATAAGGCTTTTTCTAAATTATAGCACAGACTTATTTTTGAAGCTGGATAATTTATAATAGTCAGAAGACAGGCCTGAAAAGAGTCTTTTATCTAATATTTGTGGGTGCATATATCCGGTCACTTGTTAATCAGATATTTATAGAGGCTATGAAGTTCAAACACTGTGCTCTACTCAGCCCTATAGAGACACAAGATAAATCAGACAGGGCAGTTTCCTTCGCAGTGTGTGCAGTCTACCAGAGGATGTGGCATAGTCACGAAATAATTACAAAGCTTGGTAGAAGGTGCCATTGATGAGCAGAGACAGTTCACAACACAGCCCGCTCAGAGCTGGCTTGAACAGAAACACAGCAAGTACAGAGCACTGAGTAACGCAAGTTCTCAGTACATATTTATTGAGTGATTGGGGGTGGAGCAAAAAACGGGGTAAACAGAGAGAAATAGAAAGAGTATGGACTTTAGTGTCAGACACACCGGCTCTGTCAATTGAGCCATGTAACACTTGGGCAACTCCAGGGCTCCACAGAATGGCAGATGCTAGAGTGTTTAAGACTACTTTGGCCTTGACAGATGGGTAGGTTATAGATGTGTGGAAATAAAGAGAAGGGCACTTGTACCCCACTACTTACCAAGCACATGCTTGGCTTGACACTCCAAGGCATCATCCTTCCCAACAGGAAGACTACATTATAAGCAAGCAGCATGGCAGCATGCTGGGAAGATGAGAGCAGCCCTGGGAGTCACACACCAGTGGGTCCCACACCAGTAAGACGCGACGAGTCTCACACACTTTGCACATCTATGATACTCTGATTCTATGCTGTGAAGTCTTCACTTGTGAGTATATGAACAACACATTTTGTATACATCACACACAGTCTTCGTGCTAACCTCAAGAGGAAGTGTTACAGATTGAATTGTGCCCCCCTCCCCTCAGAATTCATGCATTGAATACCATACACTGGGTGGCTTATAAACAACAACAGTTTATTTTTCCCAGTTCTGGAGGCTGGGAAGTCTAAGATCAAGGCACCAGCAGTCTCAGTGTCTGGTGAGCACCTTCTTCCTGGTTCATAGATGGCTGTTCTGCTGTGTGCTCACCTGGCAGAAGGGGCAAGGGAGCTCTTTGGGGCCTCCTTTATGAGAATACTGATCCCGCCCTGACTGGTGTGGCTCAGTGAGTTGGGTGTCATCGTGCCGGGGTTGCGGGCCAGGCCCCCACTTGGGGGCATGCGAAAGGCACCTGATCAATGTTTCTCTCTCACATCAATGTTTCTCTCCCTCTTTCTCCCTCCCATCCCTACTCTCTAAAAATAAATAAATAAAATCTTAAAAAAAAAGAACACCAATCCCATCCAGGAGGGTTACACCCTCATGACCTAATAACCCCCCAGACACCATCACATTGGGGAGTTAGGATTTAACATGTGAACTTGGGGGGAATATAAACATACGGTCTATAGAACTGCCCATTGCAACTGTCTGCTGGGTCATCTGGCCACAGGTGGGGAAGGGATCACCTTTCCCACTAGCCATGAGCATCTTGAGAGACAGCTCCATGTCTTATATATCTTTATTCCCATTGTCTAGTAAGGAGCCTGTAACAGCAGGTGTTCATTAAAGGTTGAATGAATGCAGGAGAATGACGATCTCACTATATAATAAATAGTTAACCTGTGTGACAAGGGCGCTAGTTGTCACATTTCATAGGTCAGAGAAGACTTCATGGAGGGGATGGGACATGAACTAGAACTGAAAGACATGAAAGGGTATGAAGAGCACGTGCCACAACGTGCAGAGAACACTTGCATGACAGCGCATGCTGGGCACTGTCCTAAGGACTTCACACCAGTGTCTCATTCCATCCTCACAGCAGCCCTGCAAGCAAGTTCCGCTGTCACCCAGGCCCTGACTGCCGTCTCCTCCACTGTGCTGGGGAACGGCGCCCACTCAGACGTGCGGATAATCACTGCGTCCTTGCGTGGCTCAGCTGAGGAGCAGCAGCAGGAGTGTCATGGAGTAAGGTTGGATGGATAAGAGCCCCGTAATAATAATAATGTCTGCATAGTACTTTGTGGTTTACAAAGTGCTTTCAGATGCACTACTCTGTTTGTGAATAAGGCATGGTGGATATTATTATTCCTGTTTTACAAACAAAGAAACCAGGCTCGAAGCTATGCGTGACAAACTCAAACCCTGAGCTCTGTTCTTTTTAGTGTCATATTCTATCTAGAGGATCTGGAAAGCTGTTAAGAGACATTCGGAGTTGATGTATCATGTAAAAGAGCAGGGCAGGAACGCTTACAGAGGAACGTCTGGCGGCAAGAGCTGTCCCGTGTCATCATTTTCTGCAATGCTGAGGGAAAAAACAAGTCCGAACACACGGGCATTGAAGCAAGCATAAATTCGCTCTGCTAGCTGTGTTTGGCAGTGTTCTAGAGGAGCAGAATTCCTTTCAATATGCCTGTCTAAACAAACTACGATCATTTAAATAAATATTTTACACCATCACCAGACAAAAATACCATATGCATCATATTGTCAAGACACTGCTCCTTTTGAAATTGCTAGAGTTATCTTAGATCCCTACCTGTCTTCTTCCTGGTGAAGAAAGACACTGATTTATAGCTGGAATTCCTCCTTTCTGGAAACCACAGCGTGTTCAGCATATGTGCCGGATCCCCAGTGCAGCAGAACCACTGATTGTCTCCTCAATAGTCATTGCCTCTTCCTTCTGCGAATCCCAGCTCTCAGTTCACTAGTTCTGTGGGAACCTCACTTCAGGCTCAAACAGGGCAGTGGCTGGGTGTACAAGTGGGTGAGAAATGAACAGACTGTTGCACTTAACACTTGGTCTTGTAAGAGCTGTCCATTTGTCTGCACTGCCTTTTTGAGGTCAGGATTTTATCTGTCATGCACACTGCTGTATCCTCAATATCTGGTGAATATTCTTAAACAAAGGCCTGCACTTAGCGAGTGCTCGACGAATATTCAGTGAATGAATATGATGCAGCCCGAATGCTTATACATGGACAATCGCCATCTTGTTAAGATGTCCGGTACACAGATGCTTCCCAGATTCCTGGGTGAGAGCCGCCATGAAGAGAAATATGACACATCAAAAAATAACATGGCCCTGGCTGGTGTGGCTCAGCTGCATCAGTGTTGTCCTGCAACGCCGAAGGTCACACAGGTTCCATCCCCAGGCAGGACACACGCCGGGGGTGGGGGCCGGGCCCCCAGTCAGTTCACTGGTTCTGAGAGGCAACCGATCGATGTTCTCTCCCTCTCTTTCTCCCTCTGTTCCCCTCTCTCTAAAAATAAATAATAAATTTTTTAAAAATCTATAACCTAAAGTTAACACCAATCCATCACATTATGACTTTTCTGGACACTTTCCACCAAGGGAGGTAAAAATAACAGTGGGTTCTCAGTCCCATGCTCACTATGTCGTGTGAATTAGAGCTATTACAGTCCCACTTTATAGGCGAGGAAATGGAGTGGCTGATTTTCTAAATTAGGAAATGGCAGAGCTAGGATAAAAACGCCAAATCCAATATACTCTTTCCACCATACCTCATACCTGTGTCACAACTGGACACAGTCTACATTAATCAAAGAAACCACTGTTCTCACGTTAATGGTGGCGTGATCTGTCTCTGTGGTCTATTCACACTATGATCCGTATGCTTCCCCTTTCTCTTCTTTTTTTAAAAGAAGATTTTATTTATTTATTTTCAGAGAGAGGGGAAGGGAGGGAGAGAAACATTGATGTGCAAGAGAAACATCAGTCGGTTGCCTCTCACACACCCGCAACTGGGGAGCTGACCCACAACCCAGGCATGTGCCCTGACTAGGAATCGAACCAGCAGCCTTTCGATTTGCAGGCTGGTGCTCAATCCACTTAGCCACCCCAGCCAGGGTCCCTTCTCTATTCTATTACCCTGTCCTAAATTTATCTCATATGGGGTTTTGTGTAGAGCATTGATTATTCTCAAATTTTAATGTGTGTATAAACTGCCTGCAGACCTACTTCAAATGCAGAGGACTCTGGTTCAGCAGATTTGCGGGGGGGGGGGGCTGAAAGTCTTCATGCTAACAAGCTCCCAGGTGCTGAGGATACTTCTGGTCCTTGACCATACTTTGGGTAACAAGGGTGTAGATTAGTGTTATATTCACCGGCAAATGGAAACAACTTTTGGATGATGAGGGCTCTGACTCAATAGTGCTGATTCATGTTATATAAAACCTGAATCAGATAGAGCAGGTCAAATAGCAGTAACACAGAAACTATGGTGCAGAAGCTGCCTGCCCAGAGTCTGTATTGGTGGCCAAATTGTAGTATGATCTTTTATAGTTATATGCTTCTATGTAGCATATCTACAACTGCTCAATAAGATAGGATGGGTATTAAAATCCCTGGCACAGGGGGCTTCCGGCCATGATAGAGGCGTAGGTAGACATGCTTTGCCCCCTCCCACAACCATAAGAAGGGTCACAACTAACTTCAAAACTAAAAACAACCAAAACTGCCAGAAAATTGAGCTGTATGAAAGTCTAACATCCAAGGATTTAAAGAAGAAATAGTCACCCACACAGGTAGGAGCAGAGACAGAGAGCCAGGGTGGAGAGGACATGGTGTGGCAGCAGCGAGGCAGTGTTGTCCAGGTGGGAGGTCCCACATTCACATGTAGTAGATAAAAACCGGGAGGGACACCTGGGGAGCAAGCGATCAGACCACACAGCCCAGGGTTCCAGTGCAGGGAGAATAAAGCCCATAACTTCTGTCTGTAAAAACCAGTGGGGGTTGGGGCAGTGAAAGAAACTGCCAGTCTCTAAGGAGAGTCCATTTAAAGTACCTGTTTGGTCCTAGAATATATGCAAACCCACCCACTGTGGGATTCAGCACCAGAGCAGCAGCCAAAGGGGCACCGGTTGCATAGAGGAGGAGGAGAAGTAATTAGAAACTGGGCAAGAGCCGAGCAAGCCTCTGGCAGCCAGACAGCAGCATTATCCCCTCTTTAACCCCTCCCCCACATACAGCACCACAAAGTGGCAAAGCGGGTTACCCTGACCTGAATACATAAGGCTCTGCCCCTTACAATGTAACATATGCACCAAGACAGGGAGTCAAAGCAGCTCTACCTGATATACAGAAACAAACACAGGGAGGCTGCCAGATCAAGGAGACAAAGAAATATGTCCCAAATGAAAGAACGGATCAAAACTCCAGAAAAAGAACAGAGTGAAATGGAGATAGCCAACTATCAGATGCAGAGTTCAAAACACTGGTGATCAGGATGCTCAGAGAACTGAGTATGGCAAACACAAAAGAGAAGAAATGAGGGCTACACCAAGTGAAATAAAGAAAAATTTGCAGGAACTAACAGTGAAGGGAAAGAAGCTGGGGTTTCAAATCAACAAGTTGGAACATAAGGAAGAAATAAACAGTCAACCAGTACAGAATAATGAAAGAAGAATTTAAAAAAGAATGTGGAATAAGACTCTGGGACATCTCCAAATGTGCTAACATCTGGATCACAGGGATCCAGAAGGAGAAGAGGAAGAGGAAGAAATTGAAAACTGATTTGAAAAAATAATGAAAGAAAACTTCTGCCCTGGCCTGAGTGGCTCAGTTGGTTGGGCATCGTCATGCAAACTGAAAAGAAAACTTCCCTAATTTGGCAAAGGCAATAGACATGCAAGTCCAGGAAGCATAGAGAGTCCCAAACAAGTTGAACCCCAAAGAGGACCTCACCAATACAAATCATAATTAAAATGCCAAAGTTTAAAGATAAGGAGATAATTTTAAAAGCAGCAAGAGAAAAGGAGACAGTTGCCTACAAAGGAGCTCTCATAAGACTATCAGTTGATTTCTCAAAAGAAACTTTGCAGGCAGGAAGTATTCAAAGTGATGAAAAGCAAGGACCTACAACCAAGATTACTCTATCTAGCAAAGCTATCATTTAGAATGGAAGGACAGATAAAGTGCTTCCCAAACAAGGTAAAGCCAAAGGAGTTCATCATCACCAAACCCTTATTATATGAAATGTTAAAGGGACTTATTCAAGAAAAAGAAGATGATCAGCCCTGGATGCTGTGGCTCAGTGGATTGAGTGCCAACTTGAGAACCAAAGGGTTGCTAGTTTGATTCCCCATCAGGGCACATGCCTGGGTTGCTGACCAGGTCCCCAGTAGGGGCTGCACGAGAGGCAACCACACATTGATGTTTTTCTACCTTTCTTTCTCCTTCCTTTCCCCTCTCTCTAAAAATAAATAACATAAAAAAAACCTTTAAAAAAAAAGATAAAAACCATGAACAGTAAAATGGCAAAAAACTCACAGCTATCAACAACTGAATCTAAAAAACAAAAAGAAAACAAAAACAACTTGAAGCAAACAACTTGAACAGGAACAAAATCATAGATAGGAAATCACATGGAGAATTATCAGTGGGGAGAGGGATGGGTGAAAATGGGAGAAAAGTTACAAGGATTAAGAAGCATAACTGTTAAGTACCAAATAGAAAGGGGGATGTTAAGAATAGGAAAGAAAAAGGAGAAGCCAAAGAACTTATATGCACTACTCATGGACATGAAGTAAGGGAGGCAGATTGTTGGAGGGAAAGGAGGTACCAGACAGAGGGGGGCAAAGGGAAAAGAATTGGGACAACAGTAATAGCATAACCAATAAAATATACTTAAAAAATAAAATTCCTGGCACATAAAATGCCCAATAAATTTTGGGTATTTTTATCCTCGTTTTATAGGTAGAAACTGAACCTCCGAGAGATTAACTGTTGATCAAGCAGATGTTCAACCCATCATCTGACTACAGCTGCAAAATGCCTCCCCAGCCCACCTGATCCTCTCCAGCTGCTTTGTGCTTTTCTAGATTGTAGATAATCCCCTCTTCTCCCCTTGTCATTTAAGCCTCCTATCCTTTCAAGTATGTAACTCACAGTCACTTATTATGGCTTAATAAATATTAATAAATATCATATTAGCAATGTGCTCAAAAAGATTTAAAAGGTGAAACAAAATCAATTAATTTTCCCATTCTCTCTTCTCATTTCTCACTCTTCTTAAATAAATGGCCATTATTTAGATTCCACCCCACCTACCCACACACCTTTAAAAGAATATTTATAGCTTTTAAAAGCCTTTCCCAGCACCCTTTTTCTCTCCTGCTGGGCACTCTTCATTTCACTTCCATTCCAGCTCTAAATTAGCCTATTGAAATACTGTCACTTGTTAAGGTCTTATGATGTTTATGTCAGAGAGAAAGAGGGCAGTTGGCGGAGAGTCAGCTAGAAGCCTGCTGCAGTCCTTGCAGAGATTTCCTTTCTTCTGAATTTTATACATGAGAATTAGGGAGCCACCCACCTCCCACTTTAAAATCAGTCCCTCATATTGGATATGGATAAAGTGAAAGTGAACTTAGAACAGTGAAGCTGCTACCATCAAAGAGACAAATTAAAAGGCTCCCATGCTAACAGGCTTCAGTTGCATTTTTCGATGAGGCAGCATTCCATAGCGACCAGTCACACTAAAGCCACTTTTGCCCAGGGCCAACTCTTCCTTTTGGTCACTGTTTACTAACATTCATTCCTAGAGGGATAACAACACTAGAAGCTTAACTTACATTCTCCTCCCTAGGCCTATAAAGTACAAAAGGACCAATTAAAAATTAAACCAAAAACGCTAATAAACACCCTTTAAAGGTTTTTTCTTTTTGTTGGCCTCCTGTGGTCTAAAATGAATGTATTAAAATAAAAGCCAGAAAAGATAACATTTACTGCATACTTTCTTAAGAGCTTTAAACCTCACAATAATCTGAGTACTTTTACTGCATCCCCTTAAAAGATGAAAAAAACGGACTTTTTGGGAGGTTCAGGAACTAGCTCAGAGTTGCTAAGCCAGAAATTTAAATCCAGGCAGTTGAATTCTAGGTTCAAGATCTTAATTTTTATTCTAAAGTATTTTCCAAAATGCCCAGATGTTGTTTGTCCGTGAGGATTTCAATATAAATCTACAGCCTCTTTTAATTTGCAAAAAAACCCCCGCCACAAAACCTCCCATTCAAAGCCGCTAAGTAAAAGGGGGTGCTTTAAGGGCTCCTATCAGCAACTTACAAAATGGTCTGACATCAGGAACAGCTGGATCCAGGGACTTGAACACTATCAGGAGTCTCTCTGTGTGTTCCTTGTTGAATGTCAGACTCTTCCAAAGCAGCTATGGAGTCCACGTGGTGGGTCGTTTGGGGAAGCTCCAGTTTCACATCCTAACGTGAGCCCAGAGAGGAAAATAACCATCCCTCATAGCTCAGGTAAGAAAATTCATGTGAAAGACTCTGACTGACCCAATTTAGATTATGTACCCATCCTTGGGCCAATCCCAGTGGCAAAGGAGATAAAGAACTATGATTCACCCTGTCTGGGTCGCATGCCTTACCCCTGTGGCCTGGAGGGCTGGGTCTGTACCAGAAGAGGGCAGAAAGGTGCTAGACAGAAAAAATAAAATAGTTAAACTACCTCTTTACAGTTTACAAAGTGCTCTCATATGATTCATGCATTGTGAGTCTCACAACCACCCTATGAAGAGGGCAGGCTAAGTATTACCAAAAAAATGTGGGCTACCATCGTATTCATCTGCTTCCTGCACATCACTGGACACTCCATGAGTTCAGCGTGTCCAGAGCTGAGCTCACCTTGCCATTTCACTGACTCCCACTTCTGCTTTCTACCTTGGTTGCTGGCACCATCAACATTGCTCCCTAAGCCAGTAGGGTGTGAGGTTAACTCCACTCTCTTTTCCCTCAACCTCACATGCAATTGTTTCTTACTACTGCTAATTTTGCCTCCTAAACATTTCTGTAATTTATTCCTTTGTCTAAATATCCCATAAACAGCACAAAATCAAAATATTCAAAGCTTAACTAATTATGTCCTCCCTCAAACCTGCTCTTCTTCCGGTGTTCTAGTAGGATGTTACCCCCATCTACTTAGTCGCCAAATATGGAACTGGGCACCAAGGTTGATTTCTCCTTCTCCTTTGACTTCCATGATTATGTGACTACCAGTTCCTGGTGCTTGGCATCCTATTTGTATCTTAAACCTACCCACTTCTTCCATTCTCTGTGTGACCATTTTTCACTTCCTGAAGCAGTATCCTAATTGGTGTCCCTGCCTTGAGTCTTCACTCCCTCTGACCTTTTCTGCACGAGGAAACCAGATCTGATCATGTCAGCAACTTTCCTCTCCCTCACTCCCCATTTTCTAATCCTTTAATTCCTGGTATGTTTTACTGGACTACAAAATCTAGGATAAGGGCCATAATTGATATGCCCACGTCTCCCCTTCACTGTATCTGACACATAATAGATGCTCAATAAATATGAAACTTGGCATTCGTTCCGTTTCTGATTATACTTTATTTACAGCAGATAAATCCTTGACGTGTTGTAGCTGCGTCGGACCGCGGGAGACACAGCGTATCATGATAAGGTTCACTGTTGGACGAGCTAGAGGCCTTTAAAGAAAGCAATCAGAAACTAGCATCATCTTACCAAATTGTGTAGTCAGCACACAAAGGGATGCAAATCCCAAGGCATCTTCACTGTGGTAACTTGAGACTAATGCCACCCTCCCGGCTCTGGACTAACATCTTCCCCTGTCTGGACCTGTCTCGGGCCTGTGAAACTTCATTTCATATTGAGAGAAGTGAAGTAAAGCTTCAGGGCCGCGGTATAAGAAATGATGGGGCTCTACGTAGGGCCAGCGCGTGCGCGTGCCCGTGCGCGTGCCCGTGCGCGGGGCGCGGGCTGTTCCGGCGCGGCCGTCCCGGCTGCCCCCGGGGGAGGCTGGAGCGGCGGGATTCCCGCGGTTTGGCCCCGCCATTGGCGGGCGGTTTGAATGACGGAAGTGACGGCAGCTCGGCCATGGCCGCCCCGCAGGCGCACGAACGGCTGTTAGGAAGCCGATTGGAGGCGGCCGCCGGGGCCTTCCCGGTCTGAGCTGCGCTTCCTGGCTCCCGACCCCGGATCTCAGGTGAGTGACGGACTGGCCGGCATCCCGCGCCCCCGGCCGTGCACGACTCCCCGAAGCCTGGGAGCTGGGAGTGTGCTCGGCAGGAAGGAGACGCCGGGAAGGTGCGGCGCAGAGGACGCAGCAAAGCCTGCGGGTCTCAGACCTCGGCGGGCCGCTTTCCCCGGCTCGGCCCGGGTTTCCCCTATAAGGAGCTCCGGGACCAGAGGCGCCGCCGACCCAGCCCCGCCGGCGCGCGCGCGAGTCCGCCCCGGGGCCTTTGCGCGCGCTGTGGCTTTAAGCCTCTCCCGGGGGCGGATCTCGCGGGGTCCCTGAAATTCTAAGTAGTGGGCAGCCGGGAACGCTTCCGCTGCTCCGGCTGCTGCTACACACTCTTCTCCGTGCGCCCTGCCCCGCAACCCCCAAGATCACCGTGGACGTGGCCTGAAACCTGGTAGCGGTTTAAGAGCACCGCCTGGGATCGGTTCATGCGGAGAGCGTGCTCTTTTTTGGTGTCTGTCTCCTTTAACTTCTCAGGCATTAAGTCCTGCCTTGAACTTGGCTTTAGGGAGCGTTCGGTCTTTAATACTTAAAAAACATTTGGTAGTTTCACATTCATTAAGTCACATAATCATCAGAACAACCTGTTGGGTAGTTATTACTCCCATTGTATAGTTTCATAAAAGAATACCAAAGTGATTTAAGTGACTGGCCATTGTATTTCTGCTTTAAGTTGCAGTGTTGGATCTTGAACCCAATCTTTTAAGTCCAGCATTAATTTTGTGATTACAGTGTGTCACGTGCCATTTAATCTGAACAAAATCTTGCAAAATAAGCAGTAGCTCTCTCATTGGATAGCGATAATACATAGACTTTAAAAGGCCCTATTGATATGAATTAGTGAGGGAGCAGGGGAAAGTATTCTTTGCAGGAGGATTGCAAATGTAAGTGTAGGTTCTAGGAGTAACAGAAACAAAATACCTTCGAAAAGCTGCACAGTAATTGCTTCAGAAAGCAATCAATGGATACTAAACTTGGCAGAAGTTTGAGGAGCAACGTGATACTTACATAGCCTCAACTGTCTCTCCACCAGATACTTACAAAGGAAAAGTAGGAGAAACCTGGTAGGTAGATGCCACCTTAACCACCTGATAAAATTCACATCGCCAATAGTAAGACTAGTCAACCTCATTTACCTCCCGATGTGATTGAACGTCTGAGAAGGATGCGTTATCATTTCTGTGGTGCTCTCAAAAAATGCATAACCTCATCCTCACCACAGGAAAAGCTTAAACATATCCAGATTGACGGAATTCTACAAAATAACTGGCCAGTATTTTTCAAAAATGTCAAGATCTTGGAAAGAAAGAAAGGCGGAGAAACTGTCCCAGGTTAGAGGAGTTGAAAGAGACTTGGCAGCTTGCAGCCAGGAGACTGAAGCACCTGCATTCTGGGGTCCGTTTGCCTGGTTGCTCCACCCCCAGAGGGGGGTTGCTCCAGCCAACCACAGAGCCTGGCCAGTAGCTGAGCACCGCAGGCCTGTTCCTGAGAAACAGGGTCTTTAGCTCAAGGGCTCCCCAGAGGTCTTGCTGGACCTTGTTTAGACTGCATGGCCATTTAGGAGGCGTGTACCCAACTTACTTCCCTCCTTCCCTCAGGGTCACATTCGCATGGAAGTCAGAAGTGTTCTCAGCTTTTACCAGCTCTCTTCCCATTTTTTCTGATACAGGCATTTCCCCCAAGAAAATCTGTGGGTTTAATCCCACCTTGGTATCTAGAATACCACAACAATCAAATGCAGTGTATTGCAGTATTTTCCTTGGATTGGGTCCTTGTCCAGAAAATGGATATTAGTAGGAAAATTGATGAAATTTGAAGATTTTTAACTTTTTCTGTAAATTAGTTAAAAGTATTGTGCCAGTGTTAATTTCCTGCTTTTGATTATTGTACTGTGGTTACGTAAGATGTCAAAATTTAGAGAAGTTGGGGAAAGTATATGGGAATTCTGATTATTTAGAAATATGTTAAAACTTTTTAAAGTTATATACAAGAGAAAATGATTATTCTATCACATCTAGGTAAAAACAACAAATGTATATTTGTTTTCCTATATTCCTCTAGCAAATGAAATGGTGAATATTCAAAGTTTTTGAAAATGGTAGTGATAGGAATGAAGAGATATCAGAAGGACAAAATTTCAAATCACAGAAATTTACTGAGTCTTACATTCTTTCCATTGCTCTCCAGCAGACTCCCCCAAAGAGGGGCATGTTAATCTTGGGAGCAGAATGAGAACATCTAAGAATAAGCAGTACCAATAGAAAAATAGAACTGGGAATCTAAACACTCAACTCATCCAAACAGAATTGTTCCAAGCGAATTTTTTTAAGCAATTATATATTGCTGTGGCCAGGTGGCTCAGTTGGTTGGAGTGTTGTCCCATATACCTAAAGGTTAAGGGTTCAGTTCCAGGTCAGGGCACATAGCTAGGTTGTTGGTTCAGTCCCTGGTCCAGGTGTGTACAGGAGTCAACCGATTCATGTTTCTCTCTCACATCAGTGTTTCTCCCCCACCTTCCTCTCTAAAATCAATAAAAGTATCCTCAGGTGAGGATTAAAAACAACAAAATAAAAGAAAAAAATGATTATTTAAAAACCACACCATTGTAATTTGTAGAATTGCTTACTGTTCAGGGGTTGATGTGACTTCATACAATGACATGTAGTGATCAAGTGTGTACCACAGATTGGAAGTTGAATCTAGGGACCAGGAGCCCTTGCAGTTACAGCAATCTTGCTGGTTATGCACCGGCTATTAAATTGTTAAATTGTAATTGTGAAAACATTTATTCTGTGCTAGTCCATTTGTTTAAGTCTGTGCTTTTTTACACTTAAGCTAAAGTAAACTAGATATCCCGATCAGGAATAAGTCAGGTCCCAGATACTCTAGGGTAAACAAGAATCTGCTGTCAGTGGGGAAAATTTTTTTCTAGTGTTTCTGATTATCCTCCACTTAACCCCTTCCCATCTATTTGAGGACCATTGATTTGAGCCCTGAATTAATAATTGATACATGTAAATAAGTTGGACTTTATTTACCCAAATTATTTTATCTGCATGTATACAGCCCCTTAACATTCAGATATATTGATATGAGAGTTCCGGCCAAGATGGAGGTGTAGGTAGAAACCCTTTGCTCCCTCGCACAACCAAAAGGAGGATAACAGCCAATCTAAAATCAATAAACAACCAGAAGTGCCAGAAAATCAAACTGCCTGGAACTCCAACAACCAAGGAATTAAGAAAACATCAACCAGAACAACCAGACTGGTGTGCCAAGACACAGAAATATGGCCCAAGTGAAAGAACAGAGCAAAACCTCAGAACTAAGCAATGAGGAGATAGCCAACCTATCTGATGGACAATTGAAAGGCCTGGTAATCAAAATGCTCACAGAACTGATTGAGCTTGGTCAAAAAATGAAAGAACAAATGAAAGATACCCAAAATGAAATAAAGCAAAATATTCAAGGAACCAACAGTGACAGGAAGGAAACCAGGACTCAAAGCAATGATTTGGAACAAAAGGAAGAAATAAACATCCAACTTGATCAGAACGAAGAAACAAGAACTCAAAAAAATGAGTAGAGGCTTAGGAACCGCCAGGACAACTTTAAATGTTCCAACATCTGAATGATGGGGGTGCCAGAAGGAGAAGAGGAACAGCAAGAAATTGAACACTTATTTGAGCAAATAATGAAAGAAAACTTCCCCAATCTGGCGAAGGAAATAGACTTCCAGGAAGTCCAGGAAGCCCAGAGAGTCCCAAAGAAGTTGGACCCAAAGAGGAACACACCAAGGCACATCATCATTAAGTTACCCAAGATCAAAGACAAAGAGAAAATCCTAAAAGCAGCAAGAGAAAAGGAGACAATTACTTGCAAAGGAGTTCCCATAAGGCTATCAGCTGATTTCTCAAAAGGAACCTTATAGGCAAGAAGGGGCTGGAAAGAAGTATTACAAGTCATGAAAGGCAAGGACCTACATGCAAGATTACTCTAGCCAGCAAAGCTTTCATTTAGAATGGAAGGGCAGATAAAGTGCTTCCCAGATAAGGTTGAGTTAAGGGAGTTCATCATTACCCAGCCCTTATTATATGAAACGTTAAAGGGACTTATCTAAGAAAAAGAAGATCAAAAATATGAACAATAAAATGACAACAAACAACTATTAACAAATGAACCTAAAAGAAAAGAAAAACAGTGAAAAAAAAACTAGGCAAACAACCAGAATAGGAACAGAATCAGAGAAATGGACATCACACAGAGGGGAATTCAGTGGGGAGTGGGAAGGAAGGAATAGTGGGGAAAAGGTACAGGGAAGAAGAAGCATAATTAGTAGGCATAAAATAGGGAAAGATAAAAAATGGTATAGGAAACAGGACTCAAAGAACTTACATGTACAACCCATGGACATACACTAAGTGGGGGGAATGCTGGAAGGTTGGGCAGACAGGGTGGAGGGGGAGTAGAGGGGGAAAAATTGGGAAAACTAATATAGCATAATTGATAAAAATACTTTAAAATATATATATATTAATATGTATTTTAAAAGTTACCTTTGTTGCCCTACTTTAATAGACATTGTTCTTTTTTAAAAATTCAGAACCTTTATATTTAAAGAACACAAAAATGAAAAGAAAGGTAGTGAGTGCTGGCAAGGTGAGATTGAGTCCTAATGAAGAAGCCTTCGTTTTAAAGGAAGATTTTGAGAGAAGACGAAAACTAAGATTGCTACAGGTAAGATGTTTTAAAAAGTTTTCAATTCTTTTTCTTCCCCAGATTATTAATATTTTTTTATATTAGACTGTTCTAAATAATGTTACATTTAAAAACCTTTCCTGGCTTGTATAGGTGCCCTGGTTTTTGCCTACTAACTGGTTTTGGAATATTTGAAAAATAGACCAAAATGGTAAATAGATTGAAGAAGAGTTTGACAAGGATAGGGGTGATTTGACTCAATCATTATTGGAACATAGTTCTTTACCTATTTTTTAAATAATGTGTAACTGATGAAGATTAAAGCAGGAAGATTAGAATGACTTTGAAGAAGACTTACTGGAAAGATTGTTAACCGCTGAAGCAAATTTATTAAGACACTATAGATTTTTCTTTTCTAGAAGTCTTTAAACTAAGTTAAGTCTTTGTGAAGCATATTTTAGGTGCCATTCTGCTTAGAATTGGGGGTGATGTACCACAGATAGGAGTTCTCATCTAGTTCTATCTGTATTCATCTGGGCTATAAATTTTGGCAAATCATGCTTAACCATTTTAGCGTCTTCCGTTAGGTTATTAGAATGATAATAGCAGTACCATTATTACTGCTTGGGGGGTATAATAGCTAATCATTTAGGAAATTTTAGAAGTCGTCTTGAGATTTTAGTTTTTCCTATGTTACTTGTATTTTTTTTTTTTTTTTTTTTGCTTTACATAGAGCTTAGCTAGTAAAATATGAAATTCAGGAGAATCGATAGGCCTAAAGAGAAGTCATTAAACTTATATTTCCAAATAGCTTTTCAAAAAAATTTTAGTACTCTTTTTATATAATCTGTTAAATATTCTTCTTCAGGTTCGAGAACAAGAAAGGGATATCGCTTTACAGATAAGAGAAGATATAAAACAGAGGAGAAATCAGCAATTTACTCGTTTGGCAGAGGCACTAAGGGCAGAATGGGAGGAATCACAAACTCAGAAAATAAACAACTTGGAAAAACTGTATTTGGCAAGTTTAAGAAATATGGGGGAAGGACATCAACAAGCCAAAGAAAATGTAAGTGAACACTTATTTAACTGCCTGTCAGTGGTAGTAATTTTGGTTAAAAATAAATTGTAGTTGTTAAATGCTTGTCTGATAAAAAATGCTTTCATATATAGAATTTGTTTTTGACAGCCTGAAATTTTTAAATGTAATATAATTTAAGAATGTTGCTAGGTTCGTTAAGTATCATTATTTTCTTCTAGTCTTTAACTATCTGGGTAAATAAAGTAGTAACTGTCTTAATCAGAAGTTGTTACATCCAGCAGATTCGGTGGGGTGAATTCAAATTTCCCATTTCATTATCATTCCTCATACCTCTAAAACATATGAGGTCTGTCCAGAAGGTATCCAGCCATGTAATATGAAAAATAGAGACATTTATTGAAGAAGATACAAAATACAAGAAACATTGTACATAGGACAATGGCGCCTCAGTCCCCTTCAAAGTGGGCACCTGGGGACCTCACACAGTTCTCCCAATCACCATCAGCCGCCCTGTCGCATTTTCCTGAATCTCATTGGCAGTCTGAAATCTCTTCCCTTTCAAAGGTGATTTTAGTTTTGAAAAAAGGCAGAAGTTGAGGGTACCAAGTCTGGGCTGTAAGGAGGCTGAGTCACCTGGGTGACTTGATGTTTCGTCAAAGAACTCTGTATGAGACATGATGCACAAGCAGGCTCATTGTCATGTTGAAGCTGCCAATCACCAGTTGCCCATAGGGGTGGCCTTTTGAATCATCTGAATAGTTTCCATGGAGGAATGTTCAAGCTTAATGCCAAATCTGATGTAGATTTGTTGCTCTACTTGCTCAGTCATTTTGAATGTGATGGCCACAGAGTACACATGCTCACTTAACGGTGTCTACCACCCCCACTAACTAGTACAGTGCAGTCGTCCTTGGTCACACATGCGCATTCCGATCCTCTCTCCTTGGCTCACAGGTTACATTGGTGTTGCGCAGGCCATTCTCATTACATTAACAATGGCTGGACTTTTCCAGACACACCTCGTCGTGTATAGCTGAATGTATATACACCTGGGTTTTCTTCACACTTAGTCAATGACTCTCAGAGAGGCAAAGGAGAACTTAACAGTATGTGAGACTGCTCCCTGAACCTTATTTTGTTGTTCATTGTGATTGATAGTTGGAAAATGCAGGCATACCTTGGAGATATTGCAGGCTTGGTTCCAGACCACTGCAGTAAAGTGAGTCACGTGAATTGTTTGGTTTCCTGGTGCATATAAATGTTATGTTTACACTATACTGTAGTCTAATAAGTATATACTTGCTTTATGTCTAAAAAACAATGTATATACATACCTTAACTAAAAAATACTTTAATGTTAAAAAATGATAGCCGTCGTCTGAGCCTGTTGGAAAAATGGAGCCAATAGACTTGCTCGATTCAGGGTTGCCACAAGCCTTTACTTTGTAAAAACCACACTACCGAGTGCAGTAACATGATGTACAATGAAACAGTGTATGCCTGTTCTAGACTGCAGTCCCAGGGACAGTCACACAAAATTAACAGGCTGGTTTCAAAGAAGGCAAGTCTTTGATATCAGACCACTACTGGGGAAAAGAAATAGCTTTAAAGAGTGTGGCAATCAATATGTTCCGTGGTCCCTAGTTTTAGCCTGTGTTTTTAGTAATGACCTCAAATTCTGACATTAGATTTTTGTAGCTTCATTAATGCTGCCATTAACTTTGTGCTTTAGTCCAGTGTTTCCTAAACTTCAGTCATTTGCATACCACGTTAATGATTTTTGCCCCGACTGGGGTAGCAACCAAGGGTTGTACTGTATAATATTACCTTTTAATCTTGTTTAACATGATTTAACATCTTACATATATTTTTAGGAACCTGATTTGAATGCTCTGGCACAGAGGGCAGCAGAAAGAAAAAGAAAAGCAGAAGTGAGGCATAAAGAGGCCCTGAAAGTACAGAAAAATCAAAAAGAAATGTTAATGAAACAAAAAACCTGGTAAAGTAATAATTTTTACTATATTCTCCACTGAAACTGATACAGTGAGAAGTAGAGGCTGTGTTGGGTATTGTTTAAACAGTTATTAAATAAAAGTCAACAGTGTATTCATTGTGTTTGTTAACTTGGTTTAAAAATAATGCAGCAGGGTGGTGGTTTGCTTAGGTGAACATAGTAACAAATGAACTTTGCCTCGTAGCCTAACTTTAGCAACAATTACTAAGTTTATGTAGAAATGTGTGGCTAGTTCAGAATGCATGTCAACCAAAATCTCTCTGCCTATGATGTTAAAAAAAAAAAAATCAGTGAGATTAAGAACATTGAAAGAGGTTGTAGACTCTTTGGAAGCCATTAGTGAGTATTTTTGCAGGTTGTAAAAAATGAAAGAGCCTGTTAATTGTCAGCGGCAGTCCTTTTATACAGTGGCTGATCTTCATCAATATTTCTTACGGGTTTTTTTGTGTGTTTTTTACTCTTAAAAACTATCCTAAACTAAGGGACTTCAGATGTTTGTTGGATTAGTCCCCACTGTAGAGATTTATGTCTTTAGATGCATCTCTTCCAGTTGGTAAACATTTTCTTACATGTCTACTTTGTATAGATTCTTTATTAAACAACACACTGAGCCTGGGGGATCAGATTGGAGGATTTCTTGAAATCCTCTGGCTTTGATATTTTTAACCTAAAGGGTTGTACTGTAATATTATCTGAGAAAGTAACTTATGACATCTCTTGTTTCTTAAGGCACATAAAAGCTCGAAAGGAAGCACTGCTTGTGGAAAAAGAGAGATCTGCCAGAATTACAAGTCTGCCACCTCCGCCTCCAACTCTTTTTGAGGTGAATGAATTACTTTGAGTGTTAAGAAGAATTGGGTTGTAATAATAATTCTTTACTATTAGAATTCATTGCAGATCAAAATATCATTTGCTTTAACTTAATTTTAACTATACAAGTAACACATGAGTATATCTGGAGTATTTGAAAATAATGCTAGTTATCACTTTACCCATAAACGCTTTCATATGTACCTCCAGTGTGTAAGAACTTTTTTCTTTTTTTTTTTAGCACAATACTAATATTCCCAATATCTTCTAAAACAGTCTGTTCAGTTTTCCCTACTCGTCTCAAAATATTTTTTTATTGTTTGAACACCTGTAATCTTTTTGATTTTTCAAAAAACTGAATAGTTTATTTAAAAAAAAAAAACTGGATTATTTGTTCCATAAACTTCCACATTCAGGATATAGCCGTTGTAAATAGTTACCATGTTACCAAATAAAGAAATTATTAGGTTCATGTAAATTAATAAGTGTACACGAGATTACGTAAAATGATGAGAGAGGACTCTTTATGGGAATAAAATGTGTGCTTTTGTGATTTAGAGCTTATTTTTGAAACAACAATTTATTAAGTGAAATGGAAATTAATTTTAAAAGGTATTGATTCTCTTGTTCACATTAGCTTTTTGTGGTTATTGAGATGGCTCTTTGGATGATTATTAGAATTACACAGAAAAGATAAAACCTATACAAACACAGGCATGTCTAACTTAACTGTATATTCAGGTATATTTTATGTATGTGTGATCAGCATAAGTACCCGATATTTGCCTCCTAAGCCTTTCTGCTGCGAGCCTTCTTGCTGTTGTGTTGAGCCATCTGCCACATCACACTTGATCCAACCATGATTCAGATGGCAAAGTCTGGTTTCACTTACTCCCTTGGTACCATGTTAAAAGGGAGGCGGTATTTTTTCCATGATGCTTTGATTTACCTTTGTCATAACTTCTAATGTTCCCAAAAACCAAAGTCAAAAATTGACAAAGAGCCAGAAAAACTGTCTGCCTGATTTGGCAAATGTGAATTATATGTTGGATGGATACTATCCCCTGCCCCCAACTTTTTATTATGAAAATTTTCAAAATACAGAGAAATTACAAGAGTACAGTGAATAGCTATTTGAATTGTGTATAGATTTCAAATGTTGCATATATATGTATTCATTTTGAATGTAAATTGTAGACATGGCATTTCACCCTAAATACTTCCCTATGCTTCTTGTGAGAATAAGGATATTCTCATATGCAGCCACAATAATACATTTAAAATATTAACATTAGTTTCTTAAATCCATTTAATGTTTAGTCAATAATCAAAATTCTCCAATTGCCCCTAAATTGTCTTATTTTACAGCTTTTTTTTTTTTTTTTTAAACTAGCGTCTAAGTCAAGTTTCACCTCCTGCTTCTGCTTATTTTGTTCCTTTGGTGTCTTAATGTAGGGCATCATCTCCCCCTTACCCTAGCCAAGTCTTTTATTTTGGACTTTTTGAAGACACTAGTTTGAAGAGACTAGAGGTTCTCATATTCTGTATTTGTCTAGTTTGGTTATAGTGGTGACCAAACTATCTTGTAAGAAATAGCCGTCATAAAGGTATATTTTTCTCTTTTCAATTACTAAGTAATCTGAGATATGATACTTTGGCACCAGACAGGTATCTATCAGCCTTCTACATTTATTCACGGGCCTTCTGTTTGAGAAAAGAAAGAGATCTTTCTCCTATCAGTGGGCATGAGCCACCATAAGCAAATGATCAAACTTAGAATCAGTAATAGTGGAGCAACTTATTATGTGCCTCCCGAAATGATGTATTAAACTATACAACATCTAGATTTTAAACCTAAATTCCAGTTTAATGGACATTCAGGGCATGATCCCATGTGAAAAAAACGAATAAGGATAATTGATGAAAATACAAAATTATTTTTTTGTATTGGACCCCACTTTAAATGAAAATTAATGCTTTTAATATAACAATGTATTTTCTGTGATCTATTTTTCAGAACATTGAAGTAAAGAGAGTTTCTAACGTGAAACCCAGTAGTTCGACCTACCATCATCTTTCCACTTTTGTGAACAGAGAGATAGACACAAAGCAGGTGCTTGACTCCGTGTTTGTTCATGACCCTCCCTTCATTATTTCTCTGTTCACTGAATCGCGTCACATCTTGATTCTTTGTGGGTTGTTCCCAGATGTCAAAATTTGAACAACTCCACTAACCCTCCTAGAGTAATAATGATTTTGAAATTTTTCAGAAGTGCTTTGAATTATGTCATGTTTAATGTGAATGAGGTTTAATATGAATGAAAGGAGTTGGCTATTTGGAAGGTTATATCTTAAAAAAACAAATTTTAAAACTTTTAACAAAAAATACATGCTCTTTGAAAATTTTGGAATTATATACACAAGCTTAAACTATAAGAAAAACAACCTCTGATTCTATCACCAAAAGGAAATGTGGTTAATTACATTAATGAATTCATTATAGTCTCTCTATATAAACATATGCACACACTTTTCAAAACATATTTAGCAAGTACTTAATATTTCATCATAGAATTTATTTAACCATTCTTCTATTGTTCCTTCAGTAAATAATACAAACAATAATATTGTACATTTTTGTCTACAAATCTGATTGTGTTTAGAACAGATTCCTTGAAGAGAAATTACTGGTTCCAAACTACAACATTAGGTGTAGCTACTTGATATAGGTCATTGAATTGCCTCTAAAAAGCACCAGCAATTTATGAGAATGGCCATCTTTATTACACCCTTGTCTGTGCGGAATATTATGGTTTAAAATTTTTCTGCCAGTCTTAAGAATGACAGATAGTATCTTCCTGTTGTTATAATTACTATTTCTTTGTAACATTGGGTTTTAAGTAGGTGTTTTTGGTGATTTGGCCTTCTCAAAGCTGAAGCCAAGCAGCGGATGTTGGTTGAAAATGAAAGACGAACCTCAGTGCTTCCCTAAATGACTTACGTGACCATTGATGTTTGTAGTTTCTTTACTGCAAGCTTTGTGGGTATTTACCTTTCAACATTAGTTGTTCTAATGGGGTTTCTTTACTTAACAAAAAAACATGAAGGAATGTGTTTGGATGAGTATAGTGCAGCGATTTTCGACCTTTTTCATCATAGGTTATACGAGGCAGGACACAAAAAAACTTGCAATTTATTTATAAAAAATTGTGCATTTATTCTTATATGTTAAAACTTCAGTCACCTTCAAAGTACTCTCCATTTGATGCAAAACTCCTATTGAGACTTTTTTTCCATTGCTCAAAAAAGTTGAACTCATTGATTTTGATGCCTTTTAGTGCTTCTGCCATTTTTTGTTTCACCTTTTCCATATTGGCAAAATATTTCCCTTTCAGGACTTTTTTCATGCGGGGAAACACAAAAAAAGTCACTCAGGGTGAGATTGGGTGAATAGGGAGGGTGGAACACGGGATATGCCGTTTTTGGTCAAAAACTGCTGAACACTCAGTATGGTATGGGCAGGGGCACTTGTAAATCACCCATCATGAAGTGGGCAGACACATTAAAAATGTCTTTAAAAAAATTCACTGAAGCTGAACACAGCCTCTCACAACAGCGCCAGCTAGTATGCTGACACACTTGGGTTCCTAGAACACTCACCTAGCAGGAGAAGCCTGTACTACAAGGGGCCCGCCCTCCAGAAAATAATTCCTTTTTGGGGTGTCCCTCCTCTTATAAACTACTTATCAATACTCTGCAGCACACCAAAAAACATATTTTTAGTCAGTCTGACAAAAATATAGGCATAATTTTGATTCATTCACACCAGATAGCTATTGTGTTGGCTGTTGTCATTTTTTTATTTGACAATCTAATGGAAAAGACAACTCTTATTTAATTTTATATAACTAGAAAAACATGATTTTAAAGTCGGTTTGTTTTTGTTGTTGTTGTTATCTCTTTGTTTTATACTTTTAAATTGCCAAAAATATTATTGATTGACTGCTAGCCAGATCCTCATTTGGCTGCTGAAGAAGAAGCTAAAAGACTGGAAGAAGTACAAAAACAAGCAGCGAAAGAGAGAATGGAGCAGAGTGAGAAGGCACATGTACGCGGTTTCCAAGCAATGAAAAAGATCCATTTGGCTCAGGTAAGAATTGAATTCTGCCTGTGACCGCTGCTGATAGCCTCGCCAATAGCATTGCACAACTGATTAGTGAATGCGCTCCAAGTACAGAGGTATGAAGAATGTGAAAAATAGAGTCTCTGAGCCACGTGACTTCAAATTTCCTAACTTACTTTTGCCTCGTTTCAAGTAGATGAAGCTGTTCTTACTTACAGTATATCGCTGTTCTAAAATCTTTACTAATGATGAATTTATTAAAAGTTAAATATTGTAATCAGTTCAAAAATAGCCTGAGAAGAAATTAATCACTTTTCTAATTATTTGAAGTGCGTTTGTGTTCTCTGTGTTTTAGGGTTCAGTTCATTAAATGTTGATTCAAAGGAACAGTCATGATCCTTGCTGGCAGGGAGCTTTGGGAATGACTGTTGCGGACCTGCCAAATATATGTAATGAAAACCGGCTTAACAGTTTTAGCTTCACTTTTGGCATGCCTATTCAGTGAGTGTTTATTCTTGAGACAGCATGAGAATGGCTCATCTTTTTAGAAGTCTGATTTTATGTTCTGAACTTGACTCATGCATTTGGGTCTTTTAAGGGCTCATCTGAGAAGGTTTTTAAGTGCCTCTGTGGGAATTAACTACCTGTCTTTTCAAAATTAAATTTATTGGTGAAATGCCTATCTTATTAAAGTTTATTTAGTTTGAAATGAATTATGACCTCCCTTAAATTTTAGCTTTTATAAACTGGGAGTAAATTATGACTAACATAACTGAATATCTGAATTATTATCAGTAACTCTTACCTAAGGCTTAAACCTATAGAAAAAAATGTGAAAGCATGGTAAACTGAGCACCCCTCCACAAATCAGCAGTGTCTAGTGGGGAAGTAAGTGGACTCCATAGTCAGCCTGGATCTTTGTCGCTTCACTCCTTAGCTGTTTGATCTCAGGCAGGTTACCCAACCTCTCTGGGTTCTGTTTCATCATCTGTTTTGTGAGGATTAAATGAGTTTAATAAAGCCCCTAGAATTGTGCCTAGAATTTCGTAAGTTCACAGTAAATGCTGTTGGTGATGGGAGTTGTTGTTATAAATAATCAAGTAGAAAAATAGGCCAAGCTTTCAGTGAGCCAGAAATAGTATACTTATTCAACTAACTTTGAAGTTAATTTAATGAGATGATTTAAAACTTAACATAAATGAAATGAATTTGTTCATAGTTTGATTCTTTTTCAGGGCATGGCAAAAAAATTCATCTCCAAATGATAAAATATTTAAACCTTTACATGAGACTAAGTAGTGTGTGTCTGTTATCACTTGACACTTTGTTACACGGGCTGCCCACCTTTGTGTAGACTTAGAGTCTCTTGTACAAAAATGTCATCACAGCCCTGTGGTCTCATTACTGTTAGAGCATTTCCTTTTCCCTGTTCTGAGCCTTTCTACTGTAGACCCCATTGTGCACCCCATTGTGCCTGGGAGCCTTATTTCCTGCTAGTGTTTATTGTAACTAGTGTTTGGCCTCTACTTGCCTTTTCAGCTTTATATTTTTTCCTTGAATAACTTTGCCCTCTATGTCCTATCTAAAATGACAGTGTACTTTCTCTGAATACCCAATGCCTTCATTTCCATACCTTGGTGCTGTTGTGGTTTGTTCTTTCTTATACTCCTTCTCCTGCACTCACTTTTATCTGGCTAAATTCTCATCCCAAGGAATCAGAGGTCTTCTTTTGTGCCCCCTCTGTAGCTTCCACCACCAGAATTCTGTTAAATAACCTCACTGAAACTCTTGCTCAACTTCCAAGTTAGCCAGACTCTTTGTGCTTAAAGAGATACATATAGATCCACTTTAATCATGGTGATTCCTAAGAGTCTGAAGTAACAAGTATCATCTCTTAGACTTCTGGGTCTTGGTGCTGACCTGAGACTGGTATATGCTACTGTCTTCGTGGAGAAATGTTACAGAGTACGTTGCAGGACATTGTATGTAAGTTACATGGCAACTTTATAGAACCTACCGTTAAGACTTTCCTGAGAGAGGAGAACTGTAACTTTTGAAGCATGAGGCATAATCAGTACCACCCACCATCTTAGAGTATAATACTTAATAACAATACTAATTCCCTGTTTGTTGTTCTCTAGGATAGGGGTGAGATTGTATCTCTAGCATCAAAAATGGTATCTGACATTTAGTAAATTATTTTTTGAATGAATAAATTAATGTCTTTTTATGGCATAATGGTAGAGGAGGAAAGGGTACCCCAAGCCCTATTTCTCATGATTTCTTCACCTTTCCCTCACTATTAATGTTACTATCCAAAATTTGTGACTCAGCTATTGTGTCGGGGGGCTTTAACGCAGCCCCCCAGGTTCCGCCACTGACGAAGAAAAAGACTACCAAGACATGATCTGCTTGGGGAGGAGAGGTGGCCGATTCTCTCAAGGGGAGAAGGGCCCAGAGCCTCTCTCTCCAGGGGCTTTTATTAGGTTCATTCGCATAGGAATACAGATAAAGCTCATCAATCATTGTCAGCCAGTAAGGGTTAAACAATACAAGATTTACAGAGAACTTTGAGGGCTTATTCTGAGTTACAGCCAATTAGTTAGAGGGCCATAAAACTTTAGGCGCCAGACTCATCTCAGGTCTGGACCCTTATCTCTTAAACTGAGGGTACAAATTAAGTAGGTTTCACAGGAATGTATGTATTTTCCTTAGGCCTGATTCCCCAGGGAATCCGCCCCTCCCAGCACAGGACTGCACTGCCCTCTGTTATTGCTTCAGGCTTAAGTCAGGCAAGGGAAGTAAGGCAGCCAGAGATTAGGAGACTTCTTGCAGACAGAATGAGGACTCAGGCTATTTCAAAGCCGAGGGGCTAGGGTCCATCACCCCCTTTTTCCACAGCCCCCCAAGTCCTTCCCTGTGGGCCTCTTCCGTGACCAGAACCTGTCTTAGGTTGATCCTCCCTTGAGGATTCTTACCTGTCATTGGCTAACTGGTCAAGCTCAGGGCCAAGCAGGGTGAAGTGGGCAGAGGTGGCACACCTGCCAGGGAGACAAGCTTTGTCTCCTTAGTGGCTTATGGTCCCAACTCTGACTCAGCCTTAACCATGAGGGGTTACAGCCTCTGAAACCAGGCAGGGCGGTTCCCAACACTATTGTAAATTAATTCTCTTTATTCTCAAAGAATCAAGAGAAACTGATGAAAGAACTCAAACAGCTACAACAAGAGGACCTGGCACGGAGGAGACGGACTGTAGCCCAGATGCCGCCACAACTAGTCGACCTTCCATACAAACGCAGTGAAATGAAGGAAGACTGGCAGAGAGAGCTAGAATTTGCCTTTGAAGACATGTACAATGCAGACAGCAGTAAGATATTCTCAGTAAACCTTCAATGATGCTTTTAACTGCTTTGGTGGGAAAATACATTTGTATTGATGAAGCACTTTTGTTTTGAAATGAGTTGTCATTTGAAAGAGGACCTCATATTTTAGACTTAGAAACTATAATGGCTTTTAGTGTTTATGTTCAAGTTCTTTTTAGTCATTTTGGAATGGGAACATGTCTCTGTATTTCTTTATTGAGAGGTGAAAGGAAACCTGATTTTGCACCTCGAGCCGGAGCCTTTGCCCACTGTGACTGGTCAGATCCAAGATGAAGAACTGGACCTTTCAATGGAACAAGAAAATTTAAGTGAAACTGAAAACCCCCCAATGACAGCAGCGGAAACGATATGTTCTAGTGAAGCAGACGGTAAAAACTTCTTCAGAATTGAATATTACATTGTTTCATAGAACAAAGTGCTAGTCGCTCGCCAACAATTAGAAAAGTTTGGTCTAATTTAGTGCAAACAGTGACTAATGCTAATGGTGGTGGAAGGAAGAAAGAGCATTTTTACAGATTTCCGTTATTAAAGATCCTTTTCATATACATAGGAAGAAAGTTCTTTAGTTCATATGTACCTATAGTCTGAAGATGTTTTAGGCTATTTGGTTTAGATGCTTAATTCTAAATTCATTTGAAAGGTCGGTATTTTTTTAGGCTTTCATCAAAGCACCACACACATCCTATTGTGATAGTTATGGCTGGGACTTCGTGTGCAGTGATGAATCACACACACTTAGATCTCTTCCAACTGCATCTCCCTTCACCATTCTAAACCTTTTTACTGGGCTGTCTGTCGCACGGGTACTTAAAACTCAAGTCTTGACAATAAATTGATTGTCTTTTGCCTCTTGAAGCTTTGTCTGCCTGTCTTCTTCATCCTTAGTAAATGATACCACGATCTGCTGTTATCCAAGCCGACCAACGAGTTACCTCTAATACCTCCCTCTCCCTTATTCTACATCTCCTTAGAGACCAGGTCTTCTCATTTCGACCCCCTTTCACCCCTATACCTAGTAGTATGGCCTTGGTTCAAAATCACTCAGGCTTTCTTAACGTTTGCACCCTACACTGTGGGCAGTTAGCCCCCTGGGCTTCCACCTTTATGTGGGTCTCCTATTGGACTCCTTGAGAGAAGGCTCCAGGCTTTATCCCTGCCGTTAGGCCCACACTGTCCAGACAAAGTGTAGGGTTATTGTGGTTTGGCATAAACTTGAGGATATGGTTTTGGGGCTCGTTGCTTTCTAGAATTCCCACTTAAGCTTCATTTCTAGCCTCTTTGGAATCATATTTTCTTGCCAAATCAGAGCCTTTAAGAACATACTTCACTGTTTTATCCAGCCCTTTTAGTTTTTTCCATCGGGAATATCATTCAGAGCTCTAGTTGGTCAGGGTTGCAAGTCTTGCCTATCTAAAGGGACAGTTATGCTTCAGCTCCTGCTGATCCCATTTCGGATTGCTGGCTTGGTGTTGCCAACTCTCTTGACTTTTCAAAAGAACCTAGGAATGTCATTGTTTTTAAAGCTCTTATTTTTAAATATTGTCAGTTAATTTCTTTCTTAAAAATGAGTGAGTTACAAACTACTGGTGAGTGAGAAAAGCCAGGCAGAAAGGTATAATTCCATATTTACGTAAAGTTAAAGGGAAAAAAACAGGCAAAACTCATCTGGTCTCAAAGTAGAACAGTGGCTATCTTTAGGGGTGCAGTGGCTGGAAGGGGCGTGAAGGAGTTCCTAGGTGCTGGAAGTGGTTTGCATACTGATCTGGATGGCGTTGCACTGATGTATGTAAAATTCATTGAGCTGTACACTTAGTTTTGTGCACTTTATTGTTTGTAAGTTGTAACTCAGAAAGGTTGAAGGAAAATGTGGGTCAGACAAAACTGCAGTCTGCCTGTTTTCAACCCCTGTAGATTTCTTAAATTTTATTTCTTACATCAGAAAACTGTCCATTCCAAACAGTTTTGTCTCCTTAGAGAATTGTTAGTACTGTACTAAATTTTGACATTGTACTATCAGCCCATGTGGAAGGATGTTTTGAGGAAACAACTTAAGAATTTTAAACTAAAGAGATGTCTTTATGATGATAAGTGGGAGAAATTTTCCCAGATCGTACCAGGAATAATTTGGGAGCGCTGCATTTGCTTTTGAGGTTCTAACCAGTATTGCTTTTCTCTGTAGTCTATTAAGTGCAGTGCCATAATTAGGACCCTTCTCTAGCTTAGATTATAGAACTTTACAGCACATATTTTCAAAGTTAATCTTACAGATTCAGAGTTTGCATTCTGTCATCATTTAACAAGGAGAATAAACATGTTCCTGATACATTTTTAAGCTTGAAATTTGTGTTGAATGCATATTGTTGGGAAATAGTTTAATTCTATTGTCTTTGTTTAAATATAAGTTAAAAAATTATTGCGATTGGGATTGAATAGCATTGTACATACCGTTAAATTATAAGTAGTGAGGAAAATAAAGTTGTGCTTTTAACTAGTAGTTATAGCAGTAACTAAATATAGAGGTAGAACAATTTGCCGGATATATAATAGGTGCTGAGTGAGTTTTTTTTCTTTTCTTTTAGTTCCCTTGACAATGAAGACCCAGCAGCTCCCTTCAAAAATTCTTTTTAAAAAATTACTAAATAAGATCCGAAACCAAAAATCTCTCTGGACCATTAAATCCGTGTCTGAGGATGAAAGTGAAACGATCACGATCACTACTGCTAGTGACACCGAGAGTAAAGCAGAAACCGAGAGTAAAGCACCAACAGTTGACTCAGAAACAACTGCTATTGAAGAGGGAACATTATCCTCTGGGCAGGAACAAGGTGGGTCTGTTTATTAGTCTCGTTTTGTGGTCCAGGAACCATTTCTGAGTTTTTTAAAAATATGTCATTCCTGAAAAATCAAAGAATAGAGGTCAAAAGCAAGAGACAATATTTTAGAGCCCATAATGCTGCTACTTAAAGGCAATAAATGTTTAAAAAAACACAAACTTCAGTGACTCTCCTTCCAGAGCACTGCTATTAAAATGCACATCAGCTCAGGACCTTTCTCCAGGGGGAAGCCGCCAGCAGCTCACTGAACTCAGTAAAAACCCAGGGCTTGCAGTGACATCAAAGCCTTATGCATCTGCACACAGGCCTCCCTCCCCCATCATTTCTCTCACCCTCACTCTCTCTCTGACTTCTTTTTCTGCACCTGCCCAACCATAGGCACTGGCTTCCTCGGTATTCCTCAGACACGGCAAACGCGACTCACAGGGTCTTTGCAGTTGCTGGCCTTTTTGACCAGAATGCTCTTGGAGATTTTAATGACTCACCTCTCCTTTCCTTCATATATTGGCTCAGCTATCGCTTTCTCAGTAAGGCCTTCTCTTACCACTCCGTATGAAACAGCAAACTTCCATCCCTCCCCCTCTCCCATGCCCTTTACTCCCTATTCCCTTTACCCAGCTTTTTCTCCTTATCTCTCATCAACCTCTGATAGACCATAAACTTACTTTTTTGTGTATTTGCTCCTTATCTTAACACAATATCCATGAGGCTTGGAACTTGATTTTCTTCACTGCTATATCCCAGAGCCTAGACTAGTGCCTTATACATAAAAGGTGTTCAGTTAACATTTGTTTAGTTAATTGAGTAGCTCAAAGCAAGAGAGGTAAGTTTGGAAGTCAGACATATGTATGGTAATTAAAGCCATGGGCATGGAAGAACTCTTAGGGGAAAGAGTTCAGTGAGAAAGGGGCTTATAAGACCCTCTGAAGGGACTCCAGCATTTAGAAAATGAGTGGAGAAGGGCAGACAGCAAAAGCAGTAAAAAGGAGAGGCCATCGAAGTCACACTAAAAGGGGGCTCTTTCATCTTCAATTCACAACCAGGTTAATTTAAAAAGGCCTTGTATGAGTAGGCTTTCTTTAGCCTCATCTTCATCTTCCCCCTTATTTAATTACACCCCATGTATATTGATCCTCTTTCAGTTCCTTGAATGAGCTAAATTGTTTTTATTCTCACAGGTGTTCATACCTGCTTGTATGGCTGATTCTTCGTTACTTTCAGGTGTCTGCTTCTGTATTTCCTAAGAGAAATCTCATCTGAGCCCTAGTCTAATTCAGATTCCCCTATAATTCTCTATTGCAAAACGCTTTATTTCTCTTATATAGAACTTACCATAGTCTGTGAGTTTATATGTTTTTCTAGGGTAAGTGTATGTTTCTGTCCTCACTCATCCTGTAAAACCTCCTTGAGGCCATTTCCTATTTACCACAGTGTCCCGAGCACGCAGCACGTAAGGAGATGCTGAATGAATGCTCGATGCAGAGTTCCTGACACCCTGATACGATTGCTTAACTGTCTTCTCTGCTTTGGTTTCATAAGTAATAAAAATGGTAATAACTAAATATGTCAAAGATACATTTAAATTTCTTTAGCTTTTCTTTAGCTATGGTGCTTTGCTTATTTTCCTTTTATGCTTTTCCATTGTTTGAAGCTGTCAGCATGCCTTCTTAATGGTTCTGTGTTATGTTTTCCTTTCTGTTTACAATTTTAGTCTTCCATCTGTCTCCTTATAGTAGGCTCAGGTTTCGTGGTGACTGGATCTTAAGTAAGACATTCACGTGGACTGAAATTGAATTGTTAATCTGAATGCAGATTTTTGTTTGTTCAGATTTAAGCTTAACAGTGATAATTTGTTCATAATAACATATCTATTACAGTTGTTGAAAGTGATACGTTAACAGTTGACTCTGGACCACTTACTAGTGAAGATCAACCAATTTTATGTGATGCAGACTCTAAAAAGGAACAAGGTATTTGTTTTTATTTACATCCTCAGATTAAACTTGCTTTGCTCTTCAAATCTTTTCCTAATAAAATTACATATAATGGATGAATAAAGAGCATTACAGTGGTGTCAAAATTCTAAATTATTAAAACTAATTTTTGTTTTGGGGATCCTCTTAGAAATAAATGAGACTGAACCTACCACAGCAGTAGCTCAGAGTTCAGTGCTACTCCATCCCCAAGAAGAAGCAGCTAGGATTAGAATGGCATCAAGACAGAAACAGGTAATTTCACATTTTTAGTTTTAAAGGTTTTTCTTCTGTCCCTGGGTACCATCATTTTGTTTGACCAGTGAAATTTGTCTTAATGTCTGGCTACATTTGATACCATTTGCTCTACCTTGACTCACACATTCAGCTGATAGAAGATACTTCATCTTTACTTGTTCTATTCATTGGACCCTGTTTTGTACTTTATATTTTGTATATAACTTATCTTCCCTATGAAATTTATCAGCTTTTTTAAAGTTGGGAGACTTTCTTTAAAAAATTCAATTTATTCTACATAGTTTCTGGTACAACGCCTAATGCATAGTAAGTGCTCAGTAAATATTTGTTGAAGAAATTAGTCCCCGTCATTATATTGGACACACAACTGAATTTTGTAATCTCCAAAGTTTTTTTTGAAAAATATTTCAGAAGAAAAATTTAAATCCAACCATCTTAACTATACTTTTGGTCCCATACACTTTAGTGAAAGATTTTTTGATACAAATTATTTTGAAAGAAGCTGATTATTACTAAGCCAGTCAGTTTATAGTTGAATAGTTTTTATAAAAATACAGCTGGGGAGTGCAAATTCTATTAGCGAGTATTTCTTCTCAGATAAATGTTTTCTAATCAATATGCTAAAGCAGTATTGTCCAATAGAACTTTCTTTGGTAATATAAATGTTCCATATCGTGTCTAGCTACGTGGACTATTAGATATTTCAGTACTTGAAATATGACTAGTATAATTGAGGAACTGAATTTTAAATTTGATTGTATTTGAATTAATTTCCGTAGTCACAGATAGCTAGTGACTTTTGTGTTGATAATGCTGTTGTAGAGGTACTACAGAACTGTAGACTGTGAAGTTCAGTGGCTCCTCTGAGGGAGGGAGATTAAGGAAGATGAAGATAGGAGTGGAGCTATGGCCTGATGAATTATTGACGTTATCTAGTGTCTGGTTAGCAATAGGTAAAGTTTCAGAATGAGGTATTTTTTTAATTTGGAAAACAAGATTATTTTTTATTACTTCTAATAAAAGTGTTCTTAATAAACTGCACATACGTTCATTTTCTACTTAGTAAGTATTTATTATGTATTACATATGTATCAGGGACTTTACCAGGTGCTGGATTGAGCAGGCAACCAGTCTAGTCCAGTCCCTGTCCTCATGAAACTTAGTCACTCTGACATGCGTTCTTATTACTTGCAGGGGTGTGTGTGTGTGTGTTGGTGTAATATTAGGGTGTAGGTGTCATCCCTGTGCCATTGTCTGACCATCTGTTTCGTAGCTGACAGAAAAGATACAGTATTCTCTCATTGTACTACTGCTTGGCTTCTAGGTAACTGCAGCCCTTTATGGGTATGCCTAGGAAATCGAAGTGTTTGGGGAGGGCTTGACATTTAATTTCTTTGTCATTTCTTACTGAGCACGTTGCAAAATTAAAGAAATGAACACAGAATTTGCCCAGCATTGTTTGCTTCTTGTCTGGAGGTGGGTCTTCAGTGAAGATTAAGGTTTCCCTGTGCTCCCAGGAAATAGAAATACTAATGAATTTATTTTTTCTTCTCTTTCTGCCTCTTTTTTAACTCTTTCCCTTTTTCTCTTTTCCCCCTTTCCCCATCTCTCACTCCCTTTCCCCCACTGGCAGCAGCAATAACAGATAATCTTCTAGGATAATTGGTACTATTGATGGTAATACCTGTTTTTTCTTCAGTGTAATGCATACTATGAACTTTTCTTTTGTGTGAGTTTGTTATTAATAGATCAATAGTTTTTTGTTACTTAGATAATGGAAATAGAAGAGCAGAAGCAAAAGCAGTTGGAATTACTTGAACAAATTGAACAACAGAAGTTAAGATTAGAAGCTGATTGCTTCAGAGCTCAGCTAGAAGAAGAAAGAAGAAAAACTCAACAGACTGGGGTAGGATGTTGGGAAATCACATCCCTACATAGATCATTGGTGGATAAGAAAATATAAGCAATCTTAGCATTCAGAAAAGTAAAATGCATTTCTAAGTCTTATTTGGTAATTTTTTTCTTCTAATTATATATACATACAAGTTTATACAAACCTAATGGCTTTCATCTTTCAGCTTCTAGAGGGTACCAGTGTATGTGACCATAATTTGTATATACTGGGTATGTTGAGCTCTTGGACTTGGTTGGCACTAAAAGAAAATGGTGGACGATGTCATTTTTTTAAAAATTAATTTTTTTTTGCTTTTGATGATGTCATTTCTTAATAATGGAAGTGCAGTCTTTTTTATAAAAAAGAATAAAGCTGTATGGAAGTTAATTTTAGAACTTCAGTTCATATTAAATACTTTAGTACTTGTTCCTGGATTTGCCTCTTAATTAGTAGTTTTGTCTTTTATTAGGTTGCCACTGCTCCAGCATCACGCACCATAAGTACTGATGAAGAAAGTCATAGGCGGATGATTCGTAACTATCAACATCAGCTTTTACAGCAAAACAGGTACTAGCCAGGGTACAACTCATACGTTATAGTGTATGGCTACATCTTCAGGATTTAGTATTTATATGAAGATTTAATTGGGGTTCCCTTAGAGTTACGGCACATAGATTTCTCTAAGTGCAATGGGAACGTTGTTTCTATTCCACGATGATCCTGGCCAATCCTAGATTGCTGTTGAATTTAATGTATAGACAATTGAGAATATGGAGCATTTTTTTAATCAGAAAAAGAATATTTTGTTTGTTTTTGTTTATTTTTGGTAGGTTTCATAGACAGTCCGTTGAAGCAGCCAGGAAACAATTACTCGAATATCAGACTATGTTAAAAGGAAAGTACCCATCCATGACAGCTACATCATTAATATCTGATTCTGTTACATCAGCCCCACCACAGAAATCTGAAAGGCCGACTATTATATCAGAACATTGGGATCAAGGTCAGAGACCCAAGTTGAGTCCTGACAAATGTCAACCGGTACAACCCATACAGATTCCCAGATTAGAACAAGATTATTTTCAGGTTCCAAGACAAAATCACTTCCCACAAAGACTGGTAGAAACAACAGAAACAGATGTTATAGCCAAGAAATGTTTGGAGTCACAAGAACAGCCGAAGCTATTTTCACAGACTGAAACACAACAGACAGACCCCGTATCAGTCCCTAAAGATTCTCATGTACTTTCAAGGGCTTTATCACATGATAAGCCACTAATATTGCAGCATGCTAGTGAAGTGGCTGAAACTTTAGACTCCCAGCAGATGTTCTCAGAAAACAATGAAAGTACATTTTCTAAGCCAACTGAACCTTCTTCATTCCTACCACTGGTAGCCGAACATTCATTTAGTTCTCTACCTGCTAAAGTTGAACCTGGAAAAATCAAAGAACCCTTTTCAGCCTTAAGCAAAAGTGCAGTTTCTATAAGCCATTCTGTAATCAGCCAAATGAAGGACAAGTCTTTGCCAAACTCAGAGAACATCACAGCCCAGCAAGGTAATTTGAAGGCTCTCCAAGAGCAGTTGGACCAACAGAAGGAAGTTCTTCGGTCCAGACAGGAAGCTCAGGAACAATTGCTTTTGGGCAAACAGAAAGAACTAGAAAGGCAAATTGGCATCTCTCTATTCCTTCCATGTGTACCTCTGGATTCCTCTGCCTCACTGCCTTCTGCTAAAGATGAATCAGGGAGAATCCAGGAATCTTCTCCAACCAAGAATGATACTACAATTTCTTCAGATCGCCCCAGGGTTCCACAACTTCAGAATAGGCTTTTGAGTTTTTCACAGTCTATCTTATCACAGCAAGATAATTTGAAATTTCTTCAGGAGCAGTTAAATTCCCAGAGGGACAGCCTTCAGGCCAGGCGGGAAGCCCAGGAAGTTTTATGTGTACATCAACAGGGTAAACTGGATAGAAGAGTGTGGTCTGAACAGACTGAGCCACCTTCTCTCCCATCTCAGGTAGCTCAGCATACATTCACTTCATTAGTTCCTGCAAGTACTCAATCTGGAAAAATCCAAGAGCAGTATTCATCTAAGAGTGAGGTAGGATTTCTCTCAAACCAGTCTGAAATCCCCAAATCTCAGGATGGCTCTTTGAGTTTCCTCCAGCAGTTCCTACCTTTGCATGATAGTTTGAAGTTGCTCCAAGAGCAGCTGACTGCACAGAGGGATGCTCTTCAGGCTAGGCACGAAGCTCAGGTGGGACTACTTTTACACAGACAAAAGGATTTGGGGGACAGTAAGTTGGGACAGATGAGTTCTTCATTCCCACCCATGGTTGCTCAACGTTCGGTTGCTCTGCAATCTTCTGCTAAAACAGAGCCTAGGAAAATTCAGAACCTTTACTTGTCTGAGGAGAGTACAGTTCCCTCGAGTCACTTGGTAATCCCCGCATTTCAGGATGAGTCTCTCCATTTTCCACAGCATAGCCTGCCACAGCAAGAAAATCTGACAGCACTCCAAGAACAGTCACACATGCAGAGGATAAGAATTGGTGCTAAACAGGAAACTCAGGAATTTGTACCCAAACAAAGTGAATTAGAAAAAGGAATTTCTTCTGAACAGACTGGCCCCTTTTTATCCTTTTCCCAGGTAGCTGAATCTGAAAGACGCCAGGAATTTATGGCAAGTGACATTGCAGGGCCCTTGGGCCAGTCTAAGATCTCAAGATCTCAGGAAAGATTTGTGAGATTTTCACAAGATAATTTGGAAGACCACCAAGAATGGCTAGACACAGAGCAGGCCCTTCGTTTTAGCCAGAAAACCCAAGGAAATATATCCTCTGAACAAACTGGTTCCTCCTCATTCGTACCCCAGTTAGGACAGCTTTCATTTGCTTCAGTACCTTCGGAATCTGGTACAACTCGGGAACCTCTTTCAACAGAGGGCGATGGCAAAATCCCTTTGAGCCATAGTCAGATCCCGCTTTTGCAGAATAGGCTTTTGAGGTTGTCACAACTTATCCAGCCTCAACAAGATAATCTGAAGGCACTTCAAGAACGGTTAGCTACACAAAGGGAAGCCATCATTCAATCTAGACAAGAAGCCCAGAAAGAATTACATAAACAGAAGGAGTGGAAGGAAGGAGTATCTCCTGGCCAGGTTGGCACCTCTTCCATCTTACCCCTAAGTGCACAGCATTCTTTGGCTTCATTACCTCTTCCTGAATCTGAGAGAATCCAAGAACCTTGCCCAACTAGGAGTGATAATACAGCTTCCTCACATCATTTGGAGATACCAAGATTGCCTGATAGTCTTTTGGGTGATTCACAGCCTGTTTTACCTCAACAGGTTACGTTACCCAAACAAAATAAATTTGAGGAAAAGCTACCTTCCGAGCATCTTATTCAACCTCACCATCATGATTTGATGGCACTTCAGCAGCAGTTAGATACACAAAGGAAAGCCATTCAGTTTAGACAGGAAGTCCAAGAAGAATTGCTTTTGCAAAGACTAATAACTAAATTGGAGAAAAGGGTATCATCTGAGCAGGTTAGTGACTCTTCATCTTTATCCCAGGTGGCACTGCCTGTTGAGTCTGAAAGACTCCAAAACTCTTTTCCAACCAGAAGTAACTATACTGCTCCCTCAAGTCATCCTGAGATCCTCAGGTCACGGGAGAGGCTTTTTAGTTCATCACAGCCTATTCTGCCCCAGCAGGATCACCTGACAGCACTGTTGGACTCGCAAAGGGAAGTGGTGCACTCTGATGAAAAGGCCCGGGAAGACCTGCTTTTAAACAAAAAAAGCAAGTTGATTGACAGTGAGTCTTCCGAGCACACTACTCCCTCTTTGTTTCTCCCCAAGGAAAGAGAGCATTCATTTATTCCACTACCTTTTGCTGAAGTTAAAAATAAAGACATTTGTGAACTGGATTCATCCAAGAATGAACATGCAGTTTCTTCAAGCGATTCTGTGGTCCCCAAATTCCAAGATAGACTGAGTTTTTCACAGCCTGTCTTAGCTCAGCAAGATAACTTGGAACTTCAGAAGCAGATAGAGCTACAAAAAGAAGTTCTGCATTGTAGACAAAAAGCGCAAGAAGAGCTGCTAGTACAGAGACAGACAGCACTGCAGCAGCAGATACTGAGACATCAGGAGACCTTGAAGGATTTCTTTAAAGACGGTCAGGTGTGTACTAAATTTCAATGTCTAAGAATTAAACAGTGGAGTTAATCTGACTCAGACAAGCTACATGTTTTCATGTTAGGCCTAAATGTTACAAATTCTTAGTTATTGAGAATAAGCAGTTTGACCTTAACTGCTTTAATTTTCTACCTTAAACAATATGAAAATTAATACATAAACATACTACCTTGCATGGTGTTTGTGAGGTTAATAGTTATTTGAAGCCCGACTAATTTTAGCCAGTAGTTTGATATAACCAAATGCAAACCCTGTTAAAAAATGTATATGGTCATTTGAAGTTTTGCTACAAAGGATTTTTAGCTTACCATAAGAAAATTAAGTTGGAAAGTAACCAGTTAGCAGAATTTCTCTTATACAAGTAGCAGACCTTGTGCTTCTTGTAGCACTTTTCTGTAGCTACAGCTTCATATAGCACTTGGTTGACATTTGTGTGTGAATGAAAATCAGTACCCTCTTTTTCCTTAAGTGACGAAATTAACACCTGTTGTAAAATTGGCATGATTTAGGCTGATGGACAGTTGGACCTGCTCCGTGTCATTGAATTACTGAGAAGACTCTGGCATAGCCACTCAGACATTCATAGTTTCTCTTTATGGGAGATAGGTATATATTCTCCTAACTATGCCTGTGTCCATTTTACTTCAAAAGGCTATTTCCTAAATTTATGATTTAGCCTAAGTAGACTTCTGTAAGTCCTTTGATGTTCTGAAGAAGCTTGAGTTGAGTTCATGAGAACTTGAGTTCTAGGGATTACTGGTCATTTGAAGGAAAAGTAGTGAGAAAGAGCATACTCAGGCAGTGGGAAGAGAGACGTGTACTGAAGTAACGTCTCTTGTTGAAGTGTACAAGGAAGGTCAAGTTTTTAGGTTGAAAGCTGTGGGTGGTTATACTTCCCAGTGGAAATACATCACTCAGTATATAAGCATTTCTCATTTTTTATCTATTCATAAAGTTGTAACAGTATGATTGGTAGAACTATTTATTTGGTTGAGGTTCTAATTTAAGAGCCAGACAGAAATTTAATGAATGCTTCACATACTCTCCTATCCTGTGTCATCCCACTCTCATCTGTGCACTGTTTCAGACAAGTAGGCCCACTCTTGAAAATGATTTAAAACCCCAGATGCTCAGAGAGTGGCTTCCTCATCTTCAAGACCAAGCAAGAGATGGTTATGAAAACATGAGTCCTGCAGATAGCAGCAACTCTGCTGATAACCAGCTGCTTTCAGAAGGTAGTAGTACCAAGCAGAGTGGTAAGATAATTGGATTTTCTTGTAATTATTCTGCCGAGTATTCTTTGCTTTCTTTTCCTGTAACTTGCTGGCTAGAGAGAAGTTTGTAATATGTTAATAGATCTGTATTCTGCCTAACTTCAACATTGACTTCATAGGTGAGCATGTGATCCAAGAGCTGGGCAGGACAGCCTCAAAGCCACCTGTAGCAAAAGTTAAATGTGGATTGGACTTGAACCAGCATGAACTTAGTGCCATACAAGAGGTAGAGTCACCAGCAAGTGGCAAACCTTCTATACTAGGTAAACATATGGCTTGATAAAATGTGTTTTTTATAGCTTGCCGGTCTTCTACATTTTTTTCAGGATATTAATTTTTTGTTGTTGAAGACGCCTAGCTGTGAGTACTTGTGGAAAGAAAAAATGGTTTTTATATAAAATAAAATTTATAAAATTTTAAAGTATAAAATTATAAGTATATAAAATTTAGACTTAAAGAATTGTGGCATAGGTAACTAGGTTTTTCTTGTTAATGGGGGAAACCAATTTACTATAGGCAAAAATTCTCTGGTATCCCACATTCTGACACTCTTGCTTCCCTCTGTTTCATGTCTGCCTTCTAAACCTGCTTCTTTGGGATATCACTCAGTTTTTCTCTTTTCCCCTGTTGCTGTTCTACTTCACTACTTTCATTGTTCTTTTCCTGTATCTTGTATAAGTTAAGTATTATGCTTAAGATCCTGGCTTTAAGGACAATTAGCGATGTTTCCTCACTGTACTTCCTAGATCCAATTATGTAGAAAAACTCCTTGCAATCCTTAGTAAATAGCCCTGTTGGAATTTCATAATTATTTTTAGATGTCAGACTTACCAAATAGTTTTCTTGATCAAATTTATCAAGTAAATCCTTTTTAAGAGAGAAAATAGCTTTGTCAATAGAAAGGTACATGGAAGTATGATGTTAATATTAGTTATTTTGGTCGTCAGCCATAAAATACTGTATCTTTGTTTCTAGCTGAAAGAATTAAAGAAGGTAGAGGTTGAGAGTAATTCTTAAGAGTCAGTCCCCTTTCTGCTTTCTTCCTATGTTTTATGGAACTTACAGAGAAATGATTTTATTTATTACTAGGCATTGGAAGTTTTTTTTCCATTTTGCACTACTTGGCAAACCACAGCTTCAGGAATTGATGGATGCTTTCCCTAATTCACAATGAACATTGGGAAGTTCTCACCATCAACCCCTATAATTTAATGAGTCATGTTTCAGATTTCATAATGTCTTCCTGTCTAAAAGGGAAAGCTTTATACTGTTCCCTCACCTCCACTTCCTTACCCTTCATCCTTTTTTCATCAAATAAGTCCAGATGTAAGTTTTGATACTTCCCTTGTCTGCCTCTTACACCCAGGAAATCACCAGCTCTTCTCAGTTCTGCTTGGTCAGCTCTGGCATATGTCCATTTCTTCCCACTTCCGCTACCACTCCTTTGACTCAGGCCATCATTTCTTTATGGAGTGGTTGCTACATCTCTCAGTGTCTCCCTGGTTCCAGTCCAGTTTTAATTCATTTTCCTATGAAAGTATGTTAACATTATATTTCTATGTACCTTTCTATTGCCAAAGCTCATTTCTCTCTTAAAAAAAGGATTTACTTTGATGAATTTGATCAAGAAAACTATTTGGTAAGTCTGAAATCTAAGAAACAGAGCTATTTCTCCCTGTTTGAAACTCTTCAGTGGTTTCCCTTTGATTTGAGGAATAAGTTCCAGTTAAGTCGTAAGTCCCTAGCTTCATGATCTTGCTCCTCCCTTCAGGGTTGGCTTCAGTGCCACTTGTCCGGTAGACTTTTCCTGATCTGTCAAGTGTCTCTCTCATGTGCTCTTGGGAGCTTTCGTTATAGCCTTTATCACACTACTTTAGGTAATACTTTTAACCAAAATGCTATAGGCAAAGAGTTTAAAAAGGCAAATAGTGCTAAAACATTATAACATGAAATGGCAGTTCTTCCTGCCCTACCCACCTACCTCTTACCCCTCATTCTACTAACCAGAAGCAGTCACTTTACAAGTCCTTTAGGTACTGCTTCTTGCATTTGCCTCTATGGTTGGCAGTGGATTTTAGCAGAAATTAAGCTCAATTATCATCATACTGATGTATATTTTTCACTGCTGAGACACAGTATATAATCAGTATACTCTGGTTATATTTCCTGTTTGTAAAACTTTTCCTATAGTAAATTGTCTTCTTTTTTTTTCATTTGCTTAAAGCTTCTGTTGAATGTTTGTCTTCCCACACTAATACTCCTATTAAGTACCTCTAATGTCATTTGTGATCACACTATTTTCTCTGTTTGTGGGACATCTTTTAGTTGAAAGTTGGCCAACCTGTATTATGTATTTTTAACAAGAGTATTATTGCTTCCAAAAGGGATGGAAATTGGTTCTTGGGGAAGTGAAAAAGTCTTACTCTTTTTATATACCAAAGCACAGATGTACATAGAAAGATATACAATATATCTGTAGTTATTGAAAGTTCATGGAGTTAGGAGGCAATGTTTTAAAAAGACTAAAAAGGTTCCTTAGGTGGGTGATTATAAAAGTAATATCAAGAAGCACTGATCTAAATTGATCTTTTTTAAAAAATATGTAGACATTTTTATTAGCTATCAGCAAATGTCTTACCTTACGCAGTGCCCTTTTCATAGGATTTCCCACATTTCTTTTTTTTTTTTTTAAGGATTTTATTTATTTATTCTTAAAGAGAGGGAAAGGGAGGGAGGATGAGGGAGAGAAATATCAATATGCAGTTGCCTCTCATGCACCCTGTTCTGGGGACCTGGCCCGCTACCCAGGCATGTGCCCTGACTGGGAATCCAACCTGTGACCCTTTGGTTCACAGGCCAGCACTCAACCCACTGAGCTATACCAGCCAGGATTTGATCTTTCAATTTTCGTTTCTACATTTCTTTATTTTTTCTTTTGACTTTACTTTCTTAGAGAATTTCCTCAATTTTTTCTTCTAATTTTTTTAATGAATTTTTATTTTTACTATCAAATTTCAGCTTCTAAAAGCTTGTGCTTTTTCCTAGTTTTCCCCCCTTTTTCGTAGCATACTGCTGTTTTCATGGAAGCAAGATATTACCTACTTCGTATATTTATAGTTTTTTGTTTGTTCGGATTCCTGTGTTTTCTCTGTCTGTCTGAGTTCTTTTGTTTCTTTGTTATTTCCGTCTGATATTTTAGAGAAGTTCACTAATAGCTTGTATATTGGACTGGGATGCTGAAAGGCCAATTGGAAATTCTGTAGGTTGGGGGCCTTGTGTACTGCTGAACTTCATTGGAAAACATGGCTTTTCACTGGGGACCCTCACATTAGTATCTGTAGTTCTTTTCCCTAAGGCAGTTCATAGTTTAATTTCTTCAAAGAAAGATCCTCCAAGCCTGATACAAGCATGGCTGCCGCTGTTATGCAGCCAGCCATGAAGGATCTGGGTTGAGGGTGCAGACCTCCTTTTAATACCCCGGATTTTTTTTTAATGGCATTCAGTCCCCTCCATTCATCCTTGCACCTTTCAGTGCCTGATCCCCCTGAATTCAGAATGTATGGGGTTCAGTTGCACCAGAGAATAAACCTGCAGTCTCCTCTGGGGGTGATGTAGAGGGACAGGGATGTCCCTAGATGGGAGGGATCTGTTCCAAGTACATCATTTTAAACATTTGCTCTGTTTTTGGTCCCCTAACACACACCTTCCTTTTACAATGCCTTTAATTCCCCACTCCTTTGCTTGTTTGTTTAAAATTTTGTATTAAAGTATAACCTTCAGAGAAGTGCTTAAATCCTAGGTGTTTACTTCAGTGATTATCACTGTAGTCACCAACGTCATGTAAACACGGCCCTGGTCAGGAACTGGAATCTTAGAGCACTCCATAAACCCTTCCTTCGTACCTTCTCGATTGCTGCCTGCTCAGTTCTCCCCAGAGTAAGCCTCTGTCTTGGTTTCCTACACCACAGATTGGCTGTGGCTGTTTTTGAACTTTATATTATGAATGTATATTATATCTTATAATACTATTAATGGTTAGTAAGTCTCCAGGCATTTTCCTGTGATTCAGTGCTGAAGCATTATCTGGTTTTAAGTAGGTGTATCATTACAAACTCAGTAAAATTGAAGTAAAATGATGTAAAGACCTGTGTGAAAAAGTAGTAGTTATTACTTTCTTGCTGTGTAGATCAAGTATTTAAGAGTTTAGATTTTTGCCCCAAATTCTAAGCTGCCATTTTAGTTTTGGCTAGAGCTAGAGATTTAAGTGGAAGTCTGACGAGCCAGGCTTTTTTTCCTTACCAGGTAACCCAGATTTTTATCAAGACAGGGACCCCCTGAGGGTCTCTATAAGTCGAGAACAAAGTTTCACTTGGACGCCACTGGACCGTGATCCATTTGCTCATCCTCACCCTATTGCCCAGGAGAACATCCGTGTTGACGACTGTAATGAAGCAGGTGAGAGAGAGAAAGGAATGGAAAATGGAATTGCTGTGCACAAGGGTATGTGGACAAAAGATATTTTCTGTAGTATTATTTGTGATGAAAAATGGTAAGTGAATTCAGTGACTGTTGGGAATAGAATCATATGGTGTACCCATACTATGCCAGTTCTGTGCACTGTTAAGTGATGGGGCAGGGTGGGGGGTGGAATCTGTGTTCATACATTGAAAATTGTCTGTCTGGCCCTGGCTGGTGTGGCTCAGTGGATTGAGTGCCCTGGCCTGCCGATTCCTGGTCAGGATACATGCCTGGTTTGCGGGCTAGGTCCCTTCCCTCTCTCTAAATAAATAAAATTTTTTTAAAAAAGAGAAAATTGTCTGGATCTTAATCACTGAAGTGTTGATACAGGTTTACATTTTTGGAGACTGTAGTACTTTCTATCTTCTATGTTTACCTGTACATACATATTTTTTAAAATAAGAAGCATGTATTCTATAGAGAAAAGGTTGGATAAGGGAAGTAAAGTTTTTTTAAAGAGTAATTAATTTGGGCCCTGGCTGGTGTGACTCAGTGGATTGAGCACCGGCCTGCAAACCAAAGGGTGGCTGGTTCCATTCCCTGTCAGGGCACATGCCTGGGTTGTGGGCTAGGTCCCCAGTAGGGGGCGCATGAGAGGCAACCACACATTAATGTTTCTCTCCTTCTCTTTCTCCTTCCCTTTCCCTCCCTCTAAAAATAAATAAATACAGTTTTTTTAAAAAAAGAATAATTTTGCTTTTCAATTGTTTCACTAAGTAAATGCTAGTAGGAAGTATTTGAAGGTATGAGATTTATAGTGAGCAACCTCTACAAATTTTGTATTTAAGCCTATTCCAAACAATTCACATTTAATTAAATACTATTAAATATTATATTTTTAAAATTCTATATGTGGCCTTCTAGATTAGCTATTTCATTTACTTTTAAATACTTAGAAAATAAAGAGGATTATAAGGAAAAAATACATTAAATCTCTCAATTCTGCCACCCAAAGACAGCCAGTGTTAATTTTCTCACTTTTGAATGTATGCATGTAGGCTAACAAGCTGTTTTACATGTGTCATATGCTACTAACCATACAAAGCACAGTTCGAGTACTGCTTTAGGAGTTCTAAAGCTCCTTTTTGTAGTTACCTTTCCTAACCAGATTTCTTTTTATTTTAGCTGCCACATATACTTGAGTGATTCTTAGTTACGTTTATAGTTTAATAGATTCAGAGATGAGAGAGACCTATTCTCTCTTTGAGGATTTATAGAAAAATTGACTTTAGCAACTTTTTTTAAAATTGAAGATTGAAAGAACTGCAAAAAATATAATTTCCAGTGGATTATAGTTTTTGATACATAAAGTAAAATTGTTATATCATTATTTTAGATTTAGCTAAAGAATACTTGTATTTCCTTTTTATTCTACCCGTTGATGCCCTCTAGCCAAAGACTACCAGGAACGCACCTGTGGTTGAACAAAGCTGGGGGTTTTGACTTGTTGCAGTCAGGTAGAAGGCCACCATGGGGGAACAATGAGGTATCTCAATAAGAGGGTGTTAGAAAGAACTCTCTGGGCTCTGGCCAGGTAGTTCAGTTGTTAGAGTATCTTCCCAATACACCAAGGTTGCAGGTTCTATCCCTAGTAAGGGCACATAGAAGAATCAACCAATGAATGCATAAGTAAGTAGAACAACAAATTGATGTTTCTTTATCTCCTTTCTTTCTAAAATCAGTAAGATAAAAAAGGACTTACTGTAAGATTTGGACTTCTATTAGGTAATTTTGAGGAGGATTTAAGGAAATGGGGCTTTGTTTATTAGTATTGGATGTTATCAGGGAGCAGGGTTGTTAATTTTGGGGGCATCTAAAATTATTACTTAGGGGATAGGAATAATGGAGTGAGGCTAATTGAAGCTGTAACTGGTAAAGCTTTGGCAGTCACCCATATTAGCCAGGATAAGGAAGGGGTTGGTCTTTTTTTTTAAGGATTTTATTTATTTATTTTTACAGATAGGGGAAGGGAAGGAGGGAGGGAAACATCAATGTGTTAGAGAAACATCAAACAGTTGCTTCCTGCACTCGCCCCAACCAGGGATCGAACCTGAAACCCAGGCATGTACCCTGACCAGGAATTGAACTGGTGACACTTTGCTTTGCAGGACAATGCCCCACCCAGAGAGCCACACCAGTCATTTTTGTGGTCTGGACTATATTCATGATTTTGTTAATATCGGAGATGAGTGTGGGTGGTCTGATTTTTGTCCTGATCCGTCATGGTCACGGAATGGCCCTTTCTGGTGCTGGTGTTCTGTGAAGTTAACGTGTAACAGAAGAACACCAGGGTCTAGCTTATACAGCCAGGTCATCTCCTGGCTCTCGGACTGCTTTTCTTCTTCTCATAACCATCTCCAGATTTGTATTGTTTCTATCTTAGAAGGGAGGGTCATGGTTTTGTTATTTCTTCATCCCCCCCTACCACTTTACTCAAGTCCCCATCATCTCACCTTTCTTAATAGCTTTTTAGGTGGTATCACTGACTTCAAGGTCTGTATCCCTTGTTTGTGCAGGAAGGCAGGAAATGGGGGTTTGCTTCTGAAGGAAAGCAAGAAACATTGCCTTCCTGCCAGTGTGGGAAGATGAGTGCTTAAGGCAGGGGAGTCCAACCCGCAGCCTGCAGCCACATGCAGCCCAGGATGGCTGTGAATGAGGCTCAACACAAAATCGTAAATTTACTTGAAACATTACTTAGTTTTATTACTTAGATATGTACATTTTCTATATTATTGATCATAAACTTTGGACCTGCTCGATGATTTTGAAAGATTATCGAAAGGGCCACTGCATAATTAGGGTTATGATGTGAGGACTTTTTTGCTTATCTGTGGTGGCAGATAACACGAAAATTACAGACCTTTTTTTTTTTTGCTTATTAGTTTTCATTAGTGTTTGTGTACTTAATGTGTGGCTCAAGACAACTGTTCTTCTTCCAGTGTGGCCCAGAGATGCCAAGAGGGTGGGCACCCCTAGTTTAAGGCATTGCTGTCGTGATGTGACTTCCCCTTTTTAGGAACCTCCTGATGGGTCCCTGCTTCTGGTGAACCACTTCCAAACCAATGACAGTTACTTCTCCTCCAGCTGCTTTCAGGGACCTGTTCATTTAATTCTTCAGTGTCTGTAACTGACCTTGCTCTTTTCTCCATTTTTACTTTTTACTACTTACCCCTACTCAAAACACTAGTCTTGTTCACTCATCTCTCCTCTGGAGGAATCGATCTTCTTGTTGTTATAGAGAACAGTATATAATTGTGAGGTATGAATTTAAAAACCTCAGATTAACTTCCAATCCCCCATCTATTTTTTGAAATGACAAAATAAAATTTACTGTAAAGTTAATGAACTTTTATTTCCTTTGCTTAAAACTCTAGTGTGTATAGAAGCAACCAAATAACAGTTTAATGGTTCAATCAGTTATATCACAGTAACATATTTTTAAAGAACTAGACTAAAAATTGTATTTAAAATTAAATTGCATGTGTCAATACTATTGGTACTAGCTTTGTTTCTCAACTTCATTATCCATAATACAGATACTAGTTTACAAATAAATGTATCTACACACAAACATGTCTATGTATCCTGGGTTACCTTTTAGAAAACATTTCTACACAAACATTTAAGAAGCATACTTTTTTAAGAAAAGGTTTTATTTATTATTTATTTTTAGATAGAGGGGAAGGGAGGGAGAAGGAGAGAAACATCAATGTGTGAGAGAAACATCGATAGGTTGCCTCTCTCCCACCCCCAGCTGGGGACCGAACCCGCAACCCATGCTTGTGCCCTGGCTGGGAATTGAATGGGGGACCATTCAGTTGTGCAGGACGACACCCAACCCACTGAGCCTCACCAGTCAGAGCAACAAACATACTTTTAATGTGCATTATCTTTTTTAATAATATCGTAGTGATAATGACACAGAAAGCTTTAGTTTATATTTGATGGAGCAATTTTAATTTTAATCTGTTTCAGAGCTACAGACAACCAATGTTTTGGCCGGCTTCCTCACAAATACTGGCTGTTGAGAGTGAGAAAAAAATTAGCCCAGAATACCTGAATTATTAAAAGTGAGACAAAGTATAATTTTACATGTATTTTAGTATGTCAAATATATTGAGAAATGATAATTCATAATAAAAGCAATTCATGCTCATTATGATTTTAGTAAGTACTAAAAGTTACAAAGATGTAAAATTTTACCTTGTCCCACCATTCATAAGCAATCACTGGTTGCAATATGATGCTTTCCTTTCTTGTTTTTTTTGTGTAAGTTTTTCTCACCTTTGAGATCATGCTGTACTTATGATCAAATTTTCTTGCTTCTTCACTTAAAATGATGACAAAAGTATTCTCCATCACATTGGCTTTTTTCAAGAGTTGTATTCATAGAATAACAATGACAACTACAGTTTTCCAGGAAAAAATATGTTGTGCTGACTAGTAAATGTTTGTGCATAATAAAATGAATGGGTTTTTTTTGTTGTTGTTTGGTTGGTTTTTCGGTCTAAAATGAAGCTACACTATGAAGCAAAATATGAAAGAAAATGCAGGAAAGCAGGAAATGATGCCCTTTGGTGCTAAGAATTTGATTTGTCATAATCCTCATCTTCCCCTCCCCATTTCAGTTGATGTCACGGAGGCAGAGGTTGAGAATCATGCAGTATTAAGTTATGCTGTGGAGAAAGAACATACATATGTGAGTCCAGCTGTGAAGCCGGATAATAAGGTTAGTAATGTCTTAGTGGGCACTACACTGTTAGAGCTGCTTGGCTCTTTATTATCTTTTGTTCAGTTCACAGAAGTTGCGAAATACCAAAGTGTGTTTTCTGAGATCTGCTCTTAGTAAAGTGGATCAGTGATGAAAATAGCCAAATCTGAGCATCAGAAGACCTTCCAGTCTCCCTGATGCATGATCTCTATAGTTCTGAGAAGCAGAAGTATAAAGTAGTTTAAAACTCTGTGTGTGTGTGTGTGTGTGTGTGTGTGTGTGTGTGTCAAGGTGACAGTGCATGACTGAGGACTTGCTGAATGAGATTCAGGGGGTGGGGGATGTGTGTGCATGAAAGGCTGATCAGTTCTGAGCAATGATGAGAAGGTTTTACTACTGACCTATATAATTATGAAGGTTTCTACACTTGATCTGAGCTCAGAATTGATAACTGCTGATGTTCGTGATAGTTTTTCTTGCTAGGTATTTTTCCTACATTGTGCTCTAATGTTTTCCATAATTTTTAGGCTGAAACACAAGAGATTTATCTGGAGCCATTATCTTCACTAACAGTTTCAACTGGGAGCTTAAGTATTGAAAACACAGATTTGAGCCTTACAGATCCAGGTAATAATGTCAGAATATCTGTAAATAAATGGAAAGACCAGCACCGGTTTAGTTGCAATACAGGGGTGAAAGCAAACATTGCTTTTTACATTGTGCTGAGAGGGGTTGTTTCTTTAAGTCGCAAAAGAAAAGTTTCCTGCCTGATAGAATATTGGGCGGTAGGATATTCTAAACATAACTGGAAATCACAAATTTGCAGACCCTTGAGGATGCACTATGGATATCCAACAATACTTTGAGAAGTGTCCACTAACGTCCCATTTCCCATTCAGTGGGAAGCTATCTGAGCAAATTTCTTGGTTGCACTGATCCCTCATCCATATGTACTGCTATGCCTCTCACCAAAATTTGTCTCTAAGGAAGTACCCAGGCATTAAATATTTTGATTAACCTCAACTTACAGAATCATTTCCAGAGCATGTGGACCATGGAGAACAAGAACCTACCATGGACAGAGAAGAAGAAACAATTATTTTAAGACCTACATTTCCTCCATCACAAGTTATTTATCAAAGGCAGGACTCTTGGGATGTTCATAAACCCCTGGTGCCTACAGCAGAAAAATTTACACCTGGCCAAGCGCACACTCAGCGCACGATAGACAAGGACAGAAATGAAGCAAGTGTGACGACTGGAAAAACAGACTTGCGGGGTAAGACTATGTTGAACTACTACTTTCATATAAACTGTAATCTTTCACTTTTCATCCTAAGTTTGAAGTAGTGATTGTTTGAGCTCCATCTCTTTATGGCCTGCTGCCAGTTACACTATGGAACGCACTGAGGGCCTTCAGTGAGGGGGCCCTTGGAGCCAGGTAGACTCACAGAAGACACGGAGAGTTGTTCAGATCGTCCTTTACCATTGCAGAGTTAGCGACAGTGGCATGAGGGCAGCACCTCTACTGCGAACAAGAACTCAGAAACCCGACATGTTTACTAGCTGTGAGACCATGGGCAAGATTCTCTTTGATCTTCTATGAAAGAGGGATCTTGGGGGTTAGATGAGATAATGTACCTAAAGTGCAATGTCTGGCCCATAGTAGCACTCAGGTTTTCTTTTTTGCATCATTGCCCTGACGCAAGCCTTAGCTAATGAGAATAACAAAGCTTACAGCAAAGCAGTGATCACGGTGGCCACTGACTCCAAATTAACTTCATAAAACTTTGGGCTTGGTAGAAATGGAGACATTTGTCAAAAGGTTTTGAGAGTGCCCCTATTTTTTGGTACACTATAAGTAGTGATAGGACCTAATTTGAAAACATCAGCTGGGAATGAAAATAAATGGAAGAATTTTGTTGAATGGGATTTACCTAAAAATAAGCTTTTATGAATGTGTTTTTAGTACTAATTTTTCTAGGCTTTATTTTTTAAATACATTTTCTTTTCTCAAAATCCAACAGTTGACCTTGACTTTCCAGAATTGGAATACATTTTTCCAAACTTGCATCATCAGCTGTTTAAACCTTTGGAACCACAACCAGATTTTGATTTGTCGTCATTGTCCTCTGGGGTTTCTCAAGAGAGCAGAGACTTTTACCAGGTGCGTTAAAGCAGATGCTTCACTTCACTGAATTTCCAAGATGGTTTGTCTGATTTTCTTCTGTTATGATGGTTAATCTTGGTTGCCAAGTAGAATCATGTGGAGAGCTTTTACAAATTCCAGTGCCCCAGCTGCATCCTAGACCCATTAAATGAGAACCTCTAGGAGTGCTCAGATATCAGGATTTTTTTTAAAGCTCCCCATGTGGTTCTAACAAGAACCAGGATTGAAAATAGCTGCATTAGAATTTTATTCTATCAGCCTTATTTCCAGCTATTGAGTATGATACATAAAAGGCTTGAGAATATTTTTATGTTTGCTTATTTACTTTGATGGAATCCAGCCTTAAGCAGTTCAGGTAAAGTTTGCAATGTCTAAAAGTGTCTTATCCAGTAAAGGATCTGAGATGGAAACCTGGGTCTTTCTTCTTCCGCATCCTGGTGTCCCAGCTGTCATACATAGTTCCTGCTTATGCTCCCATTGTGTTCTAAACTCAGTCTGTTTAATTCGTAATTTGTTTTCTAAATAATCTTTTAAAAAGTTTTTTATATTGATTGAAATGGAAGAAGTAGGTTGAATAAGCCAATCATTAGTGTGATAGTGAAGTGGCAAAGAAGAGTAATATCAAAGGAACAGGATTACTAACTCAACCTGCAACACGCAGTCAGCATTTCAGCAATTCCCCATTGTTCTCCATCAGAGCTCAGATGCTTCATGTGAAAGCCGTGGTGCAACTGTATCCTCCAGAAGCACGGTTTCTTTTACAGCACTGAGGAGGACCAGCCTGCATTCTCCTCTCAACGTAAGCCTGAATCAGCAACCTGGCCCTAATTCGCCTCACACTGCAGCTGAAAGTTTTGGCACAGAAAAAATTATTGATGGTATGTATGATTAAGTTAGAAAAAGTTATAGCCCAATACTTTTTTCTTGATTGCTTATATTCATTTTTCTTAGAAATTTTGCTTAGCAGTTTCTGGTTTGTCTCCATTCCTGTCCTCACCGCTGCTCCCAGTGTTACAAGTTCTGTTTGTGTATTCATTTAAATAACACAGGTAATAATGTACGCTCACTATGCAATTTTCACAGACGTGAACTTGATAAAATAAAAACGTGCTGCCTCTTGCTCAACTTCCCAACCTCGGCCCTTAAGAGTCAATAGTTTAAGTACCCTTCTAAAACCTCTTGTATAAATTTTATAAATACATAAATATACACACACACGAGATACACTTGCACAGTTTAACCGAAGTCTTTTGGTTGTTGTAACAAAATCAGTATCTGGTTATAGTACGAGGAAAATGTTCTACTGCCTAATAGCCATTGTTTTTATTAAATAATATTAGGAGACAATACATATGTAAGCAGAATTATTTAAAATCACTGTGACCGTCCTTTCCCTTTCTATTCATGTTTATATATATCACCTTTCCTAAAATTATAGGAACTAACCTTTGCAATTTACTCAAGATATTAGGGACTGTATCTGTATCCAAGTTTTGTAACATGATGATTAACTGATTTCTTAAACTTCTTATTGCAGGATCTGAACAATCTTTTCAACAGCTTCTGCCAGAATTTTCTTCACAAGAAGGGAGCCAGCATGCTGATCTACCAAGTATATTTGGCATTGAAGCAAGAGGTTCTTCCCAAGACATGGAAAATCAGAACTACTCCTCTGAACCAACTGACATGTTACAAAATAAAGGAAAAAATGTTCATTTCCAGCTCTCTGTAGGAAATTTGCAAAGTTCGGTCTTCAGTTCATCTGCTGAGGCTAATGAATTTCATCAGTTAAGCTTACAACACATCACTCCATTTCGTTCTACTTACAGTGAGTGCTCAGTGAATGACCAGTTAGAAGGCAGAAAAGAAAGCCTGGGCTTTGAAGAATTATCACAAAGAGGGGTTGATAAAGTGTCACAAAGTCAAGGACTCACTAAGGAGGATAAAAACGAGACCTGTGGAATTTTAAATGTAAATCCACATGTACAAGAAATTGACTCACAATTATGTGTAAGAACAGTAGAAATGGGAACTTCGGTTCAGATACCATATTCATTAACTGTTCAGAATGAAAAATATTTTGATAACTCAACTAAAGCAGCAACTCCACAAATCATACCAAACCTATCTCAGCCATCGCAATCAGAGCTCTTTTTCAGTTCTGGATCATTTCCACTACAGAACTCTGTTCCAGTCTGGGTGAGTGAAATCTATATTGTGTAAATAGCATTTAGACTGGTTTTCCAGAAAAACTTTTTTAAACTAGTATTTGTTTTTATTTTGTTAAGATTACTGGTCAGAAACACATATAAACAAACATACATCTAAACACATATATAGTTATGTATGCATGTTGTGAATTTAAGAGTCATTCTTATAGAGTAAATAAAATGCAGTTTCCAAACCAGCGAGAATAAGAGGACTTATTAAAATATAGAAAATATTTTCAATTCAGAGGCAGAAAAGGAGGACAAAATAATATCCAAAAACAACAAAAATAAGCAGAGAATATAAAAAGTCCAAATCCTGGAGGACTTTTGAAACAAATTTCAAGAGCAACAAGCAAGCTACTTGTTAATAAATAAACCTAACCAAAATAGTCTCAATGTTCAAAGATCTCCAAATTTGGAGATCTCTCAACTTTACAAAAGATTTTCCTCCCAATTTTCACATCCCTTGTCAGCTCCCCTGAGGAATGGTGGCCAGCCTGCGCCTCAGCGCTGTCAGTGTTCCACCTCGCTGCCCTGCATTGAGCTAATCCAGCTATTTTCAACCTTTGTCCTCTCATGGCACACACCCCCTAATGACTGAAATTCTGTTGGCACACCAAAAAATACATTTTTGCTGATCTGACCAAAAAAAAAAAAAAAGTGTAACTTTGATTCATTCACACTGATGGCTGTTGTCATTTTTTTATCTGATGATCTAAAGGAAAAGAAGTCAGTGCCCAACTCAATGGTCAGGTATTGCATTTAAAAATTCTTGGGACATACCAGTGTGCCACGGCTCTCCAGTTGACAGTCGCTACGTACTCTCATTTGGTTTCAACTCATTACCTGAATACAGTATTGTCCTTCCACATATTGTTATAATAGAAACTGAAAATAAGGGCAGCATTTAGATCACAGATTGGGCTTTTGTATATTTTTGTAAATTTTTGTTCAATGTTTAAAAGATGGTATTCCCCTTAAAAATTTAGTCTGGCAGCAGTGGCCCACATTTGACTGCAGCCCTTTAGATAGGCTGCGTCCTCTGGTTCTCCAGTCCCCCATTAACCTCCATGTAGCCGCCTCGCCCTGCAATCCTTTGTCTGTAATCCTTACAGAAGGTATTTTCCACCATTGACCACATTTCACCCACACCAAGTCCTCCCCAGTATTTCTTAAAGTGGAGGTGCGCTGCCATGTTGTTCTTCCTCCTCCATAATGTACATTTTCACATCTTGAATGTTTAAGGCTACTCGTTTTGTTTCTTGCATGTCTTTTTAAGATTTTAGTTTTAGAGGGGAAGGATAGAAGAGGGAGAGAAATCGATGTGTGGTTCCCTCTTGCACGCTCCCTACTGGGGACCTGGCCCACAGCCCAAGCCTGCGTCCGACTGGGAAATTGAACCAGAACCCTTTGGTTCACAGGCCAGCACTCAGGCAGTCCACTGAGCCACAACAGCCAGGGCTAAGGCTATTATTTTTGGACACGGTTTCCTTTTTAATTTTACTGCACAGGAGACAGAGTCTGGCCATGGTATAATGGAAGAACCAGAACTTACGTTAGTAAGCACCAGTGACATCAGTATTGCTGAAATGGATTTTGCAAATCTAACCCTAGAAGAAAAGAATGAGGCAGAAAGCTTACAGGTAAATATCATACCTCAATATAAGTACACCTCATTTATACAGTAACCCACAGGAGAGAATTGGGAAACAGAAAAGGATTCTGGTTTTTCACTTTTATTTCTCCATGTTATTTCCATTCTAATAAATCATTTGCAAACTAATTTCCTCCCCCATATTTTGGTGTAGTACAAGTGCAATAAACTATACAAAGTGAACAGAAGAGGCTTAATGTGCTTACAGCAGAAACTGACAGGAAATGGAAAGGCATCTCAACCCCTCAATAAGTTTCATAGTATGTGATTTGCCTAAATGTACGTACACGTAATTTGAGCCAAAAGTGGTGCCACATGCCAGGGAGCAACATTTCAAATGCTGCTCCTACATACATTTCTGATGCTATAGGTTTCAGATCTGAGTTGGAAAAAACTCTTGCCTTCCTTTCCCCAGTGAAAGCTACTTGGTTCCAAAGTAATGAGGCAGAACAGTGGTCCAGCAGTTAAGGGAACCCAGATCTGAGGCGGATAGAGTTGTATTTATAGTTAAGTGCCACTGCTTTTATAAGTTTATTTTGAAAATGTGTTTCAAGTTCTACTGACTGGCACGCAATTTCATTAACTTAGTAAATGCTCCAGGTTAATAAGTTTGATTATATGCAAGCCTTGATTGTACGTGTCCTAATGCTAAATCAGAATGGACTTCACCTCTTTAAGATATTTACAGGTAATCAGGTGAAGAAAAACCAAAAGCTTTTATCTAGGGTAAGATGGGAAAGTAGCCTTGGGTGGAACACTAGTAAATTTTATTGAAGACTTTCCCCTTGCCAAAAAATTCAATCCTAAAGCTGCTGGACCAGGTTTTGGCCGTAGTGTCTTAGAACCTTTGCTGTGCATTGATTGAGGCCCAAGTGGTAAATTTCACCAATGACTCTCTTGCAATTAGGTGAGTGAATTTCTGCCCCTTGTACCGGAAATAGAAAACTCAGGTTATTCAGCTGCATCAGAGCGTTCTGTGGAGAAAGCAACTGCAGCATCTTCAGGTATGCCTGCAGCACCCAGGGCCAGTGGGAATCCCCTCCTCAAGTTCTCAGTCTCCAGTCTTGCTGGTGCTGGCCTATGAAGTCCAATGAGGTGAAATAGCTTCAGGGCTTTTTTTTTTTTTTTTTTTTAACAGAAACCCTTCCGAAGTTTACACCTGCACCAGAAAGCTTACAAGAAGCATTTATAAAAAGGAAAAAATCATTTATAGAGAGATCCTGCCAGAGACAGAAAGAAATAAGGAATAAAAGACAAGTGTCTAAAAATTCTGAAAGCCAAGTAATCAAGGGGAATCCTACAGGTATGTTCTCAACACATTTGTATCCATTTTCAGAAAGGGAATCTTGTTTGCCCAGCAAATTACTTGCTCTCTCTCTGCTCAGGTTCATCTGTGAGTCACCTAAAGGGTGTGAATAAAGTTAGAGTGTCATTTCCTGAGGACAGAAAGACTGCACAAGCTCTCTTGCAGCAAAGGGCTCTAAGGTATATGTGTGTGCGTATATACAAATAATAATGCACATTTCTGAAGTATCTGTCTTTAATTCCATATAAATGTCTTACAGATTATACAATCAGTTACCCGAAGTAAAACAGCAAAAGGAAGAAAAGGCAAAGCAAGATGCTTATGCCCAAAACAGAGCAAGGGCAAAAGAATTTCATAAGGTGAGCAGTTGGCAGTGGTTTTTCATCTCAAAGGTATACAACTGAAACTGCTAAATTTTATTTTTATTCCCTCCACAGAAAACACTAGAGAAACTTCGAGCCAAAAATACATGCTGACTTTTTGTGCGAAAAGTGTAAAGAATTTTTATTATCTGTAACATAGGTACAATTATTTAAAGTTTAATAAATTTTTATTTAAGGAATTTCACATGTTCTGAGTTCTTGGTTCCTCTGAGTTTTGAGTCTTAATTCCTAAAAAAGAGTAGGCAGTAGTTAAAAATTTGGGGAACATTTATTCCCACATCACCAATCATTGATGAGTGGCTTAATTTTATATCTCCACAAGAAAACATAGCACTATTAAGTGTCTATTACATCCTATGGAGAACTTCAATCTTAGGTCACAGCGTTAAGAGCTCCTGGTTTTGGTCACATAAGCTCTCTTTGAAATGACCTATAAATTATCCTTTTCTAACATGTGCATACCTTTTCTGTTCAATCCAGGCACTTGCCATGACAGTTGGTCCTATATAACAGGGAATAGAGATGATCATGGGATGACAAACTATTTGGTCACTAAGCACCCTAGAAGGATTAACTAGACAAAGGTCATCTGGAAGACTCCAGAAATCTCAGACAGCTATTATTATAAAATCTCACTGATTACCAAGGGCTATTACAAAAGTACATGCAGGTTGTGTTGTATTTATAGAACAGTGCCGACCTAGGCAATGAAAATAAGGTTAATAAAATGTTCCCAATAGGCTGAATGCTAGCAATATAGCAGAAAAAAACCTAGTGGGAAAATGTTTTGTGGTCATGTCCACGGCAAATGAGAAACTACATTCTAAAAGCCTTGGTAATGACCGTTACACTCCGACAAGTAATTTAGTATGTAACATAAAAAGACGAGTAACTTGCCAGAATTCTTTTAGTTGAGCTTCTCTGATCTCCACTTGCATATGGACATACTTCACAAACTCCCCACCTGGAGAAAAAATTTTAAGTTCATGCTGGGCTAAATTTTTTGAAATGGGGTTGATCAGGATCCAAACTCTTCTGAAAACCAGTTCCCAACTAGCGTGTACCGAATATTCTAGGCTTAAAGTTGCAAATTGGAATAAGCATCTTAGGGAACTTCTACCGTAGCACTTTTAAGCTGTAAAATATGGCATATATCTGAGGCAGGTGGATGTTCAGATGGCTATTTTCATTCAGCCCATTCAGAGCAGTTGAACATTTTCCCCATCATCACAACATCAGTGGAAACACAAGGTTGCCTTTCAGACACTATCTTTTTTGTGGTGACAATAAACCACAAGGATGGGTAGGCTACTTTAAGCATTAAATAAAGGCCAAGGACCTTAATGCTTAAGTTTTAATAAAGGGAGTTTATGTCTCTTACAAACTAGAAGGGAATTTGAAGGAAATTAAAATCTTACCTGTAATCCTTGGGGCCCAATTTCCTCAAGCAATTTACTTTAGGGCCCTACAAGTTAAATAGTAAGAAGTACAGTGTTATTTTAGCAGGTGATGTAAGATATACTGTAAAGTTTTTATTACATCCAGTTTTTACTCACTGAGCCTAACAGAAAATGTTACAGGTCTCATTGTCACCACTGCAATAACGTACTGTGATGGAAGCAAAACCTGTGTCTCAATGTAGCCACATTAACAATTTCCAGACACATGTACAAAAACAGTGCCCATTTTCATCTAGAATGAGGCTTCATAAGAGTTTCTCTCAATCTGATACATACACCATGCAAAAGGCTTCTACATCTGTATAGAAGTTTCTGCTGACACATGCTATCAATGAAGGGAAGACGCTCCTAGAATTAACAAATAAAAATCAAAAGCCTTACACAGTTAGGGTCAGAGTAGATGGATCTGCCTGGTTTCTCAATATCAGATCCTAGAAAAAGAGAAGCGTTAGTTCCTATTGAAGGTATGTGAAGAAACTACAGCAATACTGTATCAGTAAAAATACCAGGTTTAACATGCACAGAGCCAAGAAAACCAACGATGCCAGATACTGAATTTATATCGCACTGTCCTTTGAACACCCAGCAGGAATAAACTGCTAAATGCAGATACCATGCAGTGCAATTGTGACCAAACTATTACAAACACCTCTAAATCTAGTTGTGGAAAAAGTCCCAATTCCTACTCATCATTTCAGCGAGGGAACCACATTACTGCGTTTAAATTATAAACCTAGTCACCATTATCTTTATCACGTCTCTTTGTACTAGAAATAAAGATCAGTTATTCACACTGTCTTATTAAGGGGAATTCCTCTGCTATTTTAACATATCCAAGTCTACATGTTATTAGGCTGAACAATATGGAACTGTCAGTGCAAAAAGAGGACATTTTTATTTGGTAGCCCTAGAAATGAGGTCTTTTCATTTTTTCCAATAAAAAATGCATATTTTCTGCATATAAATATAATTACAGCAAATATTTTCACCAAGATTCTGACAATTCTGCTTTATACCTAAACCACTGTTAGTCCCCACAGAAATGGAATGCTGTGCACAGGTCCTTGAATAACATCCTTCTGTTCAGTGTTGTTATCCAGTTGAGATGCCATAGGAACTTAGCTTGTTTACAACAATTAGCCTGTGGTCAAACTGCCTTCTTTATACATCATTTGGCTTTAAGTAACAGAACCTATCCACAGGGTTAAGTGAGGACTTGCTCTACTGACAATGCATTTTCTCACAATTTTGAATCCTTAATAAATAGAAATTAAATGTTCCACTTACCTCTAAACATGAGTAAGTTCGTATCATATTCAGTCCTACAAATAAACCACCAAATAAAAGTTTGACAAGTGTGTGATTAAAAACTAAAACTATACAGTTATATTCAGCTGTCAGAATTACATTTTAGTTCATGTCTGTATCATTCAGCAGTTGAACAGTTAAATTCATCATCTGAACTGCAGTGGTACCTGAAGTTTACTTTGTCACCAAAAACTTACCTAAGTTATCACTACCTAGAACAGACAGATCTTCGAGATATACAAAAACCTAAGATAAAAGAATTAGGTTGTTAGGATCTTTCATAATTTTAGCAGCAATGTCTTGCAGTTCCTTCCCACAGATCTAACACATAGTTCTGTGAATAAAGGAAGCAACATATTTACTCTATGAGGCGTTTCCAACGATGTAGGTCTACGGAAAAAGCCCCATCGGGATAGACCTCAACCATTATTTACACATTTTAAAAGATATGACAAATCTAAGACTCTACAGGAAGACAATTACTAGAACTGATATGCTCCAGTCATTTCAAGTTCAAAACTGTATAAAAATAGTTAAACACCTTCCCATTCACAAATAAAATTTAACTGTATTAAGTTTCAGGAAATCATACCATAAAATCAATCACATGAGGATTTCAACAATGGAGTTTAGAAGAATATATACACTGATCAAAAAAAGGTGCAAAATGCCAAGTAGCTATTACAGATAATCCATAACCCAAAGGAAAAATATCCGTGTATAAAAAATAGAAGTCTTGATTTTCATGAACTTTGATACTGCAATGTTTTACCTATGAAATTCCCAGATTACACAGCAAAAAAATTTAACTGAATTTTTGCCTCAAAATTGAGTACCTATCTAAAATATCTCCTTAGCTACTTGATATTAAGTATAAAAAAATACAGAAAAAATATTAATGTGGCTATATTTATGTTCTTACCATTTGAGAACTTTACACCATTGAAACTTAACAAATGTATCCTTGTGTAGTCATTGCTAACATTAAAGTACTAAACCAACCTCATTTTAGATCATGCATTAATTAAAAATGTTATAGGCGTAAAGTAGAAATACCCAAAATTCTGATTATTGCTATAGCCCAACTAACAGTTTGGGGACCCTTTCCTGTAAGTAAAGTGAAGCCAGCACAATGACACTATTAAATAGTATTCCCTAAGATTCATCTTATGAAATCATGTCATAAATAGAAATGGAAAGCTGGCAAAAAGTCTCTCAGTGATGAAATTTCCTATGAAGGTTTATATTATCTGACAATGTGCTACAATTCAACAAATCTGATCAAAAACTCACCTAATGAATAAAACATACCTTTAAGTCCAAAAGTTGTGTTTTCAACATAAAGCCTAACAAACAAAAAAAGCCATCTGTTTCATATCAACATTAAAACTGGAATACTAAATCAGTATAGTTGAGGTTTCCCTTATTTCCTATGCTTTTTAATTATCAAATCTACAGTCCTGGAACCAGGATTTTTTATCAATGACCCATCATTTTAATCTGCTTTAGGTATCATGTTCCTTCTTCTATGTATCAAAACTCATACCAAACAATGAGTTCTGGGTTGCAAAAGAGGATTTATTTTCTGCACCTGTATGTAGTCTTTGCCCACAAATTAAGCAAAAACAAACACAAGTGCTGTTATAAAATGTGGTTTATATAGCAGCATAAGTGGTGACGAAAGATGATGGGAGTGAAAACATTCTAGGCTGTTAAGGGGGAATTAAATTCTTATCAGTACTAACATGACACTGAAGGTCACTTTTTTCTGAATGAAACTACAGCAGGCGGTTTCAGATATAGTAAGGAAGGGTAACGGGTTGTCACTTATTAATGATTATTGTAACTAAGACTTTTTTTAGGACTACAATCTCTCTCCTTTGATTCAATGCTCAAATGATACCTTTAAGCTCTTTTGCCCTGAAATAAAAAAGTATAGGCAAAAATAGTAGGACCCTTTTTTGTTATTTTGTAAGAGATTATTTCTGCTCTGAAAACCTCAATTTTCTGTACAGACATCATTTCACTTTTAAAATGTTTTCTAATAATTACTTCTTATTCTTTAGCAGTTTCTTTTACAAACTTGTTTACAAGATCTTTTTATTTTCCCCTTAGAAATTTTATTACTGGGCTGGCATATATACATCATCTTTTACTTTCTGTAGTTTCTTTTTCTCTAGTCTCTTTACCTTGACATTCATATTCCTATCTCCTTTTCAGGCTGTTCTGTCTTCTGTCCAATGTTTTTGTACTTTGATACTCTCTTTTTAGACAAAGCAGCTTCTCCAGTATATTCTTGTTCTAAATACACATTCATCTTCTTTGGTAATTCAGAACTTATTATGAAGTAATTATTCTCCTGCATAAGAGATGTCAATATTAAGCAGTAACTAAAACTTCATTGCTTTAGTAATTACACAAAACTTAACTCTACCAGGTGATTTCAACCTGGACTACAGCTAGATGTTAAAAATTCAATCCTGCTTTTATTCTCATTCGATATCCACATATAAAACTTAATAGTATTGAAAAGTCCATGTCACACTCGACTATCCCCCAAATATGTATTTCTTTATTCTCAACACCAAATATATTGAAGCCTCTCAAAAATTAAATACAGACTCTAAGACAATACCTACTGGATAAAATTACTCCTGTACCAACTACTGCCCTCCAAAAAATGAAATGGGATAAAAATGTCACTTACCACCACTTTGATATCACATTCATCATGTTCAAGGTTTGTTTCCACCTCATCCTCTCCCCTGTAATATTAAATATATCACCACTCAGATCACTAAGTCTAAAACCCAATCAGCACTACATGGCCATGACCTACAGCTGCACAGCAATTCCAGTCAAGGAGATAAATCACACTGCTACGTGTAACACTCAGAATTGGCTCTCACGGGCCAAGATCACAGCTCAACGGCAGTATCCCAGATGGCCTACTGTATCTTTGCTCCCACCACAAATCAACAGCATATGGATAAATTAACATTAAAACTAGAAACATTTAATGTGTTAAACTATGACCAAAATTTGACGTGATTAACTTACACTGGGTCTTCAATAGGAGAGAGAGATCCATCATCATCCAAGTATTTATATCTACGACTATCAAGGTCATCTTTTTCTAACTCTTCACCAACATTCATCTGTTTCAAGGATTCCTTGAGGTGGTATTCATACTTCAGTTTTTCAAGGTAGTTGAAAAATCCTCTTGCCACTGCTTGCTATATATCAGAAAAATTATTAAGCCATGGCCTTACAAAATAAAAATTTCCTCCATCCCTCAGCAGATGCTTATGTTCCAAACTGGCAAGGATCCCCTTGCCAAGAAAGAACTTGATTTAACTACTTTCCCACATGCAGCTCACATGTAATAAGTATCAAATGCTGGTTGTAAAAAAACGTTACTACTACCTCGCAAGTTATGAAAGTTAGTGAATTTGGTAGAAAACCAAGCACAAATATTGTGTTTTGAGGGCATTAAATAAATGATGATTATAATAATGACCTTAAAACAGATTAACTAGTATTAATCCCCTCAAATAAATCAGATTCTAAATCAAGGATTAAATATTAACAGCGCAAACATTAACTCAATATAGACTTCCAGTCAGGATGGCAACATAGGTAAACATGGCTCGCCTCCTCGCACATCAAAATTACAACTAAACTATAGAACCACCATTATTCAGAACTGTCAGATCAAGCTGAATGGAAGTCTGACAACTACTGAATTAAAGAAACCACCTCCATCCAGACTGGTGGGAGGAGCACAGACGTGGACCGGGCTGGTCCTATACATCCATGTGTGGTGGATAAAAATTTAGGAGGGATATCTCAGGAGTGAGGAGTCCCAGCCTTACACCAGGTCCCCAGCCCAGGGTTCCAGTGCCAGGAATATTAAGCCTCTGTAACTTATGGCTGCGAAAACTAGTGGGGACTGAGCTGGAAGACACTGCTGGAGTTCCAAGCAGTTCCTCTTTAAGAACCCACATGGGGACTTCTTACACTCCGAGCTCCAGCACCAGGGTAGCAGATTGAAAGGCGGCAGTGGCATACAGGGAGGAACTGAAGTGTTTGGCATCCAGGCAAAAGCTGGGAGACAGTTTTCTCCCACACAGAAAGGCAGGCACAGGCTACTGTACCTTTTGTGAACCCTCCCACAGAGCCAGAACTAGCAGGTGGGTGCCATTATCTGAACTCCCTCAACTTGGCTAACACTGTCTGCCTCACCCTGGATAGCCTGATACGGGTTTCACCCAACTCAGGGGCCCACCCAAGCTGTTAACAGTGACTCCTCCATATGATTGGCTGATTTTGGCTTATGCTTCACATCTTAAGTAACAGCCAGCCTTGTTGAGCCCCCAGGACCTCCCCCACTCCTCTTGCCAAGTGGCCCAGCACTACCAGCAGCTAGCCTAAATTCACAGATCGGCTTCTCCTGGGAATCTCCAAGAACAGCATAGGTAGCAGCCATCTCAGACTGCTTTATACCTCATGCTGGGTGGCCCTGGGCAAAACAGGTGGAGGCTGACCCTGGCCTACACCACCTGGGAAACCAGAGCCTGTGCACTGAGTGGCCAGCTACAGATTACACTGTAGCACCACCACCCTGCCCCTGCACAGCTGATCCTCCATAGAGGGCAGAGGTTGGTGGTCATGGATCACAGCCAGTTCTTGCAGCTGACTGGCCTGCGTAAATCCCTCCCATTGACCTGCCAACTGTATTCCAGGCTCCCTCAACTACAAGAGGAGGGTGTACTAAGCCCACACGAAGGGCACAATTCAAGTACCAAGCTTGGGTGATGGGAGACTGTGCCACTGGACCCTACAGGACACCTACATTAGGCCATGCTACCAGGGAGTCATAGCAACTCTACCTAATACATAGAAACAAACACAACAAGGTTGCCAAAATGAGGTGACAAAGAAATATGGCTCAAATGAAAGAACAGCTCAAAACTCCAAAAAAGAATTAACAAAATGGAGATAAGCAATCTATCAGATGCAGAGTTCAAAACACTGGTTATAAGGATGCTCAAGGAACTTACTGAGGACCTCTGTAGCATAGAAAAGATCCAGTCCACAACAAGGGATACAATAATTGAAATACGGAATAATTTACAGGTGACAAATCGAGTGGATGAGGGCTGAGAATCGAATTAATGATTTGGAACATAAGAAAGAAAGAAAAAAACAACCAGACCACGGGAAAAAGAATCCAAAATAACAAGTACAGGGTAAGCAGCCCCTGGGACAACTTCAAGAGGTCCAACATTTGCATCATGGGGGTGCCAGAAGAGAAAGAACAGGAAATTGAAAGTCTTTTTTGAAAAAAAAAGTTTTCTAAACTACTTTTGAAAAGTCTTTTTGAAAAAATAAAAGAAAACTTTCTTCATTTGGGTAAGGAAATTAAGTCAGGCAAGCCCAGGACGCACAGAGTCCCAAGATGACACAAAGAGGACCATTTCGAGAAACATCAGAATTAAAATGCCAAAGGTTAAAGAGAGAGAATCCTAAAAGCAGCAAAAGAAAAGCAGTTAGTTACCTACAGGATAACTCCCATAAGACTGTCAGTTGACTTCTCAAAAGAAACTTTGCAGGATAGAAGGGATTGGCAAGAAATATCCAAAGAACCAAAAAACGACAGGCCTACAACCAAGACTGCTCTACTAAGCAAAGCTCTCATTTGGAATTGAAGGGCAGAGACCTTCCCAGACAAGAAAAACGAAAGGAGTTCAATCATCACCAAACCATTATTATATGAAATATTAAAGGGACTTGTTTAAGAAAAATAAGATCAAAACCATGGACAGTAAAATGGCAGTGAATAATATCAACAATTGAATCTAAAAAAGAAACTAAGCAAACAAGAGACGAGCATTCTGATGGCTGCCGGATGGGAGGTGACTGTGGGGGAATGGATGAAGGTGAGGGGAAAAGAAATACAGTATAGAAAATGTAAGTAGCAAAGACATGAACGATGACGTGGGGATTGCTTGAGGGAGTCATGCTGTGTAGAAGGGGACAAAGTGGCAAAAATTAGGACAACTATAATAGTATAATCAATTAAAAATAACTCAAATACCTCAGAGTATAGTACTGGTCACTTTACCAGGCAATTAATTGTGTCAGAAATAGAATATTCAATCTCTAAGAAATGAAATCTACTGAAGTCATTGAACATGAAAGGAGTTGTGGGTTTGATCTATGTTACAACTGGGAATCTCTTTTGAGTTTTAGGGATGATGTTAAAAACCTGATAGGATGAAATCAAGGGATTTTATATTAAGTAGCCTTGGAGCACTTCAAAAACAGGTATAGTCACTGAATATACCAGTGAAGATTTCAGCCAGTAGCCCAAGAGAAGTATGAGCAGAAAGACTGGGTGGTTTTTAACTGCGTCAGGTACACCTAAATTCTACGTGACCAACAAACCATTTCAGGCACTTTAGCTATGGTACCCACATGTACTGACTCACCTCAAATGTTAAAATTTTCCTCCAAGGTAATGGTTTTCTTCCATTCTCTGACTCTAAAAATGGGAACTGGGGTCTGTTATCTTTAAATTGTTTCTTATTTATTTGTGACCTAGTCCTTTTCCTTCCTTCTGGTCTTCCCCTTGGTCTTCCTGTTGGCTTGTATTTCCTCTTTCTACGTTTCTTTTTCTTGAATCTTTCAAAAATAGCTTTCAAAGTCAATGGTCTTGGTTCTAAAGATGAGTCACTGGATGAATCTCTTGCTTGAACACTTTCAAGTGAACTAACACATTTTTTAACAGGATTTCTTTGCCTCCGTTCAGGTGAGTAAGGACCACATTGAGTTTTAAATAAGCTGCTACCAGAGGAAGAGTTATCACTAGAAAAAAAAAAAAGAGGGGGAAAATTAATTGTTTCCCTCTTTATGTAACTGAATGCCTATTACCAGTAGTGTATTTTTCTTCCACAGACCAAAACAGAAAAACATGCTGATGATTAACTTTTAAATTGATGGGCTTAGTATGAGCCAACTAGTTAGTTCTGACCTGGTCACTCTACCTAAAATGGTCCAAAATGCCACAGCACTTACCAAACACCTGAGAGAAATACAAGTCCCACACAGGCAGTCTTGTTCACTGCTAGAGGTGCCTCTAACTAAAACAAAGCCTCCTCTAAATAAAACAAGAGATGCGTAATAGACAGATATTTGATGTGAATATACTAGAAACTCTGGTTTGATATATGAGTGAAGGTCAATGGATGAGGTAAGGAGACATCTCCATCACACACCTAAGCCAGCATTCTTGATGAAGTGCAATAATCAGACTAAGCTGGATGTTAAAGAATCCATACTTATATCCCTTTTGTTATAAAATTAGGGTGATTTAGTCAACCTGAGACACCAAGTTGGCCCAGAGAAAATATTTTGGTTTCCCTGGGTTAAAGAATGTGCCCCCCTGTTACGTCTACGAGTAGATAAACTTTGAAGGTCTATGTGAAGCAGGTTTTTCTTTCCTAATCTTTGGAAATTACCTTTACCACCACTCATTATCTACAATGACTTATGTTTTCCCGGTAATTCAAACACAGTAAACATTACCTTCGAATCAAGTGTTTTCTAGTAAAAATCTGATGGTTGCTATTGATGGTAAAAAAAAAAAAAAAAAAAAAAAAAAAAAGGCAAAGCACTCACCTTTGAATTTCATTTTCCATAGCTGAATCCGATGCTGTTATACAGTCCAGAGAATCCATTGTTGATAGGTATTCCGAGTCCCTCTTAAAACTTACCCGTCACTTGTTCTTTGCTTTCACCAAATTTCTGACAACAGACAACATATGTAGTTTTCCTAAACAAATAATTGTCAGCAGAAACAGCTAGTATCCAAGCAATGCAAAAGATGATGTAGAAGTTATGCCATTACATATAAATTAAGGCACAATCACTTACAAAACCTTTAATATTTTCATGTAGGAACCATGTATATCAGAACTCTAAAAATCTAGAAATTTTACTGACAAGTTCTATCTTTCAGTTGTGCTTCTAAAGCTATCCAGTGGAACAAGATACTACCATAAAAGTAGTATCATTCCCCCCAAAATATCAAACTTTTACATGACAGCAAAAAATGGTATCATTTAAAATATTTTATCATTAGCCATAGTAATGTGCAATTACAACTATTAATGTACCATTTTGCAAAAGCAGAGGGACCTCCTAGAAAAATTTTACATCCCAAGCCAGAAGGTTGAGTCAGTATACCAGGGAAAATAACCATTATTTACTATCTCAGCCCAACAAGCCATTTTTAAATTCCTGGTGTAGGATTTTCATTTATGGCCTTTTCCCATTCATACTATGATTCAACAAAATCACTGTGAAACCTCTTTCTTGGCATATTTCTTTGCCATTACGGATATTAATTTAAATTTTCTGAATTCTCAAACTTCAATGAAAAGCTATCAGACTACAACAATGATGCCCTTTGGCTTCCTTTTAAAACTCCTTAAATATTTTACAACAATTTGGGCAAAATTTATAATAAAGATGACATCTTAATTTAAAACACTACCTCCCTTATAGAGGATGTCGTCATCCTTCCATTTTTGTATTGTTTATAGAGTTTATACTTTAGAAGGACCAATGAATACAGGAATCTTACAATTTAACAGCAAAATATTTCAAATAAGAGAAAATCAATAAAGTCACACAGATCTTACATTTTCAAAATGTCCAATGGACTCGCGTGGTAACTTCCTGGTTTTAGTGTAGTTTTTTTAAGGCAAAAATCAAACTACGTCATAAAATGCTCAGAAACGAAATTCAAAATTGGGTTAAACGACAGTGGTGGTGATTTGAGGTTAGTTAAAAATATGTATTATTAGGACATTATCAGAATTGTAGTTAACTCAAAAATCACTTTTTACTTAACTCAGAAAGCATTCCGATTTAAGTACCCCTTCCTATTCGAGATTCTGCGAGGCCACGTGGCCAGGTAACATTTTACCAGCGCTATACCTCTCCGACCGCTCATCACGTGACCTTGGGGCGACTGTGTGCAGAAAGCGCCCAACCTCAGGCAGAGAAAATGGCCTAATTGTTAACCTCACACTGAATTAACTCAGAACACTTGTACTGCTCTGTTAACACTTACAACCCAGACACACTAGATCTCGCCCACGCTATAACCGTTTTACGTGTGGGTCGCAATCCAACGCTAGGCCCGAAGCCCACGGCAACCGCGAGCCCTCCACCCTCAGGGCCTGATTTCATCGGCTCGAAGCTCCCGCCACGCGGGGGTCCGGAAAAGAATTAGAAGCGCAACCCCTCCCACACCCATCAGGCCTGGGTGGCCTTGTCCTCTCCCTTACTCACCCACGTGGAAGACTTGCACCAACCTACGCAGGCTCAGTACCGGCCTCAGCTGCATGCCCGCCGCCTGCAACCCAAACCTCCCAGGTCTTCACCCAGCGATCGCCCGCCCTCAGCAGTCCAAGACGAAACACCGCTTACCTCGCCAGCCGCGCGGAAGAAAAGGGACAGAGCCAGCCGCGCGACCCAGCTAATAGTAGAGCCAAAATCTCGCGATAACAACTTAGCTCGGGAAAGAACGTGAGAGGCGGGATTGTGGGGACGCCACGTCGCTCGCCAATGAGGGAAGAGTGACTCAAGGTGGGCGGAGCCTCACTCCTAACCCAGAGGACGCGGGGTAGACTGAGGTAGGGTTCAGGGGCATTCTTCCCTAACCTTTTAGGTAAGTGTTATGGCCAAGAGCATTCTGGCAAACGTCAAAAAGAAACTGTGGGGTCAAGTGAGCAGAACGGACGAGAACTGCGAGGGATACAGCCACTCAGCCTGATTTGTTTCCTGTGGTCTCGCATTTGCTGATTGGGCGTCCAAGGTTGGTGGGTGGTGCCAAGTGTATTTTGTCAGATTCTACTTTTGTCTTCAAAAATCTTTTCTGTGTAGAACTGGGAAAGGATCATGCTTTGACTGTCACTCAAACCTTTTTACTGGAAGCCAGTGTTGCTCCGGAGCACACCCAGTTCCCTCTCCACCTTTGGACTTTTGTTAGGTCACTCTTTCACTGTAAACTAGGGTCAGCCTCCCAGGAGTGGGTTAGCTTATCACTAGAGATAAATTATTTTTCTCAGTTTTTTCCTCTTAGTTCCCAGAACAGTTACTCACTATTAACACAAGACAGTTTAAACTAGTTTGGTGAGGCTTCTTCACTGAAGTTGGTACAAAGTGGAATGACTGGTTTGATTTGTCCATTTCAGATCTCTTGCATTATCTTATAAACCACTATACCTGTCTACTCTTAGTTTAAAGTTGGTGTCATCTTAGGATTGGACAGACCTGGAAGGTAATCTGGTCTCTTCGCTCAATTTTGCTCCAAATCTTGAACCCAGGCAGAAAAATTCTAATCCTGTAGGCATTTCCAGTCTCTGAAATACTGTGAGCTCCAGGACAGGTCTTATCCACTGACATATTTAGCAGAGGCCCAGTCATGTGATTTGTGAGGCTCAGTACAGCATGAAAATGCAGGGTCCCTTGTTCAAAAATCGGGAAAAATATCATTAAAGGTACTAAAATATAAGCTGTCTCCTTTCTTCTGTAGTATCTCTTTTGACTTGTCATGGTGTCTTAATTAATAACATTAATTTGGTATTAATTATTGATAGCCTTGTTGATCATGCTATTAAATATTATGCTATTATTAGTATTAATTTGCTATTCACTCAAAGAAAATGTTTAAACTTAAACTATTAGCATGAATTTTACCACTCTTTATATTGTGCAATGCCAGTTTTAAATACGAATATAAGAACATTTAACTCGAATGCAGAATCATTGAAGTTTTACAATTTGTATTTCATAACTCATACAACTACTATTCTTACCAGAACAGCGGAAAATGCACAAAACTAACTCAGCTGTATTTATTTTACTTCTTGATGTACACTGTACCAGCACTGTGGAATCTGGGGACTTTGAGTCTCACTAAACCCCCATGGATCGTGGGTCTACCAGAATTTGTTTAGCCAGCCTCACAAATGCTTTATGTAAATGGGGTTAGTTAAGAATGGTGGTGGGCCTGCACAGTGCACCTCCTTTCATTCCATGTGTACTCCATTGCCCTATCAGTCTTAAACAAAAGTTCAAATATAAAATTGAGAAGTTCAAGAGGACAGCAGAGCATTAAACCAAGTGCCATTCTGAGCATACAGCTTGGTGTAACTATACTAGTTGTGTGGGCGGGAGAGACCTGGTTCTTCTTGCTGACACATATAAAGAATTACAGATCAGCAAATCTATTAGCGTGTAATCAGTTTATTAGTGACCTGTTCCCACGGGAGAGAATGGGACTAGGCAGAGTGGGGGGGGGGGGGGCGGAGGCAAAGTTCAGGGCAGCAAAAGTAAGAGCGCCTAAAGACCAGGGTGACCTGGGGTGAACCCCCAGGGTTGGACTTTGTTTCTATTTTGGTGAGAAAGAAAATTTAAAAACTGACCTTTTAATGATAGTAAAAGGTGTAAAATTAGGATATATTTGTATTTAAACAAGTAGAAATTAATCTAGAATTCTTTTGTTATCCTCATAAATAAGTGTGGTATTCATTGAGCAGATTTTGACATGTTCTTAATTAGCACTTGCTAGTTTATGATAAAGAAAATTTATTAAGATGTTAACACTTGGCCCTGGCTGGTGTGGCTCAGTGGACTGAGTGCTGGCCTGCGAACCAAAGGGTTGCCGGTTTGATTCCCAGTCAGGGCACATGCTTGGGTTGCAGGCCAGGTTCCCAGTAGGGGGCACTTGAGAGGCAACCATACATTGATGTTTCTCTCCCTGTCTTTCTCCTTCCTTTCCCATTTCTCTAAAAATAAATAAATAAAAGCTTTAAAAAAAAAGATGTTAACACTTGGAAAATCTAAGAGTATACAAGAATTATTTGTATGCATTTTCTGCCCATCTGAAATTATTTCTAAAGAAAAAGTTAAAATGTCTAGTTCCTGAACAATTATAAATTATTCAATTAAAACTGAGATAATTGAAGTATAATTATATAGGACTTTGGAGACCAGATTATGAGTATTAATTAAGGATAATAAACGGTATTTGACAAAGTACTGAAGTGAATGTCAAGTCCTAAGTGTGTGCGATAACATGTTTGCGGGGAATGTGTAGTTTGACATTACCCTCAGAACTAAAAACCCACTTTCTAAGAAACCTGTGACTTGGGAAAAGTTAAAAAGAAACTTTTTTTGAAAGAATTTTTCCAATGATGTGGAAGGGCCACCTTTCACTTACTAAGTAAGTATGTACCAGAAACTCCTCAGATTAATGAGGTTTCCCATTAACAGTTTGAAGGAGAGCTCCCCTGGTGCTCCTAGACACCCTCAGAGTTTTGCCTTCGTTCCTTGCTGCAGCCGGCCTACGGTGAGATTCCCTGCCCACCGCATTACCGTATTTGTCAGACCATAAGACGCACCTAGGTTTTAGAGGAAGATAGGAAAAAAAATTTTGAAGCAAAAAATGTGGTAAAATATTTAATAACATGAATAACATATTTCACCAATGTAAATGTAAGCTACATTCTGACTATTAGACGCACCCCCATTTTCCTCCCAAATTTGGGAGGGGGGAAGTGCATCTTATATATGGTCCAAAAAATACGGTACTTTTGTTTGGCTTTTTTTTTTTTTTCCTTTTGCCTTCATTTTATTTATCTCCCTCTGCTTGCACACTTCATCCACCGACCAGAACAACTGAGGTAAGATACTAATCTCTGTGTATATATGCCTACTTATTATAAAATATACTTAGCATATTTTTTAAACTATCAAATTATAATTGGTTAGGTTATTAGAATTATTGAACATTAAAGTTGCTTACTAAGAAAGTACAGTTTATTTATAATGAAAGTAATATGAAGTTCAAAAGCCAATCCCTAAGAAACTTGTTTAATTTTTAGCCTAAATGTCAAACACAGAAAACACAAATGACCTATTGTAAAAGAAATTGAGTGTTCTGTACTGTTATCTACAACTATTTAATCATTTCTTGATAAACCTTAATAACTATTTGCTTTAGGAGCTACATTTTTTAACGTAACCATTAGAAAACTCCATGTTCAATCATTCAATATATGACTAAAGAGAATGAACCATGTGCCCTCTTGGTTTGCCAATTCCTCTTATCTATTTTAAGTATCAATTATTTAAAGTATCAGTACTAAAAGGGGTTGTTTGGGCATTTTCTCATTGGGAATATTGATTATTAGAAGCTGTGGCTGACTTTCTGTGAGAACAGAAACCTAATGCCCTTTTGCCCTCCTTATATAACTGAACTCTTAAAGTTCATTTCCAGGGCAGCAGCTGTTTGTGCTTGCTACACTATGGACTCCTATGATAATTAGCCTACAATAGCTCTATTTGTACATCCTCACAGGTGAAGAAGAAAGAAGATGGCCTGTGTTGAATATGCACTTTACATGCCAAGTCTAGAGGAATTCGTTGGAGGTAATACAATAGTAACTTTGTTTTTAACATGATTTTAAGGGAAAAAATGCAAATATTCTAAGATACGATTTATGCAATAGTACATTCAATACAGAATTCATTTTCCTTTTCAGTATCTATTCTGTACTATTTTTATTGAGTCCAAAATTCTGCCAAAAAAAATTAAACTCTCAATTTGAAAATTCTTGATAACAATTTTACAGAATGAAAATACATATAGTAATCCAAGATTTAGGGATGTGTGCTGCCCAAAGAATTACACAATTTCGTTTTTACTTTTTACCAATTACAATACTCTTTATATATATAACCTACTGTAGTATATTAATCAAGTTCCCAATATACTACTATACCTGACCCCATATGAGACTGCCAATGAGCTGAACTTGCTTACTGTTTGCATGTAATTTTATGTATTTCACCTTGTTCAAGCAGAATTTAAGGCAGCTTCACAAGATTAATTAGGAGAGGATATAGATAATTTGAAAAAAAAAAAAAAGAAAAATAGGAATATAAAATAAAGACACGAATAGTATTAATCCAAAACCGAATAGCCTGTCAGAATGCTAACATTTGTTTCACAGCCTTTGGGTTCCATTCTGATGGTAACTCTAAATCCTACCTTTATTTCTCAAAGTGTATCAGTCCTGGTAGTTCTTTTGTCCGTTTGAGAAGGTTGAAGTGTACTCATGTTTTACTTGGTTGTGGCTCTCCTCTTAGACCTTCCTATTTTTTTCCTAAATTGAATGGCAGCTGGTAAACAATTGTGTTGCTAGAACTTTTTGCTTGTATTTCTTTTCTATTAGCCTGTCTTCCTTAATATGATAGCTAAGGCTAGATTTAAGATGACTTCTTGTTTTTCGAGAGTCTGATTCTACAAGACAAAATAATGGCTGACACTACGATTAGAGAAATTTTTATAAGAACTTTTCATCTTTAAAAGTATGTTGCTCTTAGATTTATAACTTTAAGACATCTATGTTTGCTTTTTTACTTGTTTATTGAATCAGAATATATCAGTAGTAAAGTACACTGATCTTAAGTGCAGAGCTTGATGCGTTTTAACTTGTTTACACCCATGTCGCTGCCATCAAGAAGAAAATATAAAATATTTCCAGCATTCCAGAAGGCTCTTTCATGTTCTTTCCCTGTCACTGTTCTGACTTCTGTCACCTTAGATTAGTTGCCTGTTTTTGAAATACAGTTAAGTGCAATCATATGGCTTATAATACTCTTTTGTGTCTTGCTTCTTTTGCTCAACAATAAGCTTTGAGGAGTTGTTGCATATAATTGCTTACTTCTATCAGTTTAAATATTTACATTTCAATAGGTCTTTGGAATCCTCTACCAGAAAGAAAGGTAGTTCTCATCTGAGTGCAGTGTTTCTCCTCCGTATTTATAATCACTATGCCTTATATTGGTATTTATGTGTTGTTTACATGATATCTTGTGATTATTTATGTGTCTAATGTCGAATTATACGTATATTTATTAGTAAGGCCATTTCTCCTTTTTTTTTTTAATTATACAAGTTTAAGTTCGAAGTGTGACACAACAAAGTTGAGGAAAGATTTGATATATGGTGACAAATTTTTATCTAATGTTAGGTAATTGTTTTCCTATTAGTTCTGCAAAAGGGGCTAGAGGATAACTTCGCTGATGTCCAGGTCTCTGTAGTTGATTGCCCTGATTTGACTAAGGAGCCATTTACCTTTCCTGTAAAAGGTAAGCAGTTTTTGCAATTATGGTAGCTTTTTTTCAACCCTACTCTTTTTCTGAAACGAGAATTATTTTAAAATATATACAAATAAAGGATACTGTCCCAACTTCTGCACTAAATTGTGCTTAATTTCTGTGCTGTTTTCTTATATTGGTCAGATTTCATTTTGTACCCTTGTGGAAAAATATATTTGATGTACTTATGTAATTTTCACAGATTATATAAAAAAAATCAGTAGGCTAGAATCCTTGATATTATTATTTTTTTTTAGGAATAATGTTCAAATTTTACTAATATAAAATGATGCATAAAATTATGGGAAAATAAGAACACACATACTTGATTGTTTTTCCAAATTAGCATTATAGATACCTAGAAAGGAGTAGATCCTCTCATGCAGGTCTGATGTCCCTTATGAAAGAAATGACAAATAATGAAAGCTTAATTAAGGGAGAAGAAAACGGTATAACCACTCAATGTCCATAAACATCTTTACTACTTGCAAGGACTTTTCATCTATTTTTGATTCTCAGAACCACCCTGTGAAGTAGGCAGGTTTTATTCATTCTAATGAGGTATTTTCTCCATAAACATTGAGGAATGCCAAGAAAAGTTTGCTTTTGGACCTTAGTTTTCTTGTATTTAAAGAAAAAATAAGTTTTTAAAAAGCTATTTTGCTGAACAACTTTAGTTTCAAAAATTGCATTAAATGTTTCCTAGTCTATCGTTTACAAAGAAGATAAGAAATTCCTGAAGTCCTCCTTTGAATTCTTTTGGGATTCACTCTGACTAAGCAATGTTTTTAGTTGAGGGAAGTGTTTGTTTTGTTCACATTTTTTGAGGAGCAAGTGGGTGTTGACTGTCCAGATGAAAGTGTTCTGAAAATCAATGCTGGGCTCTTGCCTCTGGAACCAGACATACTATGATTTCAGTTCGCAGAACTTAAGAGAGTCTTTCTGGTGTCTTCAGGATGAGTTTACTCGTAGATGTGGTAGGATTGCTCTTCAGTGCTGACAGAAAGCTTCTACTTTTACCATCATGTTTAACTGTTTTGTTGCACATTTTACAAGTAATCAACAATATACTTTTGGAGTTTTTGTACTTTTCCAAAATTTTGGCTTCTTTAAAACTGAATTTCTTTTTCTTTCTTTAAGATTTTTAAATTTATTTTTAGAGAGGGGAGGGAAGGGAGGGAGAAACATCTATGTGCACCCCCTACTGGGGACCTGGCCCACAACCCAGGCATGTGCCCTGATTGGGAATCGAACTGGCGACCTTTTGGTTCGAAGGCTGGTGCTCAATCCACCGAGCTTCACCAGCCAGGGCCTGGAAAAAAACAAATGTGACAAGAGGATTTCCAATAAAGAACTAATATTATAGTTTATCACGACAAAATATTTTAAGTTAAAATACAATTTTCGATAAACCCCTCCCCACCCACCAAAAAAAAAAAAAACCCAGATTTTTTGTTTTAACTTTTAGAGGAGGGAAGAGAGGAAGAAAGAGAGAGAGGGAAACATCAATGTGTTCCCTTGTAGGGGGGGCCTCTTGCACACCCCCTACTGGGGACCTGGCCTGCAACCCAGGCATATGCCCTGTCTGGGAATTGAACCGATGACCCTTTGACAACCCAGATGTTTAAAGGAATAAGTACTTATAGACTAGAAATTAAATTCTAGAAACTTCATCCTTCCCAAGCTTTGGCCCCATTTCTAGCCCTTGCCCTATAATCAACTTTGACTACCTTTATGCTACCCACTATATCAAGTTATGCTTGGTTATGGCAATATGAGAGTCACAGGTAGTTAGAATAGGTCATGGGTCCTGGCCATATGCATCTTCCAATTCCTATTATTTGTTAAACTATGACACAATGGAGTTATCTCTCTTAATAAATTAAACTAGAGTCTTCTGGCATTTTATAGTACTTAATGTTAAATGTTTACTTATGTTTCAGACTTTCTTTGTTTTTTTAGGCATCTGTGGGAAAACTAGAATTGTGGGAGTAGGAGGTGTGCCTTACTTATTGCCTCTCGTAAATAAAAAAAAAGTAAGTGTACTTTTACTCTTCACGTTCACATGAAGATTGTAGAATCTGGGTCAATTCCTTATTGTTAGATGATCATTGACCAATGTGGCAAGGAAATGTTGATAGACTCTGTGCTAAAAGTAAACTGGGAAATTTGTATAATTTACAATTCAAATAATATTGTTTTCCTCTTATATAGGTTTATGATCTAAATAAGATTGCAAAAGAAATCAAGCTTCCTGGAGCTTTTATTCTTGGAGCAGGGGCAGGCCCATTTCAGACTCTTGGGTTCAATTCTGAGGTCAGCATATATATAATTATTTTATTTTATTGATTAGACATTTGGTTTGCCTTTTTTCCTTTTACTTCCCTATCAGAAGTCCTACTTTCTGAATGAATTGTAAGTGGTTGATATCATGTCTTTCTACAAATTTGCTACTATTTGATACAGACGTGGAGTACAGCACATGCTCCAGTTGGTGCAGCTGTAATGGAGCATTGACCTCTAATTTCAGATTTTCGTAGGGTATACACTCTGTTTTAGATGAGTCCAAGGTCCTGCTGTGGTCTGCTGTGCATCTGGATTGTGACACATTTTCATCCTTATACATCAGAGGATTCCTAGCTTCTCCATCTGTCTTAGCTTTTGGTACAGAGAGCAGCTTTCAATTAGAAGATGAATGGAACGTTTAATGACCTAGCCAACCCCTCCCTCATCCCTTTCAGAACAAATAGTAGGAACCTACCCCATAGTATGATTATTTACAAAAGGGATAGTATGATTATCTATTACTGTGAATGCCACTACATTTCCAGCATAAAAATACTGCTGTTTCTTCACATCTCAGAAGAGTGAATGATCTTTTCAGTCTGCCCATTGTCTCACAACCTTTACAGATGAGACCACTGGTCAGTAATCATACAAGTTCTTTTTTTTTCTTTTTAATATCCTGCAAGATTTTTTAAATCCTCACCTGAGGACATGTTTATTGATTTTAGAGAGAGAGGAAGGGAGAGAGAGAAACATTGATGGGAGAGAGTAACATTGATCAGTTGTGGGGATTGAACCTGCAATATGAGGTATGTGCCCTGACCCCGGATTGGACCCTCAGCCTTCTGGTGTACCGGACAACACTCCAACCAAATGAGCAACCTGGCCAGGGCTAATCATACAAGTTCTTTTGGAAAATCATATAATTTGCCTACTGTTCAAGAAAGAAAAAAATTTAATTAGACATTTTAAATAAAGCAAATGTTATAATGTAAGAGGAACACTATAAGAAATACTGTAACCATTTTATAAAATATTTTTAGGTTTTTAAAAAATTTTGATTTATTGATTTTAGAGAGAGAGGGGAGAGAGAGAGAGAAACATTGATTTGTTGTTCCATTTATTTATGCATTCATTGGTTGAGTCTTGTATGTGCCCTGACCAGGGATCAAACTTCAGCCTTAGTATATTGGGATGATGCTCTAACCAACTGAGATACCTGGCCAGGGCTCATCAGTTTTTTGGTATTTGTAAACCTTTAACATTTTGTTTTGAATCTAAAATTAAATAGTTCATATTTCATGTTTTATTATTAGATCTTGAAATAAAATGTCTTAAAGTATAGGATAAAATTCTGTCACATTTTTCAAGATATCCTGTTTGGAGAGACTTACTAGGATTGACTAATTTTACCTTATTTACTTTTCTTTTCAGTTTATGCCAGTTGTTCAAACAGAAAGTGAACACAAACCTCCTGTGAATGGAAGTTACTTTGCCTGCATTAACCCTAAACATGGAGGGTGCCTGTTACAGAAATACAGTGAGAAATATCATGATTTCGGGTGTGCATTACTGGCCGATCTTTTTGCCAGTGAGGGCCAACCTGGAAAGGTGATTTTGTTCATAAAAATACAATGTTCTTAAAAAATTCATAGCTAAAAATTTGGACTTCTATTGCCATAAATATGGTTTTTTAAAGAAAATCCAAAGTGCCTAAGTCAAAGCTATTTAAATAACCCAGCTATGAGAGATTCAGAGAGTATTACAGGTAGAATGAAACTCGCATTTAAAATTGAAGTTAAGAATAATACTCAGTAAGCAATACTCTTTTTCTAAGGTAACAGGATATTCATATGGGAGTGAGTCAAATAGATGAACCATGTAGCTGATAATAGATAACGTCAACCCATAACTAGTATATATGCAATTTGTCCAATTCCTGACTGATCAGACATTGAATTAGAGAGACATGATGGTAGCAAAAAAACCGTAGCAGGAAGGAGGTAAGGAAAATTACTTACTGTTAGTACACAAAAGATGATTCCGTTTCAGTAGTTGTGAGAACTCTTAGATTTTATAAGTACAGATAGCTATGTAAGCCACTTTGAGAAATGAGGTAATGAAGTAAAAATACCTAATAAAGTGAAGGTAACCTAAGTCCAGAATTGTAAAGGAAGTGAGAAAACTTAATCATTTTCCCCTCCCCTGCAGTTAAATAATCCGGTTATGGAAGACTCGGAAAGTACTATAGGCAGAGTGAAGTCTCGTTTAAAACTGAGGTTACATAAAATACGTAGTAAGTAATACCCTTTCAGCCAGGGAATTCTCAGCCTTTGACCATCTCGACATGTAATGATAATATCTAGAGTTCACTGTAGAGTATAGTTATAATTCTTTCTCGACCCAAGAAAGCATGAATAAGACATTATTAGAGTAAATGATCTATAATGTATATAAAATAAATATTACTGATGAAGACTTACAGAGGATTGAGATACCTCAGCTTGTATGTGTGTGCTGTAAGCAAACAAGTGAATATTTGCTTGATGGCATTAGATTGTATAATGTGTCACTTTGGTAGTTATTTATATAAAATTTTACACCTTTGAACAATGGTATGCATATCTATGTCCTCTCTAGGTCATTGAGGTGAAAGCCAAAAGAAGAACTGGGAAACTTAACTTTATAACTTGCATGAGGCAGACTCTTGAAAAACACTATGGAGATAAGCCTGTAGGGATGGGAGGCACTTTCATCCTTCAGAAGGGAAAAGTGAAGACTCATGTTATGGTAAGGGGCTGTGAGGGCGTGAATACATACAAGTATAAAAGTGATTACAACTTAATTTCTTTTTTATTTTATCAGTAAAGCCATCAGAAAGTGTATTGTTTTACCAGTTTTTTATCCTGTTAATTTTGAATGGCATGCCACCTGATCCTGAAAAGAAGGAAATATTTGTGAAACTATTTAATTACTTTTCCAAATTATCTAACTCCAGATAGAATTAGAGATAAGTCTATTGTTAATACCAAATGATTATAGGATTGTACAACTATTATGGAAAACAGTATGAAGTATCCTCAAAAAATTCAAATAAATAGAACTACCATACAATCCAGCAATTCTACTTCTGGATATGGATATGGATATGGATATGGATATGGATATATATATAATCTCCAAAGGAAATGAAATCAGTATCTCAAATAGATTAACTTCCCTCGTATGTTCACTGCAGCAGTATTCACAATAGCCAAGTTATTAAAACAACAAGAAAAAAAAAGAAATCCTGCCGTTTGCAATAACGTGGATGAGTTTGTGGGACATTATACTAAGTGAAATAAGCCAGGCACAGACAGACAAATATTGCATGATCGTACCTATGTGTAGAATCTAAAAAAGTCTAAGTTAGAGAAACAGAGAGTGGAATGGTGGTTGTCAGGGGATTGGGGTGGTGGTGGTGGGGAAATGGAGAGATGTGTGTCAGAGGGTACAAACTTTTGGTTACAAGATGAGTAAGTTCTGGAAAACTAATGTACATCACGGTAAATGTAGTTAATAATAAACTCCTGTGTTCTATAGGATGATATGTAAGAGTACGATGAGGATATACTCACAGGAAAAGTGAAAGGCTATGAAAAAAATATAGTAAGACTGATTCCTTCATTCATTCATACACTGATGGGTGATCCTTTTGAAAATTAAAGTGTATAACTTCTTTTGATGTCAAAATAGTCAATAGAATGTATAACAAGGCTTAAAGTGTTTAACTTAACATAAAATTTTAATTCTCAATAATATTCAGTATGTTTACCTGTTTAATGATCTTTTTATTGTAGCCTCCAGAATTTTCTTCCTGCCCATTGAACTCTGAAGAAGAGTTGAACAAATGGTTGCATTTTTTTGAGATGAAGGCTCCTTTAATTTGTCAGACAGTTTTTGTCTCCAAAGACCCAGTAAGTCTGTGTCTGTCTTCTGTATGGCAGCATACCACAGTGATAATGCTTGGTTTTTAGGATTATTATTTTTTTTGAGAATTAGACACTTTTTGTGTTATTTAACAATTAGGATAGTCTCTAGAATTATCTTGAAACAACGCTGAGTTAGGCAGGGCAGATTCTACCTTTGAGAAAATACAGGCACGGGCATTTTAAATAATACCCAAAGTCATGTTGTTAAGTAGTAGAATCACAACAGTATTCATTTTATTTGCTGCTTGCTCATTATACTGCTCATTATATTCTAATACTATACACTAGGAAAAATATTATCATATAGACCAATTCAAAGCAAACATCTACCAAAATACTGGCTAGCAATATTTTTTGATCCAATGATTACATGTCTAGGAATTTATCCTTCAATATTTGCATACGTGTGTAAAATGATTAGTTAAAAGGTTATCCATGACAGAATTGCTATAATAACCAAGCAATTGGAAATAATCTAAACATCAGTTGGAAAGCGGTATGTACATACAATGGAATACCATACAGGTGGAAAGAATAAGGAAACCCTTTTATGATCTGATATACAGAGATCCCAAAGCTATATTGTTAAATGAAGAAAAACAATATGCAGTACATGTGTACAGGGTGCTACCATTTGAGTGAAAAAATTAGAAGTATATCTTTCTGGAAGGATATGAAAGAAACTGCTTACATTAGTTACCTACAAAGAAAGGAAGTGAGTAGTCAGGGCAAGAAATGGAAAGATGTATTTCACTGAATATATCCTTTTGCATCCTTTGAATTTTGAATCATATGAATATATTACCTACTTAAACAACAAGATAAAAACCACCATAACATAAATTTGAAAGGTCTCCCTCCGCCCTAAATATATTCTGTTCAAAACAACTTGAATATTAACAGCTCGTCTGTCGTCCCAGGGGTTTGACTTGCGCTTGGAGCACACCCACTTTTTCAGTCATCACGGAGAAGGCGGACACTACCACTACGACACCACCCCAGAGGTAGTGGAGTATCTTGGCTACCTCTCACCTGCGGAGTTTCTCTATCGCATTGATCAACCAGAAGAGACCCATTCGTTTGGGCGAGATTAAACCAACTGCCACTAATTTAGAAAAAGAAATGATTAAGTTAATTGATCAACTCACTGATTGATAAAAATATAAAATCTAATAGAAATTATCTCACTACTTAAATTCTATAATTTCAGCCTTTGAAATGAAAGGTATGTTGACATTACGCTGTGTTATGTCATAGATCTGTCTCAAAAGGCTTGTTGGGAACAAAGATACATAAAGGAGATGTTCTGCATTATTCTTTTATCCTAAAAAATCAGTCTTATGTTTATACCATAAGCATGAATATGACGAGTCATGTGATTGGTTATTTTTACATAATTTATATTTGTCTAAATTATTAAAATTTTTAATTAGTATCAAAACTGCTAATTGGATATTAGAAAAATCAGTGTTGGGAACTTTGATAGTTGTTGAATCTTTGTATTGAATTTTAAAAATCCATTTTAGCAGTCAGAATGCACTTTTTTCATGGAATAAGGTGGTCAGAGGGAGAAACGACCCCTGTGGGTGAAGTTCAACCCTACTCAGAGTTTGCAAATTGCCTTTCACGAGCATTAGCAACTAGATGGTCAGCCGTGATTCCTCCTGTTTGGGTTGCCAACTGGAAGCAGTTTGTGCCTTGCTGGTTACTTGTAAGAAGGGAAAAGAAACTGTCAAAATAAACATTGAAGTAAGTATATTTTAATTTAAAGTGAGGCTATTGCTAAATATGACCTCTGTCCTTTGAGAAATATAAAATTATACTCTTACTGATTATAATGGTTGAAATTTTCCTCAGTATTCTTTTATAAACATTAGCCAGAAATTACCTGTAACTTACTAATGCCAACAGTGTGGAGATTTAGGAGCTCTTCACTACTAAGCACATAATAAATCTTCAAAAAATACTTTTGATTGTCTTCTTTGGATGTTAGCTATAACATGCATGTCCTTTGAGTGTAAATTACTAAATATTATTTTTAAATAAGCACTAGTTTGTAGCAAAAAAATGAATAAAAACTATATTCATAATATGATGTGTTTCTTTGTAATATTCTACCTCCAGACCAAAATAGTATTCATTCATTCAACCAACAGGTATTAAATAGCTACTCTGCCCTCTGGAATATAAGTGCAATCACTGCTATAGTACTACTGCCTTAAACAGTGCCTGCCCAAAGCAGACATTCAATAAATATTGGTTGAATGAATGAATGAATGAATGGGTGGATGAAAATTTGCTAGATTCTTCACTAAATGCTGGGATTTATTATTTAATCACTTATATACTAGAGAAGCCAAATAATAAACTATATAATATGTCAGGTGGTAATAAGTGCTATGAAGAAAAATACAGCATTGGATGGACTATAAAGGTGGATGCTGTTTAGTTGTGACCATCCTACACTGAAACAGAATGAATGCCTGCCCCATCCAAAATTTGGTTCAGATGCTAAGACTAATGAAGTCTCACCCTCACTGTCTCATACACATATGGTTTGAAAGGGTTTATTGTTTGTGTAATGAGGCTTTCTGGGGAAAGCAGGGCAGCTCCCAAGCAAGTTCAAAAATGGCTTGAGAGAACAGGGAAAGGAGCCTGGCTTGGGGGTTTTTTATGGTGATTAGAGGGGAGGCCCAGAGTGATGGTTCTACATGCAGTTTGAATTTCCCACAGGTGTCCAAGGAAAGAGTATCCATGCTTTCTTATCAGCCTGCCCAAATGTGGAGCAGAAGGGGTAAGGCTCAATAGCTGTCAGCAGTCAAACATCAAAAAAGGAACCAGACTCTCTGTATTACACATTTTACATAGGGAGTTCAGGGGCAACCTCTGATAAAGAGACATTTGAGCAAAGACCTGAAAGAAATGAGAGAGTGGGACACGAAATTATTTGGAAAAATATCCTCTGGCAGATTAAAGCCCCAGAGGCAGAAGAGAACTTGCTATGTTTAAGAAACAGCAAGGAGGCCACTATGAACCCAATCAGATTCTGTGGGGAAAAACAAAATACACGCACTCACGGGGTGGAGCAAAAGCAGGTTTACAGTTGTTTATGTGGAAAATAATACAAGAACTGTAAACCTACTTTTGACCCACCCTTATATAGTCACAAAATACGTTAATGACATATTCACTTTAAAATTAGGAATGTGACAAGGATGCCTAGTATCCTTAATCAGGAAAAAAAGGACGAAAAGGAACACTAGGTATAATTAATGAGAAGGAAGAAAAAGAAAGCTTTTTAGCAGAAAACATGATTGACCACTTAGAAAACCAAAGAGCATCTACAGTGAAATTATGAGACTGAGTTCAAAAAACCCTAAATGTAAAATAAATATATAATGGGTTGCATTTCTACATACTAACAAGAAACAAAAATGTAAATGTGAAAAAGATATCAATTACAATGTTACCAACAGTACATAGTAATATTTTTATTTAACAAAAATCACATCTAACCTTTATGGATAAACTTATAAAACTGTTGAAAAAGAAGAGCCAAAAAAATAATTATAACTAGGAACATGCAATATCATAAAAGTATCAGCTCTTCTGAAAACCATAAATTCAACTCAGTGCCAGTCTAATTCCAGTAGGGCTTGTCACAGAACCTTACCAGTTGATCCTAAAGTATATGAGATAGCCATAAAGGGCCAAGATAAGCGAAGCTAATTTTCAAGACAACCAGGCCAGGGGTATTTGATATGTAGATATCAAAATGTATAAACTTACTAAAGGTAAGACAATGTGATTTGGGCACAATGATAGACTATCAAATCAATAGAACAGGAAACCAATGCCAGAAACAGATCCTCACATATGTAGATACTTGATTTTTTTGACAGGTGGCATTGCAGATCAATGAAGAAAGGAAAATATTCAAATAGTGCTTCTAGAACCAGTTATTAATATGGAAAAATAAAATTGGATTGGACTCAATACTAGATGAATTAAAGACTTAAATGTGCAGGTTAAAATGTTTTAAGTTTCAGAAGTAAGTATAAGAGAATATCTTTATGACTTTTGGGTATAGGAGGATTTCCTAAAGAAAAAAAGGTGCAAACTATTAGAGGAAATATAGATAAATCTGACCTGACAACGTTAAAATGTAAAACTTTTCGTCAAACTGTTTTGACAAAAAGGAAGAAAGAAGACAATCTGGGAAAATATGTTTTCAGAACTTACCTGATGAAATTCAGCTTGTATTCAGAATGCACTAAGAACATCTCCAAATCAATAAGGAAAAGACAAACACCCAATAGAAAAAAATAGGCAGAAGTTAATGAACTGGCATTTGGGAGAAAAGGAAAAACAAATGGCCAGTGTTAAATGTGAAGATTTCTATTTCTTATTAGTGGATTAAATAATTTAGACAAATCATCTCACTAAAGACAATTTTAAAAGCTGGGAAAACATAAAAATACCTCCTTGAAGGTACTAAAGAGGTTACAATGTAGTGAAGGACTACTAGGCCGACCAGGACCTGGGGGAGAACGGAAGCTCAGCATATGTGAGCCAGCCCCCAGGACCCACGGATGCCTCGTGCTTCCTACGCATGATTGCTGTTTTAAACCTGTGAGTTTTGGGGTGCTCCATTTCACAATAGTAGGTGACTGATTTAAAAAGAAACATATGGAGATTATAAGTCATGGTTATTTCTAGGAGGAGGGAGGGAGAAGTGAACTAGGAAGAGAGAGGACAACGGAGCTTTAACTATCAGTATCAGTAATGCTTTATTCTCTAAGGTGGGTGTGGACACGCACATGTATGTTGTTACCTATTTTTTAACTCAAATATAAAGGGAAGGACATAGAACTATGAAACTCCTTTTTTTAAAAAAGTATGTTCTTTTGTACATAATTGTTCACATATTTTTTAGGATATCTTTAAAGTTTGTACTAAAGAATTAAGATTTAATAATTAATTTAATGCCCAATTATTTTTAAATTAAGTATTCCCCTTTTGTTCTTTTGACTGGGTTAGAATTCTTTTCTGACATATTGACATCCGATTCCTAGATATAATACCATTTTTTTCCAAAGGAGTTATCCATTGTATGTTTGGTGACCTCCATTTATGATAATGTTGGGTAAGGATATCCTATTTGCCTTTGGGAAGGATGGGAAAATGTTAATGACAAAATACTATGTGATGTTTTTCTACGAAATGTATTGGAGTATGTATGTATTAAGATTTAATCGTGCTATACCAGTTTCTTTGTGTTAAATACTAGTGAATTCCTATGAGGCACATTATTAATGAAATGACAAGCTTATTTTTCAAGTGCCCACAGTGGTACAGTGATAAAAAATCAAAGAATAGGTAAAGGGTTAAGAGGATTTGGCTCTGAAAAAAGTTTTATTAACAGGCAGCGGGTGCTGTGTTCAATGGGGGAGAAAAGCGAAGGGAGCACTAACTGCAGAGTGGGCTAACACTCTCAGGAAGCCAGGAGATGGGCTGAGTTACCCGAGGATCACAACCCTGGGGGCAGTGAAGTGAGCTGTCTTCCCGCAGGCTTGCCTGTTGAGTTCACACCTGAGTTCCCTAGAAGTTGCCTTTAGGACCTAAGGTGAGAATTTATGCCACATTAAAATACTTCTATAGTGAATTAGCTTGGGTCCCACTCTAAGGCTGCTTGCTTCCCATTTGATTTCAGATGGGGTGGATTCTCTGAAAAAGTCCAGGGCCTCTTCCCCTAACTAGAGAATGTGAATACTACCTTTACCTTTCCATCAGTTTTCTTTGAAGTGGGGTGCATGAACCACAACAAGGGCACAAGACATTCCAAGGGGTGCAGGGATACCAGAATATCTGTTTGCATATTTTATTTCATCTTTTCTTATTTTTATTTGTGCATACATTTCTTAAAGTACATTATATTAGGGATGTCAGCTGAAATATTTTTTGCTGACAAATGTTCAAAATGCTTAAAGACCAGACACATTTACGTCATCTTTCCAAACCTAAAATGAGAACACAAGCTGACAGATAATAATCAAATATTAAACACTGAGTTTCCACAGAGAATCTGGTACAGAATCGATGGCTGCTTCCTGTTCCTGGAACGCCATCCTGCCTTTGGCCCTATTTCTCTGATACATCCTATATTTCTAAAATGTTCTGTTTTTCTGAAGTATGTTAACTATAGCAAAAAAGTCTGACTTCTTTAAGTTTACAGTGATGCTTCGGATTAGTTGCATTAGCAAACCTAGTATTTGCCACTACAGTAAACATCTAAAAGCAGACTCCCCTTCGCTTTTGGTTTTAGAACCCCAGCTTCCTATGAGATTATCTGTGAAGCCTCTGTGTCGCCTGTTCTATCATTTAACAGCAATTTCCTGAGCATCATCAGTGCACCAGGCCCTGTGAATATACAAAGATGAGTAAGACATGGTCCCTGCCCCAGCAGAGCTCAGTCCAGTGGGAGCACTGGCTAACATATGAACAAATAACTAAAATAGGTAAGTCCTAATGGATTCTCCTATAAGGCACTGTATATTAAAGGAACCTACATATCACAAACACAAAAATAAATTTAAAAGAACACATGAACTTCTGGTACTGGCCACGATGGAATAAGCTGACAACAGCCTATTTCTACCACGATTACAAAATATAACACTTTGGACAAAATGCAAACAACAACTCTCAACACTCTTGAAAATGAAGCCATAGCAGGCTGGCTAAAGAGGGAAGTCAGATCTTGAAGAATGAATAATACAATGATGAGATTCCTGATTTTTCTTTCTTATCTCCTGAATTTGACTGGATGCAACCTAGGTCACACTCTGCAACAGGCATAGACAGTAAAAATCCCCAAGAGAAGTCCTTACCGGCCAGAGGACCGGGAAAGGGAACCCCAGGAAGCCACAATGTAAAACTCTCCACTTTTTTTATTTTCTCTCTCTTTTTTTAAACATTGCCCAAAGGCTAAACACCTGTAACACCAAGAGAAAACGCAGCAAAATGATTCCGGAGAAATTAGGAAATGGCCCTCTTCTGGTCCCATTTTCTCTCTTTTACCTTGGCATTTCACCGGGAGGCTGGCCCCAGCTGTGAAGAACTGCATTGCAGCACGGGGTGTGAGGGGCTAAAATTAACAAAAACTGGTATTTGTGGCTAGAGGAAGCAGGAAAATGGTATATAGTATTCCTTTATTAGCCTTTTAATATCTATAAGAATTTTAAGTATGTATCCGAAATTATCTTACACTCTGTTCTGTTCTCTGTGTTTTGTTTTGGATTTTTCCATGACCAGTCTGAGTTCACTGATCCTATTCTGTGCTATGTCAAATCTCTTATAAACCTATCCTATGGGTTATTGATTTCAGCTTTTTTTAAGTCTAGAATGTACATTTGATTCTTTTTTTTACAGAGTGAAATTTTCTGTTCAAACTCCTCCTCTTTTCATCCATTTTCCTCTATTTCCTTTAACATATTAGTTATTTTAGAGTCCTTGTCTCCCATCTCCAGTGGTTTGATCATCCATGGATATGTTCCTATTATTTGTTTTTGCTTCTGATTATCAGTCACTCTTTCCTGCCTTTTACGTATCTACTACTACTATTATATGCTAATATATACTATTGTGTGTTTTAGATGATACCCTTTTTTTTTAGGCAGATGAGAGACCAATTACCTCAGTGTAACCAGAGATTGAGCTGGGTTAAGGTTGGGTTGCATCTTAAATTTAAGTAAGACTCAGGCCACCTCTGCGTAGAGCCTGTTATTCCACGTATCTCTTCTGAGGTTTTAATTGAGAGCCTGGCAGATCTGTCTCCTCAGCCTTGAAAGATGGTAGGGAATTCAGTTCTTCCCTTGGAAAATTTGAGCTCCGTGAAGCCTCAAATCTGACAAATACTTTTCAAGGAATACTTCTTGCTGAGCTGGACTTAGTCTCCCATGTATCTGAGTCTGCAGAGGACTTCACTCTTTTTTCTTTTAATATTTAGATATTTAAAACATTTGGAATTTACTTTTATTTATGGTATGAATTGGGGAATGTAACTAGATTTGCATATATGACAGATTGTTGGCCCTGCTCCTCCCTTCATCTACACCCCTTTCCACATTACTCTGAAGTTTCTGCCAGTGAGAAAGCTGAGTATATTCCTCTCCCACCCTTGACTTTTGGGCTTGGCCATGAACTTGTGGATATGAGATATGTAATGCAAGCAAGGCTTACCTCTTGTACCTTTGCCATTGCCATAAACAGAAATACCCTGACCAGCCTGCTAGTATAAGAATGAGAGACACATGGTACAGAGTCATGTGAATGACCTGTAGACCTATAACTTGAAGTAGAATCAACCAGCTGGGCCCAGTCTAGATCAGCTGGCCCTCAAGGATGTGAAAAAGCCCAGCTGAGATTGCAGATGGCCCAAACTGCAGAAGTATGAGCACCTTATAAAGATAAAATGAGAAATATAATTAAAACACTTAGCACAGTAACTGGCACAAATAGAACCCATGATAAATATTAAATTTATAATAAAGTATTAAATTTTTAAATAAATTTTGGCATAATGAGTAACTATAGTTCTTAAACATGATTGTGCTTGCCAAAAATAGGTTACTCTTGAAAATTCACCCTATCCTCAACATACCCTGCCACATACATTCTGTTTCGGTAGAGACTGACACCAGGGCATCTTTATTTTCCCAAATACCTTTGAAAGGTAGTTTTTAAAAAAATATATTATTTATTTATTTTTAGGGAGAGGAGGAAGAGAGAGAGAGAAACATTGATGTATGAGAGATACATCAATAGGTTGCCTCTCGCATGTCCCCAAATGGGGACAGGCAGCAACTCAGGCATCTCCCCTAACTGGGAATCGAACTGGTGGCCTTTCAATACGCAGAATGGCACTCAATCCACTGAGCCACACCAGCCAAAGCTGGAAAGTAGTTTAAAAACACTTAGATATCATGGTCAGAATAAAACTTGTGAAGACCCATAAATTGTATACCTAATTCCTTAAATTAAGTAGAGCTTTGTAATAGAAAATAATCCATCTTCTCTGGTAGAACTATTACTAATGAAATACTTTGTTGGGTACTCAAGAGGCTGAAGTTATACCACTGCTTTTTTTTTTTCCTCTTTCCTTAATTGATTTAGAGAGACAGAGAGGGAGGGTGGCAGGGGGAGGGAAGAGAGAGAGAGAGAGAGACAGGGAAATCAGGTTGTTGTTCCACTTATTCATGCTATTCATTGGTTGACTCCCCATGTGTCCTGACTGTGGGGATATGGAACCCACAATCCTGGCTAATCCCCAACGACACTCCAATCAACCACCCTGCCAGGGCCACTGCTTCGTAATCTTTTAAATATTACTTATTCTCAGTCACTCAGTCATAAAATAATTATGTATTAAGCGCATATTACATGCCAGTGTGTATTATGCTTGCTGGAGACAGTAGCCATCATGGAATTTACAACTAACGGGAAAGCAGAGAATAAACTAATTATGAAGTATAATTTTAACTAGTAATAAGCAAATTGTTTTCCTTAAACTGCACCCTATTTTATAACTCTTCAGACATGTTTCTACTCTAGGTGTAAGCCCTCAAATCTCAGCATTCCCAGAGGGGCTGTTACTGCTAACTTCCAGGGACCCATTCACTCCTTTTTTTCCTACATCTTTCAGGCCTTCTTCAGCTTTCCTTCCTCCACGACTTTCAAACAAGTAACACAATGCAGACGGACACCAGGGACCAGCCTCTCTCCACTTCCGGCACGGGGATTTTCTGCCCACCTCCGCTCCGGCTGAGTTCCACGCCTAGAGCAACCAGGTGTTTTTCCCAATGCTGCACCTGGACCCACCGGAAGTTCTGGCCGGAAGGCCCGGGCGCCCGCGCTTCATCAATTGCGTTCCCAGAGCCTCGGGGCCGAGAGGGTCGTGCAGTGCATTCTGGGAAAACTGCTGGGCTCGCCGCTTTGTTTCCGTCTGCTTTTGTGAAGGCCTGCAGGGGTACGGCAGTTCCCCCGTTTCCGGGTACTGCGGAGGCGCTTCTGTTCCTACCTCGGCTTTTGGCTCCTGCGGGGGTGTTTCCGCCGCTTGCCCGCGCCGCCAGAATGTCTGGGGTGCGTGCCGTGCGGATCAGCATCGAGTCGGCCTGCGAGAAGCAGGTCCAGGAGGTCGGCCTGGATGGCACCGAGACGTACCTGCAGCCACTGTCCATGTCCCAGAACCTGGCGCGTCTGGCCCAGCGCATCGACTTCAGCCAGGGTTCGGGCTCCGAGGAGGAGGAGGCGGCGGGCGCCGAGGGCGATGCGCAGGACTGGGCGGGCGCCGGCTCCGGCGCGGACCAGGACGACGAAGAAGGTAAGGCCCGAGTCTGCTTCTCGAGTCCGCCGGTTGGATCCGGGAGTCCCGGTACCCGCCCGAGAAAGGTCACTCCACCTCTTCTGTGCTGGGTGAGATGCTGTGTGTATTTTCGAAAGTAACACGTCTGTATGAGAGTAAAACCCGCGCAGAGGAGTAGTTGTGTGTGCTCTCTGTCTCTGTCTCTAATAGCTGGACAGCTGAGGGCACTGCTTGACTCAATACTCTTGACTCAGTTCTGCAGGTTTCCTTGAGTTGGAGAGTTTGTGACGCTGTTACTGGTGAAGTGTTTAAATACGTTTTTAATAGAGCTTTCGTCATTTGGCACACTGGTTAAGAGCCCTATAGTTCACATCTCAGCTCTGCCACTTTTCAGCTGTGAACGTGAGCGACTGACTTTGTTGCTCAGTGCATTGTGAATGTTGATGGTAACACCTACTGAAAAGAAGTCTGTATTGATTGGAGTGCGAGGTGCGGTTTAAGACGTAGGCAGGGACCAAATCGTGTGGAGCCAATAGGCCAGGGTAAGCATTTGGCGTTTATCATAAGGACAACTGAAAGCTTTTGAAGGATTTTAAGTAGACAGATGATTTTGTTTAAAAAGATTATTCAGGATGCTAGGTAGTAAATGGAAAACAAAACTAGAAGGAGGAAGGCTAGTTGAGAGAATTGTAGGAAAAGTTGGAGTGGTTTTGGGGTTTTTACTATTGTCAAGGGTAAAAAATATTCACAATTCTTGATTTAGTTATGGGCAACAGACGCCGGATAAATGGGAATTTTAGGATGGAATTTCATGCCAGTGGTCTTAAGACAATTGAGGGTCCATTTGGGAATCAAAGGTAAGTACCACCTCATACCTCACACAAAAATTATTTACACAAGGATTGAAATACAAATGAAGAGAATGAAACAAAATATTGGAATGAAGTTACAATCATATAACTGTGGGAGTAGGGGAAACTTAAGCAAGATTGGAAATGCAAGTTGTAAAGGAACAGATAGATATATTAATTACACAAAATTTAAAAATAATAATGGAAAAAGAGGCTATAAACAAACTAAAAAGGTAAGTGACAGGCTGGGAAAAATATTTGCAATATCTATGACACACCAGTGGTTGATATACCTCATATTCATCCTGCAAAGAAAAAGACAACTTACTGGAAAAATAAGCCAAAGATATAAACAGTCAATTCACACAGGAAAGACTTCAGATCTCACTAGTAGGGAAAGGCAAACTAAACATCATAAAGATACTATTTTCATGCATAAGAGTAGCAGAAATTTAAAAGATTGTCAATATCCAGGGTTGGGAATGTGAATTGATAGAGCCTTTCTGGAAGACAAATATGTATCAAGATTTTTAAATGTGCATTGCTCTCTCTTTTTTTTTAAAGATTATATATTTTTAGAGAGAGGGGAAAGGAGAGAGACATGGATGGGTTGCCTCTCCCACACCCCCAACCTGGAACCTGGCCGGCTGGCAACTCAGGTTTGTGCTGTGACCAGCAATTGAACCTTTCTGTCCTTGGGACGATGCCCAACCCACTGAGCTACACCAGAGGCTAAATATACCTCCCTTTTGACCCACTAATATTATGGCTAAAATTTAACCTACAGAAAACGTTGTACATGTACACAAATGTGTATTCAAGATGTTTACTGTTACTAGCATTGTGGGAACCAGTTTACATGTTCAGTAAATAGGAACCGTTAAACTTACCATAGAGCCATACTTCAATCATACTGTATTAAAAGAATGAAGTAGAACTATCTGCTGATATGGAAGGATCTTTAAAACATATAAAGTGGGGCCCTGACTGGTGTGGCTTAGTAGATTGGGCTTCATACCACAGAGCAGAAGGTCACTGGGTCGATTCCCAGTCAGGGCACATGTCTGGGTTGTGGGTTTGGTCCCTATTACGAATCAATGTTTCTGTCTCAAATCAATGTTTCTCTCCCTCTCTTTCTCCTTTCCTATCTCTCTAAAAAGTAAATAAAATCTTTTAAAAAGAAAAAAAGAGTAGCTATAGAAGAAATTTATTTCTCGTCTCTGTGCCAGGGAAAGAGTTGCCTCTCCCCTAAGCTATAGATATATGTAGAATAGAATAGTATAGAATAGAGAAAATCAAGTAATAGAAATATGGGAGAATATGTATGTTAAATGCATGAAAAACATGTAGACAGGTGTACCCTAACTGCTAATAGTGATTACTTTCCAGGATGGGAAAGAATTAGGGGTGGGGAATAAAGGAATGCTTTCACCTTTTACACTGTAACCCTCTAATTGTTTGAACTCTATACAGGAAGCATATGTTCATGAAATTTAATTTTAAAAATAAATTTTTTAAATAATTAAAAATTAGAAGATGTGTTAATAGTGTTTAATATCTGAGTGCTACCATTATCGGTTATTTTTGTATCATTCTGTATTCTGAAAATTCTCTATGATTACTTATTCACATTTTAAAAGCTGGAAGAAAAAAAGGTTATTAAAAAGGTCTGCATAAACTTAAAAAAATATTTGAATGCCTACCTATCATGTTGTAATGTTAGATTTAACCCATGGAAATTAGGTACCATATTGGTTTTATCATTGTATGAATGCTAACCTAAATGTTAACAAAGATTCAAGAAAGGGCAGAGAGCATAGGGATAAAAGAGGGTACAATTTTTTTAATTGTTTTTCAAGTACAGTTGTCTCCATTTTTTTGCTATCACTTCCTCCCTTTTGCTTTGTCCATGCGTCCTTTCTTTATACATGTTCCTTGATGACCCTTCCCCTTCTTTCCTCTGTTATCCCTCCCTCCCCCCTCCCCTCCCGTGACTGTCAGTTTGTTCTTTATTTCCATGTCTCTGGTTCTATTTTGCTAACTTGTTTTGTTGATTAGGTTCCACTTATAGGTGAGATCATATGGTATTTGTCTTTCACCACCTGGCTTATTTCACTTAGCATAATGCTCTCCAGATCCATCCATGCTTTTGTGAAGGGTAGGAGCTCCTTCTTCCTTCCTGCTGCATAGTATTCCATCATGTAAATGTACCACAGTTTTCTGATCCACTCATTTACTGATGGGCACTTAGGTTGCTTCCAGCACTTGGCTATTGTAAATTGTGCTGCTATGAACATTGGGGTGTGTAGGTTTTTTTGAATTAGTGTTTCAAGATTCTTAGGGCATAAAAAAGTAGGATACAATTTTGAAATAAAATTTATTATTCTTTTAGTACTTTAAAACCTCTGGTTGAGCTTTCTATCTTCTATTCATTTTAACTAATATTTGTCTTTCTTTTTTCTCTCTTTTAGGGTTGGTAAAATTTCAGCCTTCTCTTTGGCCTTGGGACTCAGTGAGGAACAACCTGAGAAGCGCCCTGACAGAGATGTGTGTCCTGTATGATGTTCTCAGTATTGTTAGGGATAAGAAATTTATGACCCTTGATCCTGTTTCTCAGGATGGACTTCCTCCAAAACAGGTATTTGTGGGCTTTACGTGAAGAATGGTTCCATTTTGTTAAGCCCTGGGATCGCTTTTTAGGGTGCGTGCTTATGGTTCCCTTTTCCTTTCATGTAAAATTAGGTCAAGCTGAAGATTTAAAGACTAACTGGTTCAAAAGAAAAGCATAAAACTACATCTCCTTTATCTCTTAGTTCATTAATACTCCTTTGACCCTTGAAAGAGTTAAGTTTCATTAATAATATACAAGGAAAACTTTAAAGTTTCCCAAGTCTTAACAAATTCTTAGAGCCTTCATGCTTGGTTTATAATTTATTATAACAAAAATGTGATGATAAAATGGCTTTGGAGTCAGATAGACCTGGGTTCAAATCCTGCCTCTGCCCTCACTAGCCCTTTGACCTTGAATAAATTATTTTCCCTAAGTATCAGTTTTCCCCTCTAGTCCCCTCCCTTCCTTTGTAGGTTCTGGTTAGAAAAATTAGAAAGGCCGAGTTGTAGAGGAGGATATTGAAAGCAAGGTAAATTTACTGAGATCTGATGAAGAGTATATTCAAGTTTTGAACATTAGAAGATGAAAGGGAGGGGGCAAAAGGGTGGTGAATTGGTGAATGAAGAGCCTGAAATCAGGGAGGCCAGCTGAGAAGGTTTTGAAGGGAAACAAGCATCAAGTCAGTGGCATGGAGAGGAAGTACTGGTTGTAAGACTACATTTATAAATAAAATTAAGTGAATATACTTGCTCACGTGGTAATAGTTGCAGAACCTGGAAACGTTGCTCTGGTAGACTTCTTAGAGATCATTAAGTCTGCTTCCTTCATTTTACAGAGAGAAAACTAAGGCCAGGAGAGATCAGGGATGTGCTCAGGTTGCAGTAAAGCCAGTGGTTAGAGAGCCAAGCTGAGACCTCCCATGCCTCACTCATAGCCCAGTGCCTTTTCCACCTCTGTGTTTTTGCCACGAAGGGGTCGCCAGGAATTTCATGAGCTCTTCAAGGATAGAATTAGATTTCCTAACATGATCAAAAGATTGTTGTGACATTGTCCTAAAACTTCATGACTTTGACTCTTACAGCCAGAAAACTTTGTATCTGGAAGTATGTCTGATTAATGCAATATACAAATTGGTGTGGCTGTGGATATTTATGTATGCATATACAACACATAGATTTTGATTTCTCATCAGTTTTCCAAAAATTAGCATTCATTGAAGTACATTTACTATTAACGTGGCATGGTTCCAGTGTTAATTTGAAAGGCTCTGAGGTAGCTTGCTGTAATAGAAGATTAATTTTACAGCCATACTTAGTGGAGTCATTCATTGATTCATTAAATCAAATACAATGAGCCAGGCATTGTTCTAGGGTCTGTGAATATGGTGGTTTCTGCCATCTATAGGTTACATTCAAGTAGAAATTATATACCTTAATCAGAAGTTTAATGAGGGCCACACAAGAGAATGCAGGTGTGTGGGGAGTGGGAAGTGTCAGTACATGGGAAATGAATGGCCGTACACAAGAAGGGAGGGAAGTACCCTAGGCTGGCAGAGTCGATGCAGTGGTCGCTTCTGATTGGTGGTCCACTGTGGTGGTTTGGTTTAATGTAAGTCTTTATCTGAATTGACCAAAGAACTAGGTTAATTTTAAGGTTTTTAAAAAAGCATTACTGTATTGTGTGTACTTTTCCCTTCTCTTTGCTTTAATTTCTAAATTTCTTGAGTAGCTATGTTGTTATTGAAAAAATGTGTAATTTTGCAATCATTCAAAAATAATACAGAACTACCCTGTTGGATTGTTTTTGACAGAATCCTCAGACGTTGCAGTTAATCTCTAAAAAGAAGTCACTTGCTGGAGCAGCACAAATCCTCTTGAAGGGGGCAGAGAGACTGACCAAGTCGGTTACGGAAAATCAGGAAAATAAGCTACAAAGAGACTTCAACTCTGAGCTTTTGAGATTAAGGCAGCACTGGAAACTTAGAAAAGTTGGAGATAAAATTCTTGGAGATCTCAGCTACAGAAGTGCAGGTATAGGTTATTGTTAAAAACTGCTTTTAGACCATAGTTCATAAAAAGAACTATACAGAGTTGATTGTAATGTTACATATTCTTCTATAATATATTGTTTCTCAGTGACATGTTGAAGTTTTAATTTCCTTTTTTCTTTGTCCTTTTTTACTTTGTTTTTGAAGTTTTAATTTCTGTACACATAAGCCTGAAGAAGCTAAAATTACTCTTATAGCCTCATATAAATATATATAAATAGTTTATATTCATTTTGAAAACCTTCTAGATACATTTAACAGAAAGTTCAGAGGTAGGGCTTATGTGCTAACACACTCTGAACTATAATCGACATTCTTGTCAGAAATGAGGAGGGACTGGACTCTGCAATTAGGGTCTTACCTGTAACCCTTAAAATCTGGGCGTGAAAGGAAAAAAGAAGCATTTCTATTATTCCTTATTTTTTTTAAATTTTTTTCTCCCTTCAGTCTGCTAAGCTGGGTGAAGAGAGAGGATGGTGAAAACACCTTGTCCACCTTTTTCCCCATTAACAAAGGCTGCAAGGAATGTATTGAATACTTTGTTGGAATATACCAAAATTTGATGATCTTGAATTCACATCTTTTGGTATATATTTCTTTATTGTTGGACTATAAAAGCAGGTTTCTCAGGGTATTTATGGTGATATCTTAAAGCTGCTGAAGTGCACTCAAAGGAAGTATACAATAAAAGTTTATAAGATTCACAGCTTAATGGGGTAAAAGCTTTGAATGCTAGGGGGTAAAGCAAGGGCCCTGGCTGTGATTGTTGAGTTAATAATAGTATATCAATATTTTGAAAGGATTCATTTGCCAGAGCAAGTAACTGTTGTTCTAAAATTAAAGGAAGGTGGGTTGAGGTGGTTAAGTCAAATGTAGGAGGACTGTGTGCCTCAGCATTGGTGTGAATTGGGAAATTTTGAATTCTGAAGGCAAAAATCCCATCACAAAGATGAATTCAAGATGACAAAGACATTTTTACATTTTATTAGGTCATCTGTAGAAGCTGTACTTTCTGGCTCTGGGCATTGTAAGTTTTTTCCAACAAATAATTCTCTGCGAATACTTTACCTAATTTCTTGCTATGGGACAGTCACCCATGATTATAAAAGGATTTGATTACATTTGTTTGTAATTACAAGAAGATCTTAACCATCTTCCCTTGTTATAAAACAGCAGTTTCTCTTAACCTCCCACTCCTCACATAATTCAGCAGCCAAAACAACTTAACCAAAACTTTTGCACTGAACAAAAAGACATCGTGTGAAAATCTAGGAACTGCTTGAAGAAAGTGCCCCCGCTATCCTTTAGTCCTTCTCTTTCTGGATTCAGAACACTTTAGCTGCCCTTGTTGCAGAGGCTACACTCCAGAAGCACTTAATGTCCAAGATTTAAATCTCAGGAAGTACATTCATTTTACCAAAACTCCATTGGAATAAAACAATTCAGATAGTCCATGAGGTTCATTTTATAATGATAGCATTAGACTTAGAGGTGTTATTTTTTAAGGTAAATAAAACCCTTTTCTCCTGCTTCCTTTCTTCCCTTTGCTCTCCACCTCTTCCCCTTACCCCCCGAAATACATGTTTTGGTGGGACTTTAATTTATGATTCAGTGATGTGGATGTGAAATATATACTTAATAATGTATGTTAAATGTGTAAACTGCTTTTTATCTTCCTATTTTTAATACCCGACTAGGATCTCTCTTTCCCCATCATGGCACATTTGAAGTAATAAAGAATACAGATATTGATCTGGACAAGAAGATCCCTGAAGACTACTGTCCCCTTGACGTTCAAATTCCTAGTGATTTAGAGGGGTCTGCATACATCAAGGTATTTGCCAGAGTATTTATTTCTGTTAAGATTTTATTTATTTTCATTTTATTTTTTTAAAGATTTTATTCATTTTTAGAGAGAGGGGAAGGGAGGGAGAGGAGAGAAACATCATTGTGTACTTGCCTCTTGTGCACCCCCTATTGGGGACCTGGTCCTCAATCCAGGTGTGTGCCCTGACTGGGAATCAAACCTGCAACCTTTCAGTCCACTGAGCCACACCAGCTGGGACCAGAGTATTTTTCAAGTAATGTCTTATTAATAGCCCAGAAGCTAATTTGCCAACATCTGTTGTGCATGTTTTTATTGTCACATAGGTTTCCATTCAGAAACAGGCTCCAGACATAGGTGATCTTGGCACAGTGAACCTCTTCAAACGACCTTTGCCCAAATCCAAACCAGGTATAGTTACGTTCTATAATCTAACTTTTAGTCTTAACTGAGCTTACACGTACAAATAAACTAAAGATAAATAATCAGTAGAAAAAAGTAGGTATTTTGGAGTAAGAACAATTAGAAATGTGCTACATATAATTAGTTAATCATTAGTGAATAGCTGTGTGATCTTTTTAAAAAATTGAACTTATTTACCAGTTTTCTTTCTGTAATAGAATAATAATTTTTATATTTTGGAAAGGGGATGCTATAATATAATGTTTTCTGAACTTCTGTTGTGTATATTCAAATCATCATTTAAGGTAGTTAATGCATAATATACTTAGATAATTTATATATATATATATATGTATATATATATGTATGTCTATATATACCTTTTGCCTTTCAGGTTCCCCACATTGGCAGACAAAATTAGAAGCAGCACAAAATGTCCTCTTGTGTAAAGAAATTTTTGCACAGCTGTCTCGGGAAGCTGTTCAAATCAAGTCACAGATCCCTCACATTGTGGTGAAAAACCAGATTATCTCTCAGCCCTTTCCAAGTAAGAGCAGCCAACCCTTTTGACATTTGTAAATGGGACTTTGTGGTTTGGGCTACAGGACGAAGGGACAGCTGATTGGGTGTGTCGAAGGAATAGTAAGAGCCGAGAGGTAGTGTGCTGCCTGTAATGGCAGCTGGGAAAGAACGCAGCAGCAACCGCACTGCTGAGTCTGTGTCCGCAGGGGTGGAACCGCAGATTTTAAATAGTGTGTGTTCACATTTGCACTAGCAGGGCCATTATTCAAACAGCATTTGCTCTGACGTGTCTGTTGTAATGCCATTTGTGGAAGATTTTTCAGGGATTTTTGCCTTACTGTCTAAATGACATGTCAGTTAGAAAATGCTTAATTTATTAAGCACCCATATTTCTAAATTTTTGGAAATTAGATTGTAGTACTTCAAAAAAGCTGTTAGATGTCCCCTGGAGATCAATTTATAGTTAGTTGTGCACTTGGTTTTTACATAAATTCTGAACAGTATCTTCTTAGATCTTGTCAAGGGGATGAGTTTTGGGAATGAGTTTTAGGAATGAGAATTTTCATCCTAGTTCTCATGGGAGCAAAGTATCTCTCTCCTAGTTACTAAGACCTAAAACCAGATACCAACTCCATGGTTATTTTTTTTTAAGTTTTTTTTTTCTTTTTTTTTTTAAATTTAAAGGAAAGATGAAACAAATTAATATATAGCTTTTGTTCACCTATCTTTAGCTACAGCTCAAGGTCAGTAAATCAACAGAATTTGAATTGTTAAATACATGGCAGTTTATTGCATTTGTGAATAGTCACTCATGTGGGGGTAAAAATGTTAATCATGAAGTTTCTTTAGGTTTAGAATGCATCTTTTGCTGGAACTCCAGTGGCGCAGTTGGTTAGCGCGCGATACTTATAAAATGCATCTTTTGAGAATGGGCTGTGATTATACTTTATACAGACAGGGTGCGCTTTTTCATACTTTAAGTTATTCATATCTGTTTATATCTTCTTTTTATAAATAGGCTTACAGTTATCTATTTCTTTGTGCCATTCTTCAAATGATAAGAAATCTCAAAAATCTGCTACTGAGAGGCAAAGTCCGGAGGATCACCTTTATGTCCTAGAACATAACTTGCACCTACTGATTAGAGAGGTAACAAAATAAATATTTGTGTTCGTGCTGTGGTAAGCGTATCCAGGACAGTGAATATACATGAGCTCCCTGTGCCAACTCCTCATTATTCACATAACGACGACTTTCACTTACGTGATGTGAAAGATTTTTCCTTTATGCCGGAGGAGTACAGAGGTTATGAGAATACCTTCTCTGTTCCCTAGCTTAGTTTCTAATGTAGAAAAATACCACAAGTTTTATAAAGAGGTATGAGAAACTCATGCTAAAAGGTGCGCAGGGAAGAGTGATTGGGCGATCGGGGAAAATGTCTTTCCAGAGCCTGTGAACAGGATAGTTCTGTTATTTCGGGACATGTTCTATTTACAGGTCGTCTAGAACTGTGTTTCCCGAGTGCTGGTTCATAGTTTAGGCTAATTTCGAAATAATCCCCTGAGAAGTATATACTCCAGCCTCCCCTGCCTCATCCCCAAATCTGGTTCAGTTGTTTGTGATGGTATAATAATCAATATTCTTTTCAAGGTCCTCAGGGAGTTCTGTTAGGTAGCCAGGTTTGGGAACCTCTAGTCTAGGGAATAGTGGAATAACTATTGATCGCATGTGTTCTATCGTGAGTCTTATTGAAGAGTATTTGGTTTTGTACTTTAAAACTTCTAAATAAAAATGATACCTTGAGCACTGCCTGGTATGGCTCAGTGAGTTGGGTGTTGTCCCACAAACTTAAAGGACACCCGTTGGATTCCCAGTCAGGACACATGCCTGGGTTGTGGGCCAGGTCCCCAGTTGGGGGCATGCTAGAGGCACACTGATACATCTCTCCCTCTCTTTCTCCTTCCCTCCCCCTCTCTCTAAAAATAAATAAATAAAATCTTTAAAAAGGTCGGGGAGGGGGGCAGCTTGAGAGGGACGCTTTTTACGAACGTACTTGATGCATGGCCTGGTAAGTGTTAGCATTTATCTGTGTGCCAAGACTGCCTCCATATGTGGTTCAGACCCATTGCTTTCATGTTTGCAGAATGGGAGCTGTTCTTTGAGCACTGGTGGTATTTAATCTGTGGGTACTGGTGGTTTATAACAACTGTTCTTGGTCCAGTTTCATAAGCAGACCTTGAGTTCCATCACGATGCCTCATCCAGCAAGTGCACCTTTCGGCCACAAGAGAATGAGACTTTCCGGTCCTCAAGCTTTTGATAAAAATGAAATTAATTCATTGCAGTCCAGTGAAGGACTTCTGGAAAAAATAATTAAACAAGCAAAGCATATTTTTCTGAGAAGTAGGTAAGGATGACCAAAGTTACTGGTTTTTGTGACTGTTTTGTTTTGAAACTGCAGCCTTTTATTCCCTTTGTTAGTTATCTCACATGTGTTCTTTTGGGCATGCTTTAACCTTTTCTTCCAGGGAAAGGCAGGTGGCTGCAGTGTAAGAGCTTGCGATCGTAAATGGTCCTGTCAGGTTGGGGGAGACTGAGGTCCACTAACATGTAACTGACGTGGCACTACAGTTTTGGAAGACGGCTAACTAGGAATGTGCCTTTGTACACCATACGTTCTTCAGTATCTGTGAAATACTTATTCCTGAACTGATTAAAATCTTTTTTTGAAGCTTTTTATGTTTTCCGGTTGTCACACATTGTAGGACTTTAGAAAGCACTTTTCCACATGCTGACTTTATGTAATTCTTACTCTCTGAGGTAGATAGTGTTAACCCATTTTTTTGATGAGAAAATTGAGTCTTAGAGAAATTGTGCAACTCACTTAAGGTTACACACTTAAAAGGTAGCAAAGTCAGGATTTATGCCCAGGTCTGTGCAACTCTAAAGCTCATTTTCTTTTCTCCTATACAAACAAACTTGGCATGATTGGACCTAAATAAATCTTTTTCAAGTGTCGAAGGGTGTTCTTCTATTTTGTGATTGGTACTTAGTGAAAAGGTCTGTTTTTACTTCATTCATAATTGTCTAGATCGTGTTCAGAATTTCAGGTGTGGGCACACAATTGTTTTATGGATGATATTACTTTTGATTATCAGTTTTTTTCTGTTAATACAATCATAGTTTTATTAGTATGTTTATAGTCTTAGAATGGAAACTTAGGTCCTCCCAATTTTAGTAATCAAATTAGGAAGACATGTTAGAGAAGACAGCAGATACAGTGAAAAGAGTAAGGGATTTGGGGTCAAAGATGTGTTTAAGCCCAGGGTTCAGCCACTTGCTAAGTAACTTTGGGCAAGTTAAATAATATCTATGGTCCTCAGTCTACTCCTCTGGGAGTATAGGAGCCTGGTTTAGGTTCACATTAAATAGTGTATATACAGAAGTTCCTTACAAACAATAAAATATTATATGGTAGGTTACTGTTACTTTTCATCTGTATATTTCCATTACAAAAGCTATTAATTTGATTATATTGTTAATCTTGCTAATTTCTGATTGACCACAAAGTTAAATGTTCCCTGAAATAAATAAGGGGCATGGAAATAGCTATCTTTAGAATCACTATACATTTCAGAGTAGTAGTTATAGTCTTGGAAGCAACAAAGCTTTAAAAATGTTCCCTTTTTCCCTTAAGTATAGAAATCTTCCAATGTATGAGCGCCCTCTATATGATACCATACACAGCAAGATCTCTTAACAAGGTCGTGTATTTTGACTTACAGGATGGGACAAAAGTAGGTTTACAATTGTTCATATGGAAGATAATACAATAATTAATAAATAATAACACAAGAATAAAGTGTGGTTTCGTGTACTCACAACTGTAAACCTACTTTTGCCCACCCTGTATTTCAGGACTTGTGTATCTTTTTTAAAATCAAATCTGGGGTCATAAAATTTTATACCCTGACTTCAAAGATATTTTACTATATCCCATTATATGACTATTTCATGATTTCTTTTATTTCTCAGTTGCCTCAGGACCTTACAACAGCTGACTTTGCTTTAAAATGTTTGCTTTGCAAATGGTGGTGTTTTTATATTTTTATTTTTTTAAGATTTTATTTATTTATTTATTTTTAGAGAGGGGAAGGGAGGAAGAGGAAGAAGAAAACATCAATGTGTGGTTGCCTCTTGAGCCCCCCTTACTGGGGACCTGGCCTGCAACCAGGCATGTGCCCTGACTGGGAATCGAACCAGCAACCCTTTGGTTCGCAAGCTGGTGCTCAATCCACCAAGCCACACCAGCCAGGGCATAAATGGTGGTATTTTTAAAAAGTAGTCTTCTGGTTTTCAAACCTCCATAAAATTTATATGATTCATAATCTTACTATTCTATATGATAGGCTTTAAAAAATGTTTACTTCTTTTCTTTAAAAGAACTGCTGCAACCATCGACAGCTTAGCAAGTCGCATCGAGGATCCTCAGATACAAGCTCATTGGTCAAATATTAATGATGTTTATGAGTCCAGCGTGAAAGTTTTAATTACGTCACAAGGTTATGAACAAATATGCAAGTGAGTATCAAAAATTAAGTTATTCGTTTAAATATGTTAAGTTGCTTTTTTATGTATTGATGTTTGGTGAGTGATTTCATCAAGATTTGTGGGTTTATTTGCTAGGGTGGCATAACATTCCAGTAAATTATATCAACCGTAGAGTGTTTCTAAAAGTAAGAGGTAAGAGTAAGAGGTAGAGTGTTTGTAAGAGTAAGAGGTAAGGTCTAAAATAGTTTCTGTTAGGTAAGTATCACATATTTGGGCTGTGGTAAAAAAAAGGAAGTTCAGCCTGGAGCAGAAAGTTGCCAAACTCTGTGAGACCTAGCTAGTCACAGAGGTTTCCCAGTCAGCGAAGCACGCCTCAAAACATTCACCAGCCTCGGGAGTAGGGGACTGTAATATATTTATAATGCTCTTTTTTGACCTGAAGGTTTTAATGTACTGTTTTTTAAAAATAAAGAGTAGTAGATGAGCATGATTTAAAAGATCAAATACAGAGGATGATAGAGTACACAGTGGAAACGCAATCAGTCTTGAAACTTCTAGGAACAGACAGTGGAGTGAAGCTGGGTCATGGTTTTCTTGCCTTACACCTGAGGAAGTAATGAACTAATTTGGGGGTGGGGTGGGAGAGTAGGTGCTAGACACGAATAAGCAAGTTTGGCATGCATTTTTAACTGCTAAGGCTATGTGATGGGGTCATTGACTTTCATTACATTATATTCTACTTTTGTTTGTTTTTAAAATTTTCCATTATAAAAAGTTAAGAGAGAGCATGATCACAAAGGAGAGGAAGAGAAAAAATTATCAGCATTGAATTGTTTACATCTAGAACTAAGACCAAACAACTGTGGGAGTATGGTCAGGGGACCCATCGTAAACATCTGTAAGAAAGGGGTAATGCAGCCTTGAGAGCATCAGGAGGGGCGAGGGAGTAGGGGGAAGTAGTAAAATGCTCTTTGCCTCATCTTTTATGGGTGGCGTCATCTTATGCCAATTAAAGTTGAAAGTAATTCTTTCTTAGAACTAACTCCTCAGAAGCAAGCACTTAAAACACTGTCTTACACATCCTCTAGGAAAGTCTATGCATTTACACACACATGTATCACATCCTACCTGCACCCTCTTCTACACAGTATTGTGTGCTTTTTAACAATTGAGAGAGAATTTGCATAACAAAATTCACTGTATTAAAGTATACACTGTTTAAAGTATATTGCATAACTATCATCACTATCTAACTCCAGAACATTTCCATCACCCCAATAGCAATCATTACTAATTAATGGGCTTTTTCTACTTGGTAATATAAAATTGGTGATATTCCTTATCATAGAGATCCACTTCATTCTTTTCCATAGCTTTCTTTTGTTCCAGTATGTACTGAGCCTTTTTCAACCTTCTGTAGATGAACATTTCAGTTGCATGCCAGCAAAATAATTTGTAACCATGCTAGCATACCTGGGATGAAGTCCCGCAAGTGTAATTGCTGTGTCCAAAGATGAGGCCTTTAAAATTCTGATTGTTACCAAATTGCTTTTCAAAGTGGTTGCCACAAGTATGCTACCAGTAGTGATGAGAATTCCTCTTCCCTCACACTCTTGTTTAAAAAAGAAAGAAATTAAAAACTTTCATTTCATGTGTAAGTCTTTTCTTATAAGTCTTCTGAATATTGTGGTTTTCTTGGAAAGAAATATGGTAAACTTTAATTTTTTTTAAATTACAATTTTATGTAGATAATTGCAAAAGTATTATATTTCAAAAATATTTGCTGTAAAAAAAAGTTAGAAAACAGAGGCACTGTCAAATGTGGAAATATGTGCTGCTTTTTCACTTAGGTTATTTGACTTGGGGAAACTTGGTTCTCTCATGTATATCATATGCTAAAAATTTGTACCTTGGTTTAGAAGAGTCATGATCTGTATGTTACTCGTTGGCTGTATTTTGAGTTTCGTGTGTGATCTAAACCTATAATACTGTCTGTAATCCGACTTGCTGATCATTTCAGGAGAGGGCAGGGAGTTAACAAAACCTTCTTCCTTTCTGTGTGAGAGTTTGACCTTTGGTTAATTCTCTAGCTCTAGTTCCCTAGTAACCTGGTAAGGAAAGATGCCATCTGTGTTACTGGGCAACAGTGCTTATGGCAAAAACAATTTCAAATTAATAAAATGGATCTGGGGTGAGAGAAATTACAAATATATGAAGAGAATGCCTTTGGGCTTCCATGGATGGGAGCCCAAAAACTGGGCCGTGTCTCTTGTGAACACCCTGTAAACTTTGCCTGTGGAGTTGTTACAAGAGAATGTGGCCCTTGTTGGGTATGAGTTTCTGCGTCAGGGCAGGTGCTGGCATGTACCCTGTGTGGACCACGTCTCATTTAGCAAAACGTGCTGCTGGTGTGCCGACGGCTGCCTGTCTTGTGCAGGGGCTGCCACCAAAGAGGGGCAGCTGACGTTGGCCGCTGATAAGCTGTGGCTCCTCTCCTCTGTCTTTCTGAGCGGGACTGGTGCTCAGGGTGGCATCTTGTAGTCCAGTTTGATGGTTTGATTGAACCTCAGAAAACCCTGCACCCCCTTGGGAGCTGGTATAGGTCATCAGAAGCATCTGTTTTTTCTTCAATGTTAAGGTTTAGTGTTTGTGGCATTTATAAGGTAATTTGGAGCATTTCTGACTTTTAGTATGTGTGTCTGTACAGGTCCATTCAGCTGCAGTTGAATATTGGCGTTGAGCAGATCCGAGTCGTACACAGAGATGGTAGAGTAATTACACTGTCACATCAGGAGCAGGAGCTGCAGGATTTCCTTCTGTCTCAGGTACTAGTTGCAGACTGCAAGTCTTGAGCCCATTCCTCTCATAACCACTTAAAGGACAAAGTGGGTAAAAAGTAAGGTGCAGTAAATTATAAAAAGAAAACCATTTTTTCCTGCCATCTCATTTCTAGAGCATATCTTACAATCTGTTGTTTAGTTGAAAGTGTTGATAAACTGTTCTAGATTTGTTTCCACTTAGTTTGTGTTTAATATAAAGATCAGTTCTGAAACTATCAAACTTTATTTCTCATGTTTGCTGAGGTTTACAGCCACTCCAGGACCACGTGATAGTGAAGAAGTATTAACCCCAGAAAACCAGAGAAAGCAAGATCAGGTCAAAACTATAGTGACCACTATCCATAACATTAAGTGGAATATTCTAACCATAAGCCATGTGAAAGAGTTCCCCATATTACGGGGCAGCCTGGAAAGTGCTGGTTCTAGTCCCGCCTCTACCACAAACTTGCTCTGTGACACTGGACAAATTTCTAGACTTTCTTTTAACAAGTGTAAAGTAACAACAGTATTTTTCTTAACTTTGGGGAGTTGTGAGGACCCAGTGAAATACTGACTTGTAGGAGAAAGGGTAGGTTTTGAGATGCTAATGTAAGATACAATGTTGTCACATAAAATTGTAAAAAATACTGACGCTCTCCATCCTCGCTTAAAAGCAATAATATTTTACACTGACTTGCTTCTTTGGTGCCAAGTAAATAAAATGCATGTGTGAGGTATGGCAGCTCTTGGTCGATTACGTCTAAAACAGCTTTAGCCAACTTAAGCGTGCACACACACACATACACACACAGAAATGTGTTGGAAGGCTGCGGGGCAGATCCTGGAATCAGTGGGAGGCCTAGAGACCAAGACTTGCAAATGGACAGGGATCAAAGGAAGCTAGATGGCGAGACCCACAGCCAAGGCACTGCCACTGTTGCCATCCTGACACCCTTCCCTGCTCTGGCAGAGAGCACTCTAAAATTGCCTGTGTCGCAGTCAGGATCTTAGCAGGAAACGTGTGGCATACTTAGCAGGGTCTGTTTACTAAGAATCTATTTGCAAAGGTAGGGACACAGGAGAACCATCAGGGAAAGTGTGTAATCTGCTTCTAGCAGTAATCATGTAACTAGGCCAACAGGGCCAAAGGGGGAGAGGACGGACAGGCAATAGGAACCCTAAAGGGGACAGCCACGTAGAACAGACCATCTTCAGAAGAGCAGCAGCCTTTTCTCACTGGGTACGACGAGCTTAAACAGCCTCACAGGGAAGGTGCCGGGAGAATAAACATCAGGACTGCACTCTCTTCCTTGCCATCCTGCCAGCTCCCATTATCTGAACCCAACCTGAAACCAGGGGACATAGAAAGCTGTTAACGTAACCACGCAGGTCAGGCTCCCAGGGTAGAGTAGGGCAGAGAGGGGTTGGAAGGGTGAACGCAAGATACTCAGCATGCCCTGCTACTTTGAATGTTACTCCACATTGAGTGATCCAGATGGGGAATCTCCATGTACTCAAGATGTAGACAGGGGAAGCGAGTTTTGGCTGTTCTGCAGTGGAAAGGGGGGTTCCTGCTCCTTCCCCCCAGTAGTCACACAGAGGAGGATTCCTCATACATGAGAAAGGTTCCTGAGCTAGGTAGCAAAAACCCCACCAAAAGTTCATAATCATGTCAGATTACTACAAAGTAAATATCCATGCTGATTATCAATAACGTTTCCTTTTTCATTCACAGATGTCACAGCATCAGGTGCATGCAGTTCAGCAGCTAGCCAAGGTTATGGGCTGGCAAGTGCTGAGTTTCAGTAATCATGTGGGACTGGGGCCCATAGAGAGCATTGGCAATGCCTCCGCTATCACAGTGGCCTCCCCGAGTGGCGACTATGCTATATCAGGTACTTTTACTTCTTTGAATGAGAAGAGACCTTTGGCAGTTTGGCCTTAAATTAGCTTTAATAGGTCCATATACTCAGAGTAACTTATCTCTGCAATAAGTGAGTCATGTAGTAGCTATGCTGAACATTTATCTGATTATTGTTACTATTCAGAGCAACAGATTATTACTTTTCTTCTAGTAGTTATAAAGAAATGTTTGCTTGCAAAACCTTTAATGGATAAGAGCTTTTTAAAAATGTACTGCTTAAAATTTTTTTAAAAAAATGTACTGCTGCAAATTTGGGAACAACAGTGTCTGATCCGAAAGATGGTAAAGGGATGGGTAAGGGAGAAAGAGGTGTTTTACTAAACACCTGCTATGAGTCAGGCTCTGACATTTCAACATTGTCTAGTTGAAAATTTTATTTGGAGTGCTTATGGTTTTAAAGTGATCTTTTCTAATACCTGCTCTAAATATTTGGAAAAACGGGTAACTAGAAATTTTCCCCCACAGGATCACAGCTTGTGACTCTGCAGTCTTGGTATTGCTAGATTTTTATTAATAAAAATTTAAAAATACACTATTCTTCTTCCCTGCTTAAATAAAGCCTTATTAAAACCTGAATTTCTTAATTCAGAATAATCTTTCTTTTATCCTTCCCTGTCCTGATTCTGAACATTTAAGTTTCATTATATATTAGGTATATAACAACCAACCCACTGAATGATTGGATTATTAAATACTTTTAGAAAAAAAGTCATTTGGTGATTTTCTGAAAATATACAGGACAATTTGACTTTCCTAAGCCAAAATTTATCTTGCCACATTTTTATAGGACAAATAGTTAATTCATGAATATTTATACAGCCTACTATATTAGTAAATTACTTTTTATTATACTGAAACTGAAAAGCACTTTTAAGCAGAACTTTCAAGTTGATAACACAGGTTTTTGTAGTCACGGTAGAATGAAGTGGGACGATCACGCCTTGTTGTCTTCTATGCTGGAACAAACTGCTGATATCTTGGTTATGCTTCACAGTTCGCAACGGCCCTGAAAGTGGCAGCAAGATTATGGTTCAGTTTCCTCGTAACCAGTGTAAAGACCTTCCAAAAAGTGATGTTTTACAAGATAGCAAATGGAATTATCTTCGTGGGCCATTCAAAGAAGTTCAGTGGAATAAAATGGAAGGTCGAAACTTTGTTTATAAAATGGAACTGCTTATGTCTGCACTTAGCCCTTGTCTCCTCTGATTTTTTTTCCCAGAAGTTTCCAGAAACTTTGATTTGAGGTGTTTGCAGGTCAAATATAAGTAAAAGGAAGAGTAATCTTCCAAAGGAGTGTTTTAAAAAATATATTAATTAGCAGATGTTTATGTAGCATTTTGGAAATTTCACTTTATAAGTGACAAGTGCTTTGCAGAAATTTATGTACAGGTGTAGGGTGTACAGTATGGGAAAATGTAAAATAATGCCTTTTTTATGCAATTAACTTGAAATGTCACTAACTTATGGGTTTGCATGTGCTTTTTAAAATATTCCTTTGATGTTGATACCGAATAAAACATATGGTGAAAAATTCCAGATACTTTCCAAGCTCTTAATAGCCTAAATGAATCGTGTCTTTAATTGACTTGTCTCAGACCACAATTTGTTAAAAGGAAGATAGATGGCTTAAGAATATTTGAACACTCAGGACCCAGCTTTCATATTAGATGCTTTCCCAGACAACCAAAGGCGCCTACCCTGCCTTCCCTGCCAAAGCTATTCAAGGGTGCTCTTGTCTTCTACAGTACCTCCTCCTCCATTTGTCTTCTTTGTACATGTGTGGCTCGAACCTCAACAGGTACTTTGAGAACTTTCTCAGCACCAGCTGAAGAAGAAGGCAGATTGTGTCTTTGGGGCTTCCTGGGATCCCTTTTTGGCCTGTCCTCCCACTTGAACGACCTCACTCCCCTGTGGCAGTGCATGTTCCTGCCTCGCCTTGCCTCTGGGACTCTCCAGCCTACACCCAGTGGCCCTGGGTTGCTCCTTTCAGTTAAACTCTTGTCCTGTCTTATGCTATCAGCTCTCTGCTTTTTCCAAGGGAAAATACTAATGGATTAATGGGTTACACTTTGCAAATAGCATTTTGCATTCTTGGAAATAGTGCCTTGAACCTAAAATGCCTGAGATCCTCTCCCTATGAGATTTAGGCTTATAGGCCTTTTGGTACCACTATAAATAATACATAGGTAGTAGTTTCTTTATAATATTCTCAAAATATATAAGTAAGGCTCTATAATATTCTAAATAATGTATAGGTAAGGCTCTCAATTTTTAAAAGATGTCCTTTTAATAATTTAACATGACTGAAGTTACTTTTAAAAGTCCTTTGTATTTCTCTACTCTTCGTTTAAAACAAGGGTGTCAGACTCATTTTCACCGGGGGCCACATCAGCCTCGTGGTTGCCTTCAAAGGAACGAATGTAATTTTAGGACTGTATAAATGTAACTACTCCTTAACAGTTCAGCGAGAGCTCGGTGCTGTCGGCCAGGTTCACACAAGGTGGTGGACCAGATTCGGCCTGCGGTCCTTGTGTTTGCCACCTGTGTTTTAAAAGAAAAATGGAGCTCGTAAGCCATAAAATGCCATTACACCTCCATGTTTTTGCTTACTTTTCCCCCCTTCTGATCAAGGTACTGCATCTTTCTATCCATGGAAATTGAAATAATTGCTATGAATCTCCAATTATTTTTTAAAAACTCTTTAGTGCTTCATAATTATGGTGGCCCACAGAAGTTGCTTTTGCTAATTTTACTAAGCTCTTCTGTACAGTTCTACCTACACGAGGAAGCTTATGTGATTTTGAAAAGCTCATGTAGTACAGTGAATCTCAAATTCTCACCAAATGACTAACTTTAAAAAAAAAAAAAAGTGGTACATGTACACAATGGAATACTATGCGGCTGTAAAAAACGAGGGAACTTTTATCTTTTGCAACAGCAAAAGGTCCATAGATGGACCTGGAGATCACTATGCTAAGTGAAATAAGCCAGTGAGAGAAAGACAAGTACCATGTGATCTCACTCATTCGTGAAATCTAATGAAGAAAATAAACTGATGAACAAAACCAGAGGCATGGGTACACGGAACACATTTGACAGATCTAAGAGGGGAAGAGGTGAGTAGGACTGAAGAAATTAGCCAAAGAACATATGTATAGCCCATGGACAGATGACAATGTGGGGAAGGCCAAGGTGGGGGGTGGGCTGGATGGGGAGTGACAAAAGGGGGGGGAAATGGGAGACATTCTGCAATAGTGTCAACAATAAAAACCCAGTGCAAAATGAATTACTAGAAAAGTTAAATTTTAAAAAGGTAAAACTTCCCTTTTGTTATAAAAGACATAAGATGTCTAAGAAATATAAAAATTCCTGGGTGCTTTCTGTTTGCATGATTATCTTGTCATGAACCAACAAGACCACACTTTGAGTAGAACTCGTGAGAATCCGGGCACAGACATTAGCACCTGTTCATTTAAGTTTGATCTGAATGGGACACCTGAAGACCACATGGCCTCCATATGCCTCCCTTTCCCTGACATTTGAAGTCACTGCTTAGTGAATAGCCATTGCCCACCTAAAGAACAGTGGGAATTAAAGTAGATTGGTCAGGGAGGTGGCCAGCTCAGTTGCTGTGCCAGCATCTCTTGCACCTTGTGTTTACATTTTCTGGCTTCATGTTTCACCCTGAATTAGCTGGAATAGGAAGGATGTGCTTTGAAACTTGGGAGACAGGTTGGAAGAAACCAGTTAGTCCCTCACCAAGTATTTGACAGGTTGGCAAAGAACTGTGTTGGAATGTTGGCTCTACTACTGCTTAGCTGTGTAGGCTTGGCAAGGTTACCCGCTCTGCACCTGTTTTCTTATGTATAAAATAGAGGCAAGGATGCATCTGCTAATCTCAGTGGGGGTTCAAAGGTTTAAGTATGGTTGGTAAAGGATGTTAAATTCTAAAGTGCTGTGCAACTAACTATAAAGCATTAAGCAACTGTTCTGTAAGAGTCAGCCAATTAGAAGTTGGAAAAATAGTTAAGACACCAGTTCTATTTTTAATTATCATTAGGAGAAGGGATTCCAGAATGTCCTGTGTTGTTCAGATGTACAGATGGTAAAGACAGTGAATATATTTGTGGATATGAAGATACTAGTTTTTTCCAGGTCACTTTTTAAGCCCTGCTCTGTGGTGGACCTCCCTCATACTCTCATCGTCTGTAATGTGTTCACTTGCACTTCCCTACTGCTGTTCTTCATCGATGCCTTACATGGGGCGAACGTGAAGTCTCTCTGAATATCACTTTAGGATGGGGACTACTTCCCATGCTTTATTGACATAACAGACAGATCACAACTGAGAAACCCTGTGTCTCTAACGTAGCACCCTAAAGCATGTGCTGCATCAAGTCAGTGGCTAGAGCTGAAACTTGATTCTGAAGTTTGCTGTTCCCAAATATGCAGGTCCACTTATAGGAATGTATCCTATAGACATATCTCACAAACTGCAGATTCACAAAGAACTCGTGTAAGGACTATCGAGGAGGTATTTAAAAGTGAGAAATTGAGTCCATCCAAAATGACCTTCGGTAAGAGAATAACTAAATTATAGCAGAGGAGCCCCAGTTGCAGGCAGTCATTGAGCTCCAGTGGCTGAGTTTTCCTACTACTCATATTCTGGCTTCCCTTGCTTAGGGACCGGGAAAACTTCCATATTATACTGTATTCATTTCCCCATTTACTAACTGGGGAACATTTGTTGTAGAACACTGTATTTGAGTTGAAACTTGATAGATGAGGGAGGAGTTTGAGATATAAAAGTAACATCCGATCTGAAAAAAATTCCAGATAATTTAGCGAAAATTCAAGGGGATGAGGCCAGTGTCAGAATCTCCTCTTTCACCCAAATCTATTCAAGTACTCCCAGTTCAAGCCCCCTGGGACCAAAGAGGTCGTAATAAACACCTGCAACCTGTATTTGGTTTTTGAAAAAGCCTAATGGAAATCATGTTTACATTCTGAAATTCACCGTCACATTTCTTTGCCAGAACCCCATCAAGTCAAAGTGATACCCCTGATTATCTCACATTGACCAGAAATTCTTTTATTATTTTATTGTTGTTCATTTACAGTCATCTGCATTTACTCCCCACCACTGCCCCTGACCCCAGCCAAACCCGCCTCCCTCCCTTGCTTCCACCTCCCTCGCTTCCACCTCCCTCTTGGTTTTATCCATCTGTCCTTTATAGTTGTTCCTGAAAACTCTTCCATCCTTCCCCTCATTATCCCTTCCCACCTCCCCTCTGGTTACTGTCAGGTTGTTCTTAATTTCAATGTCTCTTATATTTTGCTTGCTTTTTTCTTCTGTTGATTATGTTCCAGTTAAAGGTGAGATCATATGGTATTTGTTGCTCACCGCCTGGCTTATTTCACTTAGCATAATGCTCTCCAGTTTCATCCATGCTGTTGCAAAGGGTAGGAGCTCCTTCTTTCTTTCTGCTGTGTAGAATTCCATTGTGTAAATGTACCATAGTTTTTTGATCCACTCATTTGCTGATGGGCACTTAAGTTGCCTCCAGCACTTGCCTATTCTAAATTGTGCTGCTATGAACATTGGGGTGTGTAGGTTTTTTTGAATTGGTGTTTCAGGATTCTTAGCGTATAATCCCAGCAATGGAATTGCTGGATCAAAAGGCAGTTCCATTTTTAGTTTTCTGAGGACATTCCATACTGTTTTCCACAGTGGCCGCACCAGTCTGCATTCCCAGCAACAGTGCACTCGGGTTCCCTTTTCTCCACATCCTCTCCAGCACTTGTTTGTTGATTTGTTTATGATGACCATTCTGACAGCTGTGAGGTATCTCATTGTGGTTTTAATTTGCATCTCTCTGATGGCTAGTGATGCTGAGCATCTTTTTGCATATCTCTGGGTCCTTTGTATGTCCTCCTTGGAAAAGTGTCCAAGTCTTTTGCCCATTTTTTAATTGGGTTGTTTGTCTTCCTGAAGTGGAGTCTTGTGAGTTCTTTATGTATTTTGGAGATCAAATCCTTGTCCAAGGTATCATTGGAAAATATGTCTTCCCATATAGTTGGTTCTCTTTATTTTAATGCTGTTTTCTTTAGCCATGCATGTTTTCTTTAATTTGATGAGGTCCCAATTGTTTATTCTTTCCTTTATGTCCCTTGCTTTAGGGGACATATTGGTGAAGATATTGCTGTGTGGAATGTCTGAGATCTTCCTGTCGATGTTTTCCTCTAGGACTTTTATGGTGTCATGACTTACATTTAAGTCTTTTATCCACCTTGAATTTATTTTTGTGTATGGTGTAAGTTGGTGATCGAATTTCATTTTTTTGCATGTAGCTGTCCAGCTATCCCAACACCATTTGTTGAAGAGGCTATTTTTACTCCATTTTATGCTGCTGCCCCCTTTGTCAAATATTAATTGACCATAGTGACTTGGATTTATTTCTGGGCTTTCTGTTCTGTTCCATTGGTCTATGTGTCTGTTCTTATGCCAGTACCAGGCTATTTTGATTACAGTGGCCTTGTCATACAGTTTGATATCAGGTATTGTGATCCTCCTGCTTTGTTCTTCTTTCTCAAAATTGCTGCAGCTATTCGGGGTTGTTTATGGTTCCATATAAATTTCTGAAATGTTTGTTCTCTATCTATGAAATATGTCATGGGTACTTTAATAGGGATTGCATTGAATCTATAAATTGCTTTGGTTGACCAGAAATTCTAATTGGCATTTAAGTATCATTGATGAATAAAAACAAAACTGAATTATTTAATAAGTTCACTTTATTTATGAAGAAAAAGTCCTTTCAAACCACGAGGTACCTGAGGGAATAATACTTGTAGCATTTTTAGGAACACAATGGCCAAAAAACCACTGGTTGGCTGCATCAGAGGACTTTAACCTACCTGTGTGTGTACTTTATAAGGTCAAATCTATAGTTAGAACTATAACCTTACTTTACATTAGCAGTCTTCCTTCTCCCTCCCCCAGACATTCAGTCTCTGATAAACTTTACATGTAACCCATCAGTATTATAGAACATTGACTCTGAATTTCCTGAAAGAGGAAGGGATTCATAGGAGATAGAGTTGAAGAAATCTGATGTAATAAATTGCCAAAGATATGAGTTCCGTCTGCAAAAAGTCCAGCCATTGTTTAATATAGCAAGAGCGGTTTGTGCAACATTGATATAGCATGGCAGCCAAGGAGAGAGGACTGGAATGAGCATGCATGAACAATGACAACTTCCCGGTACTAGTCAGTGGGGGCGGTAGATGCTGTTGAGTGAGCATGTGTACTGTGTGGCCATCACATTCAAAATGACTGAGCAAGTAGAGCAATGAATCTGCATCAAACTTTACGTTAAGCTTGAACATTCCTCCATGGAAACTATTTGGATTATTCAGAATGCCACAGATATGGGCAGCTGGTGATTGGCAGCTTCGTCACAATAATGCACCCACTAATGCATCATGTCTCTTGCAGAGTTTTTTGGTGAAACATCAAATCACCCAGGTGACTCAGCTCCACTGCAGCCCACACTTGGCACCCTGCAACTTCTGGCTTTTCCCAAAACTCACATCACCTTTGAAAGAGAAGATATTTCAGACCATTGATGAGACTCAGGAAAATACCATGGGGCAGCTTATGGCAATTGGGAGAACTGTGAGGTCCCAAGGTGCCTGCTTTGAAGGGGGCTGAGGCACCATTGTCCTATGTACAATGTTTCTTGTATCTTCTTCAATGTTTCTATTTTTCATATGTGGCTGGATACCTTCTGGACAGACCTATTTATTTGTGTATATATTGTTCGAAATAAAGTAATTTTTCTGTGAACAAACTATTATAAAGTGTCCATGCCATGGATTGCATTGTGCCAGCAATGAGAATGAAATTTAGGAATAGGTAGAGACACAAAATAACACCTAAGAAACATTAAGGGAAACAAGGAAGTTGTAGGTAATATGTATAATAGCATCCCCTTTGCCTAGCAAGAAAGCAAATAAATATGTATATAGTGGTGCATGTATACGTAGATAGATATGTTCATATGTGCATAAGCAAGTCTAGAAGGATACACACCAGATTTAACTATTGTTCCCTTTGGGTAAGGTTGAAGGATGGAGAACTTTTACTTTTGACTTTATACATAGACTTCAGTATCATTTTAATTTTAAAGAAGGTTTTATCACCTTTGTAATTAAACCAAACTCAAAAGAGGCACCTAATTTTTAAAAGGCAGTGGACATGAGACAGGACAGTTAAAAGCTTGGAAAATTCCTTGGCATGTGGAATGGGGAAACTGAGACAGACAGCTGATCAAACTGGCCAAGCAATTTACAGCCAGGTGCAGATGGTCTCCAGGGCAGAAAGCCCGGAGAGCCCAGCAGGGGGCACAATGGGAAAACAAGGACCTAGCTCCCTGGGTAACCGCTCCTCCCCTGGCCTTTCCTTCTCGGAGATAACATCTAAGCCTCAGTTTTGTTTTAGCTCCAGGCCCAGAAAATTAGCAAAATCAGGTGGGTGACAGCCAGAACCAAATGCAATGTCTAAAGCCCCCTGCCCTGCCACTGACCAATCAGTGGAGACCATGACCCTGAAAGGGCACACCTGGGAAACTGATGAATAGTCTTCTGAATCTCTCCCCTGAGACCTCCCCTAAGATTCCTGCCTGCAAGACAGAGATAGAAGCCTCGAGACAAGGGACCCAGCATGCACTGCTCTCCCTCTGGGGATCAGCTCAAGCCATTTGTTTCCTTCTTCCCCCACTTCTTTCTTCACAGGCATGCTTCACCTAAACTCTAATGCAATGGACAGGTGGCAGCTTATCCCAGGCTGATCCCCCGAACCTGTCCCCAAAAGCCCCCTTTTCTCTGACTTCCCAGTGAGTAAGGCAGTCCAGCCTAGGCTCTCCTGTTGCTCCTTCTATGTGAAGCCCTTCCTTGTTCCACTGTTTCCAGCTTTAATCAATGAATCCTCATAGTCACCTGGACCTGTTGTGAAATCTTTCCTACACCAAGAACCCACACACTACAGGCTGGCCCTAGGCAGACCCACTTAGGGCCAGGCCCCTGTCCGGTAACAAATAATGAACTCAGCCCCCTTGTTCTCAAGGATTGGAAAGCTGGGACGGGTTTGCGCATGCAGAGAGGTGCGCACATTGGCAACTCACCCCATTCTTTGATGGAAGTTGAGCTGTGGATAGACGCCAACCAGAACCACAGGGATTCGCTCTGTTTCCATAAACTATAGATGTGTCTGATGTTTCCCTGGAAACTGGGCAGAAGACAACTATGCTGGATAGATGAAAGCTAGTGACAGAGAGAGGGGTTCCCAAGCATTGGCAAGGAGACCACATTTAAGTCACAGCCCTAGGGATTCGCCCCATCATATTTGTTTCCTTGGCCTTGGTCACCTCTCCTAGCATTCTATTCTGCCACTTCTTCACCACTGTTAGTTACCCAACCCTTCTGAATTGCATCCTCCCTCAGGCCTTGGGGCTTGTCTCTGCATCCCTGCACTGAACAAGGTACCCTGATAACCGTTCCTATCTCTCTGCCTTTGCTCACTTTTGTGCGGTATGATTTCAAATCAAGTGAGCGTGGTGTACTGTTAGGTATTAACCATCTCATGTGGGCTTCAAAGTACAGAGATTTTCTGTTTTAGCTCTCCTTGCATACCCAGAACACCAAGGAATGAGAAAAAATGATAATACAGTTGATCCTTGAACAGCGCAGGGCTTAAGAGTGCCAAACACACACTGCTGCACAGCTGCAAATTCAAGTATAACTACAGTCAACTCTCCACATACGTGGATTCCCAGCTTTGAGTGTAAAGTGCCGTTGACCCTTGAACAGCATGAGTTTGAACTGCACGGGGCCACTTACAGATTTTAAACCTGTGCTGTTCAAGAATCAACTGTATATTAAAAAGAAAGAAGAGACCCAAAATGGAGTGACTTTCACTAAGCCAACCGACTCAACACCTAACCTAACTGCAGTTTCAGCCTCTCCTAGGAATGGACTTCTAAACTAATCAGCTTGGAAGTTCCTGGTCATCACTTAGTGGAGCAATCTGGCTGATAAAACCCCCGCCGTCCCCTAGGAAAGGCAACCTTGCCTGGACAAACCCTCTCTTAACTTGCTGGCCCTCCTCTGGTTTTGCCTATGAAAACCTTCCATTTTGTGCAACCCCCCTCCCCCGAGCACCCTTCTAGTTACTAGATGATGTTGGGAACCGCCCTGCCTGGTTTCAGAGGCTGTAACCCCCCATGGTTAAGGCTGAGTCAGAGTTGGGACCATAAGCCACTAAGGAGACAAAGCTTATCTCCCTGGCAGAAGTGCCACTTCTGCCCACTTCACCCTGCTTGGCCCTGAGCTTGGCCAGTTAGCCAATGACGGGTAAGAATCCTCAAGGGAGGATCAACCTAAGACAGGCTCTGGTCACGGAAAGAGGCCCGCAGGGAAGGACTCGGGGGGCTGTGGAAAAAGGGGGTGATGGACCCTCGCCCCTCGGCTTTGAAATAGCCTGAGTCCTCATTCTGTCTGCAAGAAGTCTCCTCATCTCTTGGCTGCCTTACTTCCCTTGCCTGACTTAAGCCTGAAGCAATAACAGAGGGCAGTGCAGTCCTGTGCTGGGAGGGGCAGATTCCCTGGGGAATCAGGCCTAACAAAAATACATACATTCCTGTGAAACCTACTTAATTTGTACCCTCAGTTTAAGAGATAAGGGTCCAGACCTGAGATGAGTCTGGCGCCTAAAGTTTTATGGCCCTCTAACTAATTGGCTGTAACTCAGAATAAGCCCTCAGAGTTTTCTGTAAATCATGTATTGTTTAACCCTTACTGGCTGACAATGATTGATGAGCTTTATCCGTATTCCTAAGTGAATGAACCTAATAAAAGCCCCTGGAGAGAGAGGCTCTGGGCCCTTCTCCCCTTGAGAGAAACAGCCACCTTTCCTCCCCAAGCAGATCATGTCTTGGTAGTCTTTTTCTTCATCCATGGTGGACCCGGCGGGCTGCGTTAAAGCCCCCCGACAAGATGAGATGCTGTCTGAGTCTTGAATTGCTTAATAAAGCCTGTTTGATCTTCACATTTACTTGGTCAAACTTTCTTTAATGAAAACTTTTTGGTTTCTTAGATCACAGTCCCCGAGAGGACATTCTGTTGACAGAGCACGTGTGTCCTGTTGGGTGTCGTGTGCACCGTCGAAGGGGGTGGGACAATTGCCACATCATTTCAGTCCTTTCCCGAAGCAGAAAAGACTCTACAGAGTTAGATTCATATTCTGGAAGCAAAAACTTCAAATTCATCTTCTGGCTGCAATAGAGGGGAGAGTGATGGTGATAATAAAGTGTTGTTTCTCTGAATTGCTACAGAACGCTTGTTGTTAGAGCCAATGTAGTTCATTTGATTGTTATTTTTTTAAATGTGCCAGACTCATCACTGTGGCTTAGAGTTTTGCTCATGCCTGCAGCTGATGGAACCCTGGCCTGGCGCCTCTGAGTCCTCCGCGGGGGTCGGCTCACCCACAAAGAACCAGGGCTTTATTTCCAGGTTTTATTTCATTCTTTAAAATAATTTTCACAGTTTAAAACATAATAACTTATAGCTTAGCATTTACAGTGGCTAACCTCTATGATATATTTTCCTTTTTGCAAAAACAGACAAAAACCTCAGGCTCTAGAGTCAAAACTATTCCACGGAAATGCTCAGGGTGAAGGGCGCTTTAAAAGTGCAAAATAAAGACATGGAACGCTGAGGGTATAACCTTTCAGGATATGTTTGGGGGGCAATCTAACTTACATCTGGGGTTGCCCATGGAGGCCTCTCACTGGGTATTTTCCATTTCTCCTTTTATATGAAGATTTCCAGTCCTGCCTTCTAACAAGCAGAGAGGTCTGAAAAGCAAGCAGTGAAAGAGGACACACAGACTCCAGCAGCTGCCAGGTGCGGACTGGTTTCCCGCTGATATGCTTTGTGGGTGATGGGAGAAACATGTAAGCAGGTAATCCTAGACACCCCGTTCTCTCAGGTTCTCCTCACCCAGCTTTTCCAGGGCACTGGAGATCCACCGGTACAAGGAACCTGTCCTGGCACAGGCCTGGCTCCTCTGCTGTCCGGGCAAAGAGCACAGGTGTGCACGTTTGCAAGTGTGCGTGCACAGGAGGCGGCCTCAGGTGAGAATGCTCATGTCAGGAGCTAGAGCTGCAAACCAGCTGTGCAGCCCAATTACTCTCTTTTGGCTTTTCATGTCAGATAGTGCCTTCCAAGCCCTGCTCTACATCACTGATAGTTCCTGCCTGAATACTCTGAAAGATCTCTCCCTGCCACTCTGGTTCCGTCACTCAAGGAAGGACCGCATACCATCTTCTTGAGGCAGCTCCTTCTGCTGCATGGAAAGCAGAAAAGATGTGGGTGTTGGGGCCCTGAAGGGGGGAAGGGAGAAAGGGATGTTCTAGCTCTCCTCCTTTGTATGGTGAATTTGCAGCTGAGGGCTGGGGACACAGCTAATAACCTCAGCGTCCACCAGTAATTGCGGTGGTACCTTCGATCGGTAGCTAAGAATACCAGAATGATAGAGATAATGGAAAATAAACGCAGGCCTGCTTTAGAGCTTGCCAAATGGAAGTTGGGATGGAGAAACTTTCAGGTAAACATGCTAACCAACACCTGAGAGAAGGAGGGCCAAGGCCAGCTGTGATCCAGCCCCCAATTTCACCTGGAGCCCAACACCCCAGGGCATTTTATCAATTTCCTGTAATCGGTATAGCGCTGACTGCTTTCAGATCGCTGAGGAATCCTCACGCCTGTCTTAAATTGCTTGGAGAGCCCCAGGTACACTGTGGGCTTCATTTGATCACTTGGCTGTGAGGTAGGTGAGCTGCAAGTGTTCCCCTGCCGAGCTGGGAGAGCAAGGGCCTGACTTGAGGCATGAAGTGTTAGAGATTTAGGGGGACACGTTAGAAGCCTGAGCTGACTGACCCCCTGTTGTACCACCCATGATGCAGGCCCAGCCTTCACAGCCCTTGTCAGGAGGCCCTCTGGGGGGGGCAGATGCTGCCTGTGGTGAATAAGATCTGTTCTCCTCACACCCACCTAAGTTGGGGCCACAGGAGGATAAATTCAATTAAAGTTGGACTACCAGGGGAAGAGAAAGTTGATTTTCTCCCTTTTCCTTGTTCCCAATGCTGGTCCCTCAGGAACAAATTAAGCTCTTCTCCCTAAACCTCCAGGCCATGGGAGGCTCTCACCGCTCCTGGAGCCACTCACTACAGCACAGCAGCACCCCTCAGTCTGTTCCTTCCTCCGTCTCAGGCAGCAGGCTGTCGAAATGCCTCACGTTTTCTCCCAACACCTCCTACAGGAGAGGGTTGGAGGGCACAGTCAAGCAGACAGCGGCACAGACTGCTTGTGCCGGTGCCGGCTGCACACCTGATCTGGAGAGCGCTGGCCTCTGACATGGGGTCGCCTCCAGTGGCCACTGCCGGCCCGAGCACAGCGTGGTGAGCAAGCAGCCAGGGTTTGCACTATGACATTGGTTACGGGCTCCCACGCTGCAGCCACGCAAAGCACTCTTCTCCCTGAACTTGGTGCAAGTGCGAGAACTGACTTTGTCCAACCCACAGTCCTCAGCTCCATGCAGTCAACTTTGTTCACATCCGGCAGTCCCATCATGAAAGGGTGGTTGTGGCAGGACAACGGGAGGCTCTCAGGGGGGACTGCTATGTTTGCTCCTTTCACCAGAAAAGAATGTTTTTCCTCTTGAGGTAGGAATGTAATTGGGGCTCAGCCTTGGCTAACACTCAACGTCTTGTAGCTCGATCTCCTCAGCTGTGTTCTCTGCAAAGCAAAAGACAAGTCAATGAGTTGCAAGTCAGCCATAAACTTGTGTTTATGGTGAGAACAAGATTACATGGGCCACCTCAGGCCATAAACGCGTGAATTGATTATCACGAGGCCCAGAGAGTTACCTTTGAGCTTGTGTCTTCTCTTCCTCTGGAATTTATATGCACACTTATTACAAACCCACATGAGGCTAATTAACACTGCAGCCACAGCCGCGAGTAAAGCAAGGAAGACAGCGACGAAGTGGAGGTCTTCATAGAGGATCTCTATAAGGTGGGGGACGGGGAAGGGGAAGATAAGTCTCTTTTAATGTCATGGAGTCAGCCTCCCACACACTTGCAGTCAGAGGGGCACCGGGGCCTGTCTTACCCGACACATGCAGCACGATGGTGCCAAACTGGCTGCTCCCCAGGTGCTCGGTCACTGTGATGACGTAGTAGCCAGAATCCCTCACGCCCACGCTGAAGAGCTGGATGGAGCCATTGTCAAAGGTGCAGACTCTGTCCTTGTGGCTTTGGGAGATGTTGGCCTGGGTCCCCGGCTTCCACTCCACGATCTTCTGCACTCCCCAGTTGGATGTATACTTCCATTCGATGGTGGGGACGCCATGGCAGGAGTATTCCACCGAGAGCAGGATGTCTTCTTTCACTGTGGCGTTGATGGTGGGCTGGGGGATGTACAGGGACACGCCCTGACCTGCAGGATGGAACGCTAGGTGTGGGGCAACTTATAGGAACTCACAGTGGTGTGAACTTCTGTAATTCATTGATTTTTTCAGCAAGTATTTCTTGAGTGCCTATTACATGCTGGGCTCTCTTCCAGGTTCTGGCGCTAATGCTACAGTGGTGAATGTTATGGTATAAACGTTCATACCCTGCCCCTCAAATTTCTGCGTTGGAACACTAACCCCCAGTCTGGTTGTACTTGGAGTTGGGGCCTGGAAGGAGTTAAGGTTAAATGAGGTCATGGGGGTGTGGCCCTGATCCAGTAGGATAAGGGTTTTTATAAGAGGAGACACAAGAGAGCACGTTCCCTCTCCAGGGGCACAGGTGGATGAAAGGCCGTGTGAAAACACAGCAAGAAGGCGGCTGTCGATAAGCCAGGAAGAGAGCTCCCACCAGAAACCAAACCCTGCCAGCACCTTGATCTTGGACTTTCCAGCCTCCAGAACTGTGAGAAAATAAATTTCTGTTGCTTATGCTCCCAAGTCTGTGGTATTTTGTATGGCAGCCTGAGCTGACAGACAGTGAACAAGACATAGGGTTACTGTTTACTGTTACCTGGAGCTTTCGCTAAAGGAACCAACAAGATCATCTTAGATAGCGACAAGTGCTTTAAAGATAATAAAATAGGGCACTGGTGACCAGTAGGGATGGAACTGGTCAACACCATTACAGAGAACGGTCATGGATGTTCTCACTCAGGAAATGACTTTTGACATGAGACCTAAAGGACAGGGAGGAAGAGGAAGCAGCCAGGTAATGACAGGGGGAAGTGCATTTCAGGCAGAGGGAACAACCACAAAGCCTGTGAAGTGAGAGTGAGCACTGCTAAGCCTGTGGGACAGAAAGACAGCCCCTCTGCTAGAGTGCAGTGGGCCGTGGGCACAGGCGAGGAGACAAGGTGGGAGAGAGGGGCAGGACCCAGGTCATGAGGTGAAGGTCAGGGGTGAAATTTTTACGCAAGGCTAATGGGAGGCTATCGGGGAATTAAGCAGGAGCGTGACATTCTCCATTAAGCTTAAGAATGTTTGCTGTGGAAAACTTTCTGGGGGTAAGGGGACCAGAGTGGACACAGGAAGAGCAGTTGGGTGGCTGCCATGGGGGACTGGGGAAGAGGGTGAGATGTGACCTTGGAGAGAGTGAAGAGGGGTCTGATTTAGGGCATGTATTTGGAAGTAGGGAGGCCATGCTGACAAACTAGATGGGGGGGTAGGTGAGGCAAAGAGGCATCAAGCAGAGATTTCTGCATGAAATGGCTAGATTAATAGTAGTGCCATTGGCTAGAGTTACATATATGTTGTTACACCATATTAAGTAGGTTCCAGGCACAGGCCCTGTGCTAACTGCTTTACCAAACACATCATTCATTAGGTTCACAAAACCTATTGCAATTCTATCAAAAATTTACATATAAGCAACCTCAGGCCCTGGCCAGTGTGGATCAATTGGTTGGCATGTCATCCCATACACCGAAAGTTGCAGGTTTGATTCCTGGTCGGGGTATGTACAGGAGACCAGCTAGTGACTCAGGCAGGGCTCAAGCTTGGAGCTCATCCCTTGGTTTCCACCTCGGCTCCCTGTTGAGCCCTCTCATTCTTTGGGTGCCTGGTTGCCTGGAACTCTTGTTGTGTGGCTCCAGGTAACCACACCTGTTACTTTTCCAGGCCTTTCTCACTGACCTGTCCCACCCCCAGCATATCATATTTGTGCTGATCCCTAAAACCTGGCTCAGCAGCTGGAGATAATCTGAACAATTCCATGCTGAAAAACTGGGAATAATGGCTTTTAAGAGTTATAGCTGCCAAATAACAGAAATGTATTTTCTCCCTGACTCTGTATGTCAAAAATGTTAAACACACAGAAAGTTTGAAGATAAGTACAATTAGTATCTATATACCATTCCCTAGATTCACCAATTATTAACATTTTGCCACATTTGCTTTCTCTCTGTTTTTTTCAGGAAGAAAACAGAGGTCAAATTCCAGGATAGCCCACAGAAGACAGGAATTAGGTGTTTCCTTCATCTCTGTGCCCGCTGTACCCAGCACAATGCCTGACATAGTTGTTGGTCAATAAATGATTGCCGAGTGAATGAGTAAGTGAATGACCCAATATTTATAGAAGCAAGAAGGAGAATGAGCCATTATTGATAAAACTGTTGTTGCTTGGGTGGTTAAAAAAGTTAGGCCCATCTAAAAGCTAACAAGCATATAAGAAAGAACTATAGTCAAAGCTTCCTGTGCCAGTTACTTGATTATGTACTTATTATGTACTTCACAACCCTTGTCTCTCTTATTTTTTAAATGAGAGTCAGCAACATGCCCGCATAGCTAGGAAACGTCGAGGGTGGGGTTTGAATGCAGCCTGTCCGATGCAGAATCCGGTTTGTCCCACTCTACTTGGTGACTGTCATTTACATCAACCTGTATTTTCTGCTTTCTCTGAGCTCAAATGTGAGCAGTTGAAATAGTAATTTCTGTCAGCTCTGGGGAACCCCACTTAGGACGAGTGACAGATGTGCATGATCACTCATGTGTGTTTCATCTACATTCTATGCTCACCATGCTGATCAAGGGAGATTACCAGCCTTAGGGACCTTCGTTTGAGCCTTTCAATTACTTTGGCCCAAGAAAGAGCAAAACTGAGAAACAAACAAAAATAACAAGCCCGAGTTTCTCAGACGCTGATGTAAAAACAAACAAATAAATAAATGCATCGACTTTAAAATGCAGCCTGCACTGCCATGCTGGAGGAATGCAGGCCTCTGACCTCTGGGACCTTGGGGACTAGGTGGAGAGGGGCAAAGGGGGAAAAATTAGGACAACTGTAATAGCATAAACAGTAAAATATAACTTAAATTAAATGTTTGGGATGTTAAAACAGGGCAAAATAACCTTTGGGCTGGACCTAAAGCAACATTGTGCCCCAAAGAACTGTTCACAGAGACAACAAGAAAGCAGAAATGTGACCACCAGACTGGAAATTAAAAACACTCTTTAGAAGCAACTTCACTGTGTCGGTTTATCTGCACCAATAGAAAGGCCTTCCTTCTATTAATGTAACTATTCCTCTTCCCCTTCCCACACCCCTTGTCACTGTCTCCCAATCAGAACTCCATTTGGATGTCTGCCTGAGTCAGTGTTTCTCACATAGTTATTATTTTTTGGTCTCAAATAAATGCTTGTTGCCTCTTACTTTGGCCTTTTATTTTTAGGTTAACACTGATACAGCTGTGAACTGACCAACTAGTTTGCATTGGTTTCTGCATTTTCTCTTGACCAGAAAAATTTCCTCCTGATCAGACAAACAAATCAGGTATTTAACTAGGTTTTAGGACCAAAGGGTTTCTCCTCCTGTCAATCTACCACATATAATAGAAATAAATGATCTGTAGCAAGGAGAACTAATGGTTCCAAGAGTTTAAAGGCAAACTGCTTGTCAACAGTATAAAAAGTTAAATTAATGAGTAGCCACCCCTGCACCTGATGCTAACATCATTCCTGAATGTCCAGAGAGACTTAGTGACTAGACCAATATTCAGACCTGGTTCAAAAGTTCTACTCAAGGAGGTCCACTCAGTAAATCAAATTCTACTTATAAAATTGATGCCAAGCAGTCATTAACATGGATAAGCTTTGTAAGAACAAAGAAAGATGTCTATGATATGTTAGTAAGTTAAAAAATAAATTTATAAAACAGCATAAGATTTATTTATATTTGTGTAAATATGTGCTGATTTGTAGAAAATGTTGGAGTAACGTATGCTAAACTGTTAACAGGAATTGCTCCTTAGAGATTAGATGGCAACAGAATTTTATTTTACAAGTTATATATTTATAATTTATAATTTTATACATTTATAATTTTGTACCTTTTCACACTTACTTATTGAATTAATTTAAAAAAATGTATTTTTAAAATCTTTTTAAGTGCACCTGATTAGAACAACCAATCTGGTGGGCAAAGTTTAAAGAAAAGTTTAGTTTAAAAGTTTACCTTGCTTCTTATAATCACTTGAATTTTGTGTGAAAAGCAGAGAAAAGCCACATTCTACCCATTTCCCAGATCGATGAAGATGCCTCCTTTAAGGAAGAAGTCACAGAACTGAGGATTTTAACAGGGCCGAAGTCACTGGAACCTGAACCCAGAAGCGTCCTGAAAGCCTGATTTTTGGGGCTTAGTGAGAAGTAATTAGAGAGAAATTATCAGGCAGGTGAAACCAGATTCCAAGCAACAGGCTGGAATACTGGCGTGGGCAAAGTAGGTTAATAATAAATAATACAACACTTAATACATAAATAATACTATAAGAATAAACTGTTTCATGTACTCATAACTGTAAACCTACTTTTGCCCACCCCTGTATAATACAGCTGGTCCTTGAATAACATCATTTCATTCAGTGTTGTTTCGTTATAATGTTGATGAGAAAAAAAACTGATTCCTGGCCAGGGCCACCATCTGTGTGGAGTTTGCACATTCTCCCTGTCTGTGTGGGTTTTCTCTGGGCCTTTCGTTTTCCTCCCGCACCCCTATGGTGTGCACACCAGGTGAATCGGCATGTCTGCCTTGTCCCCGTGTGGGTGTGGGTGGGTGTGGGTGTGAGTGGTTCTGTGATGGGTGTCCTGTACTGGATGGGTCCCACCCTCCACCCTGAGCTGCTGGGATAGGCTCCGGCCACCATGAACCTGATGTGTTTGGGTCTTTATTTAGAAGTTTTGTGATATTTTTGTCAGAAGTATGAACCTGACTCATATCAATTAGCCTAGGGTAAAATTGGTTTCATCATAACATTGCTTTGCTTCAAGTCTCAGTTTCCAAGAACCTCTCAACTATGGTGAGAACTCGTATTTAGAATGATTCCTTATTCCTTTTCTTACAAATAAATTACAGAGGTAGTGCCTTGCTGCTTTTAAAAATTTAGTTTTTAAGAAGGATATATTTCCTGAAATCACACCAAAGGCCAATATGGTTCAGGACAGAATTCTGGTGGACAAGAGTACCAATGAACGGTGAGACAGATATATTGCCGACGTGGTCTCTGAGTTTAAGGAGTCGTGGAGGGGACCACCTAATCAGGACCTTTCCACCCACTGCTCTGGAAAGCTATTTATCCAGGCCGTGTGATCATCAGATGCAGCTGAGAGCCAGGAAATATCATCATCATTGTCATCATCCTTGTCCAGCCTGGAAGCAGCTAAACTGGGAGTCAGACAGCGAGGGTCCAGGAGTCCTGATTTGGGAAGCTGCTGGAGTGGGCGGTGGACTGCTGAATCCCCTCCAAAGGGATTGTTCCCAGGGGCAGTGAGTGTGGTGGAGACACCCGATGTGGGCAGGATTCACAGGGCTTCAACCCTGGTGTCTCCTTGCCATGAGACCTGGAGAAAGTGTCTTCACTTCTGGGAACCTCAGGGCCGCCCACTTTAGAATGAGGCTGGAAAACCTTGGGGAGGAAGGCTGAGGATGAGGGACACGCGTAGAAGGCCCAGCAGGGCACAGCACTTTGTGCTGGCCCAGCAGCTGCAGCCGCCACCACTTGCCCCCTCCCCTCAGTGCTGTGTCACTGGTGTCAGGGTGACCAACCTTCCTGATTTACCTGGGACTGAGGGATTTCCCAGAATGTGGGAGTGTCACTGCTAAAATCAGGAGAGTCGTGGGCAAACCAGGACAGTTGGCCACCCTACCTCAGACTTAAAGAAATGTTGAAGAGCAAAGAGTAAACTCCAAGGTACACAATAGCTGATTTCTAAGGTGCCCATGGGTCTCAGCAGGGGTGGGTGCAGGACAGCCAGGTCCAGGTAAGCTGAGGGTGGATGAAAGCCACATCTCCCTCAACCCTCTGGCTCTGAACATGTCTCCCATGGGTCAGCACTCCCACTGTGTCCCTATTTCAGTGGGGACCTGCCCCCATTCGTCAGTGAACCCAGCCTGCACACACCACACTTCCTCCCCAGCAGGACACTGGTATGTGGGTGCTGGCCTGGAGAATATTATTATCCCCATTTTACAGAGGAGCAAATTTTGGCTTGCAGGAGTTGGGCAAGAGGGGAGACACTCATTTAAGCTGAGGCCGAAAGAGTAAGATTTTAAAGCCATGGGCAAGGGAGGAAGCACAATCCCAGCTGAGGGAACAGTGAACCCACCAGGGAGCCATGGTGGATCCTCAGGTTTGGGACTTGGTGACTAAAAAGTGCAGGCTGGCTGCAGTGAGAGGAATCTGTGACAGGCTTGGGGTTATTCTTGGAAGGTCTTCCTTGGGCACAGAGGACACGGAATGGTGTTCGAATAGAGGAATTGCAGGATCTGAACTTGGCTCCTGGAAGGTCAATCTGGCAGCAGAATTTGTTATCGTTTACACACGTCACCTGCACTATCCCGGGCCCAGTACTATGTCAGGGTACTACCCTTACTACCCTTGCCCTATGCACTTTTAGGAGAACCTCTGGCTGGAGCCCAAACAGTTGAGAACAGCGGGGGGTGGCCCTACCTGGGCCTGAACTGGGGAGCGGATAGGGGGCAGCAGGAAGTGCATGTGTGATGGTTTACCGTGGGATCTTTGCTGGGAGAATCATTTCCAATCCATCTCAGAAACCGCAGCGTCCAGCATACAGCCTGGCACTTTTGTAGATGCTCCCGATACACTCATATGAATCCCTGTGGGACATTTGGTCCTGTCCAAAATATCCACAGAGACATTTGGTCCACAATGAAAGGTCCCTGATATTCGAGCTGTACCCAAAGGTCCATAGAGACATTTGGTCTGTGGTTAATGAAACATAAGTCCTGCTCTTCTGCAAGATTTGAACTCCGACCCATCCATCTAACCCCACGTGCCATGACCAGCTAGGCTACCAAGGTGAGAAGGGTTGTTATTGGCAATTTAGCCACAACACAATGATTGAAGCAATAAAACTTAATAGTATTTATTATAAATCCTATAAACCAAAAGTAGAAATAAACATCATGGGCCCTTTGAACCCAGGGAAATTTTTGACAGGACCAAATATTGGATAACTGTATGAGTGAGTGAGTGAATGAATGAATGAATGAATGAAGATCCTATTAAACTGCTGCCTATTTGGAGAGATCAGGAAGGGAGGATCTTGTCAAGCTGAAGGAGTTATGGGTCTGGCTGAGGGAGGTGCTGGCAAGACCCCTTTCCCACCCTAAGTCTGCTGAGAGCTAAATAGCTAGGAGGGGAATTGTCAGTTTCACACAACTAAAATATCCATGTCCCTGCTCTCTTCTGCCATTCTTACAACGAGCGAGCTTGGAATTCTGGAGACACAGCTGTGGGTAGGAAGCAGAGCACCCCCAAATAATGGCTCTTGGTTTCACTGGCCATGAACAGTGTTGATGACTGACTCCTGCACATAATTTATAGGGTACCTATCCCTCCTATTAGCTCAGGTATTAACCTGCACCCCAAAGCCTGATTACTCAGCTCATCTCCAAGGGAGCTCCCATTTAATGGCCTTGGGAGGTCACACAGATGTCAGACAAACCTAAACAAGATAGGCAGATGCAGGTTTAGACAGAGGTCGGCAGGCTGCTCCCCTCATCAAGTTCCTCTATCTGTACCCCAACCAGAAAAATCACTCCAAAAGAGCAACAGCCACCATTTCTATTGGTAATACCCATTAGGTGCTTGCTGTCATACGCAGTGATCACAGCGCAGCGAAACCAGGCTGGGGAAGTGGAATGACTTGGCGGCTATCAGACTGGTAAAGATGAAGAGGTTTGATGATATTGTGTGGTCAGGAGTGTGCAGAAGTGATACTCAAACATTACCATGTGGGCAGTAAATGGGTGTAACCTGCTTGGAGGGCAATATGATGAAATCTAGAGAATTACTTACATAGCACATACCTCTTGACCCAGAATTCCACTTTTAGGGACTTATCCTACTAGTAATAAGGGCACACAGATGCAAAGATATAGGTATAAGTATTGTCACTGAAGCATGGTGGAGTCAACTGCAGCAACAAACGACTAGAGACAACCTATGTGTCCACTGGTAAAGAAAATTGTTTCTTACTTGACTCACAACACTTATGACACTCGCACGACCTGGAGTCAGCACTGACCCCACAGGTTAAGGGCGCTGTCCCACAAGACCACCCCCCACTTCAACGCCAATCACAAGTCTGGCTTCTCATACTTCTGACCAACTGGCTACACATTAGGGGTTCCCATGACCCTTCCCTGAGGTTTGATAATTTGCTAGAACAGCTCACAGAACACAGGAAAGCACTTTTCTTACTATTAACAGTTTTCTATAAAGGATGCAACTCAGAATAGCCAGATGGAAGAGGCCTGAGGCCAGGTATGTGGGGAGGAGTGTGCAGCTTCCACGCCCTCTGTGGGTGCATCTCCCTCCCAAGACCTTGATATGTTCACCAGCCCAGAAGCTTTCTGATCCCCTTCAGTTTATATGTTCTTTTTTGGGGGGGGTGGGAGAAAGTTCCATTACATAGGCATGACTGAATGAAGTCATTGGCCATTGGTGATTAACTCAATTCCCAGCTCCTCTCCCTTCAGGGCCCTAGAGGTCAGGGGGGTGAGGCTGAAAGTTTCAGCCCTCTAAACACATGGTCCGTTCCTCTGCCAACCAGCCCTCAATCTTCCAAGAGTCTCCTCATTAAGAAAGAAAAACACACTCTTATTACTCTGGTGATTCCAAGGGTTTTAAAAGCTTCGGGCCAGGAACTGAGCACTCAGATCAAACATTACAACAAAAGATGTTCCTATTACTCAGGAAGCTGCTAGGAGCCCTGTGTCAGGAACCAAGAGCAGAGATGGTCTGTTTCTTATTACGTCATAACCAGTTAAATAAATGATCAATATTCATACTTTGAATTATGAATGTTCATACTTTAATATGCTACAGAGACATTAACAATTAGGTAGGTCTATGTACATTGGTATTAGATAATCTCAAAAATAATGAAAGCGCATAGAGCAGAGCAGTGTGCAGAGAATGTTTCCATGTGAGTAAAGCAATGCGTGCACACACACACTTATCCGTGTAACACGGCCGCACAGGCACACTGACATCCGGGAGTTGTGGTTGTCTTCAGGGAGGAGGCTGGCTGCCTGGGGTGAAGGAAAGCCTTACATTTTCTATAGGAAATGGACAGTTGGAATATTTTAGGAAGTTTGTGAATGATATAACAAATAAAAACAGCATGATCCTAAAAATAAATGCATGCCAACACTGGGTCTGAGCCCCAGATTCTTCATGTTTGAAAATGTTAGTAATTCACATTTACAAAATCAACAAAGTACTTAACAAACATCATCTCTACCTGTGAAGCAGGCTGGAAACTTGTGTTATGAAATTATGCTTTTTGTTTCATAGGTACTTGCTTATTTGATCACTGAGAGAACTATTACCAGTTTATTATAACGAATTCAACTCAGGAACAGCCAAGTGGAAGAGATGCATCAGGCAAGTGCAGAAACTGAGACTCAGACATAACGTAAGTGCCCAAGTCCTATGTTGCCAAGTAGAAACTCAGAGCTGAGACTGGAACTCAAGTCTCTTTTCATTTCTCCACAGTTGCCTCCAGTAAGAGAAGGCACTTTGAGTATAGAGGTGAAGTTTTTCACTTATTTTATGTTTCCCAAAAGAGCATATTGCTCGGTGCTGGTAAAGACTTGGGAGAGACGAGGTAAGAAGCGGGAGTCTAGGCCTGGGCTCTCCCATACAGTAGCTGCCAGGCACACACACCTGTCGAGCACTTGAAACGGGCTAGTCCAACTGAGATGTGCTCGGAGTGTAAAATACACATCGGATTTTGAAGGCTTAGTACTTGGCAAGTTAGAATGTAAAATAACTCGTTAATAATCTATACATTGATTACATGTTGAAATGGTAATATTCTGGATATATTAAACAAACAAGATATAATAAAAGTAAAAAGAAACAGGTGAAATTAATGTGGCCACTAGAAAATTTAACATTACTTGTGGCTTGCATGAGTGTCTTACACTATGTTGCTCTTGGGTCACACCAATTTAGACTATCACTCCTCCACCCTTTTACAAAATACACATGCTGTTCCCTTGAGGTTATATCACTCTCTCCCCTTCTCCCCAGGGTGAGTGCTCTTTCCCCTGGTTCCAGCATCTCCATGGAGAATCAATCCAGCACCTGCTTCTACAAGAACATTCTCCCTCTATCTACCTCGGCCTCTAGTAAAGCAGCCTGCTCTGACCACAAACTTCTCTCCTTCCTCTTTACTCTTCAACCTGTCCCATTGGCCTCCTCCATCCTTCCACCTGATTCCCTCTGCTTTTCTGAATCCTCACTGCCCTTCGTATCCAGCCTTGGTTCCAAAGCCATCATGTCTTAAGCAGTCCTTCCAATTCTTTAATCTCCATTGAATCTCCTCTGTCTTCTCATCAAATTTGTTTGGCAAAATCCTAACCCTGGATCAACCACTCCCTACTTGTTCTCTGCCCAAACCTGAGCAGTCAGTGTCACAGAAGAATGTCCATGGCAGATACTCCCCAGAACAACAAAGTCCATTGTTTCCAGTGTACATTCAAGAATTCAAGAGGGCCCTCCATACTGCCAATCTTACTATGTTTTTTAATGTAAATTTACTCTTCTTTTTTCCACAATTACTAAAATATGATTTCCTCCATCTCTTAGGACCTACAAGTTCTTCCTCATTCTCAGGAGATGATCTTTTCCTCCTGGGACACCTGCTTGAAACACCCTTGTGGCTTCTGGGTCACCACACTCACCTGGTTTTCTTCCCAGCTCCTTTGATGGTAGAGTGGACACTCAGCAGGCTTCATGAGAGGGCAGCTCCACCCTTGTCCCCAGATGCCGAGAAGGCACACCGGCCTGTGGGAGCAGAGGGTGGCAGAGGAGGGCAAGATGCTGGCTGGGGATGCCCTGGGAGGGCCACCCCATGCACACTTCTTGGAACCAAAAGACCCAGGTTCTATTCTACCTGCACCCTCCCTCGTGGGGTGATTGTGCAAATCCCTGGCCCACCATTTTCTCATTTGTAATTAGGGATCATCATGGCTTGGCTGTCAATGGGTCAATAAAAACAAAAACTAAAAAATATGTGAGAGAGCTTGGCAGTGAGGCACAATTCCAGGCCATGAGATTTGAATCCAGTCTCATTTTATTCAATGGCACCTGGGAATGGAAGCCAAGGGGACTAATATTTGCACCTCAGTGTCACATGCTCTACATAGGAGTCTATTATTAATTTGGTGCCCAAGAAGCTCCTCAGCCCAATCTTTTCTCTGACCCTGCAGAGTGGATTGTTTGAACCAAGGAATGAGCGAGGTATGTAATTCAATTTTCCCCCTCCATCCTCTCCAATGCTATGACGTCATATTTCTCAACATTTAGCTGTATTGGAATCACCTCGAACCCTTATCAAAACACAATTGCTGGGCCTCAGCCTCAGTTTCTAGTTCAGTAGGTCTGGCATTAGGCCCCAGAGTTTGCATTTCTAACAAGTTTCCAGGCAATGCTGCTGCTGGTCCCAGAATGCTGCTGCTGATCACACTTTTCGAACCTCAGCAGTAATGACTCTGCAAGAGCTTCAGGCAAAGGGGGCACTGGGGGTGCTCTCAGCATCCCTGCAGGCCAATCCCTCCTCTCCTTCTGTGACACTGGTAACACCACTTCTGCCAGGCGGGAGACCAGCCTCTGCTGCAGAACTTCTCATCTTGGGGGAGGGAAGACTGGGGACACACTGTTACTGTCAGAATGAGGACCAGAGGGTAAAGATTGAAAGGATAATGGCTCTGGTGAATAGAATTGAGGCAGTGTGTGTATAACGGGCACATTCAGAGACTGTGGAGTCAGACAGACTGGTGTTCAGAAGTTAGGTTTGCCAGTAACAGCTGTGTGACCTGTGGGATAAAGAATTTCTTTCAGTCTCAGTTACCATATCTATGAAATAAATATGGTAAGTCCTTACTTAATGTCAGTGATAGGCTCTTAGAAACTATGACTTTCACTGAAATAACATATAAGGAAACCAATTTTATCATAGGCTAATTGCTATAAATAAGAGTTGAGTTCCTACAGCATAGTTCTGGTCACAAAAGTCAGCACTTCCAAATAAAGACCCAAAACTCTTCTAATATTAAACATTGAAATAAATGTGTGCTATGCATATGTTTAAAAAGATTAAGAAAAACAAGTATGATAATTCTTTCCCAGACTATGGTTTTCACTTTAGGGTCATGAGTGGCAGAATGAAGTTGAAGTGAGACAATGTGTGTAAGGAGATTATCAGTTTCTAACAGTTGGTAATCTCCCTGTAAATATTAGCCATTATTAAGAATTCTTTGACGATATATTGAGCTGCTTACTGAGGTAGTGAACACCCATTCTCAGGGTGTGGGGTGGCAGCTGGAATTATACCAGGGACTGAAGCACTAAACCTGAGACTGGAGTTGGAGGATTGGGTAGAAGAGGCTGCTTCCTCTAGCTCAAATCATTTAGTAGGTAGAGAAATGGAATGGGTATTTTTTAATCTGTGATTCCCTTACCCAAGAAACTGGATGACCTGAAATTCTACCCTGTGGAATTCCTTCTGGAATCTTTTTCACCTTAAGCAAAAGCCACCCTTGCTGGAAAGCTGGAGTCTTCTGAATGGCCAGAGGCTATAGTCAAGTCACTGCGATGTTTCTACTCAGATGCCAAGGAAGCCACACAGGGGCAGTTGCCTGGCCTGTACAACACTGGGGGCTGGGGCACTGCTGGGTTTGCCCTCTGCAGAGCTGGGCTCAGGACTTAGGCCTGGGCCAGTGGCTAGCCTGGGAAACTCGAAGATTGGAGCCTTCTCAGATACCTCTGCAGAAATGTGTGTGGCACTGGAGGACAAAGGAAGAAATGAGGTAGTGTGGCCTCCTAACAGTTCTTCTGGGAGGACTTTACAGGATGTCTGAGGGCACTTGGAAGAGAGGTGTAGAGTGATCAATAGATAGTACAGGCATGTACATGACTGGGTACCATGGTTAGACTTATTTTTTCAAATAACAAGGCCTTCTGTCTGAGATGGAGGTGTAGGTAGATACCTCGTGCATCCTCGCACAACCAAAAGAAGGAAAACAACAAATTTAAAAACAAAAAATAACCAGAACTGCCAGAAAATCGAACTGTATGGAAGTCCGACAACCAAGGAGTTAAAGAAGAAACATTCATCCAGACTGGTAGGAGGGGCAGAGATAGGCAGCAGGGGTGAAGAGGCCTCACAGCAAGGCTGCAGCTGGCAGAATGGGCAGTCCCACAACTGTGTGTGGATAACCAGGAAGGACAACTGGGGAGTGAGACGGACCATGCAACCCAGGTTTCCAGCTGGGGGAAATAAAGCCTCAAAACCTCAGGCAATAAAAACCTGTGGGAGTTGTGGCAGCGGGAGAAACTCCCAGCTTCACAGGAGAGTTTGTTGGAGAGACCCACAGGGTCCTAGAATGTACACAAACACACACACCTTGGAATCAGCACCAGAAGGGCCCAATTTGCTTGTGGGTAGTGTGGGAAGTCACTGAGAGTTGGCCAAGAGCTAAGAAAGCAGCACTGTTCCCTCTCAGATTCCTCCCCTACATACAACAACACAGCACTTCCACATGGGTTGCCCCACCCTGGCATATACCTAAGACCCCACCCCTTACAATATAAGAGCTGTGCCAAGACAAAAAAATATGGCCCAAATGAAAGAAGAAATCAAGGTTCCAAAAATAGAACTAAGCAATGAAGAGATAGCCAACCTATCACATGCAGAGTTCAAAACACTGGTACTCCGGATGCTCACAGAAATGGTTGAGTACAGATGCAAAATGGAGGGAAAACTGAAAGCTATGGAAAGTGAAATGAAGAAAAATATACAGAGAACCAAAAGTGAAGAGAAGGAAACCGAGACTCGAATCAACAGTTTGGAGCAGAAGGAAGAAATAAACATCCAACTGTAACAGAATGAAGAAACAAGAATTCAGAAAAAGGATGAAAGGCTTAGGAATTCCCAGGACATCTTTAAACATTCCACATTCGAATCATAGGGGTGCCAGAAGGAGAAGAGGAAGAGCAAGAAACTGAAAACTTATTTGAAAAAATAATGAAGGAGAACTTCTGAAATCTGGCAAAGGAACTAGACTTCTAGGAAGTCCAGGAAGCCCAGAGAGTCCCAAAGCAGTTGGACCCAAAGAAGCACACACCAAGACACATCATAATTACATTACCCAAGATTAAAGATAAGGAGAGAATCTTAAAAGCAGCAAGAAAAAGGAGACAGTTACCTACAAAGGAGTTCCCATAAGACTATCAACTCATTTCTCAAAAGAAAACCTTACAGGCAAGAAGGGGCTGGAAAGAAGTATTCAAAGAGATGAAAAACAAGGACCTACATCCAAGATTACTCTAGCCAGCAAAGCTATCATTTAGAATGGAAGGGCAGGTAAAGTACTTCCCAGATAAGGTCAAGTTAAAGAAGTTCTTCATCACCAAGCCCTTATTATATAAAATGTTAAAGGGACTTATCTAAGAAAAAGATGATCAAAAATATGAATGGTAAAATGACAACAAACTCACAACTCTCAACAACTGAACCTAAAAAACAAAAACAAAAACAAACTAAGCAAACAACTAGAACAGGAACAGAATCACAGAAATGGAGATCACATGGAGGGTTATCAGTGGGGAGGAAGAGGGCAGAAAATGTGGGAAAAGGTACATGGAATAAGAAGCATAAATGGTAAGTACAAAATAGACAGGGGGAGGTTATGAATAGAATAGGGAATAAGAAGCCAGAGAACTTATTTGTATGACCCATGGACATGAACTAAGGTGGGGCAATGCTGGTGGGAGGGGGGTGCAGGGCAGAGGGGAATAAAGGGGGGGGGATGGGACAAGTATAATAGCATAATCAATAAAATATATTTTCTAAAAAAGAATAGATAACAAGTATAGGAAGTGGAGAAGCCAAAGAACTTATGCGTATGACCCATGGACATGAACTAAGGTGGGGGAAATACTGGAGGGAGAGGGGGTGCAGGGCAGAGGGGAATAAAGGTGAGAAAAAAATGGACAACTGTAATAGCATAATCAATAAAATGTATTAAAAAAAAAGAAAAAAACCCCACAAAGCTCTTTTTTCAAAGGAGACTCAATAGCCAATTCCTTTTCGTCCTCTAAGTCTTAGTTTAAAATCACTTCTTCCAGGAAGCCTTCCCCCATCACTCAGCACATTTTTCCCCTTCCTGACAAGCTGTTTCCTTAGTACGAGCCTAACGCAGGGACAGGGAAATGGCCCAGTCCAAGAGCTCTCTGCTTGTGGTCACACGTTAAAATCACCTGAAAAGCTTAAATGCAGAACAAAAGAGTGCTGGGTCCTGCCCTCGGAGATGGTGATTTAACTGTCTCGGGTGGGACGTGGGCATCTGTGGGTCTTACAAGCCCCCCAGGTGGACTCAATGTGCAGCCCTGGCTGAGAAGCACTAAACCAGAGCACCCTCCTTGTCCTGAATGCTCAGGGAAGGGAAGAGCCCTCATATGCAGGGCTCCCCACCAGCACTGGGACTGGGACCAGTCCCCAGGATCTTCCTCTTCTGCTGGCTGAGGGTTTCCCAGGAAGCCCCAGAGCAGCTGAGCTCCTCTGGGGTCAGTACTGTACACACCAGAGCCTCACCCCTGGGGTGCACCTCAGCAGGGGGAAAGACCAATGTGCTTCCTGGTCCCCACGTGAGCAAGGAATGTCCTGTGCTCTCTTTACGGTTCAGTGTGCCAATTCCCCTTTGCCCATAGGGCTGACCAATGCTTTCCCAGCCCAGCAAATCAGTTAGGGGAGAAAATCATTTTCCAACTTTGAACTTGCCAATTGTGCCTCTCTCCTACTACCATTTCTGCTGGATAAGTAAATAAGTTCCTACTGGAGCCCGTTTTCCAGGGAAATGCCACGTGCGGGCAGCCCAGGGCCCGAGTGCCCTGGACTACGCAGTGCCATGTCAGGGGACTGCCAGCTAAATCCCAGGACGTGCCTGCTAAGGCAGCACGCCACTTCCTGTTCTTTTGCTTAGCACGTGGAGACTCGGCCAGGCCCCACCCTGAACAGGGCAAACTCTGGCATCTTCCTTTTTTGATAAGGGCTCTAATCTTATCATGGAGTTCTACCCCCCACCCTCCCCATGACCTCAACTAAATCTAATTACCTGCCAAGGGCCCCACCTCCAAATACCATCACTTCCTGGGTGTTAGGGCTTCAACATATGAATTTCAGGGGGACACAAGCCTTCTGTCCCTAAAAGTCCACTTTACAGAGAAAAGGCTTCAAAGGCGGGCTGTTTGTGTGTTCATGTTTGTGGGGTGTGCTTTAACTTAACTGCAGTGTAAGTGATGAACATCAGATTTTCTGGGTGGCAGCTTTTGACAGGCTGAAAAGGCAGGAAATGGAGGGAGCTGGTGAGAGGGAGCCTGCTCTACATCATCAAGGCTGGCCCCGAAGCACAGGCCTTACTCAGGCAAGTGCACAGGTATTCACTGTCTTTTAAGGGGTGGAGCCTGGCTAGCCCTCGGTAAGTGCTAGCGACCCACAGCTGGAAGAGTGGCTGCTTTCCTGGAGCTTACAGCTGTTCATGAGTCAACTATTAAGAATTGCAAAACCTTTACCTGTCCTCCAGGTTTTACACATGCTTCCTCTTTGCCCAGGATACTTTGTATTCTCTCTGTTCCATTTCCCTGGTTGCTCCTGTCTATCTGTCAGGTCTGGGGCAGTGCAGCTCCCTTTGGAGGGCTTGCCTTGGTTCCCCTAGTCTGGTTTTGAGCCTCTAGGGCTTCCAGAAGTTTGGCACCTCCTTCCTCTTAGGGCTTGCCACCCCAAACTGGCACTCCTGAGTGCTTGTCTGAAGACAAGACTGTGAACCATGCTATCTCCAGTACCCACTGTGGCCTGCTTCCTGCAGGCAGATGGTGTCCTGGATGAGTGAGTGAATAAATAAAGTATACACCATGGTGAATGGCAGGCCCTTGAAAATCAAGGATATCTGTGCAGACGTTGCCTGAGAACGGTGGTTGGAAACATGTGCGGGAGGGTTGAGAAACAATGGGAAAGGTCACCGCAACTCCAAACACACCAACCCACCTCATGGAGTCACAGCCGCTATTTCCTGCCCCACAGACAGCTAGTGGCACGTACCTCATGCCCGTCTTTCTGAGTTTCTGAGATCTGCAGCCTCCAAAACTGGGCCAGAGAGGCATAAAGGTCAAAAGCACCCGATTGTCCATATTTGAATCCTAGCTTTTCCACTGGCTAGCTGGTGACTTTGCACAGGTTACAACCACCTCCCTGTGCCTCAGCTTCCTCACTTGAGAAACCGATAAGAGTAGCGCTGATTTCTTAGGATTACCCAGAGGATTAAATGATAGAAGTCTTATAAAGTCTGAGGGATGGTGAATGCATATGTGTCTTAGCAAGTGCTGGCTCTAACGACAGGTCCTCCCACCTCCAGTGGCCCCGCACTGGTCACTCTTTAAACCTCAATTGACTAATCTGTAAAATGGAAATCATAATAATGACAATGATTAAACTAGAAAGTAAGACAGCGGGGCTGTGCGTCGCATTCAGATTCATCAAACAGGGGGATTCTAGTGCCGACCCTTTGCTCAGTCCAGAGTGGCGAGGACCACCCTGCATTCAGTTCCCAACACCCAGCTCAACCCCTCCGAATCCTTTTTCAAGAGTCTACTGTGGATCTCTCTGAGTAGTCGGGGAGACTTACAGAAGGTGCTGGTGACCCGAGAGGATGGGTGGAGGAGTCGGTCCCAGCAGTAGGGGCCCGGCCCGTGCGCCCTTGAGGTCTCGGACACCTTACGTGCAGTCTGCTTACTCCAGGAAAAAGAAATGAAAAATATTGCGGAGGAGGCGTCCCCCCACTGGCGCCGGTTATCTCCCGGACCGCTTCCGGCTCTGATAACGCCTGGCTGGGGCGGGGCGCTCCCGGAGAGGTGGCCCAACCGTCCCGGCCGGGGAGACTCCGCTTTGCCTGGGTCCCTTAGGCCACGGTTGGCACCCGCTCCGGGCTGCGCCCAGCGTCCCCAGCGAGCTGCGTGTGCCTGCCAGCCAGGGGCGGCTGCGGAGGTGGGCGACTCCCGGAACCCTCCCGCGCTCTGCCCCGCCCGCCCCGTGCTTACCCTGCAGGCAGCAGGCTGCTGCCAGGCCGAGGACGAGGAATCCCAGCGAGACACCACGGTGCTTCCTCTGCCCGCTCAGTAGAGGCCTCATGAGCAAGGCCAGGGCAATGCAGCGGCCTTGGGCTCCCCCGGTGGCGGCCCTACCCCGCTGTGCTCTCCCGCAGCTCCTGCCTTCCCGCCCGCCTCCCCTCTGCTCCTCTTCCTCCTCTTCTGGCTCCTGCAAGTCCCCAGGGCCAGAGGCAGATGAGCTGGTTGCACTCTGGTGGAACCAGTTCCCTAGGAGTTCGAAGAGAGAGAGGGAGAGGGAGAGAGAGAGAAGAGAATGAATGCGGGAATGCACACAGAGGTAAATAATGGCAAATAAGGAGCAGTGTCCTTCCGTTCACACCCAGTTTACTGGTATTGATTCAAGATTCAATCGGATGCTGGGTGGCAGGAGGGAGGGAAAGTACTAGCTGTTGCCTGAGGACCAGGAGGGACCATCTAATCAATAGCTCCAAGGGAAAGGAGGGCCTTTAGGAAACTGAAATGACAGCCGAGTGGAGAGGAGTGAGAAGAGGGGGAAAGAGAGCCACAGGCTGGCTGCTCTGGGTGGAGCCATTGGACAGTGATGATACTCATCCGCCCATCCATCATCCAGCCATCTAACCAAGCACCCAGCTATCCATCCGCCCTTCATCCACCACCATGTAGCCATCCAGACTTCCACCATCCACCCATCTGTCCATCCACCCACCCACCCACCATCCATTCATCCACCATCCATCATTCATCCATCCATCCAAGAAGCCTTCACTGAGAGCCTCTTATTTGCACAGGACCTGACACGTAAGTTAGAGAACATTGGTGGAATGAAGCAAGTGCTGGGGCTACAACTGTGAACAAGCCAGGTAGGGACGCCTCTGTAGAGATCCAGTTGCTGTGCTGTGCAGGTATCACTTTGATAAGTGCCAGGATGCAATGGACACTCTAAGCAAGAGTATTTAACCCTGGGGGAGGCGGAGGAGTGCGAGGTGGGAGAGGAATTAGTGTTGGTCACAGATAGTAAGGACATGCTTGTGTGTGTGTGTGTGTGTGTGTGTGTGATGAAATTCTGTTCCAGTTTGTTACAACTAGATTTTCTAGCTTCCCTTACAGCTGGGGGTCGCAGTGTTATTCAAAGCTGGCCAGTGGTTTAAGAGAAGTCTTCTTGGGATGTTTCTGGGTAAGTTCTTGCTTTCCTGAAAAAAGTGACACATAAGGCTAGGGTTGCCGCTCTCCTTTCTTCCTGCCTTGAAGAGAATCATAATGTTTCGATCTATGTCACCAGTCTTGCGTCCATTAAGTTACATGGATGAAGACAAAAGTCATCATACTAAGTAAGGCGGTGGAATAGAAAGATGGAAAGATAGGAGACTGTGGTCATCCAGCACATTTTTCTATCTCCTTCCTCTGGTTCCTAAGGGGGACTCCTTGCTGATTCTTGGTGAGGCTGATGTAGTGGTACCCCTACCCTGCTGACTGCCCCGGGGTGGATTTGTGAGACAGGTTGACCAGTCAGAGTATACTCTTCACCAGCCAAAGTGTTTGGTTCAAGGATGGGCTAAAAGGACCCTCAGAGTCTCCTCTGGGAATTATATGCAGCCATTGTTGGGACTGCTAAAATCAGCGAGTACGGGAGACCATCTTGCCTGTCATGTGGAGAGGCCTGAAATTAAGAATGAAGCCAAGGTGATATAAATTATGATGGGAACTGAGAAGAGACACAGCCCTAATGACATGGTTTGTCTGGGATTCTACACACTTGTTGTCTTTGCCAGTTACGAACAAACACATGCCCTCTTTTGTCTCAGAAAATTTAAGTTGTATTTTTATGAAATAAAATTGAGAAAGTCCTGATTAGTACAAGTGGTCTTCCTGACATTCTTCTGTATTCTTTATTCCATGAAAGGGGATTCAGGAATCACTAGTATCTGTGCGTTTATTCATCAGACCTTGATTAAATCTACCCTTGTACCAGGCCCTGCAGCTCCAAAGATGAATCCCTCATTGTTCCTAGTCCCAAGAAGTTCACAAACTAGTGGAAACAGAATGATCCAAATCGAGAAAGGCCTTCCGGTACGGGCAAGGTGAAACTAGGTGTTTTGCTCACTGTTGTATACCTGGCACCTGGTAGGTGCTTAGTAACTATTTGTTAAATGAATATATGAATGAGAAAAACTGTGTCTGAGAGATGAGAGAGAAGGAAGAACTTCATGTGATAAATAGCCAATAAAAGCTAGCTAGAGTGACTATGATGCTATGAGGCTTTTTTTTTTTTTTAAAGATTTATTTTTAGAGAAGGGAAGGGAGGGAGATAGGGAGCAAAACATCAATGTGTGGTTGCCTCTCGTGCACCCCCCAGCGGGGACCTGGCCTGCAACCCAGGCATGTGCCCCAGATTGGTAATCAAACTGGTGACCCTTTGGTTGGCTGGCACTCAATCCACTGAGCCACACCAGCCAGAGCTGAAGCTATGAGTTCTTATCCTGCCTCTGTCACCTACCAGCTAGCTCTCTGGCCATGGAGAAGAGACATCAACTCTCTGGACTTCTGAAGGTGTTGAACTGTACCAGAAATGGTTAACTGTGTCTGCACATTAGGAAAAAAAGCCTCACTCCAATTCAACTGAATCTGATCTTGGCAAGGGGATGGGTAGCATTAGAGTTTTTTAAAAATCTCTCTTAAGCGATTCTCATGTGCAGTCATGAGGGAAAACCACTATTCTAGATTAGTTAGAAGCTTCTCATGGCCATGCCAATGACATTTAGATCTGAGTTTATCAAATCCTTTTTTGTAGAGTAGGATTTCATTGAGGGGAGGGTTTAAATTTCACTTGCCTCCCTTATTTCCTCCCTCCCTCTTTCCCCCTTCCCTCTTTCTTTTTTCTTTTCTTTCTTTTCCTTTCCTTCCTTTCCTTTCCTATCCTCCCTCCCTTCCTTCCTTCCTTAGTTTTTCAACAGATACTAAGTACCTACAAGATCCCAGGCATGACATTAATTTGGTTAAAGCAGAGAGGGAGGAGTAAGGAGGAAGACTCCCTCCCTAAAAAAGTAGATTGGAGTTCAGACTTGAAGGATCTATATACTATGGATGGTTGTTTTTGCTAAAAGGATGTAATTCAAGATTCACAATGAACCTGAAATGTTGGCTCCTCCTCTGCAATCTTTGGCATATGCCACAGCCCTCTGGTATTTGGTAACTCTTCTCACCCATCAACCACTCTGGAAAAAAATACCCACCAGTATTTATTTTTTCAAGACAGGAGCTATCTTCACTTCCAAGAGAAGCAAATTGTGTGTGTTTATATTGTCCTGGCTTTATGACAGCTCGATATCTTCATACAGTTGTCATTTTCAAGGACAGTTCTAACATTAAATATGGGACTCCATTGTTCCTATAAGTACATATGAACCTGTATGAACCTGTATAGTACATATGAACCATATATCCCGGCATTTGGTTCTGCAAAATTGGTCATCACATTCAGATGACATATAGTAGTACTTTTTTGTGGATTATGTAATACTCATGGCTGATTTACAGACATAATTTATACACAATAGAATGTACAGATTCTAAGTGTCCAGTTCAATAAATTTTGATAGACGTATATTACCAGTATGATGCTATCCAAAATAATAGCACATTTCTATCATCTGAGAAAGTTACTTCATGCCTCCTTCCAGTCAGTCTCTCTTCTGCCCTCGCTTCCCTGACAGTTCCACTCGACCACCGGTCTCATTTTTATCACAGTGGATTCGTTTTGACATGGAAGGATGGCCCTCTGTTTCAGTGTCTCACAAAGTTGCAATGAAAGTCAACTGGGACAATTTGTCTACTTTTGAATTCTATGTAAATGGAATCATATTCTCTTGTGTTTGGCTTCTTTCACTCAACGTTTTAGAGATTCATCATTATGTTTGCATGTTTGTTTCTTTTTGATGCTGAGTAGCATGAATAGACCATGGGGATTTATCCATTTTCTTACTGATGGGCATTTGAGCATTTCCCAGATTTTGGCTATTATGAATCCAGCTGCTAGAAATATTCATGTTTTGTCTTTACATGACCATAGGTTTTCACTTATCTTGGATATATGTGAAAGGCTGGAATTGTGGGCTCATAGGGCAGATGTATGTTGAAATTTATGAGAATAGAAATGGACAGTTTTCAAAGTATTTATAAAATTTTATATTTCTACCAATGTCTGAGAGGTCCAATTGCTTCTACGTCCTTGCCAACATTTGAGCAAGTCAAATTTTTAGCCAGTCTTATGAGTCTGAAGTGGTACCTTATTGTGTTTTATTTTTTGGGGGAAAAAACTCTCTTAGCCTGATTTCAAGCTTGTCTAATAGGTAATTTCAAATACCTTCCCAGACTCCTCTGATTACCACCCTTATATGTCCTGGGTTCCATTAAAACTGGACTTCTCCTGTTCCCTGAACCACTGTGCTTTCCTGCCTCTGTAGTGGCTGCCAGGCTGAGAGTGAGGAGTTAGGAGTGGAGGAGAAGGAAAGAGGGGAGAAAGAGGAAAACACAGACAGGGAGACAGAGATACAACTAGAGAGAGTCAAGAGAGGCAGAAAGATGGAGTTAGACAAAGACAAGAGAAACAGACAGTGATGGAAAGGAGGAAGGTACAGGATAAAGGAAGAGAGGAACAATGACAAAGTAGGAAAAGTGATTAACAAAGAGAGGAAGAAGAGATATGTGTAGGGGGAGGGAACAAAACAGAGAGTGAAGTGAGGACAAGAAAGGGGAGGGAGGATGGAGAAGGGAGGTGAGGAAAGAGAGGAGAGGAAAGCAAGGGAGAGAAGCCAAGTCTTTCTCTTGCTAGCCCTCCAGCAGGCAGCCTTTGAATGGCCCAGGACTGGAAGGAAATGCATTTGCCATGAGATCTGTCTGTTCTTAGTAGGCTGATGTCCAGGAAGCAAAGCTCAGTTGTGCTGAGAGCATCCCTCATTAATATTGCAGGCCCCAGTCAGCCCTAATGGCCCTTGAGCCTTGTGGGCTGCAAAGGGACTGAAGAGCGAACATGTTGTTTGGGCAGGTGCCAGGCTGTGCTTACAGAGGTGGCACCTCCCTGGGCCATCCTGGGGTCTGATGCCAGGCCAGGGCCTAGAGACTGCGGAGTCATCCGGAGGGTAAGGAGTAGTTAATCTGGGATGACGGAAACGTGATGAGTCCAGTTCCCTCTCCTAGGCCTGAGCAGGGTGACAAGCAGCCCCTATGAGTATAGTTAATGGCTATGTTATTTGACAAGTGCAGTCGTTTGGGTTCATTTGTTCAGTCAATGGACACTGAACCTTTCCTGGCTCCCATCTTGTCCTCAAAAAGCTCAGTCTAGTTAGTAGGTGGTGACAGTCAACTAAATTACTAATAAGACTGAAAACTGTCCTACAAGAGATGAATACTATAGCTCCTTTCAAAAATCAGGAGCTCAATAAAGGTTTATTGAATGAATGAACTGTGTACGGAGAGAGATCTGAGTCAGGAGGCAAACCCCTGCCTCTGTTCTTGTCCCTAGAGACAAATTCAATCAAGAGACGGCACGTAGGGTGGAAATGAGATAGCAAGTTTATTTATGAAACACACACAGCATAAAGCTTCAAGCAGTCTCCCAGCTAGGCTGAATGCCACACGTATAGAGGAATTAAAGTTGTTAGTAAGTTTGTTATTAAGTTAGTAATTTGTTCTATACACTTGAGCTGAGGCTGCAAGTGGGTACTTAGCTAATCTAAGTACACCGACTATTGGGGTCCAGGGGTTATATACCTTAGTCAGTTTTTAGGTTCCCCTTCCTTCTCTGCCTTCTAAATCTTGGGAATGATGTACAGCTAGCTACAAAGCCTTTCTTCTGTTAGTAAAGGCTCTTTGTCTTAGTGAAATTGTTACAGAGGCTCAGAGAAAGACAAATACCATATGATTTCACTACTATGTGGAATATAATGAATGAAGTAAACTAACAAGCAAAATAGAGACAGATTCATAAAGAGCAGGCTGACAGCTCTGGGTGGTAGGGAGTTGGGGGTGGAGGGATCAAGCCAATAAGAAAAAGGACTCATGGACGTGGACCACAGTGTGGTGATTACGGGATGGGGTGGGGAGGGGATGCATGGAGGTAGAAGAGGGTATAGGAGGGATAAATGGTAGTGGAAAAATACAATAATAAATAAATAAATAAATAAATAAATAAAATGTTATAAAACATTTAAAAAATGTTTCTACATTTGCAAAAGTTAGTAGGCACCAACCTTACTACATATATTTTTGTTGTTTTTTTAATAAAAATTATAGTTGAGGTGTAAATAATAGAATAAAATGCACTAATCTTAGCTGTATAGCTTACTGAATTACTCTACATGTAAATACTCATACAATAACCATCTGGATCATGATATAAAACATTTTCAGCACTCTATAAAATGCTGTTGTGTCAGGAGCTGACCAACAGCCGACCCTTGACACAGTCAGGATGGATGAGATGCGTCTGCACAGCAGAGGCAGCTGTGGCTGGACTTCCTGTATATCTCTTCTTGCATGTCTGTCTTTGCTATTACTAGGTGGTGGGATTTTTGAGCACTTGTATTTTGGGTCCACTGATCTGCAGAATTCCAATGCAATTGTACAAAATGCCTTCTTGGCCATAGAACAAAAGTCCTTATAACCCCTCCACAGCCTACTTCTCCTACCTATTGGAAAATTAATATTAGACAATGGGCAGGCCAGCTGCCCAAAAAATGGAGAAAAATTTTACTAGATATCCCCCTTAGTATAACCCCCCTATACCTTGGACAGGAGTAATAATTGATGGAACTAGATGGGTAAAAAAGCAAGGAAAATAGGTGAACTATTATGATTTAAGCACGAGGGAACAAATACAAAGATCATCCCCTGCAAAGTGCATAAAGAAAGAACCTAGACAGGAAGATAGATGGCTGAGTTAGAAAGCCTAACCACATCGGCCCTTTAATAGTTCACATATAACCACTGACTAGTCTAGCGTATCTTTTTGATCTATGCCAAATTCTGAAAACTTTGTTAGACATCAAATGATCGATAGCCATTTGAAACTTTGTACATGTAGTTACTTGTAGTTGTCTGATTGATAGCCCTCCTGGTCAAAATAACCTTTGTTTAGTACGAATATCTGTAGAACTTCCTGTACATTTTCTTGGTATTTCTATATAGACCTTTTCTGCTTGAGAAATCATGCCATGCACCTGTTCCTTTGATGTCATATAACAAATCCCTATAAAAATAAAGCCTGATTAAACTCTGCAAGTTTGGTCAGACCCACAAAGGCTGGCCGTTCTCCGGCATCAAACTTGGTGTCTGACCCCTCATTCTTCGCCTACACTGTCCATCCTTCGGGGACCCTGAGACCCATTGAGGCTGGACCCCGGCACTGTTGTCCTTCTCCCAGTTGATCCTCCTAGCCCCTGCAAGAGCTGCTATTATTCTGACTTCTCTAATTATTAATTCCACCTGTTCTTGAACCTCGTATCAGTGGAGTTATATTGTGTGCACTTGGGTGTACTCTTTAGTGTGGCTTGTTTCACTCCACAGTTTGTGAGATTCATCCAAGCTGTCGCGGTGTCCCCGCTCTCTAAGAGACTGTCCTTTTCCCCTGAATTGCAGTGCCTGAACAGACCTGGGCATATGTGACCACCATTATTAAGTGACAACTCCATAAAGGTCCCTTAAGGGTGGCTGACAGGTGAGTTTTGATGCTACTGTAAATGGTATTTACATTTTCCAATTGCTCATTGCTAGTACATAGAAAAACATTTTTTATATACTGCATTCAATGAACATGTTAAAATAACTATTTAATTACAACTTCCAGCCGAAATGGAGGCATAGGCAGACACACTGTGCCTCCTCGCACAAACAAAAGAAGGACAGCAAATTTAAAAACAAAAAAAACAACCAGAACTGACAGAAAATCGAACTGTATGGAAGTCTGACAACCAAGGAGTTAAAGAAGAAACATTCATCCAGACTGGTAGAAGGGGCAGAGACGGGCAGCCAGGCGTAGAGGACTCACAGCGAGGCAGTGGATTGAGGACTGGGTGGTCCCACATTCACATACAGATAAATTTGGAGGAACAACTGGGAAACAAGACAGACCAAGGAACCCAGGGCTCCAGTGCGGGGAAATAAAGCCTCAAACCTCTGACTGAAAACACCTGTGGGGGTTGAGGCAGCAGCAGGAGAAACTCCCAGCCTCACAGGAGAGTTTGTTGGAGAGATCCACAGGGTCTTAGAAAGTACACAAACCCACCCACCCAGGAATCAGCACCAAAAGGGCCCAATTTGCTTGTGGGTAGTGAGGGGAAGTGACTGAAATCCGGCAGAGAGCAGAGCAAGCGGCACTGTTCTTTCTTGGACACCCCCAACAAACAACTTTATTTCCTAAAAGAAAAACAAAAACAAACTAAGCAAACAACTAAAGCAGGAACAGAATCACAGAAATGGAGATCACATGGAGGGTTATCAGTGGGGGAGTGGGAGGGGGAGAGAGGGGGAAACGGTACAGAGAAAATAAGTAGCATAATTGGTAGGTACAAAATAGGGGGAGGTTAAGAATAGTATAGGAAATGGAGAAGCCAAAGAACTTACATGTATGACCCATGGACATGAACTAAAGGGGGCGAATGCAGGTGGGAGGGGGTGTGCAGGGCAGAGGGGAATAAAGGGGGAAAATGGGACAACTGTAATAGCATAATCAATAAAACATTTAAAAAATAAAAAAAATATTTAATTCTAATAATTTGTCTAATTACACAACTGATTACGCCTTTAAAAAGTTAAATAGAAAAGGTAAAAATAATTTTAATACTGTTTTCATTTAACCTAGTGTATGTAAATTATCATTTTAGCATGTTATCAACACAATATACTTTACACTCTTTTATCTCATATGTAGTCTTCAAAATTCAGAGTTCAATTCAGCCTAGTCTCATTTCACTTACTTAATAGCCACACGTGGCTAGTACTGGCTACTGTAGTTCTAGGCTTAATTGGATTCAGGATAAGCTTTTTTGGCAAGAATACTTCATAAACGATATTGTATACTTCACATACCATCACATCAGGAGGATGTTATGGTGTCCCATGATTAATGATGTAAGTTTTATCACTTGATAAATCGGGGGGGATCATCAGATTCCTTCATTACAAAGCTATATTTTCACATTTATGTTAGTTGGATATCTGTGGGCTGATATTTTGGCACCATGTAAATGTCTGGTTCCCCAGCCAAGTTTTAGCTGCTGATTTTACTGTTGCTAATGCCTGCCTCAGTCAATTCTTCTAATTGATGCTGGAAGCCATTGATTTTCCAATTCCATATTCCTTTTGTATTCACTGTATTCCATAAAGAAGAACTTTAATTTATCCTGCTACCCCCCTTTTACAATGTATTTTATTTTTAGAGGGGGGAAAGGAGGGAAAAAGAGAGGGAGAGAAACATCGATGTGTGGTTGCCTCTCACACGCCCCCTACTGGGGGCCTGGCCCAAAACCCAGGCATATGCCTAGACTGGGAATCAAACCTGTGACCCTTTGGTTCGCAGGCCAGCACTCTATCCACTGAGCACACCAGCCAGGGCCTGCTTCCCTTTTTTGAGGCTCACTATGGCTTGTGGGTTTTTATTTACTTGGCATTTTATGATTAACCAGTTTTTTATATTCAAATTATTGCAAATTTTAGCTTCTTCAAGCTCATTTCTGTAAAGCAACTGGTAAATTTGTTTTTTTTTTTTACTTCTTTACACACTTGCCTAAACGATAGCTTTCCAAAAGACTTCATAATCTGTTTAAAGTAAAATATAAATAACACTTCAAAATAGAATTTTCCATGTTCTACATGTCTGTATTCTGGTGATTTTTAGATGTTCATTTCTCATTCTAACATTGTCAGGATTGTCTTTTAGCCAGAATGTAAAACTATATGCATTTTTTCCATCTAAATAACAGGATAGTCATTTATTTTTTAAACAAAACAACCAGAGTTGGGGCAATAAGAGACTGCTACTGCCAATCTTCCACTCTCTACAGACATCTATCTCCTGATAGCAGTTCCGTCAATGCCAAGATCAAGACTACAATCTGTCAGTCACAGACTGACTGGTGGTGGTTTGTTTATTTTGTGTTTCCTTATTGGTGAATTTTCACCCTTTCCCCAAACTCATACCTTCTCCATGCTAATAGACTAAGAAATTGACTTCACTTTGTTTTAAAAGAAGGAAAGCAGGAGGCATAAAAACTCCCTTTCCTTTTATAAAATAAGCCAGGCTTTCCCTTAATTTAGCAGCTGTACTCATTCAACAGCAGGATCATCTTTAGTGCCCCAGATTCACCGGACAAGCACGTTTGGAAAGCTGTGCATCTTTCCACGCCTCAGCGTTTCCTCAGTATAGACAATGGGATTGGTCATACAGTTGGGCAGTGCTGGAAGTGTCCCTGCCTTGGGCCGGGCTTGCCTGTGCCGGGTGGCATGACAAAGCAATCAGGGTCAGCAAGAACACACAAGACACACTCCCGTAACTCTGCTCTCACCTCAGGGCTCCTTGTTTACATTATTGCATCTTTTCCAGCAGAAGTGCTGGGTTTTCTCTGTAGCATCAGTTCACATTGTCCAGTCTAAAAAACAATTATAATATAAACAAACAAATAAATATAAACAAACAAAACTGAGATGGACTCATAGAAACAGAGAACACACTGATTGTTGCCAGAGGGGATGGGGTGTTAGAGGACTGAGTGTAAAAGGTGAAGGGATTGAGAAGTACAGATTAATAGTGACAAAATAGCCACAAAGATATAAAGTAAAGTATAGGAAACACAGTCAGTAATATTTTGATAACTGTGTATGGTGTCTTTGTAAAATATTGGGGGAACACTTTGTAAAATATGTGGTTGTCTAACCACCATGCGGTACACCTGAACCTAATACAGAATAATATTGAGTGTGAACTGTAATTGAAAAAACTTAAAATAAAAAGACGGCATGGTCCAAGATCTCTGCACATGCAGTTCGGTTTGGTGCTGCCAGTGTGCGAGGTTGGGCACTGACCCTGAGGAGAGACAAGCCGAAGCCTCTCGTCTTTTCTACCACACCGTTGGACGGGAGCTGGCATTAGACCACACTTGCAGGCTTGGTCCTCCCCGCTCTCTGTAATCAACGCAGGACAAAAGTGCTGTCAGTAAAAATACAATGTGAGATACAAATGGAAGCACGTAATTTAAAATTTGCTAAGAGCCATATTTAAAAAGTGAAAAGAAACAGGTGAAATTAAGTGTAATGGTAAAGTTTACTTACTAAGCATACCCTTTTTTACCTTTCTTAAAAGAAGAAAGCATAATATGCCAAAAATGTTGTGTATTTTCTTCCATCTTCAATATTAAAGTGGCTACACAAAAATTCACCAATTTCGATAAGTTTTTACAAAATGCACACTGAAGTGACAGCTGTCACAACACAATCTAACGAAATGGTTTCAAATGAAGTTAAAGACAACTAAGTGCTACTACTAGAGCCATCTTATGGAAAAAAACCAAACAAACTTGGCCAACCCAGTATTTTATGATTATATTGACAGTGTGGGTCCCGTTGCCCTGGTCAAATATATTTAGAGAAGTAAGAACTTGGTGAGGCCTTTTTTGATCTTCTCTATTGTCCACATCAACACACTCACAGAACCACTGCCCTGCATCATTCGATGTGGCAGGAAGGCTGCCATAGATCACGCGCGGGGAAACAGTGCCGCTACTCACTGTGTAAGGACTGCCAGCACCAGGCCATTTCCTAAAAACCTTTTGACAACATCTTATCTCCATTTCCCCCTAGTTTTGTCACACAGGAGAGTGCACATGCATGCACACACATGCACACACATATTCTTTCCAGAATTAAAGGGCCTGGCCACTGTATTAGTGCCTATCAAAGCACGGACTGGTCATAAAGACATGCTTTAGCGCCATTAATAACAACAGACATAGGGCCATGTTGCCGTTTCTTTTCCATTTTTCCTTTATTTCCCACAGTCTTCATCACATATGATGGCTTACTGATGCATGACAACACTTGAGGATTCATTTTCCCTTCCTGCAATGGTCCAGCCTGTCAGAATTAACTTTGCCACTCTTCCCAGCATTCATTGTAATACCACTGTCTTGTGTATTATCATGTCTTGGGGCTATAATACTTAGGGCCTGCAGAAAGATATGGTCGCCAGTCCTCCTCTATGAGAAGCTGAAAATCTCAGGGCTACACATGCCCAAAATGCCTCTCTCTACTGATGTTCGCTCCAGTCTGTGTGCAATCTTTGGCATCCTTCCAAAAAACCAAAGCCATATTATCATGTCTGAAATTTCAAGAGGACATATCCTAAGAAAGTGAAGACTGATAGGTGCCAGCTCCCAGACTTCTCTCATGAAAGTGGTAGGGGAATGATGGGACCATAGTTCCAATTAACCTCACCAGCAGCAATCCTATTAAATAAAACGATGAGGATTCAAAGTACACACTCTTTCAAACAACAGTCCTCAATACATTCTGTTTACTGTCTGATAATCGCACCCTAGCTGGAAAACTGGTGCCTCCTGTTTTAGGTGGGGGTGGTGAGCACAATCACCACAAAGTTCTGTGGGAATGCCTTTAAAATGCCAACCTTCACAAGTCTCAGAAACTGTATCTGTCACTTCCGGCACTGCATTTACTCCTACAGCGTCCTACAGAACACTGAGTCCCTGCTATGGCTTTATATGCGCAGAGGATGGGTTAGCTGGTCTAAGCCTGAATGCAACAGACCACAGATGTTAGCTTTCCACCCCTCCTTGAGAGCAGGGCGGGAAAGCATGTCCATTAGAGTGAATATAATTTGATCTTTTCCAGAACAAAACTACGTTTTTTAGTCCCTGCCCAATGGTCATAATCTGTGGGAGTATTTCATCTTATTCCCGAAAGTAATATAACCTTGTGCTATCAGAATAGGGTACCATCTCACCAGTCTTTGAACTGTGGTGTATGCGGGAAGCATTTATTGGACACCCTGCACCTCCTTGCAAAGTGGAATCCTTGGGTTCCAGAGGCAAAAGCAAATTGTGCTGCCTTGGAAAGCTGATCCTAAAGAGACTCTCTAGAGAATGTAAGTGACTACAGTTCTAGGGCAAATCATCCCCCAGGCTGCTCCAACCTCAGCACTGTGCTCACCGCTCTGAAGCTGGTGAGGCAGCCATGGAAGAAAATAACATTAAATTCACAGGCCACTCTGGCTCCAATGATGGCTGATCCCATTGCAGCGGGCAGGGCATGTGGAAATGTCCTACTGGAGCCCTGGAAACTTCTGCACTTGACGACTAAGACAGAACAATGCTCCAGGCAGAGGTGGCCATGGGGAACCACAAAACTAGCAATTGTGTATTAGCAGTTAAGGCTTCCCGGCCTTGCATGCAGAAGCTGGGTGGAAGACAGAGAGACATATACACAACAGCGCGCCTCCCAAGAGGACTCAACTCATTGCATATATAGCGGAAAAGATACATGCGCGTCATCGGAGTAATGTCTTTACAGGATAGAACGACAGCCATATTCGGAAGCTGAACATCACTCCTACAGCTGCACCGTACCTCTATGGATCTAACAACTTATTCTCCACATTCTGTTGCAAAAGCTCTCCTCTGTCGGCTGGCATCAGCTGATAGAGCTACATTTCAGAGCTACCGTAGACCTACATAGTTTGATTCTGAAATAGTTTCATTAAATGGGGACTTCTCAATATTCCCCAGGATTCCAAAGGCCTCTAGAAATGTTGTTAGCTTCAGGGACTACAAGTGCAGCATCAGGGAAGTGAGTCCCTATATATGTCATTGTCCTTCCCAGCACGTCTTGTTGAGTGGTCTGTCACCGAGTGACAAGCTGTAACACACTCACCCTAAGGCTTGAACTATGGGTGCTAAGCAGTCTTGAAAATCAGCAGTGATACATTTGTTTAAATGTTATTAAAACTGGTCCCCAAGTTTCCCGCTGTAACTTATTCTGAACATGTGTGCTGTGTAATTGATATGAGATATGTAGCCTGGGTTCTTGTATATACTTAAAGTATTTGGGGGTCCAAACACAGATACTTGCCCTTCACAATAGCCCTCCACTTATTCTATAGCAAAGCCTCATATTCATATTTCCGTGAGGAAACACAACACAATCATTGACCGTTCAGTGTCTTTTCTTGAAAGCTAATCTGTGTGGTACTGTTTTCTCATTGGGCCATTCTAAAAGAGACAAGGGTGAGGGGGAAGTAGTACAGACCTCTGCTTACGCTGTGATGATGCACAGCTGTTAGAAAAATAGGTTTGCGATTGCATTGGTGTTTATTTTTAAAAGTTACATGGCCTTGGCCACAGACCTGCATACAGCCTCTATGTGGGGAGAAAAACAGTGGAGTCAGATAACTCCCTATGAAGACAAACACAAACCGTAAATTGAGAGGCACATCTCTCTTTCCAATAACCAGGTTAGTTAGCACACAGACCACCTATATCTTTATGAGTCTTTTCTAGGTCCATGACTCTTCTACCACGGCCTGCGGAATAAGGGAGCATTTGAGCCATTTCAAGCAACAAAGTTTCCCTTGTCTAATGTCCAAGTGAAACCCCCGCTCCCATCCCAGGGGTCTGTTGCCTTCAGTTTTCTTCCTAGAGACTTGAGTCCTATTGGAGTTATATTGTAGGTCCAGAGATACAGAAACCTATTCTGAAACCCTCCTTCTTAAACATTGCAAGGGAGATCAATATTATACCATCTGTTAGCAAAACTCGTGATCATGGTAACAAGTTTATCCCCTTATTAAGTGGCTAATAAGACATACTTTCGGAACTACTCTATCCATGACAGTGCTGGCAACCCTTTATTTTCTTAATCCAAGGACACTGTGTTCATATACTGACAAGGTAGCCCTACATATTGTTGACAAAACATATTAATAAAATTTACCACTTCTCCTCAAAAAGTTGACAAAAACTGTGCTTAGAGTAACAGGAATGTGTCTCTCGGAAGGTATTTTAACCCTTTGCAATAATCTTGGGAGTCTACGGACTGCTATGTCAGGCCCCAGAGGCCCCATCCTCTCCTCCTAAGACTGTGTCTAAAATGAGTGCTATGTGTGCTGATGGAATGCTTTATTTTCTTTCTTTTTGGGGAGAATTTTAATTTTTAGTGGTATAGAAACAGGGAGGTATACTTCTGTATTGCCAGCAATGCCTGGAATCGTTGAAGGTCAGTGGTAAGAACTTTTGAGTATAACTTCATGAGATTTGTATACTTTTACAAATACAGCATATTATATTTTATATATGGTAATTTATCCTAAAATACTTAAGTATTAATAGCATGGTATAAATCCATGTGAGGTTAACCTTGTATTAATTGGAAAAAAATTGTTTAACTGAGATTTTCACTCATCCCAACAGCCCAACAGCAGAATTTCTTCCCTGGGGAGCAGGAAATTTTCAGAAATTTGGCCAGCGCCTGATTCCCTCCCTTGGCCATGCAGTAGAGCCAGTTGCTGGTTTATGCACTTCTGGCGTTTCAGAGCAGCTGTTCGCATTAGTATTCCTCAGCCGTGAATTGGAGTCAGAGGCCACTGTGTCACCTGTTTGCTCGGGCGCTGGTCATGAAAGGGAGGAGTCACTCCACATTTACAAGGGAGATATGTACCTTCCAGTACAGTTCATGGGACAACAAAAAGTCGTTTTCAGGATAGATAACTCCTTCGCAGCTAAAGACCTGGGACACCACAATGGGGCTCTTCACATCAACTCTGCACCTAAAGAGAAAAGAAACATTCCACTGCGACATGAGCCTTCCCATCTGCCAATGGCTCTAATCACCTTTAAAATGATGACAACTTCATATCTAGTCTCTCCAGCCAGGAAGTCTCATCTGAGCTCCAGACAGCTCCGTCCAGCTGTCTTCTGGCTCCAGTGTCTTGTGCACATTTATTATTCTCTCCCCAAATCTGTCACTTGATGCTGCTTCTCTGCCTCAGCATCTGTTCCACACAGCGTTCCTCATATCAGCACCATCCAGAGTCCAGTGTGTGTGTGTGTGTGTTTATTCCACTGAAACGTAAAAAGATTAATTCTATACTTTTGCTTTAATAATTGCATAGAATTAATAATAATAGAATTTTGATTAATAATAGAATTTTGCTTTTCATTTATGGTGAGAGAGTCTCTCTTTCCTTTCTGTCATTCAAGGGCCCAGGCTGAGAAATGCCATTCACATGTAGCTTCCAAGGTCACTCCAGGCATGGACATCCAGGCAACCGACAAAGGCAGAGAGAGTAGATTTGGTCTGCAGCCCGCAGGTTGCTGACCCGTGTTTGACAATGTCAGCTCCATAAGATCTGGAGCCTTAGCTGTCTTGTTCACTCTAGATCTCCTATGTGTTCAAACACACTGACCTTCTTGGGGAAAAGTCTTCCTATTGTGCCTGAACTGAAATGTACCAGAAGTGATCTCTATTTCAAGCAGGATGCAGACAGAAAAATCTTTACCAGAATCTGATGTAGTCTGATGGACTTGGTGAGTGCATTTAAGGTTTGTGAGCAAAATCAATTTTCTCTAACGAACACATTTAGCAGTCTCAGTGAACAAATTATGTTTCTTAAAATAAATGTTAAACACACTTTGTGGTTATAAAAAATGTGTGGTTAAAGTTTACAGTACTGTGAAAGTAAATAAAATAACCAAGTATCTTTGAGAACCAACAACTTGTTTTCAACACCCTGAGATTATAAATGGGAGTGGGAGAGAGATTTTAATCAAGAGAGAGATATGTAACCAAGACTTGTTTGATATTTATAGGCATTCAAAAGAGAACATAATATGGACAAAGAATTGTTTTGGCCAACTTTCCTACTACAAAACAACTATAAAAACTGCATATTTACACTTAAAAAGTACATCTTTAGAAGAATTGAAGAGTTGGTAAGCATGCTACCATTAGGAATGTTTACCAATATTTCAATTTCTGTCCCTTCTGAGCAAATGAGAGCATTGTAATTGCCAACCAGCATGAAGTTAGCGCAGGCATGTGACTTGCTTTGGACAATAAAATAGGAGCGGAGTTAACTGTTTTGTGTTACTTCTTGGCATACCTTTAAGGTCCATGTGTGATTCATCACGATCTCTGCCCCCTGCTATGGCAACCAGAACTTTCTAGGTGATCATGCTTCTGTCATCCTGCATGGATCCCTGAGTGACACAAATATGGAACATACCACCTGCCAACTTGACATGGAGATGTATGTTATCAAGAGTACATCTCTGTTACTATAAGTCACTAATGAAGCGGGTATGTTACCACAGTATATATTAGTCTATTGTGATTTATGTATTAAGACAATAAGTTACCAGACTAAATTGTAAAGGAGAGTGTGACCTCAGAGGGCTTAAGCAGGAATAGAACACATAGAAGCCGCTTGATCCTGAAGACACATGCTGATCTGGGCAAATTTGAACTTGATTTTGATGGTCTAATGGTGTTCGGAAAAGAGGTCAAAATCCATGACTGTCAATGGAGACCCCTGTCATGTTAAGCTGGGATCCTAAAGGGGATACACATTAGATGAAGCCTGAATAAGAGGGAAATTCACTTGGAGCCCAGAGAACTTCAAAGAAAATTAACTTAGCACTGAGTAGAGCCAAGAAGGAATTAAACACAAAACAAAGAACAAAACTCATCTTTGTGAAATTGAAGTCAAACCCCATCTCTCTAATGGGTTTATGGTCCAAATTCCCAGCACATCACCTGGTGGGTACCATCCTGGAACTCCTCCTTACATGACCTACATGAGAAAAACCAAGTTCTTTCTAGAGGAAGGATCTTTTATCCTACACCTAGGAGAACACCACAGTAATGTTCCAAAAACAGTTATCAACATACAATAAAATAAATTTTACTAAGTACACAAGGAAATAAAGCACTATTAGCAAGAGAACAAAAAACAACAGCAGAGAATCATGAGGACTTTAGATATTAAAATGATCATTTTTTTAAAGAGGCCTACTTTACTTACATAAAAAGAAACTTGGATGTAACCACAGGAATGAGAAAAATTATAAAATGTTATCTAGAAGACTACAGAAAGAATCAATTAGAACTTCTAAACATGAAAAATGCAGTTACAAATATTCATGACCTGAAGCTTAAGATCAGTTAGACATAAATGAAGAGATACAGTTGAAGGACAGCCAAACAAAGTTACATAGAATGCACCACAGAGCTAAAATAATAGTAAACGTGAAAGCGAGGTTCAGAGCCATGAAGAACAGGGTGAGAAGTTCTATAACATTTAATTAGGGTGCTAGAAGAAAGGAGAGTGGATGTAGCAGATGCAATATCTGTTTAGACAATGGTTGAGGGTTTTCAAAACTAATAAAAAATATCAATTCACAGAGTTGGAATTGTGATTCCCAAGTAGGATGAACAAAAAGAAATCCCATAAAACACACCATAGTGAAACTACATACAGTTTTTGCATATAAAGGATAGATCTTAAAAGTAAGTAGGAAAAAAAAGATAGTTTACCTTCAAAGAAGCAATAGTTAGACTGGAGTCTGGATGCTCAAGAAGCCAGGAGACCGGGAAGTAATTTCATCAATTTGCTGAGAGAATATAAATGCCAACTTTTATTCTAAAACCTGTGATAATAACTTTAAAAAAAGATTTTTTAAATTTATTCAGAGAGAGGGGAATAGAAGGAGAGAAACATGGTGTATGAGAGACAGACACTTCGATCAGTTGCTTCCCATACATCCCTTACTGGGGACCTGGACTGCAACCCAGTCGTGTGCCCTGGCAGGGAATCGAACTGGTGACCCTCTGATTCACAGACCAGAACTCAATCCACTGAGCCGCACCAGCCAGGGCAATAACTTCTTTTTTTATTGTTGTTTAGTTACAGTTGTCCCCATTTCCCAACCCCCTCCGTTGCTCTCCCCTGCACCTTTCAACTCTCACTTCCAAAGACCTTCCCCACCTTGTTGTCCTTGCCCATGGGTCCTTTGTACATTTTCCTTGACTTGGCATGTCCCTTTCTTTCCCCTGTTAACCCCCTCCCTGCTCCCCTCTGGTCCCTGTCAGTTTGTTCATTTCCATGTCTCTGGTTCTTTTTTGCTTATTTTTTTGTTTTGTTGATTAGGTTCCATTTATAGGTGAGATTATATGGTATTTGTTTTTCACTGGCTGGCCTATTTCACTTAGCACCCAGTTCCATCCATGCTGTTGTGAAGGGTAGGAATTCTTTCTCTCTCCAAGGAAAACATACGGAGGTCCCAGAGACATATGAAAAGATGCTCAGCATCACTAGCCATCAGAGAGATGCAAATGAAAACCACAATGAGATACCACTTCACACCAGTCAGAATGACCATCATAAACAAATCAACAAACAACAAGTGCTGGTGAGGATGTGGAGAAAAGGAACCCTTGTGCACTGTTGGTGGGAATGCAGACTGGTGCAGCCACTGTGGAGAACAGTATGGAATTTCCTCAGAAAACTAAAAATGGAAATGCCTTTTGACCCAGCAATTCCACTGCTGGGATTATATGCTAAGAATCCTGAAATGCCAATTCAAAAGAACCTATGCACCCCAATATTCATAGCTGTGTTATTTATAATAGCCAAGTACTGGAAACAGCTTAAGTGCCCATCAGTAAATGAATGGATCAAAAAACTGTTGTACACAATGGAATACTGTGCAGCAGAAAGAAGGAACTTAGGGTGATTTGTGGAGGGGCCATTTCCCCTCTGTAGAGTCTTACAACCTGGCCCAGATAATGCTGCATGACCCAAATTTCAATCATTCAGGGTGGTGGAGAGGCCTGGACCCCAGATCAGCCCCTAGGCAGACCCTCAGGCGGCCAAGCACTGGGCCTGTGGTGCAGGGTAGTCACCTCCGAGCCATGGAGCCTCAGGGCCGCAGAGGAGAGTCTCCTGTGGTGCAGACCCGGCAGGGACTCAGGAAGGACCTGCAAGATTAAGGGTCTTCCAAGTGATGTCTGGTGTATGTACATACAGGGGTGTCAGGTAGTGGTGCATAGATTCCAGTTTTAGTAGGTTAAGCAGACGCTATTGACATTACAGGAAACCAGCTGAACGAATGTAACTGCTGAGCCCAGTCCCAAGACTACACTTGAGAGAAATCTTCAGTGGTGAAGAACCTTTCAAAAATTTATTTCCAATGCATTGCAGACCTTCTGTAAAATAAAATGAAAATGATTTATTAGAGAAAGAAAAAAATAAAGTTATAGGAACTCTAAGCCCACTGAGCATGCGTTAGTGTGCCACAGCAATGCAAATTGCTGTAAGAGTTTCCAGCTGCTCTCCATTTCTTTCTTCATCTCATTGGGAAACAGGCGGCCCAGAGACTGGCACGCGTCTGTGAACCAGGCTCACGGAGGCACGGTTTCAGAGATCCACCTCCAGGAGATCCGCCCAACCCTGCATGCCCCACCCCTCCCCACTTACCTTTTCAGGTCAAGTCTACAGTGAGTTGTTCTGTTGCTGATGACAAAGAAATTTTTTAAAATTATTCTTATTATTCAAGTAGTACATGTTTGTTGTAGAATAAAAAATAAACATTTTAAATTCTTCCTCGATTCTATCACCATTATTAACATTGATATTCATAATCATGCACATCGGTATATACACACACATATTCCAAAAGGGGAGGGAGAAGCTAACGGAAATAGCTTGTTACACACAGCCGTTTAACAAACTGGTCTTTAAACATTAGTACGCTACGATGTGAAACATTCATTGTGCATGTCTATGTGTATACTTAGTGCATCGCTTTTAATATTCTCACAGGATTCTGTTGTATGAATGCATCGTTTATTTAACCCATCTCCTATTCAGTCAGCCGGTAAATATTATTCATTGATCACGTGTTTGCTAGAAATGGGGGGTGTAGCGATCAGCAAGAGCAGAGTCTGCTTTACGTTAGGAACCCCACTGCGGGGGTGCTGAGACAGACAGGAAACACGCTCAGCAAGGCACATGGCAGGGCGCTCGCTGGTTTGTCAGCTCTAACCACCTCTAGCCTTCATCCCCGCAGGACGCTGGCGTGTGCAGGAAGCCTGGGTAAGATTGTTTCAGTCAAAATGCCCAACAAAACTGGCCCAGGTATGCTTACACAATTAAAAGGAATTTTTAAAACCCAGTTTTAAGTTTTTCCCTACAAAATTGAGGATGTATTTGGGAAAATTACGCAATCTGCCTGAATCAGCACTGGTGCCGTCTCGTGCCGTCTCTCCCACACACACGCACACTGCTCCATACCTTCCCCACGGAGCACGGGAACGGGAGAAACTCACAATCCGTTATTGCAGAAATGTTGAAAGATCCACAGTAGTCCTAATGTCCCATTTATGTTTCGTTTTTCGCTTTTGTAAAATCTAGAAATTAAGCGCTCTCATACGCTGTATGGAAGTGTAAATTAATCATTTTTGAAGACAGTTTGGCTGTGTCAAAATTTCTATGTGCACACTCTACTTTTTATGAAGTTATATAGATATATATCTGAACTAGATGCACACTGTAAAAACAAAATTAGACAATATGAAAGGATACATGGGAACAAAATCTCCTATTCATTCCTAAACCCAACCCCCTTAGTTGCCCTGGTCCCTCCTCAGAGACAATTAACTGTTGGCAGTTTCTGGTATCGCCTTCCAGAAAGAGTCAATGCAAAATACCTATGTCATAGAAGTTCCCATTCTAAAAATTAATCTAACAAAAATAGTGGCACATATACACAAATAGGTGTATAAGGATATTCATTTTATAAATGTAACAGCAGAATATAGAAACAATCTGAATGTCCAATAATAAAGAATGTATAAATTGTGGCATAATCCATTTTTAGGCATGCACCTATAAAAAGAATGAAGAATATCTACCATTTTTTGCCATGTACAATGAACTCCTGTGTATAATATACACCCACGTTTTTGGCCCAAACTTTCAGGGAAAAAAACCTTTCATTTTTTAATTCAATTATTTATTTTTTATATTTAGAAACAAAACTGATTGTCATATTCCAGGGTATTATTTTGCATATGGATATCATTATTACTTTCTAGAGTTACCTTTATTTAAGCATAAGAGAATTAAAAACATTTATGGAGATATGAAATTACTACCCATGTATAATGTGCATCCTTATTTTTTCCCTAAAAAATTTGGGCAAAAAAATACGCATTATACACAGCAAAATATGGTATATGTGTCAATGTGGAAAAAGTCTTTGACATATATTGGTAGGTACAAAAAGCAGAAAATATGTATAGTTTCCTGACATTAATAACAAATAATCCTGTTTGAGGCGTGCATATGTGTATATATAATGTACAATCATGTGAATGTGTACCTACATTGTTTAAATTAATATATATATATATGAAAAATCTGGAAGAATCACACATCTATTAACAGAGATAAAGATACATTTTCAAGAAAGAACTGGGCTAGAAGAAATGGAGAATTTCTTGCCTTACAGTTCTTTTTTAAATTTTATTTTAAAAATTTTATTTCTTTTTCTTTTTTTTCACATTTTTAAATTGTTGTTCAAGTACAGTTGTCTCCATTTTCTTGCCAACACTTTTCCTCACCCCACCCACCCCCACCTCCCATCTCCCACCCTCAATTCTTCTCCCCTTTGGCTTTGTCCATAGATCCTTCATACATGTTCCTTGACGACATTTCCCCTTCTTTCCTCCATTATTGCCCACTCTCCTCCCCTCTAGTTATTGTCAGTTTGTTCTTTATTTCCATGTCTCTGGTTCTATTTTGCTCACTTGTTTGTTTTGTTGATTAGGTTCCACTTACAGGTGAGACCATACAGTATTTGTCTTTCACCACCTGGCTTATTTCACTTTGCATAATGTTCTCCAGTTCCATCCATGCTGTTGTTAAGGGTATAAGCTACTTCTTTCTTTCTGCTGCATAGTATTCCATTGTGTAAATGTACCACAGTTTTTTGATCCGTTCACTTACTGATGGGCACTTAGGTTGCTTTCAGCATGTGGCTATTGTAAATTGTGTTGCTATGAACATTGGGGTGCATAGATTCCTTTGAATTGGCGTTTCAGGATTCTTAGCATATAATCCCAGCAGTGGAATTGCTGGGTCTAAATGCAGTTCCATTTTTAGTTTTCTGAGGAAATGCCATACTGTTCTCCACAGTGGCTGCACCAGTCTGCAATCCCACCAACAGTGTACCAGGGTTCCCTTTTCTCCGAAACCTCACCAGCACTTGTTGTTTGTTGATTTGTTTATGATGGTCATTCTGACTGGTGTGAAGTGGTATCTCATTGTGGTTTTAATTTGCATCTCTCTGATGGCTAGTGATGCTGAGCATCTTTTCATATGTCTTTGGGTCCTTTGTATGTCTGCCTTGGACAAGTATCTGTTCAAGTCCTTTGCCCATTTTTTAATTGGGTTGTTTGTCTTCCTGGGGTGGAGTTGTGTGAATTCTTTATATATTTTGGAGATCAAACCCTTGTCCGAGTTATTATTGGCAAATATGTTTTCCCATATGGTTGGTTCTTTTTTCATTTTAATGCTGTTTTCTTTAGCCACGAAGAAGCTTTTTATTTTGATGAGATCCCATTTGTTTATTCTTTCCTTTATGTCCCTTGCTTTAGGGGACATATCGGTGAAAATATTGCTGTGTGGAACCTACGGTTCTATATTGTTTGAAATTTTTACTACAAGAATGTTTTTATGTATTATTTATATAATAACTTTTAAAGTGAATAAAGCTAAGTAGTAATATGAATAATTTTGGGTTGTAAACAGTAATGAGGTGTTAAGCTGGGAATGATATTTACCTATTTTTTGACATTTAGATATCACAATGGGACACATGGACAAAATCAAGGAGGGGTGGTGGTGGGGGAGGGAGGTGGGTTTGGCTGGGGTGGGGTGGAGGGATGGGGAGAAAAGGCATACAACTGTAATTGAATAACAATAAAAATTTTAAAAAAAGATATTACACTGACTCTATGGTTATTTGCGAACACCAAATGCCTGTGTTCTCTATGTTGAGCAGTGACAAGGAACATGGAGAGGGAAATATAAGGGTAATGAATTTATATCACAAAGGCCACATTACAAACCAATGGAGCAAAAAGAAACAACAAGATTTGGATATTATTGATTAATGAAAAAATGGATAATAAAATTGCAGCTTTATCACAAAAAAGAACTAATGAATCAAGGTAACCACCATGTTTCAAAATTTAGTATCATTATTTTTCTATTTTTTCTCACATTTTAAAACTAAAATTGTGATATGATTTTTAAGGTTATGATAAATGTCAGATGGCAAAGCTATCTTCTGTATTTATCTCTTTTGTGATAGAAACATTGACAATGTCTTTAAAAATTATTAAAGTTTATTATCACATTATTCACAAAAACTATTTTTTTTCCTGAAGTGTCCTAAATACAGATAAACTCCACTTCGGTTCTTCTTTACCTGTTGGTTAGAAAGAGTACATCACAAAATACTGTGTTTTCATCAAAAATGACAAATCTTTTAAGCCCCAAATATCATTCTTTACTATTGTTTACTAAGTTATTTATAAATTATGAAAATAATTGTGTTTAAAATGTTCATTATATCAAATCTTTACCCCAAACGATGCACATGAATAGTGCTTATGTTGGAGAATAGTTGGTATTATAACAATAGATGTGATTTGTTGAAAGGTTACTATGGCCCAGAAAATATACTAAATGCTTTACCCATGTTATCTGATTCACTCCTCACAATTCTGTGAGGTAGGTGCTAGGAGTCCCCACGTTTCACACACGAGGAAACGGAAGCTGAAAGAAGTTAAGTGGCAGGCAAGATCGCACCACTAAACACGGGGCACAGTGCGTTAAGGTTTAAACTGCAGTCTTCCGACCCAAAGACTCAATCTATATCCCCATGCCTCCTGTGTTAGTAAAGAGATTTGAAGGAAAAAAGTTAGACTTTTTTCATGGAGCACTTTCTCCCTACTCTTTTTTGAAAAATTATTTGATTGTTGTTCAATTACAGCTGTCTGCATTTACTCCCCATTACTCCCCCCTGCAGCCATTCCCACCTTCCTCCCTTGCTTCCAAAATGTCAGTTTATAAAACTCAGGCAAGTACAGTTGGAAAAAAATATTTTTAGTTCTGAGCTTCCAAATAATTTTTAGCATCAAAGAGAAAAAAGCAAAATAAAAATAATACATAAAGAGGTTTTTCCTTCATTTTCCATAATAAATGGCATATCCCTCAGACAGCGTTTCTGTTTGGTCTCTGTCTTTGTAATTACAATGCACATCTCAGCAGATGCCTGTTGTGTGTAAATGCTTCCGGACTTTGGGATTTGTAAATCCTTTTACACTTAGCATTTTACAAATAACAGTTCAGAATTTGAAAATTTTAAGCACAATTCATTCACTTAGTTTGGACTATGATAAAGCATCTCAGAACCATATTGCCACTGTAAGTTTAATGTGTGACATTATTTATACATTATTTCCTTCATTCATACAGCTTTCTATTTAATTTTCATTGACCTCTGGTGACAGTTTCATAATGGAGTGTATAAAGTAATTTTAAATATAGCCATTTTGCTTCTTTCCTTTTAGGACTTTAAATGTCTTGGATACAAGACCTGGAATTTACAAAGAAGGACAGAGCTTCCCTGACAGAGGCATTCAGAAGGTCTGGAAAAGGTTCCTCATGAGGCTTTTTTTTTTTTTTCAGCTTTATTGAGATATAATTTAGATAGATGGCCCACCTGTTTAAAGTGCATAGAACCATCAGCTGGACCTCTGGACTGCTGCAGATGACCACTTGGGCCTTGGGGGTGGAGGGTGGGAGGGGTGGGGAGCTGTTTAATCACTGAGAGAACTACTTTGAAAACTGTCAGTGGTCTTATTTTGAGTGATTTTCCACAAAGTAGAAGTCGTTTTGCAGTAGTTTTTTTAAAATTTCAAGTGACAGACTTTAAAACTTAAGATGTGTTTTAAAATATCAGCAAAACTGTATTGTGTTTTTGTTGTAATTAACTGTATAATGTAAACCTAATTATTTTATCATGGTTTAAATTTTTTACATATTTGCTTTATTCTATGTTGCTGATTTTGTAAGTTAAGATTGTAAGATTTTGTTTATCAAAGCAACTATTATGTGGTTACTTGCCTATATTATGAATTATTTAAGATTTTTATATTTTTAATTAGAAATTATTTCAAATGTTTTGTCCAGGATGTTATCCTTCAGGATTAAGTGCTTATCAATGAAGTAACTACAAAGGAATGAGGGGAAATAACCTATAACCAGTCATGTTCAGGAGTAACTACTGTCACAGATGAACATGTTAAAGAAAACCCCTCCAGTATTTGCTAGTTGCCAATCCTAAATTAGCTACAACAATTGATAGGTAATCCTACATGAATACATGAATTTTGACAAAGGCCCCATCATCTAAATGGTAGAATAACTCAAGAATATGTCTCTGAAGACACTGCCCATTTACCATCACCCTTCTATTCCCCCCACCCAATGCAACAATAGTAAATTAAGAAGAATACGGTGTTTTCTGAAAATCCATGGCGCGCTCAAAGCTTATGATCACATAGAGTCGAGAGGACACTTCACGAATGGCACATTTCAGTGCAGACAAACAGTTCACGTCTACCGGCTGTGAGCCTGTTCTCGTACACCCTGAGTGGGGCTACTCAGGCTGCAGGGTCCGGTGACGGTCTCGAGTCCAGTCCTGCCCTTTCCTGCAGCCTCGGGCCCTCGGACCTTCCCAGTTTCCTGTGAAAGTGTCAGTCAGTTGAGCACCGGTTCTGGTGTTTTTGGCCATTTGATTCTACCTGTAGCTTAATCATGTTTATACCAGCTCTTGGGAGGTTCCAAAGCCTACTTAGATTTTTGTAGGTAATGTATCAAATGAGCAACATACAGTTCATCTGAAAACAGTAGCACACAGCCATATACATCATTTTCCAAGGACTGTTGCTTCCCACTGAGCAGAGAAGACACAGTGGTGACTATTTAGTCTGAGCTTTTCATTTTTTATATTCTATTCTCAATAAAACACGCTATGTGGATGCTGAGTAGTGTAAGAATGGTACTGCTCCTGACAAGTGGGTGTGAAATGTTTACATTTTATATCTGCAGAATTATTTCCTTATAACTGCATTTTTTTAGTAAAATGTCATTGAAGTCTCATCTCTGAAAACATTGCCAGTAATGACCCAGGCCCCCTTTGTTATATTTGGAAGAAGAGGGACTGCATGTAATGAACTAGGAATCGTGTATTTAAATCAGTGATAAGGTGCTAGGCAGAAAGCCCATGGGAATGAAAGACCAGCAGGAGCAAGAGCTGCTGCAGCTCAACATGCGGTGTCTGAAAGTTTGCTTGGCATGCTATTTGTGTATTTTGTGCAAAATTCCTTTTGAGTAAGATATTTTAGTTCATTGTTAATGTACAGTATTTAGGATTAAAATACATTAGCCTTTTTATATGCTTTGGAATAGCAAGTTTGTTTTTGATGATTTCAAGTCATGATTTCCAGTCACCTTTGAAGTTGTCAAACTTTTTGTCAATTCCTTTTCTACTCATACAACATCACGCATTAATATCATTAAGCACATTAGAATTTTGAGACTAGAACATGACACCTTGATTTGTAGAAACAGGGTTGGGTTTACAGAGAAATATGAGCGTGTGTGTTATTAGTTTATAATAGTTTTACAGTTAATTAGCACTGCTTCTAGATCGTTCCACTATTGCACTTTAACAACTGACATGCTTTCAGAAGTGTCCCATATTTTATGTTTGGTTGCTAATAAGCCTTCTCTATTGATACAGGTTTTAGTTAAGCAAGGAGAACCAGGTGTTCTTACTCTATCATTTGTTGTAAATGCCAGCTCCCACTTGCCAACCAGCATGTTGCAGTTGATTCAGAGAAAATGAACTCTTATTAGTTAATGGAGTCAAAAATACTTAAATTCTATCCTGAAAACAAAGTCTATTTTTTAAATGCCCTAGGTTTTTAAAATGCAGTATTTAAATACAACTTTCCCTCTTAAATTTGTTAAGCTAAAGATATACTTGTTAGTTTTATTTTAGAACATTTTTGAACCTTTAGAATAACTTAAACAAAGACTATACTTTCAGGGGTCATTTCTATAGTTTTTTCTTCTAAAACAGAGTTACATGGCTCTCCTATTTGTGGTTCTAATTTTCTCCTTAGTTTTTTTGTCTAGGTTGAGTTATTTACTGAAAACCTCTCACTGTGGTAACAAAAGGCCGAATGGGAAGGATCCTGGGTGTTACCTTTCTCAAAACCAACATCAGAGAGACGTGATATGGGAATGGTTGAGAACACTGGTTCTGAGTAGGATTCAGCGAGGTTCAGATCCAGCTGGGGCAAAAAAAAAGAAATCCAACAGGATCGCCCACTACAAACTGTATGACCTTCAGCAACTTAACTTCTTAAGCCTCAGTTTCCTTATTTGTAAAATCTGGGAACAACATACACCTCAGAGAATGGTTGCAATGAGTACATAATGCGTATAAGGTGGATGAATAAATGGCGTATCATATAGTCAATATTTCACTGTAGCTATTCTGAGGAACTTGAAGTTTAGAGATCACAAATCTCCTAGGTATCAGGTTTGGACTTAAACTCAGGTTGTTACCCTTGATTCTCTGTCTCATTCATACTGACTCGATAATCTTCTTTAGTTGTATTCAGAATTTTTATCTTCTCCAAGGCCTACCAATCTCAACACCATTCTACCTCAAAGATAAATCTGAAATAAATGATTCAGAGATAGACCTGCTCCCCAACACCAAGAAAAGAGATGCTTTCAGCTATAGGTAAAGCTTCTTATGGGTTTTCTCAGAATAGAATCTATTACAAAACAATGAAACGAACCAGGAACTCTCCAATCAGAAGCAAAGACACTGGAAGGCCTAGCACTTCTTTCTCTAAGAATGGAGTGAAAGAGTATGAGGATAGTAAGGAATTAATTTTTAAGATGTAAATGCATTTAGGTTAAACAAATACCCACTTTTCTCTCACCTGTTCCTCCCACTCTTTATCAACTACTGCCACAACCACAGTACACGCTTGTGAGACATCAGTTTTTACCTACTCAAGTTAGAGGCCCACTACGTCATTTCTTCCAAGTTCTCGTCAGCGCTGGAGAGTACAGATCAGTCAGACGACTGACTCACTTTGGCAATTCCAGCATTAGCTGTTAAAAATCTACTGAGAAATAATGGGAGCAATGATACTGTATTGTAAAATAATTGATCAGAAACAAGAAAAATAAACACTGACATAGCACAGTACGACTACATAGCACTGCTGATTTTGAGGGCCGTGATACACAGTAAAGTGATGAAGATGATGACTGAGACTTTACACAAACATGATTGGTCAGGAGGCCTGTGGGAGGAGCTCTCACACTCTACCTCGGTGCCAGAACCCTACAGGAAGATCTCTATGCTCACAGTGAAGCTCTATGGTGGTCCCGACCCCTCCGTAACCCCTTTTTCCCTTGTATGAACAGCTCTCCACACTGTGCAGGTGGGCTGCATGTCTGCATGCACTGAGTTGCAACCCTTCGTTTTTCCTGAATAAATCCCTTGTGATGACAAAGCACCTAATCGATGCTGTTTTCCAGTGGATGAAAGAAACTTGTATCTTGTAATAAGAGCAAATAAAAGAGACCTGTAGTTACATTTATGAGCTAAAAGTAAAACGTTAAAAGAGAAGTAATGAACTAAAATTAACCTGGAAAATAACTTATTTCCCATCATTTTGTAGATGAAATAAACTAAAGCTTCAAAAGGACGCATGATTTAGCAAAGGTAACATTGTTACTGGTACAGTTAGGACTGGTACTCAGAGTTCCTGACATGGATTTAACCTCAGTACTGACCTCAACGTGAATCACTGCAGGGAGATATAAGCATCACAGAAATTAAATACAGCACCTTGCAGCCACATCACTTCAAATAATCACGTTAAAATTCAGCCAACAGTAACAAGCTACACTTCCAAAACCCCAAACTCAAGAAGCAGTATTCAGTAATCACCTCTTTTGTCTCCTCAGGTAGTCCACAACAGCAAGCATCCTTCTCTGTGACTTTTTACCCAAGCAGCATTGGGAGAAGTACCCTGGCTCTGACAAACAAAGATGCCTCCTCTCAGTCCCAGGGGCACTTGCTTAAGCCCATTCTTCCTCTTGTGTGTGTGCCTGCATCCCTCTACACTATGGAAGGGTCAGGTCCAGTGGGCGCTACCAAGCACAAAAGTGGTTCTTAATGAATACAAATTGATAAGTGGAATGTAATGGCATTCTTTTTCTTTTAAAAGAAACTATTGTGCTTAATAAAACTAAGAAATTAATTGTGATTTATATTTTCCTTCTGAGGAAGACTAATTCATTGATTCAATAAATATTTATCTATAATATTTTAGGTTCTAGGTACCCTATACAACAACTAATAACACAGACTATTTCTGACCACCTAGAACTCACTAACTAGCCTGAGAGACTCTTAGTACAATGTGATAAATGCTATGAGAGGAAACGTTTAAAATACCTTAGAGGAGTATAGAAAGGAACGTGATCTCAACAAAGTAAGTTCCAGAGAAAAAGTGAGATCTGGAAGAAGAGAAGTGGTCCAGCAGGAGAGAAGGAAAGGAGTGTTCCAGGCATCAGTGATACTACCTGAACTGCTGGAACAAGAAAGAACTTGGAGAATGACTCTCTCATCCTTAAATCGACCATCAACAAGTGCTAGCAAGAATGTAGAGAGAGGGGAACCCTTTTGCACTGTTATGGGAATGCAGACTGGTGCAAGCACTGTGGAAATCAGTATGGACATACCTCAAAAAATTAAAAATGGACCCTCCTTTGGACCCAGCGATCCCACTTCTAGAACCCAAAACACTAATTCAAAAGAACATAAGCAGCCCATGTACATTTCAGTGTTCTCTACAATCACCAAGATATGGAAGCAACCTAAGTGTCCATCAATAGATGAGTGGATAAAGCATCTAAGGGACATTTACACAATGGAATACCATTCAGCCACAAAAAGAAGAAGAAAGTTTTACCCTTTGCATCAGTGTGGATGGAACTGGAGAACATTATGCTAAGTGAAATAAGCCAGTCAGAGAAAGACAAATACCATATGACTTCACTCATATACAGAATCTAACAAAGAAAGTGAACTAACAAGGAAAATGGGGACAGACTCATAGACGGAGAGCAGGATGACAGCTAGAGATGGGGGGAGGGGTTAGGTGGTGGAGGAATCGAGCAAAAAGGCAAAAAGACTCATGGACATGGACAACAGTGTGGTGATTTCTGGGGCTATAAAGGGACTGAAGGATAACAGAAAAAAGTATAATGAATAATAAAAATTAATTTAATAAATAAATAATAAATAAATAACTTTCATTCCATGTTATTGACCTATAAGCTTTTAATAAACTGATAGGTGAATATGCCATAAGCTCAATGTATTGTTAAAAACATACAAAAACCATGTGCACCAGAGAGTGGTTTTCAAGAAAAAAATTCCAATTATCCTACAATATCTGTACAAAACTCTGTGGTTAGTTACAATGTTAATCGTTCAGTTCCAGTCCAGGCATTTTGCATGTAATGAAACAAAATCGTACTTACAAGTGAAATTATGTCACTGCTGTAAACAAATTTTATTTATTAATCTCATTTTTAAAATGTATTAAAATTATATCTGACATAGTTTTGAAGAGATTTTCCATAGAAAGTTTGAACTCCTTAACTGTTTCATCTTTTACACAGTAATTTGCTATTGTTTTCCTTAAAGAAGGTACAGAGAAAGGAGTTTGACTTAAACTGAGAAGCCCAGGTAACAGGTACAGTTTGTTGTTCTATGTTTTTTAAGAGGAAAAATGCCTTTACAGGTTACAGCCCCTCAGGTCTACAGAGGGCTGTTGACCTAGGAATTCCCACAACTGCTGGTCATGGAAGCCTGGGCTGAGGAAATGGCTTTGTGCTAATCCGAATGATCAGAAATCAGCTGGAAGATGATTAGGGATAAAATGCTCCGTTAAATCCACAATGAAAACCTGGCAGGTAGACACTACTGCCAATCACTTATCCCCCCAGAAAAAGGAGGGAGTGTTTGGTGGAAACAGATGAAAAACATCTATTGATCTTAGATAGATGATCAGTGGAGGGCAAAAATTCTTTGAACCCATATCCCCCAAATAGTGATGAGGTGCTCAAATATACCAAATGTCACTAAATCAACAGATAGATAAATAGGAAAGGGACAAAGAAATAGAGCAAAAGTAATCTCATTACCAGCAAGCTGACATTATTGTAATGTCTATTGTGATTTTGTTTTCTAGAGAATAAATGGGTAAAAAAACCCCAGCCCGACCAGCTCAAGAATTTTTGAGTTATGAAATTTCTGCTCTAGACTAATTTGAAAAGTATGAAGGGTCTAGCAGAAAAAAATGGCACACTTGAATTTGACAAAGGCCCTAATATTGCAGTTTGCATCCCCCTATCTTAATGGTCCATGTGAAAGCACTTGGAAATTTTCTTATTATCTTTTTGTCTAGTCTACTCTCACCAGAATTTCTCATGGACCTTGTCTAGTAATTCATCATTATATCAAATGCCTGGTACATAATAGGGTTTCAGTACATAATTCAGCACATAATTTTGTGCACTAATAAAAATACAATTTTCATTAAAATACTTGAGACTGAAAGAAAAATATGGCAACTTAAAAGAAAAAGCAATAAAATTATTGGAAAAGTTTATTCATGAGAAGTATCATTCTCCTTCAATGTCAGATTATGTAAATGCTCTCATAAACAAAGTACCATTATGTACTCACCAATCTACTACCAGTGTATCATTCAGGTAGGTCAGCATTTTGAGGGTCCTCTGAAGTTTTTATGTTCAAACACCTCCAAGGCCTTGGGGTGAGATGTACCTTCACTAGGTTGGGTAGCTACCTTAGAGAAATCTACAGGGCCCATTTCTCCCAAGCAGCTTCCAGAACCCTCTACACGTAGAATTTAAATTTCAGTAGAGTTACAACTAAGAGATCATACAAAGAACAGAAATTTCCTACTTTCCAAAATATAATGCCATTCTGTCATCGTTTGAGAGTTGTATTTCTCAAATATATTTCAAAAATTGAAGGAGCTACAGAATATTGTATCATTTCCTTTACAAATCATCCATGTGGGCAATATTTTTCCCATATTTTTATCCAAGGGATAGATTAACTAGTAACAGAATATGGATATTAAGGGTGAAAGTTTAAGCATAGCTACTGTATGAGAGGAGCAACAGACTTTAAAGGTGACAATTTTTTGAGGTGTTGTGTACATAAGGACCACAAACCTTAAACACTCACTTCAGCAAAAACTCACACATACACAAATGCACATATGTGCACACATGTACTATATTTCTCATGTGTGTTATCCCTAACCAGATGAAAACAGAACATTTCTACATGCCACATGTTTCCCTCATGCTCTTTCCCAGTGGTGGTGGAATTGATTAAAATGTCCACAATTTCTGTGATAGTTAGTCCTCCTTTCAAAAGGTGAAGCCCAATTAACCCCCACGTAAGTGTGGGCTGTCATTACTGACTCCCTTCTAACAAAAAGAACATGTACAGATCTTTAACCTCCTGATTAAATTTATTGACAAGTTTTAATTCTTAGATGCTACCCTACATTAAATTGTAAATGAAATGCAGTTTCCTCTGTGGACTGTTCACTGCTGGTGTACAGAATCATGACTCAATTTTGGGTCTTGATCTTCTATCCTGCAAGGTTCCTAAATTCATTTATTAGCTCTAACATGGCAGCTTCCTTACAGATTCTCAGGGATTTTCTCTGCATATAATATGTCACCAGTGAGTAGAGATGATTTCACATTTCCCCTGGCAATTTGAATAAATCTTATTTCTTTTTCTTGTTCAATTGCTCTAGCTAAAACTTGCGACATAGTGTTGATTAGCAGTGGTAAAAGTGGGCAAACAGTTCACGTTTCTGCTTTAGGAGAGAAAACTTTCATTCTCTTACCACTAATTGCGATGTTAGTCATGCCTACAAAGGTTTCATCTACACAGGAAAGACACTTATGGTTCTTGTAGCAAATGCGGTTTGTTCCCAGAACCCTTAGTACTAGGCACAAAGGGGTCCATTTGTTGGTTAAAGAAAACTTCTAGGGTGTCACAGGTTCTGCTTCTTGGGCTGGGCCTAAATGCACAGTGTGTTCTACTTGTGAAAACTCTTGAAGTTCTATACAAATAATGTGTACACTTTCCTGATGAGGAAACATCTATTGCAATAAAGAATTTACAAATAGAAAGTATCCTACAATTAGACTCCCAGTGAGAGGAAAGACTCCACTGAGAAGCAGTAAGGTCTGGAAAGCAGCTCTTATTCTCTCATTTTTCTTATGTGAAACATGCTGTCATGTCACCTTCAAGCCGATTTCCATGTGACTTTTCCCTTCTGTCCTCACCAAACCTAAACACCTACACTAGTCATGACATTGGCTCTGTACCTTACATTAGGTTACCCCACATGGTGATAGTAAAGGAATCGAACAGTTCTAACATTTGACTTTAATCCAGAACTTCAAGTCTTCCCTCTTATTTCTGTTATATGAAAGTATATAAAGTACCCATCATTTATAGTATGTATCAGAATTCAACTTATTTACAACTTTGCTATAAATAGGTATATCTGATTTTTCTAAATATTTACTGGGCATCATTTTCAAATGGAAAGTTATGCACAAGTGTAAGTGAGTAACTTTTTCCTTCAAATACATATATATATCTGTATATTATAAAAATATATACATACACATATATGAATATCTAAGAATGAAAAATACAAAAAAGGGTGGCTTTGGGATACTTGAACTAAATGGAAATATTCCTTAGCTAGCTTTTTTGAAAATATTATTAAATGAACATTCAAGTGAAAAACTCAGAGCTCACAGTCACTCAGCCAAAGAGTTTACCTACAACTTCCCTTTTGCAAGGTGAGAGGACTCTATCTTGGATAACGGCCACCAGCTGACCGGGGGCGTCACCATTGTGCCATCTTGTGGGTCATCTAGGAGCAGTTTTGAAAATATTAAATGATAATGAAACCACACTTTTCATCACAATATGCTTACATATTAAAATTAACTGACCAGAACTGATATAAAATCATCTGAAAAGGTTTTAAATCATGAGCACTCAAAAATATTAAGTGGTACCAAGCATATTCTCTAACCAGGATGCTTTGAAATTAGAAATCAACCACAAGAGGAAGTGGAAAAAAACACAAATATGTGGACAGTAAACAACAAACTACTAAAAACCAGCTGGGTCAAAGAAGACATAAAAAGTGAGGTCAAAATATGTATAAAAACAAAAGAGAATGCCAATGTATCATATCAAAACTTCGATTTAAAAACAATGTTTTTGAAAATGGCCCCAATGGGCCTGTTTATTTTTTTAAAATTCTTGTTTATTCTACTACAGTTATCCCATTTTTTTCCTTTTCCCCTCCTACCTCCAGCCCACCCTGCCACCCAACAGTCCATCCCCACACCATCGTCCCTGTTCATGGGTCATTCAGACATGTCCTTTGACTAATCCCTTCCCTTTCTCTCCACCATTCTCCCTCTCACTTTGCTCTGGCAATTGTCAGTGTGTTCCCTGTTTCGATGTCCCTGGACCTGTTTTTCTTGTTACTTTATTTTGTTCATTAGATTCCTCTTAGAAGTGAGATCATATCAAAAATTTGGGGCGAAAGTGGTAGTAAGAGAGAAGTTTGTATAATTATAGGCTTATATCAAGAAATGAGAAACCCCAAGTAAATAACCTAATATAGTGCCTTAAAGAACTACAAAAAGGAAACCAAAAGGAGCCCTAAGTCAGCAAAATAAAGGAAATATAACAACAAGTAGAGGACCCCTGGCTGAGTGGCTGGGTAGGTAGGAGTGTTGTCCTGTACAGCAAAGGGTCATGAGTTTGATTCCCAGTCAGGGTACATACCTCGGTTGTGGGTACAATCTGCAGATAGGACACATAAGGGAGGCAACAAGTCAATGTTTTTTTCTCTCACGTCGATGTTTCTCCCTCTTCCTGTGTCTCCCTCTCTCTCTTTGTCTCTCTCTCTCTTCAATCAATAGGCATACCCTCAGGTGAGGATTGGGACAAAAAACAAAGAATAAAAATTAGACTAGAATTAAATGATATAGAGAACAAAAAGACTATTCAAAAAATTAAGACAACAAAGAGCTGGTTCTTTGAAGAGACCAATAAAATTGACAAAGCTCTGGCAACACTCACTAAAGAAAAGAGGGAAAAGGTCAAGCAAAATCAGAAATGAGAAAGAAGTTACCACAGACAGCACAAGAACACAAAGGGTCCTACAGGGACACTATGAGAGACTCTACGACACCAAACTCAATAACTAGAAGAAATGTGTCAGTTCCTAGAAATGTGTAACCTCCCTGGACTGAACCACAAAGAACTGGAAAATCCAAATAGACCCATTAACAGTGAGGAAACTGAGACAACCGTCAAGAACTTCCCCAAAAGTTGAAAGTCCAGAACCAGATGGCTTCACTAGTGAATTAAACCAAGCACCCAGAGAAGACTGGATACCTATTCTTCTCCAACTCTTCCAAAAATGTGAAGAAAAGGCAATACTCTCTAACACATTTTGTCAGTCCAACATAACTCTACTCCAACATAAACATGGGAAGAGTAACACACAAAAAAGACAACTATAGACCCGTATCTCTGATGAATAAGGATGCAAAATACCAGCAAATGAAATACAAGGATACATTAAAAAGATAACATTCATAAGCACACGGAACAAGAAGTGGGGCTCATTCCAGGGGTACAAGGACACTTCCAACCTATCCAAATAACTATGTGATATTCCAAACTGACCAGCAAAATAAAGGATAACAATCATATGATCATATCAATAGGTGGAGAAAAGCATCTGACAGGACACAACATCCATTATTTATGAAAACACCGGGTGACAAGGAAAGCACACAACCTAATAAAAGCCTATATGACAAACCCTCAGCGAATATCCTACTCAATTTTGAAAAGGTGAAGCTTTTCCTCTGAGCTCAGGGACAAGACAGGGATGTCCACCCTCACCACTAGTATTCAACACAGTACTACTGGAGTCCTAGCCAGAGCACTCAGGCAAGAGACAGAAATAAAAGGCATCCAAACTGGGATGTAAAAGTGTACTTATCCTTTTTGTAGATGATATGATTCTTCATGTAGAAACTGTAGAGACCCCGTCAAAAAACTGTTAGAAACAATAAAACAATATAGTAAAGTGGCAAGATAAGTGTACAAAAACCCATTGCATCCTTCGTCTTTGTTAGCTGGCCTCCCAGTTAGGGGCGGCAACAAGAAGAAGCGAGAAGGTGACCACCTTGGCTCGTGCTCAGCTCCCACGAGGAAAAGCTGTGCCGTGGTATATCTGACTGTATTCCACAGTGCGAGGTGGGGCGGAAGAAGGCAGCCATGGAGGAGATCCAGCAGTGACTCAAGCAACAAAAAAGAAGCTCCGAGACAAGGGCCAGCAGGAATACTTGCAGAGGCCTACAGTGAGAGACAGAAGTTGTTTGAGGAGGGGAGGACCTGGACCAGCTAGTGACAGCAAAGTCAGAGTCCATGCAGTGCGACCACCCCAACCACACAGTCACCGTGACCACCATCAGCGACCTGGACCGCTCCATCTGAGCAACGTGTTAGGCGGGTGTGAGGAGGAAGTGGCATCACAGAGAAGCTGACCAAAGCCTTCCTCAGGAAGTCCATGACCCCTGCTAGCCCAGGGGATCTCCTCTCTCAGGGCATATGCATCTGTGCCACACACAGTAGCAAAGAGTCAAGAGGAATCATCTCCAACAGGCCCAGGACTCCACTGAGAAGGCCTGAATGCTACTCACCAGCAAGACCCAGCACTGCCTGCTGAGCAGTGAAGCCCCACACAGCACTCAGCAGAGAGTGAGCCCGAGAGCCAGGCCAGGCCCCAGCCCAGGCTGCCAGGGTCTGCCCTGTCTCCATTTGGCTGTCCCCCAATACCAGACTGCATAGAAGCCTGGGGCTTTTACCTCAGAAGTAATGGGGTATCTGATGGAATATTCCTTAGCCATAAGAAACGATAAAATACTGCCAGGGATGGGTCTTAAAAATCATGACGCTAAGAGAAATAAGCTAGACAAAAAATGTCAAGAACCATATTATTTCATTGATATGTGGGATATAAAACTGAAAGCAACTAATAAACAAACAAGACAAACAAAAAACAAAGATTCATAAACACTGACAACACTATGGTAGTTAACAGAGGGAATGGGTATTGGGTGAGATGGTTAGTTAAGGGTAGAGGGGACCGAAGGATATAGAGACAGAAGATTGGTCTTGGGATGGTGGGCACACAATGCAATGTACAGATGACGTGTCATTGAATAGTACACTTGAAACCTATATAAATTCATTAACTAATGACACCCCAATAGATTTAATAAAATCATAAAAACTAAAACGTAGGAAATGTACTTGAAATTGCCTATAATAAAATCACGTAAAAGTTATCAGCAACGTTTAGCAGAAGGAGAGAAAAAAAAGTCTTAGGTTATATAGAAAAATTAATACCTTAGGAATATCACAAACAGAAAAAAAAATCATTCAACACTGTGCTAGAAAAAACTTGGGAGCATGCTTTTCTTTCTCAACCTCTAGCATTCAGTCTAGACCAGCATTGGGAATAGAATTTTCTGCAATGATAAACATAGTCTGTAATCTGCACTGTACAAACAGCCACTTAGCTGTATGTTGCTACAGAGAACTTGACATGTGCTAGTATGATGGAGACAGCAAATTTTACATTCTATTATGTTTTCATTCAAGAAGCAAAAATAGAAAGAAGTAAGTTGGAGCAGTAGGCGAACACAGATTACCTTGTGTGCCTGGCTCTAAGGAATTCATGTTCCTTTCTCAGGCAGCAGGAAGTTAACATTTTTTAAATAGTAGAATAAAGTGACCATGTGTGGTTTGGAGAAACCGTTCTGGCAGAGGTGTAGGATTTATAAAGTGGGAGTAGTGGAAGGTGAGGAGACCATGAGGAAGACCTGTGTTGTTAGAGGAGAAAGGATGAGGGCCTGAAGTAAATGATGAGAGTCTAAGTTCATGGCAATGAAGCCCAGAGCATGAATTTATAAAAGATTCTTTTGGAAAGGAATGGGTAAAGAAAACAGGCATGAGGATGTAAGGTGCAGCATAGGGAATACAGTCCATCATCCTGTAGTAACTGTATGTGGTGTCAGATGGGTACTAGATGGATCAGGGTGATCAGTTCATTCGATACATAAATGTCTAATGACTATATTCTACTCTGTGAAACCAATATAGTATAGTATGTGAACTGTAATGAAAAAATAAATTTAAAAAATTTTAATAAAGAATGCAGCATCTATGCAGCCTGCCATGAAAAGATCTCTAAGAATAGTGTAAAATGGAAATCATGTGTATTAAAGTTATTTTAAAAAAAAAATCACTGTCAGTAGTACTGTTAGAATTCTGTAAATGGTCATCAAAGCTTACAGTAATCAAGCAATCATTTAATTTACAAAAAGAAGACAACTTAAAAACTGTGGAAAAGCTTTGTGGTGATTACAGCCACACCCTCCCCAGCTTGGCCAGAGTCATGAAATCTGCATTCCGCAATTTCCAGTGTGGGATTCTTCTCGTCAGGTCTGGAGAGAACACAGCAGACTGCATTCCCTAATTCTTGTGTATGTCTGTTCTGAATCTATATGAGAGCTACGTGAAATCTTAAAAGCTACAGGCTTTACTTGAAACCATGAAGGTGGCTCACAACCCAGAGCTGCCTGGAGCAAAAGATTATGGTTGAGGCATATGACAGATTGCCTAATGCCTGGGAGGAAAAGTTGGGGAGAGAGCTTTCTTGGGGAACTAGAGCACTCAAAATCACCCATATACTTGGGGAATTTAGAAGACCACATAAATATCCAGGGTAAGAGCTTGCTCAAAATTACCTTTGAAGACACAAGCTTCACTATATGGGATAGTCCCTAAAAGCAGTGCGAGCCTGGCTAAGTGCTGAGGGAGAGTCCTAACACAGCCAATCTGCAAAGACTTCAAAAGGTTTCCTCTCTATTTTCTGCCTCCTGATATTCAAGGAAATCTCTGTCAAAACACTCTCTGAACATAAGTTAAGGAAGTCTTCAGTGACCACCATACCAAGAAATACATTCTCTGTTGTAACAGTTGAGCAAACTCATGAAACAGGTGGACTACTACAGCCTTCAATGGTCACAAAAAAAGTCAAACCCTGCACAAGGGGAAAATCTGATTTCCACAGGTACTGTATAACAGTCAAACATTCCATTTTGAAGAAGAACATCACAAGGCATCAGCAAATTAGGAAAGAAATTAGGAAAGATAGGAATAAATATACTGATTGAAACACTTTTAAGCAAGTTCAGATAATATAGTTAAAGTCTTCCAACAACTGTCTTAAATAAGCTGGAAGAGCTAGAGACCAAGGAATCAGAAGACACAGCGTACCAAAGCTTATGGGATGCAGGAAAAGCAGTGCTCAGAATAATATGGAGCAGTAAACACTTACATGAAAATTAAGAGTTGAGCCTTAGCTTGTTTGACTTAGTTGGTTGGATGGGCATCCCTTAAATGAAAGGGATGATTCCAGTCAGGGCACATACCTAGGTTGTGAGTTCATTCCCAGGCCACAGCACAAACGGGATGTCCACCAATCCATGCCTCTCTCTCTCCACCTTCCTCTCTCTCTCTAAAAAGCAATAAAAAAATATCATCAGGTGAGGATAGAAAAAGAAAGAAAAAGAGTTGAAGAACACTACAAACACTGAAAATTAATTAACTCCAATATTTCTCAAACTCTTCCAAAATAGAATAGAATGGGACTCCTCTTACTCATTTGATGAGAATAACATTTCTCTTACACAAAGTAGAGCTAGAGATACAAAATTATAATACCCAATACCCTTTATGAATATAGATGAAAATTGTCTCAAGAAAATACTAATAAACTCAATCTGAAGCATAGAAAAAGGATTATATACAATGAGCAAGTAGGATTTATCCCATTAATTCAAGAAGTGGTCAACAGAAGAAAATCACTCTATATAAGAGATATTAATGAAATCAACTTAATTATTGATTACCTCAATAAATACAGAAAAGGCACTTAACAAAATCTGATACCCTTTCATGATGAAAACACAGAAAAATATGAATAGACAGGAACTTCCTCAAAATAATAAAGGGAACTGATGAAAACCGCACAGATAAACACGTGATTAATGTTGATGGACTGAAATGTTTCCCACTGGGATCAGGAACAGAACAAGGATGTCCATTTTCATCACCATTATTCAATACTATGCTCAACCTCTAGCCAGAGTAATTAGACAAGAAAAGGAAATGAAAAGGCATCTAAATCTGAAAGGAAGAAGTAAACTATAGCAGAGGTGGCACGATTCCATGTATATATAATCTCCCAAAGGATCCACCATAAATTTACTGTGGTGGTAACAATGGACACATTGAGCAAATTTGCAGGTCAGAAGATCAATGAACAAAAAGCAGTTGTATTACTATACACCAGCGATGACCATCCATGAGGAAAATTAAAACTCAATTCCATTCTCAATAGCATCTAAAAGCACTAAATACTCAGAAATAAACTTAAGCAAGGATATGAAAGACTCGTATATTGAAAATTATAAACAATGGATGAAAGAAATTAAAAGTATCTAAATAAAGAGAATGACATCCTGTGTTCATGGATTAGAAGACAAATGACTGAAATGTTGGAATGAGTACATGTTGAATGCAATTTCAAGCAAATTTCAACACGTTTTTTACACACATAGAAGAGCTGATCATCAAATTCACATGGAATTGCAAGGAGCCCCAAAATAGCCAAAGAAAAGTTGAAAAAGGACAGATCACAGGACTCACACTTTTGATGTGCCAAGATTATGTGAAAAAATTTTAAATGAAAACAATAAAAATAACTGCATTTTTTAAGTGAGATAAAGATCTGAAGATTCTGCCCCAAAAAATATATGGATGGTAATAAGCACATGAGAAAATCCTCACTAGTTCTTCAGAAACTACAACTTAATGCCCCAAATGAAACACCAATGTTTACCTATTCGAAAAGTTAGCATAAAAAACCATTTAGAAGTTCATCAGATCTTTCATGGCCTGTGAATAAACAAACTGGCATATATCCACACAATGGAATGCAACTAAACAATTGAAAGTAACACACTATTGCTCATGTGAACATGACTGTATCTTAAATAAACTATTCTCAGTTCTCCTAAAATATCAATTCTAATCAAGTAACTGTGCCCCTGCTTCCCTGGGGGGCTCTGCAGCCCAGGCAGAAGTACCTGTGCAGCACTAAAGAGGGGAGGGGTCTGTCCAGCTGAGGGGGAGCTCCCGGGAGCAGGGGCCCTGCCCTAGCCACCAAACACAGGTGGCAGCTTTGACATCAGCACCTGTGAGACTGTACCTCCTGTTGGGTCTCTTCAAGTCACAGCTGTGTTACATAATGTGAGAGGGGCAAGTCAGCCATCCCACTGCTCCAGACCCTTACCGGTTCTGTGTCTCTCCTTTGTTTCTGCAGTTGACAGCTTCCTTCCATCCTGGAAAGACCACGAAGTTTCCTTTTTCATATTTGCCTGGACCACCCCTTCATCTCCAACTTCCTACTACAGACAGTAAAACCTCTCAGACCCCAGTGAAAGAAGTAGATTTGAGGGTTTCAGCTCCCTCTTCACCAATCTCTGGCCACTGAACAAAGCCTGTGCTGTGACGGTGACTTGGGTCTCATGATTTTCTTTGCCGACACCTTGCAGAAAAAGTCCCTGCATTGGGCCTCAAACAAAGTTCTTTGTTCTTCAGTAAAAACTTGGTTGATGACCCAAAGGTTTTCTGGCAAAGCGATGGTGGGGCCCTAACTGCAAGGTTTTCTGGTAGAGACAGAGAGGAGACCCCCAGAGGAAGCTATTTAGGTGGGGTGGTGTCCATGGGGGTGACGTCTGTGCTGGAGGCAGGATTGGGAGCGAAGCCTGACGACTTGCTCGTTGACGGGACCGCACTGAGTGCCCAAGTCATGGGTAGGCTGGTGGTCCTCCCAGTTCTGGAGGTGCCCATAGCAGTGGCAGGGTAGCTGGGGGTTGTGGCTGGGACTGACACCCCACTGGATGCCGCGTTGTTTGTGGCGCCCAGCCCTCCGCTGGAAGGGTGGGCGCTGTGCTTGGGGGCACCTCCTCGGATGGGAGTTAAGGTGGGGGCAGTGGTGCCCCCAAGCACAGGGTTGTTCTGAGGGTTAGGGCCTGTGGTCACCACGAGGGTGCCCTGGCGAGTGCGCTTGCGGGAGGTCTGGCGCACGCTTCCCCCAAAGCTCTGAGCGGCTGTGCCAGAGGCACCGAGGGCAGCAGTGGCTGAGCTGGTGCTGGCCTGTGTGCCCAAGGTGGCCTGTGTGGTGGTGCTGCCCGGGGCTGGCTGGCCCGGAGTAGAGGTTGGAGCCTGGGCTGGGGCCGCAGCTGCCTGTTTTCCACCTCTGGAGTCTGGTGGAGCCCCTGAGGAAAGAGCGTAGGCAGGTGGGGTCATGTCCATAGGGGTCGGGTCCATACTGCTCATGTCCACCGGGGTCGTGTCCATTGGGGTGATGTCTGTGTCGGAAGCCGGTTTGGGAGCCAAGCCTGTGGATGTGCAGGCTGAGGGGCCGGCACTGCCTGCAGAGGTGACTGGCAGGCTGGGGATCCAAGGGGTTCTAGGAGAACAGACAGGAGCCGTCCCTGTCCCTGCGGCAGGCTGCTGGGAAGACCGCACAGGCTCTGGAGCCCCGCGGCCCGAGATGGCCTCTGGGTCACCCGACAGAGCCCTGCTGATGCGCCGCCAGAGTGCCCTTTTCTCCTCATCGATGTCTTCGGTCGTCACTCTGTAACCCAGCTGAGGCGCAGGTGGCAGCCTCAGAGGGTCCCCTCGCCTGTGTGGCAGCAGAGGAAACTTCCTCTTTCGGGGCCTGTCACAGGAGGGTGAGCGGTTCCTTGGGGATGGTCTGTGAGGGCGGGTGTCCCCTGGGCCACTGTCAGGCTGGCTCTGCCTCTGAGATGTGAGGCCACTGGAGGAGGGAGCCTGAGGGCCCTGCTGGCTCACTGTCTTTGGGGCCCTCTGGGACAGCCTGGCGTGGCAAGTGGCAGGCTGCCTCCTCTTCTCCACTGGCGGGAAGCCTCGAGTGGAGCTGTAGGAACTGGTGATTGCGTTCCTTCGGCAGCCGGAGCTCCTTACAGAGGCCTGGGGTTGCTGGTGACATCTGTCTTCTGGGCCCCTTTCCTGATGGGCCTCCCTCTCTACCACTCTGGGGTGCTCCTCCTCTTCAGGCACCACTCTCCTTTGTCCACAGGCCCTCTGATGGCATCGCCTGCAGAACGAGGTAAGGATCCCCAGGAAAAGGCACAGGGCCCAGGGGATCCTCACACAGAGTCTTAGGAATGCTGCAACAGGCCATGCCCGCCAAATCCACAGATAATTACGGCAACAAGGAGGAGAATGGACAACTGGGTGCCGCTGGGGGACCAACTGGTGGGCGAAGTGAGCACCATGCTGGCCCCCCGGTACCCGGGGTCGGGGATGGGGGCAGAGTCTGCCCAGGTAAGTGCCCATTGGGCGCTTCGGGGAGGTGTGTCCTCGAACCAATAGCCACGTATCAGTTAGCTCCTTCAATAGCTAACAACACTGTTGAAAGCCAAGAGCTGACTGTTGGGCCTGTTGCTAGGATACACTCAGAACTCTCAGTTGGGGGGCGGGGGATGGGCGCGAGGAAGGAGTGTGCTTGCCAAGGTTCTGGAGTGGGGGGAGCACCCAGAGGACCCTCGAGGACCCTTAGGTGCTTGTGGATCTCCAGCGGAGGCAGGGGCAGGAAAAAGCCGCCAAACTTCCGCTCCTCGGGACTTCCTGGAGCCTCAGAGGCCTGATGGTGACCTTGTTCTCCCCACTCCCACCATGGCCGCTTCTTCTCAGTGCCTGCCCCTGCAGCACCGCTTCTACCTGGTGGTGCTTGGCATTCTGCAAGGCCAGGAGGTTGGATCCCTGGGACTGCAGGCCAGTCTGCAGGGCCCCTCCTGACACATGAGAGAGATGACTGTGCCCTCACAGTCACCGTTTAACGGGGTGAAGCCCTTGCAACCAGCGAAGCTGATGCCTATCCTTCCCCCCACCCCTGTCTTCCACTCCATGGTAAGTGTCAGCTCTTCTTCCTCAGTGCCAGAACGCTCCATCAGTAGGTTATTGGTCTTGGTGGAGGGCACAGAAGCCATGGCCTCCTCCTCCCCCTCCCCTTCCTCCTCCTCAGTCATCCTCCTCCTCCTGAGCCCAGGAGCCCAGGGTGAGTGCAGGCATTTTACCAGCCCCCAGGCCCTGGTAGACCCTTTCTCTCTGGCTTTGTCCCCTGCAGCAGGGCCACCACAGCCTCAAGCTGGGCTGCTTGGAGAGCTCACAGTGCTTCTAGTAGGGGGGCATGACCCTGAGTCTGAGCCCCTGCTTCTCTGCAAGCAGGGGTCAGAAACATAAATTGGTTGTTACAATATGATCATGGTGATGTAAAATACGACATAGGGAATATAGTCGATACTATTGTAATAACTGTATGGTGTCAGATGGATACTATTGAATAGGTTTATGGAGGTGATCACTCCGCAAATTATATAAACGTCTAATCACTCTGTCAGACACCTGGAATGTAATGGCATTCTTTTTCTTTTAAAAGAAACTATTGTGCTTAATAAAACTAAGAAATTAAATGTGATTTATATTTTCTTTCTGAAGAAGACTAATTCACGATTCAATAAATATTTATCTAGGTTCTTTTAGGTTCTAGGTACCCTACACAACAACGAATGAAGACAGACTATTTCCGACCACCTGGAAATCACTAGGTAGCCTGAGAGACTCTTAGTACAATGGGATAAATGCTATGAGAGGAAAAGTTTAAAATACCTTAGAGGAGTATAGAAAGGAACATGATCTCAACAAAGTAAGTTCCAGAGAAAACGTGAGATCCGGAAGAAGAGAAGTGGTCCAGCAGGAGAGGAGGAAAGGACAGTGTTCCAGGCATCAGTGATACTACCTGAGCTGCTGGAACAAGAAAGAACTTGGAGAACTTAATGAGAGAAGTTCAGTAGGGCTGAACCACAGAGACGTAGAGCAGCGAGGATGCTGGGGATGAAGTTATTTAACACAGAATTGGCAGGATTAGTAATGAGATGAGACGAGTGAGAGAGATGTCTGGCTTGGGCAAGGGCATGCCGTTCAGGAAGAGTAGAGAACAGAGAAGCAGGCTGGGGGAAGGGAATGAAGAGGATCAGTTTCCCTTCAGCCAGTTGAGTGTGAGACTCACATGGGACATGCGAGTGAAGGCAGTGAGACCTACAGACATCAGAAAAGGTAAGCCACCTCATCTGATAGAAATCTACGTTTACTTTCCTTTTCAATGATAGAATTTTACATGTAAAGCTCACATTTTCAATGAAGACAGTGAAGATATTGGTGCTCTCCACAGACATAAAGCTGGCTGATTTGCCTCTGAGGGTTTGTAGCATCAGTGTGGAGGCACAAATGGTAAACGTGATAAATGTCTTGGCCGTGTTCAGGATAATGACGTGTCAGGTTATCACAGGCAGTGGCTATGAAACTTGGTAGATACTAAAATTGGTTTTAATACTGCTTTAAATTACATAATACTTAAAGTTAAATGTATATTGGTAACTGTGTATTATTTATACCTGTATTTTCCAAATTAATAAAAGGAGATCTAGAGAATTTGCAAAGTTGCTGTGAGAATTTTTGTTCCAGGACCTTCATTACAAAGGCCTAAGGAAAATTCATATAAGCATATAGTGGATTAGGTACATGACCAATTTATAATCTAGTAGGACCACAGAATGGGCATCCCTATATGTTTGTAATTCTGTTATTTCAAAGAGATTTGCAGCTGCTGTTAGCCGATAGAAAAGAACACACATAAAACATGAACAGAGCAAAGTGAAGCCTTAATGCCATCACGGTCGTGTCAAATTAAAGTTGCACCAGTGAAAGTCAGAAGCCGAGAAACCACGACCTACGCCAAAGTCACTAGTCCAGGCTGGGAAGGCAACTTAGGTGAAGCACACATCACATTAAATCGGTACTTTTCCTGTAACTGTATTGGTCTTAAAATGTAATAAGTGAATTTGCACCTAGTTTGATGTTTGCACATAAAATATGTGAATACAATATATTAAAAACAATTAGTTAACACTACAGGTCTATGAATGTTTCTTTTTTTCAAATTTAAGTTTGAAAACCTGACCTATAATGAGCCCTCAGCTCTGCACACACATGCAATGTGTACCCAGTCCCTGGTGGCATTTCTCCTGCTGTGGGCTCTTAGCATGGGAAACATTATACTTATAGAGCATGGAGGGAAAATTAGGTTACAAAAGTAAATAAAGTATAATCCAATTTTTGATATAAAAAAACTGGAGGGATACATAGCAAATGATACTTGTAATTATTCTAGATCACAGGACTATGGGTAATTTTTAAGTTTATGTTATTTTTTCTATGCTTTCCACAATAAACATGATTTTTAATTGAAAGGTTGCTTTTAAAAAGTGAGTCGGTCAGAGCTTTAATATGAAAATTCCATCATATCTCCAACACAGCACCTGTAATAATTGGCTGCACATCTGTCTGCTTTTTCCTTTGCTAGAATATGGGGTGTGTCTTGTTCACACATATGTTGCCAGTGCCAAGCACAGTGCTTGACACATACTCCGTGCTCGATGAGTTGCTCCAGGACTGATAGTCAAATTTACCGAGGGAACAGTATCCATCAAGTATGATCTCATTGAAAGCTTCCTACAATTGTTATCCCCATTCTATAGGTGAAGAAACTCATGTCTAGAGGTTCTGGAATTAAGCCTACAAAGCAACTTGATGAGATTCAAACAAATCTCTCTTCCCCAGAACTGAGACATTAACAGTATAAATGTGAGAAATTTAACAGAATACCTGAGTCCAAACTTGCAGGGGGTGTGAATCAGTTCTTTTGTTACAAGTGTCCAACCAGTTAGTGAAAAATCCCTGAATGTGTGTGGAAAGTAGATTTCTCCATGATTCATCTGTATCTTGGAGGAAAGTACCATGAGTCATGTATGGAAGCAAGTCTGACAAAGTCAGCTTTCACTGCAATGCACGAACACATTCAGTCAATGGTGTAAGTTAAAATAATATATTAAAAATTTCATTCCAACAAAATAAAAACCATCCACAATACGGGAGAACATATTCGCCAATACTTCTGATAAGGGGTTAATATCCAAAGTTTATAAAGAACTTACAAAACTCCACAGCAAAAAACAACCAACCCAATTATAAATTGGGCAAAGGATCTGAATAGACACTTCTCCAAAGAGGACATACAGATGGCCAGTAGACATATGAAAAGTTACTCAACATCACTAATCATCAGAGAAATGCAAACTAGAACCACAATGAGAGATCATCTCACACCTGTAAGAATGGCTCTAAGCCATAAGCCGACCATCAACAAGTGCTGGCAAGAATGTGGAGAGAGGGGAACCCTTTAGCGCTGTAGGTGGGAATGCAGACTGGTGCAACCACTGTGGAGGTCAGTATGGAGATACCTGAAAAAATTAAAAATGGACCCTCCTTTGGACCCAGCGATCCCACTTCTAGAACCCAAAACACTAATTCAAAAGAACATAAGCACCCCATGTTCATTTCAGTGTTCTCTACAATCACCAAGATATGGGAGCAGCCCAAGTGTCCATCAAGAGATGAGTGGATAAATCAACTATGGAACATTTACACAATGGAATACTATTCGGCCAGAAAAAGAAGAAGAAAGTTTTACTGTTTGTGTCAGTGTGGATGGACCTGGAGAACATTATGCTCAGTGAAATAAGCCAGTCAGAGAAAGACAACTATGATATGATTTCACTCACATGTGGAATCTAACGAAGAAACTGAACTAATAAGAAACATGGGGACAGACTCATAGACGCAGAGCAGGATGACAGCTAGAGATGGGGGGAGGGGTTGCATGGTGAAGGAATTGAGCAAAAAGGCAAAAAGACTCATGGACACGGATAACAGTGTGGTGATTGCAGGGGATGTAAGGGGACTGAAGGGTAATGGAAAAAAGTACAATAAAGATTAAAAAATAATTTAATAAATAAATAAATAATGAATAACTTTCATTCCATGTGAATGGCCTATGAGCTTTGATTAAATTGATAGGTGAATACACCATAAACTCAATGTACTGTTAAAAACATACAAAGACCGTCTGTATCAGATAGTAGTTTTCAAGAAAAAATTCCAACTAACCTACAATATCTGTACAAAACTGTGTGGTTAGTTATAATGTTAATTGTTCAATTCCAGTGTAGGCATTTTGCATATAATTAAACAGAATAGTACTAACAAGTGAAATTATATCACTGTTGTAAACAAAATTAATTTACTAATCTCACTTTTAAAATGTATTTTAAATTATATCTGGCACAGTTTGGAAGAGATTTTCAATAGGAAGTTTGCACTCCTCAAGGACTTCATTTTTGACACAGTAATTTGCTATTGGGTTTTGTAAAAAGGTACACAGAGATAGGAGTTTGACTTACAATTGAGAGGCCTAGGTGACAGGTACAATCTGTTGCTCTCATGTTTTTGTATGAAGTAAAATACCATTACAGGTTTAGAGCCCCTCAGGTCTACAGAGGACTGTTGACCAAGGCATTCCCACAACAGCTGGTCATGGAAGGCCGTGCTGAGGAAATGTCATCAGTTGACCTGAATGATCAGAAATCAGCTGGAAGATGATTAGGGATAAAACATACCATTAAATCTGCAATGAAAACCTGGCAGGTAGACACAACTGCCAATCACTTATCCCCCCAGAAAAAGGAGGGAGTATTTGGAAGGAAACAGATGCAAAACACCTATTGATCACCTATTGATAGTAGACAGATGCTTAGTTGTGGGAAAAAGTTCTTTGAACCCACATCCCCCAAATGGTGATGAGGTGCTCTAATATACCAAAAATCAAAAACTCAACAGACAGATAAATGAGAAAGGGGCAAAGAAATAGAGCAAAGGTAATCTCATAACCCCAAGCTAACAGTATTCTAATATCTACTGTGATTTTGTTTTGCACAGAATAAATGGGTAAAAGTAAACTGTCTTACCAGTTGAAGAGTATTTGAATTATGTAATTTCTGCTCTAGACTAACTTGAAAAGTATGAAGAGTCTAGCAGAAAAAAGTGGCCCACCTAAATTTGACAAAGGCCCTGAATATCCCACTTTGTATCCCCCTATCTTAATGGTCTATGTGGAAGCACCTGGCAATTTTCTTATTATCTACTTGTCTAGTCTACTCTCACCAGAATTTCTCATGGACCTTGTCTAGTATATTCATTATTATGTCAAATGTCTGGTACATTATAGGGTGTCAGTAATTTCACACTCTAATCAAAATACAACAATTTTCATTAAAATACTTGAGACTGAAAGGAAAGTATGGCAACTTACAAGAGAAGCTTTAAAGTTATTGGAAAAGTTTCTTTATGTGAAGTATCATTCTCTTTGAATGTCAGATTAAGTATCTGCTCTCATAAATAAAGTATCATTAAGTACTCACCAATCTTCTACCAGTGTATTATTATTCAGGTAGGTCAGCATTATGAGGGTCCTCTGAAGTCTTTTACTTGAAACACCTGGAAGGCCTAGGGGTAAGATGTAGCTTTATGAGGATGTGTAGTTACCTTAGATAAATCTCCAGGGCCCACTTCTCCCAAGCACCTTGTAAAAGCCTCTACATGTAGAATTTATATTTCAGTAGAGTTGCAACCAGGTGATCATACAAAGAACAGAAATTTCTTACTTTCCAAAATATAATGCCATTCTGTCATCATTTCAGAGTTGTGTTTCTCAAATATGTTTCATAAATTGAAGGAGCTACAGAATATTGTATCATTTCCCTTATAAATCATCCACCTGGGCAATACTTTCCCCTATATTTTTTACTCAAGGGATATATTATTTAGTAAAAGAATATAGATAAGAAGGGTAAACGTTTAAACATAGCTACAGCATAAGAGTATCAACAGTCTTTAAAAACTATAATTTTAAAGGTGTTATGTACATAAGGACCACAAGCCTTAAACACTCACTTCAGCAAAATCTCACACATACACAAATGCACACAGGTGCACACATGTACTGTATTTCCCATGTGTGTTGTCACTACCCAGATGAAAACAGAACATTTTCTGCATGCCAACGACTCCCTCATGCTCTTTCCCAGTCATGGTGGAATTGATTAAAATATGCCCACAAATTCCGTGATAGTTAGCCCTCCTTTCAAAGGTGAAGCCCACGTACCCCTCTCGTAAGTGTGGGCTGTCATTACTGACTCCCTTCCAACAAAGAGAACATGTACAGATCTTTAACCTCCTGGTTAAATTTATCTGCGAGTCTTTAATTCTTAGATGCTATTACAAATTAAACTGTAAATGAAATGCAGTTTCCTCTGTGGACTGTTCACTGCTGGTTTACAGAATCACGACTGAATTTTGTGTCTTCATCTTCTATCCTGCAATGTTACCACATTCATGTATTTGCTCTATTCAGGTAGCTTCCTTATAGATTCCCAGGGATTTTCTCTCTATATATAATTATGTCACCAGTGAATAGAGAGGATTTTGCATCTCCCTTTGCAATTTGAATAATTCTTATCTTGTTTTCTTGTTCAATTTTTCTGGCTCAAATTCAGATATAGGGTTGAATAGCAGTGGCCAAAGTGGGCAAACAAATCATGTTTCTGATTTAGGGGAGAAAACTTTCAATTTCTTACCACTAAGTATGGTGTAAGTCATGGGTACAAAGTTTTCATCTACACAGGAAAGCCACTAAGGGTTCTTGTAGCAAATGCAGTTTGTCCCCAGAACCATTAGTACTTGGCACAAAGGGGTCCATTTGTTGGATGAAGAAAACTTCTAGTGTATCACAGGTTGTGCTTCTTGGTCTGGGCCTAAATGCACAGTGTGTTCTACTTGTGAAAATTCTTGAAGTTCTATACACGTGATCTATACACTTTCCTGATGTAAGATCTATTGCAATAAACAATTTACAAAAGAAAATATCCTACAATTAGACTCCCAAAGAGAAGAAAGACTCCACTGAGAGGCAGTAAGGTCTGTAAAGCAGGTTTTATTCTTTCATTTTTCTTATTTGAAACATGCTGTCATGTCACCTTTAAGCTGATTTCCATGTGACTTTTCCCTTCTGTCATCACCAGACCTAAACACCTACACTAGTCATGATATTGGCTCTTCAGCTTACATTAGGCTGCCCCAAGTGGTGACAGTAAAGAACTCGAACAGTTTTAATATTTGACTTTAATCCAGCACTTCAAGTCCTCAATGCTTATTTCTGTGATATGAAAGTATATAAAGTACCCGTCATTTATAATATATACCAGAATTCAACTTATTTTCAACTTTCCCATAAACAGGTATATCTGATTTTCCTAAATATTTACCAGGCATCATCTTTAAATGGAAAGTTATGCACATGAATAAGTTAGTAACTTTTTTCTTTATAGGATATATGCATATATGTATATGAATATCTAAGAATGAAAAATATGAAAAAGGGTAGCTTTCAGATATGTGAACTAAATAGAAATATTGTGTAGCTAGCATCTCACATTTGTCCAATATCCCAAAGGATAAACGTTTACTGACTTGGAAAATATTACGAAAGGACCACTCAAACAAAATACTCAGAGCTCACAGTCACTCAGCCAAAGAGTTTACCTACAACTTCCCTTTTGCAAGGTGAGATGACTCTATCTTGGATAACGGCCACCAGCTGACTGCGAGCGTCACCATTGTGCCATCTTGTGGGTCATCTAGGAGCAGTTTTGAAAACATTAAATGATAATGAAACCAAACTTTTCTTCACAATATGCTTACATATTAAAATTAACTGACCAGAACTGATATAAAATCATCTGAAAAGGTTTTAAATCATGAGCACTCAAAAATACTAAGTGATATCTAGCATATCCTCGAACCAGAATGCTTTAAAATTAGAAATCAATTGCAAGAGGAAGTGGAAAGAACACAAATATGTGGAGAGTAAACAACGAGCTACTAAAAACCAGCTGGGTCAAAGAAGACATAAAAAGTGAGGTCAAAATATGTATAAAAACAAAAGAGAATGCCAATGTATCATATCAAAACTTCGATTTAAAAACAATGTTTTTGAAAATGGCCACAATGGGCCTGTTTATTTTTTTAAATTCTTGTTTATTCTACTACAGTTATCCCATTTTTTTCCTTTTCCCCTCCTACCTCCAGCCCACCCTGCCACCCCACAGTCGATCCCCACACTGTCGTCCCTGTTCATGGGTCACTCAGACATGTCCTTTGACTAATCCCTTCCCTTTCTCTCCACCACTCTCCCTCCCCGCTTTCCTCTGGCAATTGTCAGTGTGTTCCCTGTTTCGATGTCCCTGGACCTGTTTTTCTTGTTACTTTATTTTGTTCATTAGATTCCTCTTAGAAGTGAGATCATATCAAAAATTTGGGGCGAAAGTGGTAGTAAGAGAGAAGTTTGTATAATTATAGGCTTATATCAAGAAATGAGAAACCCCAAGTAAATAACCTAATATAGTGCCTTAAAGAACTACAAAAAGGAAACCAAAAGGAGCCCTAAGTCAGCAAAATAAAGGAAATATAACAAGTAGAGGACCCCTGGCTGAGTGGCTGGGTAGGTAGGAGTGTTGTCCTGTACAGCAAAGGGTCATGAGTTTGATTCCCAGTCAGGGTACATACCTCGGTTGTGGGTACAATCTGCAGATAGGACACATAAGGGAGGCAACAAGTCAATGTTTTTTTCTCTCACGTCGATGTTTCTCCCTCTTCCTGTGTCTCCCTCTCTCTCTTTCTCTCTCTCTCTCTTCAATCAATAGGCATACCCTCAGGTAAGGATTGGGACAAAAAACAAAGAATAAAAATTAGACTAGAATTAAATGATATAGAGAACAAAAAGACTATTCAAAAAATTAAGACAACAAAGAGCTGGTTCTTTGAAGAGACCAATAAAATTGACAAAGCTCTGGCAACACTCACTAAAGAAAAGAGGGAAAAGGTCAAGCAAAATCAGAAATGAGAAAGAAGTTACCACAGACAGCACAAGAACACAAAGGATCCTACAGGGACACTATGAGAGACTCTACGACACCAAACTCAATAACTAGAAGAAATGTGTCAGTTCCTAGAAATGTGTAACCTCCCTGGACTGAACCACAAAGAACTGGAAAATCCAAATAGACCCATTAACAGTGAGGAAACTGAGACAACCGTCAAGAACTTCCCCAAAAGTTGAAAGTCCAGAACCAGATGGCTTCACTAGTGAATTAAACCAAGCACCCAGAGAAGACTGGATACCTATTCTTCTCCAACTCTTCCAAAAATGTGAAGAAAAGGCAATACTCTCTAACACATTTTGTCAGTCCAACATAACTCTACTCCAACATAAACATGGGAAGAGTAACACACAAAAAAGACAACTATAGACCCGTATCTCTGATGAATAAGGATGCAAAATACCAGCAAATGAAATACAAGGATACATTAAAAAGATAACATTCATAAGCACACGGAACAAGAAGTGGGGCTCATTCCAGGGCTACAAGGACACTTCCAACCTATCCAAATAACTATGTGATATTCCAAACTGACCAGCAAAATAAAGGATAACAATCATATGATCATATCAATAGGTGGAGAAAAGCATCTGACAGGACACAACATCCATTTATTATGAAAACACCGGGTGACAAGGAAAGCACACAACCTAATAAAAGCCTATATGACAAACCCTCAGCGAATATCCTACTCAATTTTGAAAAGGTGAAGCTTTTCCTCTGAGCTCAGGGACAAGACAGGGATGTCCACCCTCACCACTAGTATTCAACACAGTACTACTGGAGTCCTAGCCAGAGCACTCAGGCAAGAGACAGAAATAAAAGGCATCCAAACTGGGATGTAAAAGTGTACTTATCCTTTTTGTAGATGATATGATTCTTCATGTAGAAACTGTAGAGACCCCGTCAAAAAACTGTTGGAAACAATAAAACAATATAGTAAAGTGGCAAGATAAGTGTACAAAAACCCATTGCATCCTTCGTCTTTGTTAGCTGGAACCTGGGCAGGCCTCCCAGTTAGGGGCGGCAAAAAGAAGAAGCGAGAAGGCGACCACCTTGGCTCGTGCTCAGCTCCCACGAGGAAAAGCTGTGCGTGGTATATCTCACTGGCATTCACAGTGTTAGGCGGGTCAGAAGAAGGCAGCCATGGAGGAGATCCAGCAGTGACTCAAGCAACAAAAAAGAAGCTCTGAGACAAGGGCCAGCAGGAGTACTTGCAGAGGCCTAGAGTGAGAGACAGAAGTTGTTTGAGGAGGGGAGGACCTGGACCAGCTGGTGACAGCAAAGTCAGAGTCCATGCAGTGCGACCACCCCAACCACACAGTCACCGTGACCACCATCAGCGACCTGGACCGCCCCTTCTCAGCAATGTGTTGGGTGGGTTTGAGGAGGAAGTGGCATCACAGAGAAGCTGACCAAAGCCTTCCTCAGGAAGTCCATGACCCCTGCTAGCCCAGGGGATCTCCTCTCTCAGGGCATATGCATCTGTGCCACACACAGTAGCAAAGAGTCAAGAGGAATCATCTCCAACAGGCCCAGGACTCCACTGAGAAGGCCCGAATGCTACTCACCAGCAAGACCCAGCACTGCCTGCTGAGCAGTGAAGCCCCACACAGCACGCAGCAGAGAGTGAGCCCGAGAGCCAGGCCAGGCCCCAGCCCAGGCTGCCAGGGTCTGCCCTGTCTCCATTTGGCTGTCCCCCAATACCAGCCTGCATAGAAGCCTGGGGCTTTTACCTCAGAAGTAATGGGGTATCTGATGGAATATTCCTTAGCCATAAGAAACGATAAAATACTGCCAGGGATGGGTCTTAAAAATCATGACGCTAAGAGAAATAAGCTAGACAAAAAATGTCAAGAACCATATTATTTCATTGATATGTGGGATATAAAACTGACAGCAACTAGTAAGCAAGACAAAAAACAAACGAAAACTCATAGACACAGACAACACTATGGTAGTTACCAGTGGGAAAGGGTATTGGGGGGCATGGTTAGGTAAGGGTAGGGGAGGCCAAGGATATAGTGACAGAAGATTGGTCTTGGGGTGGTAGGCACACAATGCAATATACACATGACGTGCCATTGAATTGTACGCTTGAAACCTATATAATTTTATTAACTAATGACACCACAATAGATATAATAAAATCATAAAATATAAGATGAAGGAAATGTACTTGAAATTGCCTATAATAAAATCATGTAAAATTGATTGTAACATTTAGCAGATAGAGAGAGATAAATGGCTTAGGTTGCACAGAAAGTTAATATCTTAGGAAAATCACAAACAGAAAAAGAAATCATTCAACACTGTGCTAGAAAATGCTTGGGAGCATGCTTTTCTTTCTCAACCTCTAGCATTCAGTCTAGACCAGCATTGGGAATAGAATTTTCTGCAATGATAAACATAGTCTGTAATCTGCACTGTCCAATGACAGCCACTTAGCTGTATGTTGCTACTGAGATCTTGACATGTGCTAGTACGATGGAGACAGCAAATTTTACATTCTGTTACGTTTTCATTCGTTCACATTGAAGTAGCTACAAAGAGCTACTGGCTGTATCAAACAAGGCAGGTCTCGACCTATAAACTACTCAAACAAATGAGAATAAACAAGAGTGTTTCATATGTTTATACATGTAGATCTCAAAACAGATGCACTAGAAACCCTGAATTCAGATGGTTGAGACCAAAATAAGTCTTAAATAGTACTTAGCATAAAAAGACCATGATAGCAATGTGAAATTAAAGAGCACACAGGACGTCCAAAATCAACACAGAAGTAGGAAGAGATTGCCCCAAGGACAATAGCATAATAACCCAAACTCTAATGAACATAAAATGCTTTCTTAGGTTAAAGAAAGCTGGAAACATGCATACACATGTAAATGTATGGACATACACATAACGCACATACTTCAACGATATTTAAAATGAAGCAGATTACTTTTCTCTAAGTAAGTTGGAAAGAAGCAAAAACAGAAAGAAGGAAGGTGGACCAGTAGGCAGACACAGATTACCTTGTGTGCCTGGCTCTAAGGAATTCATGTTCCTTTCTCAGGCAGCAGGAAGTTAACACTTTTTAAACAGTAGAATAAAGTGACCATGCTTGGTTTGGAGAAACCATTCTGGCAGACGTGTAGGATGGATAAAGTGGGAGTAGTGGAAGGTGAGGAGACCTTGAGGAAGACTTGTGTTGTTAGAGGAGAAAGGATGAGGGCCTGAAGTAAATGATGAGAGTCTAAGTTCATGGCAATTAAGCCCAGAGCATGAATTTATAAAAAGATTACTTTGGAAAGGAATGGGTACAAATGATCCGCCTCATTAAAATTAGTACCCTGAACCCTGGCCAGTATGGCTCAGTTGGTTAAGCGCTGTCCCCCAAAGCCAAAGGTCACGGGTTTGATTCCCGGTCAGGGCACAGGCAGAGGTTGCAGGTTCAGTCCCTGGTTCTGGGCGTGTGCAAGGCCAACCCATTGATCTCTCTCTTTCACAACATGTTTCTTTCCCTCTCTATCTCCATTCCTTCCCCTCTCTCTAAAAAGCAATTAAAATTAACCAAACCTTAAAAATAAATAAATAAAATAAAGTGAAATAAGTACCCTGAGATGCTCTCATCAGCTCCATCCTCCGATCTTTGTGTTCTTGGGGTTGTCTTTGAAGATCCTCCTGTCCTTCAAGCCCTGTCAATGGAAGTGCGTCAGAAACACTTACTGACAGAAAATGGTTAATTTTCTAAAAGAGAAATTAGTTAAAAATGGAATTACTTCTGACATTTATTGGTTCGGTCTATGAGCTAAACTTGAAAAGATCTGTAAGATCCTTTGATAAACACTGATTCGTCTCACTAACACTGCCAAATAAATTAGAAGTGGATGGTTTCTTCTGTTTCAATCATACATTGTATCACCTCTTTAATATTTAAATTCAGCCCTGGTTGGTATAGCTCAGTGGGCTGGGCGTGGGCTGTGAACCAAAGGGTTGCTGGTTCAATTCCTCCCAGTCAGGGCACAAATCAGGGTTGTGGGCCTGGTCCCCAGTGGGAGGCAACCACACACTGATATATCCCTCCCTCTCTTTCTCCCTCCCTTCCCCTCTCTCTAAAGAGTAAATAAATAAAACCTTTAAAAAATATTTAAATTCAAATGTTTATTAAGAAACTTTGATATTTATACTTTTACTGCAATGCAAGAAATTATATTATGACTCAGTTTCTTTTTTTTTAAATTTTTATTGTTATTCAATTACAGTTAAGACTCAGTTTCTTATTTAGGAGGGTTGAACTCATGTTGTCTTTTCATCACAATTTTTGAAAAGATTTTATTTGTTTTTTGACAGAGGGAAATGGAGGGAGAGGGGGAAGGAAACATCTATGCGGGAGAGAAACTGATTGCTGTTTCTTGTATGGGGCCTGACTGGGGACAGGTCCTGCCACCCAGGCACGTGCCCTCTCCTGCAATGGAACTGGCAACCTTTCCCTTTGTGGGATGGCACCCAGTCAACTGAGCCACACCAGTCAGGGCTCTCTTCATCTTAATAAAAAACACCCAATATTCATTCTTTCACATTCAGAGTACAAGAGGTTTGCCAACAGTACTAGTGCTTGTCTTTTCTGACCTGAAATAGTAAGATGATGGAATAATTATTACCTCTGAAAGTGAAAAAAGTCCTCTACTGCAATTGATTTTCTGCTGAGTAACATATAATCCCTAAAGACAGAACAATGAGGAAGAGAATCTAAAAGTTTAATTGTGATCTTGAGGTCTCCATTATCCTTGTTACCTATCACTAAACATTTCAATAAGTCCAATGCCTAAACACAATTTTAAAAGAAAAAAGCAAAAAGAGAAAAATACCTTAACCATAATTTAAAGTAAAATAACCAAGCACGTTGTAATAAATGATAACAACTCTGCTAACCAAATTCAGATACAATATTCCAATTTCTTGTAAGGTACCAAGCTATTACTGTTTCTGTGCTTTCAAATAATTCAAAAAAACTGTTACAGTTCTTCTACAGGATGGGCACTGAGCTGTAAAAATGCCAATATTACTGAGACATATAGTTTAAGTACTGTCTCAACACCATCATAGTATCATACTGGTACGCACTGCTATCCCCACTTTTGACTACCTCTGCACTTGACCAAAAAAGACAGGAGCTATCAGGTTATTTATCAGATCAAAATTACGAGGTGTTCAGGAATTAAATGTTTACAATGATTAAGTTATTGAGAAAGATTTTGTATCACTTTTCACAATTGACAAAAAATATTTTCACAATTATGAATTAGACCGATGACACATAGAACACTCAGCTCTTCCCAAGAACACTGTACACAAGTATTTCAAATATCATTTTCAAGATGAGTTCCAAAATCACCTGTTCCTGAACCTCCACCTGATCATCCACAAGGGGTGTAAATGTGCCAACAATAACATGAAAGCAATATTCTAAAGTCAGTTACTTTAGAAAACATTACTTTAGTAACATCCTCACAGTAAGTGTTTGCACCCTGAAAGGTTATGGGTTTGAATCTTGGTCAGGGCACATACCTAGGTTCTGAGTTCATTCCCAGGTCACAGCACAAACAGGATGTCCACCAATCCATGCCTCGTTCTCTCGACCTTCCTCTCTCTCTCTAAAAATCAATTAAAAAATATCATCAAGTGAGGATAGAAAAAGAAAGAAAAAGAGTTGAAGAGCACTACAAACACTGAAAATTAATTAACTCAAATATTTCTCAAACTCTTCCAAAATAGAATAGAATGGGACTCCTCTTACTCATTTCATGAGAATAACATTTCTCTTACACAAAGTACAGCTAGAGATACAAAATTATAATACCCAAAACCCTTTATGAATATAGATGAAAATCTTCTCAAGAAAATAGTAATAAACTCAATCTGAAGCATAGAAAAAGGATTACAAACCATGAGCAGGTTGGATTTATCCCACCAATGCAAGAAGAGGTCAATAGAAGAAAATCACTCTATATAATAGATATTAATGAAATGAACTTAATTATTGATTACCTCAATAAATACAGAAAAGGCACTTAACAAAATCTGACACCCTTTCATGATGAAAACACAGAAAAACATGAATAGACAGGAACTTCCTCAACATAATAAAGGGAACTGATGAAAACCGCACAGATAAACACGTGATTAATGTTGATGGACTGAAATGATTCCTACTGGGATTAGGAACAGAACAAGGATGTCCATTTTCATCACCACTATTCAATACTATGCTCAACCTCTAGCCAGAGCAATTAGACAAGAAAAGGAAATGAAAAGGCATCTAAATCTGAAAGGAAGAAGTAAACTATAGCAGAGGTGGCATGATTCCATGTATATATAATCTCCCAAAGGATCCACCATAAATTTACTGTGGTGGCAACAATGGACACAGTGAGCAAATTTGCAGGTCAGAAGATCAAAGAACAAAAAGCAGTTGTATTACTATACACCAGCGATGACCATCCATGAGGAAAATTAAAACTCAATTCCATTCTCAATAGCATCTAAAAGCACTAAATACTCAGAAATAAACTTAAGCAAGGATATGAAAGACTCGTATATTGAAAATTATAAACAATGGATGAAAGAAATTAAAAGTATCTAAATAAAGAGAATGACATCCTGTGTTCATGGATTAGAAGACAAATGACTGAAATGTTGGAATGAGTACATGTTGAATGCAATTTCAAGCAAATTTCAACACGTTTTTTACACACATAGAAGAGCTGATCATCAAATTCACATGGAATTGCAAGGAGCCCCAAAATAGCCAAAGCAAAGTTGAAAAAGGACAGATCAGAGGACTCACACTTTTGATGTGCCAAGATTATGTGAAAAAATTTTAAATGAAAACAATCAAATTAACTGCATTTTTAAAGTGAGATAAAGATCTGAAGATTCTGCCCCCAAAAATATATGGATGGTAATAAGCACATGAGAAAATCCTCACTAGTTCTTCAGAAACTACAACTTAATGCCCCAAATGAAACACCAATGTTTACCTATTCGAAAAGTTAGCATAAAAAACCATTTAGAAGTTCATCAGATCTTTCATGGCCTGTGAATAAACAAACTGGCATATATCCACACAATGGAATGCAACTAAACAATTGAAAGTAACACACTATTGCTCATGTGAACATGACTGTATCTTAAATAAACTATTCTCAGTTCTCCTAAAATATCAATTCTAATCAAGTAACTGTGCCCCTGATTCCCTGGGGGGCTCTGCAGCCCAGGCAGAAGTACCTGTGCAGCACTAAAGAGGGGAGGGGTCTGTCCAGCTGAGGGGGAGCTCCCGGGAGCAGGGGCCCTGCCCTAGCCACCAAACACAGGTGGCAGCTTTGACATCAGCACCTGTGAGACTGTACCTCCTGTTGGGTCTCTTCAAGTCACAGCTGTGTTACATAATGTGAGAGGGGCAAGTCAGCCATCCCACTGCTCCAGACCCTTACCGGTTCTGTGTCTCTCCTTTGTTTCTGCAGTTGACAGCTTCCTTCCATCCTGGAAAGACCACGAAGTTTCCTTCTTCATATTTGCCTGGACCACCCCTTCATCTCCAACTTCCTACTACAGACAGTACAACCTCTCAGACCCCAGTGAAAGAAGTAGATTTGAGGGTTTCAGCTCCCTCTTCACCAATCTCTGGCCACTGAACAAAGCCTGTGCTGTGACGGTGACTTGGGTCTCATGATTTTCTTTGCCGACACCTTGCAGAAAAAGTCCCTGCATTGGGCCTCAAACAAAGTTCTTTGTTCTTCAGTAAAAACTTGGTTGATGACCCAAAGGTTTTCTGGCAAAGAGATGGTGGGGCCCTAACTGCAAGGTTTTCTGGTAGAGACAGAGAGGAGACCCCCAGAGGAAGCTATTTAGGTGGGGTGGTGTCCATGGGGGTGACGTCTGTGCTGGAGGCAGGATTGGGAGCCAAGCCTGACGACTTGCTCGTTGACGGGACTGCACTGAGTGCCCAAGTCATTGGCAGGCTGGTGGTCCTCCCAGTGCTGGAGGTGCCCATAGCAGTGGCAGGGTAGCTGGGGGTGGTGGCTGGGACAGACACCCCACTGGATGCCGCGTTGGTGGTGGTGCCCAGCCCTCCGCTGGAAGGGTGGGCGCTGTGCTTGGGGGCACCTCCTAGGATGGGAGTTAAGGTGGGGGCAGTGGTGCCCCCAAGCACAGGGTTGTTCTGAGGGTTGGGGCCTGTGGTCACCACGAGGGTGCCCTGGCGAGTGCGCTTGCGGGAGGTCTGGCGCACGCTTCCCCCAAAGCTCTGAGTGGCTGTGCCAGAGGCACCGAGGGCAGCAGTGGCTGAGCTAGTGCTGGCCTGTGTGCCCAAGGTGGCCTGTGTGGTGGTGCTGCCCGGGGCTGGCTGGCCTCGAGTAGAGGTTGGGGCCTGGGCTGGGGCTGCAGCTGCCGGTTTTCCACCTCTGGAGTCCGGCGGAGCCCCTGAGGAAACAGCGTAGGCAGGTGGGGTCGTGTCCATAGGGGTCGGGTCCATACTGCTCATGTCCACCGGGGTCGTGTCCATTGGGGTGATGTCTGTGTCGGAAGCCGGTTTGGGAGCCAAGCCTGTGGATGTGCAGGCTGAGGGGCCGGCACTGCCTGCAGAGGTGACTGGCAGGCTGGGGAACCAAGGGGTTCTAGGAGAACAGACAGGAGCCGTCCCTGTCCCTGCGGCAGGCTGCTGGGAAGACCGCACAGGCTCTGGAGCCCCGCGGCCCGAGATGGCCTCTGGGTCACCCGACAGAGCCCTGCTGATGCGCCGCCAGAGTGCCCTTTTCTCCTCATCGATGTCTTCAGGCGTCACTCTGTAACCCAGCTGAGGCGCAGGTGGCAGCCTCAGAGGGTCCCCTCGCCTGTGTGGCAGCAGAGGAAACTTCCTCTTTCGGGGCCTGTCACAGGAGGGTGAGCGGTTCCTTGGGGATGGTCTGTGAGGGCGGGTGTCCCCTGAGCCACTGTCAGGCTGGCTCTGCCTCTGAGATGTGAGGCCACTGGAGGAGGGAGCCTGAGGGCCCTGCTGGCTCACTGTCTTTGGGGCCCTCTGGGACAGCCTGGCGTGGCAAGTGGCGGGCTGCCTCCTCTTCTCCACTGGTGGGAAGCCTCGAGTGGAGCTGTAGGAACTGGTGATTGCGTTCCTTCGGCAGCAGGAGCTCCTCACAGAGGCCTGGGGTTGCTGGTGGCATCTGTCTTCTGGACCCCTTTCCTGATGGGCCACCCTCTCTAGGACTCTGGGGTGCTCGTCCTCTTCAGGAATCACTCTCCTTTGTCCACAGGCCCTCTGATGGCATCGCCTGCAGAACGAGGTAAGGACCCCCAGGAAAAGGCACAGGGCCCAGGGGATCCTCACACAGAGCCTCAGGAATGCTACTACAGGCCATGCCCGCCAAATCCGCAGATAATTAGGGCAGCGTGGAGGTGCAGGGACAAATGGGTGCCTCTGGGGGACCAACTGGTGGGCGAAGCGAGCACCATGCTGGCCCCCCGGTACCCAGGGTCGGGGATGGGGGCAGAGTCTGCCCAGGTAAGTGCCCATTGGGCTCTTCAGGGAGGTTTGTCTTCAAACAAATAGCCGGATCTCAGAAGCTCCTTCAGTAGCCAAAGCACTGTTGAAAGCCAAGAGCTGACTGTTGGGCCTGTTGCTAGGATACATTCGGAACTCCAGTTGGCCGGGGTGGGGGTGGGGGGTAGTGGGGAATGGGCGCGAGGAAGGAGCGTGCTTGCCAAGGTTCTGGTGGTGAGGGCGCACCCAGAGCACCCTCGAGGACCCTTAGGTGCTCCTTGATCCTCATCTGAGGCAGGGGCAGGCGAAAGCCACCAAATATCCGCTCCCCAGGGCTGTAGTCTTCCTGGAGCCTCAGAGGCCTGATGGTGACCTTGTTCTCCCGACTCCCACCACTGCTGCTTCTGCTCTGTGCCTGCCCCTGCAGCACCGCTTCTACCTGGTGGGGCTTGACGGTTGGGAGGCCAGGAGTTTGGACCACTGGGACACCAGCCCGGCCTTCAGGAGCCCTCCTGACACACCTGAGAGATGACTGTGCCCTCATAGTCACCGTTTAAGGGGGTGAAGCCCTTGCAGACAGTGATGCTGAGGCCTACCCTTCCCCCCTACCCAGTCTTCCACTCCATGGTAAGTGTCAGCTCTTCTTCCTCAGTGCCAGAACGCTCCATCAGTAGGTTATTGGTCTTGGCGGAGGGCACGGAGGCCATGGCTTCCTCCCCTCTTCCCTCTCCTCTTCTTCAGATACTGCCTCCTCCTCTTCCTGAGCCCAGCAGCCCAGGGTGAGTGCGGGCATTTCGCCAGCCCCCAGGCCCTGCTGGACTCTTGCTCTCAGGCTTTGACCGCTGCAGCAGGGCCACCACAGCCTCAAGCTGGGCCACTTGGAGAGCTCACAGTGCTTCTAGTAAATGGGCGTGGCCTGGAGTCTGAGTCCCTGCTTCTCTGCAAGCAGGGGTCAGAAACATAAATTGGTTGTTACAATATCGTCATGGTGATGTAAAATATGGCATAGGGAGTATAGTCAATAATATTATAATAACTGTGTATGGTGTCAGATGGATACTATTGAATAGGTTTATGGAGGTGATCACTTTGTAAATTACATAAACATAGTCTAATCACTCTGTCAGACACCTGAAACTAGTATAATGGTATGTCGACTGTAATTTAAAAATCATTTTAAGTATTATCAAGAAAACTTAGGTATAGAAGTGCATATTTATTCAGCTGGTGCATTCAGATGAGGGGTTCTGAAACTTACACCTCAGTAAGTTCTTAGTCCCTCCACTGTGGTTCCCACTCTCCCCTGGATCCCACCTTGGATGCAGAATGTCCCACCATCAGAAGCCTGTGCCTGCCTCAGGTAGTATTTAGGGAATCTGGGCCTAGAAAGAAGTACAATGTGGCTGATGGGGAGGTGTCTTAATGTTATCTTGGGACTCTACCCAGGACTATATCTATGACAGGAGAGGGCTCTGCCTGACTCCCAGTGATGTTCAAAGTGTGGTCTCTGAGCTGTGTGTCTGTGAGCTGTTTGTTAACAATCCAGGACAGTATCAATCAGCCACTGAAATGACATATAGGTGTTGTTGAATCTCAGTGCTGAGCGGCTTGTGGAGGGAGCAGGTACCATGCACTCAGGACCCCATCTCAGCCCGTGATGTCCTCGGAAAATGACAGAGCTGGCCCTTCACCACAGACAGTTTGAGACACACTCATCTCTCAGTTGTTAGGATCCTTTGTGGGGCGGCTCCACCTGCAGGGCCCCTATGGGCGCCATGGATGAGAATAAGTCTACCAAGACATGATCTGCTTGGGGAGGAAAGGTGGCCAGTCTCTCAAAGGAGAAGGGCCAAGAGCCTTTTCCTCAATGGGCTTTTATTGGGTTCAATTTGCACAGGAATACAGGTAAAGCTCATCAATCATTGTCAGGCAGTAAGGATCAGACAATAGATAACAAAGAACTCTGAGGGCTTATTCTGAGTCAGGGTCAGTTAGCTAAAGGGCTATAAAACTTTGGGAAACAAACTCACTTCATGCTTGGACCCTTATCAGAAAACTGCGGGCATTCTTAGCAAAGCAGGTTTCACAGGGTTTTAAGTATTCTTTCTTAGGCCTGATCTTTTTAACGTATTGCTGGATGCCGTTTATCTATATTTTGTTGAGGATTTTAGCATTTATGTTCATCAGCGATATTGGCCTCAAGTTTTTTTTTCTTTGTTATGTCTTTATCTGGTTTTGGGATTAGGATGATGCTGGCTTCATAGAAAGAGTTTAAGCCTTTGCTGTGTCCCATGAGTTTTGGATTGTTTTGAGTTCATTTTTATTCATTTCTAGAAATTTTTTGATTTCTTCCTTAATCTCATTCTTAATCTCATTTTTCCTTAATCTCATTCTCATTCATGGTTTAATAGCATGCTATTCAATCTCCATTAGTTTGAGTGTTTTTGAGTTTTTCCCTTGAAGTTGGTTTCTAGTTTCAGTTCCTTGTGGTCAGAGAAAATGCTTGATATTATTTCAATTTTCTTGAAGTTGTTGAGGCTTGTTTTGTTTCCTATCATTTGGTCTATCTTTGAAAATATTCCATGTGTATTTGAAAATAATGTTTATTTTGCTTCTTTGGGATGAACGGCTCTATATATATCAGTTAAGTCCATTTGATCTAGGGCATTGTTCAATGCCACAATATCATTGTTGATATTTGGTTTGGAAGATCTGTCTATCTTTGACAGTGGGGTGTTAAAATCCCCTATTGCTGTCAATATCTTTCTTGAAGTCCTCCAAGATTTTCTTTATGTATTTGGGTGCTCCTATGTTGGGTGCATATACATTTACAATGTTTATGTCTTCTGGATGGATTCTTCCCTTGAGTATTATGAAGTGACATTCTGGGTCTCTTTTAATGGCCCTTCTTTTGTAGTCTATTTTGTCTGACATGAGTATTGCTACCACACCTTTTTTTCCTGTCCATTTTCTTGGAATATTTGTTTCCAGCCCTTCACTTTCAGTCTGTGTAGGTCTTTTGTCCTGAGCTGGGCCTTTTGTAGACAGCATATGTGTGGCTCATGCTTTCTTATCCATTCTGCTATTCTATGTCTTTTGATTGAGGCATTTAATCCATTTACACTTAATGTTATTATAGATAGGTACTGATTCATTGACATTTTTTTCGTACCTGTGTTTCTCTCTCTCTCTCTCTCTCGCTATTTTTCTTCTTGTTCTTAAAGCAGACCCTTTAGCATGTCTTGCAGAGCTGTTTTGGAGGAGGTATATTCTTTGAGGTTTCTTTTGTCCGGGAAGCTTCTTATTTGGCCTTCTATTTTAATTGAGAGGCTTGCAGGGTAAAGTAGTCTTGGTTGTAGGACTCTGGTTTTCATTACTTGGAATATGTCTTGCCATTCCCTCTGGCTTGGAGTGTTTCCATTGAGAAGTCAGCTGCTAGTCTCATCGGGGCTCCCTTGTATGTTACTTCATGTTTTTCCCTTGCTGCCTTTAGGATTCTCTCTTTGTCTTGGAATTTTGCCATTTTAATTATGATGTGTCTTGAAGTGGGTCTCTTTGGGTTTCTTTTTATTGGGACTGTCTGTGTTTCCTGGATTTGTGTTACTTTTTCTCTCATCAAATTAGGGAAGTTTTCCATCATTACTTTCTCAAACAGGTTTTCTATCCCTTGCTCTTCTTCTTCTCCTTCTGGTGTCCCTCTTATATGGATATTATTGCATTTCGTGTTGTCCTGCATTTCTCTCAACCCCTCTTTGTTCTTTCTGAGTCTGTTCCTTTTCTTGCTCTTTCTGGGTGTTCTTTCTACCTTGTCCTCCAGCTCGCTGATCTGATCCTTTGCTTCATCGAGCCTGCTTTTGATTCCTTCTACTGTGTTCTTCAGTTCAGAAATTGTATTTTTCATTTCTCCTTGGTCCTTGTTGATAGTTTCTATTTCCTTTTTCAGGTTCATATAGTTTGCAATGAGTTCATTGTAGTTTCCCTATATTTTTTGGTAATTCTATGTGAGCTCATTGAGCTTCCTGATGACCATTGCTTTGAACTCAGTATCTGATAGTTGACTTACCTCCATTTCATTTAGCATTCTTTCTGAGGATTCCTCCTTTCCTTTCATTTGGGGATTGTTTCTTTGTCTTCCCATTATTTGTTTTTGTTCAGTTGGAGAGGGAAGGCAAATGGTTTAATACAGTGGGAATGTATTCCATGGTATTTAAAGTACCAATCAATAGAGAAGAGATAGGAAATACTTTGGATATGTACAGTGTTAACCATGATATTTCACCCAAGTAGCCACTTTTTGGAAAAAGTGGAAAAGAGATCAGACTTTTGTTAGGAAGGGGAAAGGATTGTGAATTGGATCTAGGAAGCAGTGAGCCTGTGGGAGATCAGATTATGAGGTAAAGTGACAGTAAAGGATAAAAAATAGCTGTAGTGTGAGAGAGTAGAATTAACCACGATAGTATTGACGTTCTGGAAACAGTGAAGTGAAATGAGGTCTGAGAGGGCTGCTGTGTAGCATTTACAATTGTATGGAACCACAGTTATTTACAATAGTAATGGAGCAACAATCATATGATAGAATCTATGTGACCTGAATAGTAAGAATAAGAAGTACAGCACCTAGAGTAGTGTGCTATTGGAATATAAGTGAAGTGAAAGAGAGAAAATTAAAGGTACTCTATGAAAGAGAGAACAAGGGAAACCCGTCAAACAATGCAATTTAACAAGCCAAGTGAAGAAGACTAAACAGAGAGAAGAGGAATAAAAAAATACTAATAAAATAAAAGATGTACAAATAACGAAAAAATAATAACAATACAAATATACGATAAGTTGTAAGTTCTCTGGAGTAACAAAGTGAAATTTGTCTCACTGTCTCAGTTGTTGGGATGACCCCTCTTTGGGCCTAACTCTGGTCCTTTCCTGGCTCCAGGTTTTATCATCTCACTTGTGGAAATGAAAAAAAAAAAAAAGGAAGGATGGAAGGAGGAATTAAAGAAAGAAGGGAAGGGAGAAGAAATAAAAAAGGAAAGAAGGAAAGAAAGGAGGAGGGAATTAAAAAAGAAAAGAAAACAAAAGGAAGCTTCCTGTTGGCTTCAAACAAGCCAAACCAGTTCTCCTGGTCTTCCTGGCTGCAACAAGCTGAGGGGGAAGTGGTGGGCTTCTGTAGAAGGTGCCTCTGGGGGACTGGGTCAGACACTCTCTGTCCAGGGAGCTGGGGCTTGAGCACTTGGCCTCTATGGCTAGGGTGGGATGGCAGCCACTGGTCCTAGGTTTCGGGCAAGCACTGTCCCCAGGGCTGCATACCTGAGTGCTCAGCCTCCTCCGCTGGGGCAGGATGGGCTGCTTCTGGGCGGGCAGTTGGAGTGCGCACAAGGGCCTCAGGTATGAGTGCAGGCGTCCACTGCTGCTGCAGGGGGGCCTGGGACTGTGGGGTCAGGCACACTCCAGACTAGGGGCTGTGGGCCTGGGTGTTTGGCCTCCACTACTGGAGTGGGATTGGCGCTCGGCCTGCGGGGTTTGGGTGCCCACTGTCCCTGAGGTTTTGAGTGTGAGCATAAAGCCACTTTTGCATGGCAGCAAGGGCATGGTGGGGGGTGGCAGGGTCGGTGGCACACCTCTGGGTTTACAGGTATGGCTGGGCACCCTCCTTCGCTGGGGTCAGGGTTAGGGGTTCTGGTGGGGTCCTGGCAGCAGAGGTGGGCCCATGGCTTAGGCTGCTCAGGCCCAGCCCTAGGGAGGTGGGGGTGACTGCCCCGGGAAAACTCCCCAAACAGCTGCTGAGTGCTTCTTTTTTCTTTTTCTTTTTGAAAAATTCCCCCTGCTCAAGCCCCCCACTCCATACAAGGGCCTGGCCTATCACACAGCCCAACTTTCCAACCAGACCAGGGACTGTCCAGGTGAGGCTCGTCATGGCCCAACTCTTTCCAGTCTGTGACCACAGTCTGCGTGGGTGCAAACAGCCCCCCTGTGTTTGCCACTTCGTCCTTATTCCCCCCAGGGACTTCAAGCATCCAGGTTCATCTGGTGCTGCTCAAACCTTGTTTGCCGAGGGAGGGTGCTGTTAACCTGGCCCGCGCTCCCAAGAATCTTGCAGCAGACCCAGCAGATGCAGGGCCTGGGGCTGCAGCCACCCTGGTCCCAGCGCTGATGGTCCCAGGGACCTTATTGTCCCAAACAATCTCCTTACCATCTGATTTTTCAATGTCTTCTACAATTTTGGCCTCCAATCTTCATATATGCTGAGGTACCGTTGGCTGTTTACTATTCCTCAGAAGACTGGCTAGGTTTTCCACCCATGTGCAGGGGGAAGTGGACTCCAATCCCACCTTTCTTGCCACCATCTTCCCTCCCTCTTCTTCTTTTATTTCATTGCTCAAATTGTTCCAGCTTTGACCTTTGGAAATTCTTTCAGTTGGCCCGTAGATCCCTTTGATATAACCCCATCAGTGTAGGTTGGTGTTTGTTTGCTTTTTATTACATTCATTTTTTTGGCACTACTAAATGCTGCAGGCTCATCTGATTTCCTGCCCCAGTTGGAGAATCAACCCTTTCTTTAAAAAGGAGGGCAGGATTTTTAAGATATTATTTTTCCCACTTTTCAACTGAGATAATAGAAGCACATTAGGCAACTCATTTAAGTTTCCAGAGGTAACCGATAATAAAATAAGTATAAGAATCCCAGGTTCTTTCCACTGGACCATAGTTTTTATCTGCTTAGTTAATAAATATTATTAGGTTCTGTGCAGGACTTTCAAGTAAGCACAGTCTTCCAAAAGTTCTTAGCATAGAACCCCAGTCATTTGCTGAGGATTGTAAAGTTCTAAATGTTGAAATCTAGTAGATGGCACACTCTAAAGAATAGAGTAAGATGGGAGTATTGAGAAGACTTGTGATGAAACCTTGGCTAATCCACTGAGCAGTTGTCATCTCTCAGAGAATTGGGTTTCTGTGGGAGTCTGAGTAGGTCTTGGAGCAGGAAAGGGCCCCTGATAGGGATGCAGTGTCTGCCAGGGGTGCAGGGACCCTGTGGCTCAAGTCATAGGAGCCAGGGTACCCAGCAGGAAGCTGGCTCTCTGTGTAGCCCCAGGTTCTCTTGCACACAGTTCTTACTTCTCAGGGAGCTTATGGAAACCTTTGGGAGTGGCTAACAGAGAAATGCTCAGAATAATTTATGATGCTTTGAGTATAAGGTTAACCTTTTGAATCAAGTTGGGGATTATTACACAAACTTTGTGATTGAAGCCTTCAGACATTCTGGAAGCAGAATGTTCTCATCACACGGTTCCTGGGAAAGATATTAAACTGCCAAGCTGGGGATCTAAGCATGAAGTGTGCTCTTTCCATGACCAACACCCATTAATGTTCACATCCTGTCACTTGGGTCAAAAAGCCGTTGTTAATCAAATTTGACCAGTGGGATTTATCAACCTGGACTCTATTTCCCATTGATTTGTTTTCTTGAAATTCCCCAGTGCTCATCCAAAGATCCCCAAGGAAGTGCTCCTATTTCAATTTAATTTTCTACCAATAACTTATTCCTATATTAAATGAACCTTATTAAAATAAAAATTATTTTATACAGATTCTCTTGCCTTCTCCAGTGTACTATTTTAGCCTATTTTCTGCATGTTTAGAGGCCCCACAAGAAAATTAGGATAAAACTGGGTGATGAATCATCTGCAACATTGCTTGTACTATAGTCTCTATTTTATCACTATCTATGATTTCATCTTAAACAAAGATTTTAATATTCTTGATAAGCAATCAAGAGTGCACCATTTCCAGAGGGCACATTCAAAGCTCTGAATACGTATGACAGTTGTCTGAGTTGTATACAATCAATATGTTCAGTTCTGCCCTTGGCCTATGGGGGCATTTAGCAATGATCCTTGATAAGTACTAGGGAGCATCTGTATTGGTCAGAGCTTAGACAGACACAGAAACCATGGCAGTTATTTCATAACACAGAGAACTTAACATAAAAGATTGTTAGCTGGGTATCAAGAATTGTCAACAAAGTAGGTAACTAAAAAGTAAGATAGAGAACTAAGATATCACAGTGGTAGCAAATGCGAGAAGACACTCCCATTCTGGGCTGGGAGAACAGAAGGAAGAGGTTGTGATTCTTAAAATTCAGAAGCTTGAAGAGCTGTAAGTTAGATCTCAGCATGGGTGGTAACCTCTCAGCTAGTCCTGGCATTTCTGTGCATGGCAGAAGGGCCCCGGTCTGAGGCGCATGGGGGCCTCAGGTATGAGTGCACGGCATCCTAAGACCACCCACCTCAGAGGAAGGGCACCTGCTGCCTGGTGGTACAAGTCTGGCTCCATGAATATTGGAAAAGTTGCTGACCCTGGAAGAACAGCCATGGCCAGGGAAAGGGCTGGGGGACAGTGGCAGGAAGGGAGGCCAGGCCGTGTGGATGGTGGCTATAAGAACCTGTTTTGGATTCAGAATGACTGTTTTTGCACCCAGCTCTGCTACTTGCTAACTCTGTGAAAGTTTCTTAAACTTTGGGCAAGTTACTTAAACTCTAATAGCCTCAGTTTTCCTGTACATAAAATGCGGCTGGCGTTCTTTATCTGAGACTTCTTATCTGAGGATTCACAGTGACAGTCTATGTAAGGTGCTTGGCAAAGTACCTCATACATAAATTCCAAATACACAGTTGCTGCTATAGCTGTTAACAAATGCATGAAGGTTTAAATCAATGCTTCTTACTCCAGGGTGGTACTTTTTTCTCTCAAGGGACATTCAGCGATGCCTGGAAATATTTTTGATTGTCATGACTTGGGGGCCGTGCTCTGGCATCTAGTGGATAGAGGCCAGGATGCTGCTTAACACCCTGTAACATACAGGAAAACAAAGAAATCTGGCCTAAATTTCAATTGTGCTGAGGTTAGTAGACCCTGGTTTAAATAAAAACCAAAAAGTATGTTCTAAGAACTGGGAAGAAATAATAATTCAGAAGGAGGAGAGCTCAGTGAAGGCCAAGTTGTTTGGCCACACTTTGGAGAAGAACGGTCCGGAACAATGGATGGAATTGGCTGAACAATGTGGGTAAAAGGGCATTCTAGGCAGGGGAATGACAAGACGAAGGCTTAAAGGTGGAACCTGGACTCCTTCTCTGCCTTCATGAGTAAGTCACACATCCAGACCCTCACAGAGACAGTGTAAATCACTGACTCTGAAAGGGAATGCTAAATGTGAGTCTCCATTCAGGTTGCTTGTCTCACAGAGATCTCACACAACCACATGTTACCAATATGTGGGAGGAAGTGTTCCTGCATGGTGTATCCTGGACTTACCTGTGTGTCAGTCTCAGCATTTCACAGAACTGGCACCACAGTCAGACAAGTTTCAGATGATGGGGGGAGGCACAGAAAATCGGCTACCTTTCCAGACTCCTGCCTTCTAAAAAATTATTTGTCCTTTAGAAATTTGATGACTTTTCAAAGTTTTTATTGCAATGTTTCCATTACCACTTAGCCCTCTTATACACCCTGCCCCCGCAATTACCACACTTTTGTCTATGTCCATGAGTCCTTTTCCTGTTTGCTTTATCCCCTGACCTTCCCCCTATAGCTGTCAGCCTGCTCTCTATCTATGAGTCTGTCTCTGTTTTGCTTGTTAGGTCAGTTTGTTCATTAGACTCCACATATGAGTGAAATCGTATGGCATTTATCTTTCTCTGACTGGCTTATTTCAGCACAAATTTCTCCAGGTCTATCCATATTGTCACAAAAAGTAAAATTTTCTTCTCTTTTATGGTGGAGTAATATTCCACTGTGTAAATGCCCCAAAGTTGTGTTACGCATTCATCTACTGATGGACACTTGGGCTGCTTCCATATCTTAGCTATTGTAAATAATGCTGCAATGAACATAGGGGTGCTTATGTTCTTTCAAATTAGTGTATTGAGTTTCTTTAGATATATTCTCAGAAATGGGACCTGTACTCAGAAAATTATAGGACAGAAAGGAAATTGAAGAAGATACAAATAAGTGGAACACATACCATGTTCATGGATAGGAAGAATTAGCATCACTAAAATGTCCATGCCACCCAAAGCAATTTATGGATTCCTATCACGATTCCAATGATGTATTTCACAGAACTAGAACAAATATTTCAAAAATTCATATGGAACCACAAAAGGCCCCACAGAGCAAGTGAGAAAGAAGACACTTGGAAGAATCATGCTACCTATTTTCAAGCTATACTATAAATCCATTGTAATCAAACCAGCATGGTACTGGCATAAAAACAGGCACACAAATCAATGGAACAGAATAGAGAGACCAGAAATAAACCTACACCTTCAGAGTCAATTGTTGACTTCTCAGGATACTGGCTTTCAGAGGAAGCCAACCATTCTGGCTAAACCACTGCTTGGCAAAATGCTTGGCTTTGGATTTCATACTTTACCTTATGCAAATGACCTTACACAGTTATTAGAAAAAGACACTGTGCTAGTGATCCGGATTCCGGCCCACAGGACCTGTGTGTTGTGGCAGAAATGGACAAATGCACACGGGCTACAGAAATCCTGTGGAGAAAAAGGGATGGCATGGCCACTCTCTGAGTGAGAGAGGGTGAGAGGGCCAGAGACAGCCCGACCCCTGCCTGGACAGGCTGGTACTGCTTTTCTGGGCACATTACATCGAGGATGGTCCTCATTTACTATGCACAGGTTCACTGTAGGTGATTACCTTTTACATACAACAAAGGAAAGAAGGCTGCTAATTATTTCAAAGAGAAGGATGTTACAGATCAAGGGGGAAAGTGGTTGAACTGGTTATATTTCATACTTGGGAGGTTTAGCACAGACTTTAGGAAGTTAAAGATACTCACATTTGCTGCCTCAATTCAGGGTGAGGGAGTTTTAGCAAAAGCAAGTCTCATAGCAGCCTAGGTACAATGCAGGCCCGATTCCCCATGGGAGAACCTGTCTGTGGGTGTGTGTCCTGTGTGTCAGACCTCGCACCCACTGGCTTTCTGAGTGGGAGCTGGGCTACATTTCCCATGTGTAAATGGCTCCCTATATGTTAGTCCTATTTTTAATTTTTCTTTCAATGCCTTTTCTTTAAGTGACATTTCCAAAACAATCACTGCCTCAACCCATACCAAGGTGCTTGCTTATCTTTTATGTTCTCTTCTAGTTCTATTGTTTCAGGTCTCACAGCATGTCTTGAATCTATCTTGAGTTACTTTGCTCTATCCTCCCATGATCATTACCGAATTATTCACAACAGCTAGGATATGGAAACAACCTAATTGTCTGTTAGTGAATGAATGGGTAAAGAAGACATGGTCCATATTTACAATGGAATATAATTCAGCCAGAGGGAGAATGTAATCTTGCCACTTGCAAAAACATGGATGGACCTTGAGGGTATGTGTTCAGTGAAATAAGTCAGACAGAGAAAGACAAATACTGTATGATGTCAACTCTATGTGGAATCTAAAAAGCCAAACTCATAGGAACAGAGACTAGAATGGTGATTGCCAGAGACCTAGGAATGGGGGGTGGGATGTGGAGATGTTGGACAAATGGTACACAGTCTAGGTATACAATGAATAACTTTGGAAATGTAATGTGCAGGGTGGTGATTATCCTGTGTTATGTATGTGCAACTTCCTAAGAAAGTAGATCTTCAATGCAATCATCACAAAAAAGAAAGGGTCATACTGTGCCATGAGAAGGTGTTTGCTAACACTATGGTTGTGATCACTTTGCAATAATAAGTATAGCCTATCAACAGGTGGCACACCTAAAACTTATATAATGTCATTCATCAATAGAATTTCAATAAATCTGGAGCAAAAAGACTCCGATCACTTTCAAGACTGTACCATAAATGAGATGCTTGGAAGTGCTCATGTTTTAGAAGAAAGAGGTTGAGGATCTAACCTGCGATGTTTCTTGAACAAGGCCATGGACATCTCTTTGCCTCAGTTTTCCTCACACTGAAATTTAGGAGAATGGACAAAGGTTGGTTCCTTGGGTTGGTTCAGGGTACACATTTCTAGAGTTTATCTTGCTTTTTTCTTTTCAGAATCTAAAATCTCTGGATCTTCCTCACTAATGTTAAAAACACTAGTTTTTTTTTTTTAATCTTCCTTTTCCTGCTATGGCGAATATTCCATGAGGATAAGAATTGATTAACTCTGACTGTAAATTTCTGGCTGTGTCTTTAGCACCTAGAATATTTCCTGGCTCATAGAGGAGACTCAATAAATATTTCTTGAAAGGTGAATGATCTCAAATCTCCCATGATCTAGAGGTTGAGACAGAAAAAATGAGGAGAGAGAAAAAGAAACAGAGAGAGGGGGAGCAATAAGTATTTGAGAATGCAGTCTTGGCAGAGTAGAATAAGAAAAAGCTTCAAGATATGTTACTTGAGCTGTGCTTGTAGTATGGGTAGGAGTGTGCATGGGGAAAAGTGAGGGAGAAGACTATAAAGAAGGTGTGACATATACTAAGGCTCAAAAAGAATGAAGAGAAAAGTTTTTTTCAAAAACTGCAGATGGCCATAGTTCAGCTCTGGCGAGCCATAAAATACCGCAGGGCTGACATGAGAAGATAATCCGAGAGGAGGGCCAGGCCTGAGGGAGCCCTGTGTGCCAGTTGGCTCTCATCTTCAAGAAATGCAGAGCAACCAAAGAGTAGTCACATGACCAGACTGGGATGTGACAAAGCTTTTACTAGAGCAATGGGGAAATGTGGGGCCAAGCAAGAGGCAGGGAGTGGGGTTAGACACAAGGCCTGCCTGTGGCTGAGAGGGAGATGGTAGATCTCTAATCCCAGATCTTCTGAGTTATGCTGGGTGTATTAAATTGACTGTTATCTGGGGTGTCTCTGCTCTTCAATACAGTCCACCAAGTTCTCAAAACAACTTCAATACTCAAAATACCCTATAGCAGATTAATTATTGGGTATATTTTGCTAAACTCAAGTGAGATGTTAGTTGCTATTTCCATCACTAAGGATTTTCTACTTCTAATGTGATGAATGGGTTTGAATGAGTTTTACAATGGCAGGTTTTTGTATTTAGGTCATACTGTTGGTATTTCCTTGGCAATTTCAATAAGATATTCTGTTGTCATCATTGTCAAATTGCCTGGCAGGCTTTGTATAAGTGTACATGCAAATACTTGTTTTGAACTTTGAATTTTCCCCACCAAACTCCTCATTCATGGAAAAATAATATTTGTAAGATAATGATTTCTTACTGGACAATGCCAAAATCACCAAATGGGATTATGTAGAAACAATGAAGGAAGGTTTCTCAGTTTCTCATTATTTTGAGATTGAACATGTCCTTCTGGACAAAGTGATTTATGCTCATGGAAACCTTGTGTTTTCCTTTTCCTTTTGCATGTTCACTTATGTCATTTTAAGGTCTCCTTGTTCTCCCTTTTCTTTTTTATGTTTTCACGTATAACTGTGTCAATATCAAGAAGGGAAGATGGGCCATTAGGGTCCAGACACCACTCCCATTGTTGGATTAACTGTTCAGCAGGCAAGTTTATCGTCCTCTTTCAAGATTTTCTTTTTGTGTACATAATTGTGATGTTTTTTCTATTAAAATGGCCAGACCCCTTTGTATCTAGCAGAGCACACACTCTTCCCCCAACTACAGGTGAGGCCCAAAGAGCACCATTGAATGGATGGATATCAGTGAGAGTCATATCACTAGGGCTTATCTACCTCATCACTCTGCTTTAATTAGCCCTCTAATTACTTCTAGCTGCTAGTAATGCGCTTTAGATGTGGAAAGAAACACACCTTTATGTAGGCATAATGAAAACTGCATTTGCTCAGCTTTTCAGGTCAGTCAAGAGGGCATATTCACAGGTTTATTGGCAGTAAAGGTCATAATGACTTTCTTTCCTGTCGATACAGCTGATCGTGTTGCACTTTCATCAAACTGATCATCTTCACTCCACAATCTGATCATGTGTTTTTTTCTCTGTTCATGGAAGAGAAACCCTTAATTCAGTCTCTGTTTAATTTTATTCAACTTGGAAAAATCCAGAGAAGTTTCAGCTGAAACACTAATTTTTCTCCCTAGTGAGCATATTCAGCACACCTTTCCAAATCATCATGCAGATGCCTTCCAGACTTGGAAAATCATATAAAGAACCATGACTGATAGTGTGTGCTGTACTGAAAGTATGCCTTTCCGTTCCATCCCTCAGGTATTCACTGAACATTTACTACGTGCTTTCCTCACATCACAGGGCTGCTAAAAACTTTCCAGTGCTGCTCCATTATTTACAGAATAAAATTCAAACCACTTATCCTTATACCCTAGGCCTGACTCTGGTGATTCTATTCCCCATCTTCCCCCGGCCACAACCAACACACACACACACACACATACACACACTTGCTTCAGACATGAGTCTCTGAATCATGAGTCTCCACATGTAAGTACCATTCCTTCGTTTGAACCTATCCTTACGCTCTGGTACTGCCTAGAGTCCCCCTTCCCTCCCTATGTACATGGTTCCTCATCATTCCTCAAGGAATCTATGGTGTTGTAATAAATATTTTACAACCAGTTCTCCCAAAACACAAACACGTAAACAGATTTGCAGCATTTACAGATTTCCATGGAAGAAACACTCCCATTATGGCCAATTTCAATCGACCAATGTGGTGTCACTGAATGCAGAGCTGGGAAGAGATGAGCAGTGGCCCGCCATGATGAAATATTTCTATCATCATTTGATAAATAAAATCAAACAATCTCAAGAACAAGATAGTGAAGGAGTGTGAAGTAATTAAGAAATGATGAGTGGATTATTTATTACCTGTGTGGAGGCTCCGCCCATAGGGCTCCCCCTGCCGCCATGGATGAGAATAAGTCTACCAAGACAGTATCTTCTTGGGGAAGAAAGGTGGTCAATCTCTCAAAGGAGAAGGGCCAAGAGCCTTTTCTTCAAGGGCTTTTATTGGGTTCAATTTACACAGGAATACAGGTAAAGGTCTTCAATCATTGCCAGGCAGTAAGGATCAAATAATAGATAACATACAAAGAACTCTGAGGGCTTTTCTGAGTCAGGGTCAGTTAGCTAAAGGGCTATAAGACTTTGGGAAACAAACTCGTTTCAGGCTTGGACCCTTATCATTTAAACTGAGGGTATTAGCAAAGCAGGTTTCACATGGTTTTATGTATTCTTTCTTAGGCCTGATCACCCCAGGGATACCACCCTTTCCAGCATAGGACTGCACTGCCCTCTCTCATTGTTTCAGGCTTAGGTCAGGCAGGGGAAGTAAGTCAACCAAGGGATTAGGAGACTTCTTGCAGACAGAAAGAGGACTCAGGCTCTGTCAAAGCTGAGGGGCGAGGGTCCATCACCCCCTTTTTCTATGGCCCCCCAAGTCCTTCCCTGTGGGCCTCTTTGTGACCATGCCTGTCTTAGGTCATCCCTCCCTTGAGGAATCTTACCTGTCATTGGCTAACTGGTCAGGCTCAGGGCCAAGCAGGGTAAAGTAAAGTGGGCAGAGATGGCACCCGTGCAAGGGAGATAAGCTTTGTCCTCTTAGTGGCTTATGGTCCCAAGGCCAGGCAGGGCAGTTCCCAACAATTACCTTTATTTTTCACATAGTTTAATTATAACATATTTAATTTACTTTTTAATAATGGCCATATTTAACAACTGAACATTTGACAATTGCCTCTTGTGAGTTGGTTTAAGCCAACTCCAGCACACCAGTGCGTGGACCCTACCATTACTTCCCTAACCCACAGAAATCTCCCTCTGTAAGCATTTACCGTGTTCATAACTATTCTGACAATTCATTCAAGCAAATGTTTATTGAGATCATACTATGTACCAGAAATTCTAGCTCAGGGATTCAGGCAAAAAGCACACAGGAAAATAAAAACACAATTTCAGGTGTAATCACTTCCACCAAGAGAATAGTGACTTGGGAGGCGGTGAGTGGTACCATTTATAATGGATGAACACAAATGGGGAGGTGAGGTGGAGGATAGGGGCTAGCTTTTAAATATGTTAGGCTTTTGATGCCTTTTAGATATCTAAGGGGGAGAAGCTATCAGAAAAATCTTTATATGGATTCTAGAGCTCAGAGTAGAGCCAAGGCTGAGGGGAATGCCTTATATTTGTCTTGCATGTCATACTTCACATCAACAGCGTGCGAGGCAGCTGAATTAGCATTATCACCACCATTCTAGAGCAGAGACAGTGAGCCCAGAGAGGGGTAGAGAGAGAGCAGGATCTGGGGCAGAACCAGGAATGGAATTCAGATTTTCTGTCTCCCTGTCTGTTTGGGATCCTAGGGAGTTTTTGTTAGAAAGGCTGATTCCTCAAGGGAACCTTAGGATCCAAGAAAGTATCAAATTAAAAGTGCCAGGATGCCTGGCTGGTGTGGCTCAGTGGATTGAGCACCAAATGCAAACCAAAGGGTTGCTGGTTCCATTCCCATTTAGGGCACATGCTTGGGTTGTGGGCCAGGTCCCCAGTGGGGTTGTTTGATAGGACACTACACATTGATATTTCTCTCCCTTCCTTCCCCCCCTTTTCCATTCTAAAAATAAGTCAATAAAATCTTTATTTATCAATGTCAATATCACACACTGAAATGACATATAGGTGTTGTTGAAACACAGTGGTGAGCTGCTTGTGGAGGGAGCTGGTGCTGTGCACATAGGACCCCATCTCAGCCTGTGATGTACTTGGGAAAATGACAGGGCTGGCCCTTCACACACCCTCGTCTCTCACTTGTTAGGATTGTTGTCATTTTGAAAACAAGCTATCATCAACATTTCATTTCCTCTCATTCAAACCAGTGCAATAAGAAAAGCAATGATAAAAATGCAAAGCTAACCCAATAGAAATTTGTTTGAGGTCTGGTTTAGTTTCTTTTTAAACAGATAAAGTACTAATATTTAATCTTTTTTCTTATATTATTTTTTCTCATCATCTTCTCTCCCGAGATTGTGAGCTTTTCATTAATTATTAAAAGCTCTCAGAAAATTAACTTTCACTCCTTATGCTCTTCTTTCATGGTAAAATATGCTTAATACAATAATTATTGTTTTAACCACTGGTATGTGTACACACTTCAATGGCAAAAAATGTGGTCCCAATTTTATGTAAACAGCATCACTGATTATACCCAGAACTTTTCATCATCCCCAACAAAAGCTCAGTACTAATTAAATAATAACATTTTCTTGCTCCTTCCTTGCAGGCCCTAGCAACCTCTATTTCTTATTTTGGTCACTAATATACATGAATTTATGTAATATTTATCCGTGTGTGTTGGCTTGTTTCACTCAGCATAATATTTTCAAAGTCCATCCATTTTGTAGCATATATCCAAACTTCACTCCTTCTTAGGGCTGAATAATATTCCATTGGGTGTGTATGTCACACTTTGTTTTGTGATCCATTTCTTGATGGACTCTTGATAGTTTCCAACTTTTGGCTGCTATGAACATCGGTGTACAAGTATCTGTGTCCTGCTTTCAATTCTCTTGGATATATAGAGGATATTCTTTTCTATATCTTAGAAAAGAAATTGGAATTTCTGTAAAAATGGAATTAATATGGGAGATTATTTTGAGGTCTTAAAAATGTTCAGCTTCCTATCCATGAACACAAGATGTCTTTCCATTTTCTTCGGTCTGCTTTAAGTTCTTTTAGGAATGTGTTGTACTTTTCAGCATACAAGTCCTTCATGTACTTACTTAGATTTATTCCTAAGTATTTAATTCTTTTTGGTGTTTTATAAATGGATTTGCTCTCCTATTTCCCTCTGAGATTGTTCAATGTTGATATATACAAATAAAATCTTTTTTTGATTATTAATCTAGTACCCTGCAAGTTTCCTGAATTTATTCATTAACCGTAGATGCCACCCTGTAGATTCTTGGGACTTTCCAATTAAAAAAATAATGTCACCTGTGACTAGAGACATTTTTATTGTTTCCTTTTCAATTTGAATGCCTTTTTATTCTTGTCTAACAGTTTTGGCTAGAACATCCAGTACAATGTTCAATGTCGCAATGACAGTGGGCATCCTAGTATTGTGTCTTGACGTTAGGGTAAGGTTTTCAGTCTTTCACCAGAAGGGAGTGGTGTGAAATGTTCAAGGTGATGAAAAGCAAGGACCTATAACCAAGGCTACTTTACCCAGAATGGCTATCATTTAAAACTGAAGGAGAAATAAGGAACTTAACAGGCAAGAAAAAGCTAAAGGAGTTGGTTCACACAAAACCAGTACTGCAACTAATGATAAAGGACTTCCTTTAAGTACAAGGAGGAGGAGGAGGAGAAGAAGATTAAGAAGAAGAAGAAGAAGAGGAAGAAGAAGAAGAAGGATGATGATGAGGAGGAGGAGGAAATATAAGTGAAAGTAAGAAAGAACACAGGAAACTAGGGTTAAAATAAAATGGCACTAAATACATATCTATCAATAGGCACTTTAAATATAAATGGCTTAAATGCTCCAACCAAAAGACATAGGGTAGATGAATAGATAAGAAAACAAGATCCATATATGTGCTGCCCCAAAAGACCCATCTCAGATCAAAACATACAGAAAGTCTAAAAGTATAGGAATGGATAGAGATATTTTATACAAAGAGAAAGAAAAAGCTGGGGTAGCATTATTATCCAACAAAATAGACTTTAAAACTAAGGTTATTGTAGGAGACAAAGAAAGCCATTACATACTGATAAAAGGAACACTCCAGCAAGAGGATTTAATCCTAATTAATATTTACACACCCAACATAGTAGCACCTAACTATGTAGAACAATATTGATGGACACAAAGGGAGAGGATGACAGAAATACAGTCCTAGTTGGGGCTTTTCACACCCCATTGACTTCAGTGGATAGATTTCCAGACAGAAAACCAACAGGGAGGCGACGACTTTAAATGGCACATTAGAGCAAATGGATTTCTTTGATATCTTCAGAGCATTTCACCCCTAAGCAGTAGAATATACATATTCTTCAAGGCCACATGGAGTGTTTTCTGGGGTAGACCACCTGTTATCACATAAAATGGGTCTCAAAAATTTAAGAAGGCTGAAATCATCTCAAGCTTTTTCTCTGACCCAATGCTATGAACTAGAAATCAATCATAAGAAGTACCCTGAAAAACACACAAAGACATGGAAAGTGAATAACATGTTATTAAACAATCAGTAAGTCAACAATGAGACAAAGGAAGCAATGAGAAGGCACCTTGCAACAAATGAAAATGAGACAACAACAATCCAACACCTGTGGGACACTGGGAAAGCAATCCAGAGGAAAATTCTTAGAATTACAGGACTACCTCAAACAAAACAAAACAACACAGAATACCCCACCAATAAGCTCCAATAAACAAGCTACAGTTCAAAAATTGGAAAAAGAAAAACAAGCAAAGCTCAAAGTGTGTATAAGGAAGGAAATAATAAAGATCAGGGAAGAAAGAAACATAATAGAGTCTAAAAAATAATGCAAAAGATCAATGAACCCAAGAGCTGGTTCTCTGAAAAGATAACATTGACAATCCTTTAATCAGACTCATCAAGACAAAAAGAAATACAAAGGAGTGTAAGAAATATTATGAAAAACTATATGCTAATATACTGGACAACCTGGATGAAATGGATACATTTCTAGACACATACTATCAGTAAAAACTATACTGATGCAGGGGGCTCCACCAGTAGAACTCCCCTAGTCATTGAAAATGAGAAATAAAGTACCCAATGCATGATTTACTTGGGGAGGAAAGGTGACCAGTCCCTAAAGAAGAAAGGTCCTGAATACCTCCTTCCCTGAATTTTTATTGAGTTTAGCTCACACAGACATTCATAGTATGTATGAATATCTCATTAACCAGTGCTCGATATTCTACTGCCATCATTTACAGAATATAGTTGAAGAGACACAGGGATTGCTTCTGGCCAGGGTTGGCTTTAGCTCAAGTGTCTGTTTCATAGCAACAGGGCAGAGCAGGTCTCAAAGGAAACAATGTATATTCTTTCTCTGGCCAGATTGGGCCCCCAGGAGCCATCTGATCCAGTATAAGGTCTTTGGCATAGTTCCCAGGCTGAGTCAGTCAAGGAGAGCAAAGCAGCCAAGAGACTAGGAGACTTGCAGAAAGACTGAGGACTCAGGCTATGACAAAGCCAAGGGGTGAGGGTCTTTCTGCCCCTTCTCTGAAGACCCCTAAGGCCTTCCCTGATGGCCCATTGCAACAGTGCCTGTCTTAGGCTGTCCCTTCTCCTTTGAGGGATCTTACCTGTTGTTGGCTAACCTGTCATCCACCTGGGCAAAACAGGGGGAAGTGAAGGAGGCAGGGGCTACACTCCTGCCAGGAGCAAAGGTTCTGTCTCCTTACTGGCTCATGTCCCCAAGGCCTTTTCATGCAGCTCTAGCCATGGGACAAAAGGCTACCCTGAAACTAGGTGGGACGGCTCCCAACACAACCGAGAAGAATCAGAGGATCTGAGTAGATGGATTAGACCTAGTAAAATTGAAGCACCAATCAGAAAATTCCCAATAAACACAAGCCCTGCACTAGGTAACTTTACAGGTGAACTTTATCAAACATTCTGGAATGACCTAACACCTCCGCTTCTCAAACTATCTCAAAAAATATAAGTGGATGGAGGCTACCAAACTCATTTTCTAGGCCTTCATTATTCTATTTCCAAAACATGATAAAGGCACTATCAAAAAGAAAATTATAGGTCAATGTCCCTGATAAACATATACACTAAAAATCACCAAAGAAACATTGACAAACTGAATACAGCAGCAGAGGAACAAGATCATACACCATGATCAAGTGGGATCTATTCCAGGAATGCAAGGTAGGTACGACACTCACAAATCAATAAATCTGATCCACCACATAAACAAAATGAAGGACTAAAACCACACGATCATATGAACAGATGTAGAAAAAACACTTGATAAAACCCAGCATGCATTTATAAGAAAATATCTCAGCAATGTGGGAACAGCGGGAACATACCTAAGTGTAGCTAAGGCAAGTTATGACCAACCCACTGCCAGGATCATACTCAACAGGCAAAATCTACAAGTGTTCCCCTTAACACCGAGAACGAGACAATACATGCTGTTGGGAATATTGGACAGATGCATATAGAAAAAAATGAAACTAGACCATCTTTTTACACCAAACACCAGAATAAATTTAACAATGATTAAACATTAAATATTAGACCTGAAACTGTAAAAATACTAGAAGAATACTTAGGCAGCACAGCACAGTCTCAGACTTTGGTCATAACAATATATTTTCAGATATATTTCCACAGGCAAAGAGAACAAACAAACAAAAATTAAACAAATGTAAGTATATCAGACTGAAACGTGTTTGAACAGCAAAGGAAAGAACATCAACAAAATAAGAAGACAACCCACAATAGGGGAGAACATATTTGCCAATACTCCTAATAAGGGGTGAATATCCAAAATTTACAAAGAACTTACAAAAATCAACACCAGAAAAAACAAACAAGCCAATTATAAAGTGTACAAAGGTTCTGAATAGACACTACTCCAAAGAGGACATACAGATGGCCAAGAGATATCTGAAAAGATGCTCAACATCACTAGTGATCAGAGAAATGCAAATTAGAACTATGATGAGATATCATCTCACACCTGACAGAATGGCTGTCATCCATAAACCGACAAACAGCACGTGCTGGCAAGATTGTGGAGCATGGGGGACCTTTTTGCCCTGTGGAAGGGAATGCAGACTGGTGCAACCACTGTGGAGATCAGTATGCAGATAGATGATCAGTATGTAAAAAATTAAAAATGGATCCTCCTTTGGACCCAATGATCCCACTTCTGGATGTACATACAGTGGAAACCAAAACACTAATTCCAAAGAACATAAGCACCCCTATGTTCATTGCAGTGTTCTGTACAATCACCAAGATATGGAAGCAGCCCAAGTGTCCATCAATTGATGAGTGGATAAAGCAACTATGGGTCATTTATGTAATGGAATATGACTTGGCCATAAAAAGAAGAAAATTTTACCCTTTGTGACAGTGTGGATGGACACAGAGGACATTATGCTAAGTAAAATAAGCCAGACAGAGAAAAACAAATACCATATGATTTCACTCACATGTGGAATCTAACGAAGAAACTGAACTAACAAGGAAAATGGGGACAGACTCCTAGATGGTGAGCAGGATGACAGCTAGAGACAGGGGGAGGGTATAGGTGGTGGAAGGATTGAGCAAAAAGGCAAAAGCACTCATGGATGTGGACACCAGTGTGGTGATTGCTGGGGGTATAATGGCACTACAGCGTAATAGAAAAAATACAATAAAGATTAAAAAGTAAATTAATAAATTTCATTGCATATAACAGGCATATTAGCTTCTAATAAATTGATAGATGAATATACAATGAGCTTGATATACTGTTAAAAACATACAAAGGCCATGTGTACCAGAGAGTGTTTTTAAAAAAGTATTCAAACTAAAGTACAATATCTCTGTGAAACTATGTGGTCAGTTACAATGTTAATTGTTCAATTCCAGTCTAGGTGTGTTGCATACAGTGAAACAGAATAAAACTTACAATTGAAATTACATCACTGCTGTAAATAAAATTTATTAATTGAACTCATTTTAAATGTATTTTAAATTATATCTGGCACAGTTTTGAAGAGATTTTCCACAGAAAGTTTGCACTCCTTAAGTATTTCATTTTTTACATAGTAATTTGCTATTTGGGTATTTTAAGAAAGGTACACAGTGATAGGAGTTTGACTTAAACTTGAGAGGTGTAGGTATCAGGTATAATTGGTTGCTCTTACGTTTTTGTAAGAGGAAAAATATCTTACAGGTTTACACCCCTTCAGGTCTATGGAGGGCTGTTGACCTAGGAATTCCCACAACTGCTGGTCATGGACAGCCGTGCTGAGGAAATAGAATCGTGCTGACCTGAATGATGAGAAATCAGCTAGAAGATGATTAGGGATAAAACGTTCCTTAAATCCCCAATGAAAACATGGCAGGTAGACATTACTGCCAATCATTCATTCCCCCAGAAAAAGGAGGGGGTGTTTGGAAGGAAACAGAGCAAAACACCTATTGACCTTAAATAGATGCTCAGTGGAGGGCAAAAATTCTTTGAACCCACACCCCCCAAATGGTAATGAGGTGCTCTAATGCACCAAAAATCAACAAATAAACACATAGAAAACTGGGAAGGGAGGCAACGAAAGAGAGCAAAAGAAATCTCGTAACCAGCAAGCTGGAATTATTCTAATATCTATTGTGATTTTGTTTTGCAGAGAGTAAATGGATAAAAGAAAGCTGAGCTGATTTAGAATTTTTGAATTATGAAATTCCTGTTCTAGAATAATTTGAGAAGTATCCAAAGACTCTAGTAGATAAAGGTGGCACACTTGACTTTGACAAAGGCCCCAAGTATCTCAGTTTGCATCCCCCTATCTTAAAGCTCTGTGTGGAAGCACCTGGCAATTTTCTTATTATCTCTTTGTCTAGTCTACTCTCACCAGAATTTCACATGGACCTTGTTGAGTATATTCATCATTATATCAAATCCTGGTACATAATAGAGTTTCAGTAATTTCTCTCACTAATAAAAATACAACAATTTTCTTTAAAGTACTTGAGACCAACAGAAATGTATGGCAACTTAAAAGAGAAAGCTTTAAAGTTACTAGAAAAGTTTATTTTTGTGAAGTATCATTCTCCTTGAATATCAGAATAAGTAAATGCTCTCAGAAATAAAGTATCACTAAGTACTTACCAATCATCTACTCGTGTGTTATTATTCAGGTAGGTCAGCATTATGAGGGTCGACTGAAATTTTTATCTTCCCTTACCTCAAAAGCCTTGGGGTAAGATGTATCTTTACCAGGTTGTGTAGCTACCTTAGAGAAATCTACAGGGCCCAACATGCCCAAGCACCTTCCAAAAGCATCTACATGTAGAATTTACACTGAAGTAGAGTTACGACTAAGAGGTCATACATAGAACAAGCAATTTTTCAGGTCATACGAACAGTTATGTTTTTACACACCAGCAATGAGAATTCTGAAAAAATTATAAATGCCAGTTCTATTTTCAATAGCATCTAAAAGAACTAAATACCTATAAACATACTTAACCAAAGCTATGAAAGATTTGTACACTCAACACAATAAAGAATGGATAAAAGAAATTAAAATGTCCAAATGAAGAGGATGACCTGCTGTGTTCCTGGATTAGACGGAAAATTACCGAGAGGTCAATACTGTTTAAATCAGCGATTTCAATCAAAATGTCACCCTTTTTTAATTAAATAGAAAAGTGGGTCATTAAATTCACATGGAATTGCAAGGAGCCCAAACTAGCAAAAGCGATGTTGAAAAAGAACAAAATTGGAGCACTCACACTCTTATAAAGAATATGTGCCCAAAACAGGTTAAAAACTGTTAAATTAAAATAAAAAAACATGAATAACTGCATTTTATGTGTGAAAGCGATCTGAAGATTCTGCCCCAAAGAAAATGGATGGTAATAAGCACAGGAGAAAATCCTCACTAGTCGTTAGGAACGACACAGTAATGCCCCAATGAGATACCAGTGTCTACCTATTAGAATGCTTAGCATAAAAAATGTTGTCAAAACTGTCTGATGTTTCATGGCATGTGAATAAACTAACAGTGGTATATCCATCCAATGGAACAGTACTAAATAATGAAAGGGAACACCCTATTGTTTTAACCAACCTGATCAAATCTTACATAAACCTCTCTGAGTTTTTCGAAAATATCAATTTAAACAAGTAACTGTGGCCCTGCTTCCCTGGGAGGCTGAGCAGCTCAGGCAGAAGGACCCATGCAGCACTAAAGAGGGGAGGGGTCTGCCAAGATGAAGGGGAGGTGAGGAAACAAGGGCCCTGGCCCAGACAGTAAACACAGGCAGCAGCTTTGGCAGCAGCACTTAACAGACTGGGCTGTAGGTTTTTGTCCCTACAAGTCACACATACATTGCACCATGTTAGAGAGAAAGTAGGCCATCACATCGATCCAGATCCTTTCCAATTCTGTTTCTCTCCCTTCATTTCTGCAGTTCCAGCCTCCTTTTTCCTGGAATGACCATGAGGATTCCTCCTTATTTGCCTGGACTGCCCCTTCATTTCCAACCTTCTATTACAGACAATACAACCTCTCAGACCCCAGCTAAAGAGAAGTACATTGGAGAGATCCGCCTCCCTCTTCACCATTCTGTGGCCACTGAACAAAGCCTGTGCTGTGACACTGACTTGGGTTTCATGGTTGTCTTTGCCACGCCTCATAGAAAAATAGCCCTGCAATTGGACTCAATCAAAGCTCTTAGCTCTTTGCGAAAAACTTGGTTGATGACTGAATGGCAAAGAGATGGTGTAGCCCTAACTGCAAGGCTTTTCCCACTAGAGCCAGAGAGGGGCCCCCTGGAGGAAAGGGAATGAGGTAGGGTGGTGTCCATGTGGTGACCTAGAAGTCACAGGCGGGCTGGGCGCCAATCCTGCAGCTGTGTTGGTTGATGGGCCAGCACTGACTGCTGAAGTGATTGGTGGCCTGGTGGTCCTATCAGTCTTTCCTGTGCACACAGCAGAGGCTGGGAAACTGGGGGTGGAGGCCAGGACCCACGCCCCACTAGAGTTTTCCTGGCTGCTGTTGGTGCAGAACCCTCCACTGGGAGAATTGGCGCTGTGCACTGTGGCACCTCCCAGGATGGGACTTCAGGTGGGGGCGGTGGTGCCTCCAAGCACAGGGAGTTTCTGAGGATTTGGTCCTCTGGTGGTTGTTAGTGTACCTTGGCAAGAATGCTTACTGGAATCCTGGCTCACGCTTCCCCCACAGTGCTGAGTGGCTGTGCCAGAGGGACCCATAACAGTAAAGGCTGGCCTGGTGCAGCCTGTGTGCCCAAGTTGGCCTGTGTGGTGTTCCCCACGGCTGGCTGGCCTGCAGTAAGGGTTGGGGCAGGGGATGAGGTGGAAGCTTCCTGTTCCAGAACTCTAGTATCAGGGGGAGCCCTGGAGAGAAAATCATAGGTGTATGGGGTGGTGTCCATTGGGGTGACCTCTGTGTTGGAAGCTGGCTTGAGAGCCAAGCCTGAGGATGTGCACACTGGGGGGCCGGCACTTCCTGCAGAGGTGACTGGCAGGCTAGGAGATGAAGGGGTGCTAGGAGTAGCCACAGGAGCAGGCCCTGCAGCAGGCTGAGGTGAAGACCACAAAGGCTCTGAAGCACCACAGCCGGAGGTGGCCTACACCTCACCCCTCAGATGTGCTGCCACAGTGCTTGCTTGTCTGCATCAAAATCTTCGGCAGTGACTCTGTAACCCAGTTTAACAGGGCAGGGCAGCCTCAGCCATTCCCCGTGCCTGTGCAGAAGCAGAGGAAGCTTCCACCTTCGGGACCTGCCACAGGCAGTTGAATGGCTCCTCAGGGATTGAGTCTGCCCACGGGTGTCACCTTGGCCTTTCTGAGGCTGGCTCTTCCTCTGGGCAATCACAGCTGCTGAGGAGGGAGCCTGAGAGCCCTGCTGACTCGCTGTCTTTGTGAACCTCTGGGGCAGCCTGGTGTGGCAAGTTCGGGCTGCCTCCTCCTCTCCACTAGCGGGAAGCCTCAAGTGGAGCTGTAGGAGCTGGTGATGGTGTTTCTTTGGGAGAAGGAGCTCCTCAGAGGCCTGGGGTTTCTGGTGGCATCTGTCTTCTGGGCCCCTCCCATGCACGGCCAGCCCCTCTAGGACTGTGGGTTCTGCCTCCTGTTCAGTCATCTCTTTCCTGCAATGCTCACAGGCCCGCTGAAGGCAACACATGCAGAACGAGGTAAGGATCCCCAGGACAAGACACAGGGCCCTTGGAATCCTGAAACACAGTCTCAGAAATGCGGGAACACAGCCCCAACACCTGATCAGTAGATACAGAGCAGGATGGCCTTGGAGTAGAAGGATGTTCATGGACAACTGGGTGGCACTGGCCGACCATCTGTTGGGTGAGGTGAGCAGTGTGCTGGCTCCCCAGTACCCAGGGTGGGGGATGGGCAGTGTCTGCCCAGGTAAGTACCCATTGGGCTCTTCGGTGAGGTGGGTCCTCGAACAAACAGTAGGATCTCAGCAAGGTCCTTCACCAGTGAACAACACTGTTGAAAGCTAAGGGCTGATCTTTGGGCCTATTGTTAGGATACACTGGAAACTCCCAATTTGGGGGTCCAGGGGATGGGAGCGAAGAATGAGCATCCTTGCCAAGGTTCTGGGGAGTGGGGTGCACCCAGAGGATGCTCGAGGACCCTTAGGTGTTTCCCCATCTCCAGCTGGGGCAGGAACAGGCAAAACTGCCAAACCTCTGCTCCCCAGGACTGTAGTCACCATGGGACCTCAGAGGCCTGAGGGTGAGGGTGACCATATTCTCTGGGCTCCCACCACAGCCACATCTGCACTGTGCCTGCCCCTACACAGTCTCCTCTCACTGATGGTGCATGTTGTTCTGCAAGGCCATGACCTTGGACAACTGGGACTCCATCCTGGCCTTCAGGGGCTCTCCTGACACCTCAGAGATGCCTTTGCGCACCTAGTTGCCCTTGAAGGGAGTTGAACCCTTGCAGACAGGCACTCTGATGCCCACCCTTCCCACAAGCCCATCTGCAACTGGGTGGTAAGTACACATCTTCTTCCTCACTGCCAGACCCCTCTATCAGTAGGGTATTGGCCTTGGTGGAGGACACAGAGGCCATGGAATCTTCCTCCTCTTCCTCCTCAGACACTGTCTCCTCCTCCTGATCTCAGTAGTCCAGCATATGTGCTGGTGGTTGCCAGCCTCCACATCCTGCTGGGTTCCTGCTCTCTGCGTTTGTCCACTGAATCAAAGCCCCCACAGCCTCAAGCTGGGCCTCTTGGAGAGCTCATAGTGCTTCTAGGAGGGGGCCCTGACCTTGAGTCTGAGCCCCTGCTTCCCTGCAAGCAGGGGAGAGAAGCATAAATTGGTTGTTACAATATAGTCATGGTTACGTAAAATATGGCACGGGAATATAGATAATAATATTATAATAACTGTGTGTGGTGTCAGATGGATACTATTGAATAGGTTTATGGTGATGATCACTGTGTAAATTTTATAAATGTCTAATCACTATCTCATACACCTAAAATGATTATAATAGTATGTAAACTGCAATTTAAAATTATTTAAAAAATTATTAATAAGCCTTGGCTGGTGAGACTCAGTGTATTGATTGCTGGCCTGAGTCACTGATTGGATTCCCAGCCAAGGGCACATGCCTGGGTTGCAGGCCAGGTCCACAGTAAGAGGTGCTCAAGAGGTATCCATACACTAATATTGCTCTGTCTCCTTCCCTTCCTTATATCTAAAAATAAATACATAAAATCTTTAAAAATTATTAATAAAACTTAATGATGGAAGTACATATTTATTAAGCAGGTGCATTCAGATGAGGGGTTCTGAAACTTACACCTCAGGAACTTCATAGTCCATCCACTGTGGTTTCCAGTCTCCTGTGGGATCCCACCTTGGATGCTGATTCATTAGCTCTATTAGTGTAGCTTTCTTGTACATTCACTGACATTACATACAGATACACACACAAACCCCATAGGTATCACCTGTGTGGAGAGATGGTTTTACTTTTCCCTTTCAAATTTGAATAATACTCTCATTTTTGTGGTCAATTGCTCTGGCTAAAACCTTATGTAACATTGCATAGCAGTGGTAAAAGTGGGCAAATTTTTCACACTTCTGATTTAGGTGAGTAAACTGTTAATCTCTTACCACTAAGTATGATGTTAATCTTGTGCACAAAGATTTTGCTCTACACAGGAAAGCCTCTTAGGGTTCCTTTAGCAATTGTGGTTTGTCCCCAAACCCAGTATTACTATGCACAAGGGGTCCAATTGTGGGTTAAAGAAAACTTCTAGGGTATCACAGGTTCTGCTTCTTGGTCTGGGCCTAAATGCACAGTGTGTTCTACTTGTGAAAACTCATGAAGTTTTATACATGTGATCTGTACACTTTCCTGATATAAGATACTTTTCATTTTTTTAAGATTTTATATATTTTTAAGAGAGAGGGGAAGGGAAGGAGAAAGAGAGGGAGAGAAATATCAAAATGTGGTTGCCTCTTGCACTCCCTCTGCTGGAGACCCGGCCTGCAACCCAGGCATGTGTCCTCACTGGGGATGGAATTTGCAGTCCTTTCCTTCACAGTCTGGTGCTCACTCTTCTGCTCCACACCAACCAGGGCATAACATATATTTCAAAAAAATGTACAAACAGAAAGTGTCCTAGAATTAGACTTCCAATGAGAGGAAAGACTCCCCTGGAAGGTGGTGAGGTCTGGGAAGCAGCTCTTATTCTTTCATTTTTCTTGGTTGCAGCACGCCGTCACGTCATCTTCATGCTGATTTCCATGTGACTTTTCCCTTCTGTCCTCACCAAACCTAAACACGTACATGAGTCATGACATTGGCTGTTTACCTTACATTAGGGTGCCCCAAATGGTCACAGTAAAGGACTTGATACATTTTTAATATTTGACTTTAATACAACACTTCAAGTCCTCATTATTATTTCTGTTATATGAAAATATTAAAGTAGCTGTCATTTGTAAAGTATACCAGAATTCAATTTATACAACTTTGCTATAAATAGGTATATCTGATTGTCCTAAATATTTACCGGGCATCGTTTTGAAATGGACAGTTATGCCCATTTGTAAGTGAGTAACGTTTTCCTTCATATATATATTTGTACACATATATACATATACATATACGAATGTCTAAGGAAGAATAATATGAGAGAGGGTGGCTTTGGGATACTTGAATGACGTAGAAATATTACTTAGCTAGCATCTCACATTTGCCCAATATCCCAAATGACAAACTTTCACAGCTATAGAAAATATTACAAAATGACCCCTGAAACAAAAAAGTGAGGCCTCATAGTCATTCAGCCAAAGACTTTACCTAAAACTGCCTTTTCACAAGGGTGAATTGACGCCGTCTTGGGTAACAGCAGCAAGCTCACAACGAGCATCACCATTATGCCATCTTGTGGATTATCTAGGAAAAGTTTTGAAAAAATTAAACTATAATGGAGATAGCACTTTTCTTTACAATATGCTGATATATTAAATATCTGACTAGAACACTGATGTAAGTCTTTTGAAGCACTTTAAAAACATTTCAGGGGAAAAGGGTGAAGGGTTTGTAGGAACAATTATAAAGGACACACGGACAATAAGGGGGGCGGGGTGATGGTGGAAACGGGAAGGAGGTGCTGATGGCTGGGGGTTAGGCTGTGTTGGATGGAAAAGGTGGAGAACAGTACTTGAATAACGATAAAATTAAAGGAAAAAAAAGAAAAGAAAAAAAAACATTAAGTGATATCAACCATATCCTCTAACCAGAATGCTTTGAAATTAGAAATCGAGTGCAAAAGGAAGTGGAAAAAACCACAGATATGTGGAGAGTAAACAACATTCTAGTAAACAAGCTGGTCAAAGAAGAAATAAAAGGTGAGATCAAAATCTATATAAAACCAAAGAGAATGGCAATTACATCATGTTGAAATGTCGATTTTAAAAAATATTTCTTTAAAATGGGCACAATTGTCTGTTTCTTTTTTTCAAATCTTGTTTATTCTGTTACAGTTATCGCAATTTTTCCTTTTTGCCCTCCTTCCTCCAGCCCACCCTGCCACCCCACAGCCCATCCCCACACTGTTGTTCGTGTCTGTGGGTCACTCACACATGTTCTTTGATTAATCCCTTCCCCTTGTCTCTACCATTCTTCTTCCCCCCTTTCCTCTGGAAGCTCTCACTGTGCTCCTGTTTCCATGTCTCTGGACTGTTTTTCTTGTTACTTTATTTTGTTCATTAGATTCTTCTTATAAGTGAGATGATATGAAAACATTGGGGGTGCAGCAAAAGTGATGGTAAGAGAGAAGTTTATATCATTATAGGCTTATATCAAGAAATGTGAAATCCCAAGTAAATAATCTAATATTGTATCTTAAAGAACTACAAAAGAAAAACAAAAGGAGCCCAAATTCAGTGAAATAAGAGAATTATAATAAAAAGTAGAGCACCACTGGCTGAGCTGGGTAGGTAGGAGTGCTGTCCTGTACAGCAAAGGGTCATGGGTTTGATTCCCAGTCAGGGTACACACCTCTGGTGTGGGTACAATCCGCAGATAGGGCACATAAGGGAGGCAACAAATCAATGTCTCTCTCACATCGATGTTTCTCCCTCTCCCTGCATCTCCCTCTCTCTCCCTGAAATCAATAGGCATACCCTCAGGTGAGGATTGGGAAAAAAAAAATTCAGAACAGAATTAAATGAAATAGAGAAGAAAAAGACTATACAAAATTATTGCAGGAAAGAGCTTGACTTTGAAGAGATTAATACAAATGACAAACCTCTGGCAACACTCACTAAAGAAAAGAAAGACTCAAGCAAAGTCAGAAATGAGAAAGAAGTTACCACAGACACCACAAGAAAACAAAGGATCCTGCAAGGACACTATGAGAGACTCTATGACACTAAATTCAATATCATAGAAGAAATGGGTCAGTTCCTAGAAATATGTAACTCCCTGGACTGAATCAAAAAGAAGTGGAAAATCCAAATAGACCCATTAGCAGTGAGGAATGTGAAACATGTCATGAACTTCCCCAAAAGTTAAAATCCAGGACCAGAGGGCTTCACTAGTGAATTACACCAAGTATTGAAAGGAGACTGGATACCTAGCCTTCTCAACCTCTTCCAAAAATGTGAAGAAGAAGCAGTACTTCCTAACACATTTTATGAGTCCAACATTATCCTACTACTGAATCTGGCAGGAGTAGCACACACACACACACACACACACACACACACTACAGACCAGTACCTCTGATGAATCCAGATGCAAAATACCAGCAAATCAAATACTGTGATACACGAAAAAGATAATATTTGATACCACACCGATCAAGTGGGTTTCATTCCAGGGGTATAAGGGTGGTTCCCCATATGCAAATAACTCTATGTGATATACCACATTGATTAACAAAATAAAGGACAAAAATTATATGATCGTATCAATAGGTACAGAAAAACACTCATAGGAAACAATATCCATTTATTATGAAAACACTCAATAAAATGACTATACAAAATAGCACATCACCTAATAAAAGCCATATTTGACAAAACCTCAGTGAATATCCTACTCAATGTTGAAAAGGCTAAAGCTTTTCCTCTAAGCTCAGGGACAAGTCAGGGGTGTGCACTCTCACCACTATTGCTCAACACAGTACTACTGGAAGCCCCAGCCAGAGCATTCAGGCAAGAGAAAGAAACAAAAAGCAACCATTTTGGGAATGTAAAATTATACTTGTCACTTGTTATAGATGATAGCATTCTTTATGTAGGAACTGTAGGGACCCCGTCAAAACACTGTTAGAAACAATTAACTAATGTAGTAAAGTGGCAAGATACAAAATCAGTGTACAAAATCCATCACATTTGTCCTCTTGGGTGAGTTGGAACCCAGGCAGGTCTCCCAGTTAGGGGCAGCAACAAGAAGAGGCAAGATGGGGACCACCTTGGCTGGTGCTCAGCTCTCAGGGGAGAAGCTGTGCCATGGCAGTGCATCTGACCAGCTTCCACTGCAACAGGGGAGAGCAAGAAGAGAGTCATAGAGGACATGAAGCAGGGACTCAAGCACCAAAAACAAGCTCACAGAGAAGAGATACCAGGAGTACTTGCAGAGGCTTATAGTGAGAGAGACAAGTAGTTTGAGCAGGGGAAGGACTGGGCCGGCTGGTGACAGCAGATTCAGGATCAGTGCAGTGCGACCACCCCAACCACACAGTCACTGTGACCACCTTCAGTGTCATGGACAGCTGTGTCTGAGCAAGGGGCTGGGTCTGGTCTGAGGAGGAGGTGGGATCCACTGAGAAGCTGTCCAAGCCTTCCCTGGGAAGTCCAGGAGCCCCCTGCTATCCCAGTGGATCTCCTCTCTCAGGGCATCTGCATCCATGCTGCACACAGTCACAATGAGTCAATAAGAATCATCTCCAACAAGACCGGGATCCACCTAGAAGGCCTGAATACTACTCACCAGCAAGACCCAGCACTGCTGGCTGAACAGTTAAGTGCCACACAGTGCATAGCAGAAGTGAGCTTGAGAACCAGGCAGGCCCCTATCTAGCCAGCCAGAGTCTCTACTCTCTTCACTTGGCTTTCCCCATAAACCAGCCTGCATAGAGGCCTGGGGTTTTCACACCAGAAGTAGTGGGGTATATAATGGAATACTACTCAGCCATAAGAAAGATAAAATACTGCCACGGATGAATCTTGAGAATAATCGCACTACGTGAAATAAGACAAAACATGTCAAGAACCATATTATTTCACTCCTATGTGGGATAAAAAACTGAAAGTAATTAATGAACAAATACGACAGACAAAACCTCATAGACACAAAAAGCAATATGGTAGTAGCCTGAGGAAGAGGTATTGGGGGGGTTGTTTAGAGAATGGTAGAGGGGGGCAAGTATATAGTGATAGATGATTGGACTTTGGGTGGTGGGCACGCAATGCAATATACAGATGATGTGTCATAGAATTGTAAGCTTGAAACCTGTATAATTTTATTAATCAATGTCACCCCCATAAGTTTAATAAAATAATAAAAATGAATGTACTTACAGTAAATGTACTTGAAATTGCCTGTAATAAAATCATGTAAATGCGATCAGCAACGATGAGCAGATGGAGAGAAAAATGTCTTACATTATAAAGAAAAGTTCATACCTTAGCAAAATCACAAACAGAAACACAAAAATCATTCAACATTTAGCTAGAAAAAACCTTGGGAGCATGCTTTTCTTTCTTTACCTCCAGCATTCAGTCTAGACCAGCACTGGGAAGAGAATTTTCTGCAATGATGGAAATATTCTATAATCTGCACTGTCCAATGGCAGCCACATAGCTGCATGTTACTCCTGAGAACTTGACATGTGCTAATATGATGGAGAGAGCAAATTTTACATTTTATTATGTTTTAAGTCATTCACATTGAAGTAGCTACAAACAGCTAGTGGCTGTGTTAAACAAGGCAGGTCTCAACCAATAAAATACCCAAAGAAACAAGAATAAATGATAGATGCTTCATATTTTGTATATATGTAGATCTCAAAACAGATGCACTTGAAACTCTGAATTCAGATGGTTGAAACCGAAATACATCTTGAAACATACTTAGCACAAGAGTATGATGGAAATAGGAAATTAAATGGCACACAGGATGATGAAAATCAACACAGAAGCAGGAAAAGATTGCTCTGTGGACAATAGTATAATAACCCAAACTCTACACATGAACATAAAATGCTTTCTTATGTTAATAAAGCTAGAAAGATGTATATACGTGTGTGTAAATAAATGTGCAGACATACACAGAACACAAATACTTAAATGATGTTTACAATGAGACAAATTTCTTTTATCTAAATAAGCTGGAATGAAGGAAAAAAGAAAGAAGGAAGTTGGAGCAGTAGGCGAACACAGATTACCTTGTGTGCCTGGCTCTAAGGAATTCATGTTCCTTTCAGGCAGCAGAACTTAACACTTTGTAAGCACTAAAATAACAAGACCATGTGTGGTTTGGAGAAACCATCTTGGCAGAGGTGTAGGATGGATAAAGTGGGAGTAGTGGAAGGTGAGGAGACCATGAGGAAGACCTGTGTTGTTAGAGGAGAAAGGATGAGGGCCTGAAGTAAATGATGAGAGTCTAAGTTCACGTCAATGAAGCCCAGAGCATGAATTTATAAAAGATTATTTTGGAAAGGAGTGGGTACAAATGATCCGCCACTTTAATATTAGTACCCTGAGCTCTGACAAGTAGGGCTCAGCTGGTTAAGCATCATCCCTCAAAGGCAAAGGTCATGGGTTTGAATCCCTGTCAGGGCACATGCGTAGGTTCAGTCCCTTGTTCTGGGCATTTGCAAGGGCAACCCATGATATTTCTCTTTTTCAACATTTTTCTCTCCCACTCTTTCAACATTTATTCCCCTCTGTCTAAAAAAAATTAAGAAAACTACACATTAACAATAAATTTAAAAAAATGAAGTAAGGACCCTGAGATGCTCTCATCAGCTCCATCCTCGGATCTTTGTGTTCTGGTGGTTGTCTTCGAAGATCCTTCAGTCCTTCAAGCCCTGTCAATGGAAGGGTGTCAGAAACACTTACTGAGAGAAAATGGTTAGTTTCCAAAGAGAGAAATTAGTTAAAAATGGAATTACTTTTGACATTTATTGGTTAGGTCTATGAAATAAAACTTTAAAAGAACCAGTAAGTGCCCTTGATAAACACTGACTCATCTCACTATCACCGTCAAACAGGTTAGAAGTAAATGGTTTCTTCCATTTCACATCCTACAAAGTTTTTATTTAAACTCTAATAGACTCCATCATGATACATCGTTAGATGTTAAGAATGGTATAGCATACTCAACTAGAGAGAAAAGCTAAAACTTCTATTTGTTTAGTACTGTAGCTGTAGTTGTAGATCTTAACATACTTGCCTATATTTTCATATTGATACATAGCAAAATAGAGAGTACATGTATTTAATTATAAGATTGATAAGGAAAAATATCCCTGAACATAATTTTGAGGTTTATTAAGGCTAAAACAAAACTAAAACCTCAAAATTCTTTATTTAAGTGTTAAATATCTATAATTCAAACCTTAAATATTCCCTCAAGGAATCAGATGGTAATTTTGAGATATTACTGGGTCTTAGCATATGAAAATCAATCACACGTCATATCACATTTCTTCATTATTTAAATTCAAATGTTAATTGAGAAACTTCTATATTTGTACTGCTGCAAAGCAAGAGAACACATTTAGATTTGCGGAGTGGGATGGGCAGAGGAAGGCTAAGGAGGAAAATTGGGACAACTGTAACAGAATAACAATAAAACTGATTTAATAACAAAAATTAAATACATCTATAAAAAAGATGCAGTTTCTTATTTAAGAGGGTTGATCTGCTATTTTTAATCATAATTTTTAAAAGATTTGATTTATTTTTCTTTTAGCAAGATGGAAAGGGAGGGAGGAAGAGGGGAAAAAACGACAATGTGCCAGAGAAAGACAGTCAGCCCCGTCTCATGAGCCCTGACCTGGAATCAGACCTGCCACCAAGGCCTGTGTCCTGTCGCTTTGCAGAAGGACACCAACCACCTGAGCCACACCAGTCAGGCCCTTTTCATCATAATTTAAAACAAGAAAATCAGTTTTTCACATTCCTAGCATTAGAGGTTTTCAAAACGTCTACAGTCTATCTTTTCCGATATAATAGTAAGATGATAGCATAAATATTACCTCCAAAAGTGAGAAAGGTCCTCTACTGTCTTTAATATTCTTCTGAGCAATACATAGATCCTTAAAGACAACATAACCAGAAATAAGACCTGAAAGTTTAATCCTGATCTAGAGGTTCCCAGTGTCCTTGTTACCTATTGCTAAGGATTTCAACAAGTCCAATACCTAAACATAATTTCAAAAGAAGAAAAAAAGAAAAGGAGAGAAATGCCTTAGTTATATTTAAAGTAAAATAACCAAACACATTGTCATATGTGATAAGTCTGCTAACCTGATTCAGATAAAATATTCCAATGTCTTGTAAGGTACCCAGGTATTCCTGTTTTCCTGCTTTCAAATAATTTAACAAACAGAAAAGTGCTTTTACAGGGTGGACACTGATGCATAGAAATGCCAAGATTACGGAAACATTTAATTTAAGTAATATCTCATACACCATCATAGTGGTGCCAACTGCTATCCCTGGTTTTGACAACCTTCACACTTCACCATAGAAGACAGAAACTATCAGGTTATAGTTATCAGATCAACATTACTAGGTGTTCAGTAATTGAATGTTTACAACCACTAAGTTACTGAGAGTGTTTTTCATCATTCAAAAAATATTTATTCCAATTATGAATTACACCAATGATACAAATCACTCAGATCTTCCCAAGAATACTTTACACATGTATTGCAAATATCATCTTGAGGATGATTTACAAAATTAAGTGTTCCTGATCCTCCATGTGCTCATCCACTAGAGGTGCAAATGTGCCAACAATAACATGAAGGCAACTTTCTAAAACATCCTTAGAGTAGCTCAGTGCTTTGCCACAAACCCAGTTACTTAGTTCACAAGAAAGGGGCAATCCAGGTAATGACACATCAATAAAATGAGAAAGGTTGATACAGAAAGAGACAAAAACAGTTAACCCTGTGGTGGTGTTGTTCATTGGACTGAGTGCCAGCCTGTGCACACCAAAAGCTTACCGGTTTGATTCCCAGTCAGGGCACACACCCGGCTTTCCCATCAGCTTCCCAGTTGGGGTTGTGTGAGAGGCAGAGGACTGAGGTTTCTTTTGCACATCAATATTTCTTGTCTCTCTCTTTCTCCCTTCCTTCCCCTGTCTCTAAAATGAAATAAATAAAATCTTTCATTGAAAAAGAAGAAAAGAGTTAAGCTCTAGTAAACTCCTTTGATATAAACTCATTCACACATCATTTTAATTCAGCAGCTCTGGCTCTGACATGTCTTGACATAAAAGTCACTTTCATATCCAGTTCTTTAAAGCCAAACACAAAGGAGCATCAGCAATCTCCCCTGACAGAAACACTGACAAAGAAGCAGAACTATGAATTGGTTTCTATTTCTTTGTTAATTTTTCTAGACTCCACAGTAAGTGAAACCATATAGTGTTTGTTTTTTTCTTCTGCCTTTAGCATAATACTCTTTAGGTTTATAAATGTGTCACAAATTCCAAAATGTATTTCTTTTTATGACCGAGTAATATTCCTGTGAGTTCGTATGTGCCACGCCTTCTTGACCCAGTCATCTATGGTGGACACTCAGGTTGATCCCATGTCCTGGCTTTTGCAAATGCTGCTGCTAGGAAAGGAGGGGTACATATGTCTTTTCTGGATTTTTTTCAGATCAATATCCAGAAATGAAATTGTTGTGTCTTGTGGTAGTTCTCTTTTGAATTTTTTGAGAAACCTCCATAATGTTTTCCATAAAACAAGGAAGACACAGAGGAACAAAACCTATGAGATGAAGGAAAAGCAGTGCTGAGAGAAATATGGATACATAAACACTTTCATTAAAAAGATGACTTGAGCCCTGGCTGGTGAGGTTCAGTTGTTTACAGGGTCCTGCCATAACAGAAAGGGTGTGGGTTTGATTCCTGTTAGGGTACATGTCTAGACTGTGGGTTCCTATATTGGTCAGGGCACCTATGAAACATCAACCAATTGATGCCTCTATCTTTCTCTGTCCATTCCTCTCCCTCTCTATAAAGCGATAAAAATAAATATTGTTGAGTAAGAATAAAAAGAAAGCCTTTAAAGAAGAGAATCAAACACTTAGGAAGAATTCACTTGACTATTTCTTATACTCTTCCAAAACAGAGCAGGAGGGAACTTTTCCTAACACATTTGATGAGACCAGCATTTCTCTTATACTAAGGTCAGATAAAGACACCACAGGAAAATTATAATATCCAATGCCCTTTATGAATATACATGAAAAACTTCTCAGCAATATACTAATAAACTCAATCTGAAGCATAGAAAAAGGGTGAAATACTATGAGCAAGTAGGATTTATCCCAGGAATGCAAAAAGAGGTCAGTAAAGAGAAAATCAATCCATATAATAGACATTAATGGAATGAAACTAATTTTTGATCACCTCAGTAAACACAAAAAGGCATTTAACACCCTGTCATGATAAAAACACTGAGAAAATGTGAGTAGACAGGAACTTCCTCAACATTAGAAAGGTAACCTATGAAAACACCACAGATAACAACATAATCAATGTTGAAAGACTGGAAGCTTTCCCAGTGGGGTAGGAACAAAACCCATTTCGTTCAACATGCCCATTTTCACCACTGCTATTCAATATGTCTGGCCAGAGCAAATAGACAGAAAAAATGGTATATAAAGGCATCCAAATGAGAAAGGAGGAAGTAAAACTGTACCACAGATAGCATAACTGTATATATAAAAAAGAATCCACCATAAATCTACTGGTTGTAACAACAAACACACTGAGCAAATTTGCAGGTCATAAGATCAACATACAAAAATCAGTTGAGTTTCTATACCACAGCAATGAGAATCCATGATGAAAAGTATAAAAACCAGTTCCATTTTCAATGGCATCTGAAAGAACTAAATACCTGCCAATAAATGTCACTAAGGCTATGAAAGACTTGTACACTGAAAAATATAAAGAATGAATGAAAGAAATTTAAAATGTCCAAAAAAAAAAGGATGACATCCTGTGTTCCTGGATTAGAGGGCAAACAGAGAGGTCAATAGTGTCTAAATCAGTACATATACATGCGATTTCAATCAAAATTTCACCACCCATTTTTACATAAATGGAAAAGGAGGTTATCAAATTCACATGGAATTGCAAGGAGCCCAAACTAGCAAAAGCAATGTTGAAAAAGAACAAACTTGGAGGACTCACACTCTTATAAAGAATATGTGCCCAAAACAGGTTAAAAACTGTTAAATTAAAATAAAAAATAAACCCCATGAATAACTGCATTTTATGTGTGAAAGCGATCTGAAGATTCTGCCCCAAAGAAAACATATGGATGGAAAGAAGCCCAGGAGAACCTCCTCACTGGTCATTAGGAATGACACATTAATGCCCCAATCACATACCAGTGTCTACCTATGAGAATGCGTAGCATAAAAACCCATTTTGAAAACTCAGACCTTTCATGGCATGTGAGTAAAAAATGGTGGCATTTCCACCCAATGGGACTCTAGTAAACAATAAAAGGTAACCCCCTATTGATTTAAACAAGATGAACTAATCTTACTTAAATGATTCTGAATTCTTGTAAAATAATTTTAAATGAGTAACTGTGGCCCTGCCCCCTGGGGGACTGTGCAGCCCAGGCAGAAGTACCTGTGCAGCACTAGAGAGGGGAGGGGTCTGTCAAGATGAAGGGGAGCCGAGGGAGCAAAGGTCCTGGCACAGCCTCCAGACAGAGGTGGCAGCTTTGGCATCAGCACCTAAGAGGCCGTAGCATACATATTTTTCCCCACAAGTTATACAAATATTGCACAATCTACGAGAGGAAGTAGGCCGTCACATTGACCCAGATCCTTACCAATTCTATTTCTCTCTCTTTGTCTCTGCAGTTGCAGCTTCCTTCATTCCAGGAAAGACCATGAAGATTCCCCCTTCTTACTGCCTGGACCACCTCTTCACTACCAACCTTCTATTAGAGATAGCACAACCTCTCAAATGCCAGCAAACCTCGAAGTACATTTGAGAGATCCAACTCCCTCTTGTCCATTCTCTGGCCACTAAACAAAGCCTGAGTTGTGATGCTGACTTGATTTCATGATTGTCTTTGCCACACTTTGCAGACAAAAGACCCTGCCTTGGGGCTCAAAGTTCTTAGTTCTTCCATAAAAACTAAATTGATGGCCCAATGGATTTCTGGCAAAGCAATGGTGGGGCCCTAACAGCAAGGCTTTTCCCACTATACCCAGAGAGAGCCCCCCTGGAGCAAAGTTAATTAGGTGGTATGTTGTCTATGGGGGTGATCTGGGAGTCACTGGTGAGCTGGGCAGCTGATCCTCCAGATGTGCTAGTTTATGGGCCAACACTTACTGCCAAAGTGAGTGGTGGACCAGTGGTTTTCAGAGTCCTTGCTGTGCACACAGCAGAGGCAGTGTACCTGGGGGTGGAGGCCAGGATGCACACACTGCTAGAGGCAGTCTGTCAGCTGGTGGTACAGAGCCCTTTGCTGGAGGAATAGGTGCTGTGTACTGTGCCACCTCCATGGATGGGACTTAAGGTTGGGGCAGTGGTACTTCCAAGCAAAGGGTTGTTCTGAGGGCTGGGACTTGTGGTGGTTATAAGGGTGCTCTGGCGAGGGTGCTTATGGGAGTTCTGGTCCAAGCTTCCCCACAGTACTGAGTGGCTGGGTTAGAGGGACCCATAGCAGCAAAGGCTGGCCCGGTGCTCACCTGTGTAGTGCTGCTCAGGGCTAGCTGGCCTGGAGTAGAGATTGGGGCCTGGAATGGGGCATAAGCTGCGTGTTCTTATCCTCTGGAGTCAGGGGTAGCCCTGAGAGAAGATCATAGGTAGGAGGGTGATGTCCTTTGGGGTGACCTCAGTGTCTGAACCAGGCTTCAGAGCCGAGCTTACACATGTGCCTGCTGAGGAGCCAGCACTGCCTGCAGAGGTGACTGGCAAGCTGTGGGATGAAGGGGTGTGAGGAGTAGTGACAGGACCAGGACTTGCAGCAGGCTACAGGGAAGACACAAAGGTTCTGGAGCACTGCAGCTCAACATGGTCTCCACATAACCTGAAAATGCACCCTGGATCCACTGCCACAGTGCTGTCTTGTCTGAATCGATATCTTTGGGCTTTAGAGTGTATCCCAGCTGAGGAGGCAGTGGCAGCCTCAGAGGTGGTTCCCTAGCCTGGCTCACAGCAGAGGAACGTTCTGCCTTAGGGGCCTATCACAGGCGGGTGAGCAGGTACCTCAGGGATCAATTCTATGGAAGGTTGTCACCTTGGCCCTTTTCAGGCCGGCTATTCCTCTGGGCAATCGCAGCTGCTGAGGGGAGAGCCTGAGGGCCCTGCTGACTCAGTGTCTTTGTGAATCTCTGGGACAGCTGGTGTGGCAAGTGGCTGGCTGTCTCCTCCTCTCCACTGGTGGGAAACCTCGAATGGGGCTGTGGAACTGGTGATAGAGTTGTTTTGGGGACAGGAACTCCTCAGAGACTCTTAGGGTTTCAGGTGGCATCTGTCTTCTGGGACCCTTCCTGGATCGGCCTGCCCCTGTAGGACTGTGTGATCTTCAACCTGTTCAGGCATCTCTTTCCCACTTTGTCCACAGTCCCTCTGAAGGCAACAGCTGCAGAATGAGGAAAGGAAACTCAAGAAAAGGCACAGGGCCCTTGGGGTCCTGATACACAATCTCAAGAATGAGGGAACACGGCATGGCTGTCAGATAGGCACATACATAGTGCAGGATGGCCTTGAAATAGATGGAGATGCATGCACAACCGGTTGTCGTGGCAGGCCAATTGGTGGGCGAGGTGATACTGTGCTGGCCATCTGGTACCCAGGGTGGGGGATAGGGGCAGAGCCTGCCCAGGTAAGTGCCCATTGGGCTCTTCAGTGAGGTCTGTCCTGGAACAAATAGTCTGATCTCAGCAAGCTCGTTTTGCAGCCAACAACACTGTTGATAGCCAAGAGCTATCTATTGCGCCTGTTCTTAGAATACACTTGGAACTCCCCTTTGGGGGTGGCAGAGGATGGGAGGGAGGAATGGTTCTCTTGCCAAGGTTCTGTTTTGGGGGGCTGCACCCAGAGGACACTCAAAAACACTTAGGTGATTCCCGCTCTCTAGCTGGGGCAGGAGCAGGCGAAAGCCACCAAACCTCTGGTCCCCAGAGCTGTAGTCATCCTGGAGCCACAAAGGCATGAGAGTGACTGTATTCTCTGGGCTCCCACCACAGCCACATCTGCACTGTGCCCGCCCCTGACTCACCCTGGTGTGCTTGTTGTTCTGCAAGGCCCTGACCTTGCACCACTGGGACTCCATCGCTGGCTGCAGGGGCCTTCCTGCAGATGATGGCATCTCCCTCAGAGATGACTATGCCCTCCTAATTACCCGAGAAGGAGGTGGAGCCCTTGCAGTCAGCTACTCTGGTGCCCACCCTTCCCCACAACCCCATCTGCCACTGGGGGATCAGTGTCAGCTCTTCTTCCTTAGTGCTGGAAGGCTCCATCAGTAGGTTATTGGTTTTGTGGAGGGCAGTGAGGCCATGGACTTTTCATCCTCCTCTTCCTCCTCAGACACTGCCTCCTCCTCCTCCTGAGTCCAGGAGCCCAGGGTGAGTGTGGGCATTTTGCCAGCCTCCAGGCCCTGCTGGACGCTTGCTCTCTGCCTCTGTCCCCCACCACAAGGCCACCACAGCCTCAAGCTGGTCCTCTTGGAGTACTCCCAGTGCTTCTAGTTGGGGGACATGACTTTGCTCCTGAGCTTGTGCTTGCCTGCAAGGGGAGTTCAGAGGCATAAACTGGTTGTTAAAATGTAGTCATGGTGATGTAAAATACTGCATGGGAATAAGGACAGTAATATTGTAATAACTGTGTATGGTGTCAGATGGATACTATTGAATAGGTTTATGGAGGTGATCACTTTGTAAATTATATAAATGTCTAATCACTATGTCATACACCTGAAACAATTATAATAATATGTCAACTGCAATTAAACACTTATTAAAAAATTATGAATAAGTCCTGGCTGGTGTTTCTCAGTGGATTGGGTGCTAACCTGAGAATCAAAGGGTCACTGGTTCACTTCCCAGTTTAGGGCACATGCCTGGGTTACAGGCCAGGTCCACAGTTGGGGGTGCACAAGAGGCAACCACACATTGATGTTTTTCTCTCTGTCTCCTTCACTTCCCCTATATCTAAAAAGAAATGTATAAAATCTTTAAAAATTATTAATAAAAATTAACGATAGAAGTACATATTTATTTAGTAGGTACATTCAGATGAGGCGTTCTGAAACTTACACCTCAGGAACTTCTTAGTCCATCCACTGTGGTTCCCACTCTCTCCTGGGATCCCACCTTGGATGCTGAATGTCCCACCATCAGAAGCCTGTGCCTGCCTCAGGTAGTCTTTAGGGAATCTGGGCCTAGAAAGAAGTACAATTTGGCCCATTTGGAGGTGTCTTAATGTCATCTTTGAGTCTCCCTAGAACTATAGCTATGACAGGAGAGGGCTCTGCCTGACTCCAGGTGCTGTTCAAAGTGTGGTCTCTGAGCTGTGTGTCTGTGAGCTGTTTGTTATCAATCCAGGACAGTATCAATCAGACACTGAAATGACATTTAGGTGTTGTTGAATCTCAGTGCTGAGCGGCTTGTAGAGGGAGCTGGTACTGTGCACATAGGTCCCCATCTCAGCCCGTGATGTCCTGGGAAAATGACAGAGCTGGCCCTTCACCACAGACAGTTTGAGACACACTCATCTCTCCCTTGTTAGGATTGTTGTCATTTTGAAAACAACCTATCCTCAGCATTTCATTTCATTTCATTCAAACCAGAACAATAAAAACGATGGTAAAAATTGAAAGTTAACCCAGTAATAATTTTTTTGAAGTCTGGTTTAGTTTTTTTTAAAACAGATAAAGTATGAATATTTCATCTTTTTTCTTAGAGTATATTTTTCTCATAGTCTTCTCTCCTGAGACTGTGAGTTTTTCATTAATTGTTAAAACCTCCCTGAAAATTTACTCCCTCCACTCTTCTTTCATGATAAAATATGCACAATGCAATATTTATTGTTTTAACCACTCATAAGTGTATCCACTTCAATGGCGTGAAATGTGTTCCCAATGTTATGTAAACACCACCACTGATTATACCCAAAACTTTTCATCATCCCCAACAAAATGTAAGTACTCACTAGCAATCAGTCTTTCTTGCTCCCTCCCCTGCATTCCCTAGCAACCTCTCTTTCTTATTTTGTTACCCAATATAAACAAAATCATGTAATATTTATCATTGTGTATCTGGCTTGGTTCACTTACATAATATTTTCAAGGTCCATCCACATTGTAGCATATTTCAAACTTCACTCCTTCTGGCTCAGTAATATTCCATTGTACGTGCATATCACATTTTGTTTATTGAATCATTTGTTGATGGACTCTCGGGTTGTTTCCTCCTTTTGGCTATTATGAATAGTGCTGCTATGAACGTTGGTGTACAAGCATCTGAGTCCCGCTTTCAATTCTCTTGGATATACACCTAGGAGTGAAACTGCTGGGTCATCAAGTTGTTCTCTGATTTACCTGTCAAGAGAAGGTCAAAGTGTCTTTCAAAGCAGCTGCTCCAGTTCACATTGCCATCTGCATGGCATAAAGGTTTCAATTTTCTCTCCATCTCACCACCACTTGTTATTTTCTCATTTTGTAAAAATTATTGTCATTCTAGTGGGTGTGAAGTGGCTTTGATTTGCATATTCCTAATGACTAATGATGTAATATTTTCAATAAGTGAAATCTTTTCATATGTTTCTTGATCATTTGTATATCTTCTTTTCAGAAATATCCATTCAAGCCCTTTGCCTATTCTTTTAGTATTTTTTTAAAAATTGTATTGTACATTTTCCTTTACCTCTTAGTTCCCTTATACCTGCCTCACCCCAGCAGTCAGCACACTGTTGTCCAAGTCCAGTAGTCCTTAGGCCTTTTTGCTGAATCCTTCCACACCCTGTCCTCCCCCACCTTAGCTGTCACCCTGCTCTGCATCTTTGAGTCTGTCTCCATTTTCCACGTTAGTTCAGTTTCTTCATTAGATTCCACATATGAGTGAAATCATATGGCAATCATATGGTGTTTTTCCCTGGCTTATTTCACTTAGTATAATGTTCTCCAGGTCAATCCATACTGTCACAAAGGGTAAAATTTTCTCCCTTTTCATGGCCGAGTAGTATTGCATGGTGCAAATATCCCATAGTTGTTTTATTCATTCATGTATTGATGGACACTTGGCTTGCTTCCACATCTTGGCCATTCTAAATAATGCTGCAATGAACATGGGGTGGCATATGTTCTTTGGAATTAGTATTATGGGTTTTATGGGGCTTTGTCATTGTTGAGTTTTAGCAGTTCTTTATGTGTTCTGGATATTAATTCCTTATAAGATATATGATTAAAAATGTTTTCCTCTATTAAAAATGATGGACTTTCACTTTCTCCTTCCACAAGGTCTTGAGTTTGATGAAGTCAAATTTTTATTTTTTGTTGCATGTTTTTTCAGTGTCATTTCCATCAAGTTGTTACCAAACCCAATGTCAGGAAGATTTTTCTCCATGTTTTATTCTGAGAGCTTCAGAGTTTTACCTTTAACAGTTCAGTCTCTGATCCATATTGAGTTAATTTTTAAATATAGTGTATGGTGAGAATCAAAATTCATTTTTGAGTACTAAATATCCAGTTTTTCCAGTACCATTTGTTGAAGCTGTCTTTCCCCAATGAATTGTCTTGGCTATCTTATCAAAAATTGATTGACCATATAGGTGAGGGTCTGGTTTGAGTTCTCTGTTCTATTACATGGCTATAGATGTCTGTCCTACGGTAGTGCCATATTGTTTTAACGACTGTATCTTCTGAGTTAAACTTCCAGGTCAGGAGATGTGTGTTCTCCAATTTGGTCTTTTTCTTTCAATATTGTTGTTTTTATACAGGGCGCCCTGCAATTACACATGAATTTGAGGATGGACTTCTCTATGGCTTGGGAAAGAAATTGGAGTTTTTATAAAAATTGCATTAAAACTGGGGATTATTTTGTATATTGTTGAGATCTTAAAAATATTCAGCTTCCTATGCATGAACTGAGGATATCTTTCCATTTATTTAGGTCTTCTTTAATTTCTTTTATCAATGTCTTGTAGTTTTCAGCATACAATTCCTTTACTTTCCTAGTTCGATTTATTCCTATTTAATTCTTTTTTGTGTTTTTATAAATGGATTTCCTCTCTATTTACTTTTGAGATAGTTCACTCGTGATATATAGAAATAAAATCCCTTTTGATTGTTAATCTTCTACACTGCAAGTTCCCCAGAATTTATTTATTAACTTTAGATGCCACCCTGTGGATTCTTGGCACTTTCTAAATAAGAAGACAATGTCACCTATAACTAGAGACATTTTTATTGTTTTCCTTTCCAATTTGAATGCCTTGTTTGCCTTGTCTAACAGTTTTGACTACAACATCCAGTGGAATTTTGAATGTCAGCAGTGATAATGGGCCTCCTAGTATTTTTGCTGATATTAGCGGTAACATTTTCAGTCTTCCAACAGAAAGGAGTGGAGTGGAGTGTTCAAGGTGATGAAAAGGACGGACCTACAACCAAGGCTACGTTACCCAGAAAAGCTCTCATTTAAAAATGAAGGAGAAATTAGGAGCTTCATGGAGAAGAAAAAACTAAAGGAGTTTGTGAACCCAAAACCAGCACCACAACTAATATTAAAGGGCTTGCTTTAATAAGAAGGGGAAAGAGAAGGAGAAGGAGAAAGAAAAGAAGGGGGAGGAGGCACAGGAGGAGGAGGAAAAGAAGAAGAAGAGGAAAAATGAAAGTAAAAAACAGAGGAAAATAGGGTAACAATGAAATGGCACTAAATACCTATCTATCAATAGATAACTTAATTAAATGGCTTAAATGCTGCAACCAAAAGACATAGGGTAACTTAATGGATAAGAAAACAAAACCCATATATATGCTGTTCCAAGAGACCTGTCTCAGATGAAAAGATACACGAAGTCTAAAAGTATAGGAATCACATTCACTTCCAGCCAAGATGGAGGCATAGGTAGACACACTGTGCCTCCTCACACAACCAAAACAAGGACAACAGCAAATTTAAAAACAAAAAAACAACGAGAACTGGCAGAAAATCAAACTGTATGGAAGTCCGACAACCAAGGAGTTAAAGAAACATTCATCCAGACTGGTAGGAGGGGCGGAGAAGGGCAGCTGGGTAGAGAGGACTCACAGCAAGGCAGTGGCTGGTGGACTCGCCAAGGTGCTGGCTTGCAGACTGGGCAGTCCCACATTCACGTGCAGATAAACCAGGAGGAACAACTAGGGACCAAGAATCACCACACAACCCAGAGTTTCAGTGTGGGGAAATAAAGTCTCAAAGCCTCTGACTGAAAACACCTGTGAGGGTCGACAGCAGGAGAAACTCCCAGCCTCACAGGAGAGTTCCTTGGATAGACCCACAGGGTCCTACAATGTACAAAAGCCCACCCACCTGGGAATCAGCACCAGAAGGACCCAATTTGATTGGGGGTAGCCGGGGAAGTGACTGGAAAAGCAGAGAGTAGAGCAAGCAGCACTGTTCCCTCTCAGACACCTCCCCCACATACAGCATCAGAACACAGCCCGCCCTGGTGAACACCTAAGGCTCTGCCCCTTACTATCTAACGGGTGCACTGAGACAGTAAAAAATGACCCAAATGAAAGAACAGTTCAAGGCTTCAGGAAAAATACAACTAAGAGACGAAGAGATAGACAACCTATCAGATACACAGTTCAAAACACTTGTTATCAGGATGCTCCAGGAGCTCAGTGGGTACTTCAACAGCATAAAAGAAGACCCAAGCAGCAATGAAGTTCACATTAAGAGGAATAAAGAAAAATCTACAGGGAACCAACAGTGACAGAAAGAAAACCAGGACTCACATCAACAGTTTGGACCAGAGGAGGAAATAAACATTCAAGCAGAACAGAATGAAGAAATAAGAATTCAAAAAAATGAGGAGAGGCTGAGGAACTGCCAGGACATCTTGAAACGTTCCAACCTCCAAATCATAGCGGTGCCAGAAGGAGAAGAGAAAGACCAAGAAATTGCAAACTTATTTGAACAAATAATGAAGGAGAACTTCACCAGTCTGGCAAAGGAAATAGACTTCCAGGAAGTCCAGGAAGTTCAGAGAGTCCCAAAGAAGTTGGACCCAGGGAACACACCATAATTACAGGCACATCATAATTACATTACCCAAGATTAAAGATAAAGGGAGAATCTTAAAAGCAGCAAGAGAAAGGAGAGTGTTACCCACAAAGGAGTTCCCATTAGACTACCAGCTGATTTCTTAAAAGAAACCTTGGGGGAAAGAAGGGGCTAGAAAGAAGTATTCAAAGTTATGAAACAGAAGGACCTACATCCAAGATTATTCTATCCAGCAAAGCTATCATTTATAATAGAAGGGCAGATAAAGTGCTTCCCAGATAAGGTCAAGTTAAAGGAGTTCATCATCTCTAAGCCCTTATTATATGAAATGTTAAAGGAACTTATCTAAGAAAAAGAAAATAAAAGATATGAACACTAAAATGACATCAAACTCACAGCTATTAACCACCAAACCTAAACAAAACAAAACAAAACAAAAACAAACTAAGCAAACAACTAGAAGAGGAACAGAATCACAGAAATGGAGATCACATGGAGGGTTTTCAGTGGGGAAGTGGGAGGGGGAGAGAGGAGGAAAAAGTACAGAGAATAAGTAGCATAAATGGTAGGTAGAAAATAGACAGGGGCAGGTTAAGAATAGTATAGGAAATGTAGAAGCCAAAGAACTTATGTGTGACCCATAGACATGAACTAAAGAGGGGGAATGTGGGTGAGAGGGGGTGTGCAGGGAGGAGGGGAATAAAGGGGGGAAAATGGAACAACAGTAATAGCATAATCAATAAAATATATTAAAAAGTAAAAGTATAGGAATGGATAGAGATATTTCACTCACACAGAATGAAAAAAAAAACTGGAGTAACATTACCTGACAACATAGACTTTAAAACCAAGGTTATCTTAAGAGACAAAGAAAGCCAATACATACTGATAAAGGGAATAATCCAGCAAGAAGATATAACCTTAATAAATATTTACACACCCAACATAGGAGAACCTAAACATGTAGAGCAAATATTGATGGACATAAAGGGAGAGGATGACAGAAGTACAGTCCTAGTCAGGGCAATTAACACTCCATTGACTTCAGTGGATAGGTTTCCAGATGGAAAACCAACAGGGATATGGTGACTTTAAATGACGCATTAGAGCAAATGGATTTATTTGATGTCTTCAGAGCATTTCACCCCTAAGCAGTAGAATGTACAGATTCTTCAAGGGCACATGGAGTGTTTTCTGGGGTAGACCACCTGTTATGACATAAAATGAGTCTCAACAAATTTCAGAAGGCTGAAATCATCTCAAACTTTTTCTCTGACCACAATTGTATGGAACTAGAAATCAATCATAAGAAGTACCCTGAAAAACACACAAAGACATGGAAGCTAAATAACATGTTATTAAACTATCAATAAGTGAACAATGAGATCAAGGAAGCAATGAACAGAGATAAGGAAGATAAAGATTCAAGGAAGGAATGAATCTTCAGCACCTTGCAGCAACTGAAAACCAGACCACAGCAATCCAATATCTGTGGGACACTGGGAAAGCAATCCTAAGAGGGAAATTCATAGAATTACAAGCCTATCTCAAAAAAGAAAAAAAAAACACGAATAAGCTCCAATAAAAATCTACACATAAAGGAATTTGAAAAGAAAAAAAGTTCAAAGTGAGTACAGGAAGGAATAATAAAGATTAGAGTGGAAAGAAACACAATAGAGTCTAAAAAATAATACAAAAGATCGATGAACCCAAGAGCTGTTTCTCTGAAAAACTAATATTGACAATCCTTTAAGCAGACTATCAAGGAAAAAAGATATACAAAGGATTGTAAGAAAATATTAGGAAAAACTATATGCTACTAAACCGGACAACCTGAATAAAACGAATAAACACCCAGACACACACACAATCTGCAAAAACTAAACCAAGAACAATCAGAGGAACTGAGTAGATGGATTAGACCCAGAGAAACTGAAGCAGAAATCAGAAAATTCCCACTAAACACAAGCCCTGCACTAGATAACCTCACAGGTGAATTTTATCAAACATTCTGGAATGACCTAACACCTCTGCTTCTCAAACTATCTCAAAAAATTTAAGTGGAGGGAAGCTACCAAACTCATTTTCCAGGCCTTAATTATTCTATTTCCAAAACGTGATAAAGGCACTACCAGAAAGAAAACTATAGGCCAATGTCCCTGATAAACATATACACTAAAAATCATCAAAGAAACAAGGGCAAACAATATTGCAGCAGAGGAATGAGATCATACACCATGATCAAGTGGGATCTATTCCAGGAATGCAAGGTAGGCACGACATTCACAAATCAATAAATCTGATCCACCACATGATCATATCAATAGATGTAGAAAAAACACTTGATAAAATCCAGCATGCATTTATAAGAAAAAATCTCAGCAACGTGGGAACAGAGGGAATGTACCTAAGTGTAACTAAGGCAACTTAAGACCAACGCACTGCCAAGATCATACTCAACAGGCAAAATCTACAAGTGTTCCCCTTAACACCGAGAACGAGACAATACATGCTGTTCAGAATATTGGACAGATGCATACAGAAAACAAATGAAACTAGACCATCATTTTACACCAAACACAAGAATATATTCAACAATGATTAAACATTAAATATTAGACCTGAAACCATAAAAATCCTAGAAGAAAACTTAGGCAGCACAGCACAATCTCAGACCTTGGTCATACCAATATAATTTCAGATATATTTCCACAGGCAAAGACAACAAACCAACAAAAATTAAACAAATGTAACTACATCAAACTGAAAAGTTTTTGCACAGCAAAGGAAAACATCAACAAAATAAGAAGGCAACCCACAACAGGGAAGAACATATTTGCCAATACTTCCAATAAGGGGTGAATATTCAAAATATACAAAGAACTTACAAAAATCAACACCAGAAAAAAACGAAACAAGCCAATTATAAAGTGTACAAAGGATCTGAATAGACACTTCTCCAAAGAGGACATACAGATGGCCGAGAGACATATGAAAAGATGCTCAACATCACCAGTGATCAGAGAAATGCAAATGAGAACTATGATGAGATGTCATCTCACACCTGACAGAATGGCTGTCTTCCATAAACCGACAAACAGCAAGTGCTGGCAAGAGTGTGGAGCATGGGGGACCCTTTTGCCCTGTGGGTGGGAATGCAGACTGGTGAAACTATGTGGAAATCAGTATGGAGATAGATCAAAAAGTTAAAAATGGATCCTCCTTTGGACCCAGTGATCCCACTACTGGGTGTATACACAATGGAAACCAAAACACTAATTCCAAGAACATAAGCACCCCTATGTTCATTGCAGTGTTCTGTACAATCACCAAGATATGGAAGCAGCCCAAGTGTCCATCAATAGATGAGTGGGTAAAGCAACTATGGGTCATTTACGTAATGGAATATTACTTGGCCATAAAAAGAAGAAGAAAATTTTACCCATTGTGACGGTATGGATGGACACAGAGAACATTATGCTAAGTAAAATAAGCCAGACAGAGAAAAACAAATACCATATGATTTCACTCACATGTGGAATTAATGAAGAAACTGAATTAACAAGGAAAATGGGGACAGACACATAGAGACCAGGATGACAGCTAGAGATGGGGGGAGGGGTTAGGTGGTGGAGGGATTGAGCAAAAAGGCAAAAGCACTCATGGATGTGGACACCAGTGTGGTGATTGCTGGGGGTATAAGGGCACTACAGGGTAATAGAAAAAATACAATAAAGATTAAAAAGTAAATTAATAAACATTAAATGAACAAATAAATTTCATTGCATGTGACTGACATATTAGCTTCGAATAAATTGATTGATAGATGTATATACAATGAGGTTGATGTACTGTTAAAACATACAAAGACCATGTGTACCAGAGAGTGTTTTGAAAGAAAATATTCCAACTAAACTACAATATCTCTATGAAACTAAGTGCTCAGTCACAATGTTAATTGTTCAGTTCCAGGCTAGGTGTGTTGCGTACATTGATACAGAATAGAAAATACAAATTAAATTATGTCACTTCTGTAAATAGAATTTATTAATTAATCTCATTTTAAAAATGTATTTTAAATTATATCTGACATAGTATTGAAGAGATTTTCCACAGAAAGGTTGCACTCCTAAAGTGTTTCATTTATTACAGTAATTTGCTATTGTTTTCCTTAAAGAAGATACACAGAGATAGGAGTTAAACTGAGAGGCCTAGGTATCAGGTACAATTTGTTGTTCTATGTTTTTTAAGAGGAAAAATACCATTACAGGTTCCAGCCCCTCAGGTCTATGGAAGGCTGTTGACCAAGGTATTCCCACAACAGCTGGCCATGGAAGGCTGTGCTGAGGAAATGGCATCCTGCTGATCTGACTGATCGGAAATCAGCTGGAAGATGATTAGGTATAAAACATTCCATTAAATGCACAATGAAAACCTGGCAGGTAGACACTACTGCCAATCACTTATCCCCCCAGAAAAAGGAGGGAGTGTTTGGAAGGAAACTGATGCAAAACAACTATTGATCTTAGATAGGTGCTCAGTTGTGCAGAAAAATTCTTTGAACCCACATCGCCCAAATGGTGATGAGGTATTCTAATATACCAAAAATCAATAGATAACAGATAGATAAATGGGGTAAAAAGAAAGAGAGCAAAAGTAATCTCAACCAGCAAGCTGACATTATTCTAATATCTATTGTGATTTTCTTTTGCAGAGAATAAGTGGGTACAAGAAAACTGTCTGACCAGCTTAAGAATTTTTGAGTTATGTAATTTCTGCTCTAGACTAATTTGAAAAGTATCAAAAGAGTCTAGCAGAAAAAAGTGGCACACTTAATTTTGACAAAGGCCCCAGATATCCCAGTTTGCATCCCCCTATCTTAATGGTCTATGTGGAAGCACCTGGCAATTTTCTTATTATCTATTTCTCTAGTCTACTCTCACCAGAATTTCTCATGGACCTTGTCTAGTATATTGATCATTATATCAAATGATAGGGCTTCAGTAATTTTGTACTCTAATCAAAATACAACAATTTTAATTTAAATACTTGAGTCTGAAAGGAAAGTATGGCAACTAAATACAGAAAGCCTTAAAGCTATTGGAAAAGTTTATACATGTGAAGTATCATTTTCCTTGAATGTCATCTTAAGTAACTGCTCTCATAAATAAAGTATCATTAAGTACTCACCAATGTTCTACCAGTGTATTATTATTCAGCTAGGTCAGCATTATGAGGGTCCTCTGAAGTTTTTTACTTCAAACACCTCAAAGGCCGTGGGGTAAGATGTAGCTTTACAAGGTTGTGTAGCTACCTTAGATAAATCTACAGGGCCCACTTCTCCCAAGCACCTTGTAAAAGCCTCTACATGTAGAATTTATATTTCAGTAAAGTTACAACTAAGAGATCATACAAAGAACAGACATTTCCTACTTTCCAAAATACAATGCCATTCCGTCATCATATCAGAGTTGTGTTTCTCAAATATATTTCATAAACTGAAGGAGCTACAGAATATTGTATCATTTCCTTTATAAATCATCCACCTGGGCAATACTTTCCCCTATATTTTTTATTCAAGGGATATATTATTTAGTAAAAGAATATAGATAACAAGGGTAAAAGTTTAAACATAGTTATAATATGAGAGTATCAACAGTCTTTAAAAACTTACAATTTTAAAGGTTTTATGTATATAAGGACCACAAGCCTTAAACACTCACTTCAGCAAGAACTCACACACACACAAATGCACACATGTACTGTATTTCCCATGTGTATTGTCACTACCCAGATGAAAACAGAACATTTTCTGCACGCCAACGACTCCCTCATGCTCTTTCCCAGTCATGGTGGAATTGATTAAAATATGCCCACAAATTCCGTGATAGTTAGCCCTCCTTTCAAAAGCTGAAGCCCGATTACCCCCTCATAAGTGTGAGCTGTCCTTCCTGACTCCATTCTAACAAAGAGAATGTGTACAGATCTTTAACCTCCTGATTAAATTTATCTGTGAGTCTTTAATTCTTAGATGCTATTACAAATTAAATTGTAAATGAAATGCAGTTTCCTCTGTGGACTGTTCACTGCTGGTGTACAGAATCACGACTGAATTTTGTGTCTTCATCTTCTTTGTTGCAAAGTTACTACATTCACTTGTTTTCTCTATTGGGGTAGCTTCCTTATAGATTCTCAGGGATTTTCTATGTATATAATTATGTCACCAGTGAATAGAGATGATTTTGCATCTCCCTTTACAATTTGAATAATTCTTATCTCGTTGTCTTGTTCAATTTTTCTGGCTAAAATTCAGATATAGGGTTGAATAGCAGTGGCAAAAGTGGGCAAACAATTGACGTTTCTGATTTAGGGGAGAAAACTTTCAATTTCTTACCACTAAGTATGGTGTAAGTAGTGGGTACAAAGATTTCATCTACACAGGAAAGTCACTTAGGGTTCTTGGAGCAAATGCAGTTTGTCCCCAGAACCATTAGTACTAGGCACAAAGGGGTCCATTTGTTGGTTAAAGAAAACTTCTAGGGTATCATAGGTTCTGTTTCTTGGGCTGGGCCCAAATACACAGTGTGTTCTGCTTGTGAAAATTCTTGAAGTTCTATGCACATGATCTGTGCACTTTGCTGATATAAGATCTATTGTAATAAGCAATTTACAAATAGAGAGTATCCTACAATTAGACTCCCAATGAGAAGAAAGACTCCACTGAGAGGCAGTAAGGTCTGTGAAGCAGCTCTTATTCTTTCATTTTTCTAATTTGAAGCATGCTGTCATGTCACCTTCAAGCTGATTTCCATGTGACTTTTCCCTTCTGTCATCACCAAACCTAAACACCTACATGAGTCATGACATTGGCTCTTCAGCTTACATTAGGCTGCCCCAAGTGGTGACAGTAAAAGACTCGAACAGTTTTAATATTTGACTTTAATCCAGCACTTCAAGGCCTCAATTCTTATTTCCTTTATATGAAAGTATATAAAGTATCTGTCATTTATAATATACACCAGAATTCAACTTACTTTCAACGTTCCCATAAACAGGTATATCTGATTTTCCTAAATATTTACCAGGCATCATTTTCAAATGGACAGGTAAGCACATCTATAAGTGATTACTGTTATTCTTCATATATATGTTTGTGTGCATATATATGAATAAATATACACATGTAAATATATGAATATCTGGGATTGAAAAATATGAGAAAGGGTGGCTTTGGGATAGTGGAACTAAATAGAAATATTATTTAGTTAGCACCCCATGTTTTCCCAATACCCCAAATGAGAGACTTTTATTGACCGAAAATATTACAAAATGACCACACAAACATAAAACTCAGAGCTCACAGTCATTCAGCCAAGGAGTTTACGTACAACTTCCCTTTTGCAAGACGGGTGGACACAATCTTGGATAACAGCAACGAGCTGATGGCGAGCGACAGAATTGTATCATCTTGTGGGTTATCTAGACGCAGTTCGGAAAACATTAAACTATAATGGAAAGAGCACTTTTCTTTAGAATATGCTTACATATTAAAATTAACTGACCAAGAAGCTAACATAAAATCTTTTGAAAAGGTTTTAAATCATGAGCACTTCAAAAATATTACGTGATACCAAGCATACCCTTTAACCAGAATGCTTTGAAATTAGGAATCAAGTGCAGAAGAAAGTGCAAAAAACCAAAAATCTTTGGAGAGTAAACAACAAGCTACTAAAAACCAGCTGGGCCAAAGAGGAAATAAAAGGTGAGGTCAACATATAAATAAAAACAAAAGAGAATGGCAATATATCATATCAAAACTTTGATTTAAAATCAATTATTTTGAAAATGGCCACAATGAGATGGCTTTTTAAAAAATTCTTATTTATTTTACTACAGTTGTCCCAATTTTTCCTTTTTCCTTCCATCCTCCAGCCCACCCCGCCACCCCACAGTCCATCCCCACACTGTCGTCCCTGTCCATGGGTCACTCAGACATGTTCTTTGACTAATCCCTTCCCCTCCTCTCCACCATTTCCCTACTCCCTTTCCTCTGGAAGCTGTCAGACTGTTCCTTGTTTACATGTTTCTGGTTCTGTTTTGTTTGTTACTTTATTTTGTTCAATATATTCCTCCTAGAAGTGAAGTCATATCAAAACTTTGGGGTACGGAGAAAGTGGTAGTAAGCGAGAAGTTTTATCATTACAGGTAGGCTTACATCAAGAAACAAGAAATCCCAAGTAACTAACCTAATATAGTGTCTTAAAGAACTACAAAAAGGAAACCAACAGGAGCCCAAAGTCAGCAAAATAAAGGAAATATAACAACAAGTAGAGGACCGCTGCCTGAGTGGCTGGGTAGGTAGGAGTGTTGTCCTGGACAGCAAAGGGTCATGGGTTCGATTCCCGTCAGGGTACATACCTCAGTTGTGGGTACCATCCACAGATAGGCACATGCGAGAGGCAACAAGTCAGTGTCTCTCACATCGATGTTTCTCCCTCTCCCTGCATCTCCCTCTCTCTCTCTCTTGAATCAACAGGCATACCCTCAGGTGAGGATGGGACAAAATGAAGAATAAAAATTAGAGTAGAATTATATGATATAGAGAACAAAGAGAGAATACAAAGAATTAAGGCAACAAAGAGCTGGTTCTTTGAAGCGATGAATAAAATTGACAAACCTCTGGCAAAACTCACTAAAGAAAAGAGAGAATTGACTCAAGCAAAATCAGAAATGAGAAAGAAGTTACCACAGACAGCACAAGAGTACAAAGGATCCTACAAGGACACTATGAGAGACTCTATGACATCAAATTCAATAACGTAGGAGAAATGGGTCAGTTCCTAGAAATGTGTAACCTCCCTGGACTGAATCCCAAAGAACTGAAAAATCCAAATAGACCCATCAACAGTGAGGAAACTGAGGCAACCGTCAAGAACTTCCCCCAAAGTTAAAAGTCCAGGAGCAGATGGCTTCACTACTGAATTACAACAAGCACTCAGATAAGAATGGATACCTATCCTCAAACTCTTCCAAAAATGTGAAGAAGAGGCACTAGTTCCTCACACATTTTATGAGTTCAACATAACCCTCTTACCAAAACCTGGGAAGAGCAATCCACATAAGAGACAACTACAGACCCATATCTCTGATGAATAACGATTCAAAGTACCAGCAAATGAAACAGAACAGTATATTAAAAAGATAGCATTCTATACTGCACTGATCAAGTGGGGTTCATTCCAGAGGTACAAGGGTGGTTCCAACATATGCAAATCCCTCTATGTGATAATCCAAGTTGATTAACAAAATAAAGGGTTAAAATTATATGATCATATCAATAGGTGCAGAAAAAGCATCTGACAGGATACAATATCCATTTATTATGAAAACACTCAATAAAATGTGTAACCAGGAAAGCACAAAACCTAATAAAATCCTATGTGACAAACCTCAGTGAAATCCTACTCAATTTTGAAAAGGTAAAGCTTTTCCTCTAAGCTCAGACACAAGTCAGAGGTGTCCACTCTCACCACTAGTATTCAACACAGTACTACTGGAGTCCTAGCCAGAGCACTCAGGCAAGAGACAGAAATAAAAAGCATCCAAACTGGTAAAGAAAAAGTATACTTATCCTTTTTGTAGATGATATGATTCTTCATGTAGACACTGTAGAGACCGCATCAAAAAACTGTTAGAAACAATAAAACAATATACTAAAGTGGCAAGATAAGTGTACAAAAAACCCATTGCATCCCTCGTCTTTGTGAGCTGGAACCTGGGCAGGCCTCCCAGGTAGGGGCGGCAACAAGAAGAAGTGAGAAGGTGACCACCTTGGCTCGTGCTCAGCTCCCACGAGGAAAAGCTGTGCCGTGGTATATCTGACTTGGCTTCCACAGTGTGAGGTGGAGCAGAAGAAGGCAGCCATGGAGGAGATCCAGCAGCGACTCAAGCAGAACAGAAGAAGCTCCAAGAGGGGGCCACGGGTGTACTTGCAGAGGCCTACAGCAAGAGAGAGAAGTTGTTTGAGGTGGGGAGGACCTGGAACCGCTGGTGACAGCAAAGTCAGAGTCCATGCAGTGTGACCACCCCAACCACACAGTCAGTGTGACCACCTTCAGTGACCTAGACTGCTCTGCCTGAGCAATGGGTTCAGCAGGTCTGATGAGGAGGTCCCATGCATGGAGAAGCTGACCAAAGCCTTCCTCAGGAAGTCCATGACCCCTGCTAGCCCAGGGGATCTCCTCTCTCAGGGCATCTGCATCTGTGCCACACACAGTAGCAAAGAGTCAAGGAATCATCTCCAATAGGCCCGGGACTCCACTGAGAAGGCTCGAATGCTACTCACCAGCAAGACCCAGCACTGCTGGCTGAACTGTGATGCCCTGCACAGCACACAGAGGATAGTGAGCCCGAGAACCAGGCCAGGCCACAGCCCAGGCTGCCAGGGTCTGCCCTGTCCCAACTTTGCTGTCCCCACAAACAAGCCTGCATAGAGGCCTGGGGCTTTTACCTTAGAAGTAGTGGGGTATCTGATGGAATACTACTCAGCCATAAGGAAAGATAAAATACTGTCAGGGTTGCATCTTAAAAATAATGACGCTAAGAGAAATAAGTTAGACAAAATAGCCAAGAACCATATTATTTCACTCATATGTGGGATATAAAACTGAAAGCAACAAATAAACAAAAAACACAAGCAAATAAACAAAAACGCATAGACACAAACAAACTATGGTAATTACCAGAGGGAAAGGGTATTGGGGATGATGGTTAGTTAAGAGTAGAGGAGGCCAAGGATATAGTGACAGAAGATTGGACTTGCGATGGTGGCACACAATGCAATGTACAGATGACATGTCATTGAACTGTACACTTGAAACCTATATAATTTTATTAACCAATGACACCCCAACAGATTTAATAAAATCATAAAAAATAAGATGAAGGAAATGTACTTGAAATTTCCTATAATAAAATCACATAAAAGCGAGCAGCAAATTTAGCAGATGGAAAGAGAAAAATGTCTTAGGTTGTGCAAAAAAATTAATACATTTGGAAAGTCACAAACAGAAGCACAGAAGTCATTCTACATTTACCTTGAAAAAATTTGGGAGTGTGGTTTTCTCTTTCAACCTTTAGCATCCAGTCTAGACCAGCACTGGGAATAGAATTTTCTGCAATGATAAAAATAGTCTATACTCTGCACTGTCCAAAGACAACCACGTAGCTGTATGTTACTATTGAGAACTTGACATGTGCTAGTACGACGGAGAGAGCAAATTTTACATTCCATTACGTTTTCATTCATTCACACTGAAGTAGCTACAGACAGCTAGTGGCTATATTAAACAAGGTGTGTCTTGACCAATGAAATACTCAAACAAATGAGAATAAAAGAGAGAGTGCTTCATATTTTTATATATGTAGATCTCAAAACAGATGCACTAGAAACTGAATTCAGATGGTAAAAACCAAAATAAGTCTTTAAAAGTACTTGGCATAAAAGGAGCACGATAGAAATGTGAAATTCAATGGTACACAGGATGTCCAAAATCAACACAGAGGTAGGAAGAGACTGCCCCAAGGACAATAGTATAATAACCCAAACTCTAAAAGGTGGAAACATGCATACATATGTGTGTATATAAACATACAGACATACACATAACACACATACTTACATGATGTTTAAAATAAGGAAATTTTTTTCTCTACATAAGTTGGAAAGAATTAAACACAGAAAGAAGGAAGGTGGAGCAGTAGGCGGACACAGATTACCTTGTGTGCCTGGCTGTAAGGAATTCATGTTCCTTTCTCAGGCAGCAGGAAGTTAACACTTTTTAAACAGTAGAATAAAGTGACCATGTGTGGGTTGGAGAAACCATCCTGGCAGAGGTGTAGGATGGATAAAGTGGGAGTAGTGGACAGTGAGGAGACCATGAGGAAGACCTGTGTTGTTAGAGGAGAAAGGATGAGGGCCTGATGTAAACGATGAGAGTCTAAGTTCATGTCAGTTAAGCCCAGAGCATGAATTTATAATTTGTTTTTTGGAAAGGAATGGGTACAAATGATCCATCTCATGAACATTAGTACCCTGAGCTCTGAGCAGTAGGGCTCAGTTGGTTAAACATTGTCCCTCAAAACCAAAGGTCACGGGTTTGGTTCCCAGTCAAGTCAGATGCAGAGGCTGCAGGTTCAGTCCCAAGTTCTGGGCGTGTGCAAGGGCAACCCATTGATCTCGCTCTTTCACAACATGTTTCCTTCCCCCTCTTTCTCCATCCCTTTCCCTCTCTCTAAAAAAAATAAAATAAAATAACTACAATTTAAAAATAAAAAAAGAAAAGAAAATGAAATAAGGACCCTGAGATGCTCTCATCAGCTCCATCCTCGGATCTTTGTGTTTTGGGGGTTGTCTTGGAAGATCCTTCAGTCCTTCAAGCCTTGTCAACAAAAGGGCGTCAGATGCACTTACTGAGAGAAAATGGTTAATTTCATAAGAGAGAAATTAGTTAAAAATGGAATTACTTTTGACATTTCTTGGTTAGGTCTATGAAACAAAACTTGAAAACAATCAGTAAATGCCTCTGATAAACACTGACTCGTCTCACTATCACCATCAAACAGGTTAGAAGTGAATGGTTTCTTCCATTTCCAATCCTGCAGTGTTACAGTTTAAACTCTAATACACTCCCTCATGATACATCATTAGACTTTAAGAATGTTAGAGCATACTCACTCAGAGAGGAAAGTTTAAATTTCTATTTGTCTAGTACTGTAGCTCTACTTTTAGACATGCGTATGTATATTTTCATATTGATACATGGCAAAATATACAGTATAAAATTAAATATAATGAGATGTATAAGAAAAAGGCACCTGAATATAATTTTGAAATTTATAAAGGTTAAAACAAAACTAAAATTTCAAAAACTTTTTGAACTGTTAAATATCTATAAATCAAACTTTAAATTTTCTCTCAAAAATCAGATGGTAATTTGAAGATACTAATGGAGGTTATGCCCATGAAAATCAAGCATACATTGTATCATCCCTTGAATATTTAAATTCAAGTGTTTATCAAGAAACTTTGATATTTATACTTTCACTGCAATGCAAGAAATTGTATAAAGACTCAGTTTCTTATTGAAGAGGGTTGAACTCATGTTATCCTTCCATTACAATTTTTGAAAAGATTTTATTTATTTGTTTTTAGACAGAGGGAAATGGAGGGAGAGAGGGAAGGAAACATCTATGTGGGAGAGAAACACTGATTGGCTGCTTCTTGTATGGGGCCTGACTGGAGACCAGTCCTGCAACCCAGGCACGTGCCCTGTCCTGGAATGGAACTGGCAACCTTTCGCTTTGTGGGATGACACCCAGTCAACTGAGTCACACCAGTCAGGGCTCTCTTCATCTTAATTAAAAATCACCCAATATTCATTCTTTCACATTCAGAGCATTAGAGGTTTGCAAATAGTACTAGTGCCTGTCTTTTCTAACCTAAAATAGGAAGATGATGGAATAATTATTACCTCCGAAAGTGAAAAAAGTCCTCTACTGCAATTGATTTTCTGCTGAGAAACACACAAATCCTTAAAGACAGCATAATGAGGAAAAGAATCTAAAAGTTTAATCTTGATCTAAAGGTCTCCATTATCCTTGTTACCTACCACTAAATGTTTCAATAAGTCCAATACCTAAACACAATTTTAAAAGAAAAAAGCAAAAGGAGAGAAATATCTTAACTATATTTCAAAGTAAAATAACCAAACACATTTTGGTAAATGATAACAACTCTGCTAACCAAATTCAGATACAATATTCCAATTTCTTTTAAGGTACCAAGCTATTACTGTTTCTGTGCTTTCAAATAATTCAAAAAACTGCTAAAGTGCTTCTACAGGATGGGCATTGAGCTGTAAAAATGCCAATATTACCGAAACATTTACTTTAAGTACTGTCTCACACACCAGCATAGTATCATACTGGTACGTACTGCTATCCCCAGTTTTGAGTACCTCTGCACTTCACCAAAAGGACAGAAGCTATCAGGTTATCTATTAGATCAAATTTACGAGGTGTTTAGTAATTATATGTTTATAACAATTAAATTATTGAGAAAGATTTTGCATCATTTTTCACAATTGTGAAAAAATATTTTCACAATTGTGAATTAGACCAATGACACATAGAACACTCAGCTCTTCCCAAGAACACTGCACACAAGTATTTCAAATACCATTTTGAAGATGAGTTACAAAATCACCTGTTCCTGAACCTCCACCTGATCACCCACAAGGGGTGTAGGTGCGCCAACAATAACACGAAGGCAATTTTCTGAAGTCAGTTACTTTAGAAAACTTTACTTAAGTACCATCCTTACAGGAAGTTCCTGCTGTGCTGCAAACCTGGCTTACTAGTGAGAAGCTACATAATGACACATCAATAGAATGAGAAGGCCCGATGTAGAAAAAAACAATTCAGTTCTAAGAAACTACTTTGACATAAACTCATTGAAATGTCGTTTTAATTCAGCAGCTCTAATTCTGACATGGCTTGACATAAAAGTCACTTTCATATCCAATTCCTTAAACCTGAAAAAGAGAAGTGGCATCAGAAAAATGACAGTTCATCTCCCCTGACAGCAACACGGAAAAACAAGCAGAACTATGAGTTTGTTTCTCTTTTGATTGTTCACTACTTTTTGGATTCCATGTGAAAGTGAAATCATGCATTTTTCTCTCTTTGTCTGACTTTAGCACAATATCCTCTAGGTTTACCCATGTTGTCACAAATGGCAAAGTTTCATTCTTTTAGGGCTGAGTAGTGTTCCCGTGTGTGTGTGTGTGTGTCCCACACCTCCTTAATCGAGTCATGGGTCCCTGCACACTTAGGTCACTCCCATTTCTTGGCTTTGTGAATAATGCTGCAGAGAACATAGGCGTGCATAAATCCTTTTTGGAACTTTTCAGATCAATATCCAGAAGTGGAATTGTTTTGTCATAAGGCACTTCTATTTTCAATGTTTGGAGAAACCCCCATACTGTTTTCCATTAGCTGCATCAATTTACAATCCCACCAACAGACACAATCTCAGAACAAATTGATGGTCACCAGACAGAGGTAGGAACAGAAGAATGGGTGAAAAGGTGAAAGGGATGAGGAAGTACAGATAGCCAGTTATGAAAACAGACACGAGGATGTAAGGGGCAGCATAGGGAATACAGTCCATCATACTGTAGTAACTGTATGTGGTGTCAGATGGGTACTAGATGGATCAGGGTGATCAGTTCATGCGATACATAAATGTCTAATGACTATATTGACTATGCGAACCCAATATAGTATAGTATGTGAACTGTAATTGAAAACTAAATTAAAAAAATTTTAATAAAGAGTGCAGCATCTGTGCAGCCTGCCATGAAAAGATCTCTAAGAATAGTAGAAAATGGAAATCATGGGTATTAAACAGTAATTTTTTTTTAAAGAAAGCACTGTCAGTAGTACCGTTAAACTCTGGTCAACGTTTACAGCAATCAAGCAATCGCTTAATTTACAAAACAAGACAACTTAAAAACTGTGGAAAAGCTTTGTGGTGATTACAGCCATCCCCTCCCCAGCTTGGCCAGAGTCAGGAAATCTACATTCCCCAGTTTCCAGTGTGGGATCCTTGTCGTCAGGTCTGGAGAGAACACAGCAGACCGCATTCCCTAATTCTTGTGTATGTCTGTTCTGAATCTATACGAGAGCTACGTGAAATCTTAAAGCTACAGGCTTTGCTTGAAACCATGAAGGTGGCTCACAACCCAGAGCTGCCTGGAACAAAAGATTATGGTTGAGGCACATGACAGATTACCTAATGCCTGGGAGGAAAAGTTGGGGAGAGAGCTTTCTTGGGAAACTGGAGCACTCAAAATCACCCATATACTTGGGGAATTTAGAAGACCACATAAATATCCAGGGTAAGAGCTTGCTCAAAATTACCTTTGAAGACACAAGCTTCACTATATGGGATAGTCCCTAAAAGCAGTGCGAGCCTGGCTAAGTGCTGAGGGAGAGTCCTAACACAGCCAATCTGCAAAGACTTCAAAAGGTTTCCTCTCTATTTTCTGCCTCCTGATATTCAAGGAAACCTCTGTCAAAACACTCTCTGAACATAAGTTAAGGAAGTCTTCAGTGACCACCGTACCAAGAAATACATTCTCTGTTGTAACAGTTGAGCAAACTCATGAAACAGGTGGACTACTACAGCCTTCAATGGTCACAAAAAAAGTCAAACCCTGCACAAGGGGAAAATCTGATTTCCACAGGTACAGTATAACAGTCAAACATTCCGTTTTCATGAAGAACATCACAAGGCATCAGCAAATTAGGAAAGAAATTAGGAAAGATAGGAATAAATATACTGATTGAAACACTTTTGAGCAAGTTCAGATAATATAGTCAAAGACTTCCGACAACTGTCTTAAATAAGCTGGAAGAGCTAGAGACCAAGGAATCAGAAGACACAGCGTACCAAAGCTTATGGGATGCAGGAAAAGCAGTGCTGAGAATAATATGGAGCAGTAAATACTTACATGAAAATTAAGAGTTGAGCTTTGGCTGGTTTGGCTTAGTTGGTTGGATGGGCATCCCTTAAATGAAAGGGATGATTCCCAGTCAGGGCACATACCTAGGTTGTGAGTTCATTCCCAGGTCACAGCACAAACAGGATGTCCACCAATCCATGCTTCTCTCTCTCTCCACCTTCCTCTCTCTCTCTAAAAAGCAATAAAAATATCATCAAGTGAGGATAGAAAAAGAAAGGAAAAGAATTGAAGAGCACCAACAAACACTGAAAATTAATTAACTCCAATATTTCTCAAACACTTCCAAAACAGAATAGAATGGGACTCCTCTTACTCATTTCATGAGAATAGCATTTCTCTTACACAAAATACAGCTAAAGACACAAAATTATAATACCCAATACCTTTTATGAATATAGATGAAAATCTCAAGAAAATACTAATAAACTCAATCTGAAGCATAGAAAAAGGATTGTATACAATGAGCAAGTAGGATTTATCCCATCAATTCAAGAAGAGGTCAACAGAAGAAAATCACTCTATATAAGAGATATTAATGAAATCAACTTAATTATTGATTACCTCAATAAATACAGAAAAGGCACTTAACAAAATCTGATACCCTTTCATGATGAAAACACAGAAAAACATGAATAGACAGGAACTTCCTCAACATAATAAAGGGAACTGATGAAAACCGCACAGATAAACACGTGATTGATGTTGATGGACTGAAATGTTTCCCACTGGGATCAGGAACAGAACAAGGATGTCCATTTTCATCACCACCATTCAATACTATGCTCAACCTCTAGCCAGAGCAATTAGACAAGAAAAGGAAATGAAGAGGCTCTAAATATGAAAGGAAGAAGTAAACCATAGCACAGGCGGCATGATTCCACATGTATATATAATCTCCTAAACGCTCCACCATAAATGTACTAGTGCCAGCAACAAACACACTGAGCAACTTTGCAGACCACATACAAAAAGCACTTGTGTTTCTATATATCAGCAATGACCAACCATGAAGAAAATTACAACTCCATTCCATTCTCAACAGCATCTAAAAGAACTAAATACTCAGAAATAAACTTAAGCAAGGATGTGAAAGACTTGTACATTGAAAACTATAAAGAAAGGGTGAAATAAATTTAAAATGTCTAAATGAAGAGAATGACATCCTGTGTTCATGAATCAGAAGACAAATGACTGAGATGTCAAACTGTGAAAATGAGGACATATTCAATGCAATTTCAACACCTTTTTTACATACATAGAAAAGCTGATCATCAAATTCACATGGAATTGCAAGGAGTCCCAAAATAGCCAAAGTAAAGTTGAAAAGAGACAAATCAGAGGACTCACACTATTGATGTGCCCAGAATATGTGAAAAACTTTTAAATTAAAAAAATCAAAATAACCGCATTTTTCAAGTGAGATAGAGATATGAAGATTCTGCCCCAAAGAAAATATATGGATGGTAATAAGCACATGAGAAAATCCTCATTAGTTCTTCAGAAATTACAACTTAATGCCCCAAATGAAACACCAATGTTTACCTATTAGAAGAGTTAGCATAAAAAACCATTTAGAAGTTCATCAGATCTTTCATGGAATGTGAATAAACAAACTGACGTATAAGCGTACAATGGAATACAACTAAACAATTGAAAGTAACACACTATTGCTCATTTAAACATGACTGAGTATTAAATAAACTATTCTCAGTTCTTCTAAAATATCAATTCTAAACAAGTAACTGTGCCCCTGCTTTCCTGGGGGGCTCTGCAGCCCAGGCAGAAGTACCTGTGCAGCGCTAAAGAGGGGAGGGGTCTGTCCAGCTGAGGGGGAGCTCCCGGGAGCAGGGACCCTGGCCCTGTCACCAAACGCAGGAGGCAGCTTTGGCATCAGCACCTGTGAGACTGTGCCTCCTGTTGGGTCTCTTCAACTCACAGCTGTGTTACATAATGGGACAGGACCAAGTTGGCCATCCCACTGCTCCAGACCCTTACCCGTTCTGTCTCTCTCCCTTTGCTCCTGCAGTTGCCAGCTTCCCTCCACCCTGGAAAGACAACGAAGTTTCCTTCCTCATATTTGCCTGGCCCACCCCTTCATCTCCAACCTCCTACTACAGACAGTACAACCTCTCGGACCCCAGTGAGAGAAGTAGATTTGAGGGTTTCAGCTCCCTCTTTGCCATTCTCTGGCCACTGAACAAAGCCTGTGCTGTGCTGCTGACTTGGGTCTCAGATTTTCTTTGCCGACACCTCGCAGAAAACGTCCCTGCATTGGGCCTCAAAGTTCTTCGTTCTTCAGTAAAAACTTTGTTGATGATCCAAAGATTTTCTGGCAAAGCCATGGTGGGGCCCTAACTGCAAGGTTTATCTGCCAGAGACAAAGAGGAGACCCCCGGAGGAAGCTATTTAGATGGGGTGGTGTCCATGGGGGTGACGTCTGTGCTGGAGGCAGGATTGGGAGCCAAGCCTGATGTCTTGCTCGTTGACGGGACTGCACTGAGTGCCCAAGTCATGGGTAGGCTGGTGGTCCTCCCAGTTCTGGAGGTGCCCATAGCAGTGGCAGGGTAGCTGGGGGTAGTGGCTGGGACAGACACCCCACTGGATGCCACATTGCTGGTGGTGCCCAGCCCTCTGCTGGCAGGGTGGGCGCTGTGCTTGGGTGCACCTCCTAGGATGGGAGTTAACGTGAAGGCATTGGTGCCCCCAAGCACAGGGTTGTTCTGAGGGTTGGGGCCTGTGGTCACCACGAGGGTGCCCTGGCGAGTGCGCTTGCGGGAGGTCTGGCGCACGCTTCCCCCAAAGTTCTGGGTGGCTGTGCCAGAGGCACCGAGGGCAGCAGTGGCTGAGCTGGTGCTGGCCTGTGTGCCCAAGGTGGCCTGTGTGGTGCTGTCCGGGGCTGGCTGGCCTGGAGTAGAGGTTGGGGCCTGGGCTGGGGCTCAGCTGCCTGTTTTCCACCTCTGAAGTCCGGGGAAGCCCCTGAGGAAAGAGCGTAGGCAGGTGGGGTCGTGTCCATAGGGGTCGGGTCCTTAGTGTTCATGTCCACCAGGGTCGTGTCCATTGGGGTGATGTGGGTGTTGGAAACCGCTTTGGGAGCCAAGCCTGTGGATGTGCGGGGTGAGGGGCCGGCACTGCCTGCAGAGGTGACTGGCAGGCTGGGGAACCAAGGGGTTCTAGGAGAACAGACAGGAGCCGTCCCTGTGGCAGGCTGCCGGGAAGACCACACAGGCTCTGGAGCCCCGCGTCCCGAAATGGCCTCTGTGTCACCCGACAGAGCCCTGCTGATGCGCCGCCAAAGTGTCCTTTTCTTGCATCATTGTCTTCAGGCGTCACTCTGTAACCCAGCTGAGGCGCAGGTGGCAGCCTCAGAGGGTCCCCTCGCCTGTGTGGCAGCAGAGGAAACTTCCTCTTTCGGGGCCTGTCACAGGAGGGTGAGCGGTTCCTAGGGGATGGTCTGTGAGGGCGGGTGTCCCCTGGGCCACTGTCAGGCTGGCTCTGCCTCTGAGATGTGAGGCCACTGGAGGAGGGAGCCTGAGGGCCCTGCTGGCTCACTGTCTTTGGGGCCCTCTGGGACAACCTGGCGTGGCAAGTGGCGGGCTGCCTCCTCTTCTCCACTGGCGGGAAGCCCCGAGTGGAACTGTAGGAACTGGTGATTGCGTTCCTTCGGCAGCAGGAGCTCCTCACAGAGGCCTGGGGTTTCTGGTGGCATCTGTCTTCTGGGCCCCTTTCCTGATGGGCCTCCCTCTCTAGCACTCTGGGGTGCTCGTTCTGTTCAGGCATCACTCTCCTTTGTCCACAGGCCCTCTGATGGCATCGACTGCAGAACGAGGTAAGGACCCCCAGGAAAACGCACAGGGTCCGGGGGAACCTCACACAGAGTCTCAGGAATGCTACAACAGGCCATGCCCGCCAAATCCGCAGATAATTAGGGCAGCGTGGAGGTGCAGGGACAAATGGGTGCCTCTGGGGGACCAACTGGTGGGTGAAGTGAGCACCATGCTGGCCCCCTGGTACCCGGAGTTTGGGATCGGGCAGAGTCTGCCAAGGTAAGTGCCCATTGGGCACTTCAGTGAGGTCTGTCTTCAAACAAATAGCCGGATCTCAGAAGCTCCTTCAGTAGCCAACAGCACTGTTGAAAGCCAAGAGCCAACTGTTGGGCCTGTTAGTAGGATATCCTCGGAACTCTCACTGGTGGGAGTGGGAGATGGGTGCGAGGAAGGTGTGCTTCCAAGATTCTGGCGTGGAGAGGCGTTCCCAGTGGACCCTCGAGGACCCTTAGGGTGCTTCTTGATCCTCATCTGAGGCAGGGGCAGGCGAAAGCCACCAAATATCCGCTCCCCAGGGCTGTAGTTTTCCTGCAGCCTCAGAGGCCTGATGGTAACCCTGTTCTCCCGACTCCCACCACTGCCGCTTCTGCTCAGTGCCTGCCCCTGCAGCTCCTCTTCTACCTGGTGGGGCTTGACCTTTTGCGAGGCCAGGATGTTGGTCCTCCGGGACTCCAGCCCAGCCTGCAGGGCCCCTCCTGACACATGTGAGAGATGACTGTGCCCTCATAGTCACCGTTTAAGGGGGTGAAGCCGTTGCAGACAGTGATGCTGAGGTCTACCCTTCCCCCCAACCCAGTCTTCCACTCCATCGTGTCAGCTCTTCTTCCTCAGAGCCAGACTGCTCCATCAGTAGGTTATTGGTCTTGGCAGAGTGCACAGAGGCCATGGCTTCCTCCCCTCTTCCCTCTCCTCTTCTTCAGATACTGCCTCCTTCTCCTCCTGAGCCCAGGAGCCCAGGGTGAGTGAGGGGGTTTTGCCAGCCCCCCGGCCCTGCTGGACTCTTGCTCTCAGGCTTTGACCGCTGCAGCATGGCCAACACAGCCTCAAGCTGGGCCACTTGGAGAGCTCACAGTGCTTCTAGTAGGGGGGCGTGACCTGGAGTCTGAGCCCCTTCTTCTCTGCTAGAAGAGGTCAGAGGCATAAATTGGTTGTTACAATATCATCGTGGTGATATAAAATACGGCATAGGGAGTATAGTCAATAATATTATAATAACTGTGTGCGGTGTCAGATGGATACTATTGAATAGGTTTATGGAGGTGATCACTTTGTAAATTATATAAACATAGTCTAATCACTCTGTCAGACACCTGAAACTAGTATAATGGTATGTCGACTGTAATTTAAAAATCATTTAAAATATTATCAATAAAACTTAGGTATGGAAGTGCATATTTATTCAGCAGGTGCATTCAGATGAGGGGTTCTGAAACTTACACCTCACTAACTTCTTAGTCCATCCACTGTGGTCCACTCTCCCCTGGGATCCCACCTTGGATGCTCAATGTCCCACCACCAGAAGCCTGTGCCTGCCTCAGGTAGTATTTAGGGAGTCTGGGCCTAGAAAGAAGTACAATGTGGGTGATGGGGAGGTGTCTTAATGTCATCTTGGGATCAATCCAGGACTATAGCTATGACAGGAGAGAGCTCTGCCTGACTCCAGGTGCTGTTCAAAGTGTGGTCTCTGAGCTGTGTGTCTGTGAGCTGTTTGTTATCAATCCAGGACAATATCAATCAGACACTGAAATGACATATAGTTGCTGTTGAAACTCAGTGCTGAGCTGCTTGTGGAGGGAGCAGGCATCATGCACGTAGGACCCCATCTCAGCCCGTGATGTCCTGGGAAAATGACAGAGCTGGCCCTTCACCACAGACTGTTTGAGACACACTCATCTCTCACTTGTTAGGATTGTTGTCATTTTGAAAACAACTTATCATCAGCATTTCATTTTGTGTCATTCAAAGTGGAACAATAAAAACAATGATAAAAGTGGAAAGTTCACCCAGTAATAGTTTGTTTGAGGTCTCTTAGTTTAGTTTAGTTTCTTTTTGAAACAGATAAAGTATGAATATTTAATCTTTTTTCTTATAGTATATTTTTCTCATAGTCTTCTCTCCTGAGATTGTGAGATTTGATTTAATTGTTAAACCTCCCTGAAAATTTACTCCCTCCACACTTCTTTCATGATAAAATATGCACAATGCAATATTTATTGTTTTATCCACTCATAACTGTACACACTTCAATGGCATGAAATATGTTCCCAATATTATGTAAACACGACCACTGATTATACCCAACACTTTTCATCATCCCCCCAAAAAGCTCAGTACTCATTAAGTAATCACTCTTTCTTGCTCCCTCCCTGCAGTCCCTAGCAACCTCTCTTTCTTATTTTGGTACCCTATATAAATGAAATCATATATTTATCCTTGTGTGTCTGGCTTGGTTCACTTAGCAAAATGTTTTCCAGGTCCGTCCATGTTGTAGCATATGTCAAACTTCACTCCTTATGGCTCAGTAATGTTCCATTGTATGTGCATATCACATTTTGTTTATCGATTCATTTTTTCATGGACTCTCGGGATGCTTCCACCTTGGCTGTAATGAATAATGCTGCTATGAAAATCGTTGTTCAAGTATCTGAATCTCGTTTTCAATTCTCTTGGATATACACCTAGGAGTGAAATTGCTGGGTCATCAGTTTGTTCTCTGGTTAACCTTTCGAGAAACTGCCAAAATGTTTTTCAGAGCAGCTGCTCCATTTCACATTGCCATCCACATTGCACAAAGGTTCCAAATTCTCTATATCTCAACATGACTTGATATTTTCTTTTTTTTAATAAAAATTATAGCCATTCTAGTGGGTGTGAAGTAGTTTTGATTTGCATGTTCCTAATGACTAATGATGTAACATCTTTGACAAGTGAATTCTTTTCCAATGTTTTTTGACCATTGAATATGTTAAGAAATGTCTATTCAAGCCCTTTGCCCATTCTTTCAGTATTTAAAAAAATTGATTGTCCATTTTCCATTACCATATAGTCCCTTTATACCTCCCTCATGCTCAGCTATCAGCACACTGCTGTCCATGTCCATGAGTCCTTTGCCTTTTTGTTCAATCCCTCCACTCCCTAGCCATCCCCCACAACCTTAGCTGTCTTCCTGCTCTGCATCTTTGAGTCTGTCCTCATTTTCCATGTTAGTTCAGTTTCTTCTTTAAATTGCATATATGAGTGAAATCATATGGCATGTTTTTCCCTCTGGCTTATTGCAGTTAGCGCAATGTTTTCCAGGTCCATCCATACTGTGGCAAAGGGTAAAACTTTCTTCATTTTCATGTCCGAGTAGTATTCCATTGTGTAAATATCACATAGTCCATCATCTACTGATGGACGCTTGTGCTGCTTCCACATGTTGGCGATTCTAAATAACTCTGCAGTGAACATGGGGTTGCGTATGGTCTTTGGAATTATTGTTTTGGGTTTCATGGGGCTTTGTCATTGATGAGTTTTAGCAATCCTTTATATATTCTGGAAATTACATTCTTACCAGATATATGATTTGAAAATATTTCCCTCCAGTATAAAAGATGGCTTTTCACTTACCCTTTCCAGAAAAGTCTTGAGTTTGATGAAGTCAAATTTCTTATTTTTTGTTGCATGTGCCCTGAGTGTAATTTTTATCAGGTTGTTGACAAACCCAATGTCATAAAGATTTTTCTCAATGTTTTCTTCTGAGAGCTTTAGATTTTTACCTTTTGTGGTTACGTCTTTGATGCATTTTGAGATAATTTTTAAATATTGTGTATGATGAGAATCCAAACTCATTTTTTGTATGTAAATATCCAGTTTTTGCAGTATCATTTGTTGAAGAGGCTGTCTTTTCACAATGAATTGTCCTAGCAACCTTATTGTAAATTGATTGACCGTATAGGTGAGGATTTAGTTTGAGTTCTATGTTCTATTCCACTGGTGTACGTGTCTGTCCTATGCTAGTGCCATATTGTAACTACTGTAGCTTTGCAGTTAAGCTTCCAAGTCAGGAGATGTGTGTTCTCCAATTTTTTATTTTCAAAATTGTTTTCTTTATACAGGATCCCTTGCAATTACATGTGAATTAGAGGATAGACTTTACTAAACCTTAAAAAAGAAATTTGAACTTTTTGTAAAAAATGCATTAAAACTGGAGATTATTTTATATATTATTGAAGCCTTAAAAATATTCAGCTTGCCATACATGAACACAGGGTGTCTACTCATTTATTTAGGTCTTATTTAATTTCTTTTAGAAATGTTTTATAGTTTTCAGCATACAGGTCCTATACTTTCTTAGTTAGATTCATTCCTAACTATTTCATTCTTTTTGCTGTTTTTGTAGATGGATTTGCTCTCCTATTTCCCCTTGAGATCTTTCAATGCTGCTATGTAGAAATAAAATCCTTTTTTGATTGTTAATCTTGCATCCTGCAACTTTCTTGAACTCATTCAGTAACTTTAGAAGCCACCCTGTGGATTCTTAGGACTTTCTATATAGTACGATAATGTCACCTGTGACTAGAGACAGCTTTGTTTTTTCCCTTCCAATTTGGTATTTTATCAACTGAACTATCTGGCACCACTTTTCCTTTCCAATTTGAATTTTTTTTTTTTTGTCTAACAGTTTTGGCTAGAACTTCCAGTACGATGTTAAATGTCAGAGTGGGTATTCTAGTATTTTGGCTGAGTTAGGGGTAAAGTTTTTGGTCTTTCACCAGAAAGGAATGGTGTGAAATGTTCAAGGTGATGAAAAGCAAGGACCTATTTCCAAGGTTATCCAGAAAGCCTATCACTTAGAACTGAAAGAGAAATAAGGACCTTCCCAGACAAAGAAAAGCTAAAGGAGTGTGTTAACATGAAAACTGTACTGTCACTAATTTTAAAGGGCTTGCTTTAAGGAGAAGGAGAAAGAGAAAGAGAAGGAGGAAGAGGAAGAGGAGGAGGAGCAGGAGGAGAAGGAAAGAAAGTAAACCAGAGGAAAATAGGCTAAGAATGAAATGGCACTAAATACGTATCTATCAATAGTTACCTTAAATGTAAATGGTTTAAATGCTCCATCCAAAAGGCATGGGGTAGCTGAATGGATAAGAAAACAAGACCCATACATATGCTGCCTCAAGAGACCCATCTCAGATCAAAAGATACCCATACACTAAAAGTATAGGGCTGGAAAGAGATATTTCATGCAAACGGCAAGGAAAAAAAAAAAGGTGGGGTAACTTTAATATCCAACAAAATAGACTTTAAAACCAAGGCTAACATAGGAGACAAAGAAAGCCACTACATACTGATAAAGGGAACAATCCAGCAAGAGGATGTAACCCTAATAAACATTTACACACCCAATATAGGAGAACCTAAATATGTAGAGCAAATAATGATGGATACAAAGGGAGAGACTGACAATAATACAGCTGGGGCTTTGAACACCCTATTGACTTCAGTGGATAGAACTTCCAGACAGAAAACCAACAAGGATATAGTGGCCTTAAATGACCCATTAGAACAAATGGATTTATTTGATATCTTTAGAGCATTTCACCCCAAAGCAGAAGAATATACATACTTTTCAAGTGCACACGTTTCACTTGGAACGTTTTCTAGGGTAGGCCACATGTTAGGACATAAAACGAGTCTCAACAAATTTAAGAAGGCTGAAATCATATCAAGCTTTTTCTCTGACCACAATGCTATGAAACTAGAAAACTGTTAGATGGACCTAAAGGGTATTATACCAGTGGAATAAGTCAGTCAAAGAAAGACATATACCCTATGGTTTTACTTATATGTGGAATCTAAAAAATCAACAAAACAAATCAGAAAGAGACCCATAGATACAGAGAACAGACTGATGGTTGCCATGGGGTGAGGTAGGGGGTGAATGAAAAGCTGAAAGGTATTAAGAGGTATAAACTTTCAGTTATAAAATAAATAAATCACAGGGATACAATATACAGCACAGGGAATACAGTCAATAATATCATAATAATTTTGTGTGCTGATGTATGGCTACTAGATGATGATAACTCTAGTAAGGTCTACAAATGTCGGATCCCTATGTTGTGCACCACCTGGAATTAATGTAATATGGTATGTCAGCTATATTTCAATAAAAATATATATGTGAATAGAAGAATAATACAATACTATAAAGTATTTCTTTTGGTCATTAATCATTATGCTAATTATTAGTTTGCTTTGACTAGAATCTGCCCCGTTAAAAATTGAGTATATAAACCTATGCAGGGAAAATGACAGGGAACTGCAAATTTCTTTTAGCGGACACTAGAGCTGGATCATAAGTTCCTCTGGGACAGTTTATACGCCCAATGATGAGCGCCCAACAGGAGTTCCAAGTAGTAAAACGATAAAGCTAGCTGGAGCAGAGGCACTGAAGGTCAAGGCGGCTGCTTCCAGAGGAGGTTGGGAAGGAAGGACATATGATATACTGGGTGAGGTCCCAGGTGAACTGAAAGAAGGGGAAACTATTATGATTTTCACCCAGTCCTTTCCTTAGTACTGGCAGAGCACTGACATGTAGTTCTCACCATGAATTCTATAATCTGTAGAAATGAATTATCCAAACAATTTTGACATCAAAAAGCATCTGCTCTCCCTCACCTTATACATCACTTACCTTCTGAAGATACCATCACCACCAGCAATGCCCACCCATCCACAATAGCTCTGGTGAGTCTAAAAGGAGCAGGCTCAGGAGTAGGAAAGATTTTATCCTGGTTGAAAGCAACTTGTAATGTAAAAAATAAGGTGAGGTTGGGAGGTTCCATAACTAAATGACTTTCCTCCCAACTGCACATAAACTTTGCTGAGGTGCCAAACAGTTTGTCACCTATATCCCCTCAGAACGACAGCACCCAGTACTTCACTCTGGTTCTGCTCTGCCTGACTTCCTCTTCTCCACCGCTGTTTAGGAGGTCCGCCTCAAATCAAACAGACACCCACTACTTCTGCACATAATTAGAGAAATCTTGATTACAAGGTGATTTTAAAAATGAAGTAGTTACAGGTAGAATTTAAAATGCAAAGGTTATATATATATATATATGTATATATATATATCTATGTCAATTTATACTTATAAAATTCTTCGTCTCTTTCTGATGCAATTCAATTTTACTCTTTTTTAGTAAATCACTTATGCAGATCATACTATGCAATTTCTGATTTCCTAAAACTGTACCTTAGAAATCTTAAATTCTAATCAAAAGCCCTTCTCCTTTTCCACACTTACCTTATTAAATAGTCTTCAACTCACTGAGGTTTCCAGTCTATTGGCCTCTCTTCCTTCCCTGCTCAGCTCAGAGTACGGGCTGCAGGGCTGGTTGCTCTCACTAGTACCTCACACCTCCGTGTCTCACCACACCTCCCATTTAAACTAAAACTGAGACTACTTAGGCCTTCTGTATATAAAATAAAGAGGTTTTAGGGAAACTAAAAATTCAGGAACAGCACTGAAGGTAAAGCACCGTTGAGCAGATGCCACAGAACTGACCCGAGGCTGACCTGTGGTTTAGGCCCTGATTTAGAAATGAAGACCCAGGGCCTCCGGATGCCGTGAAGCTCAGGGTCAGAGCAAGCAAACGGCTTACAGTGCGTTTGCAGGTTACCCCCCACTGGGGATTAGACCACATTCCACCTGAGGGGCCAGGTTGAGCATGTTAAAATAATTACGTGCTTTTAAAAAAAAGTATTGCATTAGATAATTACATAATATACTCCTGCCATATTACTATTAAAAGTGACTAAAGGACGTGATGATACTTTTTGTGTGCTTAGAGGAACACAATGAGAAGTCTCATTTTAAAGTAATAAGAATTTAAATGAGACCCGAAAAAGGAATATCATTAGGAAAGTCTGGGGAGAGAGATACTTATAAGTGAATGCATATAACCAAAAATTACAGCAGCTAGTGGTTATTTGAACAGACACAGCAAGACGAGTGATGGATTACAGGCAAGGCATTCCATGGAGGAAAGGAAGCCTTTTCATTTTTAACTCCTAAGGCATAGTGAATAACTAACCTCATTTTTAAAAACCTTTGACCCTAGCCCTGGCTGGTGTGGCTCAGTGGACTGAGTGCCAGCCTGCAAACCAAAGGGTCGCCAGTTTGATTCTGTCAGGGCACATGCCCAGGTTGCAGGTCAGGCCCCCAGTAGGGGCTGTGAGAGAGGCAACCACACATTGACGTTTCTCTCCCTCTCTCTCTCCCTTATGCTCTCTCTAAAAATAAATAAAAACCTTTAAAATAAAAAAAACACTTTGACCCGAAAAACTCTCAGTTATTCAGTAAAGGCCTTGCTTCTCTACAAGTCTCTGCAACAGAAGATTACCTAGTGTAGTCCCCTGTTATCACTTCCACCCAAAGACAGTAAGTGAAAAAGTGGAGGGTGTTGAAGCTATTAGATAAAAATTAAGTTTTGGATCACACGTGAATGGTAATCATCAGGAACTTCATATCTGTAATTACAGCATTGTTTGTGACTTTAAAGAGACCGACATATTAGGGCCTATAATTAATATACCCCTACAGAGAATAACATAGCAAGAGGTGAACATTCGTTCTTTAAACACATACTTCTTGATATAATAATAACAAAGCATCGCAAAGTATGCTCAACACTCCTAACCATCTGACGTCTCCTAATACTACATATTATTTTGTTTGCAGCCTCAATTCAACGCTATTAATAGAAAACAACACAAAAACAATGCATAAGAAAACACCGGATGACACTTCAACCTTACAGTTGTAATAACAAAAGAAAAATAAGAACGCGGGCACACACGTTCACAATGCAAGCACTGTAACCCTCAGACCCAGACCCAACAGTCCCCTTAGGAAGGAAACACATAGAAGGCACAATAATCTTGAGAGTAAACGGCACGGGTGCCTTTTAAATCTATTTGTGAGTTGCTCATTACTGTAAGAAAAAATGTGAAATACTATTGGCACCTCCTATGCTTTGACAAATATTCAGTGATTTTGAAGCAATTTTAGGTGGAATCGTAACAACAAAGGACTTACAAACTAAATACAATCACAACACACATTCTCAGAACTCCTGAGAACTAAGAGAAAATATTCTGGGAAAAAATCATGAATATCATGATTCAAAGTACTACTTATCTTTAATCCAAATACCTCATCAGGCTGACAGCTTTGTTTAATTGCATTTTTAGTTGTTAGATTCCTCACTGCTGCCTCCAGTTTGCTCCAAGATCCATCTTCATTTGCACTTGCTAAGGCCAGTTCAGCAAACCAAGAGTGATGGGGGCAGTCCGTTGAAATTCTAGAGATGAGCTGACAGAAAGTGAAGAACTATTACTTTTATGCACAAAGCAAAAAAGTAAAAAATCCACAACTCCTTTCATTTTCTGTAACATTACGATATGTGTTACTGTAGCAGATACGACAGTGGGTGAGGTGTGTGTGGGAGAGACAGGTCCGTGAGGAAGGAGAGAGAGAAGCTAAGTAACTTACGTGCAGTGAGAGGAGACAAAAGGAAATCTTCATTCCTGCCCTTACGCAGAGTAAGAAATAAGACGTAAATTTTTTTGTATGTCCATTTCCTAGAATGGAACAGCAGTATAGGCTTGATATAGTGTACAATAATATCAATATAAAGGAAAGGCAATTGTTATTTTGATTTTCAGGTTTACTTAGACTCCATGAAATCCCAGACCTCCGTCATCTTGCTCCCCATTCTAGCAGACAATTTGCACATAAAAGGCAAAAATTCATATGGTGGAATCTTCATTCCATCTCTCCACCATTAAAAAATACTAAACTAACAAACAATGCATTTCAAATAGCCTCACATCAAAGCAAATAAATTACTGTAAAGTAATGCTTTTCAAATAACACAACCACATAGTGGCTGTTAATAACACATCACTAACTGCATATTTTTCCTTATCATTTGTCACATTTGAAAGTCTGTCTGATTGGCTTTCTAGATTGATTCATCGGTAAGTCATAGTATTCGATCCTACATTAAACTGATTGAGAACTGAAACACTTGGCCTGCTTATATTCCAGTGACTTCCCAGCAGGACAAATCTGGATCTGAGGACCATGCTGATCTTGACTCCTGAGAGGCTGGTGCGTAATGAAATGAAACACTATATCCCCTTCATGCTGAAGGTAATGGGACTGTGCACTAGAGACTGGTTGTACCTATTGTGAGTCTTGTCCTTCTTTTCATCCAGCGGGACCATCTTACTTTTAAGCTTCAAATTGATTGCCCTCATATGTATAATTCACATAACTTTAATGTTAGGTATCATCAATAAAATCTAAGATTTTTAAGTAAAAACTTATAAAGTACTGCTGCCTTGATGCTTTCTTGCAAACCTTTGAACTCTGGAGCTCTCTGTCAGCTCAGGAATAGTGTAAGTACAACTTAACTAAAATGACTGAGGGTTTCAATTATTGGGTTAGATTTTATTAAGAATGAATACAATATTTTCGAGAGCAGAAAAATATTTTTTTCATTTACAAAAGTAATTCACTAGCAAAATTCCAGAAAAGCATAAAGCAGGGGAGGAAATCCCTCCTGTGATCACATCATTCTAACTGCTTTTTGAGTTCCCTGATCTAGCATTCTGGGTACCTTCCTGTGGCAATTGCACAGAAATAGGAAACGACTGACCTAAATTCTCTCATCTCCATATAAAACTGCATCATTGGAGCTAATTATGAATAGCTGTGTGTACTTGAACATATGTGTCCTGTGAGCACTGAACCAAGTGCCAGGGATACAAAGAAGTACACATAATCCATGACACTGACGGATTGATGTCGAAGCTCTTAGAGCACAGGGTGGAATACTGGGTTGAAATAGACAACTTGCCTTCATCATGCCATTGACTTCAGAAACCCCAGAATTTTCACACCAGAGGGAACACAGATGAAATATCCATATATCATGCCGTTCTTCACTTAACAGGCATTGATATAATTTTCAACTGCTTTCCATAGGAAACGTTTACGATCCTTGTTCAGTGCACAAAGACCATCCATCCAGCTCCAGCTCTCGCTGAACATTCACTGTGTATCTTGCATCGAATAATCAAAGCAAATCACGAAAGCCATCAGATTTTAAAGAACTACAAAATTATACATGCTATACATGAAAAATATCAGAAAAAGCAAAACTCTAAGGAGTATAAAAAAGCAAACTTACACTTTTTCTTTTTAGTTTTTCTTTTTTTTTTTTTTACTTTTTGTCTCGAAAAATAGGTTTGTGCAGCACTGTCCAACTGGCTTTGCTCAGTTGGTTGGCCTTCATCCTGAAAAGTGAAAGGTCTCTGGTTCGATTCCCTGTCAGGGCACATTCCTCGCTTGCAGGTTCAGTCCCCATTTGGGGCATGTTTGGGAGCCAACCAATGGATGTTTCTCTATCACATCGATGTTTCTCTCCCTCTCCTTCTCTTCCTTTTTCTCTAAAAATAAATAAAATCCTTAAAAAATAAGTTTGTGCAATTAAAAAGCTATTCTAGGCAGCCAAAGATAAGGTAGACTCTACCTAAAGCATTGAAATTTATTCTCTACTTACACTAAAATAAAGACCAAAGGCAGGCTTGAATAAAAGGTTTAATTATATCAAAATAGGTAACTGTTTTGTATTTAATTTCAAAACCTATCATTTTTCATCTATGACACCAACAAATCAAAAAAGCAAAACAAGAAGTTAACATCTATATACTCTACATTGAGCTCAGAACCAAGACAAGAGGAAGAGCATGAAATTGAGAACATATTTGAAAAAATAGTGAAGGAAAACTTCCCTAATCTGGCAAAGGAAATAGACTTCCAGGAAATCCAGGAGGCTCAGAGAGTCCCAAAGAAATTGGACCCAAGGAGGAACACACCAAGACACATCAAATTAAATTACCCAAGATTAAAGTTAAGGGGAGAATCTGAAAATCAGCAAGAGAAAAGGAGACAGTTACCTACTAAGGAGTTCCCATAAGACTATAGGCTGATTTCTCAAGAGAAACCTTGTAGGCCACAAGGGGCTGGAAAGAAGTATTCCAAGTCATGAAAGGCAAGGACCTACATCCAAGATTACTCTATCCAGCAAAGCTATCATTTAGAATGGAAGGACGGTTGAAGTGCTTCACAGACAAGGTCAAGTTAAAGGAGTTCATCATCACCAAGCCCTTATTATATGAAATGTTAAAGGGACTTATCTAAGAAAAAGAAGATGATCAAAGATATGAACAGTAAAATGACAACAAACTCATAACTATCAACAACTGAACTTAAAAAAATAAAAACAAAGACAAACTAAGCAAACAACTAGAACAGGAACAGAATCATAGAAAGGGAGATCACCTGGAGCATTATCAGTGGGGAGGGTAAGAGGGGAGAACGGGGGAAAAGGTACAGGGAAAAAGAAGCATAAATCGTAGGTACAAAACAGACAGGGCAAGGTTAAGAATAGTATAGGAAATGGAGAAGCCAAAGATCTTACATATATGACCCATGGACATGAATTAAGCAGGGAAATGCAGGTGGGAGGGGGGTGCAGGGTGGAGGTTGATAAAGGGGAAAAAATAGGATGACTGTAATAGCATAATCAATAAACTTAAACTGTACTTTAAAAAAAGAAAAAATTGGAGACAATTATATGATGCTTTTCATGTTACACTTATTTAGTGAGGTAGTATTTCCAAAGTCAGTTGAACTAAAGAACTAAGAGGGAGGAACAGGAAGGTTGAAAGGGGCGGGAGCACTGAGTCCTCGCAATACTTGTTGGGTGGTTGGACGCAAATGAATAGCAAAGGCTGACTTGCACATTCCATAATCAGCTCGTTTTATAGATAAATGAATGGAGAAATTATCAGAAACAATTTGATGAAAGAGCAGCTGCTGGTGGGAAATAGAAGGAAGGCACATTTTGAGCTTATTTTCCAGATATAAAAGCTCCTTCTTTTGTAACATTCAGTTTCATTCTGCCCTGAAGTTATGTAGAGCTACAACACTAATAATAGATGGAAAGATGAAATCATACTTTATTTGCTTGTGAAGTGAATTTGGCCTTGATGGAAAGATCAAGCGTATTCCTCGTAAACAACTATCTGAGGGCTGCTGGAAAGTCTGTACGTGTTCAGTGCAGATGCAACAATCATACGTCTCACTGTTACACATTACACGTCAGCAACAAGGAAAAATTTCCTTTTCGAATATTTTTGACCTGCAGTTGGTTGAATATGCTAATGTGGAACCTGTGGACACGAAGGGCCGACAGTAACTATACACAACTGAGAAAACAGGGCTGAAGAGCCCTATCTGCCACTGTTTTTGGATCACACACACCTTAGAAAATCCGATGAAAGCTATGGGCTATCATCCCACATAAACTCAAGGTTCTTACTTCCCCTCCACCAAGGGATCCATGAGTCGTAAGCTAGAAATAGGCTGCATCGAGTAAGGAGTAACACATACAGGAATCTTTTCTTTTAAATGGCCAATTTCATGTAAATTTTTTCTTCAACACACAGTTACATGCCACTCCTACTTGCGGTTCTAATTTTCTCCTTAGTTTTTTCATCTAGGTTGAGTTATTTACTGAAAACCTCTCACTGTGGTAACAAAAGGCTGAATGGGAAGGATCCCAGGTGTTACCTTTCTCAAAACCGACATCAGAGAGACGTGACATGGGAATGGTTGAGAGCACTGGTTCTGAGTAGGATTCAGTGAGGTTCAGATCCAGCTGGGTCAAAAAAAAGAAATCCAACAGGATCGCCCACTACAAACTGTATGACCTTCAGCAACTTAACTGCTTAAGCCTCAGTTTCCTTATCTGTAAAATCTGGGAACAATATACACCTCAGAGAATGGTTGCAATGAGTACATAATGCGTATAAGGTTGATGAATAAATGGCGTATCATATAGTCAACATTTCATTGTAGCTATTCTGAGGAACTTGAAGTTCAGAGATCACAAATCTCCTAGGTATCAGGTTTGGACTTAAACTCAGGTTCTTACCCTTGATTCTCTGTCTCATTCATACTCTCTCGATAATCTTCTTTAGTTGTATTCAGAATTTTTATCTTCTCCAAGGCCTACCAATCTCGACACCATTCTACCTCAAAGATAAATCTGAAATAAATGATTCAGAGATAGACCTGCTCCCCAACACCAAGAAAAGAGATGATTTCAGCTATAGTTAAAACTTCTTATGGGTTTTCTCAGAATAGAATCTATTACAAAACAATGAAACGAACCAGGAACTCTCCGATCAGAAGCAAAGACACTGAAAGGCCTAGCACTTCTTTCTCTAAGAATGGAGTGAAAGAGTATGAGGATAGTAAGGAATTAATTTTTAACATGTAAATGCATTTAGGTTAAACAAATTCCCACTTTTCTCCCACCCGTTCCTCCCACTCTTTATCAACTACTGCCACAACCACTGTACACGCTTGTGAGACATCAGTTTTTACCTACTCAAGTTAGAGGCCCACTATGTCATTTCTTCCAAGTTCTCGTCAACGCTGGAGAGTACAGATCAGTCAGACGACTGACTCACTTTGGCAATTCCAGCATTAGCTGTTAAAAATCTACTGAGAAATAATGGGAGCAATGATACTCCCATTGTAAAATAATTGTAAAATAATTGATCAGAAACAAGAAAAATAAACACTGCCATAGCACAGTACGACTACATAGCACCGCAGATTTTAAGCGCCATGATACACAGTAAAGTGATGAAGATGATGACTGAGACTTTACACAAACATGATTGGTCAGGAGGCCTGTAGGAGGAGCTCTCACACTCTACCTCGGTGCCAGAACCCTACAGGAAGATCTCTATGCTCACAGTGAAGCTCTATGGTGGTCCCGACCCCTCCGTAACCCCTTTTTCCCTTGTATAAACAGCTCTCCACACTGTGCAGGTGGGCTGCATGTCTGCATGCACTGAGTTGCAACCCTTCGTTTTTCCTGAATAAATCCCTTGTGGTGACAAAGCACCTAATCGATGCTGTTTTCCAGTGGACAAAAGAAACTTGTATCTTGTAATAAGAGCAAATAAAAGAGACCTGTAGTTACATTTATGAGCTAAAAGTAAAACGTTAAAAGAGAAGTAATGAACTAAAATTAACCTGGAAAATAACTTATTTCCCATCGTTTTGTAGATGAAATAAACTAAAGCTTCAAAAGGACCCATGATTTAGCAAAGGTAACGTTGTTACTGGTACAGTTAGGACTGGTACTCAGAGTTCCTGACATGGATTTAACCTCAGTACTGACCTCAACATGAATCACTGCAGGGAGATATAAGCATCACAGAAATTAAATACAGCACCTTGCAGCCACATCACTTCAAATAATCACGTTAAAATTCAGCCAACAGTAACAAGCTACACTTCCAAAACCCCAAACTCAAGAAGCAGTATTCAGTAATCACCTCTTTTGTCTCCTCAGGTAGTCCACAACAGCAAGCATCCTTCTCTGTGACTTTTTACCCAAGCAGCATCGGGAGAGGTACCCTGGCTCTACCAAACAAAGATGCCTCCTCTCAGTCCCGGGGGCACTTGCTTAAGCCCTTTCTTCCTTTTGTGTGTGTGCCTGCATCCCTCTACACTATGGAAGGGTCCAGTGGGCAGTACTGAGCACAAAACTGGTTCTTAATAAATATGAATTGATAAATGGAATGTGATGGCATTCATTTTCTTTAAAAGAAACTGTTGTGCTTAATAAAACTAAGAAATTGATTGTGATTTATATTTTCTTTCTGAGGAAGACTAATTCATTGATTCAATATTTATCTAGGATCTTTTAGGTTCTAGGTACCCTACACAACAACAAATGAAGACAGACTATTACCGACCACCTAGAACTCACTAACTAGCCTGAGAGACTCTTAGTACAATGTGATAAATGCTTTGAGAGAAGTTTAAAATACCTTAGAGGAGTATAGAAAGGAACGTGATCTCAACAAAGTAAGTTCCAGGGAAAAAGTGAGATCTGGAAGAAGAGAAGTGGTCCAGCAGGAGAGGAGGAAAGGACAGTGTTCCAAGCAAGAGTGATACTACCTGAGCTGCTGGAACAAGAAAGAACTTGGAGAATGGCTCTCATCCTTAAATCGACCATCCACATGCTGGCAAGAATGTGGAGAGAGAGGAACCCTTTTGCCTTGTGGGTGGGAGTGCAGACTGGTGCAGCCACTGAGGAAATCAGTATGGAGATACCTCAAAAAATTAAAAATGGACCTTCCTTTGGACCCAGCGATCCCACTTCTAGAACCGAAAACACTAATTTAAAGAACATAAGCACCCCCATATTCATTTCAGCGTTCTCTACAATCACCAACATATGGAAGCAGCCCAAATGTCCATCAATAGATGAGTGGATAAATCAACTACGGGACATTTACACAGTGGAATACTATTGGGACATAAAAAGAAGGACAAAATTTTACCCTTTGCGACGGTGTGAATGGACCTGGAGAACATTATGCTGAGTGAAATAAGCCAGTCAGAGAAAGACACAATGATATGATTTCACTCACATGTGGAATCTAATGAAGAAACTGAACTACGAAGGAAAATGGGGACAGACTCATAGATGGAGAGCAGGATGACAGCTAGAGATGGGGAGAGGGGTCGTGTCATGAAGGAATTGAGCAAAAAAGCAAAAGGACTCATGGACACGGACAACAGTGTGGTGATTGCTGGGGCTATAAGGGAACTGAAGGGTAATGGGAAAAAATACAATAAAAGCTAAAAATTAATTTAATAAATAAATAATGAATAACTTTCATTCCATGTTACTGGCCTATAAGCTTTTAATAAATGGATAGGTGCATATGCCATAAGCTCAATGTATTGTTACAAACATACAAAGAACATGTGCACCACAGAGTGGTTTTCAAGAAAAAAATTCCAATTATCCTACAATATCTGTACAAAACTGTGTGGTTAGTTACAATGTTAATTGTTCAATTCCAGTCCAGGCATTTTGCATGTAATGAAACAAAATAGTACTTACAAATGAAATGATGTCACTGCTGGAAACAAATTTTATTTATTAATCTCCTTTTAAAAATGTATTTTACATTATATCTGGCACAGGTTTGAAGAGATTTTCCATAGAAAGTTTGCACTCCTTAACTGTTTCATTTTTTACACAGTAATTTGCTACTGTGTTTTTTAAAGAAGGTACACAGAGATGGGAGTTTGACTTAATCTTGAGAGGCCCAGGTAACAGGTACAGTTTGTTGTTCCTATGTTTCTGTAAGAGGAAAACTACCATTACAGGTTACAGCCCCTCAGGTCTACAGAGGACTGTTGACCAAGGCATTCCCACAACAGCTGGTCATGGAAGCCTGTGCTGAGGAAATGTCATCAGCTGATCTGAATGATCAGAAATAAGCTGGAAGATGATTAGGGATAAAACGCTCCATTAAATCCACAATGAAAACCTGGCGGGTAGACATTACTGCCAATCATTCATTCCCCCAGAAAAAGGAGGGAGTGTTTGGTGGAAACAGATGCAAAACACCTACTGGTGTTAGATGCTCAGTGTAGGGAAAATATTAGCTGAACCCACATCCCTCAAATGGTGATGAGGTGCTATAATATAACAAAAATCAATAAATGAACAGATATATGGGAAGGGGGGCAAAGTAAGATAATCTCATAACCACAAGCTGACATAATTCTAATGTCTATTGTGATTTTTTTTGTAGAGAATAAATGTGTAAAAAAAACCCAGCCTGACCAGCTTAAGAATTTTTGAGTTATGAAATTTCTGCTCTAGACGAATTTGAAAAGTATGAAGAGTCTGGCAGAAAAAAGTGGCACACTTGAATTTGACAAAGGCCCCAAATATCCCAGTTTGCATCCCCCTATCTTAAAGGTGTATGTGAAAGCACTTGGCAATTTTCTTAGTATCTATTTGTCTAGTCTACTCTCACCAGAATTTCTCTAGGACCTTGTCTGGTATGTTCATCATTATATCAAATGCCTGGTACATAATAGGGTGTCAGTAATTTCATACTCTAATGAAAATACAACAATTTTCATTAAAATACTTGAGGCTGAAATGAAAGTATGGCAACTTAAAAGATACAGCTCTAAAGTTATTGGAAAAGTTTATTTATGTGAAGTATCATTCTCTTTGAATGTCAGATTAAGTATCTGCTCTCATAAATAAACTATCATTAAGTACTCACCAATCTTCTACCAGTGTATTATTCACATAGGTCAGCATTATGAGGGTCCTCTGAAGTTTTTATATTCAAATACCTCCAAGGCCTTGGGGTGAGATGTACCTTCACTAGGTTGGGTATCTACCTTAGAGAAATATGCAGGGCCCATTTCTCCCAAGCAGTTTCCAAAATCCTCTATATGTAGAATTTAAATTTTAGTAGAGTTACAACTAAGAGATCATGGAAAGAACAGAAATTTCCTACTCTCCAAAATATAATGCCATTCTGTCATCGTTTGAGAGTTGTGTTTCTCAAATGTATTTCATGAATTGAAGGAGCTACAGAATATTGTATCATTTCCTTTACAAATCATCCCGGTGGGCAATATTTTTCCCATATTTTTATCCAAGGGATAGATTAACTAGTAACAGAATATGGATATTAAGGGCAGAAGTTTAAACATAGCTACTGGATGAGAATGTTGAAAGACTTCAAAACTTACAATTTTAGAGGTATTATGTACATAAGGACCACAAACCTTAAACATTCGTTTAGCAAAAAGTCGCACAGAATATACATATTAAGGATGTAACAGAATGTAGACATTAATGATGAAAGCAAGTAAATATGGATACTAAGGATGAAAATTTAAATGTAGCTACTGTATGAGAGTAGCAGCAGACTTTAAAGGTGACAATTTTTTTGAGGTGTTGTGTACATAAGGACCACAAACCTTAAATACTCACTTAAGCAAAAACTCACACATACACAAATGCACACGGGTGCACACATGTACTGTATTTCTCATGTGTGTTATCCCTAACCAGATGAAAACAGAATGTTTCTACATACCACACGTCTCCCTCATGCTCTTCCCCAGTGGTGGTGGAATTCATTAAAAATGTCCACAATTTCCATGGTAGTTAGTCCTCCTTTCAAAAGGTGAAGCCCAATTACACCCCACGTAAGTGTGGGCGGTCATTACTGACTCCCTTCTAACAAAGAGAATGTGTACAAATCTTTAACCTCCTGATTAAATTTATCTGCAAGTATTTAATCCTTAGATGCTACTGTAAATTGAATGGTAAATAAAATGCAGTTTCCTCTTTGGACTGTTCACTACTGGTGTACAGAATCATGACTCAATTCTGGGTCTTGATCTTCTATCCTGCAAGGTTCCTAAATTCATTTATTAGCTCTAATAGGGCAGCTTCCTTATAGATACTCAGGTATTTTCTCTGCATATGATATGTCACCAGCGACTAGAGATGATTTCACATTTCCCCTGGCAATTTGAATAAATCTTATTTCTTTTTCTTGTTCAATTGCCCTGGCTAAAATTCCGATACAGTGTTGATTAGCAGTGGTACAAGTGGGCAAACATTTCATGTTTCTGCTTTAGGGGAGAAAACCTTCAATCTCTTACCACTAAGTATGATGTTAGTCATGGGTACAAAGAATTTGTCTATACAGGAAAATCACTTAGGGTTCTTGTAGCAAATGTGGTTTCTCCCCAGAACCATTAGTACTAGGCACAAAGGGGTCCATTTGTTGGTTAAAGAAAACTTCTAGGGTGTCACAGGTTCTGCTTCCTGGGCTGGGCCTAAGTGCACAGTGTGTTCTACTTGTGAAAATTCTTGAAGTTCTATACACATGATCTGTGCACTTTCCTGATATAAGATCTATTGCAATAAACAATTTACAGATAGAAAGTATCCTACAATTAGACTCCCAATGAGAAGAAAGACTCCACTGAGAGGCAGTAAGGTCTGGAAAGCAGCTCTTATTCTCTCATTTTTCTTATTTGAAGCATGCTGTCATGTCACCTTCAAGCTGATTTCAGTGTGACTTTTCCCTTCTGTCATCACCAGACCTAAACACCTACACTAGTCATGATATTGGCTCCTTAGCTTACATTAGGCTGCCCCAAGTGGTGACAGTAAAGGACTCGAACAGTTTTAATATTTGACTTTAGTCTAGCACTTCAAGTCCTCAATTCTTATTTCTGTGATATGAAAGTATATAAAGTACCCGTCATTTATAATATATACCAGAATTCAACTTATTTACAACTTTGCTATAAGTAGGTATATCTGATTTTCCTAAATATTTATGGGGCATCATTTTCAAATGGACAGTATGCACATGTGTAAGTGAGAAACTTTTTTCTTCATATACATATATATATATTTGTGTATTATATATAAATATAAATATACACATATACATATATGAGTATATAAGAATGAAAAATATGAAAAAGGGTGGCTTTTGGATACTTGAACTAAAAAGAAATATTCCTTAGCTAGCTTTTTTTGAAAATATTATGAAATGAACACTCAGATGAAAAACTCACGCTCACAGTCACTCAGCCAAAGAGTTTACCTATAACTTCCCTTTTGCAAGGTGAGTGGACACCATCTTGGATAAGGGCCACCAGCTTAGTCTTTGCTTCAGCGTTGTGCCATCTTGTGGGTTATCTAGGAACAATTTTGAAAACATTAAACTATAATGGAAGCAGGACTTTTCTTACAATATGCTTCGATATTAAAATTATCTGACCAGAACTGATATAAAATTTTTGAAAAGGTTTTAAATCATGAGTACTCAAAAATATGACGTGGTACCAAGCATATCCTCTAACCAGAATGCTTTGAAATTACAAATCAACTGCAAGAGGAAGTGGAAAAAAACACGAATATGTGGAGAGTAAACAACAAGCTACTAAAATCAGCTGGGACAAGGAAGACATAAAAGTGAGGTCAAAATATGTATAAAAAGAAAAGAGAATGGCAATACATCATATCGAAACTTCAATTTAAAAACAATGTTTTTGAAAATGGCCAGAATGGGCCTGTTTAATTTTTTTAAATTCTAGTTTATTCTACTACAGTTGCCCCAAGTTTTTCCTTTTGCCCTCCTTCCTGCAGCCCACCCTGCCACCCCACAGTCCATCCTCACACCGTTGTCCCTGTCCATGGGTCACTCAGACATGTCCTTTGACTAATCCCTTCCCCTCCTCTCCACCACTCTCCCTCTCACTTTGCTCTCGCAGCTGTCAGTGTGTTCCCTGTTTCCATGTCTCTGGACCTGTTTTTCTTGTTACTTTATTTTGTTCGTTAGATTCCTCTTTGAAGTGAGATCATATCAAAACTTTGGGGGTGCAGCAAAAGTGGTAGTAAGAGAAAAGTTTACATCATTATAGGCTTATATCAAAAAATGAGAAATCCCACGTAAATAACCTAATATTGTGTCTTAAAGAATTACAAAAAGGAAACCAAAAGGAGCCCAAGGTCAGCAAAATAAAGGAAATATTACAACAAGTAGAGGACCCCTGGCCGAGCGGCTGAGTGGGTAGGAGTGTTGTCCTGTACAGAAAAGGGTCATGGGTTTGATTCCCAGTCAGGGTACATACCTTGGTTGCGGGTACCATCCACAGATAGGGCACAGAAGGGAGGCAAAAGTCAATGTCTCTCTCACATCGATGTTTCTCCCTCTCCCTGCATCCCCTCTCTCTCTCTCGAATCAATAGGCATACCCTCAGGTGAGGATTGGGACAAAAAATAAAGAATAAAAATTAGAGCAGAATTAAATGATATAGAGAACAAAAAGACTATACAAAAAATTAAGGCAACAAAGAGCTGGTTCTTTGAAGAGACTAATAAAATTGACAAACCTCTGGCAACATTCACTAAAGAAAAGAGAGAAAGGACTCAAACAAAATCAGAAATTAAAAAGAAGTTACCACAGACACCAGAAGAATACAAAGGATCCTACAAGGACACTGTGAGAGACCCTATGACACCAAATTCAACAACGTAGGAGAAATGGATCAGTTCCTAGAAATGTGTGACCTCCCTGGACTGAACCACAAAGAACTGGACAACCCAAATAGACCCACTGACAGTGAGGAAACTGAGACAACCATCAAGAACTTCCCCAAAAGTTAAAAGTCCAGACCACATGGCTTCACTACTGAATTACAACAAGCACTCAGATAAGAATGGATACCTATCCTCAAACTCTTGCAAAAATGTGAAGAAGAGGCACTAGTTCCTCACACATTTTATGAATTCAACATAACATTACTACCGAAACCTGGGAAGAGTAATATACAAAAAAGACAACTAGGGACCCATATCTTTGATGAATAATGATGCAAAGTCCCAGCAAATGAAACATAATGATACATTAAAAAGATAATATTTGATACAACACTGACCAAGTGGGTTTCATTCCAGGGATACAAGGATGGTTCCAACATATGCAAATAACTATGTGATATTCCAAGTTGATTAACAAAATAAAGGATAAAACTTATATGATTATATCAATAGGTAAAGAAAAAGCACCTCGCAGGATACAACATCCGTTTATTATGATAACACTGAATAAAATGGGTAGTAAGGGAAATACCAGAACCTAATAAAAGCCTATATGACAAACCCTCAGCAAATATCCTACTCAATGGTGAAAAGGTGAAGCTTTTCCTCTGAGCTCAGGGACAAGACAGGGATGTCCAATCTCACCACTAGCATTCAACACAGTACTACTGGAAGTCCTAGCCAGAGTACTCAGGCAAGAGGAAGAAATAAAAGGCATCCAAACTGGGAATAGAAAAGTATACTTACCCTTTTTGTAGATGATATGATTCTTTATGTAGAACTGTAGAGACCCCATCAAGAAACTGTTAGAAACAATAAAACAATATAGTAAAGTGGCAAGATAAGTGTACAAAAACCCATTGCATCCCTCGTCTTTGTGAGTTGGAACCCGGGCAGGCCTCCCAGGTAGGGGCGGCAACAAGAAGAAGCGAGAAGGTGACCACCTTGGCTCGTGCTAGGCTCCCACGAGGAAAAGCTGTGCCGTGGTATATCTGACTGGCTTCCACAGTTGAGGTAGAGCAGAAGAAGGCAGTCATGGAGGAGATCCAGCAGCGACTCAAGCAGGACAGAAGAATCTCCAAGAGTGGGGCCACAGGAGTACTTGCAGAGGCCTACAGCGAGAGAGAGAGAAGTTGTTTGAGGAGGGGAGGACCTGGACCAGCTGCTGACAGCAAAGTCAGAGTCCATGCAGTGCAACCACCCCAACCACACAGTCAGTGTGACCACCATCAGCAACCTGGACTGCCCCATCTGAGCAATATGTTGGGCGCGTGTGAGGAGGAGGTGGCATCACAGAGAAGCTGACCAAAGCCTTCCTCAGGAAGTCCATGACCCCTGCTATCCTAGGGCATCTCCTCTCTCAGGGCATCTGCATCCATGCCACACACAGTAGCAAAGAGTCAAGAAATCATCTCCAACAGGCCCGGGACTCCACTGAGAAGGCCGGAATGCTACTCACCAGCAAGACCCAGCACTGCCATCTGAGCAGTGAAGCCCCGCACAACATACAGCAGAGAGTGAGCCTGAGAACCAGGCCAGGCCCCAGCCCAGGCCCCAGCCCAGGCTGCCAGGGTCTGCCTTGTCCCTGCTTGGCTGTCACTGCAAACCAGCCTACTTAGAGACCTGGGGATTTTGCCCCAGAAGTAGTGGGGTATCTGATGGAATGCTCCTCGGCCATAAGAAAACATGAAATACTGCCAGGGATGGATCTTAAAAATAATGATGCTAAGAGAAATAAGTTAGACAAAAAATGTCAAGAACCATATTATTTCACTCAATGTGGGATATAAAACTGAATGCAACAAATAAGCAAGACAACAAACAAACAAAAACTCATAGACACAGACAACACTATGGTAGTTACCGGAGGGAATGGGTATTGGGGGGGATGGCTAGTTAAGGGTAGAGGAAGCAAGGATATAGTGACAGAAGATTGGACTTGGGGTGGTGGGCACACAGTGCAATGTACAGATGACGTGTCATTGAATTGTACACTTGAAACCTATATAATTGTATTAGTCAATGATACCCCAATAAGTTTAATAAAATAAAAAATAAGATGAAGGAAATGTACTTGAAATTGCCTATAATCAAATCATGGAAAAGTGATCAGCAACATTTAGCAGATGGAGAGAGAAAAACATCTTAGGTTGTAAAACAGAAATCAACAGAATTCTGAAACAGAAGTAAACTTCAAAAACTCTCTAAAGTGTTAAATATCTATAATTCAAACATTAAATTGTCCCTCAAAGAATCAGATGGTAATTTTGAGATATTAATGGATCTCAGCATATGAAAATCAAGCAAACATTATATCACAGTTCTTTAATATTTAAATTCAAATATTTATCGATAAACTTAGACATTTATACTTGTCCTGCAATGGAAGAGGATATATAAAGATTTGTTGGGTTGGATTGGCAGAGGAGAACAAAGGAGGAAAATTTGGGACAACTGTAACAGAACAAAAATTAAAAATGGTTTAATATAAAAAATATTTCATAAAAAATATTCAGTTTCTTATGTAAGAGGGTCGACCTCATGCTATTTTTTTCACCATAAGTTTTTAAAAGATTTATTTTTTTTAGCCAGATGGAAAGTGAGGGAGGAAGAGAGGGAAAGAAACATCAATGTGCCAGAGAAAGATCGATCGACTGCCCCTCGCACACTCCCCGTCCTGGAGCCAAACCTGCCCCCAAGGTGTGTGTCCTGCCCAGGAGTCGAGCTCCCCACCTTTCCTTCGCGGGATGACGCCCAACCACCTGAGCCACACCAGTCAGGCCCTTTTCCTCATAATTTGAAACAAGAAAATCAGTTTTTCACATTCTGAGCATTAGAGGTTTTCAAAATGCCTATAGTCTATCTTTTCTAATATAAAATAGTAAGATGATGAATAATTATTACCTCAGAAAGTGAAAAAGGTCCTCTACTGTATTTGATTTTCTGCTGAGTAATACGTAGATCCTCAAAGACAACATAATCAGAAAATTACCTGAAAGTTTAATTGTGATCTAAGGTTCCCATTATTCTTGGTACCTATCAATAAGTATTTCAACAAGTCCAATACCTAAACATAATTTCAAAAGAAGAAAAAAAAAACAAAAGGAGAGAAATGCCTTAGTTATATTTTAAAGTAAAATAACCAAACACATTGTAATAAATGATAAGTCTCCTAACCTAATTCAGATAAAATATTCCAATGCCTTCTAAGGTACCCAGCTATTCCTGTTTCCCTACTTTCAAATAATTCAACTGTTTGTTGAACAGTTGAATTATTTGAAAGTGCTTCCACAATGGACAATGAAGTTTAGAAATGCCAAAATTACTGAAACATTTCATTTAATTATTATCTCACTCACCATCATAGAGGCGCCAACTCCTATCCCTAGTTTGGACTTCCTTTATACTTCACCATAAAAGACAGAAAATATCAGGTTCCTTATTGGATCAACATTACAGGGTGTTCAGTAATTGAATATGACAACAATTAGGCTACTGAGAATATTTTCCACCATTTAAAAAATATTTTCACTCCAATTATGAATTACACCAATGATACAGAACACTCAGCTCTTTCCCAGAAATACTTTTTACATGCATTTGAAATGTCATTTTGAAGATGATTTACACAATTTCCTGTCCTGAACCTCCATCTGATCACCCACAAGGGGTATAAGTGTGCCGGCAATAACATGAAGACAATCTCCTAAAGCATCCTTACAGCAGCTCACTGCTGTGCTGCCAACCCAGCCACTTAGTTCACAACAAAGGGATGAGCCAGGTAAGGACACATCAACAAAATGAGGAAGCTTGACACAGAAAGAGATAAAAACAGTTACGCCCTGGGTGGTAGAGCTGAGTGGACTGAGCGCCAGCCTGAGAACACCAAAAGGTCAGTGGTTTGATTCCTAGTCAAGGCTCAGCCTGGGTTTCCCTCCAGGTCCCCAGCTGGGGGCGTGTGAGAGGCAGAGGTCTGAGATTTTTCTCGTGTTTCAATGTTTCTCGCTCTTTCTCTCTCCCTTCCTCCCCCTCCCTCTAAACTTAAATAAATAAAATCATTTGTTAAGAAAGTAGAAAACAGTTAAGCTCTAGTAAACTCCTTTGATAAAAACTCACTCACACATCGTTTTAATTCAGGAGCTCTAACTCTGTCATGTCTTGACGTAAAAGTCACTTTCATATCCAGGTCCTTAAAGCCAAACAGAGCAGTGACATCAGCAACCTCCCCTGACAGAAACACTGACAAACAAGCTGAACTATGAATTTGTTTTTATATGTTTGTTCATTTCTTAGTCTCTTCAGTAAGTGAAACCACGTAGTATTTGTCTTTTTCTGTCGGTCTTCAGCATAATACCCTTTAGATTTACCTATGTCGTCACAAGTGGCAAAATTTCAACCTATTTTATGGCTGAGTAATACTCCTGTGAATTTCTGTGTAATACACCTTCTTGATTCAGTCATTTATTGATGGACACTTAGGGTGCTCCCATATTTTGGCTACTGTAAATAATGCTGCAAAGAAATTAGGGGTGCATATGTCTTTTTTTGCATTTTTTCAGATCGGTATTTTTACAATTCCAGCAACAGGAATGAACTTGGAATAAATGATGGCACCAGATGGAGTGGGAAGAGAAGAATGGGTGAAAAATGTGAAAGGGATTAGGAAGTGTGGATTCACAGTCATAGAAACAGACATGAGGATGTAAGCTATAGCATAGGGAATATGGTCAATAATGATGTAATAACTGTATTTGGTGTCAGATGGGTACTAGATCAATAAGGGTAAGTGTCTAATCATGATATCGCATTATGTGGAACATAATATTGTATGTAAACTGTAATTGAAAAATAAATTTTAAACACTTTTAATAAAGACTTCTGCAGCTAGGCTGCCTGTCATGAAAAATCTCCAAGAATAGTATACATAAAAATGATTGGTTTATATCAGGGTTTTTTTTTAAAGAAAGTACTGTCAGGACTTTTTTACAATTCTGTAAATGGTCAAAGTTAAGAGCAGTCAAACAAAAAGTTAATATAAAGAAAGGGACAAGTAAAAACTGTAGAGAAGCTTTGTGGTGGTTCAGTTGCCCCTGCGCCGGTGCCACTGCCTCCCCGGCTTGGCAGTAGCCATGAAACTGGGTTCCCCAGGTCCCACAGTGGGATGCTGGGCCTTAGGTCGAGAGAGAGAGCAGAGCAGACCTTACTCACCACCTCTTGTGTATGTCTGTTCTTAACCTGTCTGAGAGCCTCCTGAAGGCTGGAATAGCGACAGGCATTGCTTGGAACCATTAAGCGGGCCTACAACCCACAGCTGCCTGGAGCAAAAGATTATTGTTGTGGCATACAACACGCTGCCTGATGACTAGGAAGAAAAGTTGGGGAGAGAGTTTTCTTTGAAAAAGGGGAAAATCTGATTTCCACAGTTACAGTATAATAGTAAAACATCCTGTTTTCAAGAAGAATATCACAAGGCATTATCAAATTAGGAAAAGAATTAGGAACATATGCCCCATTCATAGGAATAAATGTAGTATCTGAAGCAGTTCCAGAGAAAATTCAGATAATAGACTCGTCAAAGTCTCCAAACAGCTGTGTTAAATATACTAGAAGAGCTCAGAGATTGCACACAAAGAGGAAGACACAGCGGACCAAAACCTATGGGATGCAGGAAAGCAGTGCTGACAGAAATATGGATAGGTAAACACTTACATTACAAAGATGACCTGAGCCCTGGCTGGTGTGGCTGCTCAGTTGTTTACAGGGTCCTGCCATAACAGAAAGGGTGTGGGTTCGATTCCTGTTCAGGGTATGTGTCTAGACTGCGGGTTCCTTTCTTGGTCAGGGCACCTATGAAATGTCAACCAATCGATGCCTCTTTCTTTCTCTGTCCATTCCTCTCACTCTCCATAAAGCAATAAAAATAAATACTGCTGAACAAGGATGACAAAAGAAAGAAAGAAAGGCTTAAAGAAGAGTATCAAACACTTAGGAAGAATTCACTCGAATATTTCTCAAACTCTTCCAAAACAGACCAGAAGAGAACTTTTCCTAACATATTTGATGAGACCGGCATTTCTCTCATACTAAGGTCAGATAAACACACCACAGGAAAAGTATAATATCCAATGCCCTTTATGAATATACATGAAAAACTTCTCAACAATATGCCAACAATCTAAAGCACAGAAAAAGGATGAAATACTATGAGCAGGAAGGATTTATCCAAGTAATGCAAGAAGAGGTCAGTATAAGAAAATCAATCCATATAATAGATATTGATGGAATGAAATTAATTTTTGATCACCTCAGTAAACACAGAAAAGGCACTGAACAGCCTGTCATGATAAAAACACTGAAAAAACGTGAATAGACAGGAACTTCCTCAACATTATAAAGGTAACGTACGAAAACCCCACAGATAACAACATAATCAACGTTGAAAGACTGTAAGCTTTCCTACTGGGATCAGAAAGAAAACCAACATGCCCATTTTCACCACTGCTATTTAATACTTCTGGCTGGAGCAAATAGACTGGATAAATGGTACAAAAAGGCATCCAAATGAGAAAGGAAGAAGTAAAACTGTATCACAGAGAGTGTAAATATATATATATATATATGTATGTATGTATATATATATGACACCACATACAGTTATTACATCATTATTGACTTTATATATATATATAAAATAATCCACCATAAATCTACTAGAGGTCACAACAAACACACTGAGCAAATTTGCAGGTCAAAGAATCAACATGCAAAAATCAGTTATGTTTTTTACACATGAACAATCAGAATCCTGAAGAAAATTATAAAAACCAGTTCCATTTTCAATAGCATCTAAAAGAACTAAATACTCAGAAATAAATGTGACCAAGGCTCTGAAGGACTTGTACATTGAAAACTACAAAGAATGAATGAAAGACATTTAAAATGTCCAAATATAGAGAATGACATCCTGTGTTCCTGGATTAGAAGGCAAATTACCGAGAGGACATTACTGTCTAAAACAGTACATATTATATGAGATTTCTTTTTTAAATTAATTAATTTATTTGTATTCAGTTACAATTGTCTGCATTTTCTGCCCATTCCTCCACCCCACCCCAGCCAGTCAATTAAAATTTCACCACCCTCTTTTACATAAATAGGGAAGCAGGTCATCAAATTCTCACAGAATTGCAAGTAGCCTAGACTAGCCAAAGTAATGTTGAAAAAGTACAAAATTGGACGACTCACACTCTTATAAAGAGTATGTGCCCAAAACAGGTTAAAAAACTGTTAAATTTCAGGAAAAAAGACACAAATAACAGCATTTTATATGTGAAAGCGATCTGAAGATTCTGCCCCAAAGAAAACATATGGATGGTATAAGCACAGGAGAACATCCTCAGTAGTCATTAGGAACGACACATTAATGCCCCAGTGAGATACGAGTGTCTACCTATTAGATGCTTTGCATAAAAACCATTTTGAAAACTGTCAGATCTTTCATGGCATGTGAGTAAACAAACAGTGGCATTTCCATCCAATGGAACAGTACTAAACAATCAGAGGTAACACCCTATTGAGTTAAATAACACAACCGAATCTTACATAAACTATTCCAAGTTCTTGTAAAATATCAATTCTAAACAAGTAATAGTGGCCTTGTTTCCCTGGGGGGCTGTGCAGCCCAGGAAGAAGTATTTGTGCAGCACCAGAGGGGAGGGCTCTGTCAAGATGAAGGGGAACTTGGAGGAGCAAGGGTCCAGGCGCAGCTGCCACACCCAGGTGGCATCAGCACCTCAGAGACCATAGCACACATTTTTTGTCTCTACAAGTCACACATACATTGCACAATGTACGAGAGAAAGTAGGCCATCACATTGATCCAGATCCTTTCCAATTCTGTTTCTCTCCCTTCATTTCTGCAGTTCCAGCCTCCTTTTTCCTGGAATGACCATGAGGATTCCTCCTTATTTGCCAGGACCGCCCCTTCATTTCCAACCTTCTATTACAGACAGTACAACCTCTCAGACCCCAGCTAAAGAGAAGTACATTGGAGAGATCCGCATCCCTCTTCACCATTCTGTGGCCACTGAACAAAGCCTGTGCTGTGACACTGACTTCATTTCATGATTGTCATAAGTGCCTTCGATAAACACTGTCTCATCTCACTAACACTGACCCGTCAAATAAGTTAGAAGTGAATGGTTTCTTCCATTTCAACCATACATGGTATACCCTCTTTAATATTTCAATTCAAATGTTTGTTAAGAAACTTTGATATTTATACTTTCACTGCAATGCAAGAAATTGTATTAAGACACAGTTTCTTATTTAAGAGGGTTGAACTCAGTTTGTCTTGTCATCATAATATTTTAAAAGATTTTATTTCTTTGTTTTTAGACAGAGGGAAATGGAGGGAGAGAGGAAAAGCAACATCTGTGTGGGAGAGGAACATTGATTGGCTGCTTCTTGTATGGGGCCTGACTGGGGACCAGTCCTGCAACCCAGGCACCTGGCCTGGCCTGGAAAGAAACTGGCAACCTTTCGCTTTGTGGGATGACCCCCAGTCAACTGAGTCACACCAGTCAGGGCTCTCTTCATCATAATTAAAAAACACCCAATATTCATTCTTTCACATTCAGAGCGTTAGAGGTTTGCAAAAGGAACCACTGCCTGTCTTTTCTAACCTGAAATACTAAGATGATGGAATAATTATTACCTCCAAAAGTGAAAACGGTCCTCTACTGCACTTGATTTTCTGCTGAGTAACACGTAAATCCTCAGAGACAGCACAATGAGGAAAAGAATCTAAAAGTTTAATCTTGATCTAGAGGTCTCCAGTATCCTTGGTACCTACCACTAAATGTTTCAATAAGTCCAATACCTAAACACAATTTAAAAAGAACAAAGCAAAAAGCGAGAAATGCCTTAACTATATTTCAAAGTAAAATAACCAAACACATTGTAATAAATGATAACAACTCTGCTAACCAAATTCAGATACAATATTCCAATTTCTTCTAAGGTACCAATCTATTACAGTTTCTGTGCTTTCAAATAATTCAAAAAACTGTTAAAGTGCTTCTACAGGATGGGCATTGAGCTGTAAAAATGCCCATATTACTGAAACATTTACTTTAAGTACTGTCTCACACACCAGCATAGTATCATAGTGGTACGTACTCCTATCCCCAGTTTTGACTACCTCTGCACTTCACCAAAAAGACAGAAGCTATCAGGTTATTTATGATCAAAATTACGAGGTGTTCAGTAATTAAATGTTTACAATGATTAAATTATTGAGAAAGTTTTTACATCATATTTCAAAAAATATTTTCACAATTGTGAATTAGACCCAAGACCCATAGAACACTCAGCACTTCCCAAAAACACTGTACACAAGTATTTCAAATACCATTTTGAAGATGAGTTACAAAATCACCTGTTCCTGAACCTCCACCTGATCATCCACAAGGGGTGTAAGTGTGCCAACGATAACACAAAGGCAATTTTCTGAAGTAAGTTACTTTAGAAAACGTTACTTTAGTAACATCCTTACAGGAAGTTAGTGAACCTGAAAGGTTGTGGGTTTGAATCCTGGTCAGGGCACATACCTAGGTTGTGAGTTCATTCCTCAGTCAGGGAACACATATGTCCACCAACTGATGCTTCTCTCTCTCCACTTTCCTCTTGCTCTCTCTAAAAAGCAATAAAAATGTATCATCCAGTGAGGACAGAAAAAAAAAGACAAAGAGTTGAACACTAACAAACACTGAAAAAGAATTAACTCCAATATTTCTCAAACTTTTCCAAAACAGAATAGAAAGAGACATTTCTTACTCATTTGATGAGACCAGCATTTCTCTTATACTAAGGTCAGATAAAGACACCACAGGAAAATTATAATATCCAAAATCCTTTATGAATATACATGAAAAACTTCTCAACAATATGCCAACAAACTGAATCGAAAGCACAGAAAAAGGATGAAATACTATGAGCAGGAAGGATTTATCCCAGGAATGCAAGAAGAGGTCAGTATAAGAAAATCACTCTATTTAATAGATATTAATAAAATGAACTTAATTATTAATTACCTCAATAAATACAGAAAAGGTACTTAACAAAACCTGACACCCTTTCATGATGAACACACAGAAAAACATGAATAAACAGGAACATCTTCAACGTAATAAAGGGAGCCAAGGAAAACCCCACAGGTAGTCACGTGATCAATGTTGAGAGACTGAAATGTTTCCCACTGGGATCAGGAACAAAACAAGCATGCCCATTTTCATCACTGCTATTCAATATTATACCCCACTTCTATCCAGAGCAATTAGACAAGAAAAAGAAATTAAAAGGCATCTAAATCGGAAAGGAAGAAGTAAACTATATCATAGGTGGCATGATTCCATATATATATATAATCTCCCAAAGGCTCCACCATAAATTTACTTTTGATAACAACAGACACACTGAGCAAATTTGCAGGCCTAATATCAACATGAAAAAGCACTTGTGTTTCTATATATCAGCAATGACCATCCATGAGGAAAATTAAAACTCAATTCCATTCTCAACAGCATCTCAAAGAACTAAATACTCAGAAATAAACTTAAGCAAGGATGTGAAACACTTGTACTTTGAAAACTATAAAGGATGGGTGAAATAAATTTAAAATCTCTGAATAAAGAGAATGACGTCCTGTGTTCATGGATCAGAAGACAAACAACTGAGATGACAATACTGTCTAACTGAGGACGTATTCAAAGTAATTTCAAGCAACTTTCACCAACCTTTTTACATACATAGAAAAGCTGGTCATCAAATTCACATGGTATTGCAAGGAATCCCAAAATAGCCAAAGCAAAGTTGAAAAAGGACAAATCAGAGGACTCACACTTTTGATGGAGGATATGTGCCCTGAATATGTGAAAAACTTTTTAATTAAAAAACCCCCAAAGTGCATTTTTAAGTGAGACAGACATCTGAAGATTCTGCCCCAAAGAAAATATATGGATGTTAAAAAGCATATAAGAAAATCCTCATTAGTTCTTCAGAAACTACAACTTAATGCCCCAAATGAAATACCAATGTTTACCTATTGGAATAGTTAGCATAAAAACCATTTTGAAAGTCATCAGGTCTTTCATGGCATGTGAATAAACAAACTGGCATATATCCACACAGTGGGGTGCAACTAAACAATTGAAAGTAACACACTATTGATTTAAACATGACTGAGTCTTAAATAAACTATTCTCAGTTCTTCTAAAATACCAATTTTAAACAAGTAACTGTGCCCCTGCTTCCCTGGGGGGCTCTGCAGCCCAGGCAGAAGTGCCTGTGCAGCGCTAAAGAGGGGAGGGGTCTGCCAGGCTGAGGGGCAGCTCCCGGGAGCAGGGGCCTTGGCCCAGCCACCAAACACAGGAGGCAGCTTTGGCAACAGCACCTGTGAGACTGTGCCTCCTGTTGGGTCTCTTCAAGTCACAGCTCTGTTACATAATGTGACAGGACCAAGTTGGCCATCCCACTGCTGCAGACCCTTACCGGTTCTGTCTCTCTCCCTTTGCTTCTGCAGTTGCGACCTTCCCTCCATCTTGGAAAGACCACGAAGTTTCCTTCCTCATATTTGCCTGGACCACCCCTTCATCTCCAACCTCCTATCACAGACAGTACAACCTCTGGGACCCCAGCGAAACGAGAAGCAGATTTGAAAGTTTCAGCTCCCTCTTCGCCAATCTCTGGCCACTGAACAAAGCCTGTGCTGTGACACTGACTTGGGTCCCACGATTTTCTTTGCCGGCAGCTGGCAGAAAAAAGTCCCTGCACTGGGCCTCAAACAAAGTTCTTCGTTCTTCAGTAAAACTTTGTTGATGATCCAAAGGTTTTCTGGCAAAGCCATGGTGGGGCCCTAACTGCAAGGTTTTCTGGTAGAGACAGAGAGGAGACCCCCAGAGGAAGCTATTTAGGTGGGGTGGTGTCCATGGGGGTGACGTCTGTGCTGGAGGCAGGATTGGGAGCCAAGCCTGATGTCTTGCTCGTTGACGGGACCGCACTGAGTGCCCAAGTCATGGGTAGGCTGGTGGTCCTCCCAGTTCTGGAGGTGCCCATAGCGGTGGCAGGGTAGCTGGGGGTGGAGGCTGGGCCTGACACCACACTGGATGCCGCGTTGTTTGTGGCGCCCAGCCCTCCGCTGGAAGGGTGGGCGCTGTGCTTGGGGGCACCTCCTCGGATGGGAGTTAAGGTGGGGGCAGTGGTGCCCCCAAGCACAGGGTTGTTCTGAGGGTTGGGGCCTGTGGTCACCACGAGGGTGCCCTGGCGAGTGCGCTTGCGGGAGGTCTGGCGCACGCTTCCCCCAAAGCTCTGAGCGGCTGTGCCAGAGGCACCGAGGGCAGCAGTGGCTGAGCTGGTGCTGGCCTGTGTGCCCAAGGTGGCCTGTGTGGTGGTGCTGCCCGGGGCTGGCTGGCCTCGAGTAGAGGTTGGGGCCTGGGCTGGGGCCGCAGCTGCCTGTTTTCCACCTCTGGAGTCTGGTGGAGCCCCTGAGGAAAGAGCGTAGGCAGGTGGGGTCGTGTCCATAGGGGTCGGGTCCATACTGCTCATGTCCACCGGGGTCGTGTCCATTGGGGTGATGTCTGTGTCGGAAGCCGGTTTGGGAGCCAAGCCTGTGGATGTGCAGGCTGAGGGGCCGGCACTGCCTGCAGAGGTGACTGGCAGGCTGGGGAACCAAGGGGTTCTAGGAGAACAGACAGGAGCCATTCCTGCGGCAGGCTGCGGGGAAGACCGCACAGGCTCTGGAGCCCCGCGGCCCGAGATGGCCTCTGGGTCACCCGACAGAGCCCTGCTGATGCGCCGCCAGAGTGCCCTTTTCTCCTCATCGATGTCTTCGGTCGTCACTCTGTAACCCAGCTGAGGCGCAGGTGGCAGCCTCAGAGGGTCCCCTCGCCTGTGTGGCAGCAGAGGAAACTTCCTCTTTCGGGGCCTGTCACAGGAGGGTGAGCGGTTCCTTGGGGATGGTCTGTGAGGGCGGGTGTCCCCTGGGCCACTGTCAGGCTGGCTCTGCCTCTGAGATGTGAGGCCACTGGAGGAGGGAGCCTGAGGGCCCTGCTGGCTCACTGTCTTTGGGGCCCTCTGGGACAGCCTGGCGTGGCAAGTGGCGGGCTGCCTCCTCTTCTCCACTGGCGGGAAGCCTCGAGTGGAGCTGTAGGAACTGGTGATTGCGTTCCTTCGGCAGCAGGAGCTCCTCACAGAGGCCTGGGGTTGCTGGTGGCATCTGTCTTCTGGGCCCCTTTCCTGATGGGCCTCCCTCTCTACCACTCTGGGGTGCTCCTCCTCTTCAGGCACCACTCTCCTTTGTCCACAGGCCCTCTGATGGCATCGCCTGCAGAACGAGGTAAGGACCCCCAGGAAAAGGCACAGGGCCCGGGGGATCCTCACACAGAGTCTTAAGAATGCTGCAACAGGCCATGCCCGCCAAATCCGCAGATAATTACGGCAACAAGGAGGAGAATGGACAACTGGGTGCCGCTGGGGGACCAACTGGTGGGCGAAGTGAGCACCATGCTGGCCCCCCGGTACCCGGGGTCGGGGATGGGGGCAGAGTCTGCCCAGGTAAGTGCCCATTGGGCGCTTCGTGAGGTGTTTCCTCGAACAAATAGCCACGTATCAGTTAGCTCCTTCAATAGCCAACAACACTGTTGAAAGCCAAGAGCTGACTGTTGGGCCTGTTGCTAGGATACACTCAGAACTCTCAGTTGGGGGGCGGGGGATGGGCGCGAGGAAGGAGTGTGCTTGCCAAGGTTCTGGAGTGGAGGGCGCACCCAGAGGACCCTCGAGGACCCTTAGGTGCTTGTGGATCTCCAGCGGAGGCAGGGGCAGGAAAAAGCCGCCAAACTTCCGCTCCTCGGGACTGTAGTCTTCCTGGAGCCTCAGAGGCCTGATGGTGACCTTGTTCTCCCCACTCCCACCAAGGCCGCTTCTTCTCAGTGCCTGCCCCTGCAGCACCGCTTCTACCTGGTGGGGCTTGGCATTCTGCAAGGCCAGGAGGTTGGATCCCTGGGACTGCAGGCCAGTCTGCAGGGCCCCTCCTGACACATGTGAGAGATGACTGTGCCTTCACAGTCACCGTTTAAGGGGGTGAAGCCCTTGCAACCAGCGAAGCTGAAGCCTATCCTTCCCCCCACCCCTGTCTTCCACTCCATGGTAAGTGTCAGCTCTTCCTCCTCAGTGCCAGAACGCTCCATCAGTAGGTTATTGGTCTTGGTGGAGGGCACAGATGCCAAGGAGGCCTCCTCCTCCTCCTCCCCTTCCTCCTCCTCAGTCATCCTCCTCCTCCTGAGCCCAGGAGCCCAGGGTGAGTGCAGGCATTTTACCAGCCCCCAGGCCCTGGTAGACCCTTTCTCTCTGGCTTTGTCCCCTGCAGCAGGGCCACCACAGCCTCAAGGTGGTCTGCTTGGAGAGCTCACAGTGCTTCTAGTAGGGGGGCATGACCCTGAGTCTGAGCCCCTGCTTCTCTGCAAGCAGGGGTCAGAAACATAAATTGGTTGTTACAATATGATCATGGTGATGTAAAATACGACATAGGGAATATAGTCGATACTATTGTAATAACTGTATGGTGTCAGATGGATACTATTGAATAGGTTTATGGAGGTGATCACTTCGCAAATTATATAAACGTCTAATCACTCTGTCAGACACCTGGAATGTAATGGCATTCTTTTTCTTTTAAAAGAAACTATTGTGCTTAATAAAACTAAGAAATTAAATGTGATTTATATTTTCTTTCTGAAGAAGACTAATTCATGATTCAATAAATATTTATCTAGGTTCTTTTAGGTTCTAGGTACCCTACACAACAACGAATGAAGACAGACATTTCCGACCACCTGGAAATCACTAGGTAGCCTGAGAGACTCTTAGTACAATGGGATAAATGCTATGAGAGGAAAAGTTTAAAATACCTTAGAGGAGTATAGAAAGGAACGTGATCTCAACAAAATAAGTTCCATAGAAAACGTGAGATCTGGAAGAAGAGAAGTGGTCCAGCAGGAGAGGAGGAAAGGACAGTGTTCCAGGCATCAGTGATACTACCTGAGCTGCTGGAACAAGAAAGAACTTGGAGAACTTAATGAGAGAAGTTCAGTAGGGCTGAACCACAGAGATGTAGACAGGTGAGGATGCTGGGGATGAAGTTATTTAACACAGAATTGGCAGGATTAGTAATGAGATGAGAGGTGTGAGATAGAGATGTCTGGCTTGGGCAAGGGCATGCCATTCAGGAAGAGTACAGAACAGAGTATGAACAGAAGCAGAAGGGAATGAAGAGGATCAGTTTCCCTTCAGCCAGTTGAGTGTGAGACTCACATGGGACATGCGAGTGAAGGCAGTGAGACCTACAGACATCAGAAAAGGTAAGCCACTTCATCTGATAGAAATCTACGTTTACTTTCCTTTTCAATGATAGAATTTTACATGTAAAGCTCACATTTTCAATGAAGACAGTGAAGATATTGGTGCTCTCCACAGACATAAAGCTGGCTGATTTGCCTCTGAGGGTTTGTAGCATCAGTGTGGAGGCACAAATGGTACACGTGAGAAATGTCTTGGCCGTGTTCAGGATAATGACGTGTCAGGTTATCACAGGCAGCGGCTATATGAAACTTGGTAGATACTAAAATTGGTTTTAATACTGCTTTAAATTACATAATACTTAAAGTTAAATGTATATTGGTAACTGTGTATTATTTATACCTGTACTTTCCAAATTAATAAAAGGAGATCTAGAGAATTTGCAAAGTTGCTGTGAGAATTTTTGTTTCAGGACCTTCATTACAAAGGCCTAAGGAAAATTCATATAAGCATATAGTGGATTAGGTACATGACCAATTTATAATCTAGTAGGACCACAGAATGGGCATCCCTATATGTTTGTAATTCTGTTATTTCAAAGAGATTTGCAGCTGCTTAGCCAATAGAAAAGAACACACATAAAACATGAACAGAGCAAAGTGAAGCCTTAATGCCATCACGGTCGTGTCAAATTAAAGTTGCACCAGTGAAAGTCGGAAGCCGAGAAACCACGACCTACGTACGCCAAAGTCACTACTCCAGGCTGGGAAGACAACTTAGGTGAAGCACACATCACATTAAATCAGTACTTTTCCTGTAACGGTATTGGTCTTAAATACAGTAAGTGAATTTGCACCTAGTTTGATGTTTGCACATAAAATACGCAAATACAATATATTGAAAACAATTACTTAACACTACAGGTCTATGAATGTTTCTTTTTTTCAAATTTAAGTTTGAAAACCTGACCTATAATGAGCCCTCAGCTCTGCACACACATGCAATGTGTACCCAGTCCCTGGTGGCATTTCTCCTGCTGTGGGCTCTTAGCATGGGAAACATTATACTTATAGAGCATGGAGGGAAAATTAGGTTACAAAAGTAAATAAAGTATAATCCAATTTTTGATATAAAAAAACTGGAGGGATACATAGCAAATGATACTTGTAATTATTCTAGATCACAGGACTATGGGTAATTTTAAATTTATGTTATTTTTTCTATGCTCTCCACAATAAACATGATTTTTAATTGAAAGGTTGCTTTTAAAAAGTGAGTCGGTCAGAGCTTTAATATGAAAATTCCATCATATCTCCAACACAGCACCTGTAATAATTGGCTGCACATCTGTCTGCTTTTTCCTTTGCTAGAATATGGGGTGTGTCTTGTTCACACATATGTTGCCAGTGCCAAGCACAGTGCTTGACACATACTGAGTGCTGGATGAGTTGCTCCAGGACTGATAGTCAAATTTACCGAGGGAACAGTATCCATCAAGTATGATCTCATTGAAAGCTTCCTACAATTGTTATCCCCATTCTATAGGTGAAGAAACTCATGTCTAGAGGTTATGGAATTAAGCCTACAAAGCAACTTGATGAGATTCAAACAAATCTCTCTTCCCCAGAACTGAGACATTAACAGTATAAATGTGAGAAATTTAACAGAATACCTGAGTCCAAACTTGCAGGGGGTGTGAATCAGTTCTTTTGTTACAAGTGTCCAACCAGTTAGTGAAAAATCCCTGAATGTGTGTGGAAAGTAGATTTCTCCATGATTCATCTGTATCTTGGAGGAAAGTACCATGAGTCATGTATGGAAGCAAGTCTGACAAAGTCAGCTTTCACTGCAATGCACGAACACGTTCAGTCAATGGTGTAAGTTAAAATAATATATTAAAAACTTCATTCCAACAAAATAAAAACCATCCACAATACGGGAGAACATATTTGCCAATACTTCTGATAAGGGGTTAATATCCAAAGTTTATAAAGAACTTACAAAACTCCACAGCAAAAAACAACCAACCCAATTATAAATTGGGCAAAGGATCTGAATAGACACTTCTCCAAAGAGGACATACAGATGGCCAGTAGACATATGAAAAGTTACTCAACATCACTAATCATCAGAGAAATGCAAACTAGAACCACAATGAGATATCATCTCACACCTGTAAGAATGGCTCTAAGCCATAAGCCGACCATCAACAAGTGCTGGCAAGAATGTGGAGAGAGGGGAACCCTTTAGCGCTGTAGGTGGGAATGCAGACTGGTGCAACCACTGTGGAGGTCAGTATGGAGATACCTGAAAAAATTAAAAATGGACCCTCCTTTGGACCCAGCGATCCCACTTCTAGAACCCAAAACACTAATTCAAAAGAACATAAGCACCCCATGTTCATTTCAGTGTTCTCTACAATCACCAAGATATGGGAGCAGCCCAAGTGTCCATCAAGAGATGAGTGGATAAATCAACTATGGAACATTTACTCGATGGAATACCATTCAGCCACAAAAAGAAGAAGAAAGTTTTACCCTTTGCATCAGTGTGGATGGACCTGGAGAACATTATGCTCAGTGAAATAAGCCAGTCAGAGAATGACAAATACCATATGACTTCACTCATGTACAGAATCTAACAAAGAAAGTGAACCAGCAAGAAACATGGGGACAGACTCATAGACACAGAGCAGGATGACAGCTAGAGATGGGGGGAGGGTTAGGTGGTGAAGGAATTGAGCAAAAAGGCAAAAGGACTCATGGACATGGACAATGGTGTGTTGATTGCTGGGGCTATAAGGGGACTGAAGGGTAATGGGAAAAAATACAATAAAAGCTAAAAATTAATTTAATAAATAAATAATGAATAACTTTCATTCTATGTTACTGGCCTATAAGCTATTAATAAACGGATAGGTGCATATACTATAAGCTCAACGTACTGTTAAAAACATACAAAGACCATGTGTATCAGACAGTAGTTTCCAAGAAAAAATTCACACTAACCTACAATATCTGTATCATACTATGTGGTTAGTTACAATGTTAATTGTCCAATTCCAGTGTAGGCATTTTGCATATAATGAAACAGAATAGAACTTACAAGGGAAATTATGTCACTGCTGTAAACAAAATTAATTTACTAATCTCCTTTTAAAAGTGTATTTTAAATTATATGTGGCACAGTTTTGAAGAGATTTCCCATAGAAAGTTTGCACTCCTCAAGTGTTTCATTTTTTACCCAGTAATTTGCTATTGGTTTTTTAAAAAAGGTACACAGTGATAGGAGTTTGACTTAATCTTCAGAGGCCTAGATACCATGTATAATTGGTTGTTCCTACGTTATTGTATGAGGGAAAGTAGCATTACAGGTTTACAGCCCCTCAGATCTACAGAGGGCTGTTGACCAAGGAATTCCCACAACAGTTGGTCATGGAAGGCCGTGCTGAGGAAATGGCATCATGCTGATCTGACTGATCAGAAATCAGCTGGAAGATGATTAGGGATAAAACGCTCCATTAAATCCACAATGAAAACCTGGCAGGTAGACACAACTGCCAATCATTCATTCCCCCAGAAAAAGGAGGGAGTGTTCGGTGGAAACAGCTGCAAAACACTTATTGATCTTAAACAGATGCTCAGTTGTGGGAAAAATTCTTTGAACACACATGCCCCAAATGGTGATGAGGTGCTCAAATATACCAAAAATCAATAAATCAACAGGTAGATAAATGGGGAGGGGGAAAAGAAAGAGAGCAAAAGTAATCTCATAACCAGCAAGCTGACATTATTCTAATGTCAATTGTGATTTTGTTTGGCAGAGAATAAGTGGGTAAAGGAAAACTGTCTGACCAGCTTCAGAATTTTTGAGTTATGTAATTTCTGCTCTAGACTAACTTGAAAAGTACCAAAGGAGTCTAGCAGAAAAAAGTGGCCCACCTAAATTTGACAAAGGCCCCAAACATCCCAGTTTGCATCCCCCTATCTTAAAGGTGTATGTGGAAGCACCTGGCAATTTTCCTAGTATCTACTTGTCTAGTCTACTCTCACCAGAATTTCTCATGGACCTTGTCTGGTATGTTCATCATTATATCAAATGCCTGGTACATTATAGGGTGTCAGTAATTTCATACTCTAATCAAAATACAACAATTTTCATTAAAATACTTGAGGCTGAAATGAAAGTATGGCAACTTAAAAGAGACAGCTCTAAAGTTATTGGAAAAGTTTCTTTATGTGAAGTATCATTCTCTTTGAATGTCAGATTAAGTATCTGCTCTCATCAATAAAGTATCATTAAGTACTCACCAATCTTCTTCCAGTGTATTATTATTCAGGTAGGTCTGCATTATGAGGGTCCACTGAAGTTTTTATGTTCAAACAACTCCAAGGCCTTGGGGTGAGATGTACCTTTACCAGGCTGGGTACCTACCTTAGAGAAATCTATAGGGCCCACTTCTCCCAAGCATCTACATGTAGAATTTAAATTTCAGTAGAGTTACAGCTAAGAGATCATGGAAAGAACAGAAATTTCCTACTTTCCAAAATATAATGCCATTCTGTCAGCGTTCTAGAGTTGTGTTTCTCAAATATATTTCATGAATTGAAGGAGCTACAGAATATTGTATCATTTCCATTATAAATCATCCATGTGGGCAATACTTTCCCCTATATTTTTTTATTCAAGGTATATATTATTTAGTAAAAGAATATAGGTAATAAAGGTAAAAGTTTAAACATAGCTACAGTATAAGAGTATCAACAGTCTTTAAAAACTTACAATTTTAAAGGTTTTAGGTCATAAGGACCACAAACCTTGAAACCTCACTTCAGCAAAATCTCACACATACACAAATGCACACGGGTGCACACACATACTGTATTTCCCATGTGAGTTATCACTACCCAGATGAAAACAGAACGTTTTCTGCATGCCAACAACTGCCTCATGCCCTTTTCCAGTCATGGTGGAATTGATTAAAAATGCCCACAATTTCTGTGATAGTCCTCCTTTCAAAGGTGAAGCCTGATTACCCCTCTTTTAAGTGTGGGCTGTCATCACTGACTCCCTTCTAACAAAGAGAACCTGTACAGATCTTTAAACATCTGATTTATCTGCAAGCCTTTAATTCTTAGATGCTGTTACAAATTAAATTGTAAATTAAATGCACTTTCCTCTGTGAACTGTTCACTGCTGGTGTACAGAATCACGACTGAATTTTGTGTCTTCATCTTCTATCCTGCAATGTTACCATATTCATTTATTTATGCTATTTGGGTACCTTCCTTATAGATTCTCAGGGATTTTCTCTATATATAATTATGTCACCAGTGAAGAGAGATGATTTTTGCATTTCTCTTTGGAATTTGAATAATTCTTATTTCATTTTCTTGTTCAATTTCCCCAGCTAAAACTTCTGATACAGTGTTGAATAGCAGTGGTAAAAGTGGGCAAACATTTCACATTTCTGATTTAGGGGAGAAAACTTTCAGTCTCTTACCACTAAGTACGATGTTAGTTATGGGTACAACAATTTCGTCTACACAGGAAAGTCACTTAGGGTTCTTGGAGCAAATGCAGTTTGTCCCCAGAACCATTAGTACTAGGCACAAAGGGGTCCATTTGTTGGTTAAAGAAAACTTCTCAGATATCATAAGTTCTGCTTCCTGGGCTGGGCCTAAATACACAGGTGTGTTCTACTTGTGAAAATTCTTGAAGTTCTATACACATGATCTGTGCACTTTCCTGATATAAGATGTATTGCAATAAAGAATTTACCAATAGAAAGTGTCCTATAATTAGACCCCCAATGAGAAGAAAGACTCCACTGAGAGGCAGTAAGGTCTGTAAAGCAGCTCTTATTCTCTCATTTTTCTTATTCGAAGCATGCTGTCATGTCACCTTCAAGCTGATTTCAGTGTGACTTTTCCCTTCTGTCATCACCAGACCTAAACACCTACACTAGTCATGATATTGGCTCTTCAGCTTACATTAGGGTGCCCCAAGTGGTGACAGTAAAGGACTCGAACAGTTTTAATATCTGACTTTAATCCAGCACTTCAAGTCCTTAATTCTTCTTTCTGTGACATGAAAGTATATAAAGTACCCATCATTTCCAGAATTCAACTTATTTACAACTTTGCTATATATAGGTATATCTGCTTTTCCTAAATATTTACTGGGCATCATTTTTAAATGGACAGTTATGCACATGTAGAAGTGAGTAACTTTTTTCTTCATATATATATTCATATATGTGTGTATATATATAAATATACACATATGTATATGACTATCTGAGAATGAAAAATAGGAATAAACGTGGCTTTGGGATACTTGAACTAAATAGAAATATTACTTTGCTAGCATCTCACACTTGCCCAATATCACAAATGAGAAACGTTTACCATTTTGTAAATGTTATGAAATGAGCACTCAAACAAAACACTCAGAGCTCACAGTCACTCAGCCAAAGAGCTTACCTACAACTTCCCTTTTGCAAGGTGAGTGGGCGCCATCTTGGATCACTGCCATAAGTCGATGGCGAGCGACACCATTGCATCATCTTGTGGGTTATCTAGGAGCAGTTCTGAGAAAATTAAACTATGATGGAGACAGCACTTTTCTTTGCGGTATGCTTACACGTTAAAATTATCTGACCAGGAAACTGATATAAAATCTTTTGGAAAGGTTTTAAATCATGAGCACTTGAAAGTATTAAGTGATGTCAAGCATATCCTCTAATCAGAATGCTTTGCAATTAGAAATCAACTCTTAGAGGAGTGGTAAAAAACCACAAATCTGTGGAGATTAAACAACACGTTACTAAAAACTAGCTGGGCCAAAGAAGACATAAGGGGTGGGGTCAAAATATATATAAAAACAAGAGAGAATGCCCATATATCATACTGAAACTTCGATTTAAAAATAATCTTTTTGAAAATGGCCACAGTGGGCCTGTTTATTTTTTAGAATTCTTGTTTATTCTACTACAGTTGTCCCAATTTTCCCTTTTTCCCCTCCTTACTCCAGCCCACCCTGCCACTCCGCAGCCCATCCCCACACTGTCGTCCCTGTCCATGGGTCACTCAGACATGTTCTTTGAATAATCCCTTCCCCTTCTCTCCACCACTCTCCCTCCCTCCTTTCCTCTTGAGGCTTACAGTCTGTCCCCTGCTTCCATGTTTCTGGTTCTGTTTTGTTTGTTACTTTACTTCGTTCATTAGATTCCTCTTAGAAGTGAGATCATATCAAAACTTTGGGGTGCAGAGAAAGTGGTAGTAAGAGAGAAGATTTTATACTTATAGGATTATATCAGGAAACAATAAATCCCAAGTAAATAACCTAATATAGTGTCCTAGAGAACTACAAAAAGGAAACCAAAAGGAGCCCAAGGTCAGCAAAATGAAGGAAATGTAATAAGAAGTAGAGCACCCCTGGCCAAGTGGCTGGGTAGGGAGGGGTGTTGTCCTGTACAGCAAAGGGTCCTGGGTTTGATTCCTCGCTTGGGTACATACCTCGGTTGTGGGTACAATCTGCAGACACGTCACATAAGGGAGGCAAAAAATCCATGTCTCTCTCATGTCAATGTTTCCCCCTCTCCCTGGGTCTCCCTGTTTCTCTCTCGAAACAATAGGCATACCCTCAGGTGAGGATTGGGACAAAAAATAAAGAATAAAAATTAGAGCAGAATTAAATGATATAGAGAACAAAAAGACTATACAAAAAATTAGTGCAACAAAGAGCTGGTTCTTTGAAGAGACTAATAAAATTGACAAACCTCTGGCAACACTCACTAAAGAAAAGAGGGAAAAGGTCAAGCAAAATCAGAAATGAGAAAGAAGTTACCATAGACACCACAAGAACACAAAGGATCCTACAGGGACACTATGAGAGACTCTATGACACCAAATTCAATAACTAGAAGAAATGTGTCAGTTCCTAAAAATGTATAACCTCCCTGGACTGAACCACAAAGCACTGGACAATCCAAATAGACCCATCGACAGCGAGGAATAACTGAGACAACCGTCAAGAACTTCCCCAAAGTTAAAAGTCCAGAACCAGATGGCTTCACTAGTGAATTAAACCAAGCACTCAAAGAAGACTGGATACTTATTTTTCTCAAACTCTTCCAAAAATGTGTTAGGCAATACTTCCTAACATATTTTATGAGTCCAACGTAACCCTACTACTAAAACCTGGGAAGAGTAACACACTAAAAAGACAACTATAGACCCGTATCTCTGATGAATAAGGATGCAAAGTACTAGCAAATGACATACAAGGACACATGAAAAAGATAACATTCATAACCACACTGATCAAGTGAGGTTCATTCCAGGAGTACAAGGATGCTTCCAACGTATCCAAATAACTACGTGATATTCCAAAATTATTAACAAAAGAAAGGTAAAAATTATATAATCATATCAATAGGTGCAGAAAAAGCACCTGATAGGACACAACATCCATTTATTATGAGAACATGAATAAAATGGGTAGTAAGGGAAATACCAGAACCTAATAAAAGCCATATATGACAAACCCCCAGCGAATATCCTACTCAATGGTGAAAAGGTGAAGTTTTTCCTCTGAGCTCAGGGACAAGACAGGGATGTCCACTCTCACCACTATTACTCAACACAGTACTACTGGAAGTCCTAGCCAGAGCACTCAGGCAAGAGACAGAAATAAAAGGCATCCAAACTGGGAATGGGAAAGTATACTTGTCACTCTTTGTAGATGATATGATTCTTTATGTAGAAACTATAGAGACCCCATCAAAAAACTGTCAGAAGCAAAAAAACAATACAGTAAAGTGACAAGATAAGTGACCAAAAATTCATTGCATCCCTCATCTTGTGGGAGTGGGAACCCGGGCAGGCCTCTCAGGTAGGGGCGGCAACAGGAAGAAGCGAGATGGGCATCACCTTGGCTCGTGTCCAGCTCCCACGAGGAAAAGCTGTGCCTTGCCATATCTGACTGGCTTCCAGAATGGGATGGGGAGAGGAAGAATGCAGCCATGGAGGAGATCAAGCAGCGACTCAAGCAGAACAGAAGAAGCTCCAAGAGTGGGGCCAGAGGAATACTTGCAGAGGTCTACAGCCAGAGAGAGAGAAGCTGTTTGAGGAGGGGAGGACCTGGACCAGATAGTGACACCAACATCAGAGTCCACACAGTGCGACCACTCCAACCACACAGTCAGTGTGACCATCGTCAGGGACGTGGGCTGCCTTGCCTAGGCAATGAGTGGGGCCAGATCTGAGGAGGAAGTGGCATCCACAGAGAAGCTGACCAAAGCCTTCCTCAGGAAGTCAAGAGTCACCCTGCTGGCCCAGGGCATCTCCTCTCTCAGGGCATCTGCATCCATGCGGCGCCCAGTAGCAACGAGTCAAGAGGAATCATCTCCAACAGGCCCGGGACTCCCCTACGAAAGCCCAAACGCTACTCAACCAGCAAGACCCAGCACTGCCGGCTGAACAGTGAAGCCCCACACAGCGCACAGCAGAGAGTGAGCCTGAGAGCCAGGCCAGGCCCCAGCCCAGGCTGCCAGGGTCTGCCCTGTCTCCATTTGGCTGTCCCCCAATACCAGCCTGCATAGAAGCCTGGGGCTTTTACCTCAGAAGTAATGGGGTATGTGATGGAATGTTCCTCAGCCATAAGAAAAGATAAAATACTGCCAGGGATGGATCTTAAAAATAATGATGCTAAGAGAAATAAGTTAGATAAAAAATGTCAAGAACCATATTATTTCACTCATGTATGGGATATAAAACTGAAAGCAACTAATAAGCAAGCCAAACAAACAAAAACTCATAGACACAGACAACACTATGGTAGTTACTGGAAGGAAAGGGTATTGGGGGGCATGGTTAGGTAAGGGTAGAGGGGGCCAAAGATATAGTCACAGAAGATTGGACTTGGGGTGGTGGGCACACAGTGCAATATACAGATGACGTGTCATTGAATTGTACACTTGAAACCTATATAATTTCATTAAACAATGACACCCCCAAAAATTTAATAAAGTCATAAATAATAAGATGAAGAAATGTACTTGAAATTGCCTATAATAAAATCACGGAAAAGTGATCAGCAACATTTAGCAGATTGAGAGAGATAAACATCTTAGGTTTTACAGAAAAGTTAATACCTTAGCAAAATCACAAACAGAAACATAAAAATCATTCAACTTTTAGCTACAAAAAACTTGGAGCATGCTCTTCTTTTTTAACCTCTAGCATTCAGTCTAGACCAGCACTGGGAATAGAATTTTCTGCAATGATGGAAATATTCCATAATCTGCACTGTCCAATGACAGCCACTTAGCTGTATGTTACTCCTGAGAACTTGACATGTGCTAGTACGACGGAGAGAGCACATTTTACATTGTATTACGTTTTCATTCATTCACACTGAAGTAGCTACAAATGGCTAGGTGCTGTATTAACCAAGGCAGTTCTCAAACAATAAAATACCCAAATGACAATAAAAGATAGAGTGTTTCATATATTTATATATGTAGATCTCTAAACAGATATACTAGAAACTCTGAATTCAGATGGCTAAAATTAAAATAAGTCTTAAAAAGTACTCAGCATAAAAGGAGCATGATAGAAATATGAAATTAAAGGGCACACAGGACGATGAAATTCGGCACAGAAGTAGGAAGAGATTGCCCCAAGGACAATAGCATAATAATCCAAACTCTAATGAACACAACATGGTTTCTTAGGATAAACAAACCTGGACACATGTATACATATGTGTGTTTGTAAACGTACAGACATACACATAACACACATACTTACATGATGTTTAAAATGAAGCAGATTACTTTTCTCTAAATATGTTAGAGAGAAGCAAAAACAGAAAGAAGGAGGTTGGAGCAGTAGGCAGACACAGATTACCTTGTGTGCCTGGCTCTTAGGAATGCATGTTCCTTTCAGGCAGCAGGAAGTTAACACTTTTTAAGCAGTAGAATAAAGTGACCATGTATGGTTTGGAGAAACCATCCTGGCAGACGTGTAGGATGGATAAAGTAGCAGTAGTGGATGGTGAGGAGACCATGAGGAAGACTAGTGTTGTTAGAGGAGAAAGGATGAGGGCCTGAAGTAAATGATGAGAGTGTAAGTTCGTGGCAATTAAGCCCAGAGCATGAATTTATAAAAGTTTCTTTTGGAAAGAAATGGGTACAAATGATCCGCCCATTAAAATTAGTACCCTGAACTCTGACCAATAGGGCTCAGTTGGCTAAGCGCTGTCCCCCAAAGCCAAAGGTCACGGGTTTGATTCCCAGTCAGGGCACATGCAGAGGCTGCAGGTTCAGTCCCTGGTTCTGGGCATGTGCAAGGCCAACCCATTGATCTCTCTCTTTTACAACATGTTTCTCTCCCTCTCTTTCTCAAACGCTCCCACCTCTCTAAAAAAAAAAATAAATAACTGAACCTGAAAAATAAAAAAATAAAATAAAATGAAATAACGACCCTGAGATGCTCTCACCAGCTCCATCCTCGGATCTTTGTGTTCTTGGCGCTGTCTTGGAAGATCCTTCTGTCCTTCAAGCCTTGTCAATGGAAGGGTGTCAGAAAAACTTAGAGAAAACGGTGGATTTCCTAAAAGAGAAATTAGTTAAAAATGGAATTACCTTTGACATTTATTGGTTAGGTCTGAACTAACACTTGAAAAAAATCAGTAAGTGCCTTCAATAAACACTGTCTCGCCTCACTAACACTGACCCGTCAAATAAGTTAGAAGTGAATGGTTTCTTCCATTTCAACCATACATGGTATCCCCTCTTTAATATTTAAATTCAAATGTTTGTTAAGAAACTTTGATATTTGTACTTTCACAGCAATGCAAGAAATTGTATTAAGACACAGTTTCTTATTTAAGAGGGTTGAACTCAGTTTGTCTTGTCATCATAATATTTTAAAAGATTTTATTTCTTTGTTTTTAGACAGAGGGAAATGGAGGGAGAGAGGGAAAGCAACATCTGTGTGGGAGAGGAACATTGATTGGCTGCTTCTTGTATGGGGCCTGACTGGGGACCAGTCCTGCAACCCAGGCACCTGGCCTGGCCTGGAAAGAAACTGGCAACCTTTCACTTTGTGGGATGACCCCCAGTCAACTGAGTCACACCAGTCAGGGCTCTCTTCATCATAATTAAAAAACACCCAATATTCATTCTTTCACATTCAGAGCGTTAGAGGTTTGCAAAAGGAACCACTGCCTGTCTTTTCTAACCTGAAATACTAAGATGATGGAATAATTATTACCTCCAAAAGTGAAAACGGTCCTCTACTGCACTTGATTTTCTGCTGAGTAACACGTAAATCCTCAGAGACAGCACAATGAGGAAAAGAATCTAAAAGTTTAATCTTGATCTAGAGGTCTCCATTATCCTTGGTACCTACCACTAAATGTTTCAATAAGTCCAATACCTAAACGCAATTTAAAAAGAACAAAGCAAAAAGCGAGAAATGCCTTAACTATATTTCAAAGTAAAATAACCAAACACATTGTAATAAATGATAACAACTCTGCTAACCAAATTCAGATACAATATTCCAATTTCTTCTAAGGTACCAATCTATTACAGTTTCTGTGCTTTCAAATAATTCAAAAAACTGTTAAAGTGCTTCTACAGGATGGGCATTGAGCTGTAAAAATGCCAATATTACCGAAACATTTACTTTAAGTACTGTCTCACACACCAGCATAGTATCATAGTGGTACGTACTCCTATCCCCAGTTTTGACTACCTCTGCACTTCACCAAAAAGACAGAAGCTATCAGGTTATTTATGATCAAAATTACGAGGTGTTCAGTAATTAAATGTTTACAATGATTAAATTATTGAGAAAGTTTTTACATCATATTTCAAAAAATATTTTCACAATTGTGAATTAGACCCAAGACCCATAGAACACTCAGCACTTCCCAAAAACACTGTACACAAGTATTTCAAATACCATTTTGAAGATGAGTTACAAAATCACCTGTTCCTGAACCTCCACCTGATCATCCACAAGGGGTGTAAGTGTGCCAACGATAACACAAAGGCAATTTTCTGAAGTAAGTTACTTTAGAAAACGTTACTTTAGTAACATCCTTACAGGAAGTTAGTGAACCTGAAAGGTTGTGGGTTTGAATCCTGGTCAGGGCACATACCTAGGTTGTGAGTTCATTCCTCAGTCAGGGAACACATATGTCCACCAACTGATGCTTCTCTCTCTCCACTTTCCTCTTGCTCTCTCTAAAAAGCAATAAAAAAATATCATCCAGTGAGGACAGAAAAAGAAAGACAAAGAGTTGAACACTAACAAACACTGAAAAAGAATTAACTCCAATATTTCTCAAACTTTTCCAAAACAGAATAGAAAGAGACATTTCTTACTCATTTGATGAGACCAGCATTTCTCTTATACTAAGGTCAGATAAAGACACCACAGGAAAATTATAATATCCAAAATCCTTTATGAATATACATGAAAAACTTCTCAACAATATGCCAACAAACTGAATCGAAAGCACAGAAAAAGGATGAAATACTATGAGCAGGAAGGATTTATCCCAGGAATGCAAGAAGAGGTCAGTATAAGAAAATCACTCTATTTAATAGATATTAATAAAATGAACTTAATTATTAATTACCTCAATAAATACAGAAAAGGTACTTAACAAAACCTGACACCCTTTCATGATGAACACACAGAAAAACATGAATAAACAGGAACATCTTCAACGTAATAAAGGGAGCCAAGGAAAACCCCACAGGTAGTCATGTGATCAATGTTGAGAGACTGAAATGTTTCCCACTGGGATCAGGAACAAAACAAGCATGCCCATTTTCATCACTGCTATTCAATACTATACCCCACTTCTATCCAGAGCAATTAGACAAGAAAAAGAAATTAAAAGGCATCTAAATCGGAAAGGAAGAAGTAAACTATATCATAGGTGGCATGATTCCATATATATATATAATCTCCCAAAGGCTCCACCATAAATTTACTTTTGATAACAACAGACACACTGAGCAACTTTGCAGGCCTAATATCAACATGAAAAAGCACTTGGGTTTCTATATATCAGCAATGACCATCCATGAGGAAAATTAAAACTCAATTCCATTCTCAACAGCATCTCAAAGAACTAAATACTCAGAAATAAACTTAAGCAAGGATGTGAAACACTTGTACTTTGAAAACTATAAAGGATGGGTGAAAAAAATTTAAAATCTCTGAATAAAGAGAATGACGTCCTGTGTTCATGGATCAGAAGACAAACAACTGAGATGACAATACTGTCTAACTGAGGACATATTCAAAGTAATTTCAAGCAACTTTCACCAACCTTTTTACATACATAGAAAAGCTGGTCATCAAATTCACATGGTATTGCAAGGAATCCCAAAATAGCCAAAGCAAAGTTGAAAAAGGACAAATCAGAGGACTCACACTTTTGATGGAGGATATGTGCCCTGAATATGTGAAAAACTTTTTAATTAAAAAACCCCCAAAGTGCATTTTTAAGTGAGACAGACATCTGAAGATTCTGCCCCAAAGAAAATATATGGATGTTAAAAAGCATATAAGAAAATCCTCATTAGTCCTTCAGAAACTACAACTTAATGCCCCAAATGAAATACCAATGTTTACCTATTGGAATAGTTAGCATAAAAACCATTTTGAAAGTCATCAGGTCTTTCATGGCATGTGAATAAACAAACTGGCATATATCCACACAGTGGGTTGCAACTAAACAATTGAAAGTAACACACTATTGATTTAAACATGACTGAGTCTTAAATAAACTATTCTCAGTTCTTCTAAAATACCAATTTTAAACAAGTAACTGTGCCCCTGCTTCCCTGGGGGGCTCTGCAGCCCAGGCAGAAGTGCCTGTGCAGCGCTAAAGAGGGGAGGGGTCTGTCCACATGATGGGGAGCTCCCGGGAGCAGGGGCCTTGGCCCAGCCACCAAACACAGGAGGCAGCTTTGGCAACAGCACCTGTGAGACTGTGCCTCCTGTTGGGTCTCTTCAAGTCACAGCTCTGTTACATAATGTGACAGGACCAAGTTGGCCATCCCACTGCTGCAGACCCTTACCGGTTCTGTCTCTCTCCCTTTGCTTCTGCAGTTGCGACCTTCCCTCCATCTTGGAAAGACCACAAAGTTTCCTTCCTCATATTTGCCTGGCCCACCCCTTCATCTCCAACCTCCTATCACAGACAGTACAACCTCTGGGACCCCAGCGAAACAAGAAGCAGATCTGAGAGTTTCAGCTCCCTCTTCGGCAATCTCTGGCCACTGAACAAAGCCTGTGCTGTGACACTGACTTGGGTCCCACGATTTTCTTTGCCGGCAGCTGGCAGAAAAAAGTCCCTGCACTGGGCCTCAAACAAAGTTCTTCGTTCTTCAGTAAAACTTTGTTGATGATCCAAAGGTTTTCTGGCAAAGCCATGGTGGGGCCCTAACTGCAAGGTTTTCTGGTAGAGACAGAGAGGAGACCCCCAGAGGAAGCTATTTAGGTGGGGTGGTGTCCATGGGGGTGACGTCTGTGCCGGAGGCAGGATTGGGAGCCAAGCCTGATGTCTTGCTCGTTGACGGGACCGCACTGAGTGCCCAAGTCATGGGTAGGCTGGTGGTCCTCCCAGTTCTGGAGGTGCCCATAGCAGTGGCAGGGTAGCTGGGGGTGGAGGCTGGGCCTGACACCACACTGGATGCCGCGTTGTTTGTGGCGCCCAGCCCTCCGCTGGAAGGGTGGGCGCTGTGCTTGGGGGCACCTCCTCGGATGGGAGTTAAGGTGGGGGCAGTGGTGCCCCCAAGCACAGGGTTGTTCTGAGGGTTGGGGCCTGTGGTCACCACGAGGGTGCCCTGGCGAGTGCGCTTGCGGGAGGTCTGGCGCACGCTTCCCCCAAAGCTCTGAGTGGCTGTGCCAGAGGCACCGAGGGCAGCAGTGGCTGAGCTGGTGCTGGCCTGTATGCCCAAGGTGGCCTGTGTGGTGGTGCTGCCCGGGGCTGGCTGGCCTCGAGTAGAGGTTGGGGCCTGGGCTGGGGCCGCAGCTGCCTGTTTTCCACCTCTGGAGTCTGGTGGAGCCCCTGAGGAAAGAGCGTAGGCAGGTGGGGTCGTGTCCATAGGGGTCGGGTCCATACTGCTCATGTCCACCGGGGTCGTGTCCATTGGGGTGATGTCTGTGTCGGAAGCCGGTTTGGGAGCCAAGCCTGTGGATGTGCAGGCTGAGGGGCCGGCACTGCCTGCAGAGGTGACTGGCAGGCTGGGGAACCAAGGGGTTCTAGGAGAACAGACAGGAGCCGTCCCTGCCGCAGGCTGCTGGGAAGACCGCACAGGCTCTGGAGCCCCGCGGCCCGAGATGGCCTCTGGGTCACCCGACAGAGCCCTGCTGATGCGCCGCCAGAGTGCCCTTTTCTCCTCATCGATGTCTTCGGTCGTCACTCTGTAACCCAGCTGAGGCGCAGGTGGCAGCCTCAGAGGGTCCCCTCGCCTGTGTGGCAGCAGAGGAAACTTCCTCTTTCGGGGCCTGTCACAGGAGGGTGAGCGGTTCCTTGGGGATGGTCTGTGAGGGCGGGTGTCCCCTGGGCCACTGTCAGGCTGGCTCTGCCTCTGAGATGTGAGGCCACTGGAGGAGGGAGCCTGAGGGCCCTGCTGGCTCACTGTCTTTGGGGCCCTCTGGGACAGCCTGGAGTGGCAAGTGGCAGGCTGCCTCCTCTTCTCCACTGGCGGGAAGCCTCGAGTGGAGCTGTAGGAACTGGTGATTGCGTTCCTTCGGCAGCAGGAGCTCCTCACAGAGGCCTGGGGTTTCTGGTGACATCTGTCTTCTGGGCCCCTTTCCTGATGGGCCTCCCTCTCTACCACTCTGGGGTGCTCCTCCTCTTCAGGCACTACTCTCCTTTGTCCACAGGCCCTCTGATGGCATCGCCTGCAGAACGAGGTAAGGATCCCCAGGAAAAGGCACAGGGCCCAGGGGATCCTCACACAGAGTCTTAGGAATGCTGCAACAGGCCATGCCCGCCAAATCCGCAGATAATTACGGCAACAAGGAGGAGAATGGACAACTGGGTGCCGCTGGGGGACCAACTGGTGGGCGAAGTGAGCACCATGCTGGCCCCCCGGTACCCGGGGTCGGGGATGGGGGCAGAGTCTGCCCAGGTAAGTGCCCATTGGGCGCTTCGGGGAGGTGTGTCCTCAAACCAATAGCCACGTATCAGTTAGCTCCTTCAATAGCCAACAACACTGTTGAAAGCCAAGAGCTGACTGTTGGGCCTGTTGCTAGGATACACTCAGAACTCTCAGTTGGGGGGCGGGGGATGGGCGCGAGGAAGGAGTGTGCTTGCCAAGGTTCTGGAGTGGAGGGCGCACCCAGAGGACCCTCGAGGACCCTTAGGTGCTTGTGGATCTCCAGCGGAGGCAGGGGCAGGAAAAAGCCGCCAAACTTCCGCTCCTCGGGACTGTAGTCTTCCTGGAGCCTCAGAGGCCTGATGGTGACCTTGTTCTCCCCACTCCCACCAAGGCCGCTTCTTCTCAGTGCCTGCCCCTGCAGCACCGCTTCTACCTGGTGGGGCTTGGCATTCTGCAAGGCCAGGAGGTTGGATCCCTGGGACTGCAGGCCAGTCTGCAGGGCCCCTCCTGACACATGTGAGAGATGACTGTGCCTTCACAGTCACCGTTTAAGGGGGTGAAGCCCTTGCAACCAGCGAAGCTGAAGCCTATCCTTCCCCCCACCCCTGTCTTCCACTCCATGGTAAGTGTCAGCTCTTCCTCCTCAGTGCCAGAACGCTCCATCAGTAGGTTATTGGTCTTGGTGGAGGGCACAGATGCCAAGGAGGCCTCCTCCTCCTCCTCCCCTTCCTCCTCCTCAGTCATCCTCCTCCTCCTGAGCCCAGGAGCCCAGGGTGAGTGCAGGCATTTTACCAGCCCCCAGGCCCTGGTAGACCCTTTCTCTCTGGCTTTGTCCCCTGCAGCAGGGCCACCACAGCCTCAAGGTGGTCTGCTTGGAGAGCTCACAGTGCTTCTAGTAGGGGGGCATGACCCTGAGTCTGAGCCCCTGCTTCTCTGCAAGCAGGGGTCAGAAACATAAATTGGTTGTTACAATATGATCATGGTGATGTAAAATACGACATAGGGAATATAGTCGATACTATTGTAATAACTGTATGGTGTCAGATGGATACTATTGAATAGGTTTATGGAGGTGATCACTTCGCAAATTATATAAACGTCTAATCACTCTGTCAGACACCTGGAATGTAATGGCATTCTTTTTCTTTTAAAAGAAACTATTGTGCTTAATAAAACTAAGAAATTAAATGTGATTTATATTTTCTTTCTGAAGAAGACTAATTCATGATTCAATAAATATTTATCTAGGTTCTTTTAGGTTCTAGGTACCCTACACAACAACGAATGAAGACAGACATTTCCGACCACCTGGAAATCACTAGGTAGCCTGAGAGACTCTTAGTACAATGGGATAAATGCTATGAGAGGAAAAGTTTAAAATACCTTAGAGGAGTATAGAAAGGAACGTGATCTCAACAAAGTAAGTTCCAGAGAAAACGTGAGATCTGGAAGAAGAGAAGTGGTCCAGCAGGAGAGGAGGAAAGGACAGTGTTCCAGGCATCAGTGATACTACCTGAGCTGCTGGAACAAGAAAGAACTTGGAGAACTTAATGAGAGAAGTTCAGTAGGGCTGAACCACAGAGACGTAGAGAGGTGAGGATGCTGGGGATGAAGTTATTTAACACAGAATTGGCAGGATTAGTAATGAGATGAGAGGTGTGAGATAGAGATGTCTGGCTTGGGCAAGGGCATGCCGTTCAGGAAGAGTAGAGAACAGAGAAGCAGGCTGGGGGAAGGGAATGAAGAGGATCAGTTTCCCTTCGGCCAGTTGAGTGTGAGACTCACATGGGACATGCGAGTGAAGGCAGTGAGACCTACAGACATCAGAAAAGGTAAGCCACTTCATCTGATAGAAATCTACGTTTACTTTCCTTTTCAATGATAGAATTTTACATGTAAAGCTCACATTTTCAATGAAGACAGTGAAGACATTGGTGCTCTCCACAGACATAAAGCTGGCTGATTTGCCTCTGAGGGTTTGTAGCATCAGTGTGGAGGCACAAATGGTACACGTGAGAAATGTCTTGGCCGTGTTCAGGATAATGACGTGTCAGGTTATCACAGGCAGCGGCTATATGAAGCTTGGTAGATACTAAAATTGGTTTTAATACTGCTTTAAATTACATAATACTTAAAGTTAAATGTATATTGGTAACTGTGTATTATTTATACCTGTACTTTCCAAATTAATAAAAGGAGATCTAGAGAATTTGCAAAGTTGCTGTGAGAATTTTTGTTTCAGGACCTTCATTACAAAGGCCTAAGGAAAATTCATATAAGCATATAGTGGATTAGGTACATGACCAATTTATAATCTAGTAGGACCACAGAATGGGCATCCCTATATGTTTGTAATTCTGTTATTTCAAAGAGATTTGCAGCTGCTTAGCCAATAGAAAAGAACACACATAAAACATGAACAGAGCAAAGTGAAGCCTTAATGCCATCACGGTCGTGTCAAATTAAAGTTGCACCAGTGAAAGTCAGAAGCCGAGAAACCACGACCTACGTACGCCAAAGTCACTAGTCCAGGCTGGGAAGGCAACTTAGGTGAAGCACACATCACATTAAATCAGTACTTTTCCTGTAACGGTATTGGTCTTAAATACAGTAAGTGAATTTGCACCTAGTTTGATGTTTGCACATAAAATACGCAAATACAATATATTGAAAACAATTACTTAACACTACAGGTCTATGAATGTTTCTTTTTTTCAAATTTAAGTTTGAAAACCTGACCTATAATGAGCCCTCAGCTCTGCACACACATGCAATGTGTACCCAGTCCCTGGTGGCATTTCTCCTGCTGTGGGCTCTTAGCATGGGAAACATTATACTTATAGAGCATGGAGGGAAAATTAGGTTACAAAAGTAAATAAAGTATAATCCAATTTTTGATATAAAAAAACTGGAGGGATACATAGCAAATGATACTTGTAATTATTCTAGATCACAGGACTATGGGTAATTTTTAAATTTATGTTATTTTTTCTATGCTCTCCACAATAAACATGATTTTTAATTGAAAGGTTGCTTTTAAAAAGTGAGTCGGTCAGAGCTTTAATATGAAAATTCCATCATATCTCCAACACAGCACCTGTAATAATTGGCTGCACATCTGTCTGCTTTTTCCTTTGCTAGAATATGGGGTGTGTCTTGTTCACACATATGTTGCCAGTGCCAAGCACAGTGCTTGACACATACTGAGTGCTGGATGAGTTGCTCCAGGACTGATAGTCAAATTTACCGAGGGAACAGTATCCATCAAGTATGATCTCATTGAAAGCTTCCTACAATTGTTATCCCCATTCTATAGGTGAAGAAACTCATGTCTAGAGGTTATGGAATTAAGCCTACAAAGCAACTTGATGAGATTCAAACAAATCTCTCTTCCCCAGAACTGAGACATTAACAGTATAAATGTGAGAAATTTAACAGAATACCTGAGTCCAAACTTGCAGGGGGTGTGAATCAGTTCTTTTGTTACAAGTGTCCAACCAGTTAGTGAAAAATCCCTGAATGTGTGTGGAAAGTAGATTTCTCCATGATTCATCTGTATCTTGGAGGAAAGTACCATGAGTCATGTATGGAAGCAAGTCTGACAAAGTCAGCTTTCACTGCAATGCACGAACACGTTCAGTCAATGGTGTAAGTTAAAATAATATATTAAAAACTTCATTCCAACAAAATAAAAACCATCCACAATACGGGAGAACATATTTGCCAATACTTCTGATAAGGGGTTAATATCCAAAGTTTATAAAGAACTTACAAAACTCCACAGCAAAAAACAACCAACCCAATTATAAATTGGGCAAAGGATCTGAATAGACACTTCTCCAAAGAGGACATACAGATGGCCAGTAGACATATGAAAAGTTACTCAACATCACTAATCATCAGAGAAATGCAAACTAGAACCACAATGAGATATCATCTCACACCTGTAAGAATGGCTCTAAGCCATAAGCCGACCATCAACAAGTGCTGGCAAGAATGTGGAGAGAGGGGAACCCTTTAGCGCTGTAGGTGGGAATGCAGACTGGTGCAACCACTGTGGAGGTCAGTATGGAGATACCTGAAAAAATTAAAAATGGACCCTCCTTTGGACCCAGCGATCCCACTTCTAGAACCCAAAACACTAATTCAAAAGAACATAAGCACCCCATGTTCATTTCAGTGTTCTCTACAATCACCAAGATATGGGAGCAGCCCAAGTGTCCATCAAGAGATGAGTGGATAAATCAACTATGGAACATTTACTCGATGGAATACCATTCAGCCACAAAAAGAAGAAGAAAGTTTTACCCTTTGCATCAGTGTGGATGGACCTGGAGAACATTATGCTCAGTGAAATAAGCCAGTCAGAGAATGACAAATACCATATGACTTCACTCATGTACAGAATCTAACAAAGAAAGTGAACCAGCAAGAAACATGGGGACAGACTCATAGACACAGAGCAGGATGACAGCTAGAGATGGGGGGAGGGTTAGGTGGTGAAGGAATTGAGCAAAAAGGCAAAAGGACTCATGGACATGGACAATGGTGTGTTGATTGCTGGGGCTATAAGGGGACTGAAGGGTAATGGGAAAAAATACAATAAAAGCTAAAAATTAATTTAATAAATAAATAATGAATAACTTTCATTCTATGTTACTGGCCTATAAGCTATTAATAAACGGATAGGTGCATATACTATAAGCTCAACGTACTGTTAAAAACATACAAAGACCATGTGTATCAGACAGTAGTTTCCAAGAAAAAATTCACACTAACCTACAATATCTGTATCATACTATGTGGTTAGTTACAATGTTAATTGTCCAATTCCAGTGTAGGCATTTTGCATATAATGAAACAGAATAGAACTTACAAGGGAAATTATGTCACTGCTGTAAACAAAATTAATTTACTAATCTCCTTTTAAAAGTGTATTTTAAATTATATGTGGCACAGTTTTGAAGAGATTTCCCATAGAAAGTTTGCACTCCTCAAGTGTTTCATTTTTTACCCAGTAATTTGCTATTGGTTTTTTAAAAAAGGTACACAGTGATAGGAGTTTGACTTAATCTTCAGAGGCCTAGATACCATGTATAATTGGTTGTTCCTACGTTATTGTATGAGGGAAAGTAGCATTACAGGTTTACAGCCCCTCAGATCTACAGAGGGCTGTTGACCAAGGAATTCCCACAACAGTTGGTCATGGAAGGCCGTGCTGAGGAAATGGCATCATGCTGATCTGACTGATCAGAAATCAGCTGGAAGATGATTAGGGATAAAACGCTCCATTAAATCCACAATGAAAACCTGGCAGGTAGACACAACTGCCAATCATTCATTCCCCCAGAAAAAGGAGGGAGTGTTCGGTGGAAACAGCTGCAAAACACTTATTGATCTTAAACAGATGCTCAGTTGTGGGAAAAATTCTTTGAACACACATGCCCCAAATGGTGATGAGGTGCTCAAATATACCAAAAATCAATAAATCAACAGGTAGATAAATGGGGAGGGGGAAAAGAAAGAGAGCAAAAGTAATCTCATAACCAGCAAGCTGACATTATTCTAATGTCAATTGTGATTTTGTTTGGCAGAGAATAAGTGGGTAAAGGAAAACTGTCTGACCAGCTTCAGAATTTTTGAGTTATGTAATTTCTGCTCTAGACTAACTTGAAAAGTACCAAAGGAGTCTAGCAGAAAAAAGTGGCCCACCTAAATTTGACAAAGGCCCCAAACATCCCAGTTTGCATCCCCCTATCTTAAAGGTGTATGTGGAAGCACCTGGCAATTTTCCTAGTATCTACTTGTCTAGTCTACTCTCACCAGAATTTCTCATGGACCTTGTCTGGTATGTTCATCATTATATCAAATGCCTGGTACATTATAGGGTGTCAGTAATTTCATACTCTAATCAAAATACAACAATTTTCATTAAAATACTTGAGGCTGAAATGAAAGTATGGCAACTTAAAAGAGACAGCTCTAAAGTTATTGGAAAAGTTTCTTTATGTGAAGTATCATTCTCTTTGAATGTCAGATTAAGTATCTGCTCTCATCAATAAAGTATCATTAAGTACTCACCAATCTTCTTCCAGTGTATTATTATTCAGGTAGGTCTGCATTATGAGGGTCCACTGAAGTTTTTATGTTCAAACAACTCCAAGGCCTTGGGGTGAGATGTACCTTTACCAGGCTGGGTACCTACCTTAGAGAAATCTATAGGGCCCACTTCTCCCAAGCATCTACATGTAGAATTTAAATTTCAGTAGAGTTACAGCTAAGAGATCATGGAAAGAACAGAAATTTCCTACTTTCCAAAATATAATGCCATTCTGTCAGCGTTCTAGAGTTGTGTTTCTCAAATATATTTCATGAATTGAAGGAGCTACAGAATATTGTATCATTTCCATTATAAATCATCCATGTGGGCAATACTTTCCCCTATATTTTTTTATTCAAGGTATATATTATTTAGTAAAAGAATATAGGTAATAAAGGTAAAAGTTTAAACATAGCTACAGTATAAGAGTATCAACAGTCTTTAAAAACTTACAATTTTAAAGGTTTTAGGTCATAAGGACCACAAACCTTGAAACCTCACTTCAGCAAAATCTCACACATACACAAATGCACACGGGTGCACACACATACTGTATTTCCCATGTGAGTTATCACTACCCAGATGAAAACAGAACGTTTTCTGCATGCCAACAACTGCCTCATGCCCTTTTCCAGTCATGGTGGAATTGATTAAAAATGCCCACAATTTCTGTGATAGTCCTCCTTTCAAAGGTGAAGCCTGATTACCCCTCTTTTAAGTGTGGGCTGTCATCACTGACTCCCTTCTAACAAAGAGAACCTGTACAGATCTTTAAACATCTGATTTATCTGCAAGCCTTTAATTCTTAGATGCTGTTACAAATTAAATTGTAAATTAAATGCACTTTCCTCTGTGAACTGTTCACTGCTGGTGTACAGAATCACGACTGAATTTTGTGTCTTCATCTTCTATCCTGCAATGTTACCATATTCATTTATTTATGCTATTTGGGTACCTTCCTTATAGATTCTCAGGGATTTTCTCTATATATAATTATGTCACCAGTGAAGAGAGATGATTTTTGCATTTCTCTTTGGAATTTGAATAATTCTTATTTCATTTTCTTGTTCAATTTCCCCAGCTAAAACTTCTGATACAGTGTTGAATAGCAGTGGTAAAAGTGGGCAAACATTTCACATTTCTGATTTAGGGGAGAAAACTTTCAGTCTCTTACCACTAAGTACGATGTTAGTTATGGGTACAACAATTTCGTCTACACAGGAAAGTCACTTAGGGTTCTTGGAGCAAATGCAGTTTGTCCCCAGAACCATTAGTACTAGGCACAAAGGGGTCCATTTGTTGGTTAAAGAAAACTTCTCAGATATCATAAGTTCTGCTTCCTGGGCTGGGCCTAAATACACAGGTGTGTTCTACTTGTGAAAATTCTTGAAGTTCTATACACATGATCTGTGCACTTTCCTGATATAAGATGTATTGCAATAAAGAATTTACCAATAGAAAGTGTCCTATAATTAGACTCCCAACGAGAAGAAAGACTCCACTGAGAGGCAGTAAGGTCTGTAAAGCAGCTCTTATTCTCTCATTTTTCTTATTCGAAGCATGCTGTCATGTCACCTTCAAGCTGATTTCAGTGTGACTTTTCCCTTCTGTCATCACCAGACCTAAACACCTACACTAGTCATGATATTGGCTCTTCAGCTTACATTAGGGTGCCCCAAGTGGTGACAGTAAAGGACTCGAACAGTTTTAATATTTGACTTTAATCCAGCACTTCAAGTCCTTAATTCTTCTTTCTGTGACATGAAAGTATATAAAGTACCCATCATTTCCAGAATTCAACTTATTTACAACTTTGCTATATATAGGTATATCTGCTTTTCCTAGATATTTACTGGGCATCATTTTTAAATGGACAGTTATGCACATGTAGAAGTGAGTAACTTTTTTCTTCATATATATATTCATATATGTGTGTATATATATAAATATACACATATGTATATGACTATCTGAGAATGAAAAATAGGAATAAACGTGGCTTTGGGATACTTGAACTAAATAGAAATATTACTTTGCTAGCATCTCACACTTGCCCAATATCACAAATGAGAAACGTTTACCATTTTGTAAATGTTATGAAATGAGCACTCAAACAAAACACTCAGAGCTCACAGTCACTCAGCCAAAGAGCTTACCTACAACTTCCCTTTTGCAAGGTGAGTGGGCGCCATCTTGGATCACTGCCATAAGTCGATGGCGAGCGACACCATTGCATCATCTTGTGGGTTATCTAGGAGCAGTTCTGAGAAAATTAAACTATGATGGAGACAGCACTTTTCTTTGCGGTATGCTTACACGTTAAAATTATCTGACCAGGAAACTGATATAAAATCTTTTGGAAAGGTTTTAAATCATGAGCACTTGAAAGTATTAAGTGATGTCAAGCATATCCTCTAATCAGAATGCTTTGCAATTAGAAATCAACTCTTAGAGGAGTGGTAAAAAACCACAAATCTGTGGAGATTAAACAACACGTTACTAAAAACTAGCTGGGCCAAAGAAGACATAAAGGGTGAGGTCAATATATATATAAAAACAAGAGAGAATGCCCATATATCATACTGAAACTTCGATTTAAAAATAATCTTTTTGAAAATGGCCACAGTGGGCCTGTTTATTTTTTAGAATTCTTGTTTATTCTACTACAGTTGTCCCAATTTTCCCTTTTTCCCCTCCTTCCTCCAGCCCACCCTGCCACTCCACAGCCCATCCCCACACTGTCGTCCCTGTCCATGGGTCACTCAGACATGTTCTTTGAATAATCCCTTCCCCTTCTCTCCACCACTCTCCCTCCCTCCTTTCCTCTTGAGGCTTACAGTCTGTCCCCTGCTTCCATGTTTCTGGTTCTGTTTTGTTTGTTACTTTACTTCGTTCATTAGATTCCTTTTAGAAGTGAGATCATATCAAAACTTTGGGGTGCAGAGAAAGTGGTAGTAAGAGAGAAGTTTTTATACTTATAGGATTATATCAGGAAACAATAAATCCCAAGTAAATAACCTAATATAGTGTCCTAAAGAACTACAAAAAGGAAACCAAAAGGAGCCCAAAGTCAGCAAAATGAAGGAAATGTAATAAGAAGTAGAGCACCCCTGGCCAAGTGGCTGGGTAGGGAGGGGTGTTGTCCTGTACAGCAAAGGGTCCTGGGTTTGATTCCTCGCTTGGGTACATACCTCGGTTGTGGGTACAATCTGCAGACACGTCACATAGGGAGGCAAAAAAATCCATGTCTCTCTCATGTCAATGTTTCCCCCTCTCCCTGGGTCTCCCTGTTTCTCTCTCGAAACAACAGGCATACCCTCAGGTGAGGATTGGGACAAAAAATAAAGAATAAAAATTAGAGCAGAATTAAATGATATAGAGAACAAAAAGACTATACAAAAAATTAGTGCAACAAAGAGCTGGTTCTTTGAAGAGACTAATAAAATTGACAAACCTCTGGCAACACTCACTAAAGAAAAGAGGGAAAAGGTCAAGCAAAATCAGAAATGAGAAAGAAGTTACCATAGACACCACAAGAACACAAAGGATCCTACAGGGACACTATGAGAGACTCTATGACACCAAATTCAATAACTAGAAGAAATGTGTCAGTTCCTAAAAATGTATAACCTCCCTGGACTGAACCACAAAGCACTGGACAATCCAAATAGACCCATCGACAGCGAGGAATAACTGAGACAACCGTCAAGAACTTCCCCAAAGTTAAAAGTCCAGAACCAGATGGCTTCACTAGTGAATTAAACCAAGCACTCAAAGAAGACTGGATACTTATTTTTCTCAAACTCTTCCAAAAATGTGTTAGGCAATACTTCCTAACATATTTTATGAGTCCAACGTAACCCTACTACTAAAACCTGGGAAGAGTAACACACTAAAAAGACAACTATAGACCTGTATCTCTGATGAATAAGGATGCAAAGTACTAGCAAATGACATACAAGGACACATGAAAAAGATAACATTCATAACCACACTGATCAAGTGAGGTTCATTCCAGGAGTACAAGGATGCTTCCAACGTATCCAAATAACTACGTGATATTCCAAAATTATTAACAAAAGAAAGGTAAAAATTATATAATCATATCAATAGGTGCAGAAAAAGCACCTGACAGGACACAACATCCATTTATTATGAGAACATGAATAAAATGGGTAGTAAGGGAAATACCAGAACCTAATAAAAGCCATATATGACAAACCCCCAGCGAATATCCTACTCAATGGTGAAAAGGTGAAGCTTTTCCTCTGAGCTCAGGGACAAGACAGGGATGTCCACTCTCACCACTATTACTCAACACAGTACTACTGGAAGTCCTAGCCAGAGCACTCAGGCAAGAGACAGAAATAAAAGGCATCCAAACTGGGAATGGGAAAGTATACTTGTCACTCTTTGTAGATGATATGATTCTTTATGTAGAAACTATAGAGACCCCATCAAAAAACTGTCAGAAGCAAAAAAACAATACAGTAAAGTGACAAAATGAGTGACCAAAAATTCATTGCATCCCTCATCTTGTGGGAGTGGGAACCCAGGCAGGCCTCTCAGGTAGGGGCGGCAACAGGAAGAAGCGAGATGGGCATCACCTTGGCTCGTGTCCAGCTCCCACGAGGAAAAGCTGTGCCTTGCCATATCTGACTGGCTTCCAGAATGGGATGGGGAGAGGAAGAATGCAGCCATGGAGGAGATCAAGCAGCGACTCAAGCAGAACAGAAGAAGCTCCAAGAGTGGGGCCAGAGGAATACTTGCAGAGGTCTACAGCCAGAGAGAGAGAAGCTGTTTGAGGAGGGGAGGACCTGGACCAGATAGTGACACCAACATCAGAGTCCACACAGTGCGACCACTCCAACCACACAGTCAGTGTGACCATCGTCAGGGACGTGGGCTGCCTTGCCTAGGCAATGAGTGGGGCCAGATCTGAGGAGGAAGTGGCATCCACAGAGAAGCTGACCAAAGCCTTCCTCAGGAAGTCAAGAGTCACCCTGCTGGCCCAGGGCATCTCCTCTCTCAGGGCATCTGCATCCATGCGGCGCCCAGTAGCAACGAGTCAAGAGGAATCATCTCCAACAGGCCCGGGACTCCCCTACGAAAGCCCAAACGCTACTCAACCAGCAAGACCCAGCACTGCCGGCTGAACAGTGAAGCCCCACACAGCGCACAGCAGAGAGTGAGCCTGAGAGCCAGGCCAGGCCCCAGCCCAGGCTGCCAGGGTCTGCCCTGTCTCCATTTGGCTGTCCCCCAATACCAGCCTGCATAGAAGCCTGGGGCTTTTACCTCAGAAGTAATGGGGTATGTGATGGAATGTTCCTCAGCCATAAGAAAAGATAAAATACTGCCAGGGATGGATCTTAAAAATAATGATGCTAAGAGAAATAAGTTAGATAAAAAATGTCAAGAACCATATTACTTCACTCATATATAGGATATAAAACTGAAAGCAACTAATAAGCAAGCCAAACAAACAAAAACTCATAGACACAGACAACACTATGGTAGTTACCAGAAGGAAAGGGTATTGGGTGGCATGGTTAGGTAAGGGTAGAAGGGGCCAAAGATATAGTCACAGAAGATTGGACTTGGGGTGGTGGGCACACAGTGCAATATGCAAATGACGTGTCATTGAATTGTACACTTGAAACCTATATAATTTCATTAAACAATGACACCCCCCAAAATTTAATAAAGTCATAAATAATAAGATGAAGAAATGTACTTGAAATTGCCTATAATAAAATCACGGAAAAGTGATCAGCAACATTTAGCAGATTGAGAGAGATAAACATCTTAGGTTGTACAGAAAAGTTAATACCTTAGCAAAATCACAAACAGAAACATAAAAATCATTCAACTTTTAGCTACAAAAAACTTGGAGCATGCTCTTCTTTTTTAACCTCTAGCATTCAGTCTAGACCAGCACTGGGAATAGAATTTTCTGCAATGATGGAAATATTCCATAATCTGCACTGTCCAATGACAGCCACTTAGCTGTATGTTACTCCTGAGAACTTGACATGTGCTAGTACGACGGAGAGAGCACATTTTACATTGTATTACGTTTTCATTCATTCACACTGAAGTAGCTACAAATGGCTAGGTGCTGTATTAACCAAGGCAGTTCTCAAACAATAAAATACCCAAATGACAATAAAAGATAGAGTGTTTCATATATTTATATATGTAGATCTCTAAACAGATATACTAGAAACTCTGAATTCAGATGGCTAAAATTAAAATAAGTCTTAAAAAGTACTCAGCATAAAAGGAGCATGATAGAAATATGAAATTAAAGGGCACACAGGACGATGAAATTCGGCACAGAAGTAGGAAGAGATTGCCCCAGGGACAATAGCATAATAATCCAAACTCTAATGAACACAACATGGTTTCTTAGGATAAAGAAACCTGGACACATGTATACATATGTGTGTTTGTAAATGTACAGACAGACATACACATAACACACATACTTACATGATGTTTAAAATGAAGCAGATTACTTTTCTCTAAATATGTTAGAGAGAAGCAAAAACAGAAAGGAGGAGGTTGGAGCAGTAGGCAGACACAGATTACCTTGTGTGCCTGGCTCTTAGGAATGCATGTTCCTTTCAGGCAGCAGGAAGTTAACACTTTTTAAGCAGTAGAATAAAGTGACCATGTGTGGGTTGGAGAAACCGTCCTGGCAGAGGTGTAGGATGGATAAAGTGGGAGTAGTGGATGGTGAGGAGAACATGAGGAAGACTAGTGTTGTTAGAGGAGAAAGGATGAGGGCCTGAAGTAAATGATGAGAGTATAAGTTCGTGGCAATTAAGCCCAGAGCATGAATTTATAAAAGTTTCTTTTGGAAAGAAATGGGTACAAATGATCCGCCCATTAAAATTAGTACCCTTAACTCTGACCAATAGGGCTAAGTTGGTTAAGCACTGTCCCCCAAAGCCAAAGGTCACGGGTTTGATTCCCAGTCAGGGCACATGCAGAGGCTGCAGGTTCAGTCCCTGGTTCTGGGCATGTGCAAGGCCAACCCATTGATCTCTCTCTTTTACAACATGTTTCTCTCCCTCTCTTTCTCAAACGCTCCCACCTCTCTAAAAAATAAAAAATTAAATAACTGAACCTGAAAAATAAAAAAATAAAATAAAATGAAATAAGGACCCTGAGATGCTCTCACCAGCTCCATCCTCGGATCTTTGTGTTCTTGGCGCTGTCTTGGAAGATCCTTCTGTCCTTCAATCCTTGTCAAAGGAAGGGTGTCAGAAACACCTAGAGAAAACGGTGGATTTCCTAAAAAAAGAAGTTAGTTAAAAATGGAATTACCTTTGACATTTATTGGTTAGGTCTGAACTAACACTTGAAAAAAATCAGTAAGTGCCTTCAATAAACACTGTCTCGCCTCACTAACACTGACCCGTCAAATAAGTTAGAAGTGAATGGTTTCTTCCATTTCAACCATACATGGTATCCCCTCTTTAATATTTCAATTCAAATGTTTGTTAAGAAACTTTGATATTTATACTTTCACTGCAATGCAAGAAATTGTATTAAGACACAGTTTCTTATTTAAGAGGGTTGAACTCAGTTTGTCTTGTCATCATAATATTTTAAAAGATTTTATTTCTTTGTTTTTAGACAGAGGGAAATGGAGGGAGAGAGGGAAAGCAACATCTGTGTGGGAGAGGAACATTGATTGGCTGCTTCTTGTATGGGGCCTGACTGGGGACCAGTCCTGCAACCCAGGCACCTGGCCTGGCCTGGAAAGAAACTGGCAACCTTTCGCTTTGTGGGATGACACCCAGTCAACTGAGTCACACCAGTCAGGGCTCTCTTCATCATAATTAAAAAACACCCAATATTCATTCTTTCACATTCAGAGCATTAGAGGTTTGCAAAAGGAACCACTGCCTGTCTTTTCTAACCTGAAATACTAAGATGATGGAATAATTATTACCTCCAAAAGTGAAAACAGTCCTCTACTGCACTTGATTTTCTGCTGAGTAACACGTAAATCCTCAGAGACAGCACAATGAGGAAAAGAATCTAAAAGTTTAATCTTGATCTAGAGGTCTCCATTATCCTTGGTACCTACCACTAAATGTTTCAATAAGTCCAATACCTAAACGCAATTTAAAAAGAACAAAGCAAAAAGCGAGAAATGCCTTAACTATATTTCAAAGTAAAATAACCAAACACATTGTAATAAATGATAACAACTCTGCTAACCAAATTCAGATACAATATTCCAATTTCTTCTAAGGTACCAATCTATTACAGTTTCTGTGCTTTCAAATAATTCAAAAAACTGTTAAAGTGCTTCTACAGGATGGGCATTGAGCTGTAAAAATGCCCATATTACTGAAACATTTACTTTAAGTACTGTCTCACACACCAGCATAGTATCATAGTGGTACGTACTCCTATCCCCAGTTTTGACTACCTCTGCACTTCACCAAAAAGACAGAAGCTATCAGGTTATTTATGATCAAAATTACGAGGTGTTCAGTAATTAAATGTTTACAATGATTAAATTATTGAGAAAGTTTTTACATCATATTTCAAAAAATATTTTCACAATTGTGAATTAGACCCAAGACCCATAGAACACTCAGCTCTTCCAAAGAACACTGTACACAAGTATTTCAAATATCATTTTGAAGATGAGTTACAAAATCACCTGTTCCTGAACCTCCACCTGATCATCCACAAGGGGTGTAAGTGTGCCAACAATAACACGAAGGCAACTTTCTGAAGTAAGTTACTTTAGAAAACGTTACTTCAGTACCATCCTGACAGGAAGTTACTGCAACCTGAAAGGTTGTGGGTTTGAATCCTGGTCAGGGCACATACCTAGGTTGTGAGTTCATTCCTCAGTCAGGGAACACATATGTCCACCAACTGATGCTTCTCTCTCTCCACTTTCCTCTTGCTCTCTCTAAAAAGCAATAAAAATATATCATCCAGTGAGGACAGAAAAAGAAAGACAAAGAGTTGAACACTAACAAACACTGAAAAAGATTTAACTCCAATATTTCTCAAACTTTTCCAAAACAGAATAGAAAGGGACATTTCTTACTCATTTGATGAGACCAGCATTTCTCTTATACTAAGGTCAGATAAAGACACCACAGGAAAATTATAATATCCAAAATCCTTTATGAATATATATGAAAAACTTCTCAACAATATGCCAACAAACTGAATGGAAAGCACAGAAAAAGGATGAAATACTATGAGCAGGAAGGATTTATCCCAGGAATGCAAGAAGAGGTCAGTATAAGAAAATCACTCTATTTAATAGATATTAATAAAATGAACTCAATTATTAATTACCTCAATAAATACAGAAAAGGTACTTAACAAAACCTGACACCCTTTCATGATGAACACACAGAAAAACATGAATAAACAGGAACATCTTCAACGTAATAAAGGGAGCCAAGGAAAACCCCACAGGTAGTCATGTGATCAATGTTGAGAGACTGAAATGTTTCCCACTGGGATCAGGAACAAAACAAGCATGCCCATTTTCATCACCGCTATTCAATATTATACCCAACTTCTATCCAGAGCAATTAGACAAGAAAAAGAAATTAAAAGGCATCTAAATCAGAAAGGAAGAAGTAAACTATATCATAGGTGGCATGATTCCATATATATATATAATCTCCCAAAGGCTCCACCATAAATTTACTTTTGATAACAACGGACACACTGAGCAAATTTGCAGGCCTAATATCAACATAAAAAAGCACTTGGGTTTCTATATATCAGCAATGACCATCCATGAGGAAAATTAAAACTCAATTCCATTCTCAACAGCATCTCAAAGAACTAAATACTCAGAAATAAACTTAAGCAAGGATGTGAAACACTTGTACTTTGAAAACTATAAAGGATGGGTGAAATAAATTTAAAATCTCTGAATAAAGAGAATGACGTCCTGTGTTCATGGATCAGAAGACAAACAACTGAGATGACAATACTGTCTAACGGAGGACATATTCAAAGTAATTTCAAGCAACTTTCACCAACCTTTTTACATACATAGAAAAGCTGGTCATCAAATTCACATGGTATTGCAAGGAGCCCCAAAATAGCCAAAGTAAAGTTGAAAAAGGACAAACCAGAGGACTTTTGATGGAGGATATGTGCCCTGAATATGTGAAAAACTTTTTAATTAAAAAACCCCCAAAGTGCATTTTTAAGTGAGACAGACATCTGAAGATTCTGCCCCAAAGAAAATCTATGGATGTTAAAAAGCATATAAGAAAATCCTCATTAGTTCTTCAGAAACTACAACTTAATGCCCCAAATGAAATACCAATGTTTACCTATTGGAATAGTTAGCATAAAAACCATTTTGAAAGTCATCAGGTCTTTCATGGCATGTGAATAAACAAACTGGCATATATCCACACAGTGGGGTGCAACTAAACAACTCAAAGTAACACACTACTGATTTAAACATGACTGAGTCTTAAATAAACTATTCTCAGTTCTTCTAAAATACCAATTTTAAACAAGTAACTGTGCCCCTGCTTCCCTGGGGGGCTCTGCAGCCCAGGCAGAAGTGCCTGTGCAGCGCTAAAGAGGGGAGGGGTCTGCCAGGCTGAGGGGGAGCTCCCGGGAGCAGGGGCCTTGGCCCAGCCACCAAACACAGGAGGCAGCTTTGGCAACAGCACCTGTGAGACTGTGCCTCCTGTTGGGTCTCTTCAAGTCACAGCTCTGTTACATAATGTGACAGGACCAAGTTGGCCATCCCACTGCTGCAGACCCTTACCGGTTCTGTCTCTCTCCCTTTGCTTCTGCAGTTGCGACCTTCCCTCCATCTTGGAAAGACCACGAAGTTTCCTTCCTCATATTTGCCTGGACCACCCCTTCATCTCCAACCTCCTATCACAGACAGTACAACCTCTGGGACCCCAGCGAAACGAGAAGCAGATTTGAAAGTTTCAGCTCCCTCTTCGCCAATCTCTGGCCACTGAACAAAGCCTGTGCTGTGACACTGACTTGGGTCCCACGATTTTCTTTGCCGGCAGCTGGCAGAAAAAAGTCCCTGCACTGGGCCTCAAACAAAGTTCTTCGTTCTTCAGTAAAACTTTGTTGATGATCCAAAGGTTTTCTGGCAAAGCCATGGTGGGGCCCTAACTGCAAGGTTTTCTGGTAGAGACAGAGAGGAGACCCCCAGAGGAAGCTATTTAGGTGGGGTGGTGTCCATGGGGGTGACGTCTGTGCTGGAGGCAGGATTGGGAGCCAAGCCTGATGTCTTGCTCGTTGACGGGACCGCACTGAGTGCCCAAGTCATGGGTAGGCTGGTGGTCCTCCCAGTTCTGGAGGTGCCCATAGCAGTGGCAGGGTAGCTGGAGGTGGAGGCTGGGCCTGACACCACACTGGATGCCGCGTTGTTTGTGGCGCCCAGCCCTCCGCTGGAAGGGTGGGCGCTGTGCTTGGGGGCACCTCCTCGGATGGGAGTTAAGGTGGGGGCAGTGGTGCCCCCAAGCACAGGGTTGTTCTGAGGGTTGGGGCCTGTGGTCACCACGAGGGTGCCCTGGCGAGTGCGCTTGCGGGAGGTCTGGCGCACGCTTCCCCCAAAGCTCTGAGTGGCTGTGCCAGAGGCACCGAGGGCAGCAGTGGCTGAGCTGGTGCTGGCCTGTATGCCCAAGGTGGCCTGTGTGGTGGTGCTGCCCGGGCCTGGCTGGCCTCGAGTAGAGGTTGGGGCCTGGGCTGGGGCCGCAGCTGCCTGTTTTCCACCTCTGGAGTCTGGTGGAGCCCCTGAGGAAAGAGCATAGGCAGGTGGGGTCGTGTCCATAGGGGTCGGGTCCATACTGCTCATGTCCACCGGGGTCGTGTCCATTGGGGTGATGTCGGTGTCGGAAGCCGGTTTGGGAGCCAAGCCTGTGGATGTGCAGGCTGAGGGGCCTGCACTGCCTGCAGAGGTGACTGGCAGGCTGGGGAACCAAGGGGTTCTAGGAGAACAGACAGGAGCCGTCCCTGCCGCAGGCTGCTGGGAAGACCGCACAGGCTCTGGAGCCCCGCGGCCCGAGATGGCCTCTGGGTCACCCGACAGAGCCCTGCTGATGCGCCGCCAGAGTGCCCTTTTCTCCTCATCGATGTCTTCGGTCGTCACTCTGTAACCCAGCTGAGGCGCAGGTGGCAGCCTCAGAGGGTCCCCTCGCCTGTGTGGCAGCAGAGGAAACTTCCTCTTTCGGGGCCTGTCACAGGAGGGTGAGCGGTTCCTTGGGGATGGTCTGTGAGGGCGGGTGTCCCCTGGGCCACTGTCAGGCTGGCTCTGCCTCTGAGATGTGAGGCCACTGGAGGAGGGAGCCTGAGGGCCCTGCTGGCTCACTGTCTTTGGGGCCCTCTGGGACAGCCTGGTGTGGCAAGTGGCGGGCTGTCTCCTCTTCTCCACTGGCGGGAAGCCTCGAGTGGAGCTGTAGGAACTGGTGATTGCGTTCCTTCGGCAGCCGGAGCTCCTTACAGAGGCCTGGGGTTGCTGGTGGCATCTGTCTTCTGGGCCCCTTTCCTGATGGGCCTCCCTCTCTACCACTCTGGGGTGCTCGTCCTCTTCAGGCACTACTCTCCTTTGTCCACAGGCCCTCTGATGGCATCGCCTGCAGAACGAGGTAAGGATCCCCAGGAAAAGGCACAGGGCCCAGGGGATCCTCACACAGAGTCTTAGGAATGCTGCAACAGGCCATGCCCGCCAAATCCGCAGATAATTACGGCAACAAGGAGGAGAATGGACAACTGGGTGCCGCTGGGGGACCAACTGGTGGGCGAAGTGAGCACCATGCTGGCCCCCCGGTACCCGGGGTCGGGGATGGGGGCAGAGTCTGCCCAGGTAAGTGCCCATTGGGCGCTTCGGGGAGGTGTGTCCTCGAACAAATAGCCACGTATCAGTTAGCTCCTTCAATAGCCAACAACACTGTTGAAAGCCAAGAGCTGACTGTTGGGCCTGTTGCTAGGATACACTCAGAACTCTCAGTTGGGGGGCGGGGGATGGGCGCGAGGAAGGACTGTGCTTGCCAAGGTTCTGGAGTGGAGGGTGCACCCAGAGGCCCCTCGAGGACCCTTAGGCGCTTCTTAATCCTCATCTGAGGCCTTTGCAGGAAACAGCCACCAAACTTCTACTCCTCGGGACTGTAGTCTTCCTGGAGCCTCAGAGGCCTGATGGTGACCTTGTTCTCCCCACTCCCACCATGGCCGCTTCTTCTCAGTGCCTGCCCCTGCAGCACCGCTTCTACCTGGTGGTGCTTGGCATTCTGCAAGGCCAGGAGGTTGGATCCCTGGGACTGCAGGCCAGTCTGCAGGGCCCCTCCTGACGCATGTGAGAGATGCCTGTGCTTTCACAGTCACCGTTTAAGGGGGTGAAGCCCTTGCAACCAGCGAAGCTGATGCCTATCCTTCCCCCCACCCCTGTCTTCCACTCCATGGTAAGTGTCAGCTCTTCTTCCTCAGTGCCAGAACGCTCCATCAGTAGGTTATTGGTCTTGGTGGAGGGCACAGAGGCCATGGCCTCCTCCTCCTTCTCCTCCTCCCCTTCCTCCTCTTCAGACAGTCATCCTCCTCCTCCTGAGCCCAGCAGCCCAGGGGGAGTGCGGGCATTTTGCCAGCCCCCAGGCCCTGCTGGGCCCTTTCTCTCAGGCTTTGTCCCCTGCAGCAGGGCCACCACAGCCTCAAGCTGGTCTGCTTGGGGAGCTCACAGTGCTTACAGTAGGGGAGCGTGTGCTTGTGTGTGAGCATCTGCTTCCCCACAACTAGTGGTCAGGGGGCCTCCAGTGGCCCTTGCTCTCTCAGGCCATCTTCTCTTGGAGATTGCAGCAGCCTGTCCTTGGGGAATGTCATTGTGGCGTCTTCATTGTTCTCCTCTTTAGCCACTTCATGGACAAGAGGTGCTGCTTCCTGCTTTTTGGGCACTTGTGTCTCAGTGGGTGGTCCTTCATGCTCATCCTGGGAGGCTGTGCTAGTCCTGGCTCAGTCTAGACTCAGCCTCTTAGCTTCTTTTCCTTAGGCAAGGGATGCCTAGGGTTGTGCCTGCAGGAGGTTTTGCTCCAATGCTTTTCCACACCTCTCTTCATCCCTTAAGCGCTCTGGGAGAGTTGTGGCCTGACACTGCAGGCCCCACTTTTTGGTTCTTGGCAGCAGCCTACTGGGCATCTTCACAATCTCGATGACACTAATAGGGCCTGGCTCTCGAAGGACTGCTGGACTGCGATCCTACAGGCTGTGAGGGGGCTGCTGGGGCAGCAGGTAGCAGGTGAGCACCTTCTCACTGCTCTGGGCATCATCCTGGGTCTGGAACCAACAGAGATGGGTTCCAGTAACGTATTTTGATTTTTGCCTTTTTTTTAACCTAGAGGAAGTTTACACAGTTTGTGAAAATTCATTGAGCTCTTTGATCATGGTATCAAAGATTTTTCTGTACACGCATAATACTTCCATTAAAAGTTGAAAGAGAAAAGAAAAGAGGAAAGGAAAGGAAAAGAAAAGAAAGGAGACTGTTTTAAATATGTTATGAAAATTTCAGCATTGGCTCGTGGTTGCAGACAGGGTAGCTGAGCGATCTATCCTAAATCCAGTTCTGCACCTCCATACCCAGGGGCAGCCACCACACTGAGACTCTTACAGTGACTGTTTCATGACACCAGAAAGCCCCTGGACCGCTGCAGGAGCCTCCTGACATTCACAGTCACTGAACCTCGTGGCCAGGACTGCCCAAGGCAGCACTGCCCGCCCTCACTCTGAATCCTTAGGTACAGACAAGGGAATCTCCTAAGGACAAGAAAAGCATAACTCTTAGGGCATTTAAAAAACTGCATTGGCTTTTATTACTTTTGTCTGCCTGTTAGACTTCAATTCTCCATGACTTCATCCACATTTATTGAGCACACTGTGTGCATGGGTACTGCCCTTTTCAGGAATCCTTACACATACAGCATATGAGAACTCAATAATGCTGTGGAGGAGGCTATACGGGTGGCTTTCCCCTTCCTCCATTTCCCCTTCTTCCTTAGTAAGAAGATCCTAATTTTATCTCAGGACAGTAATGGGATCATGTAAATTAAGTACTAATACATGACCATGTTTATTAAGACTCATGGCTAATTTAGTCGCTTATGATACCAAGAGAAAATAATTAGCTTGTTTTTTCCTCCCATAGAAACATGTCCAAATATGAGTTCAGATTCAGAAACACTTTAACAAAATGTACATTTCCAATGAACCCTATTTTATACAGTGACAGTAACAAGACAAGGAAATGAGATTTGGAATCCACTAAATGCAAGGCCCATACACCTGGGGAGGATAAGGGTGCATGGTTGTTCCAACGTGCTGTACGTCACCTACACCCTTCTGTCACATTGCATGTGCAAGCACTCGAGGTTCTATAATTGTCAGAATCATGCATATCTTTTCAATATTTAAAGACTAAGCATAGAATTAAAAAAAGTCAAAGAGTCATAGACTATCAGAAGTGTCTAAATTTATAAAAGGACAGATTATAAAAGAAATCTATTAGAACTTAAAAGTGAAAATATGAAAATTAAAATTAAACATTCATTTCATGAGTTATACCAGTTAGAGATAGATGAAAAAAGAAATATAGAAATGGAAATAGATCTGACACATTTTCCCAGCTCAGATATATAAAGAAATAGAACATTCAAATAAAGCAGTGAAATAATAAGAAACCCAGAATTTGAAGGTCTGATAATCTAATTTTATTCCAAGGGGAAAATGGAGAGAATGGAGGAGATAAAACATTTGAAGTAGTAAAAGTCAAGATATTTATTTTATACTTTGTGTTATAAGCCAATACTTCTTTTCTTTATTTTATTGCTCAAATTGTTCCAGCTTTGGCCTTTGGAAATTCTTTCACTTGGCTCCTAGATCCCTTTGATATAACCCCATCAATGTAGGTTGGTGTTTGTTTGCTTTTTATTACATTAATTTTTTTGGCACTACTAAATGCTGCAGGCTCATCTGATTTCCTGCCCCAGTTGGAGAATCAACCCTTTCTTAAAAAGGAGGGCAGGATTTTTAAGATATTATTTTTCCCACTTTTCAACTGAGATAATAGAAGCACATTAGGCAACTCATTTAAGTTTCCAGAGCTAACTGATAATAAAATAAGTATAAGAATCCCAGGTTCTTTCCACTGGACCATAGTTTTTATCTGCTTAGTTAATAAATATTATTAGGTTCTGTGCAGGACTTTCAAGGAAGCACAGACTTCCAAAAGTTCTGAGTACAGAGTCCCAGTCATTTGCTGAGGATTGTAACATCTAATGATGTAACAACTTTGACATGTGAAATCTTTTCCTGTGTTTCTTGACTATTTGATTACCTCCTTTAAAAAGTGTCTATTCAAGTCCTTTGCTCATTGTTTCAGTATTTTTAAAAACAATTTTATTGTACGTTTTCCATTACCATTTAGTCCCCTTATACCCCCCACACCCCAGCAATCACCACACTGTTGTCCGTGTCCATGAGTCCTTTTTCCTTTATGCTCACTCCCTCCACCTCCTAACCACCCCCACCTTAGCTGTCATCCTGCTCTCCATCTATGAGTCTGTCTCTATTTTGCTTGTTAGTTCAGTTTGTTCATTAGATTCCACATGAGTAAAATCATATGGTGCTTGCCTTTCTCTGATTTGCTTGTTTCACGTAGTATAATGTTCTCCAGTTCCATCCATACTGTCACAAAGGTAAAATTTTCTTCCTTTTCATGGCCAGGTAGTATTCCGTTGTGTAAATGTCCCATAGTTGTTTTGTCCACTCATCTATTGATGGACACTTGGGCTGCTTCCGTATCTTGGTGATTGTACAGAACACTGCAGTGAACAGAGGGGTGGCATATGTTCTTTCAAATTAGTGTTTTGGGTTTCATGGTGCTTTGTCAGTGTTGAGTTTTAGCAGTTCTTTATGTATCTCAGATATTAATTCCTTGTCAGATACATGATTTGAAAATATTTCCCTCTGTTTTAAAGGATGGCCATTCACTTTCACTTTCCACAAAAGTGGTTAAGTTTGATGAGGTCAAATTTTTTATTTTTTGTTGCGTGTGCTTTCAGTGTTATTTCCATCAAGTTGTTGCCAAACTCAATGGCATAAAGATTTTTCTCAATGTTTTCTTCTAAGAGTTTTAGAGTTTTACCACTTAAGATTAAGTCTTTGATCCCTTTTGAGTTAATTTTTAAATATTGTGTATGGTGAGAATCCAAATTCATTTTTTTGTATGTAAATATCCAGTATTTCCAGCACCATTTGTTGAAGAGACCCTTTTCCCAATGAATTGTCTTGGCAATCTTATTGAAAATTGATTGACCATCTATGTGAGGATTTATTTTGAGTTCTCTATTCTGTTCCATTGGTGTCTGTCCTACACTAGTACCATATTGTTTTAACTATTGTTGCTTTTTAGTTAGGCTTCCAAGTCAGGAAATGTGTGTCCTCCAATTTTGTTCTTTTTAACCAAAATTCTTTTGGTTATACAGAGTCCCTTGCAACTAAACATGAATTTGAGGATAGACTTTTCCATATCTTAAAAAAAAGGAAATTTTATAAAAATTACATTAAAACTGGAGATTATTTTGTATAGTATTGACATCTTGATAATATTTAGCTTCCTACCCAAGAACACAGGATGTCTTTTTATTTATTTAGGTCTTCTTTAATTTACTTAGCAATGTTTTATAGTTTTCAGCATATAAGTCCTTTACTTTCTTAGTGAGATTTATTCATAAGTATTAATTCTTTCTGGGGCTTTTGTAAATGGATTTGCTATACTAATTTCCCTTTGAGATTGTTCAATGTGGATATGCAGAAATAAAATCCATTTTTGATTGTTAACCTTGTACCCTGAAACTTTCCTGAACTTATTCAGTAACTTTAGAAGCCACCCTGTGGATTCTTGGGACTTTGTAAATAATAAGATAATGTCACCTGTAAGTAGAGATAGTTTTATTTTTGACTGAATTTTGTGTGTTGATTTTGTAAGTTGCAACTTTATTAAATTCATTTATTAGCTCTATTATAGTAGCTTTCTTATAGATTCTCTGAGATATATAATTTATGACACCTGTGAATAGAGATGATTTTACTTCTTCCTTCCATTTCAATAATTTTTATATCTTTTTCTTGTTCAATTGCTCTGGCTAAAACTTCCAATATAATGTTGAATAGCAGTGGTAAAAGTGGGCAAAATTTTCGCATTCCTTATTTGGGGAGAAAACTTTCAATCTCTTACTATTAAGTATGATGTTAGTCATGGGTACAAAGATTTCATCTACACAGGAAAGTCACTTAGGGTTCTTGTAGCAAATGGTGTTTGTCCCCAGAACCAGTACTACTGTGGGCAATGGGGTCAATTTCTTGATTAAAGAAAACTTCTAGGGTATCATAGGTTCTGCTTCTCACAGCTGTGTTCTAGTTGTGAAAATTCTTGAAGGTATATACATATGATCTGTATACTTTCCTGATACAGGATTTATTTTAATTAAAAAATTAACAAAAAGTAAGTGTCCTAGATGTTAGACCTCCAAAGAGAAGAAAGACTCCCCTGAGAGGTAGTAAGGTCTGTAAAGCAGCTCTTATTCTTTCATTTTTCTTATTTGAAACATGCTGTCATGTCACCTTCAAGCTGATTTCCATGTGACTTTTCCCTTCTGTCATCACCAAACCTAAACACCTACACTAGTCATGATATTCGCTCTTCAGCTTACATCAGGCTGCCCCAAGTGGTGACAGTAGAGGACTCGAACACTTTTAATATTTGACTTTAATCTAGCACTTCAAGTCCTCAATTCTTATTTGTTATATAAAAATGATAAAAAGTACCCATCATTTCTTTGATATATTTATTGATTATGCTATTACAGTTGTCCCTTTTCCGCCCCTTCACTCAACTCCGTCCTGCCCACCCCCTCCCTCCCACATTCCCCCCCTATAGTTCATGTCCATTGGTCATACTTATAAGTTCTTTGGCTCCTACATTTCCTACACTATTCTTACCCTCCCCCTGTCTATTTTCCACCTATCATTTATGCTATTTATTCTCTGTACCTTTCCCCCCTCTTCCCCTCTCCCAATCCCCTATTGATAACCCTCCATGTGATCTCCATTTCTGTGGTTCTGTTTCTGTTCTAGTTGTTTGCTTAGTTTTCTTTTGTTTTGGTTTTAGGTGCGGTTGTTTATAACTGTGAGTTTGCTGTCATTTTTACTGTTCATATTTTTTATCTTCTTTTTCTTAGGTAACTCCCTTTAACATTTCATATAATAATGGCTTGGTGATGATGAACTCCTTTAACTTGACCTTATCTGAGAAGCACTTTATCTTCCCTTCCATTCTAAATGATAGCTTTGCTGGATACAGTAATCTTGGATGTAGGCCCTTGCCTTTCATGACTTGGAATACTTCTTGCCAGTCCCTTCTTGCCTGTAAGGTCTCTTTTGAGAAATCAGCTGACAGTCTTATGGGAACCCCTTTGTAGGTAACTGTGTCCTTTTCTCTTGCTGCTTCTAAGATTCTCTCCTTATTTTTAATCTTGGGTAATGTAATTATGATGTGCCTTGGTGTGTTCCTCCTTGGGTCCAGCTTCTTTGGGACTCTCTGAGCTTCCTGGACTTCATGGAAGTCTATTTCCTTTGCCAGATGAGGGAAGTTCCCCTTCATGATTTGTTCAAATAAGTTTTCAATTTTTTGTTCTTCCTCTTCTCTTTCTGGCACCCCTATAATTCGGATGTTGGAACGTTTCAAGATGTCCTGGAGGTTCCTAAGCCTCTCCTCATTTTCCCGAATTCTTGTTTCTTCATTATTTTTGGTTGAATGTTTCTTTCTTCCTTCTGGTCCACACCGTTGATTTGAGTCCCAGTTTCCTTCGCATCACTATTGGTTCCCTGTACATTTTCCTTTGTTTCTCTTGGCATAGGCTTCATTTTTTCATCTGGTTTTCAAACAAATTCAACCAATTCTGTGAGCGTCTTAATCACCAGTGTTTTGAACTGTGCATCTGATAGGTTGGCCATCTCTTCCTTGCTTAGTTGTATTTTTTCTGGAGCTTTGAAGTGTTCTGTCATTTGGGCCTTTTTTTTTTTTTTTTTTTTTTTTGTCTTGGCGCGTCTGTTACTTTAAGGGGTGGAGCCTTAGGTGTTCACCAGGGTAGGGTAAGGCTGGTTGCTGCGCTGTGATGCTGTACGTGGGGGAGGGGCCGAGAGGGAGCAATGGCGCCCGCTCCACTCTCCACCGGGTTTCAGCCACTCCCTTGGCTTCCCACAATCAAATTGGGCCCCTCTGGTGCTGGTTCCCAAGTAGGTGGGCTTGTGCATACTCTAGGCCCCTGTGGGTCTCTCCAACAACCTCTCCTGTGAGGCTGGAAGTCTCTTCTGCTGCCCCAACCCCCACGGGCATTTTCAATCAGAGGTTTGAGGCTTTATTTCCCACCCACCCCCCCCCCCCCCCCCCCCCCCCCCCCCCCCCCCCCCGCGCTGGAGCCCTGGGTTACGTGGACTGCTTCGCTCCCCTATGTTTGTCCTGGTTTATCTGTGCGCGAGTGTGGGGCTGCGGTGTGCTACCCGCGCTCTGCCTGCCCCGTTCTCTGCCACTCTGAGTCCGGCCCTCTCGGTTTATCTGCGCGAATGTGGGACCGCAGGGTCTGCCAGTGGTCAGACTGCCTGCCCCGTTCGTCCCACACTCTGCCAGTCTCGGTCCTGCCACGGCAACGCGAGTCCTCTCCGCCCCGGCTGCCCGTCTTTGCCCCTCCTACCGGTCTGGATGAATGTTTATTTTTTTATTTTCTTGGTGTCGGACTTCCTTGCTGTTTGATTTTCCGTCAGTTCTGGTTGTGCGAGGAGGCGCAGTGTGTCCACCTACGCCGCCATCTTGGTTCTCCAAAAGTACCCATCATTTATAATATATATCAGAAGTCGATTTATTTGCAACTTTGCTATAAATAGGTATATCTAATTTTACTAAACATTTACCGGGCATCATTTTCATATGGACAGTTATGAACATGGGTAAATGAGTAACTTTTTACTTTATACATATACATGCATGCATGTCTAAGAAAGACAACCATGAAAGAGGGTGGCTCTGGGACACTTGAACTAAGTAGAAATATTGCTTAGCTGACATCCCACATTTCCCCAATAGCCTAAGTGACAAACTTTTACTGATTTTGAAAATATTATGTAACGACCACTCAAACAAAAAACTCAGAGCTCATACCTATTCAGCCAAAGAATTTACCTAAAATTTCCCTTTGCAAGTGTGAGTTAACGCCATCTTGAATAACTGTAATAAAGTAACAATGAGCATCACTGTTGTGCCATCTTGTGGGTTATCTAGGAGCAGTTTTGAAAACATTAAACTATAATGGAGATAGCACTTTTCTTTGCTTACATATTATGTTTATCTGACCAGAAAAACTGACATAAAATCTTTTGAAAAGGTTTTAAATCATGAGAACTTCAAAAACAGTAAGTGATCCAAGCATATTCTGTAAACATAATGCTTTGAAATTAGAAATCAACTGAAAAAAGGAAGTGGAAAAACCCACAACTATGAGGAGAGTAAACAACAAGCTACTAAAAACCAGCTGGGTCAAAGAAGAAATAAAAGGTGAAGTCAAAATATATATGAAAACAAAAGAGAACAGCAAGACATCATACCAAAACTTTTCAATTTTTAATTTTTTTGAAATTGGCCATAATGGGCCCATCTATTTTTTTAAATTGTTTATTCTGTTATAGTTGTCCCAGTGTTTCCCCCTTTGTCCTCCTCCTTCCAGTCCCCCCCCACACACGTTTGTCTGTGTCCATGGGTCACTCAGACATGTTCTTTGCCTAATCCCTTCCCCTTCTTTCTTCCATTCCCTATCCCCGCTGTCCTCTGGCAGCTGTCAGTTTGTCCTCTGTTTCCATGTCTCTGGTTCTGTTTTGCTTATTAGTTTATTTTGTTCATTAGATTCCTCCTATACATGAGATCATATTAAAACTTTGCGGATGCAGCAAAAGTAGTAGTAAGAGAGTTTATATCATTACAGGCTTATATCAAGCAATGAGAAATCCCAAGTAAATAACCTAATATTGTATCTTAAAGAACTACAAAAAGAAGAACAAGAGGAGCCCAAAGTCAGCAAAATAAAGGAAATATTACAACAAGTAGAGGACCCCTAGCTGAATGGCTGGGTAGGGATGAGTGTTGTCCAGTACAGCAAAGGGTCATGTGTTTGATTCCCAGTCAGGGTACAGACCTCGGTTGCGGGTACAATCCGCAGATAGGGCACATAAGCGAGGCACCAAGTCAGTGTCTCTCTCACATCAATGTTTTCCCCTCTCACTCTCCCTTTCTCTCACTCTAGAATCAATATGCATATCCTGAACTGAGGATTGGGAAAAAATAAAATAAAAATTAGAGCAGAATTAAATGATATAGAGAATAAAAAGACTAAGCAAAATATTAAGGCAACAAAAATCTGGTTCTTTGAAGAGATTAATAAAATTGACAAACCTCTGGCAATACTCACTAAAGAAAAAAGAGAAAGGATTCATACAAAATCAGAAATTAAAGAGAAGTTACCACAGACCCCACAAGAAATACAAAGGATCCTACAAGGACACTATGAAAGACCATGTGACACCAAATTCAATAGCTTAAAAGAAATGGATCAGTTCCTAGAAATATCTAACCTTCCTAGATTGAATCACAAAGACCTGGAAAATCTAAATAGACCAGTCAATGGGGAAGAGATTGATACAGCCATCAAAAACTTCCCCAAGAGTTAAAAGTCCAGGACCAGATAGATGGCTTCACTAGTGAATTACACCAAGCATTCAAAGAAGACTGGAATCTATCCTTCTCAAACTCTTCCAAAATTGTGAAGAAGAGGCAACACTTCCTAACACATTTTATGAGGCCAACTTAACTCCACTGCCAAAACTTGGCAAGGATAACATATAGAAAAGAAAACTACAGACCAGCATCTCTGATGAATACAGATGCAAAAAATCCTAAACAAAGTACCAGAAAATCAAATACAACAGTGTATTAAAAAGTTAATATTCAACACAATACTGATCAAGTGGGGTTCATTCCAGGGGTACAAGGATGGTTCAGTATACGAAAATAACTCTATGTGATATACCACATTAACTAACAAAATAAAGGATAAAAATTATATGATTATTTTAATAGATGCAGAAAAAGCACTTGACAGGATACACTATCCAGTAATTGTTAAATATCTCAAAAAATGGGTATATATGAAAGCACCTCAACCTAATGAGGCCATACATATATGACAAACCCTCAGCAAATACCCTATTCAATGGTGGAAAGGTAAAAGCTTTTCCTCTAAGCTCAGGAACAAGACAGGGATATCCACTCTCACCACTATTATTCCACACAATACTGGAAGTCCTAGCCAGAGCAATCAGACAAGAGAAAGAAATAAAAGCCATTTAAATTGGGAATGAAAAAGTATACTTGTTACTTTTTGGAGGTGATATGATTCTTTATATAGAAATTGTAAAGACCCCATCAAAAAACTGTTAGAGTTGCAAGATACAAAATCAGTGTACAAAAATCCATTTGCATTCCTCATCCTGGTTGAGTGGGAAGCCGGGCAGGCCTCCCAGTTAGGGGTGGCATCAAGAAGAAGTGAGATGGTGATCTCTGAAGCTCATGCTCAGTTCCCAGAAGGAAAAGTGGTGCGAGTGGAAGGAAACCTCACGGGCTTCCATGGTGCGAGGTGGATCAGAAGAAGGGAGCCATGGAGGAGATCAAGCAGGGGCTCAAGGAGGAGTAGACGAAGCTCCAAGAAGAAAGTCACCAGGAGCACTTGTAAAGGCAGGCACAAATTGAGAAAGAGGGAAGCTGCTGGAGGAGGCGATGAACTGGCCCAGCTAGTGATGGCAAAGTCAGAGTCCGTGTAGTGGGACCACCCCAACCACACAGTCACCGTGACCACCGTCAGTGACCTGGCCGTCTTTTGCTGGCTTTTGAGACTGGCTCCCAATAATCTGTTTGCTGAGAAAATTGAGTCAACAAATAAAGTATCTTCTCAAGAGCCAAGTGATGTGAATTACCAATTTAGCTTCTACTTCAAATTATAGAAACTAAAATACAAAATTTTGATGGTTCCTTGGGCAGGGTTTCCCCCTCCAGGGTGGCAATTTTTTTTGTCAGGTTAACATGTAGCTGTTGCAAGTTAGATTCTGGAGTCTCAAGTCTAGGTTTGAATTCTAGAACCATCAGTTACTGGCTTGATATTATGTAAGTTTTCTTTACACTCCTTAAACCTCAGTTTCCTCAACTATAAATTGAAATTAATACTACCACCCATTTGAGATTTAAATGAGATGTTGTACAGACACATAGAAAGTACTGAAAAGATACTTGCTGTTATTACTCTAGAGTCTGGTTCCTACGAATTTATGTGTCCAGAGACTCGATGATGTTATTGTGTTCAAAGGAGAGTACAGTAGTGGGGCAAATGGGCTTCCACTGGTGTTTAAATTAAGGTGTGATCTGCCTCTGCTGTGAGTTTTTAAGATTGCTTTTAAAGTTCTCTGTCATTTCATTTCTATTTTAGTAAACTGGGTATGTGGTTAATTGAATCAGATGTAATTTTTAATATATGGATCCTGTAAATAAATCATTGTGTTTATTTTGAAAACTGAATATTGGTTTATAGGAGTGGTGAATAAATTTTAAGGTAAAGTTGATTTACTTTATAGAAGTTTTTTGCTCTAGCAACAATTTATCTATTGTGTAGCATATGACCATGTATGAATTTAGTAGATTCTTAATAAATATTTACTGATATGATCATAATGTATAAATGATTTATACAACAATTTTAAAGCTATGGTTTCTAAATTTTATTTTGCCTACCGTACATTCCTAAGAGGTACTTAGAGCTTTCTATTTTGAAACAAAATAACTTGAGGTGTGTAGCAGCGGCCGTTCTGGACAAGCACCGTATGCTTCTTCCTTTCATCATCCCAGAAGCAGATTGAGGCTTTGCAGGGATCCTGAAGCATCATGTTAGTCACAAAGCTTCAAAATAAATTAGTAAAACTACCCTCATGATTTTCTAGTGAACTATCTGTTCACAGTATTATAAAATAAGTTATTTTGCATTGAAATTGATCCTATTTTATCCTTAAATTTGATATATATACCAGGTTGAAAGCTGTTTTAGATTCCAAGCTTATTTTCAAGTGTCAATATGATTTAGAAGAGTTATTTTTAAATGTGTTTAATAGTATCATCCTCTGATAAATCCCCTATTTAGATATTAAATTTGATGAAGCATCAAATATATTTTATTTCTAAATGCACCTAGATTTTTAAGATAGATATTCTTTCAAATTACATGATCTTTAACTAGATTCACTACATGTAGTTACATAGCTACACTTGCAGCTACAAAAACAACAATTTAGAAGAAAGTTTTAGGTACTGGTCGTTCAGTTTCTAATTACTGTAAAACAAACGTGCACCTATGGTAGGCAGAAGGAAAAATCCTTATTAGCAGCTTACCATAAATGTCAGCGCCATTCACAGACTTTTTCCTGAGTAATAAAAACAAACAAACAAACAAACAACAAATTTCCTTCAATAAGAATGCTCCTGAAATGATGTAGTTTTAAGACTCAAGCCCTACTGAAATCTTGAGTACATAGAACCATTGAAATAAAGTTACAAAAATGCTGAATAAATTGGAGGAGGAAGAAATTAGTCTTACGTCAGAAAACCATTAAGATAAAAATATGTAAATAGAATATAGAAATCTTTGGTTGTACATTCCTGTGGAGGAATTTACTGGACTAATCATCTGCCACATGCCAGTTTTTGATAATTTGTCTTACTCTAAATATGGCTTTATAAAGTGGAGTGAAGTTGTTTCTCACATTGAACAGAAATCTGCTTCCCTACAAATTCCAGCCTTTGTTTTTAGCTTGCCCTCTAGAGCTGCCTATTGGAAGGCATATTTGAGCCTTACAAATTCCATTCTAAATATAAGAAAAGATATCCCAAACAGTGGATTCAATTAAACTGAGAATGATGATCTAAAAGTAACATTATATATTCAACCATATATTTAATCATTACATTTTTTTGCTTCCAAATCTCAAAATGCAAAATGCTTTCCTCTATACCTGATTCTGATTCCCAAATGGTGTAACTTGAGCTTGGTACACTGAACACACATTCAATTGCTCTTCTGGGTGTCTGGGAAAAACAGAATTATATTGCAGGATGAGGTCACACTTTATCTGTGATAAAGACCTCTGTCCATCCCTAGACTAGAGCTGAGTGTTATGGGAACGCAGTTAATTTTGCTTACTCAAATATTCTTCATATGCTCAGTCTCCCAAGCAATAGGTGAACAAAAGATGCTCCACATTTTAAATCAAATTTGAAGATCACTCTAGGAATGCCCATTAACTTTGAATTTATTTCATAAAAATGTTGAATTTAAACTTTTTGTTGTATATTTAATAATGCCATATACCCACTGTCAGTTTTAGAAGATATTACATTGGAATTTTTTTTTTTTTTTGCATCAATGGTCCCAATGTAGTGGAGCAAGCCAAATGACAAAGGATTAGAAACGTTAAATGGAATTTCCCGCAGGACTGAAAGCGATATGGATACTGAGCACAATCATTTTGTCTCTCACACTGCAGTGGTGGCTGAAGGGTGATAATGAAAGGGAATCAGGCTTTAGAGAGAAAAAAAAAAACTTAAGGAAGGGCCCAATGATAAAAGAATATTATTCCTTCTTCTCTAACCTTACAGGCAGGAAAAATAGCTCCTTGTGGGGGTACTGAGAATAGATTACTGAAGCTTTCATGTCAGAGACCCACGCACGCATTAGTTTCTCCTTTCTGGAAGAGACTAACAATTCCTAGAGTCAGTGATTAAAACAATATTTTAAACATACTTTATTTATATATGCTTAAATTAATAGTTCAGTAAATCTACATATGTATAGGTCACCCACTTTTATGGGCTCAATTTGTTTTCAAAGACAGAGAGAGGGAGACAGTGGGAGAGATTTTCCATCCATAAGGGGACTCCTTATGAATGGAAATGGGATTCCATCCAATGGATTTTCCATCCATAAGGGGACTCCATCATAAGGAGAGTGAGAGAAAGAGAGAGAGAAAGAGAGAGAACCACCTAAAGTCAGCAGGGAAGAAGGCCACCAATTCTACAGAATCGTTTTTATGCAACTGTCATCTGATTAAGGACAGTCCTTGATTTTGTGATTGCATGATAATGTAGTCTAATATCCTGTTCTATATTGAAAAATATATCTGAAACTTATGATTGCATGCATTTATATGGTAAAATAAAAGAACATTCACTTACATCTATTTCCACTTTGGAGCATACTTCTAAAGAATATGTACATTTACAACACATTAACATTTACTACAGAGTGTGGAAAGCTACATTAGATTCCAGAGAAATCCAATCTGCACATTACCTGAGCTATAAATAGGAGTATTAAAACCTAAAATGCTTGTATCTTTTAAACTGATTAAAGAAATATATCCTTTTGCAAAGCAGAATCATCTTAGCTGAGAACACTGTTTGGGTTAAAAGTGATTAAACATCTAAACAAAAGTAGGTTGTTAATATTACTATTAATACCAAAAGCCCAGTCATTCATTTCAAATTTAGAAAATAATTCATTATGAATAATTTATTATTTACTAATAATTATTTACTAATAATTTATTAATTGCCACACACATTTGGACATCTGATAGTTTAAGAAATGCAACAAAAACGATCCATTTACCTAGAGGTCATATTTTCTATATCCTCAATTATTTGGAACCTGTAAAATACAGAAAAAGTATTTTAGCATTTCTATCCAAGAATCCAAGAACTTCACTCAAATGGGGTTACATGTTAAGATGAACTCAGGTCAGTGTAATGTAAAAGTAATAATTAAATCAAGAACATTAACTTATTGAACTTGAGTCAGAAACTGAGACATTACTGCTAGAAATTGAAGCCAACTAACCCCAAGGACTAATAGAAACAGCCATGTTGAAAGTATTTCAGTAACTGCTGATACCTTATGAAATTATTACATGGTGCATTGTGCTCTTAATGAACAGTTGAATCATGAAAAAAGTTCACCATGTTTTGTGTGCAGTTTAGAAGGCTGGGGAAACACATTGCATATTAGAAAAAATTGTGAACAAAACAATGGTGAAAGAAAAGAAGGATTTAAAAGAAGCTGACCATGGTCAGAAAAGATAGGAATTCTAGAACTCATATACCTGTAGTAACAAGTTAGGAGTCACACTTCTCCCTATAATTTTTCACTTCATGTAATATAGACTCTATGTAATTCATTATTACCACCTAAAGAGATTTCTCCAATCCATTTAGTATTAATCTGTGAACTTTGTTTTGTTTTTACTAGTCTTTCATGGATAAAGTAATCTAAAAATTAACACATTGAAGTCTAAGTTTTATGTACATATGAAAATACTAAGTATTCTGGATTATATTCAATGTAATTTTTGGTTAAATGGATTTTGTATTTTAAGTTTCTGGGAGCTGCTTACTCTTATATAGTGTACATTCATAGTAATTCTCTAATAGAAGATACAATTTTAATTTATGAAGATGTAAAGACCTTTTTACCAACTATTAATGTTAACAAATTTACTGTAGGTTTCTGGAACTGTAATATTTTTACAATGTAGAAGCACACACTACTTTTAGAAATGGAGGGAAAATCATAGGTCCTTGTATTTATTAAACAGAATCACCTGGTAGTAAAATTCAGTTAAGGCTCTTGGCATTGGTGAGACTTCCTCCACTTAGACTAGACCTGCACTTCGTCTGTGATTTCATCTGGTGCATAATCACCACCTACTATATAAATTTTATCTTCAATTCCCTCTGCACCTGCATTAAAGCCTGCACATTCAAAAGATCCTTCACCCTTCCACACACAAGTATCTGGACAAAAACTATAAACCTTATAGGTGGAAAGATCACATACATACAGTGTGCAGCTTACTGGGACAGCTTTAATTAATGTTGCATGAAAAAATTGCCCAAACTCTGCGACTAACTCAGACCACTGATCAGTTGTAGCATTGTATTTAAAAAAGCAATCAAGTGATGGGTTAAAGGCATCTGTAATCTCTACCTCTGATCCAAGAACATAAATTACATTTTGGCATGCACTTGCTTCCAGGTAGTATATGCCCCTGGGTAACGGGCTCACAGACACCCATTCTTTGGAAAGAGGGTTGTAACATTCAACATCTAAGAGACTTTTAATGTCCTGAGATTCTGTAGTCTTTCCACCTATGACAAATAACCTATTATGAGCCATACCAGATGTATGCATGGTCCTGGGTGTTTTCATAGTTGATACCAGGAAGAAATCATTTTTGACTGGACAGTAGCACCAGGTTTGATCAGTGGCATCATGATATGACTCTGGAACATGAAGCCGAACCGTTCTACAAGACGACCCTTTGCAGCCACCTGTCAAGAATATTTTCCTCCATAACTTGATAGACTAGATCCTGGCAAATCAATCAGATATGATTGTGGCCGTTTTTTCCATGAATCCATTTTAATATTATAGCAAAATGTACATTGATTTTCTTCATTTTCCTTAGTTTTGTGAAAAATATGTATTTTTCAGTTGTGGATTGCTGAGCATCAGGGAAAAGTCCATCAGAACCTTGCACATAGTTTATCGCAACCATGATTATGTCAAGACGGTTTGTGCTTTTGAGTAAACACTCTTCACTGAGCAAACAATCTTGAAGTGTCTCTCCAGGTAACTGATGTAATCTTACTTTTTAAATCAAATGTGGTAGATGCTCCATTCTAGGACTAAGACAATTTACAATTCCTTTTATTCCCAGAAATAATTACTGTTTATTATTAATTTTAGTCTTTTTTCCCTAGGGTTATATGTTTATGTTTCTAAATTTTTTTCAATTACTTACATTCAATATTATTTTGTATTAGTTTTAGGTGGACAGCATAGTAATTAGACAATTATATACTTTACATAATATCCCCTCTGGTATTTCCAGTACCCAACTGACACCATGCATAATTACAATATTATTGACCATATTTCCTATGCTCTACTTTATATTCTCCTGCCCTATCCTTTCCTTTCCTTTCGACATGTCCTCATCCTTTAAAACTCTTGCTTCATTGCGCAAGATATTTCAAAGGCATTTAATATTTTCCTGCTCTCTTCCCAGGAATCAGCCATTTCTCCAAAGAGTTTGACTCTGTTTGGTGGAGAATGGCATGTAGAAACCGAGATCTGGAGGCACGTTAATATATTCAAAATATTAAAATGACACTGTAACTGTTTCCTTGGGAGACTGTTGTGATGTGCAGTACTAACTCTAGCATTACCTGAGTGACCTTAGCAATTCCCTTCACTCCCTGGGGCTTGGTTCCTCATGTGAAAAGAAATTGGAATAGATAAGTATGTATTTCTTAACCTGTGGTGGGGCTCCACCCGCAGAGCCCCCACCCCCTTCCTCCACCACAGCAGAGAATCAGTCTACTAAGACATGATCTGCTTGGGGAGGAGAGGTGGCCGATCTCTCAAGGGAGAAGGGCCAAGAGCCTTTTCCTCAATGGGCTTTTATTGGGTTCAATTTGCACAGGAATACAGATAAAGCTCATCAATCATTGTCAGGCAGTAAGGGTCAAACAATACATAACTTACAGAGAACTTTGAGGGCTTATTCTGAGTTACAGTCAATTAGTTAAAGGGCTATAAAACTTTGGGAGACTGACTCATTTCAGGCCTGGATCCTTACCATTTAAGCTGAGGGTATAAACAAAGCATGTTTCACAGGATTGTATGCATTCTTTCTTAGGCCTGATTCCCAAGGGAATCTGCCCCTCCCAGCACAGGACTGCACTGCCCTCTGTTATTGTTTCAGGCTTAAGTCAGGCAAGGGAAGTAAGGCAGCCAGGAGATTAGGAGACTTCTTGCAGACAGAATGAGGACTCAGGCTATTTCAAAGGCGAGGGGTGAGGGTCCATCACCCCCTTTTTCTATAGCCCCTCGAGTCCTTCCCTGTGGGCCTTTTTTTGTGACCATGCCTCTTAGGTTGATCCTCCCTTGAGGCATCTTACCCGTCATTGGCTAACTGGTCAAGCTCAGGGCCAAGCAGGGTAAAGTGGGCAGAGATGGCACCCCCTCGAGGGAGATAAGCTTTGTCTCCTTAGTAGCTTATGGTCCCAACTCTGACTCAGCCTTAACCATGGGGGTTTACAGCTTCTGAAACCAGGCAGGGCGGTTCCCGACATCAACCTCTTCGGGATCACCTGCACGTTTGGGAATCTTCTAAAACCTATAGTCCCAAATCCCCAGAGACGAGCTCAAGTAAGCAAAAGTTTGCATTCGTTTTAGGAGGGTTGAGGCTTCCAGGCCCAGCTGACGTTACACACCCATGAGTTAAGCGATCTCTTAAACTAACCTCTTAATCTCTTGAACGATCTCAACGCTAACCTTCTGTTAATCTACAAGTGACCACGCTGCTGTCAGAATGATTACTCAGACATCAAACTGTGGACAGATTTATATAGAAACAAAATGGGAAAGGATACAAAGAAAGGAGCCTGTGAGCCATGCATTGCTCGGCCCCAGCTCTCTGCCCTTGCCAAATTTAAGACACCCTGTAGTCACAGGTGAGCGGTTTCGGCCGAAAGGTCCGGAGCGGGTGGCAAACGCCGGGGACCGGGAAGGAGACCGCTTGCCCAGCACTCCCCAGCGCTGCAACCCCTCCGCTCCGCCCCGCCCACCAGGGCTCGCTCTTGGCCTTAGGCTGGGAAGACAAGGAACTGGTTTAGCCTGGGGTACCCCAGCAGTTGGCAGCGGCCAGGCGGTAGGTACAGCCGAGAGAACCAGAGCCCGGAAGGAACGCGCTGTCCACTTCCCGTCCGTCCGGGCTTCCAGCCTCTCTCCCGCACGTGACCTCGGCGCTGCTCCGGTCGCCACGGTGACCAATCCAGGCCCCGGTCCCGCCCCCCCCCTACCGCGGCCCCGTGACGTAGGAACACGTCAGCTGCTGCGCGCGCCTGGCTGGGCCCTGCGGGGTTGGAGGGACAGAGCGGAGGAGCTAGCCCCGCGGCAGGCGCCCGAGCTCTAGTCTGCTGAGTTTAGCAGCGGGGTACAGCTTGGTCATGGAGGATGGCCCAAGGCACTTGCTGAGCTGGCGGGTCCGGGTGAGGTTCTACGACTTGGAGGGTACACTGGGCAAGGGCAGCTTCGCGGTGGTGAAGCTGGGGCGGCCCCGGATCACCAACACGGAGGTGTGGCCCGGGGCTCGGCTGGAGCATCCGAGGCGAGGGCTCGGGAACGGAAGTGTTTACCGAAAGGGGCGGCTGCAGCAGGAGCGTGGGGAGACCCGAGAGGCCGGGTCGCTAGCTGAGGCGAGAGGGCCTAGGACTATTAGGACTCAGGCGGTGCAGGGGATCGGTGAGCGCCGAGGGGATCGAGGCCGGTCGCTTGGACCCGAGTGTCGCGCGATTGGAAGCCCGACCAGCGGGGACTTTGCCTTCCCTACGCCTCTCCGGTGGCCACGCGGAATTTCGTCCAGAGCTTTCCACCCTTAAGGTTACCCGGGCTCTGGCCTCCGCTCCGGAGCCCAAGTTTGGCGTCCTTTCAGCTTTCGCCTGGGAGTAGGGTGGGAGGGGAAGTCTCGGTGCTCCTGGGCTGCGCGGTGAGAGACGTCGCCGGCCCTTTGGCGAGTACAGCCCGCGCTCGGGCTCCCGAGACCCGGCATCGCGTGTTCCTCGTGACCTCGGCGTCCCCCACGGCCCTGCGGGACCCCCGTTGCGGATAATGCCCAGACGGCCACGGCCCGTCTTCTCAGCTTCCTTTAGCTCCACGGGGTCTACGATTTGGTGTCAGGCTAGTTAGATCCGGTGCCTGAGGTATTTTCATCTAACACTCCAGACAATGGAACTGGTTAAATTGGCCGTCTTCGCTTTTGCACGGTTGGAGGGTTGGTCTTTATTATCCTGGGTTGTCCCTTAACCAGGTGTGTCTTCTGGCTGCGAATAACGCGTTCTTTTAACTTGCTGCAGATTACACTCTGCTCATAAAGCCCGCACTGCTTCCCGACGGTGAATTCAGCGTCCCCCACTCCATTGCACATTCTAATGCACCGCACATATTTTCTCACAAGTGTGTTCTTTCCTCCTCCCACTGCCTCAAGCTGCTCTCTTTAGGGTCTCTACTTTTAGACGTGCAAATTAAACACTTCAGAAAAACGGTAGAAACAAAGCCATTCTTTAGAATAAAATCAAGTGTTTTTGACGTACTCTGCTCTGCCTTATTGTAGTTCTGGAATTGCATCCTTTTTCAGTTTGCTTGTTTCCAGTTTTCATCCTTTTCATCCTCCCCCCATATTAATGTGGATGTCCCTGAATGTGGAATAACTTAGGACCTTTTTATTTTTTAGAATGGCAGTGTAAGGTGAAGGGCATTTGAAAACTTGAGTGATTTTCGTAGCTCTTTTTCTTAGAAGTTTTGCTTAACTTCGCTTTTGCTTTGTTTTTGTTAAGGAATCCAGTTCCCAAAAGAAGGGGTCCATGTCTTTGGGTCATCCTCGCTTTCCCACGTCCCTACAGATCCTGAAGTACTCACATGAGACATATTTTTTTAGCATCAGGACCAAGGTCACAGGTTTTCCTCTCAACAGATTTCTGTGTTAGCAATTTAGATAGTTTGTAATGATAAATAATATGACCATAATGAAATTACTTAATCTGAGCCTAGCATTTTTTAAAGATTTTATTTATTTATATATTTTTAATTAATTAATTTTTAAAGAGGAGGGATGGGAGGGAGAAGGAGAGAAACATGGGTGTGAGAAAGAAACATCAATCAACCGCCTGTGGAAACCCAGGCGCTGCTCTGACCAGGAATCCGACTGACCACCTGTTGCCTTGCACGACGATACCCCACAATCAAGCAAATTGCATTTTACAGAGAGCTCCTACAGAACTGTTGAACTATATATTGTTATGTGGTTGAATTCCAAACCCATCAGTTCATAACATTTTTTTCTCACCAGCTCTTATCAGTATTAGTAGGAAGATTCAATTAAGTTAGCTATTCTTTATTAGGTGAATTTAGGCCATACAGTATCTGGGCACTGCTTAAGTGGGGCTGATACCGCCACTTTGTTTCTCATGTTAGACCTCTGTAAATTTTGCACACAAAAGGGAAGGCAGGTGATGGTGAAATCCAGCCTCTTAACATAAAACTTCATTAAAGCTTTGTAGTATTGGTTTGTGGTTTATGAATTAGAGTAGGTAATTTTATAAAATTAGCATAATGGGAAAAGAATAGTAGTATTTACACTATTAAACTATTTCAGGCAGTAGTGGTTGCTAGTTTGCTAGCTCTAAGTGTCCAGTAGTATTTTACTTTATTTAATTAATTAAAAAAAATTCTCACCCAAGCACATTTATTGACTTTTAGAAAGAGGGGAACGAAGGGAGAAAGAGGGAGAGAAACCAGAGTTAGTTCTTCCTTAAATGTTTGGTAAACTTCACCTGTGAAGCCATCTGGTCCAGGGCTTTCGTGTGCTGGGAGTTTTTTGATTACTGCCTCAATTTAACTTGTTATGATCTATTCAGGCAGTTTGCCTGTTCTTGATTCAGTTTTGGAAGATTGTGTGTTTCTAGAAATTTGTCCATTTCACTCAGGTTGTCCAATTTCTTGGCATATAGTTGTTCATAGTAATTTCTTACCATCCTTTGTATTTCATTGGTATGGGTTGTTACTTCTCTTCTTTCACTTCTGATTTTATTTATTTGAGTCCTCTCTTTTTTTTCTTGATGAGTCTGGTTAAAGGTTTGTCAGTTTTGTTTATCTTTTCCAGGTTTGTCAGTTTTGTTTATCTTTTCCAAGAGTCAGCTCCTGGATTTATTGATCCTTTGAATTGATCTTTTAGTCTCTGTGTCATTTTATTCTGCCCTGATCTTGATTATTTCCTTCATCCTACTCACTTTGGGCTTTGTTTTTCTTTTTCAAGTTCCTTTAAGTGTGGAGTTAGATAGTTTATTTGAGCTTTTTTTTTTTTTTGGATAGGACTGTAATGCTATGATTTTTCCCTCTTAGGATTGCTGTCCCAGTGTCTCACAGATTTTGCATTGTTGTGTCCTCACTTGCATTTCTTTCAAGATATCTTTTGATTCCCTTGATCTCATTGTTGACACATTCATTGTTTAATAACATATTGTTTAGCCTCCATGTCTTTGCATGTTTTTCAGTGTTCTTGTGATTGCTTTGTATTTTCATAACATTGTGGTCACAGAAGATCCTTGATCCTTAATGATTTCAGTCTTCTTAAATGTATTGCGACTTGTTTTGTGTCCTAACATGTGGTCTACCCTAGAAAATGTTCCATGTGCACTTGAAAAGTCTGGTGCTTTGGGGTTTAGTGCTCTAAAAATATCAATGAAATCCATTTGAGCTAGTGTGTCATTTAAGGCTCCTGTCTCCTTGTTGATTTTCTGCCTGGAAGATCTATCCAGTGAAGTCAATAGGTGTTAATATCCCCAACTCTGACTGTATTTCTGTCAGTCTCTCCCTTTATGTCCATCAAGATTTACTTTACATATTTAGGTGCTCCTGTGTTGGATGCATAAGGTTTGCTAGGGTTATATCCCCTTGGATTGTTCCCTTTATCATGATGTAGTGCAGTGGTGTTCAACCTTTTGGCGTCTCTGGGCCACGCTGGAAGAAGAAAAGTTGTCTTAGGCCACACATTAAATACACAAACACTAATGAAAACTGATGAATAAAAAAAGATTTTAAGTAAGTTTACGATTTTGTGTGGGACCACATTCGTAGCCATCCTGGGCTGTATGCAGCCCGTGGGCCATGGGTTGGACACCCCTGATAGTGTCCTTGTTTGTCTCTTACTATAGCCTTAATTGTAAAGTCTACTTTGTCAGACATAAGTACCACTACCCCAGCTTTTTTCTCTTTTCCAATATTGTGAAATATCTTTTTCCAATGCTTTACTTTAGTCTGTGTGTATCTTTTGATCTGAGATGGGTCTCTTGGTGGCAGCATATATATGGGTCTTGTTTCCTTGTCCATTCAGCTACCCTCTGTTTTTTGTTTGGAGCATTTAAGCCATTTACATTTTTTTTTTAAATATATTTATTGATTATGCTATTACAGTTGTCCTATTTCCCCCCCCACTCCACTCCATCCTGCCCACCCCCCTCCCTCCCACATTCCCCCCCCATAGTTCATGTCCATGGGTCATACTCATAAGTTCTTTGGCTTCTACATTTCCTACACTATTTTTACCCTCCCCCTGTCTATTTTCCACCTATCATCTATGCTACTTATTCTCTGTACCTTTACCCCCCTCTCCCCCTCCCACTCCCTTATTGACAACCCTCATGTTCTAGTTGTTTGCCTAGTTTGCTCTTGTTTTTGTTTTAGGTGTGGTCGTTAATAACTGTGAGTTTGCTGTCATTTTTACTGTTCCAATTTTTGATCTTCTTTTTCTTAGGTAACTCCCTTTAACATTTCATATAATAAGGGCTTGGTGATGATGAACTTCTTTAACTTGACCTTATCTGAGAAGCACTTTATCTTCCCTTCCATTCTAAATGATAGCTTTGCTGGATACAGTAATCTTGGATGTAGGTCCTTGCGTTTAATCTTGGGTAATGTAATTATGATGTGCCTTGGTGTGTTCCTCCTTGGGTACAGCTTCTTTGGGACTCTCTGAGCTTCCTGGACTTCCCGGAAGTCTATTTCCTTTGCCAGATCGGGGAAGTTCTCCATTATTTGTTCAAATAAGTTTTCAATTTTTTGTTCTTCCTCTTCTCCTTCTGGCACCCCTATAATTCGGATGTTGGAACGTTTCAAGGTGTCCTGGAGGTTCCTAAGCCTCTCCTCATTTTTCCAAGTTCTTGTTTCTTCATTCTTTCCTGGTTGGATGTTTGTTTCTTCCTTCTGGTCCATACCATTGATTTGAGTCCCAGTTTCCTTCTCATCACTATGGGTTCCCTGTACATTTTCCTTTGTTTCTCTTAGCATAGGCTTCATTTTTTCATCTGTTTTTCGAACAGATTCAACCAAGTCTGTGAGCATATTGATAACCAGTGCTTTGAACTGTGCATCCGATAGGTTGGCTATCTCTTCGTCGCTTAGTTGTATTTTTTCTGGAGCTTTGAAGTGTTCTGTCATTTGGGCCATTTTTTGTTTGTTTGTTTGTCTTGGCGAGTCTGTTACTTTAAGGGGCGGAGCCTTAGGTGTTCACCGGGGCAGGGTAATGCTGGTCGCTGCGCTGTGATGCTGTACGTGGGGGAGGGGCCGAGAGGGAGCAATGGCGCCCGCCTCACTCTCTTCCGGATTTCAATCTTTCACTCTGATACCCACAATCAAACTGGGCCACTCTGGTGCTGGTTCCCGAGTAAGTGGGCCTGTGCACACTCTAGGCCCCTGTGGGTCTCTCCAGCGACCTCTCCTGTGAGGCTGGGAGTCTCTCCTGCTGCCGCCCCAACCCCCAGGGGCGCTTTCAATCAGAGGTTTGAGGCTTTATTTCCCCGAGCTGGAGCCCTGGGTTGCGCGGTCTGCTTCGCTGCCCACCGTTCGTCCAGTTTATCTGTGGGCGAATGTGGTGCCGCAGGGTGCTACCCGCCACTCTGCCTGCCCCACTCTCCGCCACTCTTGAGTCCGGCCCTCTGGGTTTATCTGTGCAAATGTGGGGCCGCAGGGTCTGCTAGTGCTCGGACTGCCTGCGCCATTTGTCCCACACTCCGCCAGTCTCAGTCCCGCCACAGCCACGAGAGTCCTCTTCACCCCGGTGCCCGTCTCCGCCCCTCCTACCAGTCTGGATGAATGGTTATTTTCTATTTCCTTGGTGTTGGTCCCCCTTGCTGTTCAATTCTCTGTCAGTTCTGGTTGTGCGAGGAGGCGCAGTGTGTCTACCTACGCCGCCATCATTGGTTCCTTAAGCCATTTACATTTAAGGTGATTATTGATATGTATGTATGTAGTGCCATTTTAATGTTAGACTGTTTTTCCTCTGCTTTTTTTCACTACTTCTTAAAGCAAGTCCTTTAACATTTGTTGTAGTACTGGTTTGGTGTTAGGAAACTCCTTTAGCTTTTTCTTGTCTGGGAAGCTCCTTATTTATCCTTTAATTTTAAATGATAGCCTTGCTGGATAATGTAGCCTTGGTTGTAGGTCTTTGCTTTTCATCACCTTGAGTATTTCACACCACTCCTTTCTGGCCTGAAATGTTTTTGTTGCATAATCAGATGCAAATCTAATTGGTGCTCCCTTGTTGGTGACTCCCTGCTTTTCTCCTGTGGCTTTTAGGATTCTTCCTTTGTCTTTAAACCTTGTCATTTTAATTATGATGTGTCTCATTGTAGACCTCTTTGGGTCCAACTTGTTTGGGACTCTCTGAACTTTTAAGACTTGTGTGACTTTTTCCTTTACTAGATTAGGGAATTTTTCAGTCATTATTTCTTCAAATAGCTTCCCCATCCCTTGCTCACTCTCTTCTCCTTCTGGTATTCCCATGATGCGGATATTGTTTTGCTTCAAGTTGTCCAAAATGTTTCTTAGGCTCTCCTCATTTTTTTAAAATTCTTTTTTCCTTTTGCTGCTCTTCCTGGGTGGTTTTATCTACCTTGTTTTCCAAAACACTCATCCTATCCTCACTGTCATCTAAATTACTGTTTATTACCCCCAACAGCGTATTATTTATTTCAGATATTGCCACCTTTATTTCTGACTGGTCCTTTTTTATGGTTTCTATGTCTTTTTTCATGCTGTTGATTATCCTTATAATCATTACTCTAAATTCTCTGTCTGATAAAATGCTTGCCTCTATTTCATCTAGTTCCTCTGGAAAATTCACTTTTTCTTTCATTGAGGGTCTGCTTCTTTGTCTTCCCATTTTGGCTGCTTTGTATTTTCCACCTTAGTTAAACTAATCAGTCGTTAAACTGACAGTGTCCTGAACTCCACTCTGCACAGCTTCAGCCCTGCTAGCTGCACTGGGCTGGGGCCTAGAAATCCCCTTGCTGTGCACCTTTCTGATCTCTCTGTCCAGCTGCACTTGGTGGGAGCAAACCATGTCCAAAGTCCTTTACCCTTGCTGGCAGGGCAGATGCTACAGCGTCCCTGCCCAGCACGCCCCTGTTCCACTTTCAAAATGTTTCTCCAGGCACTCCCACTGCAGCACTGAGTCACTGTCCGGCTTTCCATACACATCACCTCTCTGAAAAGCCGAGAGTCTCTCACAGTCACTGCTGGCCATGGTCTACCTCCTCTGCCCCACCCAGGTGCAGATAGAATCCCTTTCTCTCTCTGGAACTCTCCTGGTTGGCATTTGCCCCTGCAGCTATGGGTATACTGCTTGCTGTGTGTGTGTGTAGCCTGGATCCCCCAACTTTGTGTATCCAAGTCACGCCCAGCTGGGGTGTGGGGGTCCTCTGGGAGGGTAGGGAGCTGCAAAGCTATGATTTCCAAGCAGGCCTTGTGCAGCTGCAGGCACCATGCACAGGGTATTTCCCCTTTAACCTGTAAAATCTCCTTACCGCCCATTGTGAAGCATCTTCTGTACTCCTCAGTTTCCAAACTTCATATCAGCTAAGATTCCGTTGAATGCTCAGTTTATTGTTTGGAAGATGAGCCAAGTATCCAAGTTGGCGGCAAGAGCAAGTAGACTCAGCTTCCAGCTACTTGGCTGCCATCTTTCTGAATTTAGTCATCTTTTTTAATGCATTTTTCCATAGATGTAATCACATGGTAGGTTCACTTATCTAAATTGCATCTCTTTTTTCACATATAGCCTAAGCATTTTGCTTATTATATGTAACTTTATAAAACATTTTTAATAGTTCCAGTGTTCTACCTTACAGGTGAATCTTATTTTATTAATAATTTCCTTATTGAACATAATATAGTTTATGATGTTGACTTAGAGTAAATAATTTGCAGTGAATAACTTTTTTAATCCTCACCCAAGGTTATAGCTATTGATTCCAGAGAGAGAGAGGGAGGGAGGGAGAGTGAGAAAGAGAGAGAAACATAAACATTGATGTGAGAGAAATATCGGTTGGTTGCCTCCCACTCCTAGTGGGGTCTAAACCCGAAACGTAGGTATGTTCCCTGACTGGGAATCGAATCCGTGGCCTTTTTGGTTTACAGGGCACTGCTCCAACCATCTGAGCCACAGCGGCCAGTGCTGCAGTGAATAATTATTGTGTATGTTTCTCTTTGCATTTTTAATTTTTTTAGGAAGGAAGATTTGAGGTTAAATTCCTAGAAGGGAAATTACCAAATGATAAGGTTATTTTTATATTGAAGAGTCATATATTTTTATTTTTTTCAAATTATTTTATTGTTCAATTACAGTTGTCTGCAGTCATGGTAGGAAGTCATATTTTTGATCAAGTTTATCATGTTTATTGAGAAATTTTAAAGTACATATAAATGAAACGAATTACCTGTAGTATGGCTACCCAGTGATAACTATCATTAGTTATTTTCAGACCTTTTCCATGACAGATAATTGAGTTTTCCTTAGTATGATTCCTCTCTATTACTTAGCTAAAGAACACGTAAACATGTGGTCCATGGAATTCTAAAGACATTTCACAGGGTGAAAATTATCTTATTAAAATGGCACCTAGGTGCTGGCTACTTACTTATCCTTAAGAGAACATGGAATGCAACAGTGATACCAAGGATATTTTGAACACTGATTTCTTTCACTGAAAAGCTTTCTGTGTGTATTTGGGGGCTCTTATATTTAGACATAACTCTTTAACTAGCTATTTAAACTCAGGTTCTAACTAATGGAGTAAACAGAAATAGTTGTGCCATAAAAACCTCATATGAGGGATCCTCCAAGATTTTATCCTTTGTGTGTCTGGAATGCAGACAACATCCAGGGAAACCAGGGAAGCTACCCACTGAAGGTAGTAGGCCTCCTTGTATCTTGTACGCCTTCATGGAGGAGGGCCATGTTCTAACTTTTCGCCCATTCAGTTTTGCTACATGAGCAAGAAATAAACTCTCATGTTTGAATAATTACTTTTGGGGTCTTCTTGTTACTCCTACTATTATAAGCAAGAAGTATGCTAACACATGCTCCATTTTTTCTTTAGTCTTTTACCTTTTCCTAATATTATAGCAGCCATAAACAAGAGGTAACAATATAAAAGTATAAATATATAGACTTGTGATACATATATCTTTGAACCAAGATAAAATTGAGGAGAGAATTAGATAATTTCTGTTTTTTCACTTTTTTAATTATTTGAGGCCATGGTTCCAAAAGCATGTAGAAAGATGCAATACCTCTGGGTAATACCTTGCTTTAATTGGTATTTAGTATCCAAATTTTTTCTTTACCATTAAATATGATACTCAGTATACAAGGGGGGATACAAAAACCCCTGAACTTATTTATGAAAAAATTGTGTATTTATTCTTACATGTTTAAACTTTAGTCACCTTCAAAGTACTCTCTATTTGATGCAATACCTAGTTTTGGAACTCATCAATTTCGATGCCTTTTAATGCTTCTGCAGTTTTTTGTTTCATCTCTTCCACATGGCAAAATGTTTCCCTTTGAGGATTTTTTCCATCTGGTGAAACAAAAGTTGCTTGAGGTGAGGGTGGGGCACCAGGGTCATGCCATTTTTGGTCAAAAACTGCTGAACACTCAGTGTGGTGTGGGCCGGTGCGCTTCATGAAATGGGCAAATGCATTGAAAGTCTTCGAAAAAAATTAACTGAAGCTGAACACAGCCTCTCAACAGCGCCAGCTGGCACGCTGACACAGATGGGTTCCTGGAACATTCACTCAGTGGGGGAAGCCTGGGCTAGAGGGGTCCCACTGTCTAGAAGATAATTCTGGGGTTTTTGGGTCTCCCTTCATATTACATAGAATAAAAAATTTTCTTAATGACAGTAGTCATGCTGCAATTTTAAAAACCATAATTCTTTCAACTCCAATTCTTTTTCTATTTGTACCATATTTTGCCGGGTATAATGCACACCTTTTTGCCCAAATTTTTGAGGGAAAAAATAAAGAAAGATGCGCATTATACCTGGGCATAACAATGGGCATAGTAATCCTGTGTATCATGTGCACAACCACGTGGTTGCACATTGTACATGGGAGGGCAGTATCTGTGGCGAAATGCAGTGGATGGGTTGACCCACTTTGTTTTTAAAGCTTTTCGTTGGGCAGGGGTTAGTGGTACACACTCCAGAAATTGTAGGGCCACACAGTTTCTTCAAAATACACTTACATTACCTTCTTAAGGAATGTGAGGAGATTCAAGTATACACTTACTTTTTTATCTGTCAACTTTTAGTTAAGGAAAAAGATAATACTGTGTTGTATTCTATTTTCTAGCAAAGTTTAGCACTTCTTACTTTCCAGGATATTTTGGTTTTAGAAGCAAAACACTAACAATCATAATCAAAATAGCTGTCACAAAACCTGTGCACTTTACTGCCTCGCTAAGAAGGTATCATCACTTTTCTTAGGCAAAAACTTAATTTTACACATTATGTTTGGTAATCTGATTGCTTTGGGAACTTGAGTTCTTCTGTGAGTTACAGTTAATTCAAATCAGGAAACAAGCTGTGACAGCAAATTTGTAATAGAGATAAAGTAAGAAATAAACCTTCCAGTACAGATAACAGCAAAGGACAGAGTAGCGGTAAGGAAAGAAGAAAAAACTAACTGTATAGACAGGAGTCTGAGGGAGTTGACAAGCTGAGTCTTGTTTTGTTGGATACCTCATAAGAGTCTTGAACTATCATAACACATACAATAATTAATATTAAAAATCACCCTGAAACAACACAAAACTAAATTATGTTCAGAATATGTACATAGACTATGAAATACATTTTAGCGTTTCTTCAGAACTTACTATAATTAAATTTGGGTGCTGTCTAATTATCTGAAAATTTTATTTAAATCAGAATGCTGTATTTCCTAACCAAATATCTACTTTTTTTTTTTTTAAATCAGGGTTTTTTGGCTGCATGAAAAAAAGTATGATTGTTGATTTCTGTTTACCTAGTTATTCACCTTGAAATGCAGTTCCTTCAAATTACTAACTTTGGGATGGTTGAGTTCCCATCTAGTTAAGACAGGAACAGGCCACATTTTAAAAAATCAAATTTCTTTAAGGAAGTCAAAATTTAGTGTAATTACTAACATTTGAGTTTATGCACTTTGATTTTGAAAACAAAATTTAACACAATTGGATCTTTTTGTGTAGAAGGATTTTAATACTTTAGCTTTTTATCAGAAAGGTAGGTGTGTGATCTTTGGAACAATCACTTGCTTTTCACAATCTACCACAGTGTCTTAAACAGATGTTTCAGACATATCAGTAGAATGAATGAGCATTGAATTTAAACTAGCTATCGTGATTGTCACAGGAACCTTGAGGCGAAGTCTCAGATGTCACTTACTAAAAAGATTCTAACTGGAAAATGTTAACCATTACATACTAACTGGGTTTATTTGTTTATGGGATCTGGGTGGTGGTAAAAATTGTAGCTAAATCTCAGCTGGATGCTGTGAACTTTGAGCAAATCTATTGAGAAGTATAATACTGAAAATGTTAGGCCATCCTCACTTAATCAGACTTTGTCAGGTATGACTTACTTAGCCTTACAAATCTCCATGCTTCTCACCTTCAGTTTGCTATTTTGCATCATCATTTTCTCTTTTATGTTAGTTTTTTCAGCGTATAAAAAAGGATAATGTCATGCTTTGCTTAAGTTGCATACATCCATCTTTCTATATTTAAATAAAAAATTAGGAAGGTAAAAACTACTAGAAGCTTAATTTCAAGTTGTCTCTCAGATTGTAAGTTATTTATTTAAAAAGCTGATAGTTGTATTTGTGATACTATGCTTAAACCTGCTGGGTTTGGGTGGTGGTACCATTAATGAGGACATGGGAGTTTTGCTTATTCAAAAAATATACTGTTATTGTTTTATGAAATGCAAAGGCCAAAAATAGTATATTACCTAGTGACATACTTTGTAATACCTTGATCCAAAATTTTGTTTGGGTTTTATCAGGTAAAGTAATTGAGTCATTCTTTTTAAAAGCAACTTTATTAAGATATAATTTTTATAACATGAAACTGCACCCATTTTAAGTGTAAGTTATGTTTTTTAAAAGGAAGATTTTCTCAGATTTTTAGAGAGTAATTCATGATTAGGAATGGTAATGTAATACTAAATGCTTGTAATGTTTTTATTTATTGATATGTAGAATTTTTTGTATTGAAAAACTAGTTTTTGAATTTCCTGATGTTGGCTTCCTGTCAGGACGGTGGTGTAGGCGGACATCGCTCACCTCTTTGTACAACCACGTCAAAATTACAACTAAAATATAGAACAACCCATCACCCAGAAACCTCAGGAATTGAGTTGAATGGACGTCTGATAACTATGTAATTAAAGAAACCACATCCATCCAGACTGGTAGAAGGGATGCAGATGTTGAATAGGCTGGTCCCATACCCACGTGTGGTGGATAAAAATTTGGGAGGGAAATTTCAGGAGCGAGGAGTCCCAGCCCTACACCCGGACCTGGGGGTTTCAGTGCCAGGAAGATAAGTCCCCACAACTTCTGGCTGCAAAAAGCAGTGGAGATTGAGTTGGTGGAAGAAACTTCTGAAGCCCCAAGCAGTTCCTCTTAAAAAACCCACACACAGACTAACCTACTCAAACTCACTCCGTCTGAGCTCTAGTGCAGGGTGGCAGCTTGAAGGGCACCAGTGGCATACTGGGAGAGGCTGAAGTGTCTGGCATCAGGGCAAGCAGAGGCCATTGTCTTTGCTCCTAGCCCTCTCCCATACAGCCACTAAGCCTGCAGGCTGGTACGGTATTGGAGGCTCCCATCAAACTGGTTAACACTGTTTGACCTGTCTTAGAGATCCCCCTAGCTGCTTTTCCATGTGAATAACTGGTCTTGGCTCATGCTTCACAGCTTTCTAAATCCTATCAAACAAGCAACAGCTGGCCTCAGTGAGCCCCAGGCCAGTCAATAGCAGCAGCCAGATTAGTTTCACAGCTTGGCTTCGCCTGGGGATATCCAAGCCCAGCACAAGTAGCAGCCTTCTCAGATTGCTTTATAGCTTAGGAAGGGCAGCCCCAGGCAAAGCACAGGTGGGGGCTGAACTTGGCCTGCACCACCCGGGAACCCCTAGGGCCAACGCACCCAGTGGACAACTACAAACCACTTTGGAGCACCACCACCCTGTCCCCTGTACACAGCTGATACCCATGGAGGGCAGAGGTTGGTGGTTAGTGGTCACAGCCAGTTCTTGGAGCTGACTGGTCTGGGTAAATCCCTCCCATTGATCTGCCAACAGCAACCAAGGCTCGACTACAAGGGGAGGGTATACTCAGTCCACACAAAGGGTGCACCCTGAGTACCCAGGTTGGGTGATAGGGGAGGCTCTGCCACTGGACCCTACAGGACACCTGCTACCTTAGGCCACACTACCAAGACAGAGGCAAAACAGTTCTCCCTAATTCATAGAAACAAACACAAGGAGGCTGCTAAAACAAGGAGACAAAGAAACATTGCCCAAGTGAAAGAATAGATCAAAACTATAAAGAGCTACACGAAATAGAGATAAACAATCTGTCAGATGCAGAGTTCAAAACACTGGCTATAAGGATGCTCAAAGAACATAATGAGAACCCCATCAGCATAAAAAAAGATCTAGTCAGAAACGAAGGATTCACTAATTGAAATAAAGAACAATTTACAGGGAAACAACAGTAGAGTGGATGAAGCCAAGAATCAAATCAATGATTTGGAGCATAAGGAAGCAAAAAAGAACCAATCAGAACAACAAGAAGAAAAAAGAATCCAGAAAAATAAGGGTAGTTAGTATAAGCAGCCTCTGGGACAACTTCAAGCATTCCAATATTCACATCATTGGGGTGCCAAAAGAAGAGAAAGAGCAAGAAATTGGAAATCTATTTGAAAAAAAAAGAAAGAAAGAAAACTTCCCTAATTTGGTGAAGGAAATAGACATGCAAGTCCAGGAAGCACAGAGAGTCCCAAACAAGTTGGACCCAAAGGGGGCCACACCAAGACACATAATAATTAAAATGCCAAAGATTAAAGATAGAGAATCTTATAAGCAGCAAGAGAAAAGGAGACAGTTACCTTCAAAGGAGTTTCCATAAGACTGTCAGCTGATTTCTCAAAAGAAACCTTGCAGGCAAGAAGGGGCTGGAGAGAAGTATTCCAAGTCATGAAAGGCAAGGACCTACATCCAAGATTACTGTATCCAGCCAATCTATCATTTAGAATGGAAGGGCAGATGAAGTGCTTCCCAGACAAGGTAAAGCTAAAGGAGTTCACCATCACCAAGCAATTACTATATGAAATGTTAAAGGCACTTAAGAAAAAGATGAAAACTATGAATATTAAAATGACAACATACAACTATCAACAACCGAATCTAAAAAATAAAAAACAAAGCAAACAACTAGAACAGGAACAGAATCGTAGATGTGGGGATCATTTGGAAGGTTATCAGCTGGGAGGGGGAAGGGGGAGAAACGGAAATGTGGAGATCAAGAAGCATAATTGGTAAGAACAAAATAGATGGGGATGTTAAGAATAGTATAGGAAAGGGAGAAGCCAGTGAACTTACACGCATGATCCATGGACATGAACTAAATGGGGGGATTGCTGGCGGAAGTGGGGGTACTGGGCGGAGGGGGGTAAAGGGAAAAAATTGGGACAATTGTAACAGCATAATCAATAAAATATACTTAAAAAAAGAAAAACTAGTTTTTAACTAAAATGTTAGAGTATGGTAGCCTATGATTTTGATATCCTAAGTATGATGTGTGCGCGCAGTGGTATGCTGGGATCAGCTGTACTGGCTGGCGAGAGCAGATTGTTAAATTTTCAGAAAATCTGCGAGTTGATTAAATCATGTTAGCACCTCAGATTCGCTGGTGGTGGTGTATATACTTCTGCAGTATATACACCACAGAAGTTGGTTTACAAGGGAGGGCCTTTTTTCCCTCCTGTGAGACCTAGCCCTAGTACCACTGTGGGCACAGTGCCATTGGGATTTAAGAAAATATTAGAACTGCTGATTATGTTTATTTTTTAGATTTATCTCCTTGTGTACATTTTTAATGTATATAACATATTTGTACCATGGCAGAAGTATGCAATTTGTCTCTTTATGCATATATTCATAAATACATGTACCTATTTTATGTACATAATACATGTACATGCTTAAGTACATACATATCTGTATTTGTTTAAACAACATTTTATTGGTAGAAATTTGCAGTTAAAGGTGTGGGGATCATTAGCATTACAATTAGCTGAAAATGAGAGAGTGTGGGGTGCCACTCAAAACAATTTCTGAAGTTCTAAAACTATAGAGGACCTCTTTGGTCAACTTTATACCAGAGTATTTCTCCCGTTAAGCTTTTTAAAAAAAAGTTCCTAAAGAGGATAGTCAGAAGAAAATAATCACATTCTTAGAAGTCTCTGATGAACCAAAAGCTAAACTCAGATTAAAATTACCAAGCTTCACATGACAATTCTATGTTTATTTGAACTAAATAATTAGTTAAATGATTTACTGTTTGACTTGTTTAGACCCAAAATGTAGGTAGTTCTTAGTTTCGTGGTCTGATAGGGAATAGTTCGGACCTGCATGTGAGAGCAAATTTAGGTTAGCCTTTCAGGACACAGCAGTTCCATCTTATGCTAGTAGCATGGGCCAGTATATAGAAGTGATCTAAAATTCACTCCTTTTGAATTTTATAAATTCATTTCCTTTTGGTTCAGCATAGTTTGAAAAATCAAGTTTATGAAAATGACAGGCTTCCTTTCTGAACGTAGAAAAACTAATTTAAGTAAAAATATGGAACAGTGGAGTTACGAAGAAGCTTTTAAACAGTGTTTTAAAATAATAATTCTATGTTACAATATTATAGTAGGAAAAGTCACATTGGCCATATTAGCTAGGCTACAGGCCAAATAAACTGAGCCGTATTTTATTATCCTTTTCTTAATCAGAGTCTACCATGTGAACAAGGCTAAAAAAGTCAGTGAGGAAGTGGGAAAAAGTTGATCTCCAAAACTCCTGTTACCTATATTAATATTTTTCAAACTTGAATGTGCATTATAATCCCCTGGGGATTTTGTTACATGAAATTCTGTGTCCCTGGGTCTGGGGTGGAGGCGGAGGCCCCTCTGACAGACCCCTGGGCAGTGCCGCTGCCGCCGTTCTGTGGGTGGGCGCCCTTGGAAGAGCAAGGGTCTGCATATCACGTCTTCTAAATTTTGCCAATTTTGAATTGTTCATAATTTCGATACTTTTATTAGTAGTTTTAAAATAAGTAACTCAATACAATGTTGTGGTAAGTTGAAATTCTTTCCTGTCAGACTGATACGGCATTTTTATCAATAGGTGATGGAGACCAAAAACATGCACCTTGTGAAGATATGCCAAAAATGGAGAAGATTTTGGTAAGCACTTTTCTTTAATTTTTTTAAAATTTGAAAATGTCACTAATCTTCATGAATGGAGAGTTTTCTGTTCTTCTGCCCGTTTAAGAGTTGGTTGCCTGAATTAAAAATTTTTAAGCATTAGAATATAATAAAATATCCAGTAAGATAAAAATATGGAGTATAATTTATTATCTTCTACTTATGATATTAAAGGCACTGCTTAATTTTCTTGTGTGTGTAAAGAGTTTGAAGAATCGAAGATAGGGAGAAACTTTCAGTCATATTTCAAGGGACATTTTCTTTCATGTTTTTACCCACACTTTTAACAAATATTTATTGAGCCCGTATTATGTCCCAGGCGTTGTACTATGTATAAAGGATACAGTGGTGACCTGCATGACACAATCCCTGCCATTGTGGATCTTAAACTGTGTAGTAAGCCCTCGACTCTAGCTGTCAGATCTTGGCCAAGTCACTGTACTTTTCTGGGACTCTTAACTCTTTTATCTCAAATAAGAAAGTATTTGAGTAGTTGGTTTCTCTGTTCCATCCCAACCTTAAATATTACAAATATTTTATTAGTTCTAGCTTTCATCTGTTTTATTTTTACTCTGTGGAGCCAGAGCACTCTAGGTAGTCTAAATATTTTTTGGTTTTTTACCTAAATTGAAGTCCAAAATTGTTTTTTAAACAGCTTTATTGAGGAATAGTTTACATGCAAAAAATTGCACATATTTTAATGTGTAAAACTCAATAAATTTCACATATGTAAAAGAAACCATCACCACAATCGAGATATCCATCACTCTCAGAAGTTCCTTTGTGCGCCCTGGCTGGTGTGGCTCAGTGGATTGAGTGCAGGCCTGTAAACCAAAGGGTCTCCAGTTCAATTCCCAGTCAGGGTACATGCCTGGGTTGCAGGCCAGGTCCCCAGTAGGGAGCATGTGACAGGCAACCACACATTGCTGTTTCTTTCCCTCTGTTTCTCCCTCCCTTCCCCTCTCTAAAAATAAATAAAATCTTAAAAAAGAAAAAAAAAGAAAAGAAAAAGAAGAAGTTCCTTTGTGCCCTCCGTAATCCATCTCATCCCACCTCACCACCGGGCCATCGTCATCTGTTTTCCTACTCTGCAGATTAGTGTGTGTCCTCCAGAGTTTTATGTAAATGTAACCCTACGCTCTGTGCTCTTTGTCTGGTTTCCTTCAGTGTAATTATTTTAAGATCCATCCACTTTTTTGTATGTATTAACAGGTCATTTTTTGTTATTAGTAAATCCTATGATATGCATGTACCCCACTCTGTTTATCTGTTCGTGTATTGATAGACATTTGGCTTGGCTTCAGTTTCTGGTTAGTGCACATGAGCAGCAGTGGATATCCACGTACAGGTCTTTAACTTATAGTCTACTTTCAAGTAATATTTAGCACTTCATATATAGTACAAGAGCCTTAGAATAATATACTTCTGTTTTACCTTTCTGGTCTTTATGTTCTTGTCAAACATTTTCCTTACACCTATTTTATAAAACACAAAGTACAGCATTGTTATTTTTGTCTCAAAAGTCAATTATGTTTTAAAGAGATTTCAGTGTTTTTTAAAAACCTTATATATTTAGCAGAAGTTTACTAATCTTTTATTTTACAATGTCTAATTTGCCATTAATCTCATCCAGTTTATTTTTCATCTCAGACATTGTTATTTTCGGGTGCATAAACTTGACTGGGGCCTTTTTTTAAAAAAAAAAAAAACACCATCTATGTCTTTAGTTAGCTCTTTGAACATACAGAATACAGTTTTAATTACTTTTAATTTCCATGTCTCCTATCTGGCATCTCTTACTTCTGGATCAGTTTTAAATGGTTGACATTTCTTCTGAGTTTTGGTTATATTTTCCTGTTATTTTTGTTGTTGTTGTTGTTTTAACATGCCTGCTAGTCTTTTGTTGGATGGCAGACATTGTCAGTTTTCCCTTCTTGCTTGCCAAATAGTTTTGTATTTTATAACTCATCTTTATCTTTGTTGTGGGGTGTAGTTATTTGGAAACAGTTTGATCCATTCGGGTCTTCCTTTTATGATGGGAACAGTGCTTAGTCTAGGTCTGTTTCCCACTTTGGGGTACTTTCCCCAGGGCCTAATGAATTCTGTCTAGGTTTTGTTTTTGTCTAGCCTGGCCAGTAGGAGCAGGCACTGGTACTGGTACCCAGCACTGCTCTCTCTAATCCGCTCAGATGGTTATTTGTCTGGCCTTGGGTAGTTCTCCCACACACACAGATCAGTATACTTCTGAATGCTAAAGGGAGTGTTCTGTGTGTAGGTCTATCTTCTCTGATACACTGTTTCGTAGCCTCTATTCGCCTTGTTATTCCTAGACTCTCAGCTCTGTCTCTTCAACTCAAGGACTTTGCTGGGCTCAGCCTGGGTCCCCCCCTCACTATGATTTGGCCTCCATACTTTCTCAATGCATTCACTGGTCACACCTCATTTATGTCTGTCTCTCAGGGATCACTCTCCTGTTTTGCCTCATGTTCAGTGTTTTATAACCCAATGTCTTGTATATTTTTGTCTGTTTTTGTTTGTTGAAAGAGGAGTGTTGTTTCAGGCAGGAGGGTAAATTTAGTTCTTGTTACTCCATCTTGATTAAAAGCAGAAGTCTCCAGTCCTTTTAAATTTATCTTTAACTTTGTTACTTTTAAAAGAAGGAATTACATATACATATGTGATTTTGAAAAAAAATGTTATTTATAGTTGAAATCTAAGTAAATAGTTTTGATTCAGTTATTTTCTAATTGTTCAGGAAAGATAGTTCGCTTTGCTTCTTTAATTATTTCTTTTTCTTTATGTTACTGCTTATTGAGCTTATTTAAATTCTCAAGATTTTTTTTCAGCTAGAGGCTTCTTAACTGATGTTATAACAGAATGGTATGGGCTTTGAAGCCAAGCAGATCTCTCTACACCATATATATATTTTATTGTTCTATTACAATTGTCCCAATTTTTCCCCTGTTGATATCCGCCCCGCCCACCCACCCACTCCCACAGTCAATCCACACCCTGTTGTCCATGTCCATGGGTCATTCATACATGTTCCTTGACTAGTCCCTTCCCTTCTTTTCCACTCTTCACTCTCCTCTCTGGTCACTGTCAGTCTGTTCCTTGTTTCCGCGCCTCTGGTTCTATTTTGCTTGTTTGTTTTGATCATTAGGTTCCTCTTATAGGTGAGATCATATGGTATTTGTTTTCGCTGCCTGGCTTATTTCATTTAGTATAATATTCTCTAGTTCCATCCATGTTGTCAAGAAGAGTAGGAGTTCCTTCTTTCTTTCTGATGCATAGTATTCCATTGTGTAAATGTAACACAGTTTTTTGAGCCACTCTTTTACTGATGGGCACTTACGTTGTTTCCAGCACTTGACTACTGTAAATTGTGCTGCTATGAACATTGGGGTGCATAGGTTCTGTTGGATTGATGTTTCAGGGTTCTTAGGGTATAATCTCAGCAGTGGAATTGCTGGGTCAAAAGGCAGTTCCATTTTTAGTTTTCTGAGGAAATTCCATACTGTTTCCCACAGTGGCTGCAGCAGTCTGCATTCCCACCAACAGTGCACTAGGGTTGCCTTTTTTCCACAACCTCGCCAGCACTTGTTTGTTGATTGGTTTATGATGGCCATTCTGACCAGTGTGAGGTGGTATCTCATTGTGGTTTTAATTTGCATCTCTCTGATGGCTAGTGATGCTGAGCGTCTTTTCATATGTCTTTGGGTCCTCTGTATGTCGTCCTTGGAGAAGTGACTGTCCAGGTCCTTTGCCCATTTTTTTAATTGGATTGCTCATCTTCCTGGTGTGGAGTCGTGTGAGTTCTTTACATATTTTGGAGATCAAACCCTTGTCTGAGGTATCATTAGCAAATATGTTTTCCCATATGGTTGGATCCCTTTTCATTTTGATGATGTTGTCTTTAGCCAAGCAGAAGTTTTTTAATTTGATGTAGTCCCATTTGTTTTTCCTTTCCTTTATTTCTCTTGCCCTACAGCACAGGTGGCAAACACAAGGCCTGCAGGCCAAATCCGGCCCTCCACCTTGTTTTATCCTGCCTGGCACCTTGTTTCTACCCAGTGGCAGCGCCAAGCTCCTTACCCCTAGTTAAGGAGTAGTTACATTTATACAGTCCTAAAATTACATTTGGCCCTTTGAAGGCAACTGCAAGGCTGATGTGGCCCCCATGAAAATGAGTTTGACACCCCTGCTCTAGAGGATGTATCAGCAAAAATGTTGCTGCATGGGATATCTGAAATTTTACTGCCTATGTTTTCCTCTGTGACTTTTATGGTGTTATGACTTATAAGTAAGTCTTTTATCCACTTTTAATTTATTTTGGTGTATGGTCTAAGTTGCTGGTCTAGTTTCATCTTTTTTACATGTACCTATCCAGATCTCCCAACACCATTTATTGAAGAGCCTATTTTTACTCCATTGTTTACTCATGTTCCCTTTGTCAAATATTAATTGACCATAGAGACATGAGTTTATTTCTGGGCTCTCTATTTTGTTCCATAGTTCTATGTGTCTGTTTTTATGCCAGTACTAGACTGTTTGGATTACAGTGGCCTTGTAAGTATAGTTTGATACCAGATATTGTGATCCCTCCTACTTTCCTCTCCTTTCTCAAGATTGCTGAGGCTATTCAGAGTCGTATTTGGTTCCATATAAAGTTCGGAAATATTGTCTACACCATAGTAATTGTTGCTGTGCTTTGGACAAGTTTCTTTGTGTTCTTTTTCTTTTTAAAATTTATTGATTTTTAGAGAGAGAGAGAGGAAGTGAGGGGTGAGGGAGAGAGACATCAGTTTGTCGTTCCACTTATTTATGCATTTATTGGTTGCATCTTATATGTACCCTAACCAGAGATCGAACCTGCCACCTTGGCATATTGGGGCAATACCCCAACCAACTGAGTAACCAGCCAGGACCTCCTTTCTTCTTTCTTTTTGTTCTTTCTCTTTTTTCCTTTTCTTTCTTTCTTTCAGTCAATCAGTCAGTCAGTCTTTCAGGAAACCTTTATTGAAAATCAACTCTGTGTCGCACACTGTTCTGTGTGGTAAGAACACCACAATGAAGAGAACAGACAAAAATCCCTGTTCTCACAAACTTTACATATTAGTGCGGCGAGAGAGAGAGAGAGAGAGACAATAAATAAAAAAGAAAATTATGTAGTATATTAGATGGCAGTAAGTGCTGCGGAAATAATAAAGCAAGGACAAGGGGGATGGGGAGTGGGGAAGTTGATTACATTATTAGATAGAGTGGTCAGGGAAGGCCTCACTGTTATTTGAGCAAAGATTACCAGCTCAGTCATGTAGATATGGGTAAAGAAGGTGACCCAGAGAGAGGAAAGGTCCTGAGGCGGCAGTGTGTTTGGTGTGTTCAGAGAATAGCAGGGAGGTCAGTATGGCTAGAGAGAAGCAAGCAAGAGGGAAGAGCAAGAGTGAGCAAGGAGAAAGAATAATAGGAGATAAAGTCAGAAAGGTAAATGGGAGACAGGAATGGGGCAGATTTGGGGGCTTTGCAGGCCATTGTAAGGACTTTGGCTCTTACCTTGAATAAAATTAGGGAACCATTAGCAGTGTTTGAGCAAAGAAGTGATTGCCTCTAATTTAACATTTAAAAACATCCTTCTGGCTTCTGTGCTGAGAATAGATTGTAGTGAGCTAGGGTGGAAACAGGGAAACAAGGTAGGAGGCTGTTGTCCACTTGAGAGATGAGGATGGCTTAGACCAGGGTAGTAGTACTCCATACCTAGTGCTAAGTGGTCAGACTTACAATGTTTTGAAAGTAGAATCAGTGGGATTTTTTGACAGATGACACCACCTAAATAGTGAGTATGTTTAGGGAAGATATCAATGTCTGATCTCTGAAGCACTCAAACACTAAAGGATTGGGGAAAGAGGAAGAACCAGCAAAGGAGTCAGAGAAGAAAACCTAGAGAATGCAGTATTCTGAAAACCAAGTAGCACTTTGCTACAAAGGCACTTCGGAGTGAAACAAGAAGGAAGATGCATTTGTTCTTACAGAATAGATTTGGTCCATTCTGTAATGTAGCAGATGAGACATCAGGAGAGAGCAGTACATTGGACACTGTAGTGTGGGGGGAAAGGTTTAGAGCAGCCGGTGGTGGTCATATGTTAGTCAAGGGATGAATAAAAGCATTGATAACTAGCAATGAGGAAATTCATGATAGACTCAGAGTCAGGAGTGATGTCCAACCCAGGGGGAGGAAAAGTAGAGAATCTGAATGACGCAGGTTGGGGATTGGAATGGTAGGAGAACAGACAGACGCATCTAGAAGTTGCTGTGGCCCAAGAGGTGAGAGTTGAAATGGCTGACGATGGGATCCTTGTTCAGGAGGGAGACAAGTGAAGCAACAAAGGGGTTGGTTGGTTTCATGAGCTGAAAAACTAGTACAGTGATGTGACGAAGGGTATGAAGAAGGTGAGGTACTTTTGGGATAAAACATCTATATACAAAAAAACCCCTCTAACCTGATCCTGTACATAACTTCCCAGGACCTTGACACTTACTTACAGGTCCTCTTCTGAGGCTGGCACTGACCGCCTGAATTGCCCTGTGAATTCAGGAAGGGTCTTAGGTCTTTCCACTCTCCTCGGCTGCTCGCTCTTTGCATAGAGAGAGGTTTCCTGTGCCATCTGGTTTTCTTGCTCCATCTAATCAGGTTTACTGCAAAAGAGTGAGTGGGCGACGTGTTGGGACTGCATCTGCAGTGCAGGACTGAGGCATACGAGGCTGTGCTGTGTATGCCCTTCATTTTTGTTTGGTAATTAGATTGCGTTTTATTCCGTAAGTGGCTGGCACACCTTTAAAGGAGAATAATACAGAAACAATAATTCTAAAACGTAAATAAGAATAAAGAAGTGACTCAGAAAATATATAGAACGGTAGGAAACAATCACTAAAGGTGGGGGAAAGGGACCTATATGTCAGACAATTAGGCCCAAGAGCTTCAGATTTGGCTCTAAGCTTCCTGACTGTCACAGTGAAAGAATATGTAGTTACACACAGAATCTTGTCTAAGAGAAAGACAGGGGCCTATCTCTCAAAGAAAGCAAAACTTTTGTTAGTAGTAAATTTTTTCTTTGGGATTTCTTATAAGTAAATATTTAAAAAAACAAATGTCTGATTAAAACTATTTCAGGGACTTCCATTGTTTTTGGAATGAAGTCCAGGATTCTTAACAAGGCCAACAAGGATGATTACACTCTGTGCACCTCGGCCTTAAATACAGTAACAGTAAAGGTTATCATTGCTTGAACACTTACCATGTGTTGGGCATTATGCTAAGTCCTGTACATACACTGTGTCACTTTGTCCTCTCAAAAACTTTATAAGATAGGAACTATTAATATCTCTATTTTACAATAGAGAAAACTGAGGCACAGAGAGAGAGGTTAAGCAATTTGCCCAAGTCACAGAGCAAGTAAGGCAGTAAGTGGCAAAACCAAGACTTAAACCTTTGTCTGGCTTCAAAGGCTGAGATTTTAATTCTACTGTATTAACTTGTTATATACCTATTAAAGTTCTTTGAATTTTACAAGCTTCTTCTGTCTTAGTGACTTTGCACATTACTTTCTTCTGCCTGAAGGATCCTCTATCCTCCCTATATCCCCTTAAGCATGTCAGTTAATTGAATTGAATCTTGAGAAATACCATTAATTTAATGTTATCATAAAAACTAGAAATTGGCAAAACATGTCATAGTTTTGTCTGCTATGGTAATAGATGCAGGAAGCCCTTGAGCCCTGTCTTCAGTACTTTGGAAACGGACCAGTGGGCTTATTTATTCCCAGATCTAATGACTAAATCTGATCTAATGTCCACAAACCCCATAACTAGGCTGGTCTCCATATTGGTTTTCAAAATAGAACTTGTAAATTTCTGGTTCCAAATCTGTGCATCTCTTTGTCTGGAGACCTAGAAAGCCCTTTGCTCTCCACATATTCAAATCTTTTTTTTTAGAGGCTTCCCTGAAGTTCCATCTCTTCAGTAAAGTCTTTTTGAATTAATTCTATCCACACTGATTTTTCTTAGAAGAGCATTATAGTTCTCCCCTGCACAACTCACTTTAGAATTTATCTATATACTGCCTTTCATTGTTATTTAAAGTCTTCATGTGTACCTTTTTATCTCCACTAGATTGTAAGCTTCTTCTGAGGACTTAATAATACACAGCTTTTTATAATGAAGCCAACAGGGGAACACTGCCAGGTTAAGTAATCTGAGGTATTTCTTTGTTCAGTTTTTGAAAGAACTTTTCTGTTGGTGCAAATTCCAGAGATAAACATGAATGAGGAAATACTAACTGAATCAAGGGAGAAAACTGGCTTACTCTAGTGCACTGAGCAGTTTTTGAGTACTTACCACCCTACACTTACATTATTTCTTCCACACCTCCCTTATGTAATGGTAAATAGTGGCATATGCATTTAATCTGAGTAATTTTTGTTTTCCAGTTCTTATATAACAGTTGGTGCTTATCTCTGAAGGATATTAATTTTCTGATCTGGCAGCAGGAGCATGTAATGGCAAATGAATTTGCTAAAATAACCCTTAGGCTATTTGTAAATACTTTATTTGATGTCTGCCAGTGTTAAATATAGAATATCCTATTCCTAAAAGGAACTGAGTAAAAGGGAAAATTTTTTCTAACATATTAGCCACCTGGCATATATTTCCTTTTCTAAGTGAGTCCTCTCAGCAATTCTGTTGCTGAGAACAGTACTGTTGTCACTGATTTTGGAAAATTCAAATTTGCTTAGAATGAGAAAAGCTCTGCTACATACTCACCTGTTAGTTTACTTCCAAACATATTCTAAATGTACAATATGTCTCATGCTGCAAAATATGAGGGGCTCTGAAGAAGAAGAAAGCTAAAAGACTCAGAAACTGTCATAAGAAGGTTTTGCTTCTACATGGTATGGGGAATTTGATTTACAAATCTAGTACTGCTTTCTTGACTAACACCCTTAAGAAGCTTTCTGGGCCTCTATTATTATTTTTTTAATTAAAAATTAAAAATCATTAATTTTGCGCAAAACATTAGAAATTCAAAAAATTCATTTTAATTTTTGTTCCTATCCATTCTTCATTTACATGTTTGTCCCTGGTTTTAAAATTGAAGTATAATTTATGTACAATTAGAGTATACAAATCTTAAATTTATAGCTTGATGAATTTTCTACATATGTACCCCTCTTAGGTAACTATCGCGTAGGACAGAACACAGAACATTTCCGTCACCCTGGATAGCTCCATCATGCTCCCTCCCAGTCTGGATCCCCACAGGAGTAACCGCTAGTCTTATCTCTGTCACCACACGCCAGTTCTGCCTGTTTCTAAATTTCAGATAAATGGCATAATACTCTTTTACTCCACCTTTTTTTCCATGAGATTCATCCATGTTATTCTATATATCAGCAGTTCATTCTTTGTCATTATAATTACATATTTTAAAGTTTAACGTTTTTTCACAAAAGTGAAATTTATTGAAGAAATTTTGGAAAATATATAACAGGTGAAGTGGGGAGAAGGGAGAATAAAACTCTTTAGTGCCTTGAAGACAAATATTTCTAAGTTTTGTATTGCTTTCTTCTACTTTTGTTCTTTGTATATATACAGTTTCCAAACAGTTATTATATATCCATTTTTTATTACATAACATAATAAGTATTTTTGGAGTCACCAAGCAAGGCCAGTTGTCTTTCTTCTTAGCCCTGGCTGAAATTACTAATGAGCTGGAATTTTCATTTATTCATTTAGTAATTCAACAAATACTTGGTCAGCCCCTGTTGTATGTCAAGCACTGTTCCAGACACTGTTCTAGGTGCGAGGCGTAAAATAGTGGGCAAGATCGACACAGTCTCTGCTCATATGGAGGTTACAGTCTACCCTGGGGAAAGATGGACATTAAACAAGTAAACAAATGTTCAGGTAGCAATAAGTGCTGTGAAGATAACACATGGATATGGAACTGTAGGAACTCTCATATACTATTGGTAGTGTGTAAATTATTAAGTGAGGTCATAAATAAATATATACTGCCCTAACTGGTGTGGCTCAGTTTGTTGGGCGTTGTCTATAAAGCGAAAGGTCCCTGGTTCAATTCCCAGTCAGGGCACGTGCCTGGGTTACGGTTCGATCCCCAGTCGGAACATGTATGAGAGGCAGTGGATCTATGTTTCCCTTTCACATCGACATTCCTCTCCCTCTCATTCTTCCTTTCTTCTCCCTAAAAATAACTAATAAAATAAATACATAAATAAATATATCCTGTGATCCAGAAATTTCACTCTATTTCATGTACTTATAAACTAAAATGCACCTAAAAGAATGTTCATAACGGTATTGCTTTTAAAAGTCCCAAACTGGAAACACCAAAATGTCCACCAAAGGTAGAATAGATAAATACATTATAAAATATTCATACAGTGGAATACTATACAGAAACAAAACCAGTGTACTACACGGTGAATGATTTTTAAAAGTATGTGTTGATGGAAGAAAACAGACATAGAAGAACACATTCTATTCATGTAAAATTCAAAAATGTGCAGAAACTAAGCTATATTGTTTGAGGATACATACTTAAACAATAAAAAGTATTTTTAAAAGATGAAGTGATTACCATAAAAGTCATATAGTTGCCTCTGGGAAGAGGGAGGAAGTCGTGATTAGGAATGGGAATGTGGGGGAAGTTGTATTAAGATGGGGAATGAGCTTCTGGGGTGCTAACAATGTTCTATTCCTTGACCTTAGTCTGTGAATCGTGAGGATTGCAAGAGGTATGACGGAGACAGTACTCTGCACCTGCTCTATCTTAAAATAAAGAGAACACCAGTCTTGGGAGAATGTTTTTTAGTATAGTTTTGTGATGTTTTATACTTCTTGTAAAATGAAAGTTCTTACAGTTACTTGTTATAAGAGTTCTGTTGAATAGTCATAATTTTTTAAATTGACAGTATGTCTTATTGGTATTGAGGGAAAAGAAACCATGTGGCAAAGGACTTAACTGGCTCTTAGTTTCTGCACGTCAGTTCTATTTACATTTTACTGGCCAGGCAAGTCACATGGTCAGTATAACTGCAGGTGAGCAGGTAAATACCTTGTGCTCTAGAATATCTGAAAACAGTCTTAATGACTAGCATATCTTCTAATACCTTTCAAATTAAAAAAATTCTGCTTGGACTAAGCAAAGTAAGCTATACTTTTCATCTGGCATAGTAACCAGTAATGTTCTACATAGTGACTGCTCTAATGACAGAACAGAGTTCCCAGCTGGTCCTTGACCACATGTAGTGTGAACAAATTAAACAAATTTTGTCTTCAACAACTGAACTATTGGCTTCTGTGTTGCTCTGGCTTAACCTATCCCATCCAGACTGCTACAGATAGCACTTGTTCTCACCCGCTGCACTGTCCTATATCCAGGCCATTTCACTACCTTACATAACCTACCAGACCCTGTAGGCTTGTGAGTTTGTGACAATGCTTTACAGAATGCTGTCCTAATGCATTGCACCTGTACCAAATTACGTGATGATAATTTGTCTCATACAGTGCTTCTAGTTATGCCTTTCAGTGTAATGAAGTATGCTGGGTTCTCAGTATGAAGTTTTTTTCAAAACATATTAGTAGGTAATTTTTCCCTTTATCGTGATGAGGATTATTCTTTTAGATGCTTTGAGGCCGCTTTCTTTACTCTGTTCATGTTCTAGCTTACCTTTTATTTGCAGGAGTCTTGTAACTGAATGCTTTTTAATAGTATTTTTAAAAAATACGTAACCACTGATGTCAAGAGCTAAAAGAAAGCTTTTTTAATACCTTGGCAACTATTAATAAAAATGTTCACATAAACTTTTATTTTGAGTCTTTCTGTTTCTGTTTCTATTTTTGTTTATGTAAAATGATTGTTGAGTAACATCAGAGCTTTCTGCTTTACAGCCTAGCATCTTTTTTTGGATAACTTATATGATAAAATAACCTTATGATATCATAGCCTGTTGCCATGAGAATAGAACATCAAAAAATTGGCAGTGTCACTATATTCAACAGGGTAGCTCAGGATAAATTTAAAGGAAAAGAGGCCAAGTTACAATTCCCATTTTTCATGCATTGCCTTGGCCTCTTTGATCCCTGAAGATATCTAACAAATATGATATTTGAAAATGTACACCATTAAGAAACATATTCACTGAAACCAATGAAAGTTTTTCCTATCACGCGTCTAGTGTACTTGTCAGGAGTGGGGCTATGAAGTCAGTGAATCATCTCCATGTGATACACAGACCTTTCCATCAGGTTCAAATGTGGGTCCCCAAGGTACAACCTATAAACCAAAGATAAGTTAACCTGGGTTTTCTGCTGGGGAAGCTCTGGGAGTTTGATGATTGCTCAGTCTTTTTTAGATCAGGCCGATAGTTTCATTAACAATACAATTCCCTTAAAAACTTAGTAGGCTTTCTGATACATTTGCTTTTAGTTTCAAATTCTAAACTTCACCTTCTAGTTTTTCCTATATATAATTCTTAAGAATGATTTATTTCTTTTCTTCCTCATACAAATGCCTCTCTCCACTTAGTGGTGGCTGCCTTGAGGCTATCTGAAACAGTGAGTTTGGATGGCAAAAAGATTGCATCACTTCACACAGTTACCCTCCCTCCATCTACTTCAAATAGAGTTATGTTATGGTCTACCTTCTACTTCTCATGGGGAACAGGTTTACTAAGTATTTTACCGAGGTCTCTAGCTAATCAGCCTGCTAATGTGTTTTTTTGTTTTTGTTTTTTTGCTGCCTGACTACTTACTTTATAGAACATATTTTAAGTTTCTGTATGATAGCATTCTCTTCAAAAAACCAACATCTGTATTCATGTGGTACTCATTACTGTCATTTACAAAATATGTCTGAATTTCCTCTTTATTGGCACATAGGGTTGCGCTTTTTTGCTCTCTTTAAAGATAGGCATGACCATTTGACTTAGGATCTTTGAAACGTAAGTAGAAGTGATGTATCACATATACACAGCCACCTTAAAAGTCAGTGTATAATCATGGTTGCAGTCCCACTGCCGTGATGATCATGGAAGCTGAAGCATAAGTCATGATGAAGTCTAGTTCCCCGAGGAGCTATGGGCACAGCCTTCTGGATGGCATACCATAGATAAGCTGCAAACTTTTGTTGTAAGATACTGAGATTTTGGTGCCATTTGTTATTTTAACATAGCCTAGTCCTGACACACAGTCACAGTATGGCAAATGTTAACAATAACCCCAAAATTTCAGTGGTTTTACATAATAGAATTGTATTTTTTTCCTTTCCTTCATTTCCTTCAGTTCAGCATAGTATTTGGCAGGCAATCTTCCATGTGATGATTCAGGGATCTAGACCTCTTCTATTCTGTGGCTCCACTATCCCCTAGAATGACAGGATTCCCTCCTGGTTTATTTTGAATCTGGCTGATTGATTACATAGGACCTTGTTATGGCAATTCCTGATTGCAAGATAGGGTGAGAAATGTAATCTGTATCTCTGAAACATGAAATAATGACTTTTACAACATAAGCACTCTGACACAGAAGCCTGGAGCTCCATTGAATGAAACTGTAGGTCGTCCAGGCCTTGGCTTGCTTTTAAGGTGTGTGCGGGGCTGGCTTCATGACCGTGCAGTCTGGAGGGCCCCATGCTTAGAAGAACCCTGCACTGGGTTTAATGGTCTTCTGCTCTCACAGGTCATTAAATCATTTTTGAACAAAGGACTCGGCATTTTCACTTTTCTCAGGGCCCCACAAATTATGCAGCTGGTCCTAGGTGTAAGTTTACCAGAAGGATGTGCAGATGGAAGCTCTAGCTGCATACAGAATGTGGAAGGTTCAGTGAAGACTGAGAATTGTCTTGTTGCTTAGCTGATAGAAAATACCTTGAAAAAATTTGTGTGGTTTTCTTTCCTGCACATTCTGGCTCATGACCTTAATAGCCAGTGTCATTTTCATTGCCTCAAGAATTGACTGTAAAATCAGAAATGAAAAATAGTTGATGTTTAGTTTTTTTAATTTAAAAATATGCTTTGAAACCCCATGATATTAAAAAAATGCAATGGAACGCCAAAATTTTTTATTCTCATGAGCCGTATTTACTTTAGAGACAAGAAGATTCTTGCAAATTAAAAGTACAGGCCCTGAAAGAAGCAGAGCATAGAGTTTATGCCATAACAACTGAAGATCATCTTGGCGAGGAAGGGGTTCAAGAGTTGGATAGGGCTCAAACTTGGCAGAGATCTCTGTGAAGCTGTAGATGGAGGGAGTAGATCTGCAAGGAACACATGGAGAAGAGCAGACTCAGCATTAAGAAACACGAAAACTGCCATTGCCAGTGACCACAGCCGTGTAGGTGCCAAGTAAATGAGACTATTTGCAGATCGTCCACTCTATTTCTAGAAATCATTGCCTATGCTGCAGTCATGTGAAGTAATCTGCTTTGTGCTGAATAGCGAGGGACTTCAGTAACTGCCCACATGTCACCTATGGATTTTTCTAAAGAGGTGTTGCCTAACTATGGCCTGAGAATTTGCCGAGTCCCATGCAGACTGCCCTGTGTAGACCATCCTGTTTTCAATGGTTAGAACTTGGTTAATTTCCCTAAAAATATAGACAGGGTCATTGACATTCAATAAAGGTGGTGATGATATGAAGGGAAAGACCCATTAGCAGAATTTGGGTGGAAATAGATGAATTACATGTCTCCTTCTTTGCAATCCCATCCTTTGATCCTGTGAGTAACCTTAAATAAATCCCCTTTCTAGGCCAGAAGAACTTTATTTTTATAGGGTATGACTCAAGGACTCCAGCTGATAAGTAATTATGTACTCCTTAGTAGTTTGATAACACAGGCACATTTGTTCCTATTTTTTCAACAATGCCATGCTGCCGTGTCTAGATAAGGCATATGTTTTATTATACAGATGATTAAACTGAGTCACATGATAAATGTTTTATTCAAGATTGCAAAACTTAAAAAGGCATCCATCAGCCCAATGATGGTTCTCATTTTAAGAAACTAATTCCACTATGCCATCTTTTCCATATTGTTTTGGAAAGTGTGACCACCACCCATCTAAGCTTAAAAATATGCAAATGCTTGTAAGAACATACCTAAACACAACCTGCCTGTACTCATTTTTGGTCTTCTCTACCACTCATCCAAAGACAGTTTTCCTCTGTAGCAGGTCATCAACACAGCACACGCTTTTCCAGTAGTAATTTGATTTGGTGAGCTATTTTTCTTCATTTGGGGTACATATTCATGTACTGGAAAGCAAATCAGGTGTCCAGCACTAATTCCCCCCTGAAAATTAATTCTTAGTGCTTCTGGTAAGTTTCAAGTTGAAAGTGCTTTGCTTTTGGCTACTTGATAGACAAGACAGTGCTTTCTACCAGTGATCCCACATCCAAAATTTTATGAATATCAAGGTAGCTTTCTTGAGTTATTAGCCCCTTTCTTCCTGTACTCTATTATTTTTAAATTTTTATTTCTGTTCACTTTGACTTGTTAAAAATAAACTTTATTTTAGAAGAATTTTAGTTTTACAGAAAAGTTGCAGTGATAATACAGAAAGTTCCCACATATTTCACACCCAACTTCCCCTATTATTAACATCTTATATTAGGAGGGTACATTCTTCACAATTAGTGAACCAATATTGATGATAAAGGGTGATTATGAAGATGATAATGATTACTCCATTTATTAAGTAGGAGTGGTAAGGTTCTAGAAGAACAAGTGGGTTGAGAGATATCGTTGTGACCATCTTTGGAAACTACCATGTGTCAATGTGAGGTATAAGCAGATACCAATCTTCTGGTTTTCCCTCCGGCCCCTTTAAAATTACTCTGTGAATTCACTCTTTCCTGGATCCTGAATTAAATTTCCTTCCAATCCCATATCTTTTTAGTGCCTCTCTCTCTGCAGGAGAATGATTCATTCCTATCCCGAGGAACTCAGATGTATGACTTAAAATGTGATATTTTGTCATTTCAGGACAGAACCTTTAACAGCCAGCATAGGGCTCACCATGTTTTTTCCTTTCCCTTCATCATGGTAACAAGTAATGTTACAGAGAGTGGCCACTCCCTCAGTCTGGGTACCAGAGTGAACCACAGCCAGTCAGGCTGCAATAGATGTGCTCTAGCACACTGCTTAGGAGGTAAGGGGTACATGGCATGTGTTACATAGTCCTGAACTCTTGGGCCTCTCTAAAACACTAGGAGTTTCAGTGAGCTTTGCTGATGATCAGAAACAGAAGGTCCTATTTTAACATCCCTTTTCTTAAGAGTTGTCTTTCTCAGGGTTTACATGTATGGAAATATTTTACAAAATTTTGACCTACAGGGTTGTTTTGAAAATCAATGTTAATGTATGGTCTGGGATGTATTTGTATAAATTGAGGACCACAATAACGTGGCATTTCACAAATCACTGAATTTCTGTGTTCCTTGTTTTTCTGGCAAGTGGAAATGCCCTATTTTAAAGAGGTGTTAAAATATGAACTATGTATGGACTATATCAATCAACACACTTTAGGGCACTATATTTGGCTGCTTTGATACAGATACTCCTATTTTAAAGGATCTTTTTCATAGCTTCATTCCGTAGCCCCCAATGCTGAGGGATGCATGTATAATCAACATGTCAAATAGATGGCAAAACTATGGCTCAGTCTCAGTCCTTATGCCTTCTGCCCTATTTGGCATAAATATATGCTTGCTGCTGTTATAGATGAATATTATTTAATCACTTTTTCTACATCCTTCTCTGTAACAGTAGGATAAGATGAAGGATAAAGGAAGTTATGTGTGTTACCTATAATAAAGGAAATCACTATCCCTTTATTATCGTTAACAAGCATAGATGATTGACCCTATTCTTTGTTCACAAAGTTCTCTCAAATGCAAGTGGGCTGTGTATACTTCCCCCTCTGGACTGTGAACTTCATGAATGCAGGTTTCATGCCTGCCTTTTTTATCCCTAAACAAAAACAGTTCCTGGTTTATTTTAAGTGATCATTAAATATTGTTTGAATAACAAACTAAAGGAATGAATACCATACATAGACCCAGCCTTTTACCTTTTCTCCAGAGAATTCTATATGTACAAGTAGGCTCTTATCCTACTTTCAGTCACTGTGTTCAGTTACTGCATTCAGTCACTGCATTCAGCCGAATCTCCAGAATCTTCATGTGTGGTAGGGTCTTCTTCTTTATCTCTGGAAGTGGTTCTTTATGGTCTGGTGGCCTACGAACTAAGAAAGAATTAATTATCTGATCTCCACTCTCATATAATTGATAGTGGAGGAGGGACATGATAATCACAATAAATATTCCTATTTAGAAAAGAATGGAAGATACACAATAGTCAATTGGGTCATAGCAATGCTGGTATCCTGCTACACAGGCATTATAAAGGGTCCTTACCCTTTGATTCAGCCTTAATTCTGCTCTCTGGAAGGATATCCCTTGAACATTGTCCTCTGAGGTCTTTGTCTTCATCATTTAGATTTCATTCCATTTCTTTTGTTCTGTTTTTGAAAAGGGATATTTAGCTTTTATAGCTGACTTGAAGAAATAAGCCTTGTTGTTTCTGATACTGTCTTATTTTTTGTTTTATTTTGGTTTGCACTTTTTTGTATCAATTTTACTGAGTAATAATGTATAATAAGGGTGTATATTGTTGTTGTACAGTTCAATGAGCTTTGACAGGTATATACACCACCTCAGTCAAGACATAGATATGTCTTTTATCCAAAATAGTTCACTGTGTCTCTTAGCAGTCTTCCCTCTCAATTACCATCCCATCCTGGTCCCTAAGTATTGCCTAAATACATTGTCCTAAAAATAACTTTGTTTTAGAATTTCATCAAATATTCAGCTAGTGTTCAAATTTCTAATTGTCCTGTCAGTGTCATAATGTTGTTCAAATTGTTTGGCTCTAGATTCAAATAAGAATTACATATGGAAAATGATTGATAAAAAATTTCTTTCTTTTCCTACCATATTTTGCTGTATATAATGCACACTTTTTTGCCCAAATTTTTGAGGGAAACGAGTATGCATTATACATGAGTAGTACTTATTTTGTATCTATATAAATGTTTTTAATTCTTTGGCTTATGCTTATACATTAAAAGTGTAAATCTTTAAAATTATTATAAAATACAAAAATAAAATTCTTTTATAAAATAAAAAGCAAGTATCTAAATATAAATAAATAAGAAATTGAAGTAAAAAATTAAAGACATTTTTCCTGAAAGTTTGGGCCAAAATCATGGGTACATATTATACACGGGAGCACATTATACATGGCAAAATACGGTAATTTGTTGCATAATCTGGATCATTTTTCTTGAAGATTTTCTGACAGTCTGGATCTTACTGATTGCATTGAGTGTTAACATGTTCCTCTGTTCGTATTTACAGATGGTGGTTTTTTTTTTTTGAGACTTGATCTTATTCAGATTTGATGTTTTGGCCTCATACATTTTTGAGTTGAAGAATTACAGCATTCAGGAACAACATTCTTTTGGTGATAACAGAATACTGCATAAGCAAAATAGTGAGTTTAATGGCTCATGTAACTGGCATTTTCAGGTCATATCATGGATTCAGGCACTATATGATAAAATCATGTATTGTTTTTTTTCTCCCTTTCTGCTTGATTCTGGTCTCGTCTGAGTTTTGGCTTCATTCTCCAACATCCTCTCAGGTTCAAGTCCATAGGAAATAAGTTGCTTCTTGATGGTTCAGTTTCATGTCACTGGCACTGACTGATCCACCTGGTTTAGGTCATATGTCCATGTGAACTAATTAATGGCACTAAAGAAATAGGGAATTCTGACTGGACAAATGAGAGCACCAAGATGGAGGTCATCTAACTAGAGCCACATAGACTGTTACTGAATTTAAAGAAACTTTTCGTCCTCTACAATCACACTTTGGTTTACAGATATGAACTTAAATATTGACAAAAGCGACTTTTTATTATATAATCTTTACACGCAACAATCTTTATTTATAAAAAAATACTTTCACTGAAATGAAGGAGTGATTACAAATGTTTTGGGTAATAAAGCTTGGAGGAAGACCCCTTAGAAACGTTCTCCAATTTTTTTTTTTACTAGGTCAGCAACCACCTACTGTCTCTTATTTGAGAGGTGAGAAATGGTAAAGCTAGGTTTTAATAAGGGCAAGCGTCAGGGACGACGAGGAATGGGTGTGAGAGTGGAGGGCTGATCGTGGCGCATAAAGAAAATGTGCATTTTTAAGGGGTGGGTAACAATTAACGTGAGGCTACCTCACGTTAGCTTCTGGAAAGGTTCAGAAGTTTAACTTGGTTTACTGTACCAGGTTATTGTTAAGGCCAACTGTAGACTGTTAGTGGTTACCAACAAAGGCAATCAAATGGCCAACAAAATCCGATTTCTCCACCCCTGGCAGGTACACAGCATCCTCCTGTCTAGGAGCCGGCTAGTTAGTTGCAACCGGAGCCACGCCCCTCCCGGCGACCGACTCTGGTAGTGTCACTTCCGGCCCTTGGCCGGGTGCATCCGGGTCAGACTGAGCCCGTAGCTCTGGGAGTGTGGTGGAGGTGTCGCGCTGTCCGCTTTCTCCCTTCCCGGTGTGACCAAGCTGCAGTGTCCACCGGCGAGAAGTGACCCGCCCTGCCCAGAAGAGAGAAGGAGGAGGAGACCTAGCAGCGGCCGGACGCCGGGCTGGGCCGCTGTGGTACGGGCTGGAGACTTTGCTCCTACGCTTGCTGCTGTCTCTGTGAACCGGGTGCCAGCACTGAGGAGTCTTCAGCGGACAGCAACCCCCTTCCCCGGCTCCCCTGCCCGCCCTGCCGGGGAGGGCGGAAGATGCCGGTGAAGAAGAAGAGAAAATCCTCTGGGGTGGCAGCAGCAGTAGCGGAAGACGGAGGCCTCAAAAAGTGTAAAATCTCCAGGTACCTCCTTCCCCCACCCTTCAATCTTTCCTCCTCTGCTGGATGGCTAGAGGAGAAGGAGGGGGGCTGGGTCTCAGAGGCTGGAGCTGGGGAGAGGTGACCACCCCGCACCCCGGGTAGAGCTACGTGGTGGACGCAGAGCACCGCGAGTGTCTGCGTCGGACTCCACCTCGTGTTCGGTGCGTGTGCTCCCTGGCGCCTGGAGGGACGAGCCGGGTCGCCTCGCGTTAGAGCCTGCGTGCCCTGGCGGGTGGGGAACCAGGAATGCGCACGTAAATTGCGCTTTCCCCTCACCCTACTCCCTTAACCCCTCCTCTGCCTTCTCCCCGAACAGATCCGCGAAGGGTCACTTTTAGAGTTGCTTTGTAGAGCGTGAAGAAAGGAGCGGGACGGGAGGTATCTTGACCTGACAGCTGCCGTGGGAATGATAGAAAGGAAAGCTCCGCGTGTTCTAATTGGCCTCCAGACTTCGTAGTCTAACCTGGAGGACCCAGGCAGTTGTTGTTTTAAATCTCCGGGGCCCATTTTCTGGAAGTGTAGTGCCTCCACCTGCGCCACGTCCCTCTGTGCCGAGTTGGGAAGGCCCTCCATGGGTTTTATTTTCCAGTATTCAGGATACTATTAGCTCTCAGCATAAATATTAATAATTGAGAGCTACTGTACTCTGTCTTCTTGGAGAAAAAGAAAACAAAGCAGAGCTGTAGATAGAGCTCTTTGATCCCGTTGTAGCATGTCATTGAGGCCTCACAGCAACATTGTATGCTGCAGAAAATTACTGCCATTTAGGTGTGAGAAGTGGATTTTTGAAATCTCCTTATGGAGTGTCTTTGATTGTATCTGTGGTTGGCACTTGGTATGACAACTTCAGGTGCTACCATTAAAAGAAGACTAGCTGGCGTTATAAAGGGGAGATAATGCTAGAACTCTCCCTAAAGATCTGCTTAAAATGTGAGGTAGATAAAATTTTAGAGACCTTAAGCATATAGTTATTTAAATTAAACACTTTGAAATAGCTGAGCAGTCAGTAGAACTCAGGTGATACTTTGCTATCGACTTAAACCTTTAAATATGGTTCCCTCATTTACATTGCAGTGCTCAGTTGCAGAAGTGACAGCATTTCTATGTCATTGTGGTATAGTGTCACTATTTGAGGTCGTGGAGAAACGATTCTCGGAAGTTCGTTATATCCTAAAGGCAATTTATGAACTTTTCAGCTTTAAATGGCTTTATGGAAAAGATAAATAGAATTGGATTAAAGACCTTGGCCCAATTATTTGTACTAATGTTATCTTTTCGGGGCTTTTTTGTTCTTTTTAATTGGTGGAATTTAATTATACCCTTAGGTCTTAAATCATCTTTTACCATTAAATAGCTATTTAATCTTGGTAGATGATAAACAACTGTAAATATGTAATTTTATTTTGAAATACTGACAGATTGTTAAAATATACTTTGCAAGATTTTGTTTTCAAATGTATGTCTATTATATACAAGTATAAATTACATGGAATTCAGAAGAATCATTTTAAAGATTAATACTTTCCCAACTACCAGTTCTACACTGAGACCATTAGGTTGGACTTCTGTGTGGTCTTTTGAAATGTGGGGAAATAATTTTTGCTGCTATTTTTGGAATTTGATAGTGAGCAAAGTAGAATTTGGGTGTTTTGTTAGCTACAAGTTTTTATGTATGGACTACTGTATTAAATTGCAAATATTTAACTACACTATTTTCCCCGTAACACAAGCTGTTAAAAAAAAAACAAAACAAAAAAACTTGGGTTTAGTTTGAATTGACATAGTTCATGTTGAACTTAGTTTTTCACTAAAAGTTGAGATGATAAATTCTTAGGCATTTGTGTGTTTTCTAAGCTATTGCAGATCCCAACCCCCTGGTAGACTAATAAGTGGAGAGGAACATTTTTCAAGCAAGAAGTGCCTGGCTTGGTTTTATGAGTATGCAGGTAATGAAAATAATGTAACAAGATATCAGTCACATGCTTTAAAACTTTTTTTTTGGTTCATTGATTTAACAGATTATTTATTTCAGCCTGCTATGTGTTAGTGCTGTGCACTGGGATCAGGGTCAAGACTGAGGATTGTGGGTAGGCTAAGAATTTGGTGCCCTTTCAGGCTTGGTGTTTAAATATATAATTCAGTGTATATTTAGTGAGAGTGGTGAAACTCATTTACTATTAATACAGTTCATAAACAGATTCACTTCTTGGTTTACTTAAAGCAGAGTTGGTATTCTGTAAAACATAAAGTATGTGATAAAACATTTTATACTATACATAGTCCGTATTTTTCTTTTCAATATTCTTTTGAAATTTTTTGAAGCAGAAACTGACTTTTTCTGAAACTTTTTCTGAAACTTTTAGTATTGTAAGAGATTTAAAACTCAGGCATATCATTGCATAACACATCTTTAATAATTGCTATTTAGGCACTACTATGAGAGATAATAAATAAAAAATAAACGGGATGATACTAATACAGTGCGATAAATAATGTATTAGGATGATGCACTATGAAATTTCCTAGGAGAACTATGTAACGCAGCCTTGAAAGTATCAGGGAAGGCTTCTTGAAGAAGCTAACAAACCAAATCCTGTAAGTGGTGGATGTAAGTAAAGCTTTTGGCCTAGAGTGGGGTGAAAATCAAAGTCAGGGATGAAGCTGAAGTGTTAAACAAATAATATGAAAAAGAACATTTATTTCCCATTTATTACTAATGTCTTCATAAGCATATATGAAATTTTTTTCCCCAATGCAATGCTTTTGGTCTTAGTGATTTTAAAGCTGTTTTTCTCACCTTGTTTCTTTTCTCTTAATTATTTTTTTTCCCCTTGTGTATTATCATTCTAAGTGTTTGTTTAAAGTAGAACAATGTATATGCAGTCATTGTGTTATATGTAGTGTAATCAAGTTAAGGCTTCAAGTGTACTCTGAACTTGAAATGTAAGCTTAGGCTAACTGTAAGGCTATGGCGGGAGATGGGGCAGTAACTTCACTGCTGGGATCCCAAAAGTACAATTTAAAAATTGTTTAGTAACAGAACAGATTCTAGACCAGAAAAACTGCTATTATTGGCATCCCAAGACAACCACTAACCCAAATTAAATAAAGGGAATTCATTTTATTACTGACCTCCATTTAAAATGTTGACCCATTATTCAAAATGCCCATTTTATTGTTATTGATGTAGAATCAAAAGGTCACTCATGTTATTTTACTTATAAAGTTACTAGATATCATAAATTTAGTCTTTTTTTTTTTCCCCCACTTATGCTTGCTTGTTTTACCTCTCCTAGGAGACTTTCCTGGTTAGCAGAAGATTATAATTAGTTAAACAATTGTTTCCTATACTAGCATTTTTGTAGTTGCCAGCATAGTAATTGCTACCTTTATTTTAAAATTATGCTAATTATATAACTTTTTCCAATGACCGTTCTGTTAAGTAGACAGTGTTATCCCTGTTCTGTAGATGAGAAAACTGATGCTTAGATTAAGTAATTTGCTTAAGATAACACATGCAAAGCACTTAACACTGTACCTAGTATATAATCAGAACTCAATAACTGTTAGCTATTATTAAAAGAATAATAGTATCACATCAGATTTACTGATTGTGTATGTTTGCAATACCGTTTCAGAATTACCGGTGTAGCTCCTATGTAGCTCATGTTGAAGATGCTGTGTCATTCATGTAGTTTAGTTTTTTTCCTGATCATCTGCTATGGCTGTCTTGGTTTTAGGCTCTACGGTCATAGCTGAGAACATTTCTTTATGGTTATTAAAAATCAGTTTTATGATTTTCTTATTTTAAAATATTTTACCACTGACCTTGTTAATATAATATTAATAGGTCATATGTGATAAGCCCAGTGGTTTTGTCCTTTCACAAAACCTCTCATCTTGACTGATATTTAAATTAGCAAGGATTCAATAATATGCTGGGCCTATTACTGGACAAAAACATGGAAAATGAAAAGGCACTTTTAAAGTCTTATAAAGAATCAAAAATAGGGATAGAATTGCAGTACTAATAAAGTATCCAGCCGGTAGAGTAAACTAAATCATTTCCACAGCTTCTTAAATTGATTGGAAGCCTGTTTTTTTGTCTGAAAGTTAGCTAAATTCAGCTCCCTGGGAGTAGTTTATTGGAAGAGTATGTTTTAAGAAGAACCAGTAATATGCAATCTGGGAAAAGGACATTGGTATAAACCTTGTTTTAGATTTAGATCTGTTAGTTATTTGCATTACTTTGGGAAAGTCACGTAACATTTACAGAGAGGTCTTATATGTATATTATCTATTTTAGTATAATATATATGTTATATATTTTAGTATATTATATATTTTAGTATATATTTTAACTTGGTTCTAATCTAATTTGAATCACTAACCTCACAGTATCTAGGGAAGCTATATTTTATAACAATAACTGATATTTCTGGACATACTTTTCAGCTTTCTCTTCTAATTACTAATGATGGCAGCTTCAAGGGCAAGTCAACTTGTGTAGAAAAATTCAGAATATATTCCTATCATGCCTTAAAAAAACCTTTGTTCTACTAAATTTTTTATCTAATGTTAATTTCATCCAAACCAAATACAACATAAGGATACATATTCAGATATATTTTTAACAGCATTATTGTATATGTGTGCTTCTTAAATTACTTAACACATTCTCATTAAAAAAGAAAAAATCCTCTAGGTATATATTAGGAAGTGAAAGCTTTCTATAATTGTCACCGCGTCCCTATTTAATACCTCTTTGTGTAAATAAGTGCAGTACCCAACACATTGAGATTAGCAGCCTGAATCTCATCTGAAACTGTAAGAATATACTGGCCACATACTGGCTGACTACATTCTTCTATTAAGAAAAACCTTGAGGACATTAGCTTCATGTTGTGCTTGTGAACTAATGATGGTGATGTAAAATGCCACCTGAGCAGCCTTGGTTTAGTCTGTAATTTATAAAGCTGGAGTAGTTTTAGTCCTTAAGAAAGGAAAACAAGTTTGTCTTGGCTAATTTCACAATAATATTTCAAAACTATATTTTCAAAGCCAAGTGTGGTAAACATATTTTTATTACATTTCATGCTGATGTAGTCTTTTTAAATTGAGATATAACATTAGTTTCAATTATACAACATAATGATTCTATATATGTATATATTACAAACTGATCACCAAAATAATTCTAGTTAACATCTATCACCTCACATAGTTACAAAAACATTTTTTTATGATGAGATCTTATAAGATCTACATTTTTAATGACTTTCAAGTATACAATACAGGATTATTAACTATAGTCACTATGCTATACATTACATACCAGGACTTATAATTTTATAACTGGAAGCTTGGACCTTTGACTACCTTCACCCATTTTGTCTACCCTGCACTCCCACCTCTGGCAACCACCAATCTGTTCTCTGTATTTATGAGTTTGGTTTTTGAGGTTGTGGGTTTGTTTTTTTTTTTTAGTGTATAGTTCACATTATAAGTTCATCACTCATACGGTATTTGTCTTTTGCTCTCTGACTTATATCACTTAACATAATGTCCTCATGGTCCATCCATGTTGTCACAAATTTGTTTAAATCTTACCTGGTCACAAAAAGAACCTAACAATAATGTAATTTCTGTATTTCGGGAATCTGATAACAAAATATGTGAAAATGGGTATATTGACTTACATTTAGTATTATTGAGAGAGAAAAATAAGAAACAAGTGTTGGTAATTTTTGGACAAATGATTGTCAAGCTAACTGAAGGATTAAACATTTGTTTCTGCATTGAAGTGACATAACTAATGCTTTACTGTCTGAGACGCACAATGATAAGGAAAATATGTCATTCTAGAATTGGAATGTAGTAATTTCCTTAAGGCATCATTTTTATAATATGTATATCTTTTTATCAAAGTTTTTATTTGGGTATATTCAAAAGGGTAATGGATGGCCTTCTGTTTTAATAATTAAACAGATACTCTCTGATTATTGTCTTAAATTGTGTATCGGTACTGGCACATTCTAGCAGAGTAAAAAGTTCAAACCTTCATAGGTTTCTTCATGCATTGCCAAACATCTTCATTAGAGAAGGCTCTCAGTAAATATTTTACAGTGGATATTAATGCTGCTTCATTTTTTATTTTCTTAATTTTATTTTGTAATGTGGTAAAGAACATTTCAAAATTTTTTAATTTTAAGTTCTATAGCAAATATACTTTATCAAAAATATGTCAAAATTCAAATTTAGTTATTTGTGGAAATGTTATGGTATATTCATAGATGCCTTTAGCACAATGGCTTATGTTTTATGTTGATATTAAATTACAGCAATAAAATATATAAATTATTTTTGTCTTTGAAGGTCCTGATGAAGTTGTAGGGCCAGAAGGAATGGAAAAATTTTGTGAAGACATTGGTGTTGAACCTGAAAATGTATGTTTTATTTCTGAGTAGAATGGGATACAAGTGGGGGATAGCACATTCATAAAATTCTAAAAATTGAGTCACTTTAATTTTACATGAAGATTTTGTGTCTCCATGTTTATTGTAGATTTTTATTTAGGATATTTTTAATCAGTTTAAATTGGGCACGAGTTCTCTTTCTTGATAGAAATGCCATTTGTAATAGAGTCGAGGGTGATTCTATCTTCAGAAACTGTTAGAACTTTCTACTTTTAAGAAATTTGTCCATCTAAATTTCTTTATAGTTAATAATTCCAAAGGTTGTACTCTTTAATATTTGAAAGAAGTAAATAGTTTATAAAAATGCTCTCCATGATAAATATAGACATGATTATCTCTATGCTGACTTTTCCCCTATCCTTTATGTTCTGTTCTTTCCAGATTATTATGTTAGTTTTAGCGTGGAAATTGGAGGCTGAAAGCATGGGATTTTTTACCAAGGAAGAATGGTTAAAGGGAATGACTTCATTACAGTAAGATATTTTTTTAAAAAACAAATATGATGGGCTGTTTGAAGATCTTAATTAATATTTTGTGCTTTGTAATTTTCAGGAGTAAGGTTTCATTTTATATAATCGAATTGATAGAATTTATACTTTGGTTTGGCAAAATGAACAGTTACCCCATTTTTCATACTGTCTAAGAAAGAACCTCAATACAGTCCTATTAAAATTTATTGACTCTTTTGGTGGATGAATTAGAGGTCCATGATGAATGTTTTTTTGCTCACAGGTTGTTTGGGCAATAAAGGATTTTCTTTGAATATAGAATTCTAATATATAAGGAGTTTTTTGGGGGGCAGTGCTAAGCTTTGGGGTTTCCTCTGTCTCATCCTAAATTTTATACTTGATCTAAAAATGAAATTTGAATATAGAGCTGTACGGCACTTTTACTAATTCTTTTTGGCCAAATCTCATAAAGAGCGAAAGTAATGCTGTATGGGTCCTCTGCAACTTGTAGCCATTTTACAGTAGTATTAGCATGCTTACATACTTTCATAGGCAATAGAATTGCTTCTTTATAAAAATAATTTGATTTTTGCTTTCCAGAGTAAAGTAGGCTGTTTCAGAATCAGTTAGTAATACATGTGGTAATTTTTTATCATGCTTCTAATGTTCATGCAGGATGTTACTAATTATCAACATCCTAAAATAGAGGAATCATTAATTTATAGTATTTTTGAGCCCCAAACTGGGCATTTATTAGCTATATAGTTTCCTGTTCTGACTATGCTTTTATTAACACATTTAACTATTCTTTACTCCTTGTTTGCCTGTCTTTAAGTTTCAAAGTACCTGATTATTTTTAAGTGTATTTGTTCATATAAAACTTAAAATTTCCCATTTGAATTTTTAGTATCTAATGTTTTGTAATTTTCCTATTTTAACCAGCATTAATATACAGATTAGGTAAAAACCTTGCTCATGTAACCAAATAATAATTTTTAGAATAGAACATAAAATCAACCCTCTCACTTCCATTATGTGTAGGTGAGATAATGAGTCTGAGATTCGGAGAGGTAAAGAAAATATTTGCTGAAGTTTACATAGCTCCTTTATGGCAGGGCCAGGACCTAGAATTTAAATTTCATAATTACCAGTCTTCCATACTGTCCTTTCATTTGTACATTCTTTGTATTGGTGTTAGCATTCTTTATAAAACAGAAAGCCATTATTAACTTTTTAAATCATAGTATTTACAGCCAAGACTGAATTCTGTCATTTATCAAGGTGTCATAAAATGCTGCATTAAAACAATGTTGATTCTGAAATTTTTTGGCCTATTTCCCACCTTTAATTTACTTTATAGAGAAAGATTAAATACATATACAAAAAAAGAGTATGCAAAGGATATAAACTAGTTTTCACATAGCTCAGCCTGTTTTATTGAAATGTGTATCAGTTTTAATATGGCTTATTTAGCATTATAACTGCTTTTTGTAGTACGGTTTACTGCTTTTATTGTAGTTTTTAATATTCCAACTAACAAGTCTTTGTATATTTTTAAAACAAAAAGGTTTTAATTTATGTTTTTCATAACTTGATATAATATATATCAACTTTGTATAACAGAAATGTGTGAACACAAATTATTTCTAATACTTATCCTGAATAATTACCGGCATATGGTCTTGGGTCCAAGGATGAAAATTGACTAACCCATGAACATTATTTTATTAGCACATCTTTCCTATAGGCAGTTCACAAGCTAACAAAATAAGAACAGTTATATGGCACTTAAAATTGAGTTAGAGGTTTCTGTTTCATTTATTATTTGCTCTCCATCTGCCTAGAACTCTTTGTTGTATAACCTTAAAATTACTCAAATTAGGCAAGTATACTTGACTGCAAAAATAATTGTTTTTTCCCCATGATCTAGATTGCTATGTGAAGTATGGCTGATCCTTGGAACAGCGCCGGGGTTAGTCAAAAATCTGTGAATAACTTTTGACTCCCCAAAACCTTTATTAGTAGCCTACTTTTAACTGAACCCTCTTTGATAAACAGTCGATCAATTCATATTTTGTCAGTTTTATTTATTTACTGTATTCTTATAATGTAAGCTACATTAAAAATGTTATAAAAATTATAAGGAAGAGAGAATACATTTACTACACATTACTCTATACCATATGCTATGTCATTGATTTACAACTGAATTATCTGTTACTACCTACATCAATATTGTCTTATATGATACAAAACACTGGGTGTTTATATGTATTACTTATACTAGACATCAAAAATGAAAAGATAATGGAAAAAAGAAATTCATACTTATTTACAGGTATAATAATTTATGCATTGGTAACGCAGAAGCATCATTATGATTTCTTTATGGTAGCCTAGTATAATCTGTGTAATTACTTCACGGTAGTAAGTAAATCTCCAAAAAGATTTCCAACGTGTTTATTGAAAAAATATGCATCTAAGTGGACCTGCACAGTTGAAGTCCATATTGGTCATGGGTCAATTGGCTAATCCTACTATGCTCTGAATCTTGTTAAAGAAAAAAAGCTTGCTGAGAAAAAAATAGTTTAAAATTTAACATAAGAGAGACAAAGGAATCTACGTATAAAGTTTTAAATTTATAGATGTCTAGTATGTTTGGTTTTATATAATAAATGTAAAACTTTACAGACTTGATTCCATTTATAGATTTTTCATAGGTTTAGAATTTAATTTAACCTAGGCATGGTTCCTAAATTATCTGACTGTAGTTGTCAGTTGTTTCAAATTAATTAATTTTAACCCTTAGAAAACTTTACTAGAGCTCTGCTAAAGAGTAGAAACAGTCTGGTAGTTAAAGCATATACCATGATCAAGGATAGTGGACTTGATTAATCATGATTAATTAAAATTAATTTTATAATGCTTAACAACTTTTAGAATAACTTTTTTTACATTCATTTTAGGCCTGTTTATTCATGCAGACTTTTCAAAACTAAGTTGTCTTTGTGTGAAAGAATTTATGTTTAATTGGTATATAATTAGATTAGAAGGGCCTAGGGGATGTAATTGCTAAGTATTCTTTCTAAGTATTGTGCTCTTTGTAGTTTTCATCATTTAATGGTATTCAAAGTTTTCATCAGATTGGATTTAATTTAGTAGATGTTTATATTAAACACCTGTATTATGTAAGGTACTGTACCGCTTACTGGTGATTTCATTGAGGCTTAAATATGGCTCATGCTCTCTAGTTACATTCTAATAGAGCAAGGGAGGCATTACAATACCAAAACCACAAATCCAGGTAGAATGTGACAAGTGGGAGGTTAAAAACACAAAATACTATGGAAGCATATCTGCTCATAAAGTTAATTTTAGCTGAACAGCCAAGAAGATCTTTCTAAATGTAGCATTTGAACTGGACCTTGAAGATGATTAGGATTTTGATGGTTGAGAATATAGGAAAATAATGTTTCTAAAGAGGAAATTGTGATCAGAGCTTTGAGAAAGGAAAGCATGTTTGAAGGAAGTATTCTGGTTATTAAAATCAAATGGTAAATGGAGAAAATGGATAAAATAGGTTTAAATTTCAGATGGTTGGGATAGTAGCTACATTATGGAGGGCTTTGGCTAACATGTTGAGAGTTTAAAGCATATGTTGTAGATACTGGGAAGCCATAGGAAATTTTTGAGCATAGGAATCATCAAGATTTTTGGGATAGTTTTCAGTAGAGCAGTTGTTTTAATGTCTTAAGGTCATAGGTTCTTTTAAGAACTTTATGAAAACTGTGGACCTTATTTCCATTAATTGCACATGTGCCATTACATACAAAATGTTGCATATGGATCTTCCTCTCCTTGCATTTATGGATTCAGTGTTCCATGGGTACTTGCAAATTTACAGTGGAGAAGTTTTCTCATATTTGCTAGCTTTGGTGGTGGAGCAAGGGTGAAATACCATGATGGTGGAGAAAACTGTGAGCATGCAATGTTGAAAAGACTGTAGTTGATATTATAATAGTAAAAAAAGGCAAGGAAGCAGCATCTGACAAGAATGGTAGTAACTAAGCTGCCTGTCAGGTTTCAAACTGTATACCATCTCCACATTGAGCCGTGGAAATCAAAGATTAAAGATCATGATCTAGCTTGACTTTCTTGAGGGGAGTGAGGAATGGGGAACATGTATATGATTTCTTTTGGTGGGTGTGGAAGAGTGGGGTGTGTGGGAAGTTATGGTGTATGTGGTATGTCATTATCATTCATTGAGGGTTTGGGGCCTAACTACTGATTGTAATTAGTATCCTTTCTTTCTGCTCTACCCCAGAGTCATCATAACAATTTTAAAATTTGCCCCCTCCACATTTCCAAATACCCCCCTAGAGGTGGATTACATTGTTTTGGTCAAAAGACCCGATTCAGAGAAAGTTCTAAATCCAGGACTTTGGGAATAAAATTTTTACTGTTACACATCACTCTATCAGACATACTTACTGGGACTTACTGATTAAGAAAGAGAACCTCACTTAGACCTAATATATAAGTGAGAATTTCTTTTGAAGGTCTCTAATGAAGAAGAAATTTGAAAGCCTCTCTTGTTAATAATACAGGTTTACTCTGCTATCCAAAAGTAGAGCATTCCTGTGCAACCTTTTGGAAGCCGAAATGGCATAAAGCAAAGAAGCAATTACCATTAATTTATATGGAAAAGTTTTTGAGCATTCCCCGTCCACCTAAATGTGCCAGATCATACCAAATACACTTATTTATGTAGAGTTTTATGCTGAACATTAACATCCTTATGAGCTCTCTTAGACTTCTCTGATACTTAGAACATATCTTGCTAATAGGTGGGTGCACAGAATAAGTCAAAGCACAAATGGTACCACACACAGTCTTAACTATGGCAACCTAAAGCTGAGATGTTAAGTGTAGTTGCTGGGGAAGGAGCTTGGTGGCACTGTTTGGGGTACATGCTGCCTCTATAAAAGATTGTCAGAAAACAAATACTGTGTGATTCTTAAAAGCAAATATCCTCTTCAGATTTCATTCAGTTATTGAAAACAGTACTATGTAGACCTTTCGCAGTAGTGAAGTGACATAATGATAACTTCAGAAAAAGCAGGGATACCTATATTGAGGAAATCAATTCCAAATCCTGATGTTGAAATTTAAAATCATTTTCACTTACTCTAACTGCAGTAGCCTTGGAGAGTGGTGACATACGGTGTCTGTGTTCCCTAAAATCTGTGAGGTTTTTTTGTTATTCAAAAGACTGTGTTTTGCTTTCCATGACGTAATAGTTAAGTATTCATTATTTCTTTTTAGTTCAGGGGAAATATTCTTTCTAAACTTCCCAAGTATGAGTGAGGTATTGACATTAACTCCTTTGAGTCTATTTTGGGCTATATTAAATCTAAGAATTGTGGTAGTGACTGCTTGCATATGTTCACTGTTTGCTAGGTCTATTCACTGTCTCAATGATGCTGGTAACAGTTGTGGAAGTTTGTGCTTACTTTTTTTACTCTTCAAGTAGAGTGAAAAAATTGTCAGTTATTCTAATAGATTCTTTCGCTGCTCAAGATTTACGTAGACCATTAGGAGTGGTATGAAACAGTTTGGAGAGAGCCACCATGTGTAGGTGACTTTTAAAGTTATTTGCCTCAAAGGGAGCGTATCACACTCAGAACTCTCTATGTGTGCTCATTTAATCTTACAGATTGTCTATTAATGTATTGTTTTTAATGAGAAAACAGACTGAAAAAGGTTAAATAACTTGGCTAAAGCTACATGGCTGCAAATGGAGAAGTTAGAATTTTAAACACTGTCTTTTTGACCTGAAACTTATTTTTTCACTTTATCTCTGTCTTAAGCCTCTTAAGATCACATCCTTAGTGATACTGTTTCCTTGTATACCTACGGAATGTAAAATACTTGGAAAAGATTGTACTTTCTTGGATTCTTATCTCCTTAGTGACTTACCAGCTTGTTTATGCACTTTACAATTTTGTTTGAACTACAATTATTCACTAACCTTTCCCCAGATAGGAATTTTGGAACTTCTTGTAATCAAATAGATATATTATCTACTTTGTGGTTTTTGTTATTCATACTTTTATTTAACAGACACTTTTTGAATGCCTCTTTATGCCAGGCCCTACGTTGTGGTAGGAGAATGATTTTTAAACTCTGGTGGTAATGAGAGGAGGTGTCCTTTATCTGTTTTGCCCTGTTTAGACCTGAATTTCAAGTCTAACAAGATTGTGCTTGAGATTTTGTGTGAAAATATGAACTGCATTACTAAATATATGTAAAAAGCACTGCTTCAGATGCTACAAGGAAAATATCTTGTACTTAGAAAGGATCATGATAAGGAAGGGAGTACGTGTAACTAGTTCATTAAAATGCTATTCTCAGCTGGTAACTGGAGATCTACAAGACTTCGTGTGCAAGTTTTCAAACAGTGTTATAGTAGCATTTAACCTGAAAATTTATTTCTTTTGCGTATCCTTTTGGTACAAGTTAACTACATTTCAGCTTTCATTAAAGCTTTATTTTTCCCTTAATGAAGAATTTTTGCTATGGTAGAAGCCACTTATTGAAATAGTAATGAACTTTTAATGAATAATAAGAATAATCTTTCTTGTTTCTCCATGAAACACATTGTACACTGATTAATATGTAAGGAACTAGGCCCCACACAAAAGTTAACTTAACCAAATTTTGATTTCCATTTTTAGCAGTGTGGCGGACTAAATGTGCAGAGACTGTATCTCATGTAAGACACTTAAATGTCAGGTAAAATATTAAAACATCTTTTGAAAAGCATACCTGGACTTGACTGTTAATGAAGGCAAATAATCAGGCCAGAAATGGTGAGAGGTGGTGATTTCATAGAGATCTATGGGAGGATACTATCTGCTCCTAGTCACGGTCTGGCTATGAACTTTTCATCATGCATGTTGGGAACAGGAGACAAATTGCACATACATTCTGAGTAGGATTGGAATCAGAACAAAAATTTCCACATTAGGTCATTAGTGCAAAACCTACCTAATTGATAGAGACTTGATTGCTTTTGCTCGGTTCTGCATACATTTGGAGGTGAAAAGGCTTCCACCTGAGAAATTCTGAGTCAGTAGGTTTTGTCTCACAGATTGAAGGATGAAATTCATTATTTGTATGATGCAAGTAAAGATGTATTTTAGAATTGTCCCAGATAAGTAGTACTCTTATATATAATGGAAGTAGTTCTGTATAAGAATGTATTTTAAACAGAAGCCTTAATGTCTGCAGAAAAAGTTTCAGTGATCATTACTTAACAATTAACAAGAAAAAGTCACTAACCATATTGGGAACCATCTTAAACTTCGGAATCAGACTCTTTTAAGACAAGTATTGTGAGTGATCACAGTGTCAGTTAAAATAACTACATTTAATGTGTTTAAAAAGAGGAATAGTCTCAGATGATCAGATACCAAATTAAATTTCTAAAAGTGAAAAATATAAAAGATTTAAAATTCAATGGATGAACTACAAAGGAGGTGTAGAGAAGTAGGAATCAGTGGCCTACAGTATCTGAGGAAAATAGGAAAGAGAGACTGAGAGACAGTGGATGATTCTTTTACTGGTGTCTTTTGAAAGTTTTCTCTCTATGCAAGATACAAGTTCTTCATTGCTTGCAAATAATTTCTCCCACTCTGTAGCTTGTGTTTTGAACCTCTTACAAGGACTTTTGCAGAGCAAAAGGTCTTAATTTTGGTGAAGTTTAATTTATCAGTTCTTCGTTTCATGGGATTGTGATTTTGGTGACAAGTGTTAGATTTCTTTGCCTCTCCCTAGACGCTGAGAATTTTCTCTCTTTTTTTAGGAAACTTATATTTTTACATTTTATATTTAAATAAATGTATGCATTTTGAGTTAATTTTTAAAAAGGTGTGGGACAAGTTTTGGTTTATTTCTTTGCTTATGGATGTGCACTTGCCCCAGTAGCATTTGTGGAAAAAGTTCTTCTGCTGAATTGCTTTTGCAACTCTACCAAAAATCAGTTGGACATATTTGTTTGGACCTGTTTCTGAATCCTCTATTCTGGTCTGTTAATCTGTGTCTTAACCTTCTGCCAACACCACAGTCTGCTTTGTTGTAGTTATATATTAAATCATTTCTGTTTTTAAAATGTAATTAATGTACAGTGTTTTATTAGTTTCAGGTGTACAACATAGTGATTAAACATTTATATACCTCACAATGTGATTAGCACAATAAGTCTAGTAACCATCTGTCACCAAAGTTATTACCATATCATTGATTATATTCCCTGTGCCATATATGTATACATACTCCCTATATGTGTTACATCTCCATGACTTACTCATTATGTAACTGAAATTTTCTACTCATTCTCATTCACTTTTTCGCCCATCTCCCTCTCTGGCAACCATTAGTTCTCTGTATCCATGAGTCTATCTCTGTTTTGTTTGTTCATTTGTTTGTTTAGATTCCACATATAAGTGAAGTCATATAGTATTTGTCTTTCACTCTCTAACTTACGTCACTTAGCATGCTACCCTCTAGGTCCATCCATGTTGTTACAGATGGCAAGATGTCATTCCCTTATGGCTGAATAATACTGCATTATCAGTGGATACCTAGATTGTTTTTATATCTTGACTGTTGAAAATAATGCTGCAGTGAACATGGGGGTATATACATCTTTTAAACAAATTAGTGTTTTGGAGTTTTTTTGATAAATAACCCAGAAGTGGAATTGCTGGGTCATATAGTAATTATATTTTTAATATTTTAAAGAATCTACATTGTGTTTTCCATAGTGACTACACTAGTTTACAATCCTACCAACAATGTACAAAGGATCCCTTTTCTCAACATCCTCACCAATATTTATTTGTTAACTTAATTTTTTTTTTATTAAACTTATCAGAGTGACCATTGGTTAATAAGATTATATAGGTTTCATGTGTACAATTATATGATAGATCATCTGTATCTTGCATTGTGTGTTTACCACCTGAAGTCAGATCTCCTGTTCACCCCCTTTACCGTTTGCTACTCCCTACGCCCCCCACCCCAGCTCCGTTTCCCTCTGGTACTCACCATGCTGTTGCCTATCTTGTTTGTTTTGTTTATTGTTTGTTCATTTGTTGCTTTCAGATTTATACGCCAGTTACGTGTGAAATCATATGGTTCTTGGCTTATTTCACTTAGCATGGTATTCTTGAGATCCATTTAATGTTGTCTCAAATGGCAATATTTCATCTTTTTTGTGGCTGATTAGTATTCCACTGTGTGTATGTATATGTAACATATTCTTTTTTAAAAAAATTTTATTGTTATTCAATTACACTTGTATGCCTTTTCTCCCCATCCCTCTACCCCACCCCGGCTGAACCCCCCCCCCCACCTCCACCCTCCCCCTTGATTTTGTCCATGTGTCCTTTATAGTAGTTCCTGTAATCCCCTCTCCTCACTGTCCCCTCCCCACTCCCCCCTGACTGTTGTTAGATTGTTCTTAACTTCGATGTCTCTGGTTATATTTTGTAACACATATTCTTTATCAATCATCTATTGAAGTAAACTAAGGTTGTTCTCATGTCTCAGCCACCATGACTAATGCTGCAATTAACATAGGGATACATATATCTTTTGGAATAAATGTTCTCAAATTTTTGTTTATCAGAAGAGGGGTTGTTGGGTCATATGGTAACTCTATCCTTAATTTTTGGAGGAAGCTCTGTACTGTTTTCCATGGTGGCTATACTAGTTTATATTCAGTCCCACCAGCAGTGAGTGAGGGTTCCTCTTTCTTCACAACTTCTCCAACACTTATTAAATGTTTTGTTGATAACAGCCATTCTAACAGGTGGGAGGTGGTATCTCCTTATAGTGTTGATTTACATTTTTCTCATAGCTAGTGAAGTTAAGCATCTTTTCATATATTTATCTGTTGGCCATTTGTGTCTCTTCTTGAGTGAAGTGTCTGTCAGGTCCTCTGCCCATGTTGACATTTTGATAATAGCCATTCTGTAGGTATGAGGAGATATCTCATTGTGATTTTGATATGTATTTCCTTGAAAAATTAGTTGATATTGAACATCTTATGTCTTCTGGCTATCTATATGTCTTTGGAAAAATGTCTCTTCAGGTTCTCTGCCTGTTTTTTTAACTTTTTTTTGTGTTGAGTTCTATGAGTTGAGTTCTTTATACATTTTGGGTATGAACCCGTTACTTGATATAACATTTGTGAATACTTCTCCCATTCAGTAGGTTGTATTTTTGTTTTGTTGCTGATTTTCTTTGCTGTGCAAAAACTTTTTAGTTAGATGTAGTCTCACTTGTTTATTTTTGCTCTTGTTGCTCTTTCCCAGAGAGACATCCAAAAATATATCGCCAAGACTAATATCAAAGAATTTACAACTTACGTTTTCTTCTAGAAGTTTTATGGTTTTTCAGGTCTTACATTGAAATCTTTCATCCATCTTGATTTTATTTTTGTAGATGGTGTAAGAAAGTGGTTCTCTTTTAATTTTTGCATATGTCTGTTCAGTTTTCATTGAGGAAACTGCCTTTTCCCCATTGTATATTCTTGTGTATACTATTTTTATACTGATCTATCTTTTTCAAAATTGTTATAACTATACCAGATCTTTTATATCTACAAAACAACAACAACAAAAACAACAAACAACTTTCTGAGATTTTGGTTAAACTGCATATGAATTTGGGGAGAATTGACACCTTTACTATTTGAGTCTTCCAAATCATGGAAGATAGGTTTCCATTTTTTAGGTGTTTGATTTCTTTCATTAGTTTTGGGTAGTTTAGAGCATTCAAGTCCTGTATACTTTTTCTTAGAATTATATCTTAATGTTTTATTTGTATTTTGAGCCACTGTAAGTAGTATTACAAATATTTTTAATTTCATCATTTACATGTTCATTACTAATATATAGAAATACAATTGATTTTTCTATGTTTGTGTTGTATCATGTGACCTTGCTGAACTTACTTTCTCTAAGGTTTGTGTATGTCTGTGTGTATTCCGTAGACTTTCTACTTGTATAATCATGGCATATGCTTATGCCATAAAATAGGGAAATAGGGAGCAATTTATTTATTTATTTTTAGGCTGTATGCCTTTTATTTTGTTTCCTTCATATATTGGATTGGCTAGAACTTATACTATTATGTTGAATAGCGTGGTAAGAGTGGATATCCTTACCAGCTCCCCAGTTTAGAGGGAAAACATTCAGTCTTTTACCATTAAGTATGTTAGCTGTAGGTTGTATATAGATGCTCTTTATCAAGTTGAGGAAGTTATTTTCTATTTCTGTTTTTCTGTGAGTTTTAACATAAGTGGATGTTAAATATTTTAAATGCTTTCTTGCATTAAATCATGTAAGTACGTAGTTTTTCTTTATTATCTTGTTAATATTGTGATCACTTTGATTTTTGAATATTGAATCATTCTTGCATACCTGGAATAAATCCCACTTTTTCATGGTGTATAATTATTATAAAGCTGAATTCTGTTTGCTGGCATTTTGTTAACGATTCATGAAGGATATTGGTCTGTAATTTTTCTGTTTATTTACTTAATTTAGATATAATTGACATCTAACATTAGTTCCAGGTATATACCATAATGATTCAATATTTGTATATATTGCAAAATGATCACCACAGTAGGCCTAGTTAACATCTATAACTATACACAGTTACATAGTTTTTTTCTTGTGATTTTTCTTCTTTTTTTAAAATACTGTCTTTGTCTGGTTTTGGTGTCAAGGTGATACTGGGTTTATAAAATGAATTGGGGAGTTTTTTCTTATATTTTATTTTCTAAAAGATTTATTTATTTCATGTTGTGTATATTGTGGTAATTTTTGTTTTTTTCAGGAATTGGTCCATTTCATCTACATTGTCAAATTTATATTCTTTTAATATCTGCAAGTCTGTAATACTGTTCTTTCATTTTTTTAGTAGAGAAAATGTTTATTAATTTGAGACACAGTTTTATACTTAATGAAGTTTTTCTTCTCATTATGATCCTAACTATGGTGTGTTTTTAATACCAGGACAATTTTTAGTAAATGAAGCTGTGATTCAAGTATCTCATTGAAAGTTATACTGCACGTATTTTGAGAGAATGGACTTGAACTCAGACACTCTGAAGACAAACCTTCCACTTAGTACCTATTATTTATGATACTGTCTCCCTCACTCCTTGATGAGAGGAACACCATGGTTGAACTGACATACCCCTGAGGACTCTTTGTAGTGAATGATTCCTGTACAAGACTTTGAATAATATATAAAAGAAGTTGTTGAAAATTCTTCTCAGTGGCACAGGAAATGAAATTGTAAATATTTGGCATAGATTTCCCTCCATACAGGGCTTTTTTATGATGTATTAGTCGTTTTACTTGGGATTATAGAAAATAGTGAATTAAGATTCTTTACTGTGCAAACTGGACATTGGGAAAAATATGCATGACACAAGGCAAATTGAAACCCTATTGTTGAATGAAGGGTGTTGAAATGAAAAAAAAGGAGGCAGCAATAAAAAGTTGGTGAGAATGGTGCAGATAAGCTCAGGGCATGAGGTGCATCCAAGGCCAGAGGCACTTCAAAGAAATAGGTGAGGGTGTAAGATTTAAGAGCTTGGAGAACACGGTGTCATGGGGGCAGTACATGTCATAGGACTGAAAAATTGGATACATTTTCTGAGTAAAGGAACATGAAGAGAATTTACAGATGAGAAACCCACGGTTTGTGACGTTATAAAATGAGACAGTGCCAGCATTGTAGTCTAGGAAAACCCGAACACGACGGGGAGGAACAGTCAGACTGAGGGTTAATTCCATGGGATCAGAGGAAGAAGGTAACACAAAAACATACTCAAACTGATTCTAATAGCATTTTTTAGGTTCACAACTAGAGGAAACAAGAGTCTTGTTTACCATACACCCTCAAGGCCCAGGCCTGTTTCTCTGACACATCCACCTCCCAGTAATGTTTCCCTGATGTGATAACCAGTACACTGAGTACAGTAGAAGCATTCTTATTTGTATTGAGACGGTTCTCATTTCACTTGTCTCAGATCTGCAAAAATGGCAACATTTTCTTTGTCCTTGGGAGGGTCCAGGGTAATGTGATCCCAATAGCAGTGCACATCAGACAGTTCTTGCAGCATCCCACTCAGGTCAGGAGCTTGGAACACTGTCCTTTGTTTTTTGGAGATGGTTGACTTGAGAGTAAAGGTCTTACTCCTTTCCATGATGCCATTCTCATCCTTCCAGGAAGTTCTCTGGTTTGATGTCAGCTTCCAACTTCTCAGCTTCTTGGTATTCAGCCCTCAGCCTGTCCAGACCTGCCTGCAGCTTTTCCTTGTACTCCTGGGCAGCTTCCTCCATGAGGAAAGCTCAGTGCTCTTGAGACCTCTCACAAAGCCAGCAAATGAACTTCCTGTCCTCCTTACAGAACAGCAGGAGTTTCTCTCCATGGCACACACAGAGATCTCTATTTTACTCCTCCTTTGGGCTCAACTTGACCTCCCTAAGTGTGTCCACTATGTTGGCCATATGCTGATTAGACCGCAAGTTCCCAGGCTGGCACACAGGGCAGCTGCGCTCTCCTCCTTCCCTGACTGTGGATTCCTTGTTGTTTGCAGTGATGCAGGCTTGGCAGAAGCTGTGCCCACAGTCCAGGTTCAGGGGTTCTGTCAGGAGCTCTAGGCAGGTGGAGCAGGTCAGCTTCTCCTTTAATTTCAATAGGATTCCTGAGTCCATCACAATCTGTCCTGATCTGAGGCTCCTCAGGCTCAAAGAGATTTCTGCAACCTTCCTGGGGAAAAAAGCCTATTCACTTGTTCTGGAGTTCCAGCCCGAGGGGCAGTTGTGGGCAGGATTCACTCTCCAAACCAGGGGCCCGTTGTCCACCTGTAATACTATTCTTTGTTTTATTCCTGTTGGTAATTTTTGTCTTCTCTTTTTTTCTTTGTCATCTTGCTAAAGACTTGTCAGTTATATTCATCTTTTCCAAAAAATCAATTCTTTCATTGATTTTTCTCTCTTGTTTTCCTGTTTTTAATTTCATCATTTTCTGCTCTTAATTATTTGCTTTCTCCTGCTTGCTTTAGGTTTATTTTGCTCTTCTTTGTTTAGGTTCTAAAGTTGGGAGCTTTGATTGTTGATTGAGACTTTTTCTCTTTTCTAATGTTTGCATTTAGTATTACCCCTTTCAGTACTGCTTTTTGTCTCACAAAATTTGATGTGTTGTGTTTTCATTTTCATTCAGCTTAACTTTTTTTGCTTTTCATTGAGACATGCCCTCATCTGTGGATTATTTAGGACTTTGCTGTTTATTTTCTAAGTGTTTGGAGATTTTGCTGTCATCTTTATGCTATTTCTAGTTTGGTTTAATTGTGGTCAGAGAACATATTTTGTGCTATTTCAGTTTTTTCATATCTTTTGACTTTTGTTTTATGGCTCAGGAATATGGTCTCTTGTCTTATGCTCCAAGACACTGGGAAAGAATAATGTGTTTTGTTGTCATTAAGTGAAGTGTCCTATTACTGTCAGTTGAGCCTGTTGGTGGGTGGTGTTGCTGAATTCTTCTGTGTTTGCTGATGTTCTGTCTAGTTGTACTGTCAGTTGCTAAGAGAGGGGTTATTGAAATCTCTGTAATTGTTGATTTGTTTATATTTTTCCTTTCAGTTCTAAAAGTACTTCTCATATTTTGCAGTTCTTGCTTGGTGCGTACACATTTAGGATTGTTGTGTATTGATGGATTGACCTTTTTTTTTCTTTTATTAACATGTAATGTTCCCCTTTGTTGTGATAATTTTTTGCTTTGAACTCTACATTAGCTGACACTAATATAGGCACTCCTCATTTCTTACTGTTTCCACAATATGTCACTTTCCATTATTTTACTTTCAGTCTGCCTTCAAGACAGTTTTTTTTTTCTAGATTGCATGTGGTTGGGTCTTTTTTTTAAATGCCCATTTTTGTCTTCTAGTGGTAACCTTTAGGCTACTGACATTTAATGTGAAGGATTTAATTCTGTCCTGTATTTTACAATCCAAAAATTTTCATTTGGTTCTCTTTTACATGTTATGTTTTTTCCTTAACACTTTCTATCTTCGTTTTTTTATTGTATTCACAATTGATTATTGGAGCATTTTTATAACTTAAAATCTGTGTCAAATCTAAATGTCACCTCTGTGTTTGCATCTGTTGATTATCTTTTTGCATTCTCTTTAATATCTTGGCTCTTAGTATGACAAGTGATTTTTTTTATTATTAAAACCTGGAAATTTTGAATATTAATGAAATTCTGGATCTTATTTAAACCTGTTTTTTTAAAGAAATTATTTATTTATTGATAGAAAGAGGGAAAGGTAGGGAGGAGGAGAGGGAGAGAAACATTGATGTGATAGAGAAACATCAGTTGGTTGTCACCTCTTGCACGCCCCCAACCAGGATACCTGGCCTACAAGCCAGGCATGTGCCTTGACAGGAAATCGAACTGGTGACCTTTCGGTTTGATGCCCAACCCATTGAGCCACACCAATGAGGGCTAAACCTACTGCTTTAACTAGCTTCCTATAACACGACTTCGGCATTATTTTCAGTTGCAGGTAGAAAGTGAAGTTTTTTACTCTTCATCCATTGATATCTGAGGAGGGAGGTCCTCATTAGTGTTGGCAGGTATGACAGTTGTAGATCCCCACTAGGCCTCCACTGATACACCTTCTTGTTTCCCACAAAGTCTCCACTGACATGACTAGGGTGAAAGCCCTGACTTTTCACAAGTCCTCCTTTGACACTACCCAAGGGCAGAGGAGTATTGGCTACTCCTTACTCTCTGGTGGGAGGAGAAGTTCATATTCCCCATGTGGTTTCCGTTGACAATGCAGGAGCTGAGAGCAGGGCATCTTTATACATGGTGAGGGTGGACCATTTAGGTCTCCATTCAGTCTTTGCTGGCAATGGTGGGGCTTTTTTGGTGGGTTTTTCTTTATTCTTTTGTCCGCCCCATTAGTATTTCTGGTTTGCTGACTCCTTTAGCTAGGAGAGATGAGGCAGAACGAAAACCCAGGGAACTCACTATTGTTCCTCAAACAACTTCTTATGCTTGTTTTATATGTAATGTCTACGACTTTTAGTTGAATTACCCGGAGAGGGAAAAGTACATTTACTTCATCTTCCGGGAAGTGGAAGTTACCTTTTTTTTTTTTTTTAACCTTCTGTGCCCCCCCCCCGCCGCCCCAATCCCACTCTAGTTAGTTCCTCATTTCTATGTCCCCTTTTAGGACCAAATTCTTTGGAAGCATATGTCTATACTTATTTTCTCCAGTTCCTCTTTCCTCCTTCTCTTAAACCTATTCTAATACGACTTTTATCCCTACCCCTCCTCTGAAATCACTTGGCAAGGCATCATTTACAAGTGAATAATCAAAGCAGTGATAATCAAAACTGGCTGAAGCTAAATTTATACTTAGAGGAAAGAAGCCTGAAACTGAATGAGCTAGTATCTAATTTAAGAAGTTTTAAAAAGGATCTACCCAAAGAAAGAAGGCAAAAGGAGATGAAAAAATGTTTAGTAGTAAATTTAAAAGCAAAGCTAAAATTGAGAGAATTAAGAAATTCTGACAATATGGTCAAGAAAATCAAAGAAAAGGCAAAAATACAATGCATATTAGAAGTTATAAATAATTTTAATTGATATATTTAAATAAAATTGTGTGAAGTATACAAATTATCTGAAAAGTATACAAATATGACCAAATGGGATTGAAAAAGAACTAGAAAATCTGAATGGGCCTATAACCATTAAAAAGGCTGATTTAGTGGTTAAAAGTCTTTTCCTCCCTCAATGAAAAGGCCCAGTTGGTTTTTCACTACAGTTTAGACAAATGCTATTTCCAGTGGTCATTAAACCTTTTCAAAAGAAATAATACTAGTATTCATTTTATTTTTTCTGAAGCTTATGTTACAAATTTGTTATCAACACTAGCAAGGAGAATGTAACAGAATGAAATATATAAGCCAGTCTCACACAGGAACATAGCAAAAAAAAATCTATCAATGGGTTAACTGGTAACACCATCAAATTTGGCTTATTGTAGGTATGCAAGATTAAGGAACAATGGAAATTTAATCAAAATATTTACACCTTAATAAAATAAGTTACCACATGTCACATTATTGATTTAGAATAGTGAACATCTTAGTTAAAACAGAATGCTAGGTGTCTATACTACATGACGAGTACTAAAATTCAGTTTTGAGTGAAATAACTGGATCACAGTAGATAGCACAACTGATTGGACCGAAGGGAGTCAGGTGGTCTCACAGAGACGGCAGAATGAGGTTTTGGTGAGTAATATTTAGTGAAAATGTTGGAACAGCACTTCAAGTAGAGGAAAGTAATATGTACTAAAGCATCGTTGTGGCGTTTGGGTATGGTGACATATAAGTAGAGCACACTAAGGATATTGGGACCTGGCAGATGATGTAACAGGAGATTTGGGCCAATTGTGAAAGGCTTTGTCTGCCTTGCTTCTTGCTAAGCAGTGGAATATATCAACCCAGTGAGAGTCAAAGTAAAGATTTTTGAGCATTCCATTTATTTAGCTTCTTATGTGTAATGTCTTGTCTTTAGAAGTAACATGTATAACTGGTTTGCATTCTTTTGCGTGTATATGTACCTTACTTGAAGTCAGGTGCTGCCACTGATTTTCCTCAATTTTTTGTTCACTAAAAATGTAGGAGTCTGAATTGATGACTGAAACATTAATATATATTAACTTTCTCAGTGCAGTATCTTAAACTTTTAAAACTACTCATGGCTGATCTCTAACCAAGCAGGTGCCTAAGAACTTTCCAGTGACATATGTGACAAAGGCCTGAGTAATTTCATTTGTTCTGTCATTTGCTAACTATGTGGTAAAAGCAGATTTTAATACATCTCTTTTTTAAGAGACATTTTTAATTTTATTGGAGTTTTTTTATTGAGATTTTTTTTTTAGTAATTGTCATTGGAGTGAACTTTAATTGGTTTCTAGGGGTTTTTTCCCTTTTTTATTACATTGGTAGATACAAGGCATCAGGTTTGTTTGTTGTACTGAATTTTGAATCAGAGACTTTTAAATCTAAATAACTGTTTTGCTCCTACTTTCTTTGTAGTGAATTCCTTTAAACTTTCTAAAGGTGCTTTTATTTAATTTTCTTGATTATATAATCTGTTTGATTTTTAAATTTAAGGTGTGACTGCACAGAAAAGTTACAGAACAAATTTGACTTTTTGCGCTCACATTTGAATGATATTTCTTCGTTTAAGAATATCTACAGATATGCCTTTGATTTTGCAAGGGTAAGTGGGATATTCGTGTTTTGTAATTCTAATAGATTTTTAATCTTGAGGCCACACTTAGGAAAATTTTTTTTACTTATTTCATAGGATAAAGATCAGAGAAGCCTTGATATTGATACTGCTAAATCTATGTTAGCTCTTCTGCTTGGGAGGACATGGCCACTGTTTTCAGTATTTTACCAGTACCTGGAGGTATGAGTTTTTCTTTGATTTTGAAAATATTATTTTAAAATTTAATCTGATTGACAATATATCTGAGAAAAAGCAAATAGATTTTTAATACTGTGCTTTTTTAAAAAAAAAATCTGCTTTAGTAGAAAATTTCTTCTAAAATGTATATATACCTGCTGTCATATTTAGATACAAGTTCATGTTCAGTAATATATCCTGTACATAGTTATTTTAATTCTATGTCTTCCATGCTCCCTGACTCTCCATTAAAAAAGGAACTTCAAGAAATAATTTTAGCACAGTTTTTACACAAAAGTGATTTCTTGGGCTTTTGGCAGGAGAACATTAATGTTAGTGCACAAATCTGGAGTTTGTAAGTCAGATTTCTTTCTGTTATACAAGGTCTTAGGCTGAAATCCACATAAGAACCAGTTATAGTAATAGGACTTTTCGCTTAGGCTCAATCTAAAGAATTTGAATAAAGCTTTTCATATTTGATACCCACAAATATGAGGGTGGCTATAATGGTGTACATACTGCTTACTAAAAATGTATGCTGAATTTATGAAGAAAGTATTCTTTTAAAAGGTTTATCTACTATAGGCAGTGGTTTTAAGAAGATACTGATACTTTTTTTTCCCATTGCTTCCTTTTCTATCCATTTTTGTGCCTTTTCAGTTTCTGTGTTTTACTTTTATATAGTTATCATCATTTTTTGTATTACAGATCATACAGCTTTTGCTTTGAAAATAATTTCTCATAAAGCTGATTGTTTATTAAAGAAAGTTCTCCAGAATATTTTGCTTAAAGCTTGTGATAAGAGACAGTGGTATGAAAGGTCTTGTGTGAATGGATTTAGTGCACACTTAAATCTTTCAACCTAATAAAGTAGATGTTTTTGATGGATGTTATCAATCTTCCTCCTATTAGTAGTTTTGGCAAAATTAAATATAAGTGAATATAAAAATACTTCCAAAAAGAACTGAGAGGACTAAATATTTTCAAACACTTGTTATCCAGTGGAGGGTGCTTGACATACTTACTATCTTTTAAAATCTTTAGAACACCATTCTGAATTACATTTAATCCCCATTAGCAAATGAGGAGATGGGTTCTATTGTTAAGTAACTTCCCTAAAGTCACTCATTTAAGTGGTAGAGTGGGATTTGAACCCATGTCTATAGTCTTTCTATTGCCTCCAAAGGTGCCAACTTGAAAATGTGTCTAAACAGTAAATCTCATTCAAAAAAATGAATTACTGGGAGTCAGCAGAAGAGAATTAATTGGATGTAGGAAATAGTGTATATCTTGATCTCATTTGTGGTTACACAAGTATATACATAGGTAAACTGTTCATTAGTACCCTGATACTTTTGTTATTCTTCAAAAATGAAAGAAAAATAAGGAAGAAATAAATTGGTGGCATTAAAATATAAATGCCCCTGAGGATTCTCTTAGATACACAAATAATTTAAAAGAGGAATAAATGTTTTAGGAACAACCAAATGACAAAATATGACTAGATTTATAGAAGTCAGACCCTAATAAATAATGCTTGTTCTATAATCCAAATATTTATATTACTTTCCTCAGCAATCAAAGTATCGTGTTATGAACAAAGATCAATGGTACAATGTATTAGAGTTCAGCAGAACAGTCCATGCCGATCTTAGTAACTATGATGAAGATGGTGCTTGTAAGTATGTTTTCCTATGGAAATAAAATTTTTTGAACTGTTAAATGAGAATATGCATTTGTGTAACATTACCATAAAGGATTTAAACTTCCTAACAGTAACTTTTATTTAATCATGTAGGAAGTGTAGGGGAGGCAGGTATAGAAGGTAAGCAGAGAGTTTAGATTGAGCAATATTATAAAATCTGTGCTGATAAATGAAATGTTTTTAGTTTCTCAGTAACAGCATAATAAAGCTTAATTTAAATTACATTCTCTGTATCTGGAAGCTAAAATTCTGCTTCATGTCTGCCTTTCCTGGCATATTTCTGTGGAAGAAAAGAATACTCATGATTTAAAAAGGAAAGCAAAACATCAACTGTAATAGAAAAAGCTTATGATATTAACATGAAAGCTTTTTCTAAAATCTGACAAAACTATACCTGTATTCTTTCATAGGAATTAGTGGGCGGAGCCAAGTAGTGGCTTATGTTGGGCTTGCTTTCCAGTTTGCTGGTATTCCAAAGCTAGGTTGTTTTTCAATTGCCATTTATTATTGTGCTTGTTTGCTATTTATTTTACAGTCTATAAAAAAGCAAGAGAAAAATAGAGACTACCACAGGGTTGTTCATTTTAAGAAAAATAGGGCTGTCATATTTCTTTGTGGCAATGAGTTTTCGAACAAAATTAAAACCAGAGGCATGGATACCTGGAACAGATTGGCCGATCTCAGGGGGAGGGGGTGGGGCAGAACTAGAAGAAATTAGCCACAGAACATACATGCATAGCCTATGACACAGACAACAATGTGGTGAAGCCTGGGAGGGTGTGCTGGGTGAAGAGGGGGGAAATGGAGGGCATCTGTAGTAGTGTCAACATTAAAAATAAAATCAAGCAAATAAAAAATAGTAAAGAATGGGCTCATTTAAATTGCTTAAGTGTCTGGCTTCTGTAGGTAAATTGAGTTTGAACCCCCTGAATTATAAAAATGTCTTCAGTTCTTAGGTCAGGAATTTATTAGTTATTTACTTTATGTTGAGATTTAACGAGAACTGTGTAAGTCCCTAATATGGTTGCCCCTTCAACAACCTCACATACTTCTAGGTGAGGTAACATAGAAATACTATGTTTAACACTTCTCATATTGTTTAATAATGAAATGGCAAGTTCCATGTGCAGTTGCAATAAGGGAGAGGTTAACATTGATTTAGTGATTGGAGAGTTCATGAAACACTTAAAACTTGAGAAGTTGCTACAGATACCCATTGTGTAAAAGTCCCTTATTTAAAACAAAAGAAAAAGCTAAGACAGCACCATTAAGTTGAAGAGGGAGGCTGGAAGCAAAACACCTGAATAAGGGAAAGGTCAGTTTCTTTATGATCCTCACAGAGCTTGTGAGGAGTTTTTCTCTTACAAATTAGATGAGTTCACTGAATTCTAACAAAAATTGTTTCTTTATTTCTAGGGCCTGTTCTTCTCGATGAATTTGTTGAATGGCAAAAAATCCGTCAAACATCATAGCAAGAACTATTGTGAAGAAAATGCAAACCTTTTGATTCCTATGTGTATACAAGTTAAATGAGATGAGAAAAAAAATCCAAAGGGTGCATTTTTATTCATATGAAAGACTTCTCATAGTACTTTTTTTTTTCCATTTTTTTTTTAAAGGAATTTTTCTTGTTACATGTGATGGGCCTTGTGCCACACCTCTTCTGAGACTGAATATTCAGTTTTTGTTTTGAGTTATGTTTATTACATTTATTTCAGAACAATAAAGATTCCGATTTGTGATAAAGGCCTTAAAGTGAAGATGTCCCTTGAGTGTCAGAGTGGTATTTATTTTTGTAAATTTTAATTCTTGAACTTTAGAGGTTCTATTCACCATGAATTTGTGGAACTTTAAAGATTTTAAATCATCTTAATATATGACAGTGTAGTCTGCTGATGGTATGGCTTAATGTCTTCATCTCTGCTCACTTAGGAAGAATATTTATCGGCCTTGACTTCTGGGATAATAATACTCTGATACAGCTAGTACATTTTTGGAAATTGGAAGTGCTCCAACTTTCAGCTCTGGTTTTCTGTGAAAGCTGCCATGGTTTGATGCACATACTTTATCTGGAAAGTTTAGAATTAGAAAGATGATGTGTAGTCGTTTTCTTTTCCAGCCATTAACTAGTATTGTCAATAAGCATAAAGCAGCATTCCATGTATATTCTTAATGTGAATTTTAAGTTTTCTGTATTCTGTCACTTTACAAGTACCTTTCATATTTGAACGAGCAAGGCTCATATATTAATGGTCTCAGAATCAGACAGCCTTATGAGAGAATGAAGATCAATATTGAATGAAGTTGTATCATCATCACTGTTGTTATTAGTGGCATATGTATCCATTTAACTGTCATTTTGTGATACAGGGAGCTGAGTTGAAGGCTTTTTTCCCTCCCCTTAAGAGAGCCTTAGCTCGATGTTGTGGGTTTATTTAAGATAGATATAGGAAAAGAAGGTAATAGAAAAAGGAATTATGAGAGAACTCTGGATATAATGGTGCACATCTCACAGTTGCCATTTACATTCTTACAATCACAGTACTGCTAATTAGCACAGTTTTCTGACTATGGGCAGTGAAGTATCTTGAGGAAAGGATAGCCTTTTCTATTTCACACAGGAAGCATTTTTTGCACTAGCAGCGGGGTTGTACATTGCTTTTCAAACCATCCAGTGTCCCAATTATGTGAAAACTGTTCACATTCATAGTCCAGTCACAACCTCAGTAACATTTCTAGTTTCATTGTATGAGTGATTTTTCCACAATAAGGCCATTTCTATTGGGATTTAAGGTGAAGGTTGATTTTTGATGGTGAATTTATTTAATGAGTGATTTTCAGTATGGATCACTTAGGGGAGAATAGCATTATAAAGATTTTTATGGTTTGTTTGCATTTTGGTTCATAAGCTGGGAGAAAATGATTGTTGTTTTACTTGCCTTCTTAATGAAATTACTTTGTCTAACAGTGATGCAATAGTGGGAAACAACTTTTCTATAGCCTAAACTAACGGTACTGTCTCTGTCATCTTCACTATTTGAGTTAAAAAAAAACAAAACACTTAAGACTTATAGATGACCTTTATAAAACAAAAATACAGGAAACTATTTACTTCACTTACTTATCCAAAGATACCTTTAAGACTTTTTGAATCTGAAAACTAAAATGAAACTTTTTTTCCCCTTAAGTCAAAGAGCCTAATCCTACCCAGGCCATGCTTTCTTTACTCCCTTGCTCCTTCTTGTTCTGTTAACCTCCTTGGAGTCACAAAACATTCACTTACTTCGGAGGCAGAATTACTCTGCCTTATTTATCAGTCAGGATGTGGGCTTGTCCCTTCTTGTCGTGACTTTTCTTAATTTATATTTGAACAGCATTTAATTTATTGGGAAATTTATGATTAAATGATATAAGAATATAGGATTAAGGAGCCTGTGGTATAAAAAAGAAGGCTCCTAAATGTTGTCCATCTTGTTTAATTAGCTTTAAGTGCCTTTCCAGGAATTCTGTTGTAAAATTTTCAGGATTTCTTTGTATAGGATAAAATACTCGATGGTGCTTTATAATTGGAAATGACCTGCTTCTTACAGAGTAGCGTACAAATGTAGTAAAACTACTTGAAGAAAGTAGAGCCAGGTGTTGATTCTTAGCTGTGAAAGGATAGAGAAGCTTTTCCCCAACCCCTCAGAGTTAGTAGTTTGAACAAGGCCGGTATTCTTAGGTCATTGGAAGGAATTCAGGTAACATAGTGTTAAATCGGTCATAAAAAATGGTGTATTGTTATGTGCTGAATTTTCTTCTGCGTTACAGTGTTCTTATTTTCTAATGATTTCTTGTTTTTTAAATCCTGCCAGTAAAATTATTGACAATACAATTTTGACAGGTAGTATTTTTATATATAATGTATAGGGTTTGTTGATTTGGGTTTTACTCTACCGAAGTGTACTCTGGCCTTAGTGTTTCTTAAATTATAATTTGAAGGCTTTCCAGGGGGGATATTAGATTGACTCAGGAGTATTTCTTTTTAGTAAAAATGCCCTTTCACCAAGTAAACCAAAAATTTATCTAACTATGTTTGTCATCACTTTGTGATGAGAAGAGGAAGAGTATAGAATTTTAAGATAACTAGAGTTCTTAAAGCATCATACACGTTAGGTAGCATAGCTTAGATTTGGAACATGAAGTGCATTAACAGTGAAACATTTAGTTTGAACTAAGTGTTTCTTCAACAGAATGTGTTCTTCCTGCCTAATCGTTAATGGTAAAATTGTGAAAGGATTTATTGGAATTTATTTTGTGCTCAGTATGAGAAACAAATAGAATGTTGACTTAATTTTACTGCTGTCTTGTAGAAGTGTACTTAAAACTTGTGATAATAATTCATATTCAGATAAAGTTTTGTTTGGGCTTTTAAGGCTCCTATTGCCTCATGTTTTGTAGCATATTTCATGTGCTTACCAAATGTCTAAAGCATATAAATTGGCAACAATGTAATACATTTTAATGATTTAAATGCATTTGTTAGACTAAGAGAAAGGCAAGATACTCTCTTAATCTTATTCCTGAAGAAGAATTTTTATTCTTAAAGAGGAATTCTCCCTTCTTGAGAAAGTATTACTTCTTGAGTTATTCTGGAAATCATTACAAGGGGACATTTTCAAGAATGGTTCATTTTCTCTTCAGGGGAAAGAAGAAATAACAGCAAACTCTCATTGATTTTTCAATAGGGAAGGCTAGTCTGAAGTACTAAATATTCAGGATCATATAATTTGTTTAATGAATGTAGTTTTATTACTTTCATAAATATTAGGTAATAGCCAGACCAAAAAAAAAAAAAAAAGTACTTTTAAGAATTGACCTTTGTTTAACAAGACGTAATTACCTAACCTTTATGGTAAATTTGTATAGATTATAGATTGTGGAAAGATGAATTTCTGTCCAAGCCTTAGGTGAATTATCACTACTTAACTCTTTCATTGTGCAGATGGTTCTAGTGATTTTACTTCACTGGAGCGTATCTTTAGGGCTTTTAAAGCACAATTTATTTTCCTTTTTCCAAACACCAAGCTTAATAACAAACCATAAATTTGCTCTGCCCACCTCACAATCTTTTGTATCCTATGTAAGTAGTACTTCCTTTGCTCCTTTTGTAGTTGAAATTGGTTTAACCAGTGTTTTGTGGTGGTTGTTTGTTTGTTTGTTTGTTTTTTAATTTCAAATACAGTCCTGGCTGGTGTGGCTCAGTGGATTGAGTGCCGGTTTGGAAACCAAAGCATCACCACTTTGATTCCCAGTCAGGGCCCAGGCCTGGGTTGCAGGCCACGTCCCCAGTAGGGGGAGCATGAGAGGCAACCACACTTGGATGTTTCTTTCCCTCTCTTTATTCCTCCCTTCCCCTCTCTCTAAAAAGAAGTAAATGAAATCTTTAAAATTATTTTTTCAAATACAGGCAAAAGTTTATTTAGAAAGTTATAGAGGTAGAAGTGAGCCAGTTGGGCTGTGAGGACACAGGAAACAAGTTACAGAGGCAAAAGAAGGGCCCTGGGGACTTAGGAGAAAGAAAGACAAGACACACCTGGGGGAAGGAGAGGGGAATAGGCATGGGCGTGCTCAGAGAGAGTGCATGCTCCATTTGTGTGTGTGTGTGTGTGTGCTTTGCAATTTATTAGAACCTTTTATAATAGCCATTTTTGCTTGGGCTCTAGTTTACCATGTGTTAAATAGTCTTTAAAATTTATCTAATAATAAGATTAATATGAATAAGGAATTTTGTCTTACAGTGCCAGTATTATTGGAGCTTTGTCATACTTATTTTATGGAAATATGGTTCATTAATGGATCAGTTAAATACTTTGATTAAAAATGTTTTTTTCTCCCAAATTATATCACTTTAAAGAAGATTTATCCTGCATTTTGGCTTTCACAGCTTTGAAGTATAATGAAAATTCTTCTACATACTTCATGGATTGTTTTAAGTATTAAGATAAAATTGTGGATTTTTTAATATATTCAAATAACCATACCTATAATTATTTTTAAAAGATAACAAAAATAAGCCAAATACATATGTATTATAAAGCCAGATTTACCCCAGACTGTGTGTGTATATAAGTTGAATATTACTGTTACCCATGATTTTTCCATGTAGATGACTGATACCTACTTGAACAACTTGAGATTTGAGACTTAATATTATCACCTTATTAAACTTAGAACATTAATTCTTGTGAATATTGAATTCATTGAAGTTTGTTTACCTAGTACTTTACCTGTATTATCCTATCATGCAAGTGAAATGGCTTATAGCAAGTTCATACACAATATTTTTATCTGCAAATACAGAATTTTTACCTGTTTTGAATTTATATCATTCCTTGAAAGTACTTTGAATATTGAGAGAGTTTATAGTAGCAGTACCAGAGAAACCTGAAGTAGTTTCCTCTTTGCAATATCCTTGTTATGTGACTGCTTAGACATGTAACTTGACCTCTGTCATCGTCAGCTTCATCTTCTATAAAATAATGATAATAATATGTCCCACATTGTTATGAAGTTCAACAGGGATTTTATCCACAACACTTAGTAAATGTTGAATACACCTTAATATTTGAATAAAAAAACAACTAGCTAAAATTGTCCTCTACAACAAATTTTTCTATTATGTATAAACTGAAATTTCTTGTATTTCCTGTTTTATTCTACCACTTATTTTTATAATCAGACTTATATTCCTCTTGGAGTAAGAATTTCAATAAATCCCAAACATGTATTATATGCCAGGAAGTGTTATAGGTGCAGAATAGACAATTATTTCTGATCCTTACGGGATTTTCATTTTAGTTGATAAGTAAAATACATACTTTATCATATGGTAACAAGGTTATTAAGGGAAAAGAAGTCGGGAGGTATACGAGTATGATATTGCAATTTTAAATAGTAAGCAGAGATCCGATGAAGCGAACAGTTGAGCCTTACGCATATCTGGGAGAAGAGCTTTCCAGACACAAGGACTAGTACATGTTGAGGCCCCAAGTTGATAGTGTGCTTGGTGTTTTCAAGAAACAGCAAGATCATTGCGACCATAATGACTAAGAGGAGTATTGCCAGAATTAGAAGTGAGGTTAGCGAGACTGGGAGTAATGATCGTGCCTGCTCATAGGTAGTCATATAGGACATTGTAGGCCTTTCTAAAGACTTAGACTTTCATTGAAGTGGGAAGCTATTAGGGTTCTGATTAAAGCAAGGTTATAAGTGGGCAGTACGAGTAGGGTAATATCTGTAGTAGTCGAGGTGAGAAATGGTATGGTTTGAATGAGACTGAGGGTAATGGAAATAGGTGGTCCTATGAACATTTTGATAGAGCTAATTAATAGTAGGTGCTGATGGATTGCTGTGGGGTATGAGACAGAATGATTCCAAGATTTTTGGTTTGGACACCTCCAAGAGGGAAGCAACACTAACTAAGATGTAGAAGACTCAATGGAGCAGGTTTGGTGTGTAGATGGGGGTTGAGGGGGCAGATCAAAAGCTTGTTTTTAAACATATTGTAGTTATTAGGGCTATCAGGTGTACCAAAGGAAAGAGAGAGTAGGCAGTTGGATATTCGAGTCTGGAATTCAGGGGCGATGTCTGAGCTGGATATATGTGTGTGTGTAAGTCATTGATGTACTCGTTTACCTGTTTTAAGTCAGGAACTAGAACTAAGATGTATTATTAGTGAAATTAAGGGTTAATAACGGTTTTTCAAGAAATGCAATGTTAACATTTTCTACTACACAAAAATTATTGATTTCTAAATGTTATGGAAGCATTGATTGGGGGAATGCCTTTTTTTTGGAGATAATACAGTTTTACATTTTAAGAGTATATCTGAAGAGCTAGGTCTTTTTGTAGTTGGAAATTGCTATTCTGTTTCAATTTGACAGTTTTAGCACTAGAGGGCAGGCTTGCTTCTAGGAGCAAGAGCAGTAAATGGATTTATAGCCTAAAGTAGCACCTATATTTAATCCCATTTAATGAATGTACTTGTTTTTCAAGTGACAAGTTTAGTATCTAATATACTTTCCTATTTCTAGGAAAGCATAAAATAAGGCTACTGATTGATTTTAGTGTATCTGGGACTGGTGGTTGATAGTATTTGTATATAAAGTCCAGGGAAACTGAAGTGTAACTACAATTATACTGACATCTGATACAAAGATATGCACGTGAGAGAATTTGAAGCCTGTCAGAATAAACCCTGGACATGAAAACAGCTATTTAGGAGATGTGTATAGAGCTGTTAACTTGGAGTTGTCAATTGCAGTAAGAGTTGGGGGCTTCAAAGATGAGTAAAATGTAGTTCCTGCCAAATAAGCTCGGTGCAGCATCTATAGCACTTAATATCTTGTGCTGTATTTGTTTAAGTGTCTTTTGTTCCTTCTGTAATAGAAGTCCTAACTCATTTATCTTTGGTACCGCCCAGTGCCCATCATAGTGCCTGGTACTTAGGTTAGTTTATAGTATATAAATAAATTACCAAAAAAAAAAAAAAACCCGTAAGAACACAGGGAATTGGGGTCTTTGCAAGCATCTTTGCAAAGGACCTCCTGTTAACAAACATGGAAACATTTTAAAAGTTTAAAATCATTTAAAAGTGGTTATGGAGATGATTACAATTCTCTGTCTTCATTCCCACTTATAGTCTTATCTACCCCCATAATCAAGAGCACTTAGTAGAAGTAGCCTATAGGCGTCCAGAGAGGGTATTGTAGCCTTTTATGGTCACCGGAGTGGAAGAGAGAGAGAAATGTGCAAGAGGGACAACTCTTCAGTCGCTTACATCAGTTCGAGAAGTTTGAAGTGAAATCAAGCTTTCTGGAATGCAGGCACTCCTTTTCCCACTTTTCACCCAGAAACTTTGCCCACACGTGGTTCTTCGGCTCCTCTATTCCTTTTAGGATCCCTATTTCTACATAATAGTTCCTCGGTTTCCTTATCTATAAATGAGAATAATGGTCCTCTCCTCATTAAAATTGTTTTGAGGATGAAATCAAATAATGCATGCTGTAAATATTAGCTACACTGCTCTCTAGAGAAATAGATCAATTGAACTTTGTAGGATGGACTTATGTTCACTAAGTGTTCTTACATAGTAAAAAGTGGCAAAAAGAAAGTGGTTCACTAAATCAAATGTATTTAGAATTGCAGATCTCTTAGGAATCTAGTCTCTAATATAAATGATATAAACTGACTTGTTCTATTTGCTCCATTAATACGGGGTAGAATAGTGAAATGGTTCTTCAAAGGGATATTAACTAAATGAGATGATCAATTCAGAGTGCCCTTGCACCAAGTAATGATTGCTCACATTAGCTGATATAGTTGTCTGTAAAAGTGGATCAGTTTGACTTCATAGGAAGAAATCTATTTTTTTAAAAAGACATATTAAAAATTATAAAGCTGAAATAATGTAATGTCTTATTGCATTGTCTGATTCTGTTAAAGTTGATTATTTTTAAGTACCCAAAGGTGTTTTACATAGAAGTGCGATATTTAAAACAGAGATAACTGACATGCTCTTGTTAAAGTAGGAAGCTTTAAGTCCTTCCCTACTCACAACCCTCACTGCTACTGTTATTTTGAGAATCCTCAAAGAAACCCCTACCTCTCTGACTAGAATATTTTGAAAAGCACTGCTTACAAATTTGCACCTTGGCCTGCCAAACATGTGAACAAAGTAAAGAGAGAAAATTCTCTCTCTTCAGAAATTTCTATTTTATTCTCTGTATAAAAGCCAAAAAAGCAGGCCTGGCTGGTGAGGCTTGGTGGATTGAGTGCAGGCTTGCAAACCAAAGGGTTGCTGGTTCGATTCCCAGTCAGGGCACATGCCTGGGTTGTGGGCCAGGTCCCCAGTAGGGGGTGTGCGAAAGGCAACCACACATTGATGTCTCTCTCCCTCCCTTCCCTTCTCTCTAAAAATAAATATTTTTTAAAAAGCAGCCAACATTTTAGGATGAAATACGATATATTTCAAGCATCATTCTGTGTGTTTATACGAGAACTATAAAGTTTATGATAATTCTATTTTAGGTTTATTATCTAGAATTGGTCTAAAAGGGTGATAATTGCCAAGAGAGATTTGGAGTAGTACAAGAATGAATGAGTGAATGTCTACAGATGGAGTCACCATAGCTCCTTACAACATAGGATAAAAAAGAATCTGGTTTCTAGTTCTCTGCCTTTGAGGGAATATAATCTGCAAAGGAAAAACAGCTCTGTGAGCACGGATCATGTCAGTCATTTGTTCCCTGCTCTGTCTACCACATAATAAGGGCTTAACAGATGTTACTGAATGAATGAAGGTATTTACAAGTCTGTCATCTCTCCTCAGCTGTAAGTTACTTTAAAGACAGCATGCTCCATTTATCTTTTTAGTGCCCAGTGGCAGTATGTGGCCAGTAAGTTAAAGAGTTTGCTTGCTTAATTAACAAATGAATAGACAACTGTACACATATGTACATCAAAAATTTATATACAGGGTAGGGAAAAAGTTTTACAGTTGTGAGTACATGAAACAGGAGTTTACTCTTGCATTATTATTTAATTGTGTTGTTTTCCATACAAAAACCTACTGTAGGTTCCAACTGCAAACCTACTTGTGCCCCCCTCCTTATATATACATTCCCACTAGAATAAGATTCTTGAAGGAAGAAACCATATTTTCAGTTCTTAACATAGTGCCTGACTCATAGTAGGTTGTCAAAAATGTATGTGGAACTTAAGTTTCAGTAGTACCAGAGTAGTATCACATAACCTGGCACAGTGTGTCTATTTTTTTAATTTTTTAATAATTACAACAATATAATAGAAGAAGGGTATCAACAAGAGACCCGAGGAGATTAGGTTGACCATATTCTTGTACTTTTGTAACAATAGGTGATCTTCATCAAATGGCAGTGTTTCAAGGAATGTTCCAAAGTAAATGTAATACTAGGTACAGTCACAATACAGAGATATACAGGGGTGGGCAAAAAGTACATTTACAATTGTGAGTATGTGAAACAGTTTATTCTTGTATTACTCTACTTTTTCATTTACTTTGTAGATTCAATTGTTGATGTACATGTATTTATTGCCATTTCTTTCATATTTTTTATCTTTTTTTTTTAGATTTATTTATTTTTAGAGGGGAAGGGAGGGAGAAAGAGGGAGAGAAACATCAATGTGTTGGTTGCCTCTCAAGCGCCCCCTACTGGGGACTCAGCCCGCAACCCAGGCATGTGCCTTGACTGTGAATCAAACCACCGACCCTTTGGATCGCAGCCTGGCACTCAGTCCACTGAGTCACACCAGCTGGGGCCCCATTTTTTTTCTTCTTAAAGAAGACCCTTTAAATTTTCATATAATAATGGTTTGGTGGTGATAAACTCTAGATATATTTTGTCTGGGAAATTATCTGTCCTTTTATTCTAAATGATAGCTTTGCTAGGTAGAGTAATCTTGGTTGTAGGTCCTTATTTTTTATCACTGTGACTATTTCTTGCCACTCCCTTCTGGCCTGCAAAGTTTCTGTTGAGAAATCAGCTGACAGTCTTATGGGACCTCCCTTTTAGGTAACTTTCTCTGGCTGCTTTTAAGTCTCTCTTTACTGTTAACCTTTAGCGTTTCAATGATGATTTGTCTTAGTGTGGGCCTCTATGGGTTCACCTTGTTTGGGACTCTGTGATTCCTGGACTTGTATGTCTATTTCCTTCACCAAGTTAGAGAAGTTTTATGTCATTATTTTTTCAAATAGATTTTCAATTTCTTGCTCACTCTCTTTTCCTAGCACCCCCATGATGGGAATTTTGGTATGTTTGAAGTTGTCCCAGAGTCCTCTCACACTACCCTCATTTTTTAGAATTCTTTTTCTATTTTTGCTGTTTTAATTGGGTGTTTTCTGCTTCCTTATCCTCCAAATCTCTAATTTGATTCTCTCCTTCATCTCCACTGTTGATTTCCTGTAATGTATTTTTCATTTCATTTAATGTATTTTTCATTTCTGACTGGTTCTTTTTTATGTTTCTAGTTCCATTATTATGTTTCCTATCTCTTCGTTGAAGTTCTAATTGAGATCAATGCACATCCTTATAACCAGTTTGAACTCTGCATCTGGTAGATTGCCTGTCCCCATTTTGCTTAATTCTTTTTTGGAGTTTTGTTATGTTCTTTCATTTGGGACATGTTTCTTTGTTTTCTTGTTTTGGCAGCCTCCGTGTCTTCATTTCTATATATTATGTAGAGCTGCTATATCTCCAGGGCTTGGTAGAGTGGCCTAATACAGTAAGTGTTCTATAGGGTCCAGTGGCACAGCCTCCCCAATAACGAGCGAGGCACTCCAGGTATGACCCTGTGTGGGCTGTGTGCACCCTCCTGTTGCATTTGAGCCTTGATCGCTCTTGGCATGTCAATGGGAGGGATTTACCCTCAGGCCAGTCAGCTGTGAGGACTGGCTGTGACCCCCAACAACTGACCTCCAACCACTGTTGAGGATCAGCTGTGCAGGAGCCCATACCACAGAGCAGGACTTACTTCAGTGGGGCTCTGGTGCCTGCTGAGTCTGCTCCTTGAGTGTGTCATTTGTGGTGGTTGGGTCGTGCTTGGACGTGGTCTGAAGCTGTCCACTGAGTGTGCTGGCTTCGGGGCCTCCCATGAGGTGCAGGGCAGGGTCAGCCACCATCTGTGTTCTGCCCGGGGTCACCAGCATGAGCTCCAAAGCAATTTGCAGTTTGCTGCTACTTGTGCTGGGCTTGGAGGTGCCCAGGAGAGGCCAAGATACGAACTAAGGCTGGCTGCCACTAGTGCCAGCCCTGGGGCCACTTAGCAAGAGGTACAGGGCATGCTGAGGCCAGATGCTGCCTGTGTGAGATTTTAGGAAAGTCTACCAGTGTCTTCTAAACAGACAAAAAATTTATTTCATAATTGGAGACAGAGATCCACTAAGCATTTTCTGAGTTGGTGCCAGTCGAAAAACATGAGCAATATGGTATTCTGTGGATTGGAATGGTCAAGGTGGCTTGCTGGTAAGACTTGAGGAAGATGGAGAGGAGGGGGGTACTTTGATATTTTAAGAACATGAGTTAGCAGCAGAGAAAGAGGCTGGAGACAGGCTGACCAGTAATGAAGTCTCAATGTAGAAAAAGCCTTGGGCTTGGAGTGCAGAGATTTGTATTCTGAGTCCTTGTTTTGCTGCTTACTGGCTCTGTGGCCTTGAGATGACTCCAGCTGCCTTTTCCTCTTCTGTGAAGTGGAGGTAATACTGATGTGTGTATTGACTCTGTACTTCAAAGTGTTGGTGAAGTGCTGAGTAAAACCTAATGATACGCTTTGAATGCTGTGGGTTCCCAATGTTTTCTGAATGACAAAGAATAAATGATATTGACTAAGGAGAAGAATGGAGCCACTGGAATATCAGCTCCTACATCTGCCAATAAACTTGTTAAGTGTTATGGGTTGGGAAGAAAAGTAAATTCGTGAAGCCACTGAATCTCATGATCAGAAGAAAGACGGATTAGTTGGAAACTCCTGTGAGACTCTAAAGTTACGTCAGAGGTGAAGAAGTCATGAGCTCTTCAAGCTGACATTTCTAATGGTGCTGTCTTATTTATTGGAAAAGGCAAACCGCAAGATTAACCATGCAGAAAAGCTTTAAAAAAAAAAAGCTTCCTGAAGGATGCATGTTTCATTTGCTTTAACTGTTTGCATCTTTACTTACTAATGAGTTACCTTTTTCCATAACTGATAATTGTTTTAACTTTGGTCCTACGATGGTTACATTGACGGTCTATGTTACAAAGTAATTGAAAAAAGGTTGACAGTCTACCAGCTGAATAGGGAGATCTGATTCTTTTTGAACTAGAATGTGCAAGCTGGTAGTAAGCTTGATCTGTAACTTTATGATGTAACATAGTATTTATTGAATTTTCTCCGTCATGTGCAAAAGTCATAGCACCTTTCTTTGTCTCTGAAATACCGTGTATTTCTGTTGCCTACTGTAGGCATTGAGGATTTGCCTCCTTATTCTGGATGTGATTGTTTTTAAAGAGACATTCTTTCCTCTCTGCTCATCTTTGAGCATTGCCAGTTCTGTGTATACTTTTATTAGAGTGTTGATAACACCATATTATAAAGTGAAACTTACATACTTGTGTTCCTAACTCTGATACTGAGAGTAGGGATTACGAAATTTTGTTTTTCTGCAATGTTCAGAACTATTTTTGCCTTTTATTTCTCCAGAGTTCAGAACTATAGGGGAAGCACTCAATAAACAGAACAGATGAATAAATGAAGATTAACAGGTCTGTTCAATGATTTTGCCTGTGTAAGATGTCAATATTTTATGTATTTTTTTCCCCGCTGGATGGCCAACATTCCAGTGCAGCCGTATTTTCAAATGTTGATCTATTGAAGTTATAAAACAAATGTAAAAAAAAAGCAAGAAATGCATATTAAAATAATTATGACCTTTTTGCCTTTCAAATTGGCACAGATTTTTAAAAATTGTTAATACCCATTGCCAATAAGAGTACAAGGAAACAGATTTTTATATTTTGCTGAAGGGAATGTAAATTGTCAGACACTTCTCCGGAAGGCATTTGGAAAGATATACTCAAAAGCCTTTGTTATGTTTATATCCTCTCATTCAGTAATTCAATGGCTAGGAATTTATCCTAAATAAGAAAAATTTTCAAAATGTAATTTATAATGTAGTTAATAGGCAAAAAAGGAAATAACCAGAAGTTGGCTATAAACTATAGTATGTATATTAATACAATGGAATACACTGCCTTGAAAAATTCATGCTGTATTATCAATGGTGGCGGGGAACAGCAGAATGTACAATTAGTTACTCCAGTGTATGTGTAAATGTGGAGGAAAAAGACTGAAAGGCTGTATACCAAAAAGGGGAAAATAGTAGCTTCTTGGTGATAGAATTACCAGGAGTTTTAGTTTTTACTTCATTCTCTATTTCTGTAATACAATGAGTATTACTTTTGTAACTTAAAAAAGTAAATAAAGGTTTTATAAAGAAGCATACTTTCTCCTTTGCTGATTATACACATACTCTTGGTGAAGGAAGAGGGACCAACCTTAAAAAAGGGGCTTTCATCTGGACCCACCGCAGCAGACCTTTTTCCCTGCCTGGAGCACCTAAGTTGCCTGTGGCATTCATAAGATACAGTGGAGCACTATACAGAGGTAACACTGCTTCATTCATTCAGGAAATACTTAATGAGGCCCTACTGTGGCTTAGGACGCTGGGATATAAAGATAAGTGTCAAGTTCTTGAAGGCTAAATTGTATTTTTTAAACTAAAAGTTCAATTAACTATCTAGTCCAAACCTCCCTTTGGAGATAGAGAAACTGGATCCCAGGTATTTGCCTAAGATGGAATGGAGAGTAAGTAACATCTCTAGATCTGAATTCAGAAATTTGCTTTCTAGTCTCGTACTTTTTCTGGTCACTTGGGCCTCTCGTTTTGTAAGGCATTTAGAGTTGTATAGACCACTATAGATTCTGAAAGTAAAAAAAAAAATCTTCATGCTTGTATCTCCTACAATATCTTTAATTAGTAACCTTGACTTACTTTACTTTGCCTCAAAGAATTTGTTGTTAACTAAAGATTTATATCTATGAATCTTTATATCAGTCATTTTTAAGCTATTTCTCTCTCAAATTATACATTCACTTTATTTTAATGTCACAAAATTGGGCAAAGCCTATTAAACTCGCCCCGCCCCTCGCCATCTGCATCAAATGGTTGCTGCTTTCCTTTAGGGAGGGGCCATTCAACCACTCCATAATTCATCCACCTAACATTCACATTATGCATGAAGGCTACTATGTAGATTTTGTCAACTGCTGAAATACAGATACAGTACAAAAACAGTACAGCTCTGCACTACCTGCGGTTTACCAAATGCACTTTTCCTTCACCTGCTACTCTCTCCACCCTAAAAGTCCTCACCTCTTCACTTGCCCTTCAAAACGCCAACATCCTCTTACCTTTATGGCATTGATCATGTCACATTGTATTATTCTGAGCTTCTTGAAACCAGAGATGTAGTCTTTTATCTTCCTGATGTGCTTAGTGCAGCGTGAGACCCGTAACATCTACTCACATGTGTCCTTGTTATTAGGATGAGGAGATGAGTGATGGCGTACACAAATACATTTCCTTAGCTGTTACAAAGTAAAGCTTAGTTTGGAATGAATTGTTCTGTGTTGGCTTCTTGTGATTACCATTTCTTTATTATTATTCATTGGTCTGGTATATATTTATCCTGGGTTGAGATAAAAATCTCCAGAAGCCCCTTCTTTATTTCTGAAAAATCAGGAAAAATGTATCCCCTTTCCAGTTCTTTAGCAACTGAGCTTGTTTTCTATCTTTACCTTAACATTACAGGTTATGTTTGGGTTATTAAATGTATATTTTCACTTTCCTGGCTGGGTGGCTCAGTTGGTTGGAGCATTGTTCTGTACACCAAAAGGTTGTGGGTTCAATTCCCACAGTCAGGGCACATACCTAGGTTGCAGATTTGATCCCCACTCGGCGTGTGTACAGGAGGCAACTGATTGATATTTCTCACATCCTGTTCCTCTTTCTCCTCCTCCCTCCCTCTCTCCTTCACTCCCTCTCTCACCTTCCTTTCTCATGTTCATCTCTAAAATCAATAAATATATCTTTTGGTGAAGATTTAAAAAGTGTGTATATTCACTGAGAGTTTTGGTTCCAGATACTTAGATTCATTTCAGAGCAACAGTGTGATTTGGTGGAATGATTAACACACAGGAAGTTGAAGATGTGATTCTAGTCCAAACATAGCCACTGATTTGCATTTTTACCTTAGCCATTTATTATTGAGGGCTTCAGTTTCTCATCGGTAAATTAAAAGCATTGGATTCACTATTAATTAAGGTCTTGTTACTCTCCAGGATTCTCTCAAATTCTGCCGTGCTCACTTAGAATACTGAGACCCAATCTTAGCTTTCAACGAAATTGAACAATTACACTTGCCTTTAAAGGTCAGTGCCCAACCCAACATGGGAGTTGGCTCTGTTGCCCGCTGATTTGTTCAGGCCATGCTTGAATATTTTCTGTAGTTTGATCTTACTTCCACAAAAGGCATCTCATTCTGCATGAAACAACTCTCATTGCAAGTTTCTCTTGACATTTGTTTCTCTGTAACTTCTATGAATTGATTCTTGTTTTGCCCTATGGAGTGCAGTTCCTCTTTTTCACATGACATTCCTCCAAATATTTGAAGACAATAGTAATACCCTAGCCATGAGTCTCTTATTCTCCAGGTTAAATATATATATATATATATATATATATATATATATATATATATATATATATATATATAGAGAGAGAGAGAGAGAGAGAGAGAGAGAGAGAGAGAGAGAGAGGGAGAGTGTTTTGGTTATATAGAGAGTATATATATATAGTTTATTTAAGGATTTCTTATATGACCAGATTGCTCTTTATTTCTGCTGCAGCCTGATTGTGTGTCTGCACCTTAGTGGCTTCGCACATGCCGTTCTTCTGCCAGCAGTCCCGTACCCTGATTTCCTCATTCGTCAAGGCCCACTTTAAACCGTGTCCTCTTCCAGTTCTGTGCTCTGTGCTTTATAGATGCTTTACTATGTTTTGTATACTCTTCACTACAGTGGTTTTATACTGTATTTTGTTTTTGTTTTTTAAACATATCTGAGTGCACTGTGATTGCAGGGATCTTCACTGACGTTCACAGTACCCAGAACATGATGGACATGCATAAGTGAGTGAAAGAAAACAGGGAAGACTTCAGAAATATAAACAAATACTCATTGCATTACTTTATTGGAAAACTGTATACTCTCTGCAACCCAATTCCCAGAGAGTAATTAAGTGGAAAGAATGACGACCAGGGAGAGAATATAATGAGCCAGATTCTAGCAGCAACATGGCCTTCAACTTAAAATGTAAATTGTGAAAAATCAATGACTTAAAAAATGGGAATGGTCAAGAAATTCCCCATGATACCTAACAGTAAATTAGATCAGCAGAAATCAGCATTTCAGTCAATAACTACATATTTTAAATATTAATCTCTATATACTTTTGGGAGAATGTCTTTTCATGTTTTTATGGCAGATGAGACAAATATGTCAGGGGAATTTGTACATCCACATTATGGGTTGGTCGGAACCTTCCAAAAGTCAGGCTAGAGAAGACCAGTTCATATAGACTAGAAAATCTGTCCACTAATGACTGAGAGTCCACTGTTCTCTTTGACTTCTCATAACCCTTATTTATTAGCTGTAGAAAAAGTTCTGGATTAGAAGCTAGATGATTTGCCTGAAATCCTGGGTTTGTCATAAGGTTCTAATAAGATAAGGCATGGCAAAACACGGTATAGAATCTAAAATGTTATTCATTACTTTCAAGTGGTATTAACTGTGGGAGAAACTCCCGCCCGCAGAATCCTCCTGTCTGCCTCGGTTGGTAAATAAGTGGTCCTGGATACAATCTTGCTGTTCTGGCAGGAAGGGGTGGTGATTCCCTCCAGTGGAGAACGCCCAAAGCCATTCTCCAAAATGGCTTTTATTGGGAATGGTATGTGTAGGTGTAAACTTGCATAGCTCATCAATCAATGTCAAAAGGCCATAGTCATACAAAAGCAGGTATTCTCTATAGATAACAACTAAAGGGACTCAGAGATTTGTCATAGGTTGGGCCTGTTAGTCATACTGACACCAGAGGGTCTTTAAGACGTGTTTCATGAGATAAAGAGTTTACTCCTTGTGCCTTGAGCTTAAACATCAGGTTTATATCACCAGGGCTATAGAAAACAAAGCAGAACAAGCTTCAAAGGATACAATGTATTTATCAGGCCTGGTTCCCATGGGAACCCTCAGTGTCAGAGTTGGGTCATGTCTGCCCCCTGCGTTTTTACCTGGTTTTCCAGGGAGACTTACTAGCCCCTTCCAGGCTTGCTCTCACGGGGCTACAATCTCAGAAACCACACAGAGTGGTCCCCAACATCTCCCCCATTTTTGTTATGGCGGCATAACCAAAGGTACTGGTGCCGCTGTAATCAACAGGGTTATGCTAGGCAGAGCAGGCTTCAAAGGACAAAACGTATGTTTTTCTCAGGCCAGATTTGCCCCTGGGAGCCATTCATTCCAGTACAAGGCTGAAGCTGCTTCTGGCATTTTTTCCACGCTGAGTCAGGCAGGGGAAGCAAAGCAGTCAAGAGATTAGGAGACTTTTACAGATAGAATGAGGACTCAGGCTATGACAAAGCCGAGGGGTGAGGGTCTTTCTGCCCCTTCTCTGTAGACCCCAAGTCCTTCCCTGATGTCCGTTCACAACTGTGCCTGTCTTAGGTTGTCCCTCCCTTGAAGGATCTTACCCCTCATTAGCTAACCTCTCATCCACCTGGGCAAAGCAGGGGGAGGCAAGGGGTGCACTCCTGGCAGGAGGAAATGTTCTGTCTCCTTAGTGGCTCGTGTCCCCAAGGCCTTTTCACTCAGCTCTAGCCATAGGACCTTTTTGTCCATTAACGAGGATACAGTCTCTGAAACCAGGCAGGACGGCTCCCAACAATTAACAACATCAATACTGCCATCATTAACTATGTGAAATGTGTGTGTAACTGAATTTATAGAACTCCAAACTTATTGATTGTTAGAAGTGATTGGAAACTAGTCTAATAAATATGTCACCTTAGATTTTCTACACCTATGATTAACATATTACTGACCTTTTAATGAACTTTTTTTTTAAAGCCAGTTGGTGGTTTGAACCTATTCAGTCAGAAGAGACAACTTGTTTGGTATAGATGTGGGGAAACCAATCTTCCAGGAAGACATTCTTGCTAATGTCAGAGGGAAACTTGTAATTACTAAACAAGGGTGGGATTTGCATTTAAGTCCTTAATTTTTGCTTAGTAAATTTAGGAGAATTCAGAGATGTTTGGAATTGTAAGTATCATCCAAAAGAGCCACAAAAAACTTGATTGCCAAAAAGATTATGTTGACTTTCTGAACTTCTGGGAAGTTTAAGTAATAGAAACTATAATTCCTAAAACCACTTGGCTTGTTACCTATATATCAAATCTATTACCATAAATGCAAGGTTATAGTAGCTACATTTTTGCATTAGATCACTAGTGTACTCTGATTGGCCTTGCTTATTAAAGTCTTGAGTGACTTTCTTCTGATACTGCTCTCTGTGCTTCCTCTGTTGCACATTATTTGACTTCTCCTTCTCTTACACTGAGATTTAAGTTTATATACTTTGTTTCTCATCAATGTTAATACTTTTAAAAGGTATACATAAGATATATATATATATAAAGTTTGTATTGAAAACTCAGTGGAAATTTCCTAATGGTAACACTTAAAATTTACATTTCAGCTGATTGAAAATACTGCTTCATGGAAAATAAGAGCTATTGTCTTTCTTAAAAAAAAAGACACTAAGCAATGTTTATTGTGATGTTCCAAGAGTTATTTGTGGAATCTTGGTTTAGAGTCATTTTTTATAGCCATTTTAACTGCCTAATTTTAGGCAAGAAGCAGTAATCCAATTGTATATCTATAAACTCATTATATTTCTTCAAATATCACAACACTAAAAGCACTGGTGACTCATGTTATAATTTTAAAAACATTTAAAACTACACGGAGTTCAATATATCATTCCTTTCATAAAATAATCACACCAATTTGCTTATCTGGAAGACAATTACTCAAGCAGAGTCCTGCCAATGTATCTCTATATAACCTCTATAATACCCCAAACGAAAAACAGATGATGAAATAAGGATTTCCCAGTCACTGGAAGTGTATGAACTTTAGGTTGAGAAATGGCGTATTTTTCACACTTCCTGTGAGTTTAGAGCTTACAGGTGGCATCAGGACTCAGATCTCTGGGCTGACTTCTCATGGCTTTCACCTTGATTTGTTTCATTTTCCTTTGCTCCTTTCCCAGTGTCTTTTGCTCACTCCTGGAGGCAGCTCCCTGCAGCCTGTGCCCTTTCTCAGGATGTTCCTCAGTTAGGATTCACCCCTTCGCTGCCCTTTTTTTCTCCTCATGCTGAGACTCTGCCACTTCCTGTCTTTGTACATGCATCAGCTTCAAGAAATCCTCTTTGACTTGAGCTCTGTTTTTACCCGGGTTTTTTTTTTTCCCCCTTTGAGAGACTTTTAAGCTTTGTCATTTGAATAAATCACCATGTTCACCAGAGGTAGCAAAGCCTCCATATCCTTTGGGTAAATGTCACCTGAGCCAGGCATATTCAATATAAATAGTAGCGCCCCCTTAGTGTCAGGTAGCTTTAAAGGTTGGCCTTCCTCTTGCATGATTTTTGGACACAAGAGCTGGTCTAAAAATGGACAGATTCAGTCTTGTCAGCACAGTATGTAAGAAAGTGAACCTTCTTTATATCCTTTGTTCCTTCTATGACTTCTCTCATCTCTGACGGGTTGGCCAAGGAGTTTGGCAGTCCATACTCTGCTCCAGACTTACGTTTGTCGCTACGAAACTCACTCCTGCATCTCTTTCTGCAGTCTCACCAAGGCTATCCAAGTACCAGCAGCAAACACATAGGTATCCATGTCCTCCTCATTCATGGTTACTTTTAGTTGCACTTGGTCACTCACAGACCTCTCATCTGGGCCAGGAGACTCAGTAAGTTCTGTTTCTTTAGGAACCTGAGCTGGATAAGTATCCCCTCACAGTGCACTTGACCAGAATACCCCAGGTCGTAGATATGCTCCTTCTCCTGATCCAACTTCCCTGTGCTTGTGGCTTCTGCTAAGGTAAAGCTCCTCTCCAAAAGCTATGAGTGTTAAACCAGGCGCAACCAGGAAGGCAACTGTTTTTATTCTTTTCAATGATATAGGGAAGCAGAGCAGTCACCATCAAAATTTCTAGATAGTATAACTCTCCCAACTGTTCTGGAGATGTGTGGGAACATCAACAATTGTTACTTGGTCTTTATTTTATCTAGAAGAACTATCTATTTGTTTTCATAACCTTAAAATTCTTTATCATTGTATGGCTCACTATCTCCCTCCTGGGTACTTGTATCTTTAAAATCTCCTTCTTGGTTTTCATTTTACCCTCCCACCTCCCCAGTGGTCTCATCTTCATCATCTTCTGTGCCACTGAGGAGATTCAGTAACAGCGTCTTCTGTGACATCCTCAAATTCAGCCTAGTCGTCATCATCATACTCTCTGCCTCCCTCAGCCGTGAAACATCCAACTTCGCTTCAGAGACGCTCTGGAGCACCGAAAGGACGACAGCGTGGAAGGTTTTCACTGCGCCTGTGTCCGGGGCTAGAAACCAACCCGGCCCTCCTGCTGCTGCCTCTCGGCCTGGCTGCCACCTGCACAGTCCCTGGGTTTTACTTCCCCACGCCTCTAGGACACAGCTGCACCAGATAGCTCAGTCAGCCCTGCCACTCTTCACGTAGCCTCCGCCACCTGTTCAGGGCTCTTTTCCTAAAGCAGACTTCTTTGATGCAGAAAAACAGGAACTATTGAAAATGACTGAATGAAATTAATCTTTGATTTAAAACTCCTAATTTTAGAGTGCCATGGGCTGTTAGGAACCCTGATGACAGGTGGAAAGAGTTCCTACATCGCAGTGTTGACAGAGGATTAAAGGAACTAATAGTTGTAGTGCTTGGAATAAGATAGTGTCTGATGTGTGATACGTGCTCAGTAAATGTTTGCTATTTTCTTCCAATTATTACTTTAAATAAACCCATGGGTTTTGTCTGCCCAACAGTAGAAATTATCCTTCTTTCTAGATGGAAATTTATTTGCCCCTGTATTTTTCTATATCTTTTCTCTTTGTCCTATCCTTCTTTCTTTACTGGTTTTCATTGTTCTGGTTTGGGGACCCCCAAAAAACACCTCAGTTGAAGCTGACCACAGGTTAGCAGCCTGAGAGACAAAATAGCGTGCTGTGCTTTCGCTAATACCGTTTTCCTCTTATCTCTAATATTCCAAATTGTGTCTATTCTCCATGCGCCAACTCTTGCTCTTTTCTCAGATCCTTCCAGAGCACTCTAAGTTTCATTAAACTAAGCCAATGCTTACTGTCTATACCATAAATTTTTTGTCTCCTTTGTGTATATTTTATGTGTTTTTGTATTTTCTCTGAGGTGATGTTTTAGTTTCCTCAGTGGCTTAGACCTCACTCAGGCAGTCACCCCATCGCCCCTCCCACTGCCACCAAGTGTCTCCTACTGCCACCAAGTGTCTGCCATAAGCTTATACACATAACAGGTTCTCCTTAGAAAATGCTCAATGAGTGGATCCCTTTATTTAATTCAAATGGTTGTCTTGACATCATGTAGTGATAGCCTAATTATACCAGAAAAAAAGGTTCTCTTTTCTAATATATAATTTATTCTACCAGCCAAATTATATTCTTTTTGTCAGAAAGTTTGCCTTAGAAATGACCCTAATTCATTCCTTTCGCAGTTAATGTTCTCATCTGCATCAAATGAAAGTAGGAAATGTGATAATGATCATGGTTAATTATTTTGATTTTTAAAAACAGTCATTTCATAAAGATTTTTAAAGGAATTTATATTTTTTGTTCGAGGAGTTTTAAGACTATGGAGTCTGTGATTAAAGAAGCATGTTCCCAGGTAAGTCCTAGACATTTGAGAGTTGAAAATTATTGTTTTGGTTCTTACTATGTTAGAAAGTGAATTCCTATTTTTGTATTTCTTGTTAAACTTTGCATTGTGTGATTTTGAAGCTATTTGGATAGGATATTGCTTGGTTCAATAAGACAGCTTTTTCTGAAATCTGGAAACTTCGGTGTGTGTACACAGACACATAGTTTTATCTTGCCATAGCCAGCTGACAGTCCTGTAGTCTCTAAATGTTAGTGAAACCCGTCTTACATTATACTGTTAACTACGAGTCTGTCTATATCCGACACCCCCCACCTCCACCAGACTATAAGTTTCTCAAGCAAAAATGGGTGTCCATGTTACATAATGCTTTAGGTACATAGTAAATGTTTGTTGTTATAAACATGAAATGTAGTTGATATTGCTATTTAATATATATGAAGTATCATGTGTATTAAATATATATTCTTAACATGGGAATCATGGGCAACATCTAAACATTGATTTACTTACATTTCTTTGGTATCTTTTACCCTTGTGGACATATAGTAGGAGATGAAAGTAAGTAAACCAGGCTGTATTCAATAAGAATTCAGTTTTTGTTAATGTTTTAATGTGAGAACTGGGCACATATTTAATTTATATATTAAAACAAAACAGGAAAAAATAGAACAAGACTTTGCCCAGTCTTATTTCTGGAAGAACAGCTCAGCAGGGCTGAACAAGTTTTTGTTTACACACTTGGTTTCCATAGCTGGGTAAGCTTATGTACAAACCCCACATCTTGCATAACCAGCTGAGCCATTGTCTCCTGATGTGTTCTTATTTTGGCCAGAACATGCGATTGGCAAAATTATCAAAAACATTACATTCGAAACCACTCTAGATATAGCCAAGAAGCTTGATTTTGAAAACAGAAATGTGTAACTGATAAATCTACTAAGTGGAAAATTCCTTATTTTTTGTCAAATGATTTATTTTTCTCTGATTATAAGCCTGTTAGATGGATAATGTTTTGGATGCATAAAACATTATAAAGCAAGTTCTCTCTGTTCATTTTATCATAAAAGCATCTAATAGACAAATATCTCTTTTTCTCCGATTCTGTCTGAGAATAAGAAACTAGTCCAATTTGCTCAATAATGTTAAGACAAAAATGAAAAAAGATAAATTTGAGATTGAGAATTCAAGTTCAAATAAAGTTTCAGAACATGTCATACTTTAGGCTTGTGAATTAAAACACTGTCCTATTCTTCCACAGTTAAGGCAGAATGGTCGCCCTCAGACCCGCTAAATCACGTGAACACCAAGAGATGGTCTTCTTGGCCTCCTCTTTCTCTATCCAGGTCCTGCCTGCTTGTCATATTCAGTTCATACAAACCATCTCCAGAGAACTTCAGGCACCTCTCACTCTCACACTTAAAGAGGAGGAAGGAACTAATATTTCCTGAGCTCCTACTATAAGCTTAGTACTTTAGAAATATTATCTCATCCAATCCTTTCAATTGTTGAGGTGGATTTTATAATCCTCTGCTGACAGGGAAAATTTATACGCAAAAAGGCACACAGATGATAACTGAGTGAGCTAGTACTAAATACCAAGGTTTCTATTTTTAAGTCTGGTGTGCTTATCACTGTTTCAGGATCTGGTATCACATAGTGAACGGTCAGTGAACCTTTGCTAAATGAATGGATTCCATGGATGACTTGGATCTCTGAAAACCTCCCTTCCTTCCTCCCTCCTCCCTCCATCCTTCCATGCTTCCTTCTTTTCCCCATGGTAAACATTTATTGGAGTGGATTTGGGGAGTCACCTCCTCTATGAGTAGAAGTCACCCCCAACATGTCCTTGACACAAAGTCCTCTAGCCCTTGTTTGCCTTTTTCTGGGAAAGAGAGATCATTAATTTGTGAGGCTGTCTCTTTTATTCTTCCACAGAAGGATAATTCTTCTTCTTCTTATTGTTAGAAAGGCTTTCCTTATACTGAGATGAAATGTGCTTGTAGGTAGAAGGACAGTATGGTATTATGTGAAAAGCATGGGTCTGGGGTTAGAAAACTGGAATTTGGATCCCAGTGTTTTCACTCCGAACCCCTTTCCTCATCTGCAAAATGGTGGTTATGGGTTGTGTCTGTATTGCCAAACTTGCAGGGTCATAATAAGAACCAAATTATAATGTATAAAACAGTCCTCTGCAAAGAATAAATCCCAACAGAAAAGTTAGTTATTTCCATTTTACCCTCGGAGACTTCATAGAACAATTCTATTCATTGTTAAAGGGAAACAATTAGTGTCTCATTTCATCTTCTTTTGTGTAGACTGTAGAGTTCCATTTCCTTACGTTTTTAAAAAATGTAAAATGTATGGGTTTTGTATAAAAATGCCTCCTGGTTGCTTCCTGCTGAATCTTCTCTAATTTGTCACATTAAAGAATCATTTTTGCCAGCAGAGAATGTAGTATCATAACACTTCTTGGCTTACATATATTGCTTTGATAATATAACCTCAAATTACACGAGTGTTTTCATTTATTACATTTTATAGCTAAGCTATGTCAAATTAGTGTTTCACTACAATTCAGGTTCTTTTCACATTAACTGCTGTCAAGATAGGTCTTTCAGGTCCTGATTTGTGTGGTTCTATTTTTTAACCTAAATTATAATAGATCACTGAATGTGCTTATATTTAATTCATCTTGGGTTTAGCCAATGATTCCACTACAATCTGACTTCTTTTTTTTTTTTAATTCTCACCTGATGATATGTTTATTGATTTTAGAGAAGAAGAGGGACGGAGGAAAGAGGGAGGGAGAGGGAGAGAGAAAGAGAGAGAGAAAGACATTGATTGGTTGTCACCATATGCATCCTGACTGGGGAGATTGGTCACCTCCCGTTCGCACCCCAAATGGGGATCTGGAGATCGAACCTGAAACCTTTTAGTGTATGGGATGATGCTCCAATTAACCGAGCCACTTGGCCAGAGCTCAACTTCTTATTTTTACCTACCAATGAAAGCTACCTCCATTAAGTTTTATGATACCTGCTAAAGTGATAAATAAGTCCTTTCTAGCATTAGATATATTATTGGTAAAAATGTTGAGTAAGAAAAGGCTTGCAAGAACACTGTCTTCTCATTAAAGATTTTCCTCGAATGTTGATTACTCTCATAGTTACTGAAGAGTTTGTTGCAGTTATTTGTGATAGAACTGTTTCTCCTTTCATAGATTGTGAGGCCACATCTTGGTCTTCTTAGTATCTGTACGGCTTAACATAGTAGCTACTCAAAGAGTTTGTAATTGGAGAATGAATGAATGAATTGACATTAATCTGTTAAGTAATATGCTTTGGGTATGGTTATTCAACTAGATATCCAGCCATCTACCTTGGCCAACATCCAACTTACATTTTTGGGGTTTTTTTAATTCTTAAAAGTAGTAGGAAGAGTTGGTCAGATATATCCCAAATCAATGGAAACATTCCTTTGACCTAATTATTTAATAACCCTGTTATGGAAGGAAATTAGATCCACTAACATGACATGAATCTAGTGAACTCATCCATATTATTTATAGTTAACACCTATTTCTCTCCTACGTATTCACAGATCTTCTGTTTAATTATAGTTTTTAGACTTTTGTTTTATCCTCTCCCAACCTAATTGCCATGTGTACCTCCCTGTGGGAGGTACATCCATGCAAATATTCTCTCCTCCAACACCTTCCTTGCCCCCCATATTTGCTCCATTCTCAGCTCCATCAATCTTTTCAGGTTAAACAGTTTTTTTAATGCATTGTTGAGAATAGGCACCTTTTTATCTTCAGTTCTCCCATTTTACCCCTCTCCCTTCCTACCTGGATTCTTCCCTTCTTTGGACTAAGTTGAATAAATACAATGTGTTAAATAAAATTTTGTGTCTCTGAATTTTATTTTTTATGAAAAGCTGAAAGAAACACCTTTTCTCTCTACCTAAACAAAAATAAAATCTCTGACACCAATTCAATTACATGTTGTTTAAATTCTGTTGATATATGAGCAGGTCCAGTGGTTCTCAGATGGAGACCCTTTTCTTTCTAGAGGACTTACTGCAATTTGGGCGATTAACAAAAATCCAAGGAAGACTCTTGTGAAAAATTATGATTTGTGGTATTTTGTAAGGCTAGTTCTATTTCCCTCAGAAGAATGAGAATATTGTATTAAATCATTGTGAACTCTGTCCTATTTACCATCAGCCTTTAGCTCTTAAGTCACACACTGTTGAGGTTTTGTTGTAAGAGAAGGCAGTTTTGCCTTAGGCTGGCATTCTGGGAATAGAGTCAAATGAGGCCGTTGATCAGCATTTGTGTTTAGCTTGAGGAAATATCTCCCTGTTTACTGAAATTGGATACACAATCCTCTGCTATTTCCTGTATTTTGATAAATAGTAATATTTTCTGGGTTGGAAAATATGTGTCATTTCCTTAAAGGCTTAATCTGATTTTAATCTGAAGGTAATTAGTAGCTGCACTTCTTTATGTATCTTAATACACTTTACCAATCGTCTTTACTGGGAATTCCATGGGTACCATTATTAGTATATTACATTTTGATACCTGCCAGCTTTTTTAAAAGTTTGTCCATGATGATAATATCTTTTATACTTGAGTTATTTTGAGTGCAGCTTTTTATTTTTCACTTAAGAAATAGATGAATTTATAGTTAGAGTATCAGCTTACTCCATCTGGTAGTTGTTGTAGGACAGGATGTAATCTCTAAGTCTTCACCTGGTAGGAAAAAAAATGCATGAATCAGAAAGGCCAGAAAGGAGGTCTTAAAATGCACTTTCATAGGTTCTGCCTCAATCAGGAACTAAACTAACATGTGGCCCAGGGACTGCATCTACTACTGAGCACACTCTGAGAGGCTCCCGAGCTCTGCCCTGACCACACCTCACATGTTAAGTGCTGTAGTCCCCCTAGGCCACCACTGAAGCTTTATTAATTTCATTTATTTATGCTTTTCCTATTAGACTGTGGGCTTCTTGCACTCCAGATCTGTAAAATCTATTTAAAAGAGAACCTAAGACTCTAGTTTAAACAATGCCACTAATGAACTGTGTAACTTTGAGAAATTAACCTTTTGATGTCACTGTAATAAGCTATAAAAGAGGCATAATAACATGTCCTTTTTGTAGTTATTATAGTTATCATAAAGATAAAATGAAGTAATACAGATGAAAATGATTAAAGTAATTTGAAATATAAAGAATTTGTTTAAAAAATGAAAAGATTTAAATATTTGGCTATAAATATTAAAAAGTAAATGGTAAATCAGGGAAAATATTAATAAAAAATAGGAAAGATGAAGCATTGTCTTTTACTTATAAAATATATGAGTAAATATATGAGTAAAAATACTATAGATATGGAAAACTTAATAATAGCACCAACAAGTATGAAATACCTACATAAAAATGTAAAAAACATGTGCTGAAAACTATGAAACCTTCATTAGAGAAAAAAAGACCTACATAAATGGAGAGATACATGATATCCACAGGTTGGATGACAATTTTGTTAGGATGGATTTTCTCCCCACATAAAGTTATAGATTCTTCAGTTCCAAATAAGATCCTAGCATGCCATTTTTGTAGAAATCTACAAGTTGATTCTAAATTTCATATGGAAAAGCAAAAACACTAAGAGTCAAATCCATTTTGAAAAATAAGAACAAGATTGAAGAATTCCCACAACTTGATTTTAAGACTTATTATAAATTGAGAGGAATCAAAGCAATATGGTATTGGCAAAAAGATAACCCCCCCAAAATGGAGAAAGACGGTACAGAAATAGACCTACACATGTATGGTTAACTGATTTTTTACAAAGGTGCTAAGGCAATTCAATGGAGAGAAGATAGTGTATTTTAAAAAATTGTCTAGAACAATTGACCATCCAGATGTCCGGTCCCTCGCCCCCAAAATTGCCTTACCCATTACTTAACCAGAGACAAAAATAACTGAAAGGCGATTATAGACCTAAATCATAAAACTTCTGGAAGAAAACACAGGAGAAAATCTTTGCAACTTTGGGATAGGAGAATATTTCTTAGGCAAGACACAAAACATATGAATCATAAAAGAAATAATTGATAAATTTGACCTAATGAAAATTAAAGACTTAAGTTCTCCAAAAAGATATGGTTAGGAGAATGAAAACACAAGTCAGAGACTGGGAAAAAATATCCGCAAAACAAATACCTGATAAAGAACTGGCATGCACAGTGTGTAAAGACATTCATAACTTAACGGTAAGAAAACAACCTCATTTTAAAAATAAGAAAAGATTTAAACATTTTACCAAAGAAGATGTAAGACAGACAAACACATGAAAAAATGTTTACCATCCTTATTTCTTAGAGAAGCGCAAATTAAAACCACAATAAGATATTACCACACACTTATTAGAATGGTGAAAATTAAAAAAAAAAAAAAGAAAGAAAGGAAAGAAAAGGAAAAAGAAAACAAGCCTGACAATGCTAACTACTGTCGAGGACACGGGGCGACGGCACTCTCGTACTCAGCTGGAACTCTGGAGGGAATGCAAAATGGAGCACAGCTGCTTTGCAAAACAGTTTGGCATTTCTTACAAAGTTTAATATACATCTGCCATGCTCCTGGATGTTCAACCACAGGAAATGAAGACGTGTCTACCAAAAATTTGGATATTAATGTTTGTGGAGACTTTTGAAAAAATTCAGTCACTGAAAACTGGAAACAATCAAATGTCCATCAACAGGTGTATGGATAAAAACTGTGGACGTGCATAGAATGAAAACTATTCAGCAATAAAGAGTAAACAATTACCGATACATGGATGAATTTAAATACATCATGCTAAGTGAACGAAGTCCGATTCAAAAGACTACGTACTATACAATCTCTTTTATATGATGTTTTGGACAAGGCAAGACTATAGGGACAGAAGACAGATCACTGGTTCTGTCCCTATAGAACCACCAGGGAGAAGGAATGGGAGAGAAGGGAGCAAGAGGGAAATTCTTGAGGATAATGAAACTATATTTTGTGGTGATGGTTACATGAGTGTATGCTTTTGTTAAAATGTATACAAAAGGGGAAATTCCACTTTTTTCTAAATTATATCTCAATTAGCCTGAATTTAAAATATGATAAAATATTATAAAAACCAAATGACATATTGGGCAAAAGGAATTATAATGTGAGATAGACAAAGGTTATTTAATATATAAAAACTTTTATAATTTATAAGAGGTGAACACTGCAGTTTATAAATATGTAAAGGATTTAAGCTAACAAAAGAAGAAAAAAATCAAGTAGCCAATCAACATACACAAGACTGAATTTAAACAACATATTTTTTACCTATCAAACTGTCAAAGTTATCGAGAAAATAGTAATCCATGACTGAGAGCGAGTGTAGAGAAAGACCCTCACACACGCTGCCTGCTGCTGAGAGTGTGAACTGACACCTCGCACCTCCTTCTCACAGAAAATTTAGCAATATGTTTTTAAGACCTTGAAATTTTACAACCATTTTGGCAAGAAATTTCACATAAACAATTGTAAGTGTTAAATTATATTAAAATATTAAATGTGTGCACCAAAATTATCCACAAGATTTTTCATGCATCTAGTCATTTGTAGAAATTAAAAATGTTCACCAATAGGGCACTGGATATGTAAATTGTTTCTTAATGCAGTGAAATATAATTCAAGCATTAAAATAATGTTTTAGATGAATAGTTTTGAGAAGATCTTCAGTGTACATTATTAAATTTAAAAAGTGAATTACAGTCCTGTCCAGGTGGCTCAGTTGGTTGGACATCATCTGTGCAACAGAAAGGTTGCAGGTTCGATTCCTGGTCTGGGAGCAAATGGGAGGCAACCAATTGATATTTCTCATATTGATACTTCTCTCTCTCTCTCCCTTCCTCTCTCTCTAAATCAATAAACATATCCTTGGATGAGGATTAAAAACAGAAAAAAGTGAATTATAATACAGTATGAACAGTATGACTTCATTTTTATAAGTTAATCTAAAAGACATATATATCTATATATACACACTATATATGTATAGTATATATATGTACATATACATACTATATATGTACTATATATATATTATATATATAGTACATATATATAACTGGTTGTCTCTAAGAAGTGAGATGACTGATTTTTAACATTTCCTTCTTATGATTTATGTGGATATCATAATATCTTTTCAGTGAGCTGACAATAATACTTTTGTTAAAATATATTTAAACAAATTGAAAAATCATAAAAAATGTAGCCTATTAATGTTAGTGTCATCTTAAAAGGTTACTTTAGTAAAGTTGAACTGAAGTTATGAATCTGAAAACTTTTAATAATATTAATAATTGCTACTATTCATTTAACAGTTACTGTGTTCCAGACACACCAAAATTCTCTGTATATCCTTTCAGTAACCCTATTAAGTGGGCATCATTATATTGTAACTTCAAAACTGTGGGAAGTGAGGCTCAGAAAGATTAAGTGACTTATTCATGGTCACCCCACCATTAAAGGATAGAGATGGGTTTTGAACCTTGATTTGTCTTTGAGACCTGTGCTCTTCACTTCATGCTGCCTCAGTTCACAGTTCAGCAGTTATTAGTTGATTTAAAACCAGTTATTTGGATGCCAGTGATCTACTTTGGTGGATGACCTAGACCTTTTCCTTTGCTTCTCTCTGAGCCTGGTACAGAATTTCCGTGGTGTGGAAGTTTTGTTCTCTGTGTGATGTTTCTGTGAGTGATTTAATGCAGATGGGTGTCAAAATGTTATCTGTATTCGGAGTTGGTGTTATCCATTTGTCTTTTTATCCAGGTTATGCCTTGTCTCCTTTTACCATCAGTCACTAAGAGCACTTGAGCATTAAAGGCAGGAAAACACTCTCTCTCATATCTTAATGTAATACATTCTGATTTTTTAAATATAAACTATTTTTTCTTTTGATTAGAAACTTAACACATGTTCATTTGTTGTCAAGTTTTCAGCTCTCATATCAGTTTGTGGGATTAAGTAAAATTGGGTGGACTGGATAGTAGGGGCGTTACACCTCACCTTTGCACATTTTGGCTGCAGTCTCTGTAAGGGGTGGCTGGGACGGGGCACTGAAACTTGGAACAGTCTTGTAGCCTGGAGCATCTGGGAATCTATAAAAGCAATGCTAAAGCAAGTAGCTGCCTCCCATGACTCTCTACCACTTGCTTTATTATTTTTTATGGTACTTACCATTACAAGTAATTATATTTTCATGTATTCATTTGTTTATTCTGTCCCCTTTGTCTTCGTGGAAGCAGGGACTTGATTTTACTCATTACTGAATCCTCTGTGCCTAGAAGACTGCCTATAATTTAGTTGTCACTTAGTATTTGTTGAATGTATGAATGTATGAATGAATAAATGAAACTATGACATTAGTTGGAATATACTGTGGATGAAAGGGGGCCACATGCTAAGCCTGACAAGTCCAGGGAAGCCTGGGTGATGGCCTTGCAAGCTCGGAGACCTAGAGCAGCCACACAGGATGGTGTAAAGTTAAAAAACTTTCTAACTAAAAGCAGGCCATGAACATAGTCATGTCCTAGGCTCAGCTCTTCCCTGACAAAAGTCAGCCTTTACCTTAATTGCTCCTGTCTGTTGTCTTTTTGCATCTTCAATAGCCTACGTTTGGAATGTCAAATTTCCTTTTTATGGACCCCTCAAAGCCCGGGCACTGCACCGGAGGGAGACCACAAATCCCCTCATTGTTATTGTTATCACGTTAATATTGACAGTAAACTACCCTGTACCCACCTGTGTAAAAGAAGTATGTGTCTACCATTTTATTTTTTTATCGAGTCCCAGAAGTTTCTCCGCTTGGTTTCTCCTGCCTCCCTAATCTATCACCAATGGATTTCATGTAACCCACTTATGCCTTCTCTTTCGATTGCAATGCATAAAATAAGGTGCAAAACTGCCATTTTCTGGAGTATTTTTCAATCAGTTGAGATTTTTCTTCCTGGTAGTTGTCAGCTTGACTCAAACTCACAAAATTCGTTCAGGTTTGGGTGTTGTTTTTGTTTTGTTTTGTTTTTATGTTGACAATACAGAGAAGAAATAAAGGTTGTGAGGGGAGAAAACCTGGGTAGGAAAGTTGTGGAAAATGGGTTAGAAGGGAAAAGTTTTCCCAAAAATAACTGCTCTGCCACAAACTAGACTTGTGATATTTTCCATATTTAAAGGCTCCATCAGCAAAAACGTACTTGTGGGGGTTAAAATGCACATGATCAGCATTGGTTTTTACATAAGTACTGTATTTTCAAGGTTGGAAAAAGTCTTCAGAGTCCTTAGGTGACCTTAGCAATCATACCGCCAAATTTCAATTAAGACAAGCATTCCAGTCCCTGTTGATTGGAATTCCCTTTTTCCTTCCCTTTTGGGGAAGATCTAAAAAGTATGCTTAGTAATCAAGGTTCAAGGGGGAGAGCCAAAGATGGAGGGTGCGGCAAGAGCAAACTGAAAGGAATTTGAAATCTGTATGCCAGTCACTAGCCAGTATTTTACTTAGCTGTGTTAGTGAGCCCCTCCCTCAACCCCTTTTATTTTCACATTGTCTGCATTTACCCATAAATTGCAAGACTACCTTTAGTTTCTTTCTTTGTATGTATCAGCTTAACCCAGCTTTCTATAAATCGGCTTACAAAGGCGAAGAGTCAGCTGACATTTCTGAACTCCTAACTTGCACCAGACTCCATGCTGAAAACTTCATAGGGGCCACCCCACTTAATCCTCACAATAACTCTAGGAGGGAAGTGGTATCGAATCCATTTAAGAGATGAAAAAAGATAATGCTCAGAAAAGTTAACTATTTGCCTAAGATCACACAGATAAAAGTGGTGGAGGCAAGATTCAAACCAGCTCTACCAATTTTCGGGGGGTTGAGGCTCTCTGTTGTTTCTATGTTGTACATGTCTTCCTTTGTTACATATTTTTTTCTGGATAAACAGTTAAATTTAACAGATTATTATTGTAGGTGTATCACTTTTCACTCTTTTTGCTAATAGTTTTTCTCTTGAGCAAAGCCCCTTCTACCTTTTTTTCATGTACATATGAGGTCTGTCCAGAAAAATCCAACCATTGTTAATATAACAAAAAGAGTTCATGGACATTGATGTAACCTGGCAGCCAAGGAGGGTGGACTGGAATGCACATGTGTGAACAATGAAGACTTCACTGTACTAGTCAGTGGGGGCAGATGTCGCTGAGTGAATATGTGTACTCTGGGGCTGTTGCATTCAAAATGAGCAAGTGGAGCAACAAATTTGCATAAAATTTTGTGTTAAGCTTGAACATTCCTCCCTGGAAACTATCCGGATGATTCAGAAGGCCAAAGCGAAGAGTAACTGGTGATTGGCAGCTTCATCATCTGCTCATGCATCACGTCTTGTGCAGAGTTTTGGCAAAACATCAAATCACACGGGTGACTCAGCCCCTCTACAGCCCAGACTTGGTGCCCTGCAACTTCTGGCTTTTCCCAAAACTAAGTTCATCTTTGAAAGGGAAGAGATTTCAGACTGTTGGTGGGATTCAGGAAAATAGGATGGGGCAGCTGATGATGATTGGGAGAACTGTGTGAGGTCCTGAGGTACCTAATTTGAAGGGGACTGAGGTGTCATTGTCCTATATACAATGTTTCTTGCATCTTGTATCTTCTTCAATAAATGTCTCTATTTTTATGTTACATGTCTGGGTACCTTCTGGACAGACCTTGTGTGTGTGTGTGACTGTATAATAATACTCCTAGTGAATTATCTGATGTTACCATATGCAGTGCCCTTTTTATTTAATAATACTTTCCCAGTAATGATATATTTTAGAAGTATAGACTATTTCCCCTACTTTGTTTTTCTCCTACCGTCTATGCCACTTTTGGTGCATAAATTTGCTGACTATTGACAGGGAAAGTTCACCTGACTGAGATTGCTGTTTTGAAGGAGAGGTGCCACGTAGCATAGGAGGCACGGACTCACTTAGATTCAAATCCTAACCTGTTGTGTGACCTTGAAACAGTTTGGTTATTTTCTCTGTGCCTCATTTCCTGAACTATGAAAAGGGTGGTTAATGAAGTTTGTTTCATAGGAAGGTTGCAAAAATTAACTGAAATACATACAGAATAGTGTATGGAATATAGTAAGCACCCAGTCAATGTTAGCTCTAATACCACTTCCGAAGAATGATGTGAGGACATTCAGATTTTATAAGAACACAGGGCACAATAAGAAAGATTCAATAAGTTTCTTTGAATATATCAAAACATTTTGTGGATTATGCCATTTGAATAGTGAATTATCTTTGAATCCATTTTCTCAATGTTATACTTTAAATGTACTGTTCACAAGAATGATGACATCAAGTTTAAAACATTAAGTCATTAACTTTCAGGCTTATTAAAAGAAGACTTACCTGCATTCTACTTACCCCCTTTAGCCCTTGTCCCTCACTTGGCTTTCTCATCACATCTGTATGCTTTAGCCGCTTACCCTAGTGAGAACTTCACTTCCTTTGCTTAAATCTATGTTCATCACCTTTTTAAACAACTTGTTCAAGAAATTTTTTCTGATTTCACCTAACTGTGAAGGCTCAAAGGGTAGAAGCCCTTTGAAACTTATACCAGTTAGTATTTGTTCATCATAATATTCATAAATATTTTAAGTATACCTTATATAGTCTCTCTCTCCAGCCAGATACCCAGTTCTCCAGGGGCTGGGTCATTTTTTCCCCAGGATTTTCCTTATCACTTAATGAGATTCCAGTTAAGAACAGAAGATCCTGCAATAAATAACAATATATTTTTTTAAAAACAGGAATGGGAGAATAGTGTCACACAACTATGTTTGGGTGGGGGCTGTTTTCTCACCAAGCACATTTGGCTTATGTACGACACGGAAGTAGAGAATATGAACTAAACTGAAGATGGGAAATGAAAACCACTGAACTCTTGGGAGTCAGTTGTCTAGTGTATCCATAATTTACTCGTTTATTCAAAATAAATATTTTAAGAACATATTATACTGGGTTCTATGGAAATTCAAAATGATAAGTCATTGTCTTCACCTTTAAGAAACTTGCAATTGAGCGATGATAGGTAAGGGGAAGATCAGCTAAGGAAGGATCCACTAGGTAGAATGAAATGAACACTGTAAGAAAGGTGTAACTTGACAATACCTTTAAGGTAGCTGAGATGATAAATCTGCTCCCAACCCCAACTACTACCTGCATTCCTGTCCATATTCATTGACTTACATGCTGTCACTATGAATGAATTATCCACACTTCCATCTAAGCCACACCCCTGCAGGGATGTAGTAGATCTCATCTTCTCTTGCATTCCCAAGGACAGGACTCTAGCAAATTTTCCCCTCGCTCTCCTGCATAACTAACTTGAACACAGCTTTAATGAGATATGAACCACACACCACACAAGTCACCCATTTAAAGTGTATGAATCAATTGTTTGGGGCATATTACAATATTAATTTTTTAACCATGGTCAGTATATATATAACCACATTTGCCATGTTAACCATTCCATTCTGTGGCATTAATTATATCCACAGTGTTGTACAACCATCACCATCTTCTTTTTCCATAGTTTTTATTAACGCAAACAGAAACTCTGTAACCATGAAGCAAGTAACTCTCTGTTCTCCTCAATCCTTAGCCTCCGGTAACCTCTAACCTACTTTCTGTCTCTATGAATTTGACATCTATTCTAGATGTTTCATAGAAAAGGAATCATACAATATTTGGCCTTAAATGTCTCACTTATTTTCCTTAGCTTAATATTTTCAACATTCATCAACATTGTACTATGTATCATTCCTTTTTATCGTTTGATAATATTCTGTGTATGTAGATGCTACAGTTTGTTTATCCATTTATTTGTTGATGAACACTGCTTGTTTCCACATTTTGGCTGTTGTGAATAATGCTACAATAAACATTTCTGTACAAGTATCTATTTGGGTTTCTACTTTCAGTTCTATTGGGCACCTTCCTAGGAGGGGCATTGCTGTGGAATATGGTACTGCATTTTGACGTGTATGATGCGCACCCACGTTTTTGGCCCAAATTTTCAGGAAAAAAACTTTTGTATTAATTTTTTAATTAATTAATTAATTTATATTTGGGTACTTGTCTTTGTATTATAAAGGAATTTTAGCATTTAATTTTGAACATATGGATATTGTTATTGCTTTCTAGAGTTACACTTTAATGCATAAGCATAAATAAAAGAAGTACAAGCATTTCTATAGATATGGAAATAGTAATACCCATGTATAATATGCATCCTTATGTTTCCCTCAAAAATTTGGCCAAAAAAGTGTGCATTGTACACAGCAAAGTATGGTAATTCTCTGTATAGCTTTTAGGGGAACCAGGAAAATGTTTTCCATAGTGGCTATACCATTTTACATTCCCAGCAGCAATGTAGCCATGTCCTCAGTAACACTCGTTAGTTTTTGTTTTAGTGATTATAACCTTTTTAGTAGGTATGAAGTGGTAACATACCACATCCAGTATTCAGGCCAAAAAACTTGCCCTTGTTCTGGACTCCTCTTTCTCTCTCAATTCTGCATCTAATCCATTAACAAATCCTTTTGGCTTTTGAGGTACACAGAATCTGACCCTCCTCCCCCTGCACTGATCCCGGTGCCATCCTTTTCCTGATTGCAATAACCTCTCCGGTGCCCCCATTGCTGCAATTTGTTGTCTCCCTATAGTCTGTTCTCCACCAGAGTGTTGTTTTTGAAAAATTAAATTTGTTTAGTTGTTCCTTTGCTCAAAATCCTCCAATTCCTCCTCTTTCACCCTGGGTAAAAACCAAAGTCCTACAGAGCTCTATACAGTCTGTCCCCTTTTAAGTTGTGACCCATTTCTACTACTCTCTGCCTTGCTCACTGGCTCGAGCCACAGCCCTGAACAGCCCTGGCTCACTTTCTCCTCCTCCAGGCATCGCAGCACCCTACACTTCCACCCATTCCTGGACTCGAGGCCCCTTCCCTGCCCTTTTCCTTTATAGCGCTCATCACCACCTGTCAGGCTATGTGTTTCACTTATTTGTGTATCCAGGACTTTAAGCTCCAAGAAGGCAAGGATATATATCCCTGTTGTTTTCTTGTTTGTTTTGTTGTTGTTTTTACTCCCTCATCCACAGCACCTCTAATCTCTAATGCTTGGCACAGTAAGTAAATGTACCATGATGAATAAAAATCACATCATGGTAACATGTTGCAGAGTATACTGCTGCTATTAGTTTCTGTCCCCTAATTTTCACCTAATTTATTAATAAATTTATTAATTGTTCAATTTAACCATTTTACAGTTGAAGAAACTGAGGCCTTGAGGGGCTAAATGACTTACCTAGGGTTATGGGAGAATTTGGTAACAGAGCCTCAAGTACAAGTTAGGGCTCTTGGCATCCATCTTCCCAGGGCGTCTAGAAGAGGCGCTCATTGTCACAGAGCGAAAGCCAGAGAGTGAGAGAATGACAAGCCATCATGTAACTTCCTCAGACTGCTTTGTTTCTAACCTTGAACTGGAAAATCATTTCTGGTTTGGCAATTTAGACTCACTGCACTGGGTTGATTCCTCACCCTCGGTCTTGTCTCTGTGTCAGAGTGATGTGTTTTTCTGGCCACAGTTAACAGACACATCTTTGTATTTCTCAACTAAGCATGAAACCACTTTATGCTCTGCTAGTTGCTGGGAACATTTAGGCAATCTTGGGCAGGACTGTTGGATTTCAGGGCGTTTGGGATCATGGAACTGAAGAGTTGGAAGGAAACTAGGAGCTGACCCAAGCCAGTCTGTTTTACAGCCGAGGATCCTGAAGCCTGGGGGTGGGGGCAGGAGGCAAGACCACAAGGTTTCCTCACTTTGTGGGCAGTGTTGTTGCCACTAGGTAAGCTTTCTGCCAGGTTGTACTGCTCTTTCTTAAGTGATGATGAAGTCTCTTTTCAAACTGGACACCCAATTTTTAATCTCTTTTTGAAGTTTATATATTTATTATCTAGAGAAACAGGCTTTGTTTCTTTTGAGGTATTACTCCTATGTCAGTTCTTAGTGAGACCGGAATGAATGTTGTGCTTTGAGGGTTTCTGGTTGTCCTGTGCTCTGTGCCTCAGACCCTCCCAGGAAGGAAGGTTATCCCTTCTGCCTAGAAAAGATACAAGTACAATGTGCTGAGGGGCCTCGGTGAGTTCCTCCCCTGCTGTCCTCACTGACAGAGATGCCACGTGACCAAGTTAGTCAGCGTAGGGCACTGGAGAGTTTACAGAGTGCATTCACACAAAGAATCATTTGATTTCCGTGGCACCTCTGTAATAGAGGGGAGGGTGATATCTTAATTTTATAGAAATGGTGAGAAAACTAAGCTTTGGGATGTCATATAGATTTTCTAGAGTCACTTAACTGGAGAATGGCAACACAAAGGCTTTTTACTCCAGGTTCAGTTTTTGTTTCTGTTGCAGTGAAATTGTGGTGTGTTTTGGACAGAATAATAGCCAGTCACTGCAATTGATCGGATAGTTGCAATATGAATTGTACTTTGTTGTTCTGGGTATTCATTCAGCCAAATGTATTGCTTACTTACCATGGGCCAAGCATTTTGCTGGGATCTGGGGACATGGAATGGATATAATACAGTTCTTGCTTTGCTGGCGTTATTATTCTACAAGATAGACTTGCCAACGAATAAAAACATCAATATGATCACGTAAGTCCCATATCAGAGAAATTAACTAGGGAAACCCATATTGTAAACGAAAGAATAATGATTAGTTCTATAAATAAAATTGGATTGAGAGGAAGCAGTAGCTGGGGAGGAGGGAGCAGAGTTCCATCAGCAGCAACTGCACAAACCCAGACAAGCAGGCAAGACAAAGCCTGGCGTTTTAACAGAAACGCATGTCATGTCGGCGGGAGTGCCACAGGGGGGAGCCACGACTAAAGGTGAAGAAACCAGGTGGAGACCGGGCTACGGAAGTTACTGGTGTGGTGTCATTAAAGAGGAGAGGGAATTTCAGGGGGAAAGGGTGAAGGGTTTGCAGGAATAATTATAAAGCACACATGGACAATAACAGGGGGAGGGAGGAAACAGGAGACAGGTGGGGAGGGCTGGGAGGTTGGGCTGGGGTGGGGGGAAAAGGCAGAAAACCGTACTTGAACAATAAAAAAAAAAGAAAAAAGTATTTGAAACAAAATAGGGACAAAATTACTGTAACCAGGTTGGGAGATGAATCTAAAGTCCCTAAGACAGACCAAGAGATGGTTACTGCAGCGACCCACAGGAAGACTCGATTTATTTGACGCTGAGGACCTATGATCTGTTCGAAGAGCTATGAATTGGAAAGAAAAGTATGTTTTCTAAATTATGAAAGACTGCAAAAATAAAAATTAATTTTCTTAATTAAAATTTCTATAATATGTACATTGTGTCCATTTAGTAAATTATTTAATTAACAGTGACAAAAATTTATTGCTTTCAAAACAATAGGTTAGGTTTTCTCACTCTGCAAGAGTTGCAAAGAATGCAAAATTATTGCTGAGAAATCATAGACAACAAAAAGCCAAATAATTTCAAAACTAAGTCATAAAAAGAGACCTTGTTCATGAAAAGAAATATTACTTTATACAGTTGTGGTGCATTTTTACAGGTTTCCTATGGTGTGGGATGGGGCCCCTGAAAGAGTCAGCGTGCCCAGCATTTCCAAGGTGTTAAAATGGCCCCAACCTCTGGCAAAGGAGCTGGAGGTAGAATTGGAAGTGCAGCAGGATGAAGAGGCTTGGTGGTGTGGTGTTACTGGTTGAAGAAGAAAGTTTATTTGGGTGGAAAGAAAGCAGAACCAGGGATGTTTATCTGCTCTAGTATAGGGCTTACTACTGGCTGGCAGTGACCTTCGGAAAACCACTTCATATCTCTGTGCCTCAGTTTCCTGCTCTGTCAAATACATGGTTGGTCTAAAATCAGCTGGCATGTGGCCCACAGAAGTAATTGACTGACATAATACCTTTTAAATTTATTTTTATTATTAAATTAATACATACATTCAGTTTCAAAAGTCAAATTATATGTCAAGGCTTGTAGCAACAAAATAATAGTACCCTGCTTAATGCCCCACTCAGCCTTTGAGTCCTGTTTCCAAGATGCAGTTAACTTTTAATTTCTTTAAGAGCTTCTCTTGGTAGTCCTTTTTTTTTTAAAAGTAATATGTTTATTTTATAATTTCTTAGTTTTTCAATTGTATATCCTACACAGCAGCCAGAACTAGGGTTGGGCAGTGAGGCACGCACTTCAGGCATGAATTTACAGGGGGCCCCAAAACTCAGTTATTAAATAAAATTGTAATGCAATATTTAAAATAAAAATTTTGCAAAAAAAAAATCCATGGTAAGCAAAATATCAAAATTTTCAGTGAAGCCAGTCTCTGACAAGGCTACGATTAGCCATTAGAGAGCGAAGCTGAGCTGTGCAACAGTAGGGTTGAATTCTGCCTGTACTTGAACTTTTGATAATGGATGGTAGGAATACCTACTACACAAATAATAATTTGGCTGTCCTGTACCACGCACTGTACCACTCCCCTCATTTCCTCCCCACCCCCACCCACCTAAAGGAGAACACTGGAATCACCTGGGGGCCTTTGAAAATTGTCAGTGCTCAGTGTTTATCCCAAACCAATTAAATCAGAATAACTGGGTTGAGAGGTAGGCATCCGTGTTTTTTTTTTAAAGCTCCCTACATGGTTCCGATGTGCAGACCAAGTTATGAGCTGCTGCAGTAGCGTGACATCACAGTTTGGTTGAATCACTGTAAAGTGCTTACATCAATCATTTGGATCACATGCAAATTACTCACAGCTGAGTCCCATAGTTTACTATAATTATGTTTTCATAATGTATAAGTTTTTTTCCTTTTTATTGAATTTATTGGGGAGACTCTGGTTAACTAAACTTACACAGGTTTCAGGTGCACAGATTCACAACACATCATCTGTACACTGTATTGTGTGTTCACCACCCCAAGTCACCTCCTTCTGTCACTGTTTATTCCCTCATGCCATCCTCCACCTCCCCTCCCCTCAATCACCACGCTGTTGTTCATGGGTGAGTTTTTTCTCTTTTAGTTTTCACCCAGTCCCTCCACACCCCTCACCCAGCCCCACAACCCCTCCACAGCTGTCAACCATCTATGTGTAAGTCTGTCTCTGTTTTGCTTTTAGTTCATTTTGTTCATTGGAGTCTACATAAAGTGAAATAATATGGTATTGGTCTCTCATTGGCTTATTTCACTTAGCATAAGGCTCTCCAGGTCTATCTATATGCTGTTGCAGAGGGTAAGATTTCCTTCTTTTTTATGGCCGTGTAGTATACCATTGTGTAAATGTACTGCAGCTTCTTTAGCAAATACATTTCATTGATTATGCTATTACAGTTCTCCCAATTTTTCTCCCTTTGCCCCCTCTGCCCAGTACCCTCCATTTCCTCCAGCAATCCCCTCTTTAGTTCATGCCCATGGGTCATGCATATATGTTCTCTGGCTACTCCATTTCCTGTGCTGTTCTTAACATCTGTCTATTCTCTAACTACCAACTTGTACTTCTAACTCCCTGCCCCTTTTCCCCCATCCTCTCCCTTCCTCCTCCCAAGTGATAACCCTTCAAATAATCTCCATATCTATGATTCTGTTTCTGTTCTGCTTGTTAGCTTAGTTTGTATTTTAGATTTAGTTGTTGATAGTTGTGAATTTATTGCCATTTTAATGTTCATAGTTTTGATCTTCTTCTTTTTCTTAAATAAGTCCCTTTAACAGTTCATATACTAATAGCTTAGTGATGATGAACTCCTTTATCTTTACCTTGTCTGGAAAGCACTTTAACTGCCCTTCAATTCTAAATAATAGCTTTGCTGGATAGAGTAATCTATATGGTAGGTCTTTGCTTTTGATCACTTTGAATACTGGCCAGTCCCTCTTGCCTGCAGTTTCTCTTGATAAATCAGCTGGCAGTCTTATGGGAACTCCTTAACTATCTGCTTTTGTCTTGCTGCTTTTCAGATTCTCTCTTTATCTGTAATCTTTGGCATTTTAATTATGTGTCTTGGTCCTCTTTGGGTCCATCTTGTTTGAGATTCTCTGTGCTTCCTGTATGTCTATTTCCTTCACCAAATTAGGGAAGTTTTCTTTCATTATTTTTTTAAAATTTTTATTGTTATTCAGTTACACTTGTATGCCTTTTCTCCCCATCCCTCCACCCCACCCCAGCCGAACCCACCTCCCTCCCCCACCTCCACCCTCCCCCTTGATTTTGTCCATGTGTCCTTTATAGTAGTTCCTGAAAACCCCTCTCCCCACTATCCCCTCCCCACTCCCCTCTGGCTATTGTTAGATTGTTCTTAACTTCAATGTCTCTGGTTATATTTTGTTTGCTTTTTTCTTCTGTTGATTATGTTCCAGTTAAAGGTGAGATCACATGGTATTTGTCCCTCACCGTCTGACTTATTTCACTTAGCATAATGCTCTCCAGTTCCATCCATGCTGTTGCAAAGGGTATAAGCTCCTTCTTTCTCTCTGCTGCATAGAATTCCATTGTGTAAATATACCATAGTTTTTTTAAAAATAAGTTTTCAATTTCTTGCTCTTCCTGTTCTCCTTCTGGCACTCCTATGATTTGAATGTTGATACCTTCGAAGTTGTCCTTGGAGCTCCTATCCTATCCTTGTTTCCTTGGATTCTTTTTCTTCTTGCTGTTCTGATTGAATGTTTTTTCTTTCTTTCTCATGTTCCAAATCATTGAGTTGATTCTTGGCTTCATCCACTGTTGGTTCCCTGTAAAATTTTCTGTTTCACTTAGTGTAACCTTCATTTCTGCCTTGGTCTTTTTATGTTCTTAAAGTACCCAGTGAGTTACTTGAGCATCCTAATAACCAGTATTTTGAACTCTATGTCTGATAGATTGCTCATTTCCATTTTGTTTAGTTCTTTCTCTAAACAAAGAGAAACAGAACAAAGGGGTTCTGTTCTGTTTTTTCATTTGGGACATAGTTCTTTCTATCCTCATTTTGGCAGCCTCCCTGTGTTTGTTTCTATGTACTAGGTAGAGCTGCTTAGTAGCATGTCCTGTTATAGAAAAGCGTACCCATAAGTTGGATGGAGTGGAGTCTTCAGTAATCACCAGGGTGGGGCAGCCCGTGTGAACCAGGTTGATAGAGTCTCCAATATGGTGTTACTGCTTTGTGGCTCTGTGTAGGGAAGTGCTAAGAAAGGGGACAATGCCTCTGCTTGGCCTCTGGACTTTTGTCCAGGAGGAAGCAGACCCCAGCACTCGCCCTGATGCCAGACACTTCAATTCTCCCTATATGCCACTGGTGCCCCTCCAGCTACTGCCCCAGTGCTGAAGCCCAGAGAGAGTGAGTCTGCATAAGTCCTAAGTCCATTGTGGACCCTTTAAGAGGAGACTGCTGAGAATCTTGTAGTTTCTTCTGCCACCTCGAACCCCCACTGGTTTTTACAGCCAGAAGTTATGAGGACTTATCTTCCTGTCATGGAACCCTGGGATGGGTGGTCTGGTGTAGGGCTGGGATCCTTCACTCCCAAGGTATCCCTCCTGATTTTTATCTACCACATGTGGAGGGATAAAAATGAATGGTCTCATTCTTCATCTCTGCATCTCATTATACATCTCTGCATATCCATGCCTCTCTGTGCATCTCCACGTGTCCGTCCCTCCTACCAGTGGGAAGAATGTGGCTTCTTTAAATTCTTGGTTTTTGGACTTCCATACAGCTTGATTTTCTAATGATTCTGGGTGATATTTGTTTTGTAGTCTAGTTGCAATTTTTTGCTGTAGTTGTGTGAGCAGGTGAGCCATACTTACTTTCACCTCCATCTTGACCAGAAGTGTACTGCAGCTTTTTTATCCACTCATATACTGGTAGACACTTGGGGGCTTTCTAATGTTGGCTATTGTAAATAACACTGCAATGAACATAGGGGTGCATGTATGATTTTGGGTTTCTTCAGATAAATTCCCAGAAGTGGAACCACTGGGTCATAAGGCAGTTTCATTTTTCATTTTTTGAGGTATCTCTGTACTGCTTTCCACAGTGGCTGCACACCCAGTGTAAGTTTTTCCCTTGCAAGTAAAAAAAAACCCAAAAGCCTCATTTTTACAGTTTAATTCTTTATGTCCTGATCTCTAATTTATCTAGAACTATTTGGCAGAACTCTGAAATGCTTCTTAATTAAACATATCAGGGGCATATTTTTTTCTTGGACACATCCCCTTCAATATCACTCCCACATTCTGTTCTGGCCTTCTGTGAAGCTGCCATCTAGGGCATCCCTTCCTGTTTCTCTTACGTCAGGTCCCCTGTTCCCTGAGTCCCATATTACCGTTATGCTTGGTTGTTCAAACCTTTCTGTTCTCGAACATTTCCCTGTATTATTTCTTTGATAATTTTCTCCCCTCCATTGTTTTTCCCCTGGAACTGTTGTTAATTTAGTTGTCAGATCTCCTAGATTGATCCGATAATTTTCTTATCTTTCTCCTATGATTTTTTTTGTTTTATTTCCTAGAAAATGTCCTCAAATTTTATCTCTCCATTCTTCTGTATTGTTAAATGTCTACCTTATTATGTTTTTATCTCCTAATATTTACTCCTTAGTGCTTTCTATTTTAACATCCATTCTTTCTTTTTTTTAAACGTTTTTTAAAATCGTTGTTCAAATAGTTTTCTGCCTTTCCCCCCCACCCCTCCCCACCACACCAGCCCTCTCCACCTCTCTCCCCTGTTTCCACCCCCCTTGTTCTTGTCCATGAGTCCTTTATAATTGTTCCGGCAAACCCTTCACCCCCATTCCTTATTTCTTGAATGCAAGGATAACTACTCCATTTCTGAGGACTTTAATATTTTCATTATAATTTTTTCAAGTTTCCTTCTGCATTTTCTGTTTCCTCAAATTTTCTTGTGGTTTGTAAGTTTTGGCACCTAGCTTTCACATTAGATAATTTTCTTAAAACTTGGGCAATTCTTGGCTCTGCATTCATTTTTAAGAGTGAGGCACTAAGAAGCTGATTGGAAACTCTGTGTGCGAACAGGGTTGACTGGTGGCCCACAGGGTGCTGAGGCAGCTACTTTTTTTGTTTGTTTGTTTGACTCTGCCCCTTCCTGCCCTTCAAATATCAGTATCTATCGGCCTTTCCTCTTGGGCTGCCTTGAGAGTATGAGCCTGATTGCCAGAATTCCTATAGGGGAGGGTAATGGTGGGAGGTGAGGTAGACAGAGAGGCCTATATATTTCACTGTTCAGAATGCAAATTCTGACTTAGTCTCTGTTTTTAGTAAAATACCAAAGACAAGGAAGGCTCTACCCACAGAGATTGTATTTTAATTACTCTAAGGGGTCCTCACTTTAATAATTTGTAAAGGCTCACCAGTTAACTCTAACCCATAGACAGGGAAGATGGAAAGTCCATTGCAGTAAAGTAGTGAGGACAGGCGGATGGGGGACACCGTGAGTTCTTACCTGTGTCCTGGGGAAGACAGAGAGGCTTCCAAGAAAAGGTCACATTTAAATTGAGTTCACTTGTGAATTTGGAATTTGAAACCTTAGGAAAATGTTGCTAGAGATCTGTCTTTATATTTTGTGTGTGTGTTGGGAGCAAGAGGCAGTCCTGCCATCAGGGGTGCAACCTGATTTGTTGTGCCAACACTGCTGGAGAAACACCAAGGACGGGACAGATGCTTCTCTCTAGCTTCCTCACTAGTCGTCAGAGTGGTCTCTCATTATTTTCTAATTCCCCAAATCATGCCTTATGGTCGATTAATATTTTGAATCCACAGTTTCTCCATTAATCTTAATCTTATCAGCAATATATTTACAAATTATTTTCTAGAAGGTTTCTGCAGAAGACAAATACCATGTGTTGTAATTTTTGCTCTTCTAGTTCCCAATGATAATTTTCCGGGTTTGAGTGCCTGGGCTTTCTCCACTTTCACACCATCACTTGATATGCACAGGGTCCACCCTGGAGTGGCTCTTTTAAGACACCTCTTCTGTGCCTTCGGGAAGCTGGCGGCCAAGGTGTCCTGGGAGTCACGGGTCACCCTGTTTTCGTCCAGTCTGCATTATAACTCCTGGAACAGTGGGCATGGCACGTTTGGCCATGGCCAGAAAGCCAGGGGCACTTTCAAGCCCACCGTGAGGCTCTGTTTGTGCTTGGCTCTGGGAACGGCATGTTGAGGGTGCCTGACTGGACCAGGAGAAGGCAGAGAGCTCAGTGGGGGAAAGGTCAAGGGGCAGCTGGCTGGGCAGGAGGAATTAGCAGCAGCCAGCATGGAAACTTCCCAGCCTGCTTGTGGAGCCAGCAGGGGAGACCACACCAATGTGGAGGGCTTGCTGCCATCAAAAATAAAGTTTAACTTAGAAGATAATGCACAATAGGTGTCTATGAGAAAAACTCTAAAAGTGAAGGGACCTCGTTGTGATGTATCACTGATTTATTTAACTTGGAAAGTTATGGATCTTGACAGAAATGCTCCTGGGGGTATTCTTGACTTAAGGTTGCAACAAACCTGGGAGTACGGAAACTAAGAGTGTATAACATCACCAACGTCTCTGTTGGGATTGACCTGGTTGGAAAAAATCTAAGAACCACTTTCGAAGGGCAGGATCTGATCTCGGCAATTTTAGAGCAGTGTCTCTGCAGAAGAAGATGCAGGAGGAACTTTCTGCCTTAGCAGCCATGGAAGGTGCTCTGGATGAGTTAATGAAGGACTGTGCTCAGCAGCTGTTTGAGTTAACAGATAACAAAGAAAATGAAAGACTAGCTAGCATGTGTGATGTACCAAGATATTCATAGCATTCAAGCCGTCCATGAACGTAGTCATGGCAGTGAAAGCTCCAGCAGAAAGCCAACTGGATGTCCCAGCTCCAGAGAAGACTCTATCACAGTACATACAGGGAGCACCAAAGAGCCCATTGAGGGTTCTCTTTGTGGGAAGTAGAAGGGGATCACTCAAGTAGTTAGGTGTCTGAAGGTTAGGGACCCCCTCATCTAAAAGCAAACACCTAGAAAACCCTGATAAAGAAGAAAATCCTCCTTAGCAAAGTGGAGAATTGCTTGAAGTGGGCAACTGATAGGATTTGAGAGTTCATGTGTTGAGTATTTGGGGGACATCCCATGTGGATGATTATGCACCAACTTTGATTCTCAGATCAATAAATGACCCATGAAGTTCCCTCATTCTCAGTCAGTATTAAGGCCAATTGTGTCTTTGAATAGTTCACTGCTTAGATTACTGGATTATTATGGTTTCCACATTTGAAAACAACTCTTTGTAATTATTCAGTGCTTTTTATTAGTGAAATAGATATCCTGCCTACTGAAACAACTCCATCACAACTAGTATCACTAAAACACTCAGGCCTGAGATGGAAGATCCTTTGTAGACTCTGCCTCTTCCTTCAAGGATCACGTACTGTTACCATAAAAGCAGTTGGCTTACACGACCTCATGTCTGCAATCGGCTGCTGTGCATTGGGTGACTGTGCATACCCATCTAAATGTGGTGGCTTTGTATTTATCTGTATCATGTTTAGATGGCTTATGTGTGTCCAAGTGAATCTTTTCACCATTGTATAGCCAAAATAATGTATATAGACAAAGTCTCTAATTTCTGCGGCATCTGTAACTTATTGGAATACTCTGAATGAGGGTTAGAAGAGTTTTTTCTCACCTTCTACATGTAGAAGTATCATAAATATGCTATACATTTAAAGTTCATGGGTTTATTAAAGAAGTTCAGTATGATTCCCAGTGCTAGAAATGGATTTCAAGCTACCTACAGTTACTGTGTCTGAGCAGACTGATGGTATGCCCCAAGCCTTTAGGGGAAAGTGTAGAAATGCCGGCAGGTAGTGGCTTAATTGATTAGAAGACATGAATTCAATCACAGTGGCAATCTGAAACTATTTTAACCTTTTTGCCAGTAGATTCTCTAATATGTGTCTGTTGCAGTCCTGCTCTTCAAGCAAAGCAGTTTTCCTATGAGTTTCTTGTACCTACTCTGCCCTCTCTCCAGTTCTCATCCCCATTTCCGAGTGCTTAGCTAATTCTACTCACTGGGTAAATCGTTTACCACCCTGCGCCTCAGTTCACTGAGTAGTTTACCATTAGACTGTGAGCTCCTTGGGGGAGTTTGTCTTAATCATGGTAAATGCTCAGAGGTGTGGCAATAAGAAGTGCTCAGGAAACATTTGAACAAATCAGTGAGTGAGTCAGTGAATTGTAAAATTAGACTACTAATACTTGGCTGGTCTACCATACAGGATTCTTGTGACCATCATTCAGAATTATATTGTAAACATCTCTTTCTTTCAAAGAAAAATTTGAAGCAACTTGAAATTAAGACCCTGTATAAAAAGATTTAAAATGGGAATGAAAAAGCAAAATATTGAAAAATAATGCCAAGTGTTTAGGGTTCACATACCTCTGCCCTCCAGTGGCTTTTGCCAGCCTTGTCCCTCAGCTACACCTGGCTTCCTCCCTCAGAGCAGTGCCTGTTGGCTTTCTCTCCAGCCCTGGGACTGCTAGTAGTGCTCCTCGTTTGGGATGTGCTTGGTGAACCCGGATTTTAGGCAGGAGTGTGTGTATATAGATCAGGTGCAAAGTGGAATTGGGAGATATCAGTTTATACGTGATGGCCAAAACCATGAGTACATGAGGTTATCTAATGAGGGCATAGCATCTAATGAGAAGGGGAGAGGCCCACAAACATCTATATAAAGAGAAATAAGGAAGAAGAAGCTTTTCCTGAGAAGGAATAATTGTGGGAGGGGGATAAAGAAGGTAGCCCCCCAAAAACCAACAAAGGAAGTGTTACATAACAGCTAGGAATGAGCAGCCAGAGAGGAAATAAAGCAGGGCCCCCACCCATTGCAGTTTCACAATGAACAAAACAGGAGGCTAGAAACAAAAGGGAGACATGTCTCCCCATTGACTCAGCAGCCCTGAGCCTGGTCAGGTAAGATTGCCAGGTGTTCTGAAAACCACAAGAAAAGCCATGATAGCTCAGGAGGAGGGGAGCCCTTGAAGTTCTGTGTGTATTGTTTCCACTATCTGGGAATGATTATCCACTAAGAATCCTGAAATACCAACTCAAAAGAACCTATGCACCCCTATGTTGATAGCAGCACTATTTAGAATAGTCAAATGCTGGAGACAGCCTAAGTTCCCATCAGTAAATAAATGGATCAAAAAACTGTGGTATATTTACACAGTGGAATACTATGCAGCAGAAAGAAGGAACCCCTATCCTTCATGACAGCATGGATGGAACTGGAGAGCATTATGCTAAGTGAAATAAGCCAGGCAGTAAAACACAAATACTGTATGTTCTCACCTATAAGTGGAACCTAATGAATAAAATAAGCAAATGAGCAAAAGAGAACCAGAAGCATGTAAACAAGGAACAGACTGACAGGGACCAGAGGGGAGAGGGGGACAAGGGAGAAAGAAGGGGAAAGGCTAGTTAAAGAACAAGTATAAATGACCGTGCACATGGACAACAGGGTGGGGATTGACTGTGGGAGAGCAATGGTGGGAAATTGGGACAACTGTAATAGAACAACAATAAAAGAAAGAAAGAAAGAAAGAAAGAAAGCCTTTGAAACTGTGTATTGATCTCAAAGTCTGGAATGGGGAGGAAGAGGGGAACCTAGAAGCTGGCTACAAGCATAAAACCCCTAAAACCCCAATAGTCAGTGCACTCAGACTAGCTGGGTGCCCACATGCAGCTTCGTGCTCAAGATTATTTCATAAATAAACTTGCTATCTTATTTCCACTACACGTGTTGTCTGTCACTTGAGTTCTTCTCTTGCGAGCAAGGCAAGAACCGGGGAAGGGGAGTCCTCTAACTCGGGTCTCCCCAGTAACAGAAACATGGCCAAAGGTGACAGCATTGTTTCTGAGCAGCAGTTCCTTACTTGTGAAATGTGACAAATGTTCTACTTTACAAATTGGTCCAAGAGTAAAATGAGATCATGTGAACAAAAGTTCTATGTAACCATAGATGTGCTATATAAAGGAGTATTTCCCATCACTCCAAAAAAAAAAAAAAAAAAGACAAAAAAGATGCCTCTTCTGCCCCTGACAAGTGCTGCCTGTCCATCAACTCTCAGAGGAATAAATTCTAAAATGCAAGACTCACCTCACACCTCCACCCCGCCCTTTCCATTTTGACCTTTAGGAAACCCTATCATTTACTTTTCTGACTTCCCTAATTTTGACTGGCTGAGGAGCAAGATATTGAACAGGAACGTATGAACTTTTGTCTTTGTGGAACAAGAGAGACCTTAATATAAAGAGAGTTCTGAAATTGTATTTACCTTCAAAAGCAAACTAGTCAGTATATCAAAGAATGCATATCTGGAAAATGGTTAGGGCAACCTGATATTAAAGAGCGACCCTGTCTTATCTGTGGGTGGAGCAGGGCAAATACAGTCAGTTTCTGGGAGCAAATTGCTTGCTTAAACTTGAAGGTAGAGACTTCGTCATCATTATGCAGACTCTCGGATTAAGGTATCCATAGGTGAGGGAGAAAAGAGAGGCATTTTCATGGGCTGAGTAAGCGGGAAAAGTCATCACAACTTTCCCATTAGGGAAATCCTATGATCTCAGGTTATGCAGTCTCCTTCTCGCTGGTGTCTCTCTTCAGTTCATCAGTTGGCTGGTCACTTCACCTCTCTGAATCTCTGTTTTCTCATCTGTAAAGACGCTAGACCTGTACCGCCCACTAGGAAATCCACTCGCCACATGTGATTATGGAGCACTTGAAATATGGCTTGCCTAAATTGAGAGATGCTGTAGGCACAAAACAGGAGCTGGATTTTGAAGATTTAGTACAAAAAAAAATGTAAAATACTTTATTCATAATTTCTATTGAATATATATTGAAATGATAATATTTTGGATATATTGGCTTGGATAAAAAGTTATCAAAATTAGTTTCACTTTTTTTGGCTTTTGAAAATGTAAAAACCAGAAAACTTGGAATTACATATGTGATTCTCATTGTAGATTATGTTTTATTACTTTTGAACACTGTCCTTGATGGTGTATGAAATCCCTCTTAGCTTCCCAATTCTATGACCCTAAGTATTCTTTTAAGTAATGATTCCTTGCTAGTTACTCAGGAGCGGGAATAATTCAGAGAGCATTTAAAATAATTCTTGCCTTCATGAAGATCAGAATCTCACTATAGAGGCTAAACTTTTAAGTCAATTGCAAGGTCCTGAATTAACATTATATCACATTAGCATGTGATATAATTAGCGTCTGATCTTTCTGGCTCAATAAATATGAAGCAATTAGAGAACATCAGGCTGGATCTGTTTTTAAAGTAACAGGGTGTAAGTAAAAGCAAGGTAGCTCTAGGTGAACTCAATATGTCATTTTAGAGAAATTTCCTAATGTACCTAGAATTTTCAAGTGTTCTTCTACCAAGGAGGTAGGACATAATTTCTTCCCCCATCACTGACCTCTAAAAACTGTTGGCTTGTGCCGTGGCTGGTGTGGCTGGCTCAGTGGATTGAGCACTGGCCTGCGAACCGCAAGTTCACTGGTTCACTTCCCAGTCAGGACACATGCCTGGGTTGTGGGCCAGGTTCCCAGTTTGGGGTGTGTGACAGGCAACCAACTGATGTATCTCTCATACATGAATGTTTTTCTTCCTCTCCTTTTCTCTCCCTCCCCCTTTCTCTAAAAATAAATCTTAAAAAAATAAAACCTGACCTGTGTGGCCCAGTGGGTTGGGCATCGTCCTACAAAGCTAAAGGTCACGGGTTCAAGCCCTGGTCAGGGGACATGCCTGGAATGCAGATTCAATCCCCGGTCAGAGTGCATACGAGAGGCAACGAATCGATGTGTCTCTCTCACATCGATGTTTCTCTCCCTCTCTCCCTCCTTTCTCCTTTCTCGAAAAATAAAGAAATAAAATCTTTTTAAAAAGCTGTTGACTTGTATGGTACCTCCTAATTGAGAGCAGAAAATAGGAGAAATTTAGAGGCATGAAGATGCATAATGCTAGTAAATTAAAAATGTATATTGGATGAATGAAATTTAAGCTTTAAAAAACATTACCAATACCAAAAAAGCAGGAATTTAGAAATCTGCCTGGTATCATTGTGGTCATTGATATTCAGACAGGGATGGCTCAGTTAGTATTGCAGGGAGGAAGAGACACTGTCTGAAGAGAAACTATACAGACATCTCAAAAGACCAACTGTAAATATCATAAGATAAAGTGAGATGCACAGTAAATTCAGCTTCTGAATTAACTTCAAGGCAACCTTGTGGCCTTGCTATTGAAAACATCAAATATGTTGAAGAAATGTTTTGTTGAGCCCTGGCCAGGTAGCTCAGTAGACTGGAGCATCATCCTGTATTCCAAAGGTTTGAGGGTTTGATTCCTAGTCAGAGCACATATGTAGGTTGTGGGTTCAATTTCTGGCTGAGGCACATTCTGGAGGTTACTGACCATCAATATTTCTCTCTCTCTCCCCCTTCCTTTCTCTCTAAAATCAGTAAACATATCCTCAGGTGAGGATTTTTACAAAATGAAAGAAAGAAATGTTTCGTTAATTTGCCAGATTTCCTTAGCCTGAAATTTCACTTTAGAAGGTAGAGAAAATAGTCATTGCTATAACTAGAGCCAAGTTCTTTCATTTGAAAAGGATGCATTTACTCATTTTCGATAAAGTCATTCAAATCTCTCCACTCCCTTTAATAATCTTCCTTTCACAATTTTCCAGCAGTTTACAGCAAATTGTAATTAGGCTTCCCATAAGCAGTAGAAAAAATCATTAATGTTCACTCCAAAGTGAAAAGTATAAGCCATGTCCATATTCAAGGGAAAGAATTTTTGTCTTCACAGAGCACTTGGCTCTCCACTCTGGTTCATACTTCAATTACCAGTGGTAATGACAAAGTGATTTTCTGGGAAGAGCAATGCTCTGCAGCAAATAGCAAATCAGTGAGATCTTCCCACTCACTGTCCTGTGATAAGCTGAGCTGGGACTCTTACACACATCTTCCGATCTTCTCTTTATGGAATTCCCACCTTCTCCCATGGGAGAAAAAGATCGCATGGTATTCCCAACTGCTGTGTAAACTTTTTGAGGCCAGGAATTCATTTATCTTTTCAGAAGCTTGTATAATGTTTGACACACACAGAATTCACTAAATGGTGAATTAAAGGGGGTTTTTAGAAAGAGTTTTTGGGCACAGGTACTTCATTTCCTTGAATGAAAGCTAGAAGATAGGTATTTCTGAGAAATAACTGGTTAATACAGAGACTTAGAATGAATAAATCAGAGTTTAGATGTTTTCTAAAACTTGAAGAAGCTTATGGAGACATGGTGGGGAGTTGGGCTATTTCAGGTGTCACTGAAGAGCCAAACACAAACAGGAAGAAAGCAGACAGCGGCCGTTTTGCATGTTGCAATGTCAGAATGCAGGCATTACTTTAGAAAAACTACTGACTGCAAATATTCTTCCAAGTAAGCAGGAATGGAAGATGCGGAAAGCTTCTGAAAACATTTCATACTGGGACTTTTCACAGCTTTCCCAACCCTGGAGGTTTCAAGAGAATTGTTTCATGTGGTCTTTGGTTTCTGCTTACAAAACCTGGCCGCCTATTCTTGAACACAGGTGTTTCAGGATGCCTGGTGAGTGAACAGTGGCTTGCCTTTTTAATTTGTCAAAAATAAATAAACTGGTCACAAAACTTTTGTTGTTGTTTTCAGGGGTCAATAGTATCCTACTTCTTAGCACTCTCTTCTGTGTTTTTTTCTTCCTTATCTTCCAAAGAGTTGCTCTGAAAAGTCAAGAATAATATTACTTTTTACCAAATCCAAAAGTCCTCTCTTGGTCTTTGATTTCCATGACTTTTTACAGCCTCCATTTGATTTCACCAGCCACCTGCTCCTTCTTGAAACCTCCTCTGTTCTGATTTTGAAGATTCCGCACTCTACACCCTTCGATAGTGTGTCTGTTTCCTCTAGATCTCTTATTCCTCTGCACTTACTGCTCTAGGCACTTGCTCAGGCTCTGTTTTGACCTTCTGGCTCTTCTCTTTCCAGTCCTCAAAAGAGCCGATCCACTTAAGCCTCTGCCCTTCCTCTTTGCTGTGTGGATGCTCCCAGATTGTATACTCTGCAGTCTGTGCCTTCACAGGGACATTTCCCTCAGTCAGCTTTCCCTCAGCTTGACTCACAGCCTTAACCTCTAAACCAAGGCCTCATTCCAGTTATTCCCTCCCAGCCAGAGAACCATCCTCATGTGGTTTATTTTTGCCTTCATTCTTCATAACTAGCCACCCACACAATCCTGTAGATTTTTTCCTTGGAAATGTCTCATAGCTCTTCCTACCTCTTTTCTGGGCACCTCCATCACACAAGTCACATTCAGATTATTGCACTAATACTCTGGCTGGCCACATAGGCTTACCCCATCAATCACTGTATCTGGACTCCTTTCCTTTCTGGTATGTTTGCATCATGGTACCTACCTGATCAAATATCTTTACCGACTGTCTTACCTTCAGGAGAAAATCTAACCCCACCTGTGTGTTTAACAGTAGAACAAAAGAACTGAATATAGCTGGTTTGGCAGGATAAGAGAGAGGAGTGGGGAGGGTGAGGCTATAAGCTGAAGGTGAGGCTACAGTTCTTGAGAGTGGAAAAGGTTGTGTGGGGCAAAAAAGTAGGTTTACAGTTATGATTATGCAAAACACAGTTTATTCTTGTATTATTATTTACAAATTACTGTATTAGTTTTCATACAAACTGTAAACCTACTTTTGCCCCACCCTCTGTATGTACCATGATCAGTTTGAATTTAAAAAGTCACTGCAAATGCGGAGTAAATAATGGGTTGTAACAAAGTGCAATGGAAGCAGAGCTCCTGGTTAGTCAGAAATCTAGTTCAGTAGTTTTGGGGAGCAGTGGTGGTGTAACAGGGTGCAGCCAAGAGGGGGGCCCCAAATAGGGATTTGTAATGGGGTCCAGAACTCAGGGTGTCCAGGAAATATTAGAAAAATATATATAGGGTGTCCTCACCCCCACAAGTCTGAGCTGGGGGATGGGACACATGGAGCAGGGCCATTGAGAGCTGTTTTTTATAGCAACAGCTTTGCAGCTAACCTCTGGCATGGTCATTTAACATATCTATAACCTTTAACCGGTTTCATGGATATGTTAAATAGCTGTGGCCATGCTTTGAACCAGGGGGATGGGAGTGACTTCAACCCAGGATGTAACTGGGAAGCAACTCCCCCTGGTTACAGCACCTGCATGAGAGCTTGGAGATGATTGGCTCCATGCCATGGGGCCATGGCTGCCCGGACTTACTATGGCAGCCCAGTAAGGCTGGAAGAATACAAAAATGCTGGCAGGTATAACTAATTGTAGGGGGAGTTAGAAATGGAAGCAGAGGAAGATTGGTGAGTGGATTTAAACCCAGGCGCAGCAGCCATACCAGAAAGGACCACATGGCTTTGGCAGAGTAGGTTGGGACCATGCACCTTGGGTGAGAGTTAGGACCATGTGGCTTTGGGGTGCTCCCTTTTGCCACGTGGCTTAGGCAGCAGGAGAGACTTTGCCTGGAAGAAAAGGGGAGAAAGGACTCTTGCTGGTAGGCCATGAGAAGGTGCCACATGGCTCTGGATTAACTGGAGATCGCAGCAGCGACAGAGCAGATGGTGCCAGAGCCGAGGGGCTGCCTGAACCACGGACTTCTACTTCTTTTCCTGAGATAAGGAACTGGGCAGAGGGAGAAGGAAGGACTGTGTGTGTCTGTGGGTATTCTAGAGGACTTTAGTATTTTAATGAAGACATTGTCATTACTCTAAGTCTGTATAGCTTTTAAATAAATAATTCCTTTTCTTTTCACCAATCTCTGGCATTGAGAGACATCGTTCCTCTGGCGGTGGGCAAAGCGAACCTAATAGGTGGTGGTGGGAGAGAGGAACCCCCTGGAGAAAAAGGGAGGGTCCTTTTGGTAATAGTATATCATTCACCGCCCCCCCCCCCCCCACCGCCTGGTCTGTTGTGTAACAGTGGTGCTGGGGCAAGGACGATGGTGAGGGATAGAGAGCTTGACAGATTTAAGGGTTATACAAAAGATACAGTTTCAAGAACACTTAAAGTTGAAAGAGAGATACTGACGTATAAAAATGGCACCATAGTGAGAAATGGCAGAAAGAGACGCCTGTGAACTTCATCAGTGGGGTAAAGGAGCGAGTCATCCACACTGCAGTTCAGGTAAGCCAGAGAAGGTCTCAGGGAGGAGGAGACACCTAAACAGAGTCTTTGCAGATGATGAGACAGAACAGGGAGGGAATGAATATTCCAGGCAGAGGGAACAGTGTTTACAAAGATACAGAGGGGTGAAACATTAGTGTGTTTAGGAAGCTTCATAAATTTACATTTGGCCGATATTAGGGTGTAAGGGTAGGGGTAGTAGTGACAAAAATGACAGGATTACTGGGCATATTGCAAGGGACTTGGGCTGTATCTTATGGAACTGGGAGTCATTTAAAGATTCGGGACAGTGGAGGGTCATGGTAACATTTGTGTTTGGAGTCATTACTTCAGTAGCAGTGAAGGGAATGGATTAGAGCAGCAGTTTTCAACCTTTCTCATCTCATGGCACATAAAAACAAATTAACTAAAATTCTGTGGCACATCAAAATATATATTATTTTTTTACTGATCTAACCAAAAAAATAAGTATCATTTTGATTCATTCACATTGGGTGTCTACCGTTGTGTTGGCTGTTGTCAATTATTTTTTTATTTGACAGCTAAGGGAAAAAGAGATCAGTGCCCCTGACTGAATAGTCAGGTATTGCACGTTTTAAAAATTCTTGTGGGGCACTGGCTGAAAATGCTGGGTTAGAGGAAGGGTTGACTGGAGTCTGGGAGAGTAGCTGAGCAGACTCTTACGGTCGTCTAGATTAGAGATAACAAGGACAAGAATTAAGGCAGTAGCAGTGGCGAGGGTGAGAAAAGAACAGAATAAGAAAACATGTAAATGATAGATGGGACAGGTGTTCAAGTGATTGCATGTGGTGACTTAAGGAAAGGGAGAAATCCAAGCCCCTGTCCAAGTTTCTAGTCTGGGTAACTGGGCAGGTGATGGGGCCATTAACCAGAATACGGACACACTTAGGGTGAAGGATCATAATTTCTTTGGGAACCTGCAAGGTTGATGAGCCTCTGAAATGCTGCGGTAGATTGTTGAATAAAAGAATCTGGAACTGAGGAGAAGTTCTGGACTGGAAACACACACACAAGTTATTGAGATATAGGTGGTAAGTGAAGAGGTGCCCTGATGTCAGGAGTCCCGTTCTTTCTTCTGACAGAGCCCCTAGTGTATCCGTTTGGTGGTTTGAATAAATGGGAGACATTCAATAAATGGTTCAATGATAAATGGATCAAATTGAAAATGTAAGAGTGACTCATGTGAGTACTTCAAAACTTTTTAGAATAGCAACTCCATTATCATCACTGAATTTTTCCGTCTATCTTCTTCATTGGTCACTTCAGGGAAGGGACCATGTGATCAAATCCTCACTTCCTGGATTACTTCTTAATAGAAGGGCTCATATAATAAATATTTGTTGAATGAATAAACAAATTAAGTTTAGTCAGAAAATGTGGGGAAAATCTCCCTGAGCAGAAGCAGGACTCAAAGTCATTGAAGTGAGTTCAGATAATTACAGTTTTATAAAATCTTTCCTGATTACCTTTCAAAAATGCATTTTGGTGGGAAACTTGGAAACCACTCTTTTAATGTGTATTAGTCTGTGAGGTTCATACTCTAGGTAGTTACAAGCTAGAGAGTCATACCATGAGTCCAGTTGTTTATGATTTTCCTCAAGCATTTGTCCTGAAAATATGCTTTGTAGCTTTATCCAAAGACATTTTAAAGTTTACCGTTAAATTATTATCATGAGAGGAGGTATTTTTAAATAAATTTTATTGATTATGCTATTATAGTTGTCCCATTTTTTCCCTCCCCTTTATTTCCTTCTGCCTTGCATCCCCCTCCCACCAGCATTCCCTCACCTTAGTTCATGTCCATGGGTTGTACATATAAGTTCTTTGGCTTCTCCATTTCCTATACGTTTCTTAACATCCCCCTGTCTATTTTGTACGTACTATTTATACTTTTTATTCCCTGTACCTTTTCCCCCACTCTCCCCCCACCCCCTCCCCACTGATAAACTTCCATGTGATCTCCATTGCTGTGATTCTGTTCCTGTTCTGGTTGTTTGCTTTGTTTTTGTTTTTTAGGTTTGGTTGTTGGTAGTTGTGAATTTACTGTCATTTTACTGTTCACATTTTTTATCTTCTTCTTAGATAAGTCCCTTTAACATTTCATATAATAAGGGCTTAGTGATGATGAACTCCTTTAACTTGACCTTGTCTGGGAAGCACGTTATCGGCCCTTCCATTCTAAATGATAGCTTTGCTGGATAGAGTAATCTTGGATGGAGGTCCTTCCCTTTCATGACTTTGAATACTTCTTTCCAGCCCCTTCTTGTGTGAAGGTTAGTGTTGAGAAAGCAGCTGACAGTCTTATGGGAACTCCTTTGTAGGAGTTGTCTCCTTTTCTCTTTCAGCTTTTAAGATTCTCTCCTTATCTTTAATCTTGGGTAATGTAATTACGATGTGCCTTGGTATGTGCTTCCTTGGGTCTGACTTCTTTGGGACTCTCTGAGCTTCCTGGATATTAACGCACCTTGGGAGAGTACCAAGTTCCTAATAGAGGTAAACTGGCTGCCAAACCAGCCTGGTAAATCTTAGGGCATTTAAAGTGCAGATGCAAGATTATATCCCATGAATTACTCATTTAGTTTTCCAGACCTACTGGATTACAAACCCTCAGGGAAGAAGGTATAAACAATTTGTCAGTAAAGTTGTTCATACTTACTTGACAGGCACTCTGCTGCCTTGCCTCTTTGTTATTATAGTATGTGTCTGTCACCATAGTTTTAAGTCTCAGACAAAACACCTCAGGGAAAACCGGAACATATGTAAAAGAAATAATTGGTCCCTTAGTTTCTTCTGACTCTGTGCTTGGTAGATTTTGGATGCCAGAGTTTGAGCCACAAGAAAAAGGGAAACATTCAGGTATGGACTCTCAGGACTGGCCTTTCAAACGTGAGTGTGTGTATGGACCATGTACATTTCACAAGTGGATTTTCCTCGGGCTGAGAGGCAGATATTAGTGCATTTTTAATGCCTGTAAAGAATTACCATAGCACCTGACACTATGATTATACTCAACATATACTGTGTCATTAGCTGATCAGAACATAAGCATGGCCATCAGGGTAACGCCAGCCGCCCCTGTTCTTGTGGGCACTGGCGGAACACCTGTGCGGCCTGGCACACGCGAACTAATTGTGGTGCCTGACTGATCAGTTCCAGTCTTGGCCCCATTTTCCTAGTGCTAAGCCTTGTATTCAACAAATACCAACTAAACTGCTATTAAATTATTTTAATTCCAGGAGCTCTCCCAACTCTACTGTAAAGTTGAGAATTTCATTCTCTTTGCTCTTATTCATATCTTAACCAGGTCATCCTGGAGTACAGGAAGGACCTGGCTTCTTGCATCAATCATTGTAGTGAATCTGGACAATTCTTAAGAATAGCGATAACTATGCAGTAGTATTTGTGTAAAATGCTTAGAACTGTATTAGACACATACTAAACACCATGCAAGTAGAGTTAGTATTACTGTCATTTTTATTTTTATTGTTGCTATTATTATTATACCGCTATGTATTAGCTACACTTGTAGGCACTGTGATAATTTATGGGCATTATCCTCAGAATTATGAAACTCATCTATTATCTGCTATTCAATAAAACATATTAGGTAGCCCTCTGGGGGAAAAAAGCACTTGAATCCCTACCTCCACTTAATATAAATTCCAGAGGGTGCAAAGATTTAAATGTGAAATGCAGTATCATAAAAGTCATAGAATATACACAGGATAATTTTTAATGTGAATCAAAAATAGGGAAGGTCTTTTAAGTTAAAATAAATCTCAAAAGCCATAAAAGAAAACATTGACATTTAATTCAACTACATTAAATTTAAAAATGACTTATGAGGCTAATATAAAGTCAAAATACAATTATAATTGGGAAAAACTTACAACCCATAGACAAATGGCTAATTTCCTTAATACATAAAGAACTCAAATTAATCACTAAGACAAAGGCTAATAACCCAGTAGCAAACTAGCTAAGAATATATATACATATGTGTATATATATATACACACGCACATATGTATATGTATATATATTTAATTATACAAGGTTCTAACATAAAAAGAAACTTAGCTTCATTAAGAATAGGAGATACAAAAATTGACAATTACCATTTTTCAACCACCATATCGGCAAAGTTTAAAAACTGAAAACACTGTGTTGACTTGGTGGTTATGGTGAGGGCAAATAAATATTCTCAAACATTTTTGGTGAAAGGGTAGATTGATCCAACTCCAATGGAAAGCAATCTGGCAATCTCGATCAAAAACAAAAATGCAAACCCTTTTGATTCAAGCACTGCTATTAGTAATTTATCCTGAAGACGGTTATCGTTGCAAATGCAAGATAGGGAACGCACAAGCATATCCACTGCAGCATTGTTTGTAATAGCAACAAATAGAAAGCAACGTAAGATATATTAATGGGGGTCAAGTTGAATAAATTGTAGTCATTCCAAACTATGGGATACTGTGCAGCCTTTAATAAGAATAAAATTGGTCTTTATGTACTGAGATAATCTACAATCTGCAATGTAATTTTTAAAGTAAAAAATGCAAGATGCAATACATTGTGTGTAACAAGGTACCATTTGTGTAAAAATATTTTTTCATGAATACTTTCACAAACGTAGAGTATCTCTGGATAAGCGACAATAACGGGGGTCATCCCGGAGAAGAACACTGGGGACTGGGATGCAGTTTCACTATGTTCCCTTCGTATCTTACATTGCCAGTATATTACTATTCAAAATTAATTTAAAAATTTTAATTTTCATCAATAGCTTACCTTATCCTGGTTCTTAAAGTGCTAGAATCTTATACTTGGGAAGAGGCTTTGGAGGGTATCTCATCCAGTCTTTCACAAATGCAGGAAACCCTTTTACTACAAGAGCCGCACACAGTCGTTTACTTTCTTGAACACTTTATTAATGGGAACCCACTCCTTGTTGAAACAGCTTACTCTACTTTGTGGTGGGCTTAATTCATTTCTTCATTAATCAGTTTAATATTTATTAAATACTTAGTAGGTATTTAGCTTGGGGTGACTATTGTAAATACTTCATTATGTAGACCCCAAAATATATCTCTGTCTTTAGCATCTAATTAATTAATTTTTAATCACCTGAGGTTATGTTTTTGTTGATTTTAGAGAGAAGAAGGGAGAAAAAGAGAAATGGAGAGAGAGAGAAACACCAGTGTGACAGAGAAACATCACTTGGTTGTTTCCCATATTGCACCCAGAATAGGGATCAAACCCACAACCTAGGTATGTTCCCCGACTGGGAATTGAACCAGCAACCTTTTGGTGTACAGGAAAATGCTCCAACCAACTGAGCCACCCAAACAGGGATGGCATCCATTTATTTTATTTTTGATTGCCAGAGGAGTACATGAGTATCCTTTAGTAACTGGAGAATCCTTATTCGGGGCCAAATGTACTCTGCTCCCTATTGTGTTCCTCATAAGAAATATGAAATGGTTTTTAGAGCCCTGTGCAATCCTGGAAGGTTTCATCTACTCTTTTGTTTGTACTCCTTCTACACTGGGGTGCTCTGAACTGATTTTAACATTCCAGAGTGGCCTGACTAGCAGAGAACAGTTCTGTTTTGATCTGGATTCTATAATGTTATTAACACAGCCCAATATGATGTTAATTTTCATTAGCGACATTGTGAAATGGCTCAAGCTGATTTTACAGCTCAGAAGAATCTGTAAAAATAAAAAGACAACCTATATATTGGGAAAAAGTATTTGCAAATCATATAGCTGATAAGGGACCTGTATCCAGGTTATGTAAAGAACACTTTAAACTCAATAATAAATATACAAATAACCCAATAAAAAAATAGGCACTAAGTTTCAATAAATAGTTCTTTTAAGAGGATATGTAGTAGGTCAATAGGCACATGAAAATATGCCGAGCATCATTACTTCTTAGGGAAATGTAAATCAAAGCGAGGAACCAGCACTTCATACTCACTAGGAGAGCATTAAGACAGACGATGGCAAGTGTTGGGGAGGAGGTGGAGGGACTGGCCTGCTCATACGTTGCCGCTGGGATACGAAGTCATGCCACCCTATTGGACATGAACTGGCAGCTGCCCAGAAACCGCAGGGAAGTAGAAGAGTTACCCTAACACCCTGCAATTCTTCTGCTAGGTATTTTCCTGAGAGAAATTAAATGATTTACATCTATATATAATCTCTACACAAAAATTTGTGCATGAATGTTCATAGCAGCATTATTCATAACAGCCAAAAAAAGGGAAACAACCCAAATGTCCATAGCTAACAAGTGAATAGTGTACTCGTATAACAGAGTATCATTTGGTCAGAAAGAGAAATGAGGTACTGATGCATTCTACAATGTACACGAACCTTGGGAACATCACACGGAAAAGCCAGTCGTAAAGAACACGTATTGTATGATTCCCTTTCTATAAAATGTCCAAAAGCCAAGTTGGCAAATCTGTACAGTAGCTTAGTCTTTGCCAAACAATCTGGGGGGAGGGGGGTGGGAAACGACTGCCGATGAGTGCGAGGTTTCTTTTTGAGGTGATGAAAATGTTCTAAAATGTGATTGTGATGATGATTGCATAACTGTTCATATTCTAAAGTCCACTGAATTTTATACTTTAAAAGGGTAAATTTTATGGTATGTGATTGATATCTAAATACAGCTATTTTAAAGAAATAGTCTGCATGTCGGAATTCTTCATGCTTTTGTGCCAGGGATTTCTTGGCAACTTGGTCGCTGGCTGGATCACTTTGCGGAATGGTTTTAAATGCAAAAATAAAATGCACAGGACAGCAAATGAAAGCAATAAACTGAAGTAGAGGTTTACTCTTAAACTCTTTCACCTTTTGAAAGATTGTCAAATCTTATCTCCATTATTATTGTTGATTTTGAACATTAATGCAGAGATTTATATTTATTTTTGTTGAATTTAATCTCAATTTTTTCTCATCTCAATAGCCTGCCAAGATCTTTCTGATATCTGCCATTGTCATTTCACATATGTTCTTTTGAGCTTTTCTGGATGTATACTAAACATTCCTCCTTCTCCATCTGAATTATTGATATAAATGTGGAATAGCATGTGGCTAGATTCAGACCTTATAGCCCTCAGTTAAAGACCTTTCTACACTTAATGTTAGTACATGAGCCTAGATATACCTTTAGTAAAGTTACTTACCCACACACAAATAAACAAAATCTGTTACTCCCATTTATTTCACATACCATGAGGACCGTTACTAGATGCTAAAAGGTGAAAATGACACTCTCTGTGCTCAATTTAACTTTCAATGTAATGGGGGAGACAGAGCATTTGTGAAAAGGGGGGGTATGGGAGCAAAGAAGACTAGTGAGGTAGGCCAGGGGCCATGTCATGAAATGTCTAACATGTCAGACCAAATAAAACATTTACATATCATGCAAGACTGTGGTGCTCTAAAGAACACTTCTGATATTACAATGTAATAACCCTTTCAAAAATAATGATGTGTAATGAATTTGTGGATGCATTTTTATCTCCCAGTCAACTCTTCTTTCCAAATGCTTTAAAGCTACCTCTTTATAATCTCTTAAATAACTTCCCAGAAGGTTGGCACATGCATTGAAGAGCAAAATAAACTGTGCATAACAAGAAAGGAGAAAAAAGCCAACTCACAGGGAGAAGTCAGAGGAGGGAGGTAGACATAGGCCAGGCAGTGTTTAGGACAAATCGTTCATAACTGCAAGCCCATTTCTGGGCTCTGTGAGACAGTGATGCATTAAACTGCCCTTTTTTCTTTCTTTCTTTTTTCTTTTTTTGCTTAAGATGTTTTGAGTTTTTTCAGGCTTGTAGCTAATACAGACATATAGCCTTCTATGCTTTTTCTGAGAACATATATGCCACCTTAAACTATAGTGTGACTTCCCCTTTCCCTTCTATTAGCTCTTTCTTTTGAACAAGACACACTCTTGTTTTTCATTGCTACCTACTTTATTCTTTTTTCTTTTATATTCTTCATCCCACCTATCGTGCACCTCTGTTCAAAATTCTAACTATCCTTTAAGACTCACATGAAACAACTAGATAAGCCACGAAGTCTTTCCTAAGGCTGCCCAATAAAATTTAATTTTTGTCTTGTTTGAACTCCTCTTATATTTTATTTGTACTTCTCTTTTAACTCTTCTTTTAGAAGTAAATATTTTGAAGACAAGCATTGTGCTTTCTCCATGTATATACATATATTAATCCACTTCTACCTCTAACAGACCAGGCCTAGTTCTTTGTATATAATATTTGCTCAATATATTTTTCATTGAGTTGAACTGAACTATACTTACTATATACTATCATTGTGCAAATAATAGTCTTGCAAATTAAGTATTTTTTTCCTGTAAGAAAAACAGTTATTAATGAATGGGTATGGAACTCGCATTTATGTCTCGTATTTAGTAGACATGCAATAAGGTTTTATTGATAAACTCATTCTTTCATAGACCAACTATTGAGTTTCTTCCAAGTGTTAAGCACTGTTCTAGCTACTGGATAATCATCAGTGAATGAAGTCACAGCAAATAAACTGACAATAGGGAGCTCATATTCAGGTCTAGGAAATGGATAGTAAGTAAAAGAATGTAGAGTTGGGGAGAAAAATGAAGCAGGGAAGGATGGATAGGATATGTGTAGAAGGAGTGGAAGGAAAGGTTGCAATTTTATTTTTAAATATTTTATTTATTTATTTTTAGAGAGGCGGAAGGGAAGGAACAGGAGGAGAAGGGAGGGAGAAAAAGAGGGAGAGAAACATCAGTGTGTGGTTGCTTCTCATGCGCCCCCCCCCCTGCCCCCCGGAGACCTGGCCTGCAACCCAGGCCTGTGCCCTGACTGTGAATCAAACCACCAACCCTTTGATTCGCAGGCTGGCACTCAATCCACTGAGCCACACCAGCCAGGGTGCAATTTTAAAATAGAGATCAGAGAATGTCTTACTTAGCTACTAACATTTTAGTAAGAATGAAAAGAGTTTAAAAAAAACAAAAACCAAAAAACAACGCATGCAGATATCTCGAGGAAGAGTGTTCTTGGGAGAGCGAAAGAAAAACCCAAAGCAAAGGCCCAGAGGCAGAGGCATACCTGCTTTACACTGCAACTGAAGACCTGGTGGCAGAGACGAAAGACTGTGATGGGGAAACTGCAGGAGATGAGATCAAAGAGACTCCCAGGGGCCCGATGAGTAGGATCTTTCAATCCCTTAAGTACTTTGGCTCTTACACTCGTGAAATAGAAAGTCATTAAAGAATTTGAGTAAAAAAGTTTTGTGTTATGAACTTTTAAGGATCCCTCTGGGATGCTGTATTGATTTAGTAAATTGAAGAGGAGACAAAGGCTAAATTTGGTAAACAGTTAGAAGGGAATTGCAGTAGGCAAGAGGTGGCAGCGGCATGGCCGGGACAGTAGCAATGGCAGTGATGGGAAGCGGTCTGCTTCTGGGTATGTACTTGAAGGCAGAGCTGAGTGAATGGTCTCATATTAATGGCCTACATTTATAACTCTAAGGTGGCAAATAAGCAAATTAGGAAGTTCAATGGAATTGATTCTAAATAAACTTTGTAAATTATACTTATTGTTTAATCATCTTTAACACCAAAACATCTTATTAAGAGATAGGAACCCTTTTTTTCCACCTGAGTGGCAAAATGAGGTAGTCAGTAGTATGAGTCTGTTGCTGATAGAAGGAAGTTGGGTAGACCTGGGCTTGCTTGCCTCATGTGCTTTCCTTTATGAGCTGTGCAACTCGGGCGAGCAACTCAAAGGCTCCTTGTTCTCTTGTGTAAGGTCATGATGGTGATTAAACGAAATGATGTGTATAAAGTGTCCAGCATAGTGCCTGGCACACAGTAAATACACACTCAGATTAGTACCTTCTTCTTGTTCCCTTTCCAATATACCGTCAGTCCTCACTTAGCGTTGTTGCTAGGTCCTGTGACTTTAAGTGAAATGACATATAACAAAACCGGCTTTACCATAGGATAATTGATATTACAAGTTAAGTTCCTGTGGGTCTCATCAACATTCTAATGAAATGACTTTGAACGAAACAACATTCATCAAGGACCTGCTCTAGCTCTCCAACTCTGTCCAGGCATATTTCCCATAAATACGTTAGAAATTCCAAATCTTAAACGTGCCTTATGTCCCTTTTATAATTAGAGAAAATGAATTTCAAAAACAGGAGAATAGAAAATAAGTATTTTCATGATGTACTCTTCTAGGAAAAATGTTTGAATCTGATAAGAACTATCCAGTTTATTATCAAAACTAATCATTTTATTAGGATTGTAAATTGAAATTGACTTGCTGTTTTCTAATGGCTCAGAAGTAGAGCTGTCTCCAAAAATGTCATAGCTTTATTAATTTTATTCCTCTTGAATAAATATCCTTTTCCTTAGTACCAAGATTTCAGAAAAGTAAAACAAAGTTTAAGGGACTCGTTTACATTTGAGAAGTTAAACTAGGTGATTTTTACATTCTGGGAACAAATTAAGAAAATAAACCAGCCATCACTTAAAAAAAGCCAACCACCTAACACGCAGACCTCAGCCATTTCCTCTTACATGCATGCGCACACCACACTCAGATGTCTGTCTCCCCGTCCCCTCACACACGCGCACATTCATAAACATGCTCTGAGGAAATGGAACTCTTATGTCCCAAAACATTTCATTGGGCTCAGATGGTTTTTAGAATGTCATTCCAGAACAGCTTATTCCATGCTTCTCCTTTTCAGAAGCTCCAGATAGCTGTGTTCCCGTTATGTCCGGAGAACAAACTAATGGATGAAGAATTAATTTATTTAGTATTTTTTGTCTGTACAAAATCAATAACTTGCTGGATAGAGACTTTGCCCCAATTACTAATTTTTGGATCTCCATGCCTTGCTTTCAAGATCGTCTACTACCTGGACCCCTTTCTGACTGACTGTGCCGTTTCCTGCTGCGAAGGTGCTTCCCACTGCAGCTGGGATCTGCTGGTTGCCCTGTGCGCATGACTCACCCACGGCTTCCTTTTAGTCATTTTCCTGACCATATCCTAGGCTGCATTTTTTGTTATGTCTCTACTTTATGCCACTTCCTTTCTTATTTCAAAACACTTCTCAAAACTCCTTGTGACCTTCCAAGATTAATGTGTTCCTGGTAGTTCCAATAACCTCTTAGAATATGTGGATCTATATTAAAAAGTGATGCTATTAAACCTCTTACATCATCAAGAAATAGATGATGTTTCTAGTGCAGAATTCTGAGGCTGAAAGACATCTTAGAAGTTATCTAGTGTAACTCCTTCACTTACCAGATAAGGAACAATGAGGAACAATGAGATCAGAGAGAACTTACCTTGCTTAGGACCAGATCTGCATCTCCAGGTCTTCTGAGTCCCAGCCCGGTGTCCTTTCTACTACCTCATATTCTATTTTATAGTTAGTTCCCTCCATCGGTACAATTATTTTAATCTGGTTTCTAACACAACTCGACCGGTCATGTGATAGTAGTACCAGAGGTTCTATCTTTCATCTCTTAGTAGCTGGTAATACTTGGAAGTTACTGAAGCTGTTTGTCTCATTTCTTCATCTGTGAAATGAGAATAATGGTAGTGCCTGCCTTTTGGGGTCATTGTGAGGTTTTAACGAGATGACCCGTGTACCTGGCATATGGTAATGCTCAGTAAGTGTTAGTGGTGGCAGTAATGATAACGAATAGAGTGAATATAAAATATTTGTACCGGGTTGATTTTGTTTGTTCTTTGGGGTTGTGTCCTGGTTTCTCTTTCACCTTTCTTAAACTTACTCTCTTCCTATGGGTGCTGTCACAAAAGGCAGTTTACATCCTTACTTTTAGTTAAAATTGCACAAAGGTCCAGAACAGAGGAAGTCATCAATACTAGACCACAGAAGCTGTGAGTAGGTATGGACCATCTGGCAGGGGTAATGATGGAACCATAAGTGAGACTTGGTTCTTATCTCCAAATAACAAGAATTTTAGTTGGCAAGTCAGATCTAAACCCCAGGAATAAAGTATAATTGAAGTATAACCCAGTCCATAAGTGACTTAAGGTACAGCAGCTAACTAACTGAAGAATAAATTGCTAAACCTAGACTGAGTGGTCAGGGAAGACTTCTGACGACAAGGGACGTGTGCCAAGGCCCGGGGTCTCGGTGAGTGTAGAGAACAGCACACCCTTGAGAGAGCAGGCACAGAGTGGAGCGCTCTGCAAACACAGAGGGGGTGGAATGGCTGAAACATAGCATCGCCATTCATTTTCCGCTTACTGAAATGCAAAGCCTTCACTCCATCTCAGACTCTCTCTTCTCTCAGTTATGCTTATCAATCAGCTACTAAGTCCCGCCCTTCAAAGTTTAATTTTTTCATTTCATTTGCACCACTATTTCCTCCATTCAGACCCTCAATCCCCTCTCTCTTGAAGAATTGCTCAATATTCTCTTGTCAGTTTACCTCTGGTTTGTCCTGGCTTCTGTCCACTCCTAGAGCCACTCCTAGACACATCTTCCAAAAACACAGGACTAACGAAAATAACCACAGCTGCAGTGCACTGAGCACTTAGTTAATCTCTTCAGTAATCCAGAAGCAGTGTCCCTTATCCCCTTTATAATAAAGGAAAAGGCTCAGGCTTCTCTAAGTTAAATGACTGGCCCAAGGCTGCACAACTAATGAAAGTTAAATGGAGAATTGAAACCCACCACATTCCAGCTCTAATGTCTGTGTGTTACCCCAAACCTTATGGCCTGCATTACTTCAAGTAAACCAGACACTGACAATAGTGACAGATTATTGGCTCACGGGCCCCAATGTCTATAATCTCGCAACCTCGCCAGCAGTCTCTCTTCAGCCCCTCATCACTACACATAAACCCACGCCCCTCCCAGATCACACCCACCTGTATGTGCAAGCATACACTTGCACGTGTACACATTCTGTGCACCAAACCTTTTATGACTTAGTAAAATTTGAATAATTGCTAGAAGTTTCACAGTGACCACACACAGCCTTATACCAACTCCGGGCTTCCCTTTTCTCTGCTTTCTGTTTGAATGTTAAGTGCTGACCTACTCCAATCTTCACTCCGGAATTAACGTGAAATTCTCTCCTTGTCCTGCACAGATCAGTGCTGCCCACACCCAGGCCACAAACTGATCTCTGCTTTGACCCCAGGGGAAATGTCAGTGAACAGCATTTTCTCCCTCTTCCTACGTGGGGAAGAACAAACCACACTGCAGACCTGAGGTTAATTTTTGTAGATGGAGTTCCAAGTAGAGAGAAGCATCAAAGTTCAGTCAAAAATATAATCACTTCCTACATTCTGAAAGCCTTATCTTTAAATTTGTTTATTTGAGAAGTTCAAGAGAAAATATGATAGGAGACATAAAGATGAATCAGTTCCAGTTCTTTCCTAGAACGGCGTGGTCTTGTGGGATAGACCCATCCACAGAGAATGACATTACAGTGCCATATGTTCTACGTGAAGAGTAAGCACAAAGAGGAGATTCACTCAAAGAAACCTGAAAGAAGTGATATTCAAGTTGAGCTTGAAAGATATCTAGAGTTAGTGAGACATAGAGGGATGGAAAGCACATTCAAGGAAGAGGGAATGGCGCAAGCAAAGACGAGGAGTAGCATGCTTTGTGTTGGAAGAAACCAATGAGTTGTTTAGAAGACATGGTTGTAGAATTTGGAAAGGGTCAGGTCTTGGAGGAACTTGTCTGCCATGCTAAAGGGTTGGGCAATGAGTTAGAAGAAATGGAGAGACCGGGAAGCATTCTAAGCAAGACAATGGCCTGGACAGATTTGAGAGGCAAGACTGGGATGGGGGAGGCCTGGAGGCTAATGCGACTGGGTGGATTGAGATAGACTTTGCACAAAAATACAAAGCAGAAAATTGTTCAGGAGTTAAAATTGACAGCCCTTGGTAATAGACCGAATGTAGGGGCTAATGGAAGGGACAAGGTCAGAATGGTTTAGGGGTCCTCTGTATGCTAGTGCCATTCACTAACCCACGGAACACAGATTGACCAACCCTAATTCTTCCATTGGAAAAGAAGAGAAGCCTAGTTTCGAGTACGCTGTGACATAAGTGCCCTTGGATGCTATAATGAAGAAGCATCAATTGTCCACTCTCTCACCTCCTTCAGGTCTTTATACAGATGTCAGCTTCTCACTGAAGATTTCTCTACACACCACTAACCCCAGCAGTGACAGTCCCTTCCACCATCTCCTGCTGTTTTTTCCATAACAAGTAAAACCATCTAACATATTTATTATTTTCCAGTTATATATATTTTAGTAAGCTCACTGAGGATGAATTTTTGTTCTGTTATACTTACTACTGTATTCCCAGTAACTAGGAGAATGCCTGACCCACTGTAGTAATTCTATACATATTTGAAAAATGAAGGATTATCAATGTTGATTTGACGAGCAGTTGATTTCATGAGCTGTTTAGGGGTAGCTGAATAGCTACCTAGAGATAGTAACTTCTTATGAGCATTCCTGCACATCACCTCTAATCCACTCTATTTGCCTCTTCCTTTCTTCCTGATCCTCCCAAAAACAGCTTCCCATCTAACTGTCCTGAATATTTAGTTTCATAATTTTACAATGACTGTGGTTCTGATTCCTGGCAAAATAAAAACCTCTGGGAATCTATCCTATAGTTTTCTAAGTGTACAAACAGACATCTGGGCCAACTCTTGGTTATTTTTCCACAGCAGGAACATACTGGAGTTAAATAAACAAAAAAGTATGCTGTTTGGTATCTGGGTAATTGGTCTGATGCTTTCCATTGCAACCAGTGGAAAAGAAGAGCCTGTTGAATCATAGTGTGAAAATGATTTTTAAAAAAATCCTCACTTAAAAAAAATCCTCACTTAGGGGTGTTTTTATTAATTTGAGTGAGTGAGAGAGAGAGAGAAACATCGACATGAGAGAAACATTGATCGGTTGCCTCCCATATGCGCCCAGACTGGAGATGGAACCTGCAACCCAGGTGTGCACCCCGGACTGGAGATGGAACCTGCAGCCCAGGTGTGCACCCTGGACTGGAGATGGAACCTGCAGCCCAGGTGTGCACCCCGGACTGGAGATGGAACCTGCAGCCCAGGTGTGCACCCCGGACTGGAGATGGAACCTGCAGCCCAGGTGTGCACCCCGGACTGGAGATGGAACTGCAACCCAGGTGTGCACCCCGGACTGGAGATGGGACCTGCAACCTTTCCGTGTACAGGATGACACTCAAAGCACCTGAGCCACCCAGCCAGGGAGAAAATGGTTTTAAATCATGGAAACCTAAAGGGCAATATGATTTGTGTGTCTTTACTTGTGCTTGTTTCTTTCACCTGTTTCAGGAAAAGTGAAATCACTTTTTCCAAAATGAATGCTTCTGCCTGAGCACTTTACTTCACTTCCTCCTGACCACGCGGTGATCCTCTTGATCCCTCACCTGGACTGTTGGAGTTGCTTTCTAACTGGGGTCATCACCTCCCGTCCCTGTCCTCCCCACAACTAGGACTCACACTCTTTCCACAGGGATATTCTGGCCATGACTGATTATGTCACCATTTGCCTTCGTTTATTCTATGGAAATTATCTGTATACTCATTGGTCGTAAATAGAATATGAACTCTTAGAAGCCTTGTATTACCTTATACCAGTGAATAGTATGGCACCTGTTGGGATTAATTCCTTTATCTTTTGTGTCTCCAAAGCATATTGGTTTTTGTGTCTCCAAAGGGTATTATTACTTATCTATTTTTATTGCCTTTCTTGCATTTGAAAAATTAAAAAATTTTTCTTTTATTGTATTTTTTATTACCATTTATCCCCTTTACACTGTCTTTCACCTCCACCCACTCCCATCCCCCCATAATCCCCACACTGTTGCACATGTCCACAAGTCCTTTTTCTTTTTTACTCAATCCCTCCACCACTTAACCCACCCCCCAGACTGTCTGCCTGTTCTCTGTCTATGAGTCTGTCTCTATTTTGCATGTTTGTTCAGTTTGTTCATTAGATTCCACATATGAGTGAAATAATTTGGTATTTTTCTTTCTCTGACTGTCTTATTTCACTTAGTATAATGTTCTCCAGGTCCATCCATGCTGTTGCAAAGGGTAAAATCTTTTTTTTTATGGCCAAGTAGTATTCCACAGTGTAAATGTAACATTTTTGTTTTATCCATTTCATCTATTGATGGACATTTGGGCTGCTTCCAAATCTTGGCAATTGTAAATAAAACTGCAATGAACATAGGGGTGCTTATATTCTTTCAAATTAGTGTTTCAGTTTCTTCAAATAAATTCCCAGAAGTGGAATTGCTGGGTCATAAAGCAGCTCCACTTTTAATTTTTTGAGATTATCTCCATACTGCTTTCCACAGTGGCTACACTGCTCTGCATCCCCACCAACAGTGCAAGAGGGTTCCGCTTTCTCCACATCCTCGCCAGCACTTGTTTATTGATTTATTGATGATGGCCATTCTAACTGGTGTGAGGTGATATCTCATTATGGTTTTAATTTGCATTTTTCTAATGATTAGTGATGTTGAACATTTTTTCCTATGTCTATTGGCCATCTGTATGTCCTTGAAGAAGTGTCTATTCAAGTCTATTGCCCATTTTTTAAGTTGGGTTGTTTGTTTTATTGGCATTGAGTTTTATCAGTTCTTTATAAATTTTGGATATTAACCCCTTATCAGATGTATTGTCTAATATGTTCTCCCATTTTGTGGGTTGTCTTTTTATTTTGTTGATGGTTTCTTTTGCTCTGCAAAAACTTTTTAGTTTGTACTGGCATAAAGACAGACACATAGCATAGATCAATGGGACAGGATAGAGAGCCCACAAGTAAACCCACGACTTTATGGTCAATCAGTATTTGACAGAGGAAGCGAGCACATGCAGTGGGCATGCAAGTTGACAACTACTCCGTGGAGTTCTTAGGTCCGGAGAACTATGGATCTGACACAGCCCTGAAGGCCCCGGGCTTTACCAACTTGTGAGAACATAAGAGACCACATTAACTTTAATACAGGGGTGGCCAAAAGTAGGTTTACAGTTGTAATACAAATAAATAATACAATAATTAATAAATAATAATACAAAAATAAACTGTGCTTTGTATACTCACAACTGTAACCCTACTTTTGCCCATCCCTGTATTTGATTTTCACCAGCATCTGGTCCTCACCTGTCACTAGAGATCTAGCCTCCTCATGTTACTTTGTATATTCTCCAAATAGATGTCACATGTGCTCAGGGATAAGTCCACTTTGCATTCTTTTTATAGCCATCTTAAAGGCACCTTAACCACTTTTTCTGTTTCCACTGCCTTGATTTGGAGGATGCTAACACCCAGTGCTCTCAGTCACAAATCCTCGAGTTGTCAGAGCAGTGCTGGGTCTTGTACTGCCTCCTGTTGCCAGGGCAACCATAGAGGGAGAAGAGCTGGGGCTACAAGACTGTCTGCACTTTGGAGAATGGTTATACCTAGTGAGGGGGAGGTGGAAGGAGGAGGAAGATGACCAGTGATATAGACCCAATTAATGAAGGTTTCCAGAACTGATTCAGCAGAAAATCTCAAACATGTTGAAAACTATTTCTTTCTTTAGCAATTGGTTTTTAAGTATATCATCAGAGGTCCCATATTTATTGATTTTATGGGTATTTATCCCAACATTGTTTATGTGAGTCACTTCCAGAGAGCAATTTTGATCTAGTGGTCAAACTGTGGTCAGATTGCATTGATGAGTGAATCAGGAGGAAATAGAGACCTGGAAGTCATGGGGGGAAACACGAAACAACCTTGAGGAGAATAGCAGAAGTCCCGTCAGACAGAGGGAATCCAATGTGACTCAGGGGAGTGGAAGAGAGGGTGAGTAGAGATAAGGATGCACAGAAATACTCAGGGCTTCAGAAGCCAGACACTGGGGGCTGGGCTTTATCTTGGAGACATAGAAAATGGAAGAGTTTAACTATGGAGTGAGATGATCTACTTTTCTACTGGAAAGCATTTACATAGGCTATTATTTAAAGAATATACTTTAAAAGAAAAAAGTGGAGTCAATGGGGACCAGTTAGCAGATTATAACAAAAGATTGAACAGCCATATTTTTCCTAGTTAGACTCATAACCCTTGCAATAAACAAAGATGTAGATTTCCCCATGTTTTAGGTTATTCCCTTTGGAGAAAATTCCGTGGTTATAATGACTGAATAAAAGATATTTTTTTAACCCTCACTTGAGGACATGTTTCCATTGATTTTAGAAAGAAAGGAAGGGAGGGAGGAAGAGAGAGAAGGAAGAGAGAGAGACGGAGAGAGAGACAGAGAGAGAAACATTGATGTGAGAGAGAAACGTTGATCAGCTGCCTCCCATACTCGCCTCAGCCAGGGACTGAACCTGCAACCTAGGCATGTGCCCTGATTAGGAATCGAACTGGCAACCCTTCAGTGCACTGAATGGCACTGAAACCAACATTTTAACCAAATGAGCCATGTGGCCAGAGCAAGATGTGACTTTTTTTTCTTAAAGGTGGTTTGTAGCTGCAATATTCACACTAGAGAAAAATGGATGCAAACCAAATGTCCATCAATAGACAAATGGTTAACAAATTAAGGAACATGCATATATACAATGGAATATTACTCAACCATAAAAAGGAATGAAGTGGTGATAGATGCTACAAGGTAATGAACCTCCAAAATGTTTTGCCAAAAGAAAGAAGCCAGACAGGAAAGATGAGATATTGTATGATGCCGTTTATATGAAATCCCTAGAATAGGTAAATCCGTAGGAACAGAAAGCAAGATTAGTCATTGCCAAGGGGCGGGAGGGGGAAGGGGTAACTGTTGGTGGTTTCAGGGTTTTCTTTTGGGAAGATGGAAATGTTTTGGACTCAGTATAAATGGCAGTTGCACAACACTGTGAATGCACTAAGTGTCATGAGTCATATACTTGAAATGGTTAATTTTATTTTATGTGAATTTTACCTCAGTACATGTTTTTATAAAGTCATCTATACATTTCTTAACTTTGAGGAAACTTTGTAGTGTTTTCAATAGTGCTTTATAAAAGGGTGGTAACCATTCACCCTAGTGCCAGCAAGGGACAAGAGTTCCAGCTTCATCATTTATACCTGCCTGTATGTTTGCAAATAAAATTTCAGTTACGAATTTCCATTTCATTTTCATACCACCAAGCCTATTTATCTTTTTCCATTGTGACTTCTTATTTTACCTCCAGGCTGAGAGCTATTCATTTTTGTCAAGTGGTCTGACTAAATAAGCAATTTGTTTTATTTCCAATCTTTTCTATAATTTGATCCATCTAGAATTTATTTTTAATAAAGATTTTATAAGACTCTTTGGGCAAATGAGTTCTAGTTTTTTGTTCTTACCAGAATTATGTAATTTTGAGCATGGTTTCTCAACATTGAGCAAAATGCAGACATATTGATGACAAATTATTTTTATTATGTTGTTTCCTGTTATGAATCAAGTTGTGTCCCTCAAATTCATATATTGAAGTCCTAACCCCTCGTACTTCCCTATGTGACCTTATTTGGATACGGGATTGTTAAAGATGCAATTAGTTAAGAAGAAGTCATACTGGGGTAGGGTGGGTCCCCAATCCAACATGAATGATGTCCCTATAGAAAGGGGAACTTCGGACACAGTCATTCATGCAAAGAGAAGACCATGTGAAGCCTGGAGTGATACTGTCACCAGCCAAGCAGCTACCAGGAGCTGGGAGAAAGGCCTTCAGGGTAAACATGCCCTGCTGACACGGTGATTTTGGACTTGTAACCTACAGACTGTGAGATATTAAGTTGCTGGTGTTTACGGCATCCAATTTGTATTACTGCGTCATGGCTGCTTGAGCAAAATAATACATTTACATATATACGAACTAATGCTAGTTATACACTCCATAAACCTACAAATCTTTTACAACTATCAAGGCAAACCAAAGTTATGCAATGCTTATGTTTAAAATTATGAAATCAACAAGTTTAAATGAGCCACATTAAGTTAGTGAGACGACTGGTCTAATTTTGCTGCAACTCCATCATGGCTCCCAATAGGAATGTGTTCCTGACTGCCCTCACTAATGTATAGGTGTAATCCACTTCCCCTTTCCCTACTCCAGAATGGATGTTCCTGCACACAATGCTTATGACATCACTACTCAGTTCTCGCCCATTCTTTTTTCAGTAATTCCCAATCATTTATAAACACAGCTGCAAACATGGGCCTGGAAATCATGCCATAGTACTTGGTCACAGGGTGCTCATCCAAATGATGCAAGTTATGCTCATGCTTAACTTTTAGATGACCAAGGAAATGAAAACACAAACTGAAACCTGCTCATGGGAACCTTGCAGACTCCCAAGAACACCTGCACGAATTGCCAATATGTGTGAGGTCTCACACAGAGACCTCAGTCTGAGAAAAGTGTAATTCTGAAGGGCCCTCTGTTCTGGTGATACTTGCACTGGGAACAGCTCTTCCCACCCATTCTGTTTTAGTTAATGAACTAGATGATTGGAACAAAGACATTTTCCTGGTGACCTCCCTCTTGTTTGCTTGTCTGTGTTATGTAGACTTCTTCAGAGAACCCTGCAGATGACTGCTCTCTCAAAGCCAGCTTCCTTCCTGCTACTGGTTACTAAAATTGTGAACTCTGAATGTTCTCATGACCTAATGCAAAGGTTTTTGTTTTTCTTTAATAACTTTAGTTCAGCCAAGAATGTGAGTTAAAAACGAATCAGTGAAGACCAACAGGAAAGGATGGATTTGCATAAGCATTTACTGAAAGAAAGTAATCCCAACAATGTAAATCTAGACTGCTGTGGTCTTGCTTCCCAAAATGCCCACAGTAAGGAACCGGAAAGCCAGCAAACCACTTCTCACGCTCTATAATTTGGAAGAGAGGAGAACTCGATTTCACAGTGTTTGGACACCTTTGCACAACTATATTAATAGCACATTTTTTTCCTTCAGGTTTCTGGGAAAACTAGCATTCCTCTAAAGTAATTGCAAGATTTTGCTCAAACCTGGACAAGAAAAAAAAAAAGGCTGGAAGATTTATTGAAGGTTTCTTATAGAAATAAGTATCACAACCATTAAAACATTCTAATTAATTTTTCCAAGGTTCGCTAATGGATAAGCAGACATGGAACGTGCTGACTTACTGACTTACTCCTTCCTGCTCCGCCGCATCTTGGGATGGGATGAGAGAAGAGGTGTCTGCAAGCTTGGGAGCACTCAGCTGGGACACTTCCCAAGACAGCTTTGAAGTTCACATGATTCAGCCAGTTCAGTAGTTTTGATAATGAGGAGCCTGAAAAGAGTATGTGGTACAGGGGAAAAATCAGATTTGAATCCTGAAAGCTCTTAGACAACTTACTACATTTTCTTAGCTCTTGTTTTTACATGTGTACCTTGAAGACATGGACCTACCTTATAGGATATCGTAAAAATTAGTTGAAGTAAAATATTTTAAGTGCTTCTCCCTGAGACACACACAGATATGCACACAACACAAACACACACACAGCACACACAGAGGAACACATCCATTATATAATAGCTGTATATTTCCACAAATATTAAATCAAACCATATGAAATTGCTAATATTGACTATTATTTACCTACAAAAATGGCAATTTTGCATGCTTTGACCTAGTATATACATTAAGAATTATGGGCAGTGACAAAAAGGTAAGAATCCCTACTTCTTCGGGATAAAGAAAGCACACACCTATATTTAAAGACAATGGAAGACAGCTGGCCCAATCTGGTGTACAGACCGTAGAGTGGGAGAAGCCACGATGGAAGGCAGAGCAATATGTAGGTATCCATCCTTAGTGCGTGTTTAAGAAAGAGCCCAGCAAGAGAACTGAGCTAAGCACTAGGACCATGACGGCAGATCGATGCTTTGTTAACGTCAACTCTGCAAAAAAGTAATTTCTGAGCTAAAAACAGAATATGCCCAACTTTCCAAGGCAAATTAAAAATACACTTTGACATTGCTTTCATATTTATTTTTTTATTTCCTCAGTTAACCCTGAGGTAGTGTCTAATGTTGATTCCAGGATGTGAGTCAGAATATTTTGCTCATTAGCCTTTATTTGCTGCCACAATGGAATGGGCCAGCCCTGAGACATGCATGATCACAGTTGTTTTTCAGCTTTTCAGACTTGTAATGAGCAATGTTCTATCAATCTGCCACCCCCACATTCTCTTGGAAATAATTTGCCACCCCTAGGTTTTGTCTCCTGATAAATAGTTCAGATATTGCCTTTTGAACTAGGGGACTTTCTTACCCAGTGGCTGAACAGGTTCTGGTGGTTTTGTCCAGTGAGGAGACAGGATGACCATTAATAGGAACTGGGTGAAAATGATGAAGATTCAGGTCAGAAGTGCTTTATGTATCACAGCCAGCAGGACTAGTACGAGGTCAGGATCAGTTCAGTGTCTGTATTGAACTATTACCCTTTGGGCTTAAAAGAAAAAATGGTTCAAGAAATGGAGCTCCACAGGGTATGGGATGGGGTGGTAAACTGTCAGTGAGGAGAACTCCAGGGTGGTTTACCCTCCAATTTCCATGAATTTCATGGGTTCTCAGGAGTTAAGACTTCAGGGAAACCCCCCCACTGCCCCCCCTCCGATAGCTTAGCAAACACTGAAACTTCATCAGGTTTCTTCCCAAACACAGACCCAACGCATTGCTCAATGTCTGTATGGTAAAAATGACAGGCTGGGGTGGATGTGGAAGAGGAAAAGCCATGAGAGGAGGGCATTCGGCCCACAGCAGCGCAGTGCCAACTGTAGCTGGGAGCACCACCGTGGCTTCCAGTAACCTAAAGAAAAATGTTGTGTTAAACTGTGTCCCTCATAGGACACTTTCTTCAAAACAGGAACAGTAACTCATTGGACTCAATGACAATACTTTAGATCTTATGATGGGATCTTGATGAACCTTTATTTTCACTGGTTTTTAAACTCTTGTTTTCCTTCTGGTTGGTTTACTGTTGTTGCTTTTATAGAGAATGCACCTGGGTAACAAGCCCTCTTTATTTTGATTTGGATTTTTTTTTTCTGCCCAAAGTTTGAACTCTGCCCCAGTAATTATTTGGAACGGGTTTACCCAAAGCCTGGTTAGGAGTGTGGTGTGCAAATAACACATGCCAAAAATAAGTCAATAGCCATGTTGGGATGTTATTCTTGATCTGAATCAATATGGCTTTATGTAAGACAAAATCTGTGTTAGTAAATACACGGTCAAGTTTAGAATATGCAGTACAATGAAGTATACGCTTTGTTTTCAGAATGCTTACTCGGTGATTCTTGTGAGGTGTCGGTGTCTATCCGCAGGTGAAGAGCACTGGAGTAACACCTCAGGACAGCAGGAATCTGGGACAACTGTCGTTTTCGCCCAGCTTGTCCTTGGGGCCAGTTGTTTTTTGCTGGGGTGGGACTCTGAAAGCAAACGAGTTATTGAGTCACCAGTATATATGGTTAACAACAAGCAGAAAGTGACTTGGCTAGCTTTCGTCCCCTCCTGGATTGATGGCACTGACCTAGAGATCTTTTGACCTTTTCAGTCCTGAGTGTTTTCCTCTTGACCTCCTGTCTGAGGTTTCTTCTGTGAAATACGCTTCTGTTTTATCTTCCAAAATTCTTTTGCTTTTAGTTGAGAAACACTATAGGATAGTGGTTAAGCCCATGGGCCTTGTTGCCAGAAAGAGCTAGTTTTAAATCTCGCACCTTCCATTTATTAGCATTAAGAACTGTGACTTCTCTGAATTTTAGTTTTCTTATCTGTAAGGAGGAAATGATAATAATGAAACGTAGTTACATATTATTATATAAATAACATGAGATTATTTACCCTAGTTACTAAATAAATATTAGCTGTTCTTATCATCATTCTTCTCATTTAGTTTCTATATCAGGTAATGTAGCACTCTTGTATAGGAACAAATTAGCCAGCAGGAAAATTCCTTTGTAAGTGATTGATTTAAGGGGACTTCCTGGGGAATTTTTAACTTTAATTACTGCCTCTCCCTCTTTGTCCACTCTGCTCTGTCTTTTATATTATAACAGGATTAGCCAACCCTAGTGACAATTGTGAAGCAGCTACAGAATTTGGGGGGAGTTAATGATTTGCTCAGTGTATAGCATGCCCACAGCCCCTGTCCAGGGGTGACTCCTTGCTCATTCGTTGCCATGCTTGTATTGACCGCCATAACTTCATCCTGGCCACCTAATTGAACCAGGACACTTGAACCAAAGGTAGCTATTTATAGGCTTGCCAGAAAACTTTATGCAGCAGGAGCAATTCTCTATTGAGAGTATCTAGATGAATCAATCAGTCAGAGTCTCTCTCTTAGACTACAGCAAGTCTTCGAATAACGCGGTTTTCTGGTTTCCTCAATGTCATTTTATGATAATGCTGATGAGATGCCAGAGGAACGTAACTCTTGCTGGTGTCAATTAGCCTATGGTAAAATTGGTTTTGTTATATGTCATTTTGCTTAGTCTTAGAACCTATCAACGATGTTAAATGAAGACTTAACTGTGTGTCATAAAGCGAAGAGAGAGAGAGACTGGAGAACTTACAACTAAGTAGACACTTTGAAACAATAAATAAACAGAGACCATGAAAGAAGGCAAACTGGGAGAGTCAGGAGTTAGTACAGGCAGTAGAGAGTTAAGCAGGAGCAAAAGAACGTAGGAGAAGAAGAGTCCCGCAGGGCCTCCTGGTTAGAGATTGGCTTTGGTGGGGCTCTCACCACCAAAGAGCGGCTGCTAGATGACTGGAACTGCCACGGGACTGGGAAAGCCTAGAGGGCTGCCTGGATGATCGCAAATGCTTTAAAGGTAATGGGGCCTCCATGAATCCCTTCAAGTATTCCCAGATGGTGACCACGTGGTCAATCTGCTGGTAATGCTGGCCCTTACAGGTGACCAAGGTCTGACTTCCTTTCTCTTTAGCTAGCAGATAACCTGTTTTCACTTGTAGGCCTGTGCATCCAAGCATCTCGGCAGCACATGGAGCTAACCACACATATGTCACTCCTTCAGCCACCTTCCAGGTTGGCCTTGATTGTCAAACCTCAGTGCACCGTATACTCAACGATAAGACTGGTGAGGGGAAAGGTCACAAAGAAGACTGCTGTGAATGCATTAAAACAAAAAAGAACATGATTTATCAACCAGAAAACAGCTTGTTTATCTCTGTACATCTGCCACATATGCCCATTTCCTCTACCAAAAATGTCCTTTGCCTTTTTTCTACCAGTCCAAGCCCATTTACCATGTCCCTGCAGAACCTAATGAAAGTTCACAACCTCCTACAGGTGCTTTTCAGTTAACAGACTTCCGTCTGATCGGCCCTAGCGCTGCATCGTTTCTGCTGTGCTGTTAGGGAGTGCATGAGGAATACTGCTTTGTAAAAAGGATGCTGTCAACTTGTTCTTTCCCTTGTTTTGTGTTTAAAACATTACATCTTCTATTTCTTGCTTGTCTGCTAAAACGTTTAATGCTATGCTTCATGCATAATTTCTGCTCAACAAACATTGACCAATATTCAGTAATAGCTGGTATTAGTAGTAAGTGTGGGGGACCTGCTGTGTGTCAGATAAGGAGCTGCTTTACTTTCATTATCTCTGTTCCTCATACTGATATGAAGGGAGGATATTTTTCATTCCTAGTTTACAGGTAAGGATAACGAAATTCAGAAAGGTTAAATAATTTTGCCACAGTCACACAGCTTTTAAATCACACCACCAGGATTGAACTCAGTGCCCGTTTCCGTTGTACACCTAGGATGAACGTTTTCAGGCATCACACTGAGGGGGTTCCTGTCTCAAGTACTGCTGCTGCTTGTAGCCTGAAAGGTTTTTACAATTGTTCACTTTATTTTGAAAATATTTTGCATTTCGGAACTGAGATTATTCTTCCTTAAATGGCCTCTAGGGAAATGAAAAGTCATTTATTAGTTATCTATAATTCTTTCTCTCTCTCTCCTGTGGTTGTGGAAAATCCAAAGGTGATTCATACATACAAAATCAATTTCAAAGTGTTTACCAAAGGTATGCAGCACCCTCCTTCCCGTCCCAAGGGCATGGTTCACAAACTCCTCCTAGGATTTATATTTTCATTCAGTGTAAGCCATAAATATCGTCTAGAATCGAAGCCAGACAACATGACTCACATTATTTAGTGACAATTTGTGCCTTAAAATCTTATCAACTTGCCCTGACTGGTGTAGTTCAGTGGGTTGAGATTCATCCTGCAAACCGAGAGCTCACCGGTTTGACTCCCAGTCAGGGCACATGCCCAGGTCGCATGCCAGACGCAGCTGATGAATGTTTCTCTCCCACATCGATGTTGGTTTCCCTCTCTCTCCCCCTCCATTTCCCTCTCTCTAAAATAAATAAATAAATAAATAAAATCTTATCAACTTACAAGATACTGTAAACAGCTTCTTTAAAACTCATGTGGTAATGTCAATGGTATAATAATATTCTTTAGGTTGCTAACATTCTAATTGAATATGGCTACTTACAACTTAAACTGAATTTGGGTCTAGGTGATATTCCTGTTTAATCTAGCCATCAACTAAGTAATTTTTGAGCTCTCACTTCATAAATTGAAGGATTACAAAATAATAATAAATAGTATACAGCCCACAGAAAAACAATTATGAATTATAAGGTGGTTAGGTTTACAGAGAACTCTCTTCAGGCAACTAAAAAGAAATATCTAAATCTCCTCTTGATTAATTACATTCTGATTAGGGAGTTGCTTGTCTCATTTTTTTTTTCGTATTTGTTTTCCTGAAACTCAAACATGTGCACTAAAAAGGCAATTGCATTTCTATTGCATAGCAAAGAGCAGATACACACTGTGCATTAATTTTAATATTCTTATCTTAATATCCTACATTTTGGGGAAATCCTCCACTTTGCTCTCATAAATTTGGAGACAAATTCAATAACTTCTCCCAATTTATTGTGTGAAGTCCATTATGAGGAATTATAATAAAATACTGGATTTTTGAAATGATTTACATTTTTTAATTTGTTATATCATTTCCTGGGTTTTTTATTATGATAATCTGACTCTTACTGTTTTCTAGTACTTATTTTTGAATTGGAAAGAAAGAGGCAGAATTACAGGTGCTTCTCTGTGCAGTGCAGGGAAGTATTCACCGTATATAAACATCAACCATCACTTGGGACAACAGAAAATAGGTTGAGAACATATGAGTTTACCTAGATCTCATCGGCTAGTCATCTCTGGCCACCACTGTTCCTGACTTAATGCCTAAGTTTAGGGGTGAGTCATCTTGACTTTGGGGACTGCCCTGCCTCCATCCCCCTCAACTGACTAGACTCTACAGTAGGTTAATGAGTAGCGGCACAGCAAACTGGCTCCAAATCATTTATTTAATCTGAATATGACAAAATACCCTGGGGACAAATGAAACATAAGGGCGAATGTCTCCTTTTCTACTAGTTGTGAAATGTACTTGCCTCTTCCGGCTGGAAGCACTTTGAAGTCAGCCAGAAACCAGCAGGTGTAGGACTACAAAATATGTAAAGCACTCACCACTGGAGGAAAAATAGATAAATTCTATATTTAACCTTTTGCTGGATCAGTTTCATCAGCTCCCATGTTGTACGGAAAGGGGTAAGGTCTGCTTAATCACTTGTGTTTGTTCATGTTTCGGAAAATTTGGAAAGAAATTTGGTTTTTAGAAAAAATTGACACATATCCTCAGCCATGCTTTACCAGGCAAATGGCTCATTTCCTACATCTGGATTATATTATCTCATTTAGGGCTAGACTCATGGTTAAAACAGTCCTGGCAGCAAGGTGATTAGATTGGTTCCCCAACTGAAATAAACTAGTAGTTCTTGGGGTGATTTGTTGGGAAAATTCTTCCCAGCCTGCAGCCCTGTCTAGTGCTGTTCATACCTTCACCTAGATGTCTGGGACAGACTCACTGAGATTCTCGGCCACTCTCTAGTATAAAGACTGAATGCAAAAGGACAGTGCTTGGTCCTTCGTTACTTCAGAAAAGTGCCGTTTCCTTTCTAACCTACCTCCCTTCCTCCTTACCTTTTCTCCTGCCTTCCTTTTCTATTTGCTTGCCCATTTCTTTCCTTCTTTTTTTCCCCTTCCTTCTTCCCTCCAACCTCCTTCCCTCCCTCCTCTCATCTGATGTCTCTTTCTTCTTTCCTGTGTCAGAGGGTAAATTACAAGTTCCCTGTTGCTTAGCCTATTTTAGAGAAAAAGTCCTCAAAAAAGGAGTGAAACCTTTGTTTTTATCCATAAACTTTTACTTTGGACAAAAGAATGCGCTGTCCTTGAACAAAAGGAGTGTAAACAAAATAGAGAGAATCATATGCCAACATTTGACTCCATAAAACCAGCTCCATGATGTTCAGATTATCTCCCTCCAAACCCCCACCCCCAAGTGAAGGTCTCTGCAGACTCCTGAGCAGCAGAGGAACCGTGTTTGTGCAGCTCACTTTCCTGTTCTGGACTTCTCTTGTCCGCAGGCCCTACCAGTCCCGTATCTACTGATAGGGAACGAGGTTGCCTCGCCAGAGCAGCACTGCTTCCCTCAGAGGCACTGGTCCTCTCCTCTTACTGTGCTTCTAATTTAGTGGATAGTTTCTCCATTTAATGGGCATGGTCCTGTGCTTTCCTTCTAGTGCTATTTGAAAGCCTTTTATCACCTTTCCTTGAGATCAACACATGGGCAGAAGAGAAATCTGAGCTACTGCAGAACAGACTCTAGCATTGGCTAGCCTTCTTTGGCACACAAGCAAACAGCCAGCTGGGTTCGGAAACTTTAAATGTTATGGAGCCGCTAAGGCACCGAGTCCCTGATACAGTGCGATAGTGGCATATATAATATTTCCCTAAGAAAATGAGGTGGCTAACTGATAATGACCTGCAGGTAAAAAGGCGGCTCAGAATTTTTCCTGTGTACATGTGTAGCGTTCCTTTAGCTGGCAGGTACAGCTTTGGCAGATCATACACTTTTGTGTTAAGAAATACTTTATGCAACACATGGTATCCTGGACTGTCCTGTTCACAGGGCTGAGATTCTAATCCTAGCATCAATGTTATCTTCTTGTGTGATTTTGACCCCTGCGTAGGACTGGTGTCCTCCTGTGCTATTTGTACAAATAGACCTGAAGCAAGTCAGAAGAGAAAGAAAGAAAAAAGACAATATTTTCATCATTACTTACCTCAGCTTCCAAGGAAGACCACGACATCAGCAGTGTCCCAGACAACTCCAGTGAAGTAAACTGAGCTGGGTGTCGTTGAATGCTGCTCGGACAGCGTTGAATGCTACTCGGACAGCACGGTCCACGGTTTCAGGGCAAAGATCTGGAAGTGTAATTTCCTAGTCTGACTAACACCCATATTCACAGAGGCATTTTAGTGAGCCCCCAAATGTAGAATTTTAGAGATTATTGTACTTTTAAAATCTATCGTTTTGATGACTCATTTTATTTCCTTATAGAATCAGAAATCTAAGGTATGCCATGGTATATTAAATTTTATTTAGAGGCAGCCTTAATTTTTATGTGTTTACAAGTATTATTGGTTTAAAAAACTGAACTACACTATAATAGTTAAGATTTAAAAACTGCTCAGGCCTCTACTCTGGAGCTTCCGTGGGGGCCTGGGCACCCGAAGTGGAGCCCAAACAGGAGCTGCAGCCTCAGCCACAGCTGGGGCCTGATTTGAGCCTTGTCCAGAGCCCGGGGCCCTTGGCAATGCCTGTGTGAGCACTTTTCCAAGTTGGGGTGAGTGATGCAGGCAAGTCGATTAAACTTTTGGCTGCTGACTTTTGGGATCTTGGCTTGACCTTCTTGGGCTTTACGAGGGCCTTGACAGCCTCGGCACGTGCGCTTGTGGCCTTGGCGTTGCTGGCCTGCATCTTCTTCAGACCCTTCTTGTTGTGCTTCTCAGCAAAGTGCATGTTCCTCGGGAAGTTGGGGTCTACCTCCTTAAGAGGTTCATATCTTTGTGATCAGGGTTTCTTGATGCTCTTTCTGTGCCATTTTCGGGACCGGTTGTGTGTGGTGTGGTTCTTGGACTTGGCCATATCTACACTGAAGCCCACGGCTCCTGAAGTGCCTGAAACCTTAAGAGAAAAAAGCAAAAACATTGTCTTTATCAAAGACTTCCCATTTTTCAATACACTCTACCCAAAGTGGTAGGTTTGTTCTTGTCTTCACAGTTTTCCTAGTTATTATCTGAGGTTTTTCCCTTTGAGAACATGAAGATTCTTCCCCATCTGATGGGTCCTTTGGACAGCTGGCTCAATGCCTTTCCTCCTAGTGAGGGTCAGGGCAGCCATGTTTACTCCAATGATGATGAATTCTGGACAAATAATTTCAAAGGGAAAGGTGAATATTCTTCAGTTAGGACTGGTGTATTCCTAATTCCTGAATTGGTGTAATCACTGACCTTGAAGAGTAGTCAAAATTCCAGAAATCCCCCATTTGGGAGACAATTGTTTTGTCCATTACATATATATATATATATATAGATATGGACAAAACATTGAGTTTTCCATCTCACATCCGGAAATGGTAATTATGGTGATAAAACAATCAATCCAAATGCTTTCTGAGGTCCTGGGAGGTTAAGCGGACACCACAGAGATTGTGAGGTAACACTGTGAAGTTTGACTTGGCCCGGTTTTTTGCCTCTGTGGTTGAAGAAAGTATAACAAAGTTTACCAATTGTTGACCATTTAAACTGCAGGGGGGTGGAGTAATTTACAATGATTCACGGAACATCATCATATATTAAGACATAAAACAATGTTCTTTATGTTTTGCTGCTTTATATTGTATTCCTACTCTTTACTAAGATGTCAACTAAATACTGTATTAAAAGGTAGTCAACACAGGCATTAAACATCTACCTACATTCTCTCTAGAAGGACATTTCACCCTGCCCCCAAGCTGGCACAGCAAATGCAGCTCCCAGGAGCTTAATGAGCATTAGGAAAGCCTGCTGTGAAAACTGCCCCAACTTGGACAAATGTGGAATTAACAGGGGGCGTGTGTTTATGCCGACTACGCAATAATACTTCTGTTTGCCTCGTTTTTTCTGCCAGAGACTTTTGCCTGAATCAGTAAGAATTATTGTTATTGACATGTTTATTGGTTTTATGCAAATGTTGCTAAATACTTTAACATAATCTAAAGCCTCAGGCTTGAATTTCCCTCCTATGTCCATAATTGCTTGCAACTCAGAAGTTGTTTTTATAGTGCCCAAATAAACTTTGGTTAAACTCCATTACCATTCATTCGGATTTTAATCTTTTGTGGCTACTATATATTAAACATTAACTACTCGCCAGGTGTTTTGGTTATTGTGAATATAAACAACAACAAAAGCTAATCTCAGTTACAGTTATTGAACTCTTACAATATGCTAAGTGCTTTACAATTAAATTCTCTCACAAATCCTATGACTGGTTTTTAAAATTTAAAAAAAAATTTTTTCTCATTACCACTCAGTCCCCTTATACACCCCCTGACCCGCCAATCACCACACTGTCATCCATGAGTCCTTTTTCCTTTTGCTCAATCCCTCCACCCCCTAACCAACCCCCTCCCACCCCCACTCAGCTGTCACCCTGCTGCCTTTGAGTCTCTCTATTTTGCTTGTTAGTTTAGTTTGTTCATTATTCCCACTTCACAGGCTTTGGTCTGTCTGGCTTCAGGGCCCATATCCACTGTCGGTACAGTATCCACTACTTCTTTTACATATTCCAAATTAACTAGGTTTTTGGTAAAACTGTACAGTTGGTGGTGGCCATATATTCTACCTTTTTACTAAAAGTAAAGTGACCATAATTTTTCTCTTATTCATTACTGTCTTACAACTGAGGGTCAAAGGGCACACAAAATCAGTGATGTAGTCTCAATGGCTCCCACCTGAACCCCTTGGGCACTGTGCTGTATCAGGGTCCTCTCGCCCCAGACCACTGAGGAAGGCATCCTTACAGGTTTGGGCTTTGGTCTTTCTTCCCTAAATATAAAACTGGGGAGGGATATAATTAAGAAGTCTTGAAGAATCCATCTAAAAAATCTTTAAAAGGACTAATTTTGGGTGGCATTCACCTAGATCATCAACACTGTGTTTCTTTGCAGACTCCGACCTGTTCGCTGCTGCCGCCCACGAGTTTGGCTCTCACTCCGGCGCCCCTGGGGCTCCGGTGTTTGCCCCCTGATCCTGTGTGTCTGCCCAAGCAAGGGCGAGGTCTCCGAGACTGATCCAGGCATCTAGGCTTCCTGTGGTTTGCTGAAGTTTGGGTTTCTGCTCATCATAGAGCTGTTGATTGCCTTACTGAATCCCCTAAAACAGCTTTCCTAAATCTGTGTGCCATGGGGCTCCGGTGCCGCGAGGAGCAACCCAAAAAGAATATTCCAGGCTCAAATAACTGAGGGAACCACTCCAAGTTCTAACCCTCTCTTAGATTTTCATAATGTCATAAAGCTTCGAGAAGTGCTCCAGGAAAGAAACTGGTTTACAGTTGTTTACCCCAAAATTTCCCAAACTTACTCAACCATAGAAATCTCCCTTCTCTCCCTCCCTCACGCCTTCCTCCCTTCCTTTCTGCTATTAAATCTAGTGGAACATCTCTGACATCTACGGAGTAGGGTTTCACAGCACTCCCTTTGGGAAATGCAGTCCTAAGACACGTAATAATGAGGAGAGATTTTCCCCACAAGTTTGTGCAAGTCCCGGATCTGAGGAAATCAGGGTTATCAGGTTGGCCTCCATTTACTTTTCATCCAAACTTTTAACCTTACCTCAGGGGGAATGTTTTACAATAATGAAATTATCTACCTACCTCTAGTTTAAGATTCTCCAAATCTTTTTCCCATCTCAGAAGAAAGGGTTATCATTGTGTGTTGAACTTTAGTAAGTACATGGATGACGCAGAGTACAGATTGCCATTTCATAAAATTTATCCTATTAAAATTCATATAATTTATGTTAAATTCATTGCAAATTTTGTGTGAGAAAAAAATTCTATTAATACTGGGAGGTTTATTAATGGAAATGTATAATCTAATTAATGCATAACAATATAATCTAATTAATGAAGAACATAGCATCAATTTATATATAATATATACACAAAGATGCACATTAAATTATATAAAAAGATACAGTGAATCAGTGCTGATTGGGACTGGAAAGTGTATTTCTCTTTTCCCATTTTAATCCTCCTATTGTCAACTGCATCAGTCAGGATACAATCAGGAACCAGACACCACTTAGATGTTACACAGAGGGTTAAGTCCCACAGGTGATGGAAGAGCTAAGAAGATAAACAGAAAAGAGTGAAATGACCCAGAAATTAGCAACACAAAAAGCCTCCACCAGCCCCTGGGGCTAGAAGTCACAGGGAAGTGTGACCTGACCAACTAGAACCTGAATGGTGTGGGGAAGGGGTGGGGGGCCTAGAACTCCTGAGAAGGCTGCCCAGGGGAAGCTGAACTGGGGACAGCCACACCTCCCAGGGAAGAGAGAGGGGAGGACGGGAAAATCCTGGCTCTTCTCTGCTCTCCGGTGCCTCCCGTTGGCTGAACATACCAGCTAGTCAGAGGTCCCAGGAAAAGGGATTAGCGGCAGAAGGGCTGGAGATGGGAAATTAAGGACATCAACTGCACCTTACAGTGAACCAGTAACCCCCCAAACACAGGGAGATACAGGTCATTATTAGAGAGTAAGAATTAGGAATAAGCCATGATACATGATCTGAAGTCTTTCCTACCACATTTTAATCTGGACGTCAAACTAGAAGGCTAATGGTTATTTTGTTTTTGACAAGAATTCAGAGACAATTTGAGGCAAATCAAGGAATCATGTTGGGTCATTATTTTCTTACTTTCAGATCCACAAAAGAGATCATTTAATGGCCAACCTGCAGAGAAATGTAATTAAGACTTCGCACTTTGATGTCATTATGCAGTTACAAGGAGGAAAAATTATTTTTCGTTAAGGACATGTAAGTCAAATTTTGTGCCTAATATCTACTTGGGAGGTACACAGTGGAATAGCCTGGAAAACAAACCCCAGGCTGACATTTTGCAAATTTCCCGGCTCAGCCTTCCCACCATCCTCCTTCTTCACTGTGTCCAGCACATGTTTCTTTCTGTCCCCTGAGCAGAAGCTCATTTCCACCCTAGTGCCTTTGTGCTTCCCGTTTCTTTCCCCGAGACTAATACTCTGCTCCCGGTGGCTGAGCCTCTCTCGTCATTCTGGTCTCAGTTTGAAAGGTATCTCCTTAGAGGGGTCTTCCTTGACATTCAACGAAATGTCCTCCCAGTCTTGCCTCCAATAATTCTATAGCATCACTTAATTTTATGTTCTTAATAACATACATAACAATCCATAATTACCTTTCTTCAGGGTCTACTCTCTCCTTCTTCTAATATGTAAGAGTCCTTGTCAATATTGTTCATGCAATATTTCCAGCGCGTGATAGTTTTGCTAGGTGCTATTTTAGGTTAGTTATTTTGAGTTAATGGAAAACATCAGATGTTTACTAGGTGCAAATGCTCTTCAATCATTATGTCCTATAAGTGGAACCTAATTAACAAAACAAACAAGCAAGCAAAATATAACCAGAGACGTTGAAACTAAGAACAAACTGACAGTAACCAGAGGGGAGGTGGAGGGGATAGTGGGGGGGGGGAAAGGGGGAAGGGTTTTCAGGAACAACTATAAAGGACACATGGACGAAACCAAAGGGGGTAGGATCAAGTGTGGGAAGTGGGGAGGGGTTGGGTGGGGGGAGTGGTGGGGGGAAAATGGAGACCACTGTACTTGAACAGCAATAAATTTTTTTTAAATAATAAATTTTTTTAAAAGTTAAAAAATCATTGTGATTTAATTCTCATATAATCTATATGACTGCTAGTGTGATGACCCCATTTGTCTAGTTAAGATGAGGAGCTTTTCTTCTCATTCTGCTCCAGCACCACTGGCCTCCTTGCCGCTTCCCTCATATACCAGACTCATTCTTACCTCAGGACCTTGGCACTTGCTGTTGTCTCTGCGGAGAATTTCTTCCCCCAGAGAACTCCACAGCTCATGCCTTCTCCTCCCTCAGGTCTTTACTCAAACATCACTTTCTCAGTGAGCCCTCCTCTGCCTCTGTGTATAAACTATAAAACTCTTCCTTGAGCCCTCACTCCCTACCCCTCTTTCCTGCTCTATTTTTCTCCTTATAATTATCTTTCTATTTCTACAAGAGTGTTAGCTTCACGAGGACCAGGATTTTGATGTGTGTTCACTGCTGTATCCGTGAGATTAAACAGGTTGCTCTACGACAGGGAGCTAACACATGGCAGAGTTGGGATTTCAGCTGGTGAAACTGATTCCGAAGCCTGCACTCTCAATCTCTGCGTGGCTCTCATAGACTTAGTTAAAGGCTGGATCACTGGAGAGGTAAAGCACCGATCACCCATCTTATAATCCATAGCTTAAAATGATTTATTTGCATTTTAGATGTCAGCTGATCACACAACTAATTCTCTCACTTAGACATGTTTCAATTGCTTGGTGATAACTTTCCTGTCTGGAATAAGGCCTTTCTTTGACTCACTATTGTTAACAGAAAAAAAAAAAAAAAGTATTTGAGGCCCTCCTGCAACGCTGGAAGGATGGCCCCAGGAAGTCCGTGGGCTTGGATTCCCAGGAGATACCGGAGGGCTCAGTGCTGCTGTCCGTGATCCCGACGCAGAGATGACCCCCTTTCTTACCATGGACAAGTCCCGGAAGTATGCAATCGTCCGAGCAGCCAAATCGAGGTTGAAATCTTTGTTGTCAGTTCATGGGTGCAATGAAGCCCTTTCTACAATTTTCTGAAATTAACTAACTAGAGCACATAGAAAAATGTAAAATATTAACCTCTTTAATGCATTGCATTATTAAAATGTATTTTCTGCAACTTTGAGTTTATTCTCAATTTCATGATAAATTCAATGAAGAAAGGCAAACTGTGGAAGATGGTTACCCCACATTCATTCAATATGGCTTTCCTGGAACTGGAAATAAAGTAGATGCAACGTAACAACACGGCAAGATTTTCTGTTCTCGAAAGTGCTGTTTCTAAAAACCTTGATGATTGACTACCATCTAAATAAGTCAACTTTAAGGATATATATGAGAGAGTTACCTAAAAAATCTTAGGGTATCACAGTAATTTTTTTCTTCTAGGTTTTCCCCCATTTTCCAGGCATTAATAAGGTTGTCACTTGTTTTGAATATTACTTTTTTAAATCAGAAAATTGATTTAATAATATGTAACAACTACTTTAGCGAATTAAGGTAGCAAGGTGAGGCTAGGCCATTTTAAAAATAGACTTTTCCTTCATTGTTTAAATATTAGAGATCTTTAAATATAACGACATTGCTTGTTGTTAAAACCATGAAGGCCCTGTTTTACTTGTTTGTTTATATCCAGATGTTTCCTTTTTCAAGGACGTTTGGGCAGTGATGGGCTGCAGCATGTGTTCTCTTCCGGGTTGTTTTCTCTTACAGTATCTGGTTAAATCTGGCAGAAGAGGACATTCAGTACCCACTCTTTTTTTTTTTTTTTTACCACTGCTGGGATTATACCCTAAGAACCGTGAAGCACCAATTCAAAAGAACCTATGCACCCCAATGTTCACAGCAGCACAATTTACAGTAACCACTCTTTTTAACAAAGCACAATAAAAATTAAAATTCATTAGGAAGTGAGCCCAGGAAATTAAGTCTTGACTTTCAGAAGTCATACATCAGTAAGAACTAAATGGAATTTCCTTTTTTTTCCCTTGCAGAGTCTTTTTTTTTTAATCAACCCAGTATGAATACAGCATCCCTAAGGAGTATGCAACTCAGATGTTAAAAGTAAATGACCTCCTAAATTGCTGACCTTCTGCTTTGCAGCTGCAGCACCGAAAACGAGACCCTTTGCACTTGGCACTGACCTGGGGATTATGCCGGGGATTATGCTGTGATTGGCTGCGCGTAAAGAGTGGGGCACTCTTACACGTACTGTGGGGTGTAAATGTTGTCAATGAAAAAAGTGTTCTATGGAAAGTAACCACACAAGGTGATCTGACTCCTACCTGGGCAGGTCATGGTGGGTAGTCATGCCCCAGGCATGTCACTTCTTTTTTTTTTTTTAATTAATTAATTTATTTTTATTCAGTTAAAATTGTCTGCATTTTCTCCCCTTCCCTCCACCCCACCCCAGCCAGTCCCACCTCCCTCCCCCACCTCTACCCTCCCCCTTGATTTTGTCCTTGTGTCCTTTATAGTAGTTCCTATTGACCCCTCTCCCCACTATCCCCTCCCCACTCCCCTGTGGACATAATCAACACTTCTTTAGTAAAAGTGTTATCTTCGACTCAAGCAAGCCCTGTCCACGGTTTCTGTGCACCTAGGTTAACATATTTTGAAATGCCCGCTTTCAGACCCCTCCTTCTGAAGCCTGACCGTCCTCAAGAGAGCAAATAATCTTAACTGTCCTGTCATCTGATCCCCGCCTTCCTTTCTCCCACCTTCATGCAATCTTTCTTCCTTTCCCTCCTTAATCTCAGAGGTATGGAATAAACTGCAAACTGTCATTTTCTGCAGCATTTTAGACCTTGCTCCCCAGCACACGTTGTCAGTTTTCACTCAAACTCTTAGAAAAATTCTCTACAGGTTTGGATGTTTCTTTTCTTTTTTACTTTTTTTTTGTATTTTTAACTGATTATGCTATTACAGTTTTCCCAATTTTCCCCCCTTTATCCCCCCTCCACCCTGTCCCCACAAACCTCCAGCATTCCCCCACCCTTAGTTCATGTCCATGGGTTGTACACATAAGTTCTTCGAGTCCTCTGTTTCCTATACCATTTTTTATCTCTCCCCATCTATTTTATGACTACTAATTATGTTTCTTCTTCCCTGTACCTTTCCCCCCTTCCTTCCCCTTCCCCACTGAACTCTCTCAGTGTGATCTCCATTTCTCTGATCCTGTTCACATTCTGGTTGTTTGCTTAGTTTTTGTTTTCATTGTTTTTCTTTTCTTTTGGGTTCATTTGTTGATAGTTGTGAGTTTGCTGTCATTTTACTGTTCATATTTTTGATCTTCTTTTTCTTAGATAAGTTCCTTTAACATCTCATATAATAAGGGCTTGGTGATGATGAACTCTTTTAAATTGACCTTATCTGGGAAGCACTTTTTCTGCCCTTACATTCTAAATGATAGCTTTGCTAGCTAGAGTAATCTTGGATGTAGGTCCTTGCCTTTCATGACTTCACATACTTCTTTCCAGGCCCTTCTTGCCTTTAAGGCTTCTTTTGAGAAATCAGCTGATAGCCTTATGGAAACTCCTTTGTAGGTAATTGTCTCCTTTTCTCTTGCTGCTTTTAGGATTTTCTCTTTGTCTTTAATCTTGGGTAACTTAATGATGATGTGCCTTGGTGTGTTCCTTTTTGCGTCCAACTTCTTTGGGACTCTCTGGGCTTCCTGGACTTCCTGGAAGTCTATTTCCTTCACCAGATTGGGGAACTTTTCCTTCATTATTTGTTCAAATAAGTTTTCAATTTCTTGCTGTTGTTCTTCTCCTTCTGGCACCACTATAATTCAGATATTGGAATATTTCAGGTTGTCCCAGAGATTCCTCAGCCTCTCTTCATTTTTTTGGATTCTTGTTTCTTCATTCTGATCCAGTTGGATGTTTATTTCTTCCTCTTGTTCCAAATCGTTGCTTTGAATCCTGATTTCCTTCTTGTCACGGTTGGTTCCCTGAATATTGTGCTTTATTTCATTTTGGGTATTTTTCATATGTTCTTTCATTTTTCAACCAAGCTCAATCAATTCTATGAGCATTTTGATTACCAGGGCTTTCAATTGTCCATCAGATAGGTTGGCAATCTCCTCATTGCTTAGTTCTGAGGTTTTGCTCTGTTCTTTCATTTGGGCCATATTTCTGTGTCTTGGCACACCTGATAAGTTGTGGGATGGTGCCTTAGGTATTCACCCAGGCAGGGCAACACTCCCTGCTGTGCTGCCTGTGGGAGAGGGTCCAGAGAGGGAACAATGCAGCTTGCCCTCTCATGTCTAGTGCACTTTCCAACAGACTCTGGCGTCAGACTGGAATTATCTCTCACCGAGGCAACCCCAGCCTTGGCCCACAGTCAGCTCTGAGTCTCAGTTTTCCCCTTAAGTCAGCCCCTCCCAGGAGTCCCCTGAGCTCGGCAGCCAGCCCCGCCCCTCAGCCGCCTTGCCAGGGTTTTCTGAGTCGGCCTGCACAGTCCACCTTACCAGTCTGGTTGTTCTGGTTGATTTTTTCTTTAATTCCTTAGTTGTCGGAGTTCCATGCAGTTTGATTTTCTGGCGCTTCTTGTTGTTTATTGATTTTAGATTGGTTGTTATCCCCCTTTTGATTGTGCGAGGAAGCAGAGGGTTTCTACCTATGCCTCCATCTTGGCTGGAACTCCAGTTTGGATGTTTCTTATGTGGACAATATGATTGGATGTTTAAATTCTAGTTTAGTTTTCTTTTTAAGAGTATGAAAGCCCTTTCTTTGAGATTATGGGGTGAAGGGATCAGAAACTAGACCAAAGCAACCGTCAGAGAGTGTTTACAAAAATCATTACTTCACATAGTTGCACCAAATCAAATCAGTTACCCTTTAGAAAAATAAAGGTAATACTGTGTCATTTGTTGTCAACATTCATAATTCACAACACTCTAAACTGAAGCCAAAATTTTTATCTTAAAGATTCTTTGATTTACAGAATTTTCATAATTTTAACCCAACTCAAATGGCCCATCGTTTCTATTATTCCTAATCCGGAATCCCCCTGTGCTTTATTCAGGGGTCGTTCATGCGTAGTTTGGTTCTCTCTTGGGGATTGTTTTTCATTTAGAGACTCATGATGACATATGTTTTAAAAAGTCCCATATTGCTTATGTCTGAATCAGCAGTCGGTACACATTCCTAATTTAGTCCACAGTTTTGTTGGCTCATTTTCAGGTTTTCAAATTTCCCAGTAGGAGGATAGTTCAAACCATTTGTAAAAGCCAGCTGAGACTCATTGTGTTGAAGGTATCGTTTGAAACCACAAACACTTCACTAGTGATAACCAGAGGCCAGACTTTCATCTTAACAATTAACAACCAAAGATAGGGGCTTGTGTGGACCAGCAGTTTGCCAGCACATTTCCATGTGCTGACACGTCCTGATCACCATCTGAAAGTTGCTCCTCCATGAACAACAGCCTGTGGGCAAGCGGTCTGATTTATTTTTCCTTAACTTACATCCGAGGAATTTTTACTTACACTACAAAGAAAATCTATAGAATATGTAACAGCATGTTCTCGTTAACCTTTCCGTGTTTTTCTTTTGCACTGTTGATATTCTTTTTTTTTTTTAGATGTTTGTACTTTATTTCAAAACCAAGGCTGAGTAAGACAAAATGAAGCTCTATCAAATTGTAGGGAAGGAACATGAAAATACCAAGGGTCAGAAAAGGAAGAATAAGCTAGATGGGTGGCATTGGCACAGACATGTGGGAAGAGTCTAAAACTAGAAGCCTCTGGATGAAAAATGTACAAAGTGGACTTGAGTATAAATTAAACTTTTTTTCCTGCCCAAGGTGATAAGTGCATATAAGAGAGCACTCACCACTGAAAAACTATGAAGGGCTGCAAAGGGTCATGATCAAGTGCAAAAGCTCTTTTGGTAGTTTCTGGTTGCCCTAGAATAGTGTGAACTCTTCAACTAGGTCTTGCTGTGGCGGGCCAGGGGGATAAACTGTGGAATGATGGTCTGGCCTAGGATGGTAACTGATGCTTGGAAGTCACCCCCAGGGATGCCAACATTAGAGCAGAGCTCACAACTTAAGAGGATGTATTGGCCAGTGGCTGCCATGTAGTTGAGAAGGTAAGTAAGCACCAAAGAGGGCGTTTGTAACTTTAATGGGGCTGCAAGGAGATGTTCCTTCTTCATCTTATTCCAGTTCGTTTAGAGGGTTCACCAAAATGAAACTTCTAACCTAGGGGGTGGTAAGATTTTCCAGCCTGAGTAAAGAAAATCCACACCCCATTACTGGTGTACCACTGATATTCTTAAATGAAATGAGAACCTAATCAATACCAGAAGTGTTTGAATAAGCCTTATTATTAAAGTTGAACAACAGTGACATTTATGTATTTTAATTGCTCATTAAAATATTTCTTGGTGGGAGAAACAATATTACATGATTTTAAAAAAAGCTCTCATCCTTCATCCTCATAGATGATTAGCCTGGTATCCTACATAGTCGATGCCCAATCAATATTGATTGATTTAATACATAAAAGGGCTCTAAAAAAGTCTAAAGTAATAACATTTCTATAAATATATGGAAATTTTTAAGTACTGTTAGCCTATTTGATTCTTTTCTCTCTCTTTCAAACATTAAACAAAATGTCACTTGCTTTAAAGTTCTTCAAGGATTATTATCTAAAGAGACTTTAAAAGATTATGAACATTTATTGGTAAAAACAAATGCTTTCTAATGAACTAATTTTCTATAAGCTTAATAGATGAATCAAACTTTTGCTTAATTTTCACTTAATCTGAAAATTAAATGTGGTACACAGAGAAGGCTTAAAACAAAATTATTGTTTGGCGTTGCTGATTGAGCCCAAACCTACTCTTGAACTCATTGGAAATCATCTATTATAAGTATTTGGCTGTTTCTTGGATAAAAGCATAATAAATTTTCCTCAATTCCCACTTTCAATCCCAAATGCAACTGTTTACATTTTATAGGCTTTTCTGATTTTCTCTGAGGTACTGGCTAATACAGATTATAGTGTTTTACCCACATATTGGGGTATCCCTTCCATATTCACCCTAAGGGTATATTCATGCTTCTTCTCTTTATCTTACTATGTTCCTCACCTGGGCTTTTCTCTGACTCTCAGTCATTGAAGTTAACTTACATTTTCAATTATTCAATAAATCTGTGTTCATTTTCATCTGTGAAGGACCAAAATGGCCTTCTGGTTTCATGGTATTAAATGTGCGATGTTCTGAAAGGAGTAACAGACTGGAGGCCCCTAGGAGACTATCTTCCTGAATTGTTTTCCACCAAAAGTACTTCCATTATTCAAAATTAAAAATAAAAATTGAGCAATTTGAAACTGGACATGTATTTACCTAGAGCCCTGATTTCCCTGGGTACTCCAGAGGTGTGGGAACCAAGAAGCTTAGTTTTTAAGAAAATATCTGAAAACTGATGGAGTAGACGCCACATTGGTTGGTGGTTAAGAGCTTGAAGACTGAGTATGCTGGCCTGGATTCATGTTCTGCAAGTACCATTTATTAGCCATGTGACCTTAAAAAGGTATTTAAGTTCTCTATGTCTCAGATTATTCAGATGTAAAGTGAAAACAAGGTTTTCAGTAGTACCTGCTTCATAAGGCTGTTGTAAGGATTAAATAAGGTAATACCTTTTAAGCCTAGCATGTAGTAAGTCCCTCAGTATGTGTTAGCCATTCTATTATATGTTCATGTATTTTATTCCAACAAGTCCTCCTCCCTCTGCCTGGACCTGTGGGGAACTCATGCAGGACTCCACATTCACTGAGATGTCACTCCGTGCTTTTAAATTCCAGCCACAGTACTCGGTTCTGTGGATGCGCCATAATGCCTCCAAGTCCAAGCTTGGTTCTAGTCCAATTCCACGGCCCTCAGGCAGGTATAATATTTCTGTTTCATTGCTCTAAAGAAAACAGAGTTGAGAACCTACCAGGTTATAAACATTCTGTAAGTAGGACGGGTTTCTTTGTTATGGAACTAAGTGCACTATCTTCATATTCTTATCTGAAGAAGTAAAAGTAGGTGCGTTTCTGCAGAGAGAAAAACATTTTTGCCAAATGAAGTGAAAAAGTCACTACTCTCTGTTTCTTCCCACAGTGCCCATAAATATGCTGAGGCCGTTTTTTTACCAGATGGGGTTTGAGACCCTGCTGAAATGAGAGATGCCCTCATTTTATATTTCCCTCAAATTCTACCACAAACCACACTTCTTGGGAGAGGAAAAAAAAGTCGCCATGTAAGCATGTTTACCTTCAACTGACTAGGAAGTTGAACCTTGTCCACAAAAGATGACTCACCATTGTAGGCCTATAAAAGCAAAGGTGCTCGTCTGTGGGAAGGCAGCAGGCTTCAGGCGCAGCCACTCAAGATGCACACAGGTGTCCTGGCTGCCTTCCTCTTCTTGAGCTGGACACATTGTCGGTCCCTGCCCATTCGCAACGATGAGGATGATGAAGATTTGTCTGAGGAGGACTTCCAGTTTGCAGAGGTAGAGTGTCTCACCAACCCCAATGATATGATATATATCATAAATGCCCTTCTCTTTTAAACACAGGTCATTTGGGTCTCTTTTCTAGCACTACCTCAAGTCATACTACCATCCCCTGAACCCTGCGGGCATCCTGAAGAAGACTGCAGCAAACTCCATGGCCGACAGGCTCCGAGAAATGCAGTCTTTTTTTCGCTTAGAGGTGACTGGCAGACTTGACGACAACACCTTAGACATCATGAAAAAACCCAGATGCGGGGTTCCTGACGTGGGTGAATACAATGTTTTCCCTAGGACCCTCAAGTGGTCCAAAATGAATTTAACCTACAGGTAAATCATAGGCTATCTTTCTTTAATTTTTGTTAGTTTTCTTAATAGTATTAAATGTCTAATTTTCAGCATAAGCTACAGATGACAGAATATGTATGGCTCCCCCCTTTTTTTAAATAGGCCTTAAATATTTAACTGGAAGTTAAGTCCAGGAATAACTTTAATACTGTTGATGAAAGTGTCTCATAACATCAATTATCGTTACATTAATTGGTGTTATTTTTTCATTGGAAGTTTCAAAGTATTTCTTTCAGATATACATCAAAATAGAAATGTAGGTTTCACAAAATTTGCAAAGGTAGTGCATAAGGCATATTTATTATAACAATGCTAAAAAGAGAGAGTTCTACTCTCCCCAGGAACTTTACAGAATTAGTTATTTATTGACGCTAAAGCAGTGCAATTCTACACTTGTAGCATGCAATATAAGTTTTATCAAACATCTGAATGCTTTAAATTTAAAATGCCAATTAAATGTTTGGAGATACTCAAAATGTCTGATTGAATTTTTCATTTCTAAATCTTTGTATGACATCATAATTAATAAATTGAAACAACAGACCTCCAGTAGAACTTTTAGAGAAGCTATTACATTCTGAGTTAAAAAGCTGTATTCCAAGAAAATATATTCTAAAATAACTTTCACCTTCTAAAAATATAACTGAAACCTTTTCTATTGGCTAGAATTGTGAATTATACCCCTGATATGACTCATTCTGAAGTTGAAAAGGCATTCAGAAAAGCCTTCAAAGTTTGGTCTGATGTGACGCCGCTGAATTTCACCAGACTTCACGACGGCACTGCTGACATTATGATCTCCTTTGGAACTAAAGGTAATGATGCAGAATCATGTTTGAAATATTTGTATATTCTGCCCCTTATTGGCTCTGTGTTAAAATTTATTCTTTAAGTCATTCATTGCTTTTTACAGAATTCAACAAAAATTCACCAGGCTCCTGTTCTAGGCACCACTGGGTATAATTAGATTCTGACTCTTGCTTTTGTGTAGAGCACGGCGACTTCTATCCATTTGATGGGCCCTCTGGTCTGCTGGCTCATGCTTTCCCTCCTGGGCCCAATTATGGAGGAGACGCCCATTTTGATGATGACGAAACTTGGACAAGTTCCTCCAAAGGTAATATTTCTTTTAAAGATATAATTAATGATTACAAGATTAGATTAGACAGTAAACCCATTGATAAGAAGTTAAAATTCATGTGCATTATATGTAAAAGCATATAAATTATATTTGGTATTTGATTATATTTTCCAAAAAAGTATAAAAGTTTATCTTATTAGTCTCTAAAGTGACAACTCTATAAACCAATGTAAAAAAATTGAAAATTAGCAAAATCTGCCTAGCTTAGTGGCTTAAGGGATACTTAAGTGCATTTAAGTGGACACTTAAGTGGGCAGCATTTAAGTGGACCAGTTCACTTTGAAATGGACTGAAATGCCTTTCTGCTGACCAGTGTGGTGTTATTATGGGTACCTTTTGGCCTGTAAGTACAGTTTATAACAGACATTTATCTTAAAACCACTAGAGCTGGATATGTAGGTCAGAGGTGAGTTGGGTGTGCATTTAACTAGTTTTTATTTATTTTTTAAATTTCTACCCCGGTAGAAATATTAAGGCACAAGCCCAGTCAAATTTCTGTTTCCTGTTATGTGAGTTACCTGTTCCAGTCTTGTCTGTATCACTGATTTTACACCTACCAGTCTAACAAACCAAGATAGTGTCTGACCCCAAACAGCATGAGACAGACAAGACGAAAGCTGTGTTTACAAGAGCAAAATAAAACTGAGGGTTGAATAACTTCAGTCACTATTTGAATCTTCAAGGCTCTAAAGAATTGGAAATATTGATTTTGGAAAAACAGGTTGTTCCAGCTAGGACTTAGGGTAACTCAGAAGCTGTACTGACCCTGACTTGTGACAGTTAGAGGTAGTCTTTATAGATAGCTGATTTTTATTATTAGTTTAAATTAAAAGGATTATTTTTTCAAAGAGTAAAACTGGGCCTTGAATGATCAATGTCTCAGCTCCCCTGTCTCCAGTCTGTCTTTGGAAGGAAAGATAAGAATTTACATATTTATTTTCTGATGATTTAATAGGTAATAATGGTTTTAGACAGAAAGAACAACATTTAGCATTTTTAAGATAGAGTCACAATAAACCTCAGTTTTAGGTTTCTGCATATATTCTGGGTTAGAAATATTTAATTGAAATTAATGAAAGTATCCCCAAATATAAATCAGGATTAACTTTTCAGCTGAAGGCCAAAATTGTGTCCATTACTAGTCATTTCAGTGACTGATTACTTGTCACACAGATTGTGTGAACGTTGATTGCTCTCAGGGGCTGCACGATTTACTGACCTAATTATGCATTTTCTGCAGGCATAGGCTGTGACAGCGAAGGGGATTTAAGGTCCAACTGAAGCCACTGGCTCCAGTTTTCATGTATTCTTTTTATTTTAATCTTTTTCCAATTTAAAATACTAGTACAGTATTAGGAAGCTAAAAAACTAGTGGAAAGAATAAGTAGAGGAAATAATGTAAATATAGAATCATAGTCTTCTCAGGTGGAGGGAAGCGGGCCAATCCTCCTCAGCATTTGTGTTTCTGTGAACTCGGAGGTCTAGAGATATTCTGAAAAGGATCATTTGGATGGAATTTGTTCCCGAGTAGATCCTCAGAGACCCCATTCACTGTGCTCTCCATACCTGGTTTCCATCCCTTTGGACGCTGCCTCTGTTTGGATGGTGTTCCAGGCAGCATCCTGTGTACAGGATGGGGAGAAAGAAGGTTTACAGTTTTTTTTTGTAGAAAAATAATACAATAATTAATTAATAATACAAAAATAAACTCTGTTCCTTGTACTCACCACAGTAAAGCCCCTTTTGCCCACCCTGTGTGAACCCTCACGTAAGGTCTCCCACCACAGTGCACTTTCCTCATCTGCCCTGAGGAAACAGAGGTCAGGATTGCTAGTAAATTCTTACTGATTATAATGACTTGAGAGCAATCTGTTGCTACTCTAATTATGTGCCACTATAGTGAGAGCACAAAGTTATTTATAAAGATTAAGCCAATTTTTGAATCTTACCTTAAGCAACTGAACGCTAGTTTTAAAAAGTGAGTAAAACAGCAAAGGACAGGAAACGGTGACATGCAAAATGGATGAGAAAAATAGCGTTCCTCTCATTAAGTAGTCATTGGAGGACTTGTTTTCTCCTTGTTGCTGTGTTTTCGTACAGGCTACAACTTGTTTCTCGTGGCTGCCCATGAGTTTGGCCACTCGTTAGGTCTCGACCACTCCAAGGACCCGGGGGCCCTCATGTTTCCCATCTACACCTACACCGGCAAAAGTCACTTCGTGCTCCCTGATGATGACGTACAGGGGATCCAGTCTCTCTATGGTAACTCTTATTTTATCAGCTTAAAAACAAATTAGATATATACATTTATTTACTAAATTACTTGTGAATTTACCATTATCACTTTTGCTGTTGTGGTATTGTTATTAAACCCTGAGAAAGCATGCTGGTTTATTTTTTCCAAATCGACCTACCTGCTCAAGTAGAAAATATTCTATTCTCCAAAGTTTTTCTAGAATATAGCTCTTTGTGTTTGTACTTTCTATGTTGCAAGGTACATTTGATACCCTCCAAACACATCTGACATACAAAAGGAAAATATTTTATCCCCCATTTAACCAATGAAGACATTAAGCCCTGCAGAGTTTAAATCGCCTATCTACAGCTGGAGGTGAAAGTGATATCTTAACCAGCTTTTATAAATTCTGGGCATTCTTTCAACCACTCTGGTTTGCCACAGTATAAACCATTCAAGTGGTCTGTAGTAGTTTTTAATCAACATATACATTGACCACTGTATGACTGTCTTCCTTTTTTCCTTCCAAATTGTCAATAATATTTGTAAAGTCATTAAACCTAAACCAAACAAGCAAAATTACCTACCAAAAATGGAACTGAAGCCTTGGTGCACAGTCATCACTGTAAACACTTCCAGAGCACAGCTCAGAAAATGTGCTTATACTACCCAACCCATTATTTCCCCTCTGGATTTAAATCTACTGTAGCAGCTAGTGTAGGTGTGCGCAAGTGCTTTGCAATTCTTACTATTTCTACAATACTGTGATCAGGAGACTTGATGATAGAACCTGTATGAACTGGGTGAAGAAAAAGCAGTTTAGAATGGTTGTTGTATACAGCACCCCTTTTGCACTCATGTGAGCTGGCAAAGTTGTAATCACATGGCGAGTCATTTTAGTGTGGCTGAAGGCCCGCCTCTGGCTTTTTACCGAGCTGCAGCAGCGCTGTGGTAAACTGTGAAGCAACATTAGCTGACGTGGACAGCTGGAGAAATAGGCGAGAGAAAGAGCTCAGATGAGGGCTCCAACAGGGACGATGGACCACCAGAAATGGCTTTAAGAAGAATGTGTTTCTCAAGAGCAGTCTCTCACTAGGTTGTGCAAAGCATGGGGAGATTTTCTCAAAGTCCCTTACCCCCCATTTCTGTCATCATCCTCAAGAAACATAAATTTGTACTTCAGATGAATCTCAAAGGGTCTGGAGGGAGGAAAGCAGGAGGTGAAGTCCCACCTGCAAGACCTTGGTAGCCCTGGAGGAAGGAAGTAGGACTAGGTGGTATTTGGACCATCGTGTAGGAGCAGCAGGATTTCCTGCCCCTCCTCCCCGCCCCCCCCCCCCCCCCCCCGCCCCCGAGAGGGAACCCACTCCACTCTCCGTTAGCAGGACCCGGTCAGCAGTCAGGTCATGCTCGGTAACTTCTTTCATTTATTTTATGATCGCAGGTCCAGGAGACGAAGACCCCAACCCTAAACACCCCAAAACACCAGACAGATGTGATCCCTCTTTATCCCTTGATGCCATTACCGGTCTCCGAGGAGAAACAATAATCTTTAAAGACAGGTAGGTAATCTTGATGTGATTTGGTAAAATCTGCAGGTAACAAACATCTGTGAAGCTGTGTCAGCAGATCGCCAAACATCCAGTCGTACTTCTGACGGTGGAGTTAAAAGTGAAAATAATAGAACTTCGAGCAGTTTATTTACATATTTCAGATGAAACAAAGGACTAATGCATAAACATCTTACTTTTCAATGAATAACCTTGGCATTGTGCAGATATATTTAGATTTTTGGTATAGTCTTTTTTAGAAAGATAATCAAGTAAATATATAAATCCAATTTATGTAAGAACAGAAATATGGAAATTAATTACCATATCAACAAACTGTTACTTGTAATGTCCACATGAACTCCTTTTGGTGTGAAAGGCTTTGCACTGGGTACACATGTGGGAGTACGAGAGAGGGAGTGCTTTACAACCTAAACCTGTGGGAAATGAAAAATGAAATAGTAATTTTTAATATTGGTATGTTTATAAATAAGCTTTTTTTCATCCACTCATTCATCAACTAATTGTTTCCTCATCTGTGACCCATTAGCTTTTCTCCCTCCTCTGTTACAGCTGTAGGGACACTATACTCTACTGCAGGTATTTTCCCGTTAAGGTTCCCCAGGCCACGAGATCTTGGCCGACATAGGTTATGTAACTCATGTTTTCTTTGTAGCGCTCTATGCAGGGCCTGGTATATTTGCTCGCCACTTGCAAGGTATGAAAAATTGAGCAAAACACAGCCTCAACCCACAAAAGACTTACAGCCTTTCACAAAGGTTCTATGAGACTTTAAATTTGAATACTTAGGCTAGAGTTAGGATAGCAACAGCTTGGTTAACTGGCACTTAAAGGGAAATGGAAACCTTTGCTCCGTCACAGGTGTTCGAGAATGGCCGTGTCTAATTTATCTGCATTGATGTAGAGACAGGTGGCTAGCAGGATAGAAATATTGCACTTACGAAGTGACAGAAAACTGGATTTTTATTTTTGTGTTAGATTCTTCTGGCGCCTGCATCCTCAGCAGGTTGACGCGGAGCTGTTTTTAACAAAATCGTTTTGGCCAGAACTTCCCAACCGCATTGATGCTGCATACGAGCACCCTTCTCATGACCTTATCTTCATCTTTCGAGGTAAGCCTTCCGCCGACAAGGCCTCCTACACGTGCAGGGCAGGCAGGGATGAACTTGGTGCTACCGAGACTTAGTAAAATGATCACCCCTGAAAATACACCTAAATTAAGAACCAAGTATAACAAAATGGAAGACAGAAAGCGCCTGAAACCTTTCTACCAAGTGTCCTCAGATTTGACAGGTAACAAGTGTACATTATTATGATAGGTATATAAGGCTATCATAAATATATGAAGGGGGACCCAAAAAACTGGAATTTTTAAATAAAAAATTGTGTATTTATTCTTACATGCTTAAACTTCAGTTACCTTCAAAGTACTCTCTACTTAATACAATACACCTGTCGAGATGTTTTTCCCACTGCTCAAAACAGTTTTTGAAGTCATTGATTTTGATGACTTTTAATGCTTCTGTCAGTTTTTGTTCACCTCTTCCACATTGGCAAAATGTTTCCCTTTGAGGACTTTTCATTCAGAGAAACAAAAAAAGTTGCTCAGGGCAAGACTGGGTAAATAGGGAGGGTGGGGGTCATGAAGTTTTTGGTCAAAAACTGCTGAACACTCACTGCACTGGTGCGGGCAGGTGCATTCATAAATCACCCATCATGAAATGAGCAAATGAATTCCCTGAAGCCAACCACAGCCTCTCACAACAACACCAGCTGGTACACTGACATAGACAGGTTCCTAGAACACTCATCTAGGGGGGAAGCCTGTATTACAAGGGGCCTGCCCTCCAGAAGATAGTTCTTTGAGTCCCCCTCATATATGATAAATACCTACTTTTTGTTTCATAGCAATAATGTCAGTTTTTCTATTTCCTTTTAAAAATTATTTACAGCCCTAGCTGGTGTGGCTCAGCAGATTGAGGGCCAGCCTGTGAACCAAAAGGTTGCTGGTTTGATTCCCAGTCACGGCACATGCCTGGGCTGAGGGCCAGGTCCCCAGCTGGGGCTTGCAAGAGGCAACCGATCGATGTACCTCTCCCATATTTATGTTTCTCTCCCTCCCTTTCTCTCTCCCTTCCCCTCTCTCTAAAAAATAAATAAATAAAATCTTTAACATATAAAATAAAAATTACTTACTGAGCAAGCATTATAACAGTGTAAATTTTGAAAAATTGAAAAAATATTATCCATAATTCGCCCTCCTAAAAAGTCTATTTAGCATATTTCATTTTCTCTCTTTCCTAGTCCTTCACTATATGTAACACTATTTTTAAATATTTATATTCATATTATATATGTATTTTAATATTCTACTTGTTACCTTCACACAAAATCCTGAAAAATTTTCCAGGTTGTCGCTCCACCTTCATGACCATAATTTCCAATGGTTACACAGCGTTCTACTGGCAGTGTTTGTGGTGTTTGTGTTGACTCTTATAATTAATGCTACAATGAAGTTATTTTTTAGAGGCAGAAATAACAAATTTTTATCTCATATATAATTTGAGTTTTCAGTCTATTTACTCTTCCTACTGTGCTTCTTATCCATGCAGAAATCTTAATGTATTTTTCACCTAGCTTTAAACTTAATATGCAGAGGTAATAAATTGCCAAATTAACTATTATATTTGGTGGCCATATTCATAATTAGGAAATTAAGACCTTAAGTCATATTTTTGTTTGAAGAATGTTCATATTTCTGTTTCATAAACATGGTGGCCACCAATGCTAATTTGTTTCTAAGTAAGTGATTATTGACCACAAATACTAATTTATTTCTAAATGTATGAGTCTTTATTAAAGTAAATGTCTATGTGTGATTCCGAATAGATTCCCTTGGATAATAAAACCACCTTTTACTTATTCTAGGCAGAAAATTTTGGGCTCTGAATGGTTATGACATTCTGGAAGGTTATCCCAAAAAAATATCTGAACTAGGACTTCCAAAAGAGGTTAAGAAGATAAGTGCGGCTGTTCACCTTGAGGACACGGGGAAGACTCTCTTCTTCTCAGGGAGCCAGGTCTGGAGGTACGGCAGCCACGCTTCCTGACCCGTTGCCTCACGTCGTAGAGGCCAAGTGAGCCTTGAACAGCTCTCACTGCGTTAAATTAGTGTCTCCTGCTTTGTTTAAAATGTTAAGCCAGCCATATTAATTTCTGTATTGTGTCATCTCCTGCAGGCAGCCTCTCAGATGGAGATTTTAAAGTTTCATCCTCTTGAAAATATACATAGTTGTATAATTCTCACCTCATCTGAGCCATCCTTTTCTTTCTTAGCTGTTTGTCGTAGCTCAACTCAGCTACACTCATTTCTTTCACAAGCAAAAGAGATCAATAGAAAATTGTTCAATGCATTTACATACATTGATTTCACCTAAGAACACTTTCCTAATAACAGACTTTTATAACACATATGCAATTTGTAAAATGGAAATGAGCTTGTAACTGTCTTTCCAAAGATGGCCTTTAGGCAAGTCAAAATATACTCACCAAACATCCACTAAATACTCAGTATTGTAATTCCTTATTTTTAGAAGCTACCAGATGTTTTAAATGGACTTAAAATTTTTAAGCTTGTCAATTTTGAAGATGCCATTATATCTATTGTATCCTTTTTAAGGTAATTTCTAAAAAATGCAACCTACTTAAGACTTTTTTTCCTTATTAAATAGCTACGATGATACTAACCATACGATGGATAAGGACTACCCCAGACTGATAGAGGAGGAGTTCCCAGGGATTGGAGACAATGTAGATGCTGTCTACGAGAAAAGTGGTAACTAACCCCATTTCACTGACTGAAGGGGGGCTTCTGGAACCCCTCAAAACCATTTCCCTTCTAAAAGGTTTTTATACAGGACTTAGATGGGATAATAAGTGTATGGCAGTTAAGACATTAGTCATTCCTGTGTGACTACTTCCACAGACAGCAAACAAAAAATATTGTGCTTCAAATAAATGAGAATTTTACTTAATCATTGCTAATCCTACAAGTAAAAGATGCCAAACCTCAAACAGTACCTTAAACCGCCCTCAAAGATGCCAAGATGCAAGGAATATTGCCATAATTCAAATCAGGGGGAGGGTGGGGAGTAAGTTACATAGGAAGGCCAAAGGTTGTCATAATTATATAATGATTTTTACTTGAATTATGAAAAGGGATATTATCCCTAACTTACAACAAACAACTAATATCCATACTGCGGAAATCAAAATGAGACAACTAATGTGAGGTGATAATTCAGGAGAGCTGGGGACCTTTAGACCGTTTTCGTCCCTTAAACTACAAGCAATATGTTAAAGCAATAGTAGGGTTTATAAAGATAAATAAGACAAACATTGGCATGTTAAAAAATGTGGCATCTATCAGAGTAGACTTTTAATGGTAGCTGGAGTAAACCCTTATTTTTTTCAAACTAAAAAAATATTTTTGCTCTTTTCCTTATAGGTTATATCTATTTTTTCAACGGGCCCATACAGTTTGAATACAGCATCTGGAGCAACCGTATCGTTCGTGTCATGCCAGCAAATTCCCTATTGGGATGTTAAGTGTCTTTTAAATATTGTTATTTAAATCCTGAAGAACATTTGGGAGAATACTTCCAAGGATATGGGAGGGAGGGGGCAGGGAGAGGGAACGATATCAGGGGAAAGCTTCGTTCTGTGAACAAGCTGCAGTAAGTTATCTTTGAATATGAAGTATCTTTATGTCTGTATGTGGCTGGAACCACGTTGAGTTTTCAGATAATGAGATTCAGTATTTCTAAGGATCACTTAATTCTTATGTGCGATACAGAAGCAATTATTGGCTATATTTCCCACATCAAAAATGGAACATATCGTCTGTCAAAGAGACAGCATATTTTTTAATATATTTATAAGAAAATTTTGCAAAGGCATAAAAATAAATCACATTTATGTAATTAATAAATCATCTTTGTCAGAAAGTATAAAATAATATAAAGTACAATTTGGGAGACCATTGGTAGCTATAGAAGAGCAAAGATAAACCAAAGGGAAATGTCTGTCTGTAATAAATATGTTGTAAACAACTTTACAAAAAATAATATGGGTTTTGCGCTGAAAATATTTGTAACATTTGAAAATATTACAGACACTAAGGACATATCAAAGTCACTGAAGATGGGAGGCAGAGGCTAATAGTGAGGACAGTAGATGTGACCTTTGGATTCTGTTTAATTTTCACTTCTGGCAATGACTCGATGGCTACTCTCAAAGATGACAAATGTTTCTTTGCATATTTGTAGAAGATAGAGAAAATCTCTCTGTATTCAAATATTTCAGGTCTTTCAAAAATATCAAAGTAAAGTATTAAAATTGTTATCAAAATGATCTAAGACCACAGCATCACTTTCTCATAAATTATCTGATTAAGACTAAAAGTAACATTTTTACCCTATTTTAATCAAAATAATTGTTTTAACTGTCGAGTTTACCTGGAATGTGTAGGCTGTACAGATATAGACTAAAATGTATTATTCATAGATTGGAAGGATATATATTAAAATAGAGGCACCCAAAATAAAGAAAACAGTTTAAATCGACTGTAGTCCTCTTGAGGATACGCAGCAGTGCTTTTTTCTTTCATTTTTTGGTCAAATCCCTCAGAACCTTTTACAGTGCCTGGCGCCTGGCATTTATTGAATGGCCGTCAGGGAGGCTCATTGTGCTGAGGGACCTTGTTTATAAAAACTTAGGCAAAGAAAATAAAGTGTGTTAAATTTGCAAAATGTATTAGAAAATATTTATATTGTTTATAATAAAAAAGGTATTTTCAACAAATGGTGTTATGTGGTGTAATTTGTCTTTTGGTGTATTTTAAGCTTCCCTCATAAAAAATTGTCCTTTTAAAGTATTCCTTTTTCTTGCCGGTGTTTCTTGGTGAATGTAGCTCACTCGCTGTTTTAGTTTGTTTTGTTTGTTTTTTGTAAGAAGACTAAATCCAGAATTTAGAATTAATTGTACCAGGCTATGCTAACTGAAATTCTGACGGAGTTTGGTCGGTCTGGCACTGGTACTGGCACTGGTACTGGTACTGGTAGTGGTACTGGCACTGGCACTGGCACTGGCACTGGCAGTGGTACTGGTACTGGCACTGGCAGTGGTACTGGTACTGGCACTGGCAGTGGTACTGGTACTGGCACTGGCACTGGCAGTGGTACTCGTACTGGTAGTGGTACTGGTAATGGCACTGGCACTGGCACTGGCACTGGCAGTGGTACTGGTACTGGCACTGGCAGTGGTACTGGTACTGGCACTGAGAAGCCCCTTTCGGGGCCAGCTTGCCTAGAGAGTATCACTGGCTGACGAAGTGGAAAGAGCAACAGATCTGAAGTTCTAATGTTCACTCTGCCATGAACGTTGCATGGCTTTGGACGGGTCATTTAGTCTCTTTGGGCCTTACCTGCCTGATGTTTAAAATGAGGGGCTTAGCAGCTCTGGTGAAGTTGGGGCAATATAGGGAGACAGGAAACTAATGAAGTAGGCAAACACTCTCTATTTGGGAACATCGGGGTCCACTGAGCTGAAGACATCAGGTCCCTTCTGTTTTCCTAAACGTTGCCCATCCCCACACATTTAATAAGTGTCTGTTAAATGCAGGCACATAAGATGTTGAGATGAACCAAAACAACTTGGTTTCTGCCCCTGAAGAGCTTCTATTCTACTTTGGAGATAAAACAATGAAAGCTCAGTGAATTAAGTGCTTCTGCAGGGAGCAGTGGCCACTTCTTTGGTGCAGAGAAATCTGCTGATTCCTTTCTCCCAGGGTAGCCCCCAAAGTGACTCTAAGCACTTTTCACATTCCTTGACACTTCCGTTTGATTCCTGATTTCTCAGGTTTGCTGTTGGAGTAGAACATTGTCCGTCTACCCATCCATCCAATAAATATTAATTGAGCACCTAACTAAAGTGGATGCTGGGGATACACTAAAGAACAAAACCTCATTACTTTTGTGGAGTTCACAGTCTAGTTGGGGACACAGATACGAATCAAATAAGTACAAATTACAACTGGGGTAAAGAAAAGAAACATGGTTCTCTGAGAGTGTCTAACAAGAGAGATTTTCTCTACGCAGTACATAGGGGGACACCGTATATGGTTCAAGAAACGCTTCACAACAGAAGCTCTACTCAAGCTGAGCCAACATCAAAAATGAACAGACCCAGGCAGTGAAGGGAACCAGGGAGAGGGCTGCAGGCTCATCCCTCCAGACTGGAGTGGATATGTTGAGTGAAGCTGAGTGGAGAGTTTCAGTTGCATTTTATGATGATTTTGGCAGAGTGGAGATGGGTAAACTGTACTGAGAAACCCCTTAGATCCAAGAATGTTCCTCCTAGCTTTCCCAATGCCAAATGTAAATCAATGGATCAATAAACAAAAAATTAGCAGGGGTCATTCTAGGGATTGGCATGTGAATATCTACGTTTTAGTAATTGAATCAGTTGATAGAAACATAACTTTTTGAGCATTTGCCTGCTTTTTCAACTTTATTCCGAGAGAAGGTCTGCACCTGTCCCTGTAAGAGCACGGAGAGGTGCTCCCCACGGAGAGGTGAACATGGGTCTGTCTGGGCCTGAAGCCCAGCGAACAGGACTGGTGTGGCACAAGGCCGCTCACTGTCCCCAGCCTTAGTCTCAAGCAGACAGCTGAGCTGACAGGGAAGCTCCAGGTGGATGGTTTCTAGTTCCCATCTGCACAGGGAAGGCTGCTCTGGAACAGAATTTCTCAGTGTGTCCTGCAGACCAGCAGCATCAGCACCACCTGGGAACTTGATAGAAATGTACATTTGGTGCCACCGCAGACCTACTGCATGAGAATCACTACCTTAGGGCCCACATATTTGTGTTTTAACAAGCACTCAGGTCCCTCCGTTCCCACAGCCCTCGGAGAGTGTCTAAATATGTGCTCCTTGCAACACCTTTTCTGGGAGAGTGCATGGGTATCACGGGTTCCAAACTTTCTGGTAAGATCTTGGCGTCTTCTACACCCCCTTCCAGAAAATTTGTAGTGCACAATAGCATATAAAGTTTACAAGTAGCTCTCTGGCTGTAAAGAAGCTGTTTGACTTTGTTGAAAAAGGTTTTTCAAACACATCTGAACATGGGACCTCATTTACTTTATTCTTTATCATTTGCTTGCATGGTCTCTCCCTTTCTCTCTCGATGGATGGATGGAGAGGTACAGATGATAGAGTAGACAGATAGTTGGTAGGTGCATAGGCAGGTAGCTAGCTAGCTAGGTGATAGATAGGTAGATACAGGTGTATAGTCAGGATTTCTTGACTCCCATCTCTGCTTCGGTCACAATTCCAAATTTTAATCTGGTTGGTGTTACATGAATCTGTATTCTTCCACTGTGGCCAGAACATTGAATTCAAATGATCACAAATGTCTATTTGAAGCTTACCAAAGGGGGCAAGGTAAGCTCCAAAGAGATCATTATGAGTTGAGCGGTTGCTTCTCATAGGATCTGATACAAAATATGTTACAGTTAAAATACTGTTAGCTCACTCATAAGTGACGTGAGGAGGCCAAGTGACTATTTTATGAGAAATAGTACTATGTCCACACATGTTGGAAGGCCTTTGGCGGAGCTAACAGTTTGGGCAAATGCACTGCACTCAAGTTGAATTGCAGCTAGTAATAGCCTCTTTACCAGATACTAAGGGGGGGAAGTTTGAAACCCCCCCAAAAGTGAACCAATAGTTCAAATGTGTTTGAAATTGGAGCCATTGACAAGATCCTACCCTGAGATAACAAATTTAATCCCAAAAATTATCCCGGGAGGGCTTTCCTGTTAAATTAAAAACAGTGCCCTGGATCTCCACATCCTCATGTCAGAATAAAAATGCCAAAACATATATAGAAGAACTCATAGACAGATAACCACCATAACTAGCTCCCACATTTAAGTTCCAGTCACAGAAAATACCTTGATTTAAAGATTCATCACGAAAAGAGGGGGGAAGATGGCGGCAACATAGGTGGGAGCGGAATCCACTTCCCCGCAACGCCAGGGAAATACCTAGCTGATCTGAGGAGCAGAGCGAACAGCCAACAGTATTCCAGCATATACGAAGATCAGAGACCAAAGATAGAGGACATTGAAAGATCTGACGGTGCGACAACAAAACCTGGAGTGCTGAAAAGACTAGAGTTAGACCGTGTTAAACACATAAACGTCAGCTCAAGACCAGTGAGCACAGGAGAGTAAGGAGACAGCACCACCGAATCCCATTGGCATTCTACCATAGAAGTTCATATCATAAACCCAGGGATTCAGAACAAAGCAATTTAAGAAACAGAGGCCAACAAGAAGAGCCTCACAAACAATGGGAAGACAAAGAAACAATTCCCAAATGAAAGGAAAGGAGGAAGTCTCAGAAAGAATACTAACCGAAAAAGAGGCAAGTCAACTATCAGATACTGAGTTCAAAGCAATGGTCATCAGGAAGCTCACTGAGCTCTCTGAGCTCAAAGAGAACTACCAGAAACTACAAGGAAACTACAATGAACTCACTGCAAACTATATCAACATGAAAAAGGAAATAGAAAATATCAACAAGAGCCAAGAGGAAATGAAGAATACAATTTCTGAATTGAAGAACACAGTAGAAGGAATGAAAAGCAGACTTGATGAAGCAGAGGATCGGATCAGCGAGCTGGAGGATAAAGTAGAAAAAAACACCCAGAAGGAGCAAGAAAAGGAAAAGAGGCTCAGAAAGAATGAAGAGGCAATAAGGGAAATGCAGGACAACATGAAACGTAACAATATCCGTATAATAGGAATACCAGAAGGAGAAGAAGAAGAGCAAGGGATAGAAAACCTGTTTGAAAAAGTAATGATGGAAAATTTCCCTAATCTGAGGAGAGAAAAAGTCACCCAAATCCAGGAATCACAGAGAGTCCCAAACAAGAGGAACCCAAAGAGACCCACTGCAAGACACATCATAATTAAAATGGCAAATTTCCAAGACAAAGAGAGGATCTTAAAGGCAGCAAGGGAGAAAAAGGAAGTAACATACAAGGGAGCCCCAATAAGGTTAGCAACTGACTTCTCAATGGAAACGCTCCAAGCCAGAAGAGAATGGCAAAAAATATTCCAAGTACTGAGAACCAGAGGCCTGCAACCAAGACTACTTTACCCAGCAAGGCTCTCAATCAAGATAGAAGACCAAATAAAGAGTTTCCCAGACAAAAGAAGTCTAAAAGAATACAGCTCCACCAAACCAGCTCTGCAAGAGATGCTAAAGGGACTGCTTTAAGGAAAGGAAGGAAAAGAGAAAGAGAGAAGAACACAGGTAGGAAAAAATGGCAACAAATAACTACCTATTGATAATAACCTTAAACGTAAATGGATTAAATGCTCCAATCAAAAGACATAGAACAGCTGAATGGATAAGAAAACATGACCCACACATATGCTGCCTACAAGAGACCCATCTCAGGACAAAAGACTTACACGGACTGAAAGTGAAGGGCTGGAAACAAATTTTCCAAGCAAACGGACAGGAAAAAAAAGCAGGGGTAGCAATACTCATATCAGACAAAATAGACTTCCAAAGAAGGGCCATAAAGAGAGACCCAGAAGGTCACTTCATAATACTCAAAGGAAGAATCCACCAAGAAGACATAAGCATTATAAATATATATGCACCCAACATAGGAGCACCCAAATACATAAGGAAAATCTTGGAGGATTTCAAGAAAGATATTGACAGCAACACAATTATAGTAGGGGATTTTAACACCCCACTATCAAAAATGGACAGGTCTTCCAAACAAAAGATTAACAAAGATATTGTGTCACTTAACAATACCCTAGAGGAAATGGACTTAACTGATATATACAGAGCTTTTCATCCCAAAGAAGCAAAATACACATTCTTTTCAAGTGTCCATGGAACTTTTTCAAAGATAGACCACATGATAGGACACAAAGCAACCCTCAACAAATTCAAGAAAATTGAAATCATATCAAGCATCTTCTCTGACCACAAGGGTCTGAAACTAGAAACCAACCCCAAGGGTAAAAACCCAAAACACTCAAAATCATGGAGACTGAATAGCATGCTATTAAACAATGAATGGGTCAAGAACGAGATTAGGGAAGAAATCAAAAACTTCCTGGAAACAAATGAAAACGAACTCACAACAACCCAAAACCTATGGGACACGGCAAAGGCAGTCCTGAGAGGGAAGTTCATAGCAATACAGGCCTACCTTAAGAAGTTAGAAACAGTTCACACAAACAACCTAACCCTACGCCTACAAGAACTGGAGGAACAACAACAAAGACAGCCCAGAGCAAGCAGAAGGAAGGAAATAACCAAGATCAGAGCAGAACTAAATGACATAGAGACTAAAAGCACAATTGTAAGGATCAATGAATCCAGAAGCTGGTTCTTTGAAAAGATAAACAAAATCGACAAGCCTTTAAGTAGGCTTATCAAGAAGAAAAGAGAGAGGATCCAAATAAACAGAATTAGAAATGAAAGTGGAGAGATTACAACTGATACCACAGAAATACAAAGGATCGTAAGAAATTACTATGAAGACCTATATGCTAAGAAATTTGAAAACCTAGATGAAATGGACACATTTCTAGAAAAATATAATCTTCCAAAACTGACTGAAGAAGAAGCAGAAAACCTGAACAGACCAATATCAGCAAAGGAAATTGAAGCAGTCATCAAGAAACTCCCATCACACAAAAGCCCTGGACCAGATGGTTTCACAGGAGATTTCTACAAAGCATTTAAGGAAGAACTAACCCCTATCCTTCACAGACTATTCGAAAAAATCCAAACTGATGGAAGACTCCCAAACTCTTTTTATGAAGCCAACATCATCCTAATCCCAAAACCAGATAAAGACACAACGAAGAAAGAAAACTTCAGGCCAATATCGCTGATGAACATAGACGCTAAAATTCTCAACAAAATATTAGCAAACCGCATCCAGCAATATATTAAAAAGATCATCCACCATGACCAAGTGGGATTCATCCCAGGGATGCAAGGATGGTACAATATTCGCAAATCAATAAACATAATACATCACATCAACAACAGCAAAGACAAAAATCACATGATCATATCAATAGATGCGGAAAAAGCATTTGATAAGATACAGCACCCATTTCTGATAAAAACACTCAGCAAAGTGGGAGTAGAGGGAGCATTCCTCAACATAATAAAGGCCATATATGAGAGACCTACAGCCAACATCACACTCAATGGACAAAAACTTAGAGCTTTTCCACTAAGATCAGGAACAAGACAAGGATGCCCTCTCTCACCACTCCTATTCAACATAGTATTGGAAGTCCTAGCCACAGCAATCAGACAAGAGAAAGCAATAAAAGGCATCCAAATTGGAAAGGAGGAAATGAAACTGTCACTGTTTGCAGACGACATGATAGTGTACATGGAAAACCCTATAGACTCCACTCAAAAACTACTCGACCTAATAAATGAATTTGGCAAAATAGCTGGATACAGAGTCAATACCCAGAAATCAAAGGCATTCCTGTACACCAACAATGAAACTGCAGAAACACAAATCAGGAAAAAAAATCCCATTCGATATAGCAACAAGAAAAATAAAGTACCTAGGAATAAACCTAACCAAGGAGGTAAAAGACCTGTACTCAGAAAACTACACAACACTGAAGAAAGAAATTAAGGAAGATACAAACAAATGGAAGCATGTACCATGTTCATGGATTGGAAGAATTAACATCATCAAAATGGCCATACTACCCAAAGCAATTTATAGATTCAATGCAATCCCTATTAGAGTACCCATGACATATTTCACAGATATAGAACAAACATTGCAGAAATTCATATGGAACCATAAACGACCTCGAATAGCAGCAGCAATTTTGAGAAAGAAGGACAAAGCAGGAGGTATCACAATACCTGATATCAAACTGTATTACAAGGCCACGGTAATCAAAACAGCCTGGTACTGGCATAAAAACAGGCACATAGACCAATGGAACAGAATAGAGAGCCCAGAAATAAACTCAAATCTATACAATCAATTAATATTTGACAAAGGAGGCAGGAGCATAAAATGGAGCAAAAACAGCCTCTTCAACAGATGGTGTTGGGAGATCTGGACAGCTACGTGCAAAAAAATGAAACTCGATCACCAACTTACGCCATACACGAAAATAAACTCAAGATGGATAAAAGACTTAAATATAAGCCGTAACACCATAAAAGTCCTTGAGGAAAACATTGGCAGGAAAATCTCAGACATTCCACGCAGCAACATCCTCACAGACACATCCCCTAAAGCAAGGGACATAAAGGAAAGAATAAACAAATGGGACCTCATCAAAATAAAAAGCTTCTGCATGGCTAAAGAAAACAGCACCAAATTACAAAGAGAACCAACAATATGGGAAAACATATTTGCCAATGATACCTCAGACAAGGGCCTGATCTCCAAAATATATAAAGAACTCACACGACTCCACTCCAGGAAGACAAACAACCCAATTAAAAAATGGGCAAAGGACTTGAACAGACACTTCTCCAAGGAAGACATACAGAAGGCCCAGAGACATATGAAAAGATGCTCAGCATCACTAGCCATCAGAGAGATGCAAATTAAAACCACAATGAGGTATCATCTCACACCAGTCAGAATGGCCAACATAAACAAATCCACAAACAAATGTTGGAGAGGATGCAGAGAAAAGGGAACCCTAGTGCACTGTTGGTGGGAATGCAGACTGGTGAGGCCACTGTGGAAAACAATATGGAATTTCCTCAGAAAACTAAAAATGGAACTGCCCTTTGACCCAGTAATTCCGCTGCTGGGATTATACCCTAAGAACATTGAAACACCAATCCAAAAGAATCTGTGCACCCCAATGTTCATAGCAGCACAATTTACAATAGCCAAGTACTGGAAGCAACCGAAGTGCCCATCAGCAAACGAGTGGATCCAAAAACTATGGTATATTTACACAATGGAATTCTACGCAGCAGAGAGAAAGAAGGAGCTTATACCCTTTGCAACAGCATGGATGAAACTGGAGAGCATTATGCTAAGTGAAATAAGCCAGGAAGTGAGGGACAAATACCATATGATCTCACCTTTAACTGGAACATAAGCACTAGAAGGAAAAAGCAAACAAAATATAACCAGAGACATTGAAGTTAAGAACAATGTAACAATAGCAAGGGCGGGGGTGGGGGGTGGGGGCGGGGACAGTGGGAAGAGGGGATTACAGGAACTACTGTAAAGGACACATGAACAAATCCAAGGGGGAGGAGGGTGGAGAGGGGGGAGGGAAGTGGGTTCACCTGGGGTGGGGTGAAGGGATGGGGAGAAAAGGCATACAACTGTAATTAAATAACAATAAAAAAATAAAATAAAATAATTACTGTAAACATAAAAAAAAAAGAAATAAAACAAACCTGATTTCCAGTAAAAAAAAAAAAAAAAAAAAAAAAAGATTCATCACAAGACGGTGAGATTCACAGTAGTTCCACTAGGTGGCACCAGCAATACTCTTTAAATGCTGAAAGGTTCCAACAATTAAAATAACTCACAAAACTAGTGCTTTCTCCTTTAATGTAGGGATGAGGAACTTGACCAAATTACTGATGGTTTAATTTCTGACTTTATGCCACTAACTTTCAAATAAGGTTTAACAGCTAAGAACCAACAGCAGATGGCTCCAGGTTTTGTATTCATGTGTGTCTTTGTCGCTTTTCTCAACTATAATGCTTCCTTACCGGAAGGGAGCGTCGGGATGGTGCCTCATTCCAAGTCACTATGACCCATGGAAGTTCCCTTGGTACTAGGGCTGTGCGTCATCCACAGGCCTCTGGGTGACAAACTCCAGCATGAGCCACAAAAAAACCCAATATACACAGAGGAATGGAATTGCCCTCAAAAAAGTAACCAAACTAGCCAGCATCAAGAAGGAAGAAAACCTCAAATTACCAGGACTACCATCTGGAGACAAGGTCAAGTTTAGAGGAAGAGAATGCCTAATGTTTCCGAAATTTCTGTCTCGCATGGTTCAGTTTTTCCAGTATTTTTGGAGTGTCATACCTAGGGTGTGTGAAAAGCTGATTTGGAATTTCTTGGCTTTGTTCTACCTCGCTGCTCCTTAGGCACTACAACGGGGCCTCAGCTGTGAGTGCTTTCTGGGAGACTGGAGACCTGCTAGGTTTCCACCAACCGCACAGCCATTTTTGTTAGTTTATTATGGTGTCTCATTTGACTTAAATGGTAAAAATATGCCCTAAAATTAGATGCTGGCAGAAGGAAAATTTTTCTTCCATATATTTAAAATTGATGACCTCCTGTAGACGTGACCTTCCAATAGTGTCGGTACACATCCACGAGCAAGGGACAGTCTCAGGTCCTTGACAGCCAGTGAATCTGTGAGACCCTCAGATCTCGGTTGGAATGGAATTGGACTCACATTATTCAGAATCTACCTGCTATATCTTACCATTCTTCACAAGTAACAGTGGTGCTGTCTCCATTTTCATAACTTTATGCTGGATTAAAGATATCATCCAAGCATCCTTAGCTACGTCCTCATCTGCTGTGCCCAAAAGATTTAAAATTAGTAACTAAAAATGTGTTTTCATTTATTTGTTTTTCTTAAAATATTTATATACACCAGCAAGCTCCCTTTACTTGACAACCTTCCCTTTCCTTTAACAGCCTGGGCACGAAAATCTAGCACAGCACAGGGCACCAGCAAAATAGTTCCTGTGAGCCTTCCAATGCTATCTGAAAGGAGTGTTGCTCTCTGTGGTTTGAGGCATGGCCTTTCTGGTCTGCACACTCCAACCAGCTTGTGCCTCAGCCTAGGGAGCGCCCCGAGACTGTGACTTTGCTTCTAGGGCACCCCAAGGGAAAAGGGCTTCTGTGAGCTCTGAGTACCTCTGAGCACGTGGCGTAGAGTATGTATGCTTGTATATAAAATGTATGCTCATGTTGGCTCTGCTTCTGGCAAACTGGATTGGATCATTTAGAGCTGAGCAGGGGGGTGAGATACGGCACCAGCTGTGCCTCTAGCCAAGCCCACTCTTCTGAATCCACTTATCAGGCTTTATCCCTTAATAAATAGGTACTCCTAAGTAGTTGTATTTCCAATTTCATGGGAAATACCTAATTAAATAGCATCTGATTCAATTTTCATTTTATAAATAAGAAGTTGAGGCTGAAAGAGAGGAAATGATGTAAGACCATACAGTAATGTGGAAGACTGGACCACAAAAATCACCCCACTTTTCTCCTTTCCAGATGAAGACACTGTGTGTTTAGACACTCATTATTTACCAGGAATCATGAAATACATATAATTTTACCGTGAGGATTCCACTACTCTGATGGTATAAGGGAAGCAGAGTTTGAGTGTCTATATTAACTTCCTACTTATCAGGCACCACAGAGTTCTCAGCCTTTGCTGGCCATCCTCTCCCCACAGCTTAGGTTGCCTGACCTTGACTGACTTTAGGAGAGATGGAGGGAGCTCCAGTCAAGTGTCTGGGACTCAGTGAAAAATGCTCTTTGCCAGGACAACTTTGGCTTTGCATCCAGTTTTAACAATTAAGTTTCTGTGTTTCTCTCGAGATTGAGTTGCTGCCTTGCTACAAAACTATACCCCTCCTTTCTTCCCCAGGCCAGAGCCCCTGCTCTGTAATTCTCTGTGCTCAGAGTACACTGCTTGCTCTTTGGCCGACCTGAGGGGATCAAGTTCTTGTTCTTGCTTCAGCCCCGGGGCTGCGTCTACTATTTATGGTGAGGTGCTGGCCTCTTCCTTCAGTGAAGACATAACTATCGGGACAGATACAACAACTATGTCAATTTTGGTTGGTCCACCCCAAACATCTTACATTTCCCTCACCCTCACTCTCAGCCATCAAGTTGGCTTCTTCGGAAAGAAAATAACCATCACCTACAATGACCTGCATCTGCACGGCACTTGAGCACCCACCTCCTGGCCCCACTCCGAGCACGGTCAGCACAAAAAGCCAGTCACAACTCTGCTCCCCGCATCCCTCTCATTGACATCTCCTAGAACTATATGTGTACTTTGACCTCCTGAAGACCGCCTTTACCCAGAAGCCAGGATTCTCCCCAACAACTATCAGGACTCTCTTCCCAGCAGATTCTTCTTCTCTTCCTGCCCCTGGCTTTGTGCAGCATGGCAAGGGACCTCCGTACGTGTGTGTGAACACCCCAGCCTGTAGATCCATCCATACCCCTGTATCCAGTAGCTCCCTGGCCACCATCGGGGGTATGCACGCCATTGAGGGGTCCATCCTTGCTGGAACAGACTGGTGGAAGGGGCCCTTTCAGACCTTGGCTGTGGTGAATTCAGGGGATCCATGGTGTAGAGCAACCCTGTCTAGCAGAAATAGGATGAGTCACAGTTGCAATTTAAAACATTTGTAATTAAAAAGTTCACATAAAAAGTAAACAGGAACAAGTGAGATGGAATTTAATAATATATTCTATTAATCTAACCAACATATTTCAATTGTAATTACATTTTAAAAAATTATTAATGCGATATTTTACATCCTGTTTTTCATACGAAGTCTTGGAAGTCCAGTGTGTGTTTTATACTTAGAGCGCATCTCAGTTTTAACTAGCCAGGTTTCCAGTGCTCGGTAGCACCCGTAGCTAGTGGCTCCCCAAAGGGACAGAGCAGGAAGGGAGCAGACACAGAGTCCACACGGACACATCCACAGCTTCTCAGAACACTGCAGTCTGAGCAGAGGAATGTGGGCTCTTAAACGTGTGGTGCTGTCACGTCCCTTCATTTTTCTCAATCTATTAGTCTCCTTTCGTCTTCACTTTATTCCAAATCTAACCAGACCTCTTGACAACACACAGCTCCAGGGCTCCTTTGTCCTTCCAACACTCCAGCCCACCAAACATTTCCTATTTCCTTTCAAGACGCAGAGTGTGGAGGGGCCGTTGGAGAAAAGCACACTGACATCTGAATGTGTCGTCTCCACAGGAGGATTAGTTTGACAATGGGATGCTACTCTGGGAGGCTGGAGAGGAGAAATTGGAGCCAATATAATATGAACAAGTAATCCAACCATCTACTAAACATCATGCCTTAAGGCAGTACTTAACCCGCTTCTAGGATCCTGGTGTGAAATCCTCAGAGACTCAGTCTCTCTGAATCAATTATAAACCACATTTCTAAAATGTGGTTGATAATAATAGTAACGGATCTTTACCCCGTTCTATGTTCCACAGCTGTTTAATTGCTTTACATGTGTTAGTTTGTTGGCAGTGGAAACAGCACCAGTTTTTACTAGTGACTGGACCTTGGATAAGCAACCTAGGTGCTTGAGTTCTGGCTAAGAAAGAATTCAGAGTCAAGACTCAAGCTATAAGAGAAAGTTTATTTAGAAAGTCACAGGGGTAGAAGAAGTAAGCTGTAGAAGCAATGTGCTCAGGAAACTAGTTACAGCAAAAGAAGGGCCCTTGGAACTTAGGAAAGAGAAAGGTAAAGGTGATGTGCTTGGGTGGGGGTGGGGCAGATGGGGAGAAGAGAGGAAGGGGAATGGTGGAGGCAGCTCCAGAGAGAAAGAGAGATCCTGGGTCCTCTGCCCTAAGGGCTTTTAAGGGTGGGGATTTTAGGGGAGGTCCCAGAGGAGGATCTCAATAGAATATTCATCAACTTTCCAGGTGTGTCCTTTCAGGGTCATGGTTTCCACTGATTGGTCGGCACCAGGGCAGAAGGGCATGAGTCAAGGCAGCTGGTCCTGATGCATCCCTGGCGTCACTTGTCTGGTTTGCTGCTTTTCTGGGCCTGGAGCTGAAACACAGCTGAGGCCTAGATGTGATCTCTAGGGGTTAATACTTAAGGGAGTGGTTGTTCAAGGGCCCACATGGGTGTCTCATGAGGCAACTCTTTAGCCCCTTGTTCCTCCTCCAGGGGAGTCCACCACATGACTAGCAACATACCAGGGGAGGAAAGGTCAGGGGAGGGTCCGAACTATATAACCAACCATATGAAAGGTCAGGGGTTCTAAACCGCATGACCAGTGAAATGCTAGGGGGGGAAGTTTACCCTGGCGGGGGGAGGTCCTTGTTTTCCAGTTTTTCCCATCACTAGACACCAGGGGCTTTCCGCCCTTGGTGACCTCTGTACCTAGCCTACCCTCCTTGCTCTGCTTATGTCTTATAACCGCCTGCCGCAAATCTACTTATTGTCACAGAAGTTCTATTTTTGTTTCTAGTTTATGAGTGAGTAACCAAGCACAGAGGTTAAGAGACTTGTCTTAGGTCACACAACTGGTATGTGGGGGAACTGGGATTGGAACCCAGATATTTTATCTCTGGAGCTATGCTCTGAACCAAACTAATGCATGTGTTACTGAGCACATTGTAAGTGCTCACGAAGTGATATCTGCTACTTGAACAGTGCTGGTGGAGGTATGCAGTGTGAGTCTAACCAAATCAGAGATGTGGAGCACATCCACAGACCACTAGCTGCATTCCTTTCATCAGATTTATTGCTGTAACCTTTAGCCACTTCCTTTGTTCACACAACCTAATTCTCTTCAGTTTAGTCAAATGACTGTGTGTATATCCTCTCTGTTTCTTGAGAACGTGGAATTCTGTTGTAATGATTCCAAGAAGGAGCTTTCTGTAATTAAAAATAAAAACATCCGTCATCCACTTCGTTACAGCTGATGAGTCCTGCCCCTCTTCGTTTGGCTCCTGGCCAACAGAGGCTCTTCCAGCGTGAGTGTGACATCCAAAGGAATTTGTGTCCTTTGTGAAGGCCATCTGATAATCTATTTTGCTGTCCATACAGATCGTGGATATTTGCATGGGAATACAATAGTTTAACAAAAAGCATAGAACACCTAATAAGGGATTTATTATTTTTTCATGGAACACATGTGAAAGGTTATTGGAAGAAACAATTTTTCTTTACTAGATGTCTTATTTAAGCTCGTTTTAAAATTCCTGAGTATACACAGAGCCTAGGGGGAAAGGCCCAGTGACATCTAAATTGCAAGGAAGATAGGCTAAACCTCAGGGTTTCTCCCAAGGAAAGGTGAGGACTGGATGGTGATAACAAGGCATTGCACTCCATAGTATGACCCGTCTAAAACTAAAGTCCTGCTTGATCCTCAGGACAAGCAAGGACAGAAACTGTTGACGTTCAGCTTTTTTTTATAAACTTATTTCTTCCCGTACTTACACAACTTAACCATGCCACATGACCCAGCCAACTAAAGCACAAGGTAGTCATTTTCTCCAACTATGAGTCTGACTTTATTTCTGCATCACTAATTGAATCAACTCTGAGCATTCACGGTGTAGCTGAAAACCAAATCCTCTGGTCCTAAACCCATTGTTTGAAAACCTCGTGGTGTGGGTGTAGTCATTGGACAGCTCACTGACACGGCCCCACCCTTACCTGATAGCACTATAAGTGTGTCTCACACTACCTGAAGGATACCTGACCTATCTCTTAGCCTGTCTCCAACCCCAGCTGAAAATTAATGCAATCAACTCCCAATTCCGTTTAAGGTGTTCCGTTTGATGGTGTAATCATTGATGATTCTTTACTTAGTGACTGTGAATTAAGACTTTGGACCCAGGGGGCAAAAACACACCCCGGGGCGGCCTGGTTTTAAATCAGCTGCATGCATGTTACTGAACATGATGTCATGATCATCAGATTTGAGTCAAGCTTGAGAAGGCTCTTGGTACATGCCCTTGAGACTCATTGTCATAGCTGAATCTCTCAAAGAGACTGGCAAGCTACCAGGAGCAAGACTGTCTCCCCATTTCTCAGAATAAAATTTAGTCTGTATGCATTATTGTTCACCACTTTTTCATGCACTAAACGTGGTAATTCTGTGTATATAGCAGATTAATTCTGTTTACCAAGGTTGTTGGGATATTTCTCAGGGAGGAACCAAATTTAGGTTTAGGTATAAAACTGGACCAAGCCGTCCAAGCAGAAAGTTGAAGTGAAAAGTGCCAGGACATATTTAGTTAATCATGTGAATTGATCTGCAGGTCACAGCCATAAATTATCAGGTTATTTGGTTTATGTGACTTTAAAAACAGAGAATAACCAATTTTCCATGGCAGACTAGGTAAATACTTATAGCTCCTGACCACTGGGAGCCTGTAATTGGTGGGCAGGTTAGTTGAGAAGTAACAGGTCCCTGAAGTGATTGCACCTGCCTTCTCACTCTCAATGAAAATGCACAAGTTCCAGTGATTCCTTAGGTAGCTGTCCTTTGGGATTTTATAGTTCTATTGTACGTCGAGACAGTCACTGAATTAAGCAAAGTAAAGACAGCTGCTAATTTTATCTTTGTGGTACTGAGCACCCTCAATCTTTCTTGCAGTGAGGCACAGCGTCTTCACTGTGTCCTCCCACGGGCGGCGGTTCCTGCAGCCCTGGCCGTGGTGAGGAGCTGACTAGATGACAGCACTTTCAGGCCAAGGCTCGTTGTGGGACCTTGAATAAATCCGGCAGTCACTCTGCTTCAGAGATAGTCATGTTGGTTACTAAACTTTCCAGGTTCATGGTCTTATTCTCACTGGGAAACACCCTTGTGTATGAAGTGCTGCCGACTGGCTCAGAGGAGGGATTGCCCATCCGCATCTGGGAAAAGGGAAGGAGAAAGGCACAGGGAAATGGGAAGAAATGAGGGGGCTTGGAAAATAGAAAGACGGTTTGTAGAGATGTGTCCTGCTATAAACTGCTGTGCCCGAAGGGCGCTTGAGAAACGTGTCTAAACAGTATAGAAGAGGAACGTGTTGTCTGCGCTGCGTGCCTGTGCATGTCCTTGGCAGGGGAGACGCTGTGACCCTCTGGTCGACTTCCCTTCAGCACGGGTCACAGGAAGAGTACAAACACTCCTGTGGTCTTCCACAGTCTCGAAGGGCTGAGTTCCGTGCAAAGAGGAGTTTGGCTTCCATCACTGGGAGTTACTGATCAAATGATCTCACTCTGAATGAATTAGCTAGTATTTCCCCACATTTAAACCCAAGGACTTATCAAGTCATGCATACTAATCAATAGGAAAGAATGGAAATACACATTATATTTAGAGCTCATTTATTATATAGCAAAGCATCTTACATGTTTTTTATACAGAGAAATATATTGTCCATTCCTTTAGTTTTCAATTTTCTTTTAAAACCTATTTCTTTAAAGCCAATTGACTTTAAATTGGGATCCCCTAGGTTTTGTATCAATAAATTTAGTAGAGTTCTGTTATTACATGATGGCTAAGCCAGAACAAATTTGACAGAGAAAATATAGCCCTGGAACAAGCTGGGTCTTTGATTTCATGCCACAGAGACTGTGCTTCCAGAGAGGTGTCTGGATATTGGGTTGGCCTTGGTTACCAGGCCAAAGAGTATTAATCCCTCATGTCTTTGACTTTTGGGGGGAAGAGGCAGCATTTGAAAATGTTGACGTGGTCTCCAACTTCGAAGGTCATGGCATGCGTGGCTTCTGTGAGGCTTCACTTAACTGGTGTTTTTATTAGTTCTGTGAATTTTTCAGTCTCTCCCATAAATATTCCCTAAGTTTATTTCATCGGCCCTTTTCCTTTTTCCTCGCGCTCATGCCTTTGGCTGCCTGATGCCCTTCCAAAGTTTCAAATGGCTCCTCCCTGAGGAGATACAGCCCCTTAACCTGTAGTTACAAAGTAGAGATGAAAAGTACAGCACAGGGAATATTGTGATTAATATTCACAGGGAAATAGTCATTAATATTGTAATAACTATTTGTGATGTCAGTTGTATACCAGAAATATCAGAACACTTTATAAAGTATATGACTGTCTAACAGCTATGCTGTAACCCAAAATAATACAAAATAACATTAAATGCAAACTGTAATTGAAAAAATTTTTTAAAAGAAAGGAAAAAGAGTATTCCATAATAAAAAGGAAATATGATTTTAAAAAAACCTGTGTTTCTGGCCTGCTCGTGATTCAAATTTTCAGTGTCTGTTGGACTTCTCCATGCAAACATCTTGTTGGCACATCAAAGTTCACCAAACAAGAGGGTGCATGATTGGCTCCGAGTGCTCCTCGGACGCCAGTCCTCTTGCATCAAGTATCTATTCATCAATTCACTGTCTTTCAGCCGCACTGGTGCCTTCCTGTTCTTCAGCTACATCCAACTCATTTCTGCCTCAGGGTCTTTGCAATTGCTATTCCTTCCTGGACCTGCTTCCCCTGGGTCTTCACACAGCAGACTCCTGCTTACTTTTACTCTCAGCCGGTGGTGTCTAGCTACCATCTCCCACAACAGTCTGTTTGTTCTAGTTCCTCCATAGTGCTCATCACTCTGAATGTATCCTTTGTATGTTTAGCATATGGATTTGTGAAGACAGCCTGAATCTATCTCTGTCACATTGTAGCCTTAGCACCTAGCACAGGCCAGGCACACATCACACATTCCATTTAACTAATTGTGCACTAGGAAATCTGGGTTTTCATTCTAGCTCTGTTAGTGACCAGCTGTCTGCCTTTGGGAAATTCACTTGGCCTCTTTGGACAGAAGTTTTCTCAATTTTACTTTTTTAAAAATTATATTTGATTGATTATGCTATTACAGTTGTCCCAATTTTCCTCTTTTGCCTCCCTCCACCCAGCATCCCCCCTCCCTTAGGCAATCCCTACACCATTGTCCATGTCCATGGGTCACGAATATATGTTCTTTGGCTACTCTATTTCCTACACTGTACTTTACATCCCCAAGACTATTCTGTAACTACCTATTTGTGCTTCTTAATCCCCTCACCTTTTTTGCCCATTCCCCAGCCCCCGTCCCATCTGGCAACCATCAAAATGTTCTCCGTATCTATGATTCTGTTTCTGTTCTGCTTGTTTGCTTGTTTTGTTTTTTAGATTCAGTTGTTGATAGATAAGTATTTGCTGTCATTTTATTGTTCATTTTTTGATATTCTACTTCTTAAAGAAGACTCTTTAACACATCATATAATGCTGGTTTAGTGGTGACGCAGTCCTTTAGCTTTTTCTTGTCTGGGAAGCTCTTTCTGGAGCACTGTTCTTCCAGCCACCCACGAGGCCCCTTAGGTATGTGTTGAGGGTGGACGAAGTAAGGAGCTGAGGCCTGAGTGGGAAGGCTCTTGGACCCCCCTACACGACTCTACCTCAACAGGAGCAGCTTTGCCTTTGTTCTGTTAGACAGTTTAGACTGCCACTTAAGATTTCGTGTGAAGAAATGTATGCACATTAAAATTAAAAATATAAAGTTTTAAAATCACTGATTCTGTTTAATGAAAAGCCCCTTCCATCTTGAATTGTGACCATCACCAAAGTAGAATGCATTCTTTCTGTCCTTCCCACAAGCCATTTTGAATTTCCTGTTACTGTTTTTGGTATTGTCACACAAATTCAAACTCCAGAGTTATTTTTGACAGTTCCTTCTTCCTCTCTGCCTCCATCCAACCAGTTGCCTAATTGTTCAAAGTGCCTTTCTTGCCAAATTTTTATTTCCATTTCCCAAGGGTGGGAGAAATAAGGCCTTGCTAAGCCCTAGGTCAGGACCCGATACCTAGACAATTACAGTGTCCTCCGCAGCATTATACATGCTGTGCTGGCAATCGTCTCCCCATACCATTACTAACTGATCTCTCTAAACGAGAGATTAGCAATTCTAGCAATTGGTATTTATTCAAAACCTTCAGTGGTTTTTCACCGCCTATGAGTGAATCGAAGTGACTCACCCTAGAGCCTGTCTTGGACACAACACTATTCATGTCTACCACGTCCATTGCCCTTCTGATCCATGTACGCACAGGGGCCACCGTACTCCGTTACATAGGATCCCAATTTTCTGGCCAAAGCATCCGGTCAGACATCTATAGCCCAGGTAGTGGTCTCTCCATGGTTTCCTCCAAACTATGTCTCATCCAACTCATGTGCTGACTGAACTTTTCTACAGTCTTTGGGCTCTTCTTTGAACAACAGGAAAAATGAAATCTTCATTCCTTTCTTTTCATTCCCTACAACACTTACCAGCAGCTTTCAAATTTTTGCATATGTCTTCCATGGGGTCCATATTGAAAATGCAGATTCTGGCCCAGTCACACCCCTGGAGATTCTGATTCAAAAGATGCTGTTGGACCACACACTGAGACATACTAATTCCCACTCTCAGTTTGCTTGAGATATTGTTTCAGGCTGCTTACATGTTGCTTTCATAGATGGAGAGGAGCTGACAGCTAGTGGTAAGTGGTTAGGGGGCGGAGGGATTGAGCAAAAAGGAAAAAGGCCTCATGGACACGGACAACAGTGTGATTGCTGGGGGGAGGGGGCATAAGGGGACTAAATGGTAATGAAAAAAAATACAATAGAGATTAAACAAAAAAATGTTGCTTTCATGGCTTGAAATTCTCTCCTCTCTTATATGGTCTTTCCCTGAATAATCATAATCTTTGAGAGTAGGAAATGTATCTTTTCCTTCTCTAATACTCTTGAAGTTATACTCACATATTTAAAATATACATAGGAGTTGCTGATTGACTGAAAGTTGACAGAAACTGTCTTCCATGCCCATCCTGCATGTGAATGTCAGGGCTCGGTTTGAATGGAAAAGAATTATCTTCTAGGTTGAAAGAACAAATTAGATAAGAAATAAACAAGTTTTTCCAGTATAAGTTTATATGGATGACTCAAGACACACTGGAAAAAAACAGAATACGGAATTTAAAATCCTTGTTTTTTTCTTGGAGTTTTTTAATCAGTTAATTTTACTTAGAACATTAACTAAAGAGGTCAAAATATTGCTTCTTTCCACTCCATGCTTAGGATATATCCATTGCTTTCTTTTATTAATAAATCATAGAAAAGTAATATTTCAAATTACTTTCAAATTAGTCAAGAGTACAAACCTACACCGGAAGCCAAAGACATCTTGTAGTCACAGGCGTTTGTTCAGGAAGGAGAGAACGGGTCTGGCTACTTCCTCCTCATTTAGCAGTGTGTCACACTCCCTTGCTTAAAACCCATCGATGATTCCAGTTAGCTTTGAGCATATAATTCAGACTCTTCATTGTGGCTTACAAATGGCCTGACCCCATGTCCACACCTGCCACTCTAACGTGGTCTCTGACTCTGTGGCCCTCCGTTTCCTCACTTCCCCCTTTCCATTGCACTCAATACTCAAAACTTCAATCATCCTTCTTTCAGTTCCTTGAAGATGTCATTCTCTTTCTTTTTTCTGGCTTTAGTATATGCCTTCCTTCTTGTCCCAGCTAACTCCCTTTTCAACCTTCAGATATCATTTTAAGTTTCATTTCATCTGGAGAGCCTTTTCTGAACCCAGGTCTGGGTGAGGGGCATGACTCCCCTTTTTGCATTATAAGTGCCCGTTTTCTATTCTGTATTCTCCATTAAGACTGTAAGCTCGGTGTATGGCAGGGGAGTGAAAGTGATAGATAGATGATAGATAGATAGATAGATAGATAGATAGATAGATAGATAGATAATAGTCAAATACATATATACATATATATATGTGGGCATATCTCCATCAATACACACACATAGACATATAGATAGACATATAGATAGCTAGATATAGATAGCTCATATAACATATAATGATCACAAAAGAGATAAAGTGACATCTCATTTCTCATAATCTAGTGCCCTGCAGTTAAGATTCTTTCAAGTACTGGGCACAGGAAAACCCTGGGTTACCCCATAGCATAAGTTCATGGGGAGGATGTCTGTAGACATTGGGAGGACAGGTAGAAGCTCTGCAGGCACACAGCCAGTACCACCCTTTGAACTGGGCAAGAAGGGCCCCCAACTGGGCCCCACATTTAGTGTCTTCTATATCAAAAACACAGAAATATAAAGCCTTTTTTCTATGTGTTAAACTAAGGTGTTTTGAAAATTTGCTCCCCCACTAAGTGAACAATGTTATGGGAGAAGAATGCACAGGCTGAGCAGGCCCTCTAAGTCAGCCCGGGCAAGGCTGAAGGTGTGTCAGTATCTACAGGTGAGCACTGGGGGTTGGGTGAGAAGCTGTCTACACCAAATCATATGACATGGGCATCCTTGCAGACATCTTTTCTCTTTTGCTCCAATCTGTTGGTGTCATGTGATTTGTGGAGGTGCTTAGAATTACTTGGAAATCTTGAGGCAGAAGTGAGGCACTGGGGAGGGCCACTATACACTATAGGGTGCTTACCTGATGAGTCCCAATCCTAGGTTTGGAAGGGGCCAGTCATGCCAAGGAGTCTTGGCCAGAGCCCAGTTCCCACCTGCCTCAACAGACCCATACTACCGTTCAGCCTTGAAGGCTGCTGGGGAATGGAAGGGGTGGGAGTGGGAGAGATTAGGGAGAGAGGTGGGAGTCCAGCCTCTTTAGCCTCTAGTCTGTGAAGGCCACATCAGCTGCAGGTTGTTGGCTAGAAATAAGAGCTGAGCCATGGACATGCTTTGATTTATGATTTCTATATATTTGGACATATATTAAGTGGGTCTCCACTTGGATCCTTTCCTTTCACTTCTCCACTAGTGTTTGGGGTAGTCCTATACACAGTCTTTCATCATAATCAGGGGTATCTGTGCTAATTGACTCCTTGGAAGTGAATAGCATGACTCCTTACTTTAACTTTCTATTCAAGGAGTGGCTCGACTTCTAATGTGTGTTTGTATTGATTCCACGTCTGCTTCTACTGACTAACTGAATTGCTCACAGTCAAACTCCCTCTGAGAGAGGATCCAGTTGGTTGGCCAGTCCAGTCAGTATGAAGCCCCTCTGTTGGGCAGATCTTTTATGCTTATATCTAGAGACCATCTGCTGGTCAATAAATAACTTGAATGAGGCATCCATCCCCGAGCTAGTCAACTGTGGCCATGTGGCAGGTCACATTATCCACAGAGGATGGTGACTTTTGGCTGAGAAAACTACTGTGGGCATTGGCTCTGAAGAGGGTATGAGCAGAACAGGCATTCAGAGCTCCCTGCCTGATACATGCTCTTTCCTCTATCCCTTACTGTTACCCAGGTTGCTGAATGCTACTTTTGTATTACTTTTTAATAAAGTCACTTATGCAATTATTCTCATTCTCAGCTAAACAATTCCAGCTAAGAAAACGTGTGAGAATCTAAATGAAATCATTCTGACTCTTCTGCAAAAAAAGAAGAGGAAATAAGAACTCTTTGAATTTCAATGCACTAGTCAGAGCTTTTCAAATTATTTAGGAAGATGTGGTCAGCAATAAATTTACTGTGAATTTGTTCTGGTTTTAGTAATGCCTCATATGTGTGGGAATGGTTTCACTTCCTCAGTGGTAGGCAATAGTCACCATAAAATTAAGAGAGTGGGAGTAAAAAGCTGCATCTACATATAGACAACAAATCATTTTTTTAAAATTACACAAACATCTGGGGCAATCTTAGTGACTATTTCTGTATAATTTATAATCAGATCAGTTATAGAGTTTATATGACTTACTCATTAAGCAATTTTGTCACTTAGACCTAACCATCCCTCCTAATGTTTTGTGGCTCCTACCATAGTGAGTGTTGTGCTACACTTAGAAATAAGCCAATCAGTTGACCCCGGTCTTTCTCCATGATTGACGATGGCGCCTTACTGGCATTTCGTCTTAATAGATGCAGTGGGGTTGGATAATGGGCCTCCCAAGACCATTTACAGTTGGGGTTCCTTGCTCCCTGTACCCAGTTCTACAAAATGGAAACATGGATGTCACAGGTTTCTCCACAGATGACCTGCCTCAAAGCGTTTGTCTCATCTTGGGAAAAGAGGAGGAAATAGTTGAGAAAAGGTAAAGTTTGAGTCTCTCCTACACTAGACGATTCAAGTTCTCAGAATTAAGGAGAGGGTCAAGCATGGGATTCTCAACTCTGGTTACTCACTTGAGCCAATAACCATATTTAAAATGCTGATAGGTCAAAGTCAGGGGTGGGGATTGGCATGTGTAGACACTTCGTTTCTAATGGTAATTTTGACTTCCAGGCAGGATTGCAGCCAGTGGTTTGGAAGAGATGTTTACAATTTGCTTTCCCCCTCCATCAGTGGACAAAAACTTCATTTCACTAGAGGACAGACAGCACACATTGGTGTTGTTCCTGCTTTAGAAAAAGTTGGGTTTCAAGAGAAACCTCTTCAATCCACCACAGGACTTTAAAGGAAAGTGTGCAGAATCATCCAGCAAATAAGTCTGACCAATTCTGGATATTTCTTAACTCCAAACCTTCCTGTGATTCAATACAGCTTCTGTTCCTCAAGTGTTAAGTCTGCTCTGGAGGGACATCAATATCAGGTCCTCTTAGTACACTGTTGGAAGTGAGACTGCAAATAAATTCTTGAAAAAGTCAAAACTTTTACACTTCTACCCAGCAGTAAAAAAAAAAAAATCACAAAACAGCACTTTTGATACATGTGACAAAATGATAAATCTTAAAAGCATACTAAGTGAAAGAAGGTAGACATGAAAGGTTACATATTGCATGACTCATTTCTATAATAGTCTAGAAAAGACAAAAGCACAGAAAGAGAAATAAGGTCAATAGTTTTCAGGTACTAAGACTGGGACAGAGAGATTGATGCAAAAGGTCAAGATTGTGGCTAGGAGGGTCTTCAGGATTTTCTTAAAACTTATATGCTGTAGGCCATCCACTAAAGGGCAGCATCTCAAAAGGACAAGACTCAAGCCAATATGATTTTTTTATTCCATATTCTCTCAGTTTAGTTTTTTAAATATTTTACTGCTTATGTTATTACAGTTGTCAAGCCAATATAATTTTTAAAATGGTGTACAGCCAAGGTAGAGCCACAGTCAAAGATGCTGGGGAGATCAAGCCACACTCCCTGCATTTTAAATGCTGAACTTGAAGGTGTTAAGTTCCAGGGCAGCCGGCCACATGGCTTGGGAGATGAGCCAGAGGCTGGATGCAAATAGTTGCAGATGACAGCATTACCAGAAATACACGCTGTGTGTATAGGTGAGAGGACTTGGTCCAGGGGACAATAGAGGTGTGCAAACTGCCACAGCATTCTCTGCATGGGATTCACATCAAGAGGATATTGAGCATCTCCATGGCCTTCAGAAGCATCTTATTCAAAATATCTGCTGAGCTTGGAGGATGGCCTGCAGCACTCTGGGGGACAGGAAAAGAGGCTGCCCTCACTGTGGTTCTACCTCTCAGCCCTCAGCTGAATGAAACTTCAGAGACTGAACTGTTTTTCCTTGGGCTCTTCTCCCCTACCCTGCTCTTCTAACCTCCCATGTTTGTGGGTGTTCTCCTAAATTTTGTAATAAACTTGATGCAAAGAGAAAGGAAGGAAGGAAGGAAGAATTACAACTGATACCACAGAAATACAAAGGATCATAAGAAATTACTATGAACAACTATATGCCAAGAAATTTGAAAACCTGGATGAAATGGACACATTTCTAGAAACATATAATCCTCTAAAACTGAGTCAAGAAGCAGCAGAAAGCTTGCATAGATGGATAACAGCTAGTGAAGTTGAAGCAGTAATCAAAAAACTCCTGGCACACAAATGCCATGGACTGGACAGCTAGCTTCACAGGATAATTTTACCAAACATTTAGGGAAGAGCTAACCCCCATTCTTCTCATACTCTTCCAAAAAATCCAAGAAGAGAAGAGACTCCCAAACTGTTTTTATGAGGCCAGTATTATCCTAATTCCAAAACCAGATAAAGATATAATGAAGAAAGAAAACTACAGGTCAATATGGCTGATGAACATAGATGCTAAAATCCTTAACAAAATATTGGCAAACTGGATCCAGCAATACATTAATAAGATCATACACCATGATTATTCCAGGGATGCAAGGATGGTACAATATATGAAAACCAATAAATGTAATAAATCACATGCACAATATGAAAGACAAATACCACATGATCATATCAATAGATGTGAAAAAAGCATTTGATAAAGTACAGCACCCTTTTATGATGAAAGCACTCAGCAAAGTGGGAGTAGAAGGAGCATACCTTAACATAATAAAGGCCATATATGAGAAACCTACAGCTAACATTGTACTCAATGGGCAAAAACTAAAGGCTTTCCCCCCTCAAGACCAGGCATAAGACAAGGCCATCCGTTTTCACTTCTCTATTCGACATAGTATTGGAAGTTCTAGCCACAGTGATCAGACAAGAAAAAGAAATAAAAGGCATCCAAATTGGAAAAGAGGAAGGGAAACTGTCATTGTTTGCAGATAACATGATAGTGTATATAGAAAACCCTATGTATTCCACCATAAAATTACTTGACCTAATAAATGAATTTGGAAAAATGGTTACATACAAAGTCAACATTCAGAAATCAAAAGCATTTTTGTATTATAACAATGAAATATCAGAAACAGATTGGGAAAAAATCCCATGTACTATAGCAACAAGAAAAATAAAATACTTAAGAATAAACTTAACCAAGGAGGTAAGAGACCTGTACTCAGAAAACTATAGAACACTGAAGAAAGAAATTAAGGAAGACACAAATAAATGAAAGCATATATTGTGTTCATGGATTGGAAGAATTAACATCTTCAAAATGTCCATACTATCCAAAGCAATCTATTTCAACACAATCCTTATCAAAATACCAATGACATATTTCACAGATATAGAACAAATATTTCAAAAATTCATATGGAATAAAAAATGACACCGAATAGCCTCAGCACTTTTGAGAAAGAAGAACAAAGTAGGAGATATCATGATCACAATCCCTATTATCAAACTGTATTTCAAGGCCACTCTAATCAAAACAGTCTGGTACTGGCATAAGAACACACACATAGAACAATGAAACAGAATAGAGAGCCCAGAAATAAACCCATGTCTCTATGGTCAATTAATATTTGAGAAAAGGGACAAAAGCATAAAATTGAGTAAAAATAGCCTATTCAATAAATGGTGTTGGGAGATCTGGACAAGTACATGCAAAAAAAAAAAAAGAAAGAAACTAGACCACCAACTTATACCATACACCAAAATAAACTCAAGAAGGATAAAATACTTAAATATAAGATGTGACACTATAAAAGTCCTAGAGGAGAACATAGGGAGGAAAATTTCAGATATCCCATGCAATAATATTTTCACTGATATATCCCCTAGGTCAAGGGACATAAAGGAAAGAAAAAATAAATGGGACTACATCAAATTAAAAAGCGTCTGCACAGCTAAAGACAACATGAACAAAATGAAAAGGGAACCAAACTCGTGGGAAAATATATTTGCCAATGATACCTCGGACAAGGGTTTGATCTTCAAAATATATAAAGAACTCACATGACTCCACACCAGTAAGACAAACAATTCAATCAAAAAAGTGGGTAAAGGACTTGAACAGACACTTCTCCAGGGAAGGCATACAGAGGGCCCAGAGACATGTGAAAGGATGCTCAGCATCACTAGCCATCAGAGAGATGCAAATTAAAACCACAATGAGGTACCATCTCACACCAGTTAGAGTGGCCAACATAAACAAATCAACAAACAAATGCTGGAGAGGATGCGGAGAAAAAGGAACCCTAGTACATTGTTGGTGGGAATGCAGACTGGTGAGGCCACTGTGGAAAACAGTATGGAATTTCCTCAGAAAACTAAAGAACTGCCCTTTGACCCAGCAATTCCACTGCTGGAATTAAACCCTAAGAGCCCTGAAACACCAATCCAAAAGAACCTATGTACCCCAATGTTCATAGCAAAGCTATTTACAATAGCCAAATGCTGGAAGCAGCCTAGGTGCCCATCAGTAAATGAATGGATTAAAAAACTGTGGTACATTTACACAATGGAATTCTATGCAGCAGAAAGAAAGAAGGAGCTCCTACACTTTGCAACAGCATGGATGGGACTGGAGAGTATTATGCTAAGTGAAATAAGCCAGGCAGTAAAAGACAAAGACCATATGATCTCACCTATAAGTAGAACCTAGTCAACAAAACAAACAAACAAGCAAAATCGATCCAGAGACAAACTGGGAATAAAGGACAAACTGACAGTGAGAGGAGGAGATGAGTGAGGGGGATAATTAGGGAAAGAAGAGGAAAGGTCAAGTCAGGAACAGGAATTAGGACTCATGGGCATGGACAATGGGGTGGGGATTGACTGTGGGGGGTATGGGAGAGCAACGGGGGAAAAGGGAGGGACAACTGTAACTGAACAACAATAATAAAAAAGAAAGAAAGAAAGAAAACAAGGAAGAAAGGAAGAAAGGAGGAAAATTACTTGGTTAAGTGTAAGTAGCTCCTAAAGAGTGTTTTTTTTAAAGGTTTTATTTATTTATTTTTAGAGAGAGGAGAAGGGAGGGAGAGAGAGAGGAAGAGAAAAATCAATTAGTTGCCTCTTTTACGTAGTACGTGCTCCAAGTGGGAACCGAACCTGCAACCCAGGCATGTGCCTTGATTGGGAATCTAACTCACAACCTTTTGTTCTGTGGGACAATGCCCAACCAACTGAGCCACACTGGTCAGTATAAAGAGTATGGCTTTGAGATCCACCTAGGAGTCCTCCTCTTCTCTCTTCCCTTTAGGTATGCCTAACAGAAGGCTTACTCTTTGGCTCCTTAGTCACTCAATTCTGAAAGGCCTTATACAACTCAAATTTGGCAAAAATAAACCTTCCCAATGCATTTCTCCTGCTATCTAACAAGACTCAAAGACTGATACTCACTTTTACATTATAAAAGCTGGCAGATGATTAAGGCTATTGAATTATAAACTTTTGTGAAGGGACTGATTACTTCTCCATTTTTTTCCCTTTGGGGAAGGTGAATTTTTTGTTTGTTTTATAGCATAATATTATTCCAGTTTTAGCTTGAGATAAAGTCAAAATTAGCAAGAGAAAGTTTTCTTTATCTTGTAAATTCTTCACATAAAGACGACCTAAAGCTAGAAGGATTTGACACTTTATTTCCAGTAGAGTGGGAGAACTGACCCGTAACTGATGGGGTAAGAAGGAGGGCAAGAGGAGCACAATACCTAAGAGCTGGAAGGAATCTGACGCCTTCTCTTCTGAAGTAGATTCCATTCAGACAGACAGCTGACTGGATAAAAACATAAAAGGACTATTTTGCACCAGTGTTTCTCAAAATTAACTTGTATCAGAAGGAGCCAGAGGATTTGTTAAAACACAGATCACTGGGCCCCAGCCCCAGAGTTTCTGAAGCCTGAGGTGTAGGGTCCCTGGAGTGTAAACATTATAACACGTTTTCAGGTGATGGTGGTGTTGCTGGTCTGGGGACCACACCTTCAGAACTCCTGTTTTTCATCTCAGTATTCCAGGTCTATGCATAAATGACTAATACTACTTTCTGTGGAGTAATGGACTGAATCTCTATTAGCTCCCAAATATTATTGTCTATAACTAAAAGGTTACACTGCAGTAAGATCATTATAATTCCCTTGAAATATTTCACCTTGTACTAAAAAACAAACCAGAACAGAACAAAACTCTAGGCATCTAAATTAAGCTATCTGAGCCTCAGCTCCCCTTTATCACTGGCCTTCAGGTCACTTTCCAGATATTTTTAGATGTCGACAAAAAAAATAAATAAATAAAAAGGAAAACCACAAACATAACCATGCAGATGCTTTATTTCTTTAATCTCACCTTTTCTCCCTTTTTTCCTTTTAATTAAAACTGGCCTCATCCAGTACCCTGACTCACTCACCTCCCTCTCCCTTGTACTTTCACTCCTTTAATCATTAAAGCCTCGGAACAATGAGGGCTCAACACTGGTTGGCATCAAACAATCTTGGGAACAAAGCCAGGGGGTTCTTGACCACAGAGGCAGAGTTTCAGTCAGACTAGGGATAACATCTAGGCCTAAACTGTATTTCAGCTCCAGACCCAGGAAAGCTGAAGGACCCCATGGACCACACCCTTGCAAAACTAGATGGAGTGATGCCTCAGGACCAGAAGGGGATCAACCACCTCCTCCCCTAGCTCCAGCCAATCAATAGAGCCATGACCCCAATTACAACCCTAAATCCCATAGTCACCATTATAAGCAATTTTTCCCCATGTAACCCATTCCCTAGAAGCCATCAGGGAGCCAGGTTTTGCACAATAGCTCACCTATGCTTCTGGGTTTGGCACCATTTCCTTCAAAATAAGCCCTACTTTCTTGGCTGAAAACTCCTATTCACATTTGACTGGGTTTGATATGCAAACAAATCCCTTTAGTTGGGTAACACAAACAAGACTGAAATTCCATGAGCTGACCCATCTAGAATCAAACTAACAGAGGCAACTAAAGATTGAAAACAAAATGGCCTTCTTGTTGAGAGCAACCTGGCATTGCTACATACTTGCTGCTTCTGTATTCCTATTTTTAAGACAGAATTTGTCACCTTTTAAAATTATATAATGTGCCTCTAAGGTTGGATTTTTATAAGGAGCACACTGTGTAACCCAGGTAAACATTCATCCCCACAGTCACAATAATGCCTTTCCTAACATCTGTGTGCTTCACAGATACTAACTCATGTACTTCTCACAAGAGCCCAGTGAACAGGATACTACATTATACAGAGGAGGAAACAGGCCCTGAGAGGTTGAGGGATGTACTCAAGGTCACACAGCTAGTAAGTTGCAGAGTCAGGATTTGAACCTAAGCAGTTGAAATCCAGTCTGAGTTCTTAACTATTAAGATATACTGTCCCTCATAGTTCAGTTCCTTGGGCTCAGCTGTTATCTCGGGCTTTAGGTCTTTGGTTTTCATTTCAAAGTTCTGTCTTGTTTCATAGGTGTTCCATTGCTCAGTTTTCAGAGTTGAGATTGTACTGACCTAGCCAGAATTTTCCAATCCTTTGCAATAGCCCTTCACACAGCAAATGCCGAATAACTGCAAACTGCAAAACATTTTCACATCCTCTCTATTCTTCTCCACTGCTTAATTTTTTCATAGTACTTAGACCTCTAACATACTATATTTTTTAAACAAAAGTATTTGTTTATTGCTTGGCTGCAAGATATGTTTATATTAACTTTAATAAGCTATGGCCAGTTTTCCACTGCTATCAGCCATGTATGAGATTCCAACCTATTCCAAAGTCATGCCAAGCTTTCAAACTGTCGTTTTAATCATAGCCATGTGGTAGGCTGGCGTACTGGTATTCCCCTTTAGTGTAATGCATATTTCCCGATTAGGGTCTTTCTCATGTGCTTATTGACCTTCTGAATAGTGTCTATTTTATATTGACCCAGCTAATTCACTCCTGACTTCATTTCATAGAAATGAAATGAATGAGATGATCATCCATGCACATGAATAAGAATGTTCATAATTTATTCTCAATATCCCCAAACTAGAAATAATTTTTACTTATCCAGGAGAATGGAAATATCCAGGAGAATGGATGTAAAAATTGTGATGTATTTATATGTGATACCATACAACATAAAGAATAAATTTCAGCTACATGCCACAGCATGGTGAATTTCACAGACAAAATTTTGAGTGAAAGAAGTTAGACACAAGATAGTAAATACTATGATTCTATTGAAAGTTCAAACACTAGCCAAACTAATACATATTGATAATAATCAAAATAGCAATTAACTTTGAAGGGTAATTACCTCTGGAGGGAGGGAGAGCAAGGAAGCCTGGGAAGCTGGAAATATTCTATCTTGATCTCAGTAGCAGTTACACAGTATATACATTACATACATAAAATCTTAACCTGTATGCTTAAGACTTGTATACTTGACTATATATGATGTATCTCAATAATAATAATAATATTTTAAACAGTTTAAGAAGACATAGTTTAATAATTATAACTTAATAAACAGTTTAAAACTAAACTGTTTAAGAAGAATTTTTAAATGTATAGTATCCATCTCCTCCAACTCGCCCCATAAGGGTAAGGATTTTTGTCAGTTTTGTTATTTTGTCTGTTACTGTTATGTATTCAGTGTTGAGAATGTACCTGTCACATAACAGGTCTTCAATGTTGAATGAGTATTGTATAAATGAATGTGTTCCTGCTCAGTTTTCATGTTGAAATAACACTCTCTGATAGCCACAGACAAAATTTTGACATTTTATATACTTTTTTTTGAAACATCTTATTGGTTCATTAAAGCATATTTAGAAAGAATTAGGCTGTAGAAAGAGCCACTAAAAGATGTTGTGAGAAGGAAAACCACACCAACATTACCCTGAGAGGGTACACCTGTGTGGCAGTTCCCAGGGCTTCGGGGAACACCACCGCTTATTTCCAGTGAACGCGTCTGGACAGCTGTGAGGAGCTGAATCATATGCACAGTTACAGGAACTGGGACAAACTTTGGCCTGTAATCAAAGAGAGATTTTAACAAGAGTTTAGAAACTAATCTTTAAAAAAGAATGAAACTTAAGAGGAAGAGCCAAGCATAGAAGGAAATTTGATATGCGACAAAAGTATCATTTTAATTCTATTTGGGACTTGACAATTAATTTGAAATATAGCACTAGGATAATTAATTGTCTATGAGAATAAAAGCATTAACTTCTTTGTCACACTATTTATAAAAATTAAATTCTTGATTGATTAAAGATTCAAATGTAAAAAATTATTAAAGATGTTTGAAGAAAATTTAGGAGACTATACCTATAACTTTAAGAATAAAAAGACAGGCTTAAGTGACATAGGAAGCCTAAAAGCCAAAAGAGAAATGATGAACAGATATGACCACATAAAAAAAGGTTTTAATGTTTAGAATGGTAAAAGACACCATAAAAAAAGTAAAATAAGTACTGGAAGAAAATATTTGCAGTGACTATAATGAAGGGTAATTTCCTTTATAAATATAAAAGAGTTTTTACAGATTGATATGATAGAAAGTAACTCAATAGAAAAATTGACATAGAAAAACTAAAAACACAAGCAGGGAATTTTAAAAAAGAAGCATGTATATAAAGATGTTGAGTCTCTCTAGTAGTCAAAACAATATTGTTGTTCCAGGAGGAACAACTGAGGAGTGAGACAGACCAGGCAACCCAGGGTTCCAGAGAGGGGAAATAAAGCCTCAAACCCTCTGACTGAAAAAACCTGTGGGAGTTGAGGTAGCAGGAGAAACTCCCAGCCTCACAGTAGAGTTAATTGGAGAGACCCACAGGGTCCTACAACATACACAAAACCACCCACCCAGGAATCAGCACCAGAAAGGCCCAATTTGCTTGTGCGTAGCAGGGGAAGTGACTGAAAGCCAGCCGAGAGCTGAACAAGCAGCATTGTTCCCTCTATGTCCCACCCCCAACATACAGTGCCACAATGCAGCCACATGGGTTGCCCCACCCCGAGGAATACCTAAGGCTTTGCCCTGTACGACATAACAGCTGCACCAAGATAAAAAAAAAAACATGTCCCAAAGGAAAGAACAGATCAAAGCTCCAGAAAAAATACAACTAAGAGATGAAGAGATAGCCAACCTATCAGATGCCAAGTTCAAAACACTGGTAATCAGGCCCTGTGTTTACCAATCAAGCTCAGTGGACTGACTGCTGGCCTGTGAACCAAAGAGTCGCTAGTTCGTTTCCCAGTCAGGGCACACGCCTGGGTTGTGGGCTAGGTCGCCTGTTGGGGGCGTGTGAGAGACAACCACACATTGATGTTTCTCTCCCTCTCTTTCTCCCTCCCTTTCTCTAAAAATAAATAAATAAAATATTTTTTAAAAAACACTGGTAATCAGATGCTCGCAGAAATGGTTAAGTATGTTCGCAAAATAGAGGAGACAGTTAAGGCTATGAAAAGTGAAATAAAGATAAATGTACAAGGAACCAACATGAAGGGAAGGAAACCAGGACTCAGATTAGCAGTTTGGACCAGAAGGAATAAATAAACATTCAACCAGAACAGAATTAAGAGACAAGAATTCATAAAAATGAGGAGAGGCTTAGGAACCTCAGGGACAACTTCATACATTCCAACTTCTTAATCATAGGGGTGCCAGAAGGAGAAGAAGAAGAGCAAGAAATGGAAAACTTATTTGAACAAATAATGAAGGAGAACTTCCCTAAAATGGCAAATGAAATAGACTTCCACGAAGTCCAGGAAGCTCAGAGAGTCCCAAAGAACTTGGACCCAAGGAAGCACATACCAACACACATCATAATTACATTACCCAAGATGAAAGATAAGGGGAGAATCTTAAAAACAGCAAGAGAAAAAGAGAGAGTTACCTACAAAGGAGTTCCCATAAGACCCTCAGCTGATTTCTCAGAACAAACCTTGCAGGCAAGAAGGGTCAGGAAGGAAATATCTGAAGTCATGAAAGTCAAGGACCTATATTCAAGATTATTCTATCCAGCAAAGCTATCATTTAGAATGGAAGGGCAGATAAAGTGCTTTCCAGATAAGGTCAAGTTAAAGGAGTTCATCATTACCAAGCCCTTATTATATAAAATGTTAAAGGGACTTATCTGAGAAAATGAAGAAGATCAAAAATAAAAACAGTAAAATGACAACAAACTCACAACTATCAACAATGGAACCTAAAACCAAAAATGAACTGAGCGAACAACTAGAACAGGAACAGATTCACAGAGATGGAGATCACATGGAGGGTTATCAGCAGGGAGGGGGAGGTGGGAGAATGGGGGGAAAGGTACAGGGAATAAGAAGCACAAATGGCAGGTACGAAATAGACAGGGGGAGATTAAGAATGGTATGGGAAATGGAGAAGCCAAGGAACTTATATGTATGACCCTTGGACATGGTAGGGGAATGATGGTCGGAAGGGGGTACAAGGAGGACGGGAGTAAAGGGGAGAAAAGAATGGGACAACTGTAATAGCATAATCAATAAAATATATTTTAAACATACAATATAAATGCATGCCTCACCTTCACTCCCACTCCTTCCTCTCCCAGGTATCTTTGGCTGATGATTTTCAATGCTCTGCCTACAAAATAGACCCATCAACCCATATGCCTTCTTGCCTGTGAGGGAGAGTAGAGTTTTATCACCTCAAAACATGCCTCTTTTGGGATATTGATTATTGTAAGTTGATTATTTTTTGAATATTTTTTAATCTTCACCTGAGGATATGTTTATTGATTTAAGAGAGAGAAACATTAATGTGAGAGAGAAACATTGACTGGTTGCCTCTCCCACGTGCCCCACTCAAAACCGCCACCTAGGTATGTGCCCTGAATGGGATTCCAACCTGCAACCTTTTGGTGTATGGGAAGATGCTGCAACCAACTGGGCCACCCGGCCAGGGCTGTGAGCTGGTTATTTTTAGGAAACAGTAGACTCAAGAAGAGCATTTTACTTCGCCCTTACCTGACTAAAATAATTCATATTAAAAAAATACCTGCTCCAGCAAGGGACATCACCTTAGCATAATATGAACTAAGTGTGGCAGACAGGGAGGAACCTAGGAAAGTCTGTCAGATTCCTCCCTGTATCCCATTGTTGCTGAGTGACCTGGCAAGAATTTATTTACCAAATGTTTTCTTGTTCTCATCTACCTTTCCTGTGAAGTCCAAACCACTCCCCCCAAGCTCTGCCCGCTCTCCTTAGCACAAGATGGCATATAAGTCTGAACTGCCAGATTTGCCCCAGGATCCCATATTCCTATGGAACCCCCATATGTACAGACATAATCAATTTTGTTATTTTCTTCTGTTAATCTGTCTCATGTCAATTTGATTAGTAGACAAGTTAGAAGAACAAGGAGGGGAAAGAGGGAAAATTTTCTTCTCCCTGGCACCTCTCAATGTTTGCTGGGAATAAAATCTAGAGAATACTCTCCTTTACCTCCTATTTTAAAAAAGTAGAGAAAACTTATAACTAAGGAAAAGAAAAAAAAAAACATGTCCTTTCAATGTCCTTTCAGAGCATTGTTTAATTGGTCAACCCAAGGATTAATCAATAGTAGAATATATTTTCATTTGGCTTGTTACTTATTATTGATTAAAAGTGTAGACTTAAAGAACTACATGATAACATAATTTTTTGTGTGTATTTGTGATATCAATGATTTCTATCCAGTAGAAAAGATAACCCCAATGGTTATGGTTTTATTGTCTTGTAAGATATTAACCAGTTTTGTTCCTAACCTAAACTTATTCTAACTTTTTTTTCAAATGTCCATACACACTTAGTTTCTTAAATATTCCTTGGACTCACTTTACTATTCTTCTGATTATCTCATTAATTAATTGAATACATTCTTATATGAATCATATATTTAACTTTTTGAAAACTTTATTTTGGTGCTCTCCTTTCTTATTTTTAACCAATTTTCAAAGCCTAGCTCAATGCTCATCTTTTTCCCAAAGAAGGCTTGCTTAGCCTCAAAAGATCTCTACCTGCTTTCCACTACTATTGTGTTTTTCTAGGTGGAGCCCTAGCATTTCTTGAAGGTACTTGGGTACTTGGGACTTGGAGGTACTTGGTACGCTGGGAAAGGGGAAAAAATGAAAAATAGGAAGATAGTGGTAATAATGACTAAGTAAGGTCTTCTTTTCTGTTTTATGTATTGTTTTTCTTTTAAACTAATTTGGAAATCCCTGTCCTACAGCAGGGGTCAGAAAACTTTATCTGTAAAGGGCTGGAACATAAATATGTGAGACTTTGTAGGCTATAGGGTCTCTGTCACAACTATGTACTTAATTCTACCATTGTATGAGAAATTAGCTATAGACAAATATACTTAAATAATGTCATGTTTTCCCATAAAACTTTATAAACACTCAAATTTAAATTTTATATAATTTTCATGTGTCTTGATGTATTATTTTGAACTTTTTTGACCATTTTAAAATAAGAAAACATCTTAACTCACAGGCTGTACAATAACAGGCAGCAAGCTGAATTTTAATTGGTCCACAGCTTGTGGATCCCTATTCTTCTACAGTGTTTAAGAATCACACACCTTTTTGATAAGCCATTGACAGACTATATTTATTAGGTTTTTTTTTATTGACGTCTTATGTCCTTAGCTAGGTTGTAAGTTTTTTGAAGGCAGGTATCTCATACATCTTTGGAAACCTCCTGAGGACAAAGTCCATTGATGGAGAAAAGGAAGCACAAAAAATGTTGACTCTGAGAAACAGTCTTGCCTGGGATGAGCCCAGCCTGAGGAAATAGTGGGTGGTAGGGGAAATGGTCTTTTAAGTGGGTGGGAGATTCAGGAAGAACCAGAGAGAAAGCAGCCTTAGCAAAATCCATGAAAGATGGCCAGAAAATGGAGTTGGAAGCACAGATGCACGTAAGGAACTAGGAGGCCAATGTCCATTCTTCATCCAAATTGTGAGGCAAAGTGAAGCTAAGCAGAAGAAAAAGCTAATTCCTAACTAGTTTTGCTCCTCCAGGGTTTTACTATAACTTTAAGGATCAAAATATGTATTGCCAAGGGAATCTTTGAGCCTTTCTGCAGGTTGGCCCTTCTTACTTTTTGACATCGCCTCCCAGCTGACTCACTATTTCCAAAAAGCCTCCCTCACTTTCCACTCCACTCCCAACGCAGACACACGCAGGCACGTATACAGGCCTCTGGGGAAGAATAGTCAGTTACCTTTGTATTTACTGGGTATCATTGGTACTCGGTAACTTTCCTTGAATCGGGGTTTTAAATAGAACCTCCCTTAATATAGCATTTTATAAGTCTCAGAAAGGCCTAATTTTTATGCATTTTTATCTTTGTTTCTATGGAGTGTAGAAGTGGGGAACTAAACTCAGATTTTAGAGCAAATTCTTTGCAAATCCTCCCTTTAAACTCCTGAGCAGTGACCTCCGAAGCAGAATTGCTGGACCCTGCTGTAGAGTTTCTGAATTGAATAGGTCTGGGGAAGGAGCCAAAGTTTTGTTCTGTAACACATTCCTAGTCAAGCTTGCTACTGCTGGTCTGGAACCAGAGTTTGAGAACCACTGGTCTAGAAGATTAACCCTACTATTGCCCTATACCACTAAGAAGTTTCGGAAGCTTGTCTTCTGACTTGGTGGCCTCCATCCTTATTATCAACCTTCTCTCTCCAGTAACAGACCCCTGATTTTTCATTCCAGTTCCTCATCATTGTTATCCTCCCATTAGGACAAGAAAGGATAAAACTACTAAAAAAGGAACTTTTGAAATCATTTAAAATTAATGATTTGAGATCATTTAAAATTAAAGTAAAAATAAATGATCAAAGCTTTGTTTTACATTAAGAATTAGTCTTTAAGGGGTGGTATAATTTTGTAAGCTAGTAGAATGGCACCCTAGGAAGAATTTCAGGGTTTACCTACGTGGAACTGAAGCTTTCCCACAGAAAATCACACAATCCCAGCCACCCCCACCACTAGTGGATACAACCATCTCAGGGCAAGTAATAAGAAATTAAACCCCCCTTGGATCATGTATTCAAAACACCATCAATTGAAATAAACCCATATTGAGTTCTGATTTGTGTGTGCAGCTTTGTGGTGGTATTTGGGACTAAAAGAAGATAAAAAACAAAGTCCAGGAGTGTAGTCTAGGAGGGAGAAAGGGAGATCGGACAATAGCTGGAAATATCCATCAAGAGAAGAAGATTAAGATTTGGAGAAATCAGAGAAGTGAATGAGGAAGTCCCTCTAGGAAAAGAGTAACTGCAGCAGCAATGTCAGAGGGACGGGAATAGGAAAAATGGGAGCGTTGGTTGAAATGGAAAAGTCCGTGAAAAGAAATGTTGGAGATAAGCTGGAAAAGGAGGGGGGTCAGATTGTAGAGATTAAATTTGACCTTGATTAACTGGACTACAATTTAGCCCTTCTCTCATACATTCTCTTTACAAGGACCAGAATGACATTTCTAAATGAAAGTTCGACCTTTGGGTATGTTCTTCAGCGCCTCCTAGCGCCCTTAGGATTGAATTGAAACTCCTTAGCACAATTTAGGACTCTCCTCTGTTTTCCTATGGAGTTCCATCTCTAGAGAAATCCTCCCTTCCCCCCCACCCCTCCACACACACCCCCTGCTTCAACCATTCTTATTCCTTCAGGCTTTGCACATCCTTTGTCACTTCCCCTTCTTCACTCCCTGCTTCCCCTCTCTACTCTCACCTGGTTTAAGACTTCTCTGAGACTTCTCTGGGAAGTCTTTCCCGACCCAGAGGAAAGGGGGTGTGTGTGCTCCTCCTGTGTGTTTAACCCACCCAGACCCCAGGGCCGCACTGTCATTGTTGGATCCCTGTAAGGTCCCAGGGACAACAAACCCAAAACATATCTTCTCAGTTGATTGTAATTATCTGCTCATTTCTCTGTCTCTGTTTTCACACTGTGAGCTCCTTAAGAATAAGAGCTGTGTCCCTAAAACCTAAAAGCATGTCTGGCACATAGTTGATAAATATTTGTGCAATCAGTGGATTGGGAACATTTTATCTCTTTTCCCCACTCCTCACTTGAGGATACGTTTATTGATGAGAGAGAGAGAGAGACATCAATGTGAGAAACAAACATCAAACTTGATGTTTCTCCTATGGGTGATCAAACTCACAACATTTTGGTTCACGATATGACGTCTCCAACCAACTGAGCCACGTGGCCAGGGCAAGAGTTTATCTTTAAAAAAATAATAATGTGTTGGAATTTTGACAAAAAATGTATTCTAGAAAATTTGGAAAATACAAAAATGTACAAACAGGAAGTAAAAATCATTATCAATCTCCCTATTCTCAGATAACCCCTTTTAATTTATGAATGAGTTTTTCAGAAAGGGCATACTATGTAAAAAGTAAAATGTGGGGGGAAAATGTGTAACAATGAGTCTTACATAGAGAATTGAATTAAAAAACTAATTAGAAGGGGGTTTAGATTCTAGGTATAAGAATGATAATAAATGTATGGACTAAATAGGACTAGAAAAAGAACTAAGGCGATAAATACATGAGATGACAGGACTTAGAAAGTGATTAAAGGTGGTGGTGAGTGGGGAACAGAGCAGAGGAAGAGTATCAGATGCCCTACAATGGGCGTCCAACCTTTTGGCATCTCTGGGCCACAGTGGAAGAATGGTTGTCTTGGGCCACACATTAAATACCTTGGGACACATAATCACAAAACAAATCTCATAGTGTTTTAAGTAAATCTGCGATTTTGTGTTGGGCCGCATTCACAACCATCCTGGGCTATATGCAGCCCATGGGGCACAGGTCGGACTCCCCTGAAAGGTTAATAAAATTGGTTGAATAAATGAAAAATTTTGAAATTATATGAATGGAGGATTTGTTACTCATTTATTCTTTCATCAAGTATTTATTGGGCACCAATGCTTTGCCAGGCAATGATTAGTTACTAGAGCACATCAGTGAATGAAACAGCAGAAGCCCTGCCTTTCCAGTAGCTTCAGTTCTGGTGGTAGGAACTGTGGTACCAATGAGAAAAACAGGCAGACTTAGACTGGAAGATCAATCAAGGAAAGTTAAAAAGTTGTTTAAGAGTTGTTAAAAGAGCACATATATTCCTTCAATTCTCTGAACATATGTATATAATGATAGGAATAAAACATATTCAAGGCTGCTACACAGTAATGAGCTGGGGGTTTTTGGTGGGTGAAGAAAGAAGGTGGCTGTTTCAGAGGGAGGTATAAAACCCCTGATTATGCAATGGCTGGTTTTTGGTTGGTGCCAGATGTGGATGGGCTGAATTCCTTCTTGATGAAAATTGAGAATTAGTTTGTCTCTGAAGAGACATTCCCTAATAAAAAAATTCCACAATAGCCAATACCTCGAAAAACCACAGAAAATTAAAGAAACTTTGGAAAAAATTCATTAAATAAATAAAATGGACCAATGAAGATTACAGAAGTATATTTACTGTATGAAAATACTTTAAAATACAATGGTACAGAGAAGAAACAGAAAATTACTTTAACAAATTTGCAAATATGAGAGAAGAAAAGTGTCTCAGTAAACTTAACATTTATAATTTTTATACTTTTCTGTATGTATATTATATATATTAATAAAAATTATCTTAAAAGAAAAACTGCCCCAGATATAGCTTCTTTTAAAAAACAACAAAGCAAAACAAAACAAGAAAGTTCTTTCTTGTTTCAGTCTGACAAGAAGAATTACTGCCTCAGGCTATGATGTTAGAGTGCACCCTGAGGGGCACCCTCCCAAGGAGTTAGTGAATGTGGACACAACACACTCAAATTCCAGCTCCTTAACTGTGTTCCTCATCTGAAAAATGGGAATACAACAGCATCTTAGAGTCATTATGAGCTTGAAAAAGAGAATGTGGATAGTGTTTCTCCTAGTGCTTGCCATATAGAATGCTCCCAGTAATGTTAGGTTCTCATTTTCTCAAACTTCCCTCGTTTACAACTTCACGAGTTTTCCTGGTCTGAACTCCCAATAAAGGCAAAATAAGATGCTACTGGGTCGAACATGCCGAGGGCTGAAGAGCAGGAGAGGCTCTAGCAGGAGCCAAAGCCAGCCAGGCCCTGGAACTCTTGAGTAACAAGGGAAATGTGAAAGGATCCCTGTTATAATTGAAACCCAGCCAAACACTGCTGTTGAGGGCCAATGATAACATGGGAACTTACAGCTGAAATTATAACATTCGCTCACTGCACAGAAGTATAGAAGGGTAAGCAAAACAGACAGTAGTGTGAAATATCCAAACCCTGTATTTTCCCACTGGATGATTATAGCAGGGAATCTGAATTTACTTTTTGGTACCAGTCTTACAGGAATGTTTGGTTGACTCATTATAATCCGATCAATGGTTGTTTTCATGTGCCATCTTCTGACACAGGGTTTTGGGGAATTGAGATATTCTGCTGTCAGCAGCAGAATATGACGTTAACTTTCTTAAAATGGTTTTCCTCAAGTGTTCCATTTTCCCTAATTTGTACCTTAGTTAACTTGTCAAGATTTAGCTGGCAATAGAATTTGCATGGCCATTAGTTCTAAAGCTTCCCCTGGTTCTTCCTTCCTTGCCTCAAAGCCCACCTTGGTCTTAATCATCATCTCAACATTTGGGTGCCCTCTGCACTTCACATGTAGCTCTGGCCTGATGCTATATTTTGATGTGCTTATTTGGTGACTTTAGGGATTTCTTTCTTGTCCTGCATATTGGTTTAGTGTGGTTTCCATGAATACTGTGCCACCTTATACCCATGCAGACTGTATTTTCCTCTTTATAAATTTCTTAAATATGAACTAACAATCCCATCAACCTATCATTTACAAGAAAATGTGTTAAAACTACATATTGCTTAAACACCAACTGTGATACTGTACGTATCATTGGGTGGTGTTGGCTCAATAGAACAGCTGACCTTGTCTGTCTCTGCTGCCTTATGTGATATGTGAATGATAAGTACTTACATTTAGGTTGCATGTAAGAGACCAATCACTTCCACAGCAGCCCCCAAACTCACACAAGTCAGGATATAAAGGGACATTTGTCCAGTGGCCTGTGAAGTCCCTTGTGCTTCCACAAAGAAGGGTATGAACATTGCCTTCTCCGCTGCCTGCCTTTAGCATGCTTCCTGACCACAGTCTATTATGGGTCATATCAACAGAATGAAGATGTCCAGAGTTTGGGGGCTGTTTACAATGATAATAGAAAGTTCTTTATTGTGCAGAAGTTTCATTTAAAATTTAGGAATTTTTCACTGGGTCCAAGGACACTAAAATTATAGGCAATTTTTAAAACTATCAGTACATTTTTTTTCTGGAAAGTTTCATCAGTTTTATGAGATTTTTGAAGAGACCCACAGTCTCGAAAAAGTTCCTGAACCACACAGCTTCATTCAAATCACTAGACAATGGTACAGAGAAGAAACAGAAAATTACTGTAACAAATCTGCAAATATGAGAGAAGAAAACTGTCTCAGTAGAGTAAACTTAAGATTCCCTCACTGCTAGTGTAGAGGTAAAAAACTGGAAATGGAGTCTATACCGATCAATAAGGAAAGCCTAAACTATGAAACATAATAAAGGTATTTTAAAGATCAAGTTAAATCTATATTTGATGATTTGGAGGTCTGTCTGTGATGTGATAATTTAGTGAGAAAGGCAAGAATCAGAGAAATAGATGTAATATAATTTCATTTTGTAGAATAAGTTATGATAAACTTCCTTTCCCTTCACATATGTATATGTGTGTATGTGTGTACATATAATAAGAGCAAGAGGGAAAAATATAGAAGACTATAATACCAATTACTAATGAAGAGTAACCAAACAGAGAGCAAGAGAGTTATTCAGTAGAGAGAGAAAAAGAGAAGGGGGATACATACAAAACAAATGAAGAAACTAACAAACAACAACAAAAAGACCCACTGTATTGAAACATGAAGGTGTCCGTAAAAAAATTGCATGCAGGATATGAACTCATTTATATAAAATTAGTTATGAGTGCATAAAGAGATGCATAGAGGAATGGTGACTAGAAAGGTGATTAATGTGACTGAAATATTAATTGACATTTTATTCTATTAATATATATAAGTTGATTCCTTCTTCTTATTCTTATACCTTTTGTAGTTCAAATATTTTATGACTGGCATGTATTATTTATATAATCAGAGAAAACATTTTAAGTTTCACTGTGATAAAACAAAAATGTTTGCTAATGCTTATTTTGGGTTGCAGTTTTCATTCTCAGTGTATAATTCCAAAGCCATTAATTTAATTACCCTCATAAATAAGACATAGAAGGCACACTAATTGTAGTCTCTACATTATTCACCTTATGTGAGCAGATTCCGTAAGGGTATAGTATGCACTCATCAAACCAAATGATGAGTGTGAATGTGGGTGACGCCAATGGAGTGGCTTAGATGTTGAAAGGAAAAAACCCACTAAATCTAGTCTCATGGTATAAGGAAGGCAAACCCATCTTAGTTTTTGGTTGGAACACTAACAGAGAGACAGATTAACAAGATAAAACCATTTTATTAAATGAGAGCAGTGCGCACAACATGGCAAAAACCTAAATGAAAAATAACTCAAAATGGCAGCTTAGAATTCCAGCTTGTACACAATCTTCAGAAAAATCAATAAATTTGTAGAGAAATGACAAAACAGAGGAAAGCAATTTTAGCCTTCTCAGGAGGGCAACCTGGGAAGGTAAATATATAGAAACGGGTAGAGGAATCTGCAGGTTCCTCTGGTGCCTTCTCTAGGCTCTACATGGTAAAAGGAGAATTTATATCTTGACTTTAGGCCATGAAAACAGAGAGCTTTTTCCTGCATTTGCTGTTTCTTACTTGTCTTTAGCTCAAAATGATTTTTATGTCAAAGAGCCATATTTTAGGGTGAGATATTCCAGTTTCCTTCAGTGGATTTAGGTTCTGGGAACGAAATCAGAATACAAACAATTTACTCAGGTTACGAATGCTGGAGCAAGAAACAGTCTGCTGGCTCTCTGAATAGGGCTCGAAGCAAGAGTGAGCTTCACGCAAATTTTGTTACCAGAACTGGGCCCTGGAATGCAGGCTGCACTGGATTACTGAGCAGGATCAGAGTTTTTTCCGAAGCAGGCAAGAATGTGACCAAAGACGTTTTTTCCTTGGACAATGCCTAAAACATAGTTGTTTAGACATTGTTGTCACCCACTTTGAGGTATTCTGCATTTATAAAATAAATTTTAAGCATGATTCATACTCTTTGCACAGCTTACCAATAGTCTGATGAATTTAGTATTAGAAAGGAGTAAGTTCCTTTCCATCTCCACAGAGTGCATCTTCTTAGAGTTGATTTGATTTGGAAAATCCCAAGAGCTTTGTTATTCATAATGAAACTAAGATGTGAAACTTGAGATCATGAGCTTCCTTGGTGCTAAAGAAGGGTTTTATCCATATTTGAGGTAAGTTATCACCTTGCAGCATAGAGAATTCCACTTCCAAGTTTATAAATCAGTGCTCAAGTAGCTACATTCATTTGTTCTAGGCCTGTGTGTCCTTTTGACCTTCCCTTCCCTGGATTATCTTCCTTGTTGTCTTCCTTTTCTTTCTCCCCAGGGGCTAATGTGATTCTCCAGCAGGACCCCACATGGCTTACTTTCAGTCAAGGTCTTGGCGTATCCTAACTTTGGATATTGAAGTGCTTTCAGTGGAAGAGCTCGCTCAAAAGCTATCTCTCTAAGCAACCTAATTAAAAATGGGCAAAGGACTTGAACAGACACTTCTCCAAGGAGGACATACAGAGGGCCCAGAGACATATGCAAAGATGCTCAGTATTGCTAGCCATCAGAGAGATGCAAATTAAAACCACAGTGAAATACCACTTCACACCGGTCAGAATGGCCATCATAAACAAAGCAACAAACAACAAGTGTTAGAGACATTGCGGAGAAAAGGGAACCCTACTGCACAGTTGGTGGGATTGCAGACTGGTGCAACCACTATGGAAAACAGTATGGAATTCCCTCAGAAAACTAAAAATGGAACTGTCTTTTGACCTGGCAATTCCACTGCTAGGATTATATCCTCAGAACCTTGAAACATCAATCCAAAAGAACCTATGCACCCCAATGCTCATAGCGGCACAATTTACAATAGCCAAGTGCTGGAACCAACCCAAGTGCCCATCAGTAAATGAATGGATCAAAAAACTATGGTACATTTACACAATGGAATTCTATGCAGCAGAAAGAAAGAAGGAGCTCCTACCCCTTGTGACAGCATGGATGGAACTGGAGAGCATTATGCTAAGTGAAATAAGCCAGGAGGTGAGGGACAAATACCATATGATCTCACCTTTAACTGGAACCTAGTCAACAAAACAAACAAGCAAGCAAAATATAACCAAAGACATTGAAATTGGGAACAGGCTGACAGTAACTAGAAGGGAGAGGGGAGGGGATAATGGGGGAAAAGAGTGAAGGGTTTACAGGAACAATTATAAAGGACACATGGACAATAACAAAGGGGGGTGGAAACAAGGGAGGGAGGTGGGGAAGGCTGGGGTGGTGGGGAGTGGTGGGGGGAAAGGCAGAAAACTGTACTTGAACAACAATAAAAATCAAAAGTATTTTAAAAATAAATAAATAAATAAATAGGAAAAAGAAAGAAAGGCTATCTCTCATGAGCTAACCATGTTTCAGAGTCTTCCAGTAGAAAGTAGTCATGACTCTCCACATTTTTCCAGGAGAAGACAACTCAATCGCTAGAGAGAGGGGGACAAATAAGAAAGAATCAGTGCAGTTTTCTTCAAGGGTGAGGCACGATGATTTTTAAAATACTATTTTCCCCTATATTTCTCTCCTTTCCTTCAAGCTCCATTCACGCTGCCAGGGGACTCTGTGTCTTGCCTCACATTTGCGACCCTGAACATATCATTCACTCTCTGACTTCTTGCTAGGAACTTAAATCCACCGAAGTTCTGTCCTTCAGAGTTCTCTATGACAATGAAAATGCCTGTAATATAAGTAGCTCTTTAAGGAGCCATCAAACAACACTTTGTAAGAGGATATTTTTTGCAAGGTAGCTGAGAGCAAGAGAGGCTTCTGGGGCTCTGATTTGTTTCCATGGAAATGGCTCAAGAATTGGGGTGGGGGCATTCAAATATTTCAAATATTTGCCTTAGATAACCCTAATTGGAGTTCATGCATAAAAAAGAGACCACCAGCTGTAGAAATATGAGCGCGTGCCTGTGCTAGGTCCTGTGGTGTTGCCTCCATGTTTTTATTTCAACTCATTTAAAGTCAAACACCTATTTACTGACCAGCTAGTAATAATACTCCTGTGATGGGGGGGGAGGGAAGGGGAGAAAAGGCATACAACTGTAATTGAATAACAATAAAAATTGAAAAAAAATAAAATAATACTCCTGTGTGCTCTTTGAAGACTGAAACAGGGTGTGCAGTGATGGCTAATTCATAAAATTCACACACTTTGTAGAAAAGTGAAACAAAACACTTAAAATTATACTTAAATATATTATTAATAAAATAATTATAATAATATAGCACATTCAATATGTAGAAAAGACCATGTTAGGAAGCCCGGATATGAAGCCATACCAGATAAAATGCATTCTTTTTAATTTAACTTTAATTCTGAGATCCCATCTCACTGGGCTGGTAGGAAATTCACCTTCAAGCATACTGGGATTGTGTCTCCTCCATAATGATTCACCCATCCCGCGTATCCTTTCAGTTCTGCTGAATGTTGCTCTTGTTTCTTGCCTGCTTCAGGGAAGCTAGAAGCACCAGACCCGGGATCTCACTTCCTGCTGCATCCTGGGATGATTCTTTCTGTGGTCCCACCACATCCTCGCAGTGCTGCTGTGGAGGAGGCCCTGTTCTTCATGGAACCCAGAACATCACACCACTCCCAGTCTTGGCTCAGCTTAGGAAAATTCCTCTCTTCTCAGACATATTCACTTCACTGAATTTAAGCTCTTGGCAAGAAGTCAGAAAGTAATAATGTGTTCAGGGTTACAGATGTTTGGCAACAAACAAAATCCACTGGATGCTTGAATGGAGCTTGAAGGCAAGGAGAGAAATACAGGAAAAATTTAGTATTTTAAAAATCATCTTGCTTCACTCTTGAAGAGAACTATGCAGATTCTCTCTGATTCTTTACCCTTGTCTCTAGCCATTGAGTTGCTTTCTCTCTGAGTTGATCTAACCCACAAATACAGCTGGTCAATCCTTTGTAAGAATTTCACTACTTCTTATTGACCCGGAGTTCAACAGGCTTGCCCTCTGTGATCTAGGCAGTGTCTCTAAAATCCCGATCTCTGGGCTTTATGACATCTTCCAGAAGCTGTGCCTTTTATCAACCTCCTGGTGAGATGCCATATCAGTCCAGGCATAACTGGTGTCATGGGTCATTTACTGACCCAGCAATGTAGAGTATATGCTACTGTGTAACAAACATTCTCAATGAGGGTGATATCACCTGAAAGTGGATAAAAGTGGGTCATTGGGAGCAAAACAATTGTTATGTATACAGGACACATATATTGTACAAATAGCACATAAAGAGATGTATAGTACATCTCTGGTATTAAGATTTCATAAGGGAGAATGTTTAAAATGCCTCTTTGCAGGGGCCATAATAAAGAAAATGTTGAAAAACACTACTCTAAATCTTGGCTACTGTAAATAATGCTGCAATGGACATAGAGGTACATATATTTTTTTGAATCAGTGTTTCAGGTTTCTTCAGATAAATTCCCAGAAGGGGAGTTGCTGGGACATAAGGCAGTTCTGCTTTTAGTTTTCTGAGAAAATTCCATAATGTTTTCCATGGTGGCTGCACCAGTCTGCATTCCCACCAACAGTGCACTAGGGTTCCTTTTCTCCACAACCTCACCAACACATTGTTTCTTGATTCATTAGTGATGGCCATTCTTGTGGGTACAATGTGATATCTCATTGTGGTTTTAATTTTCATTTTTCTGATTATTAGTGATGTTGAGCATCTTTTCATATGTCTATTGGTCATCCATATGCCCTCTTTGGAGAAGTGTCTATTCAGGTTCTCTGCCCATTTTTAAATTGGATTGTTTATTTTGGTGGTGAGTTGCATAAGTTTTTTATAAATTTTGGATATTAACCCCTTATCAGATGGGTCATTGGTAAATATATTCTCCCATTCACTTGATTGTCTTTAAACTTTGTTGATGGTTTCCTTTGCTGTGCAAAACCTTTTTAGTTTGACGTAGTCCCATTTGTTTATTTTTTCTTTTGGTTTCTTTGTCCGAGGAGACATATCAGAAAAAATTTTGCTCTACAGAGAGTGATACTCAGTAGATGAGTAGATAAAAAATCTGTTGTACATTTACACAATGAAATACTATTTGGCAGTAAAAAAAGAAGGAAATCTTACTTCTTTTGTGACAGCATGGATGGACCTAGAGAGCATTATGCCAAGTGAAGTAAGTCAGTAAGAGAAAGATTATCCATATTATTTTATTTATAAGTAGAATCTAATTAACAAAATAAACAAACAAAATAGAAACAGACTCATAAATACAGAAAACAGACTTACAGTTGTTAGAGGGGAGGAGATTGGAGTGCTGCATGAAAAAGGCAAAGGGATTAAGCAAAAGAAAGCCTCATAAACAGAGACGACAGTATGTGATTACAAGAGGGAAGGGGAGGTGGGGTAGTAGGAGAGGACAAATGGAAACAAACAGTGATGGGAGGAGACTTGACTTGAGATGGTGAACACACAATACAATATACAGATGATGTATTATAGACTTTTATACCTGAAAACTATATAATTTTGTTAACCAATGTCACCCAAATAAATTCAATAAATTTTTTAGAAAAGAGAAAAACTAGTCTAGGTATTACAAAAGAAAAAGAACCAATATTTTTGCACAGGCTGAGCAGTTTTATGCATTATCTTATCTAATCCTCAGGATTGTCATTTATGGGTGAGGAAACTGAACTTAAGTAACTTGGTCAAAACCATATAGTTCATAGGTAGCATAGTTGAGGTTTGATGCCAAGTCTGTTTCCAAAGCCTTGCTCTCCACATTAGACCAGGTCACAAAGTCCAAATCAGTTCAGAGATATGAGTCATTATTTCAACCTTTAGGTATTCACCTTGTTGTTGGAGGGCAAGAACAGGAAAGTAAATAAGACTAACACCACTTATGAATATGTCACCAAATTGTCTCTACCTTGTGATGTATACATAGGACATGTGCTTCCTGCTGTGTTTTTTTTAATATATTTATTGATTATGCTATTACAGTTGTCCCATTCCCCCCCCACTCCACTCCATCCTGCCCACCCCCTCCCTCCCACATTCCACCCCTATAGTTCATGTCCATGGGTCATACTTATAAGTTCTTTGGCTTCTACATTTCCTACACTATTCTTACCCTCCCCCTGTCTATTTTCCACCTATCATCTATGCTACTTTTTCTCTGTACCTTTCCCCACCTCTCCCCCTCCCACTCCCCTATTGACAACCCTCCATGTGATCTCCATCTCTGTGGTTCTGTTCCTGTTCTAGTTGTTTGCTTAGTTTGCTCTTGTTTTTGTTTTAGGTGTGGTCGTTAATAACTGTGAGTTTGCTGTCATTTTTACTGTTCCTATTTTTGATCTTCTTTTTCTTAGGTAACTCCCTTTAACATTTCATATAATAAGGGCTTGGTGATGATGAGCTTCTTTAACTTGACCTTATCTGAGAAGCACTTTATCTTCCCTTCCATTCTAAATGATAGCTTTGCTGGATACAGTAATCTTGGATGTAGGTCCTTGCATTTAATCTTGGGTAATGTAATTATAATGTGTCTTGGCGTGTTCCTCCTTGGGTCCAGCTTCTTTGGGACTCTCTAAGCTTCCTGGATTTCCTGGAAATCTATTTCCTTTGACAGATTAGGAAGTTCTCCTTCATTATTTGTTCAAATAAGTTTTCAATTTTTTGTTCTTCCTCTTCTCCTTCTGGCACCCCTATAATTCAGATGTTGGAACGTTTCAAGATGTCCTGGAGGTTCCTAAGCCTCTCCTCATTTTTCCGAGCTCTTGTTTCTTCATTCTTTTCTGGTTGGATGTTTCTTTCTTCCTTCTGGTCCACACCGTTGATTTGAGTCCCAGTTTCCTTCGCATCACTATTGGTTCCCTGTACATTTTCCTTTGTTTCTCTTAGCATAGGCTTCATTTTTTCATCTGGTTTTCGAACAGATTCAACCAATTCTGTGAGCATCTTGATAACCAGTGCTTTGAACTGTGCATCCGATAGGTTGGCTATCTCTTCCTCGCTTGGTTGTATTTTTTCTGGAGCTTTGAAGTGTTCTGTCATTTGGGCCATTTTTTTTTTTATTTTTTATTTATTTTTTTTGTCTTGGCGCGTCTGTTACTTTAAGGGGAAGAGCCTTAGGTGTTCACCGGGCAGGGTAATGCTGGTGGCTGCGCTATGACGCTGTGCGTGGGGGAGGGGCCAAGAGGGAGCAATGGCGCCGGCTTCACTCTCCTCCAGATTTAATCCTTCACTCCGATACCCACAATTGAACTGGGCCCCTCTGGTGCTGGTTCCCAAGTGGGTGGGCTTGCGCACGCTCTAGGCCCCTGTGGGTCTCTCCAACGACCTCTCCCGTGAGGCTGGGAGTCTCTCCTGCTGCCGCCCCAACCCCCACGGGCGCTCTCAATCAGAGGTTGAGGCTTTATTTTCCCCGCACTGGAGCCCTGGGTTACACGGTCTGCTTCACTCCCCGCCATTCGTCCAGTTTATCTATGCGTGAATGTGGGGCCGCAGGGTGCTACCCACTGCACAGCCTGCCCCGTTCTCCGCCACTCTGAGTCCGGCCCTCTCGGTTTACCTGGGCGAATGTGGGGTCGCAGGGTCCGCTAGTGCCCGGACTGCCTGCACCGTTCGTCCCACACTCCGCCAGTCTCGTCCCGCCACAGCCACGTGAGTCCTCTCTGCCCCGGTGCCGTCTCCGCCCCTCCTACCGGTCTGGATGAATGTTTATTTTTTATTTCCTTGGTGTCGGACCCCCTTGCTGTTTGATTCTCTGTCAGTTCTGGTTGTGTGAGGAGGCGCAGTGTGTCCACCTACGCCGCCATCTTGGTTCTCTCCTCCTGCTGTGTTTTATGTCTTAGTATATGGTTGTTTGAAGGGGAGCCTTTGCTGGGGGACAATGGGGGACAAGAAAAAGAAACTGCGGCAACCTTTACTTTCCCTATGTGCTCCCTCTACATCTTTCCTCTGGGCTGCACCCAGTGTGATTGCTCTCATTTCCAAACCCTACGCTTTCCAGGGTTCTCACCAGTATTCCTTTGGGAAGAATGCCTTGGGGTTAGGGAACTCATTGATACAATTTTTGGCTGAGCACAAGTCTGACAGACAGTAGATTTCTAACCAGTTACTCTGACATTCCCTGCCTTACGGACCGCCAAGTCCTAGTACCATCTGGGTCCAGTTCCCCTTCATTATGGAGGAAGGTGGAGAGGACTCTATGAGCCACCTCCACCACCAGTATCAGCCCCTTCCCAGACCATTTCTGTTTCTTTGCTAGGTGAAGTTCCACTTGTGGTTGAAAACCATTATTTAGGTTAATTTTTCTCCTATATGGAAAAAGTTAGCTGGTATAACTCAACCACCACATGACCAGCATACAGGGACAGAGGTGAAGTGAAAAAGCAAAGAATGAACATTTATGAGGCCCGAACATATGAAGCTAGGTGCTTTTAATGGATTATGTTACTTATTCTTTATAAAACCTTAACACTAACCCATTTTACATATGAAGAAATCAGGAACAGAAAAATTAATTTGTCGATATCCATAGGAATGGCTGGTAACACTGTGCTCTTCAGAGATGCTCCAGACAAATTCCTGGGAAGCCTTGGCAACAAAAGCACCTCAGCAGCAGGACACTGCCCAAGAGGAGGCAGAGAGATGGTACCCAGGAAATTGTTCTCCAGAGAGCAGACAAATGATGCCACCTCCCCAGAAATCCACAGTCACCTGTGTAAGGACAGAAAAATTTTCTCTTCTTCCCTTCCAGGTTCTTTGGCTGGTCTAATAGTTAATTTAATGTAAGATGAATAAACAGGAGAAAAACAAATTTTGTATATAATACAGGAGCCCTATAAAATATGAGACTCTCCAGATGGGTACTAGACTTATCGGGTGATCCTTTCATAAGATATGTAAATATCTAATCATTGCATAGTACACCTAAAACTAATATAATATTGTATTTCAACACTGATGGAAAAGTAAACATAAAAAAATTAAAAAATATGTGAAACTCCCCAGCAGTCCGATAACTGAGGCTTATATGCCATCCTGAACTAAATTGAAAGGGTAGGGGCCTATGGCTCCAAAGGGGAGAAAGAGCAAAGGTTAGCAGACATTTGTCATACCATGCAGATAGCCTTTAAGTTATCTCTGATAATAGTTAGGAGGGACATAAACAGCTCTTCCTGAGTCTGCAGGGCCCGGATTATCTTCAGCGAGATATAATCTCTGTGCCAAGGTGGCACATTCCGAGGTATTCTGCTTCCCCTCGTCTACAACATTCCCAGGGCTGTTTGGTTACTCCTAACCTTCACAACAGCAAAAGGAACAGCCTAGCTTTAAATTAGAAAGTTTAAGGGTGTCATAATATCATTTTTGTAGTGTTTGCATTAGTGAGATACCCACAGGGAAACATAAATCTGAAAAAAAATTAAAGTGATACACATGACAAAATGAAGTATGTTGTAACAAACAGTCAGGACAGAATCAGGAGACCTACCAGAATTTTCTTCTCAGGCAATTCACTTCCCTTTTCTAGATTCCTATTTCTTAACCCATAAAAGGAGATGGTTAACCAGTTGAAGCTTGCTTTTTGCATGAACAGACTATTGGTGAAAGGGCCATCTAAGGAATTTCCATATTTGGGGAGCATTTCTCCTGCCTGGTCTTCTCCATTTACCTCTGAATCTTCTGGGGAGTCTCCACAACTAGCTGACAGTTATTATATGCCCTAGTGTCGAGCTCAGAAAGGAAACAATGCAACAGAGAAGACTTGTGTTATAAATCTGCCTTTTTAACATTTTTTAAACATTTATTTATTTATTTGTAAAGAGGGGATAGGAGGGAGAAAGAAAGAGAAACATCAATGTGTGCTTGCATTGCCAGACCCTCTACTGGGGACCTGGCCCACAACTCAGGCATGTGCCCTGACTGGGAATCGAACTGGTGACACTTTGGTTTGCAGGCTGGCACTCAATCCATTGAGCCACACCATCCAGGGCTATATAAATCTGCCTTTTAATAAGGAAACTCTTGTCAAGAAAAGTTGTCCATCTTAAGAGGAACTCTTATCTCAGGTACTTTCTGCACTTTCATAGACATGCTTTTCTTCACGTAGAGTGTTGCTAGCGACCCCTGGATTCTCACTTCTCTCAGTGTGTTCCCTGGAAGTCACGTCTCTGCTGGGATCCCCAGCATCTAATCGTGGCCAAGATTGTTACTGGAATTCCAATGTTTTTGAGTCCGTCTGCCTGCATGAACTGGAGCAAAGAAATGCATGAACAGGAGAGAAAGAAAAATAGTTTAATATTGAATTGGCCTATTTGAAGATGGAAAACTAATGCTAAAGATCCAACTATCTGTTGGCGTTTAGGTTACAGATTATATAGGGTGAAATCACAAAGTATTGTGGGTTAGGGAAATTGTGCTCACACTGAAAGCTGATTGGTGAGAGGTGAGATAAGAGGTCTATCTCTTATCTCAAGAGGTCTTATCTCAAGAGGTCTTATTATCTGAAGAGGTTAACCATTTCTTCAAGTCTTGAGAACAGTTCTGAGGTCGCTTCTGTATCCCTATGTCTGATTTCATGAGAACATAGCCAGGGGTCAGTAACATAACTCAGGTCAGATATTCTCTTGAGCCTGCCAGAGTTCCTGACCCTGCGACCATTATTCAGGTCCAGGCCTCTGCCTTCTACTGCCTAGGGGGTTGCTGATTATCAGGGGAAAGGCCTGGTCTCTGAGGGGTGTGAAGAGGAAAAGTTATGGTTTCCAGAGCTAGGATTTAAAGCTAAATTTAATCAAAGTCATAAGAATTTGATCATAATCTTTCTGTAGCTCCTTCTACCATAAGAGAGTTACGAGCATGTAGTTGATCTCCTTTCTCATCTCCATTTCCAATTTCTTTCAAATGTCTTACATAAGAGTGCAGTAAAGGAAGGATAATAAATCATTGAACATTGAAGATGTGTCAGGATTAAGCCAAATACTTTTCTCTGTATTTTAATGTAATCCTTATAATAACTCTTGAGGTAACTGCTATTATTCCAATTTTACAAGTGAAGAAATTGTCTTATAAAGATGAAAGTGATGGCCCCAGTTCATAAAATGATGGAGCTAAGATTCTAAAGCGGGTCTGCTTGACCCCAGAGCCTAAACTGACAGCCCCTGCAATGTTCTCCAGATGCCCAGGGGGGCCTGGTCTCCTTGATCCACTTGGGGCATTAGATGAGCCAAGACCCAGAGACCATTAAAATGTGGTCGTTTGCTATTTTTTGAAACTTTTCAGTGAGGACATTCTTTCACTTCCTTTGTACCTTGGTCAGTTTTTATCTTGTATCTTATATCCTATACTTTCCAGACTTCCTGAATGCCTTCCAAAAACCAGATTCCTTCCTGCTATGAATAAGACCAGTTCCTGTGTGCTTTCAGTGAAGTTTGGGAACACATCCCTCTATGTAGTAACTGCTCCCACAAAGGAAGTTTACTACTGGTATCATTTAGGCCCTGTTCTCCAACTGGATTCACTCACACATTTATTGAGCACTTGCTAACATCAGGGTAGTTTTAGGTGCCAGGAATACAGTGGGGACAACACAGACAGACCCTGCTCTCATTGAGCAACACCCTGCTGGTGGAGAGCCAGTCTGCCCATAGTTTCTAATAAATCCCATTTTTTCTGCTTTCTAGCTAATGGCATGTTCCTCTTATGATGCTTGAGTTAAATCCAGTATTTGAAAAGATCACCTTATAATTCTTCTATGTGAACTTTTTTACCCTGAGTCCTACAGCCACACCTGTTTGCAGACTGCAGACGCATGATGTTCTCCTTTCAGGCCAAGGGGAAGGGAATGAATAGTAGTGAGCACGTGTAGTACGGGCTGGTATTTAAAATGCAATGTCCTATTTAATCATTGCAAAAGCATAGGGAAGCCAAGGTTATCATTCTCATTTTTCAAATGAAATACTTGAAGATTTTAGAGATCAAATCCCAGAGTTTGAAAAAAACAGAATTTGGAGGTGGATGCCAGGTGCAATGCAGAGGGCCTCCTTTCCTGCGTATGTGGGACTGGATTCAGTCCCCTGGGCCCCAGCCGCAGGGCAATGCTGGGGAGCAGCCAGCATTTCCCAGGCCTGGAAGATGAGGCAGAGCAACAACTGAATCATAACACAGTATTTTGTCTCTCCCTACCAGCACCCCAGACTGTTCATATGGCAACAGGATTCTAACCTTAGCAGTTAACTCCTTGATGCTTTTTCTAAAATTATTTTTATTGTATTTTCCCCTGTTACCATTTATCCTCCTTATATCCTCTACCCCTGAAACCACCACAGCATTGTCCACGTCCATGAGTCCTTTTTCTTTTTTCAATCTTCAAACATTCTCTATTGACTGACAGGCAGATTCCATGTTAATGGGACAATTAAGTCACAGGAAAATAAAGCTGAACTGATAGCAAGGAAGAGAGGTTCTAGAGGCAAATTTTTCTACCTCCCAAAGTTGCAGTGTTGGTCTTCGTGCTCCCAACTCCAGACAATTTCCTCCAGGGACATTTGCTTCTTGAATCTCTCTACCCAGCTACTCATTGGGAACTGGGCCTCTACTCAGATGGCTGAAGATCGGAAGTTATAGAAACAGGGCCTAAGCCCATACAACTCATAGAATGAACGCCAAAGCATCATGATGTTATAAACTTTTCTTTGATAAACGTGTAATCTCTACATCACAGTACTCTAGGGAGTTAGATTCAGCTTGGAGAATATTCCTCTATTCTAGCAAAATAATTTTATTTCTCTAATCTTCTAAATTTATTTTCTTATGAAAGCCTATAATGAACATAAATAAAGTATTACAGGGAATTTCAGGTACTACACTTTCTAAAAATTTATTTTTTAGTATTTATATATTTTAGGTGTTCAGTATTTCTTGTATGATGGCTTATTTTTTAGGGTGGGTAGAAATAGTGGCTGATTTTATTTGAAGAAATGTAACTTGTCTGAGTGAGTGATGACTTCATTGCTAACTGACCCATCCATGGGGTAGATGCTGACTGACATATTGTTGGTCCTAGAATAAGGTCATGCTTTTTGTGGGTTTTGAGACATATCAAAAGAATATGATATCAACTATGAGTCACTCAAAGGACTTCATATTCACAGAGGCTGGCCTAGGGACTATATAAAGAGTGACATTCAAGGAACTTGTTCTGAAAAGGAACAGAGTGACTTACATTAAGTCATTCAGGAGAAGTTCAGAATGAAGTTTTTTCTGTTGATATTGGTCCTGCAGGCTGTTGCTGCTCCTGGAGCTGCTTCTTTGATAAGCTCTGAAGAACACAATAACAACATTGCTAATGTAAGTACTAATGCTTTCGTACTTATCTATGTTGATTTCTGTCTTAAGATTTATTGCATGACCAGTCTTTTCTTGAGAAGTACCATTTGAAAACTGGTTTAGCAGGCTATTTGATTTTAGCACTGAATTTTTCTTTGCCAAAAAGGAATGTAATAAAGAAGTACTGGTTTCAAAGGAAAATTATAAAATTGGGGGCGAATTTGTCCCTTCTACTAAAAAGCTGAGGCCATGTAGTTAGTTCAGAATAATTGGTGTTCTACTTCTGTTATGGTATTTCATCTTAACCATTTAATGCTGGTTAATAATCTGAGATTTGAACAATGTCTTAATTGATTTAGCCAGTTAAGTCTGCCATTATAATTGAAGAATATTCTTTACTTTCACTATCTCAGATATTTTATTATGAGCAGTTTTTAAAATATAACTTTTCAATTTTTTTATATGAGTTCAGATGATTTCCCATTTTCTAAGACTGTTGCAACTTTGAATTTGTCATAGTTGTCCATTGTATTGAAGGCTTTCTATTTTTAAGCAAGGAATTTTTCTCTCAACTTAAATTAATAATTTATGCATCTGACAATAAAGATTTTGAGGCTTACTAAATGCCATGATGTGCTAGATACATAAATAAGTTCTAAAAAGTAGAAACTAGTTTGAAGAGGTAAAGACATAAAGGTGTTTTCACTGGGCTTCCAGAAATCAATCTTACTAACACTTTATGACACATCTTTGACGGCACAGAATATTTTTAATTTTTTTATTATAATTGTATGATACCTGGTTCAAAATCATCAGTGTGAATTTGAGTCATATATGCAGGGCTCCAATAGAAACCTTTAGATGTATAATAATGTAATACTACATGTATTTTTTCCATGATTTCTCGACACAGTTTTATAACTTAAACCTGGAGATAACTCCAAAGGCAAAAATGAAAGTCAATACAAACTTCATGGAGAAAAAAATTCAGGAAATGCAGCAGTTCCTGGGGTTAAATATGACTGGGCAACTGGACAAATCGACGCTGGACATGACACACAGACCTCGGTGTGGAGTGTCTAACGCTCAGGAGTTTAAGACAATGCCAGGGAGGCCAGTGTGGAAGAAACGTGTTATCACTTACAGGTGACATCATAGCCATGTATTTTTCTATTTTCTCATAGGTCTGACTTCTAGCAACCTGAACCATTTAGAGATAGTCTTAAATCTGGTAGCAGATAAGAAGCCTTCCTCAACTATTAACACTACCCTTTTGCTAAAGTTCGTTATCTCTGGAAGGAGGGGATTGTTCATCCAGGGATTGTTTGACTTGCTAGTCCAGACCAGACTAATAAGGCTGCGAATGAAAGGATAATGAAGTTAAATCTACAGTAAATAAGACACAGGAGAAAGTTTTATAGAATAGTCAAGATGAATAAATGCAGAAGTCTTGGAGCAGGGGCAAAAGTCTTAAGCTTCTATGAATGTAAATCTCTCATAATGGTGACCTATAAATCATAAATAAGAATGAATCAAATTAGATTCTGTTTAAGGAGGAAGCTGTCCAAGGGAAAATGTCTCTGTAGTATAAAAAGTATGTTCTTTTTCTTTTTATCGGGACAATTAATTTATGAAATGATTCATTCTCTAATGCTGCTAGGAGAAATGAAATATCACAATAAGACAAAATTAACACATGGTTTCCATATATTTTTCTATTTTTTCTTTTGACTGATAAAGAATCAATAATTACACTCCTGACATGAAGCGTGAGGATGTTGACTATATCATCCAGAAAGCTTTTCAAGTATGGAGTAATGTGACCCCACTGAAATTCAGAAGGGTCAACGCAGGCGAGGCTGACATTATGATACGTTTTGTATATGGAGGTACAGAACTTGGACTTACTTCATCTGTATCATTTGGCATGACCTATAGCATATATAGAAGAACTGATTTTCTTCTCTTTTTAACAAGCTCATGGAGACTTCAGTCCTTTTGATGGCAGAGGTGGAGTTGCAGCTCATGCTTATGGACCTGGACCTGGTATTGGAGGAGATGCACATTTTGATGAGGCTGAATTCTGGACTAAAAACTACAGAGGTAGGCAAACAAATAAACAGACAAACAAAAACGCACAACCCCCCCCCCCCAACAAATTCTAAATTGCATCATTTTGTTAAATCATTTTGAAAGGCTACCATCTGAGAAAGAATTATAGGATAAAAAAAAAGTGTTCTGATTATAATCTAGACACTAAATAAAAAGTAACACTTTGTCCCAATTATACTCTATAAATTGCGGATATAGGATCTATCTTAAAGATCAGTTCTTAGAATCTGAGGATGAGCTAGTTGGTTAGCATAAACTCAAGCACCTTAAGAACTACAGTGTATAAAAGTAAGAGTTGTTAAGTGATCAGTTTTGCCAATGCAACCCATAAACTCAAGACAACACAGATGCTAATTTTGTGTATGCTAACAATCCTGAACTAGTGTGGTCATCTTCATGATCCATTATATGGTGATAGTTTCTTAGGTTTATAGTGACACAGAAAGATGATGCTAGAGAGAATTTAGAGATCCTCGTAGAGATACACAATGTTATATGGCCATGCAGTCACTTGTTCTGGGACAAAAATTTCAGAACGCCCAACTGATCATTGAATAATACCTTGTATGTATTTACTGAGGGGCTGTAAGTCACCATTCCTATCAAAGAGTTGGAAGATAGGGAAAATTAGTCTCTGTTTGGAGGAATCACTTTCCATTGGAAAATTCAAACTATCAAATCAGAAGCCTTCTTAATCTCTCCATTGGAAATCCTAGATTATATGACTAACTTATGTGGAAAGTAAATGGAAAGTCATCAAGAATGAGTTTTATTCAGCATCGCCCTTTCTCTGGGTGATAATTATTGACATTAGATGGCAATATTTTATAGATCAGAAAGACTAGTTGTTTTAGTCTGACACATGGTCTAAAACTTATAGAATTCTTGAGTGATAAAAGCAGTTTTACATTGTCAAAAGACAAATGATGTAGGATTAGGTTTTTACTGAGCTGAAAATTCTCAGCTAGACATGTTAAATTTGTCTAAATTTTATACAAGGGAATTTGAGTTTTATAATAATTTCATCTGATGTGGGAGACTTGTGCTAGTTAGCTAGAATATTTTGGAATTCTAAAGGGCCCTAGAAAAAATCATTTAATATAGTTTTTTACAGTTAGAGGATATTGAGGCCAACAGAAAGTTAATGGCTAGTTTGTGGAAAAGCTGGGGTCAGAACATGCATTTTCTAGTTCTTATCTTGGTCCAATGTGTACTTTCTACCTGTCCATGTTGCTTATTTTTAATTGCCTTGATTATATATTTTCAAAAAGTTAAATTATTTATAAAAATTCTAACTTCAAGTGCTCATTATCAACATAATTTTTGACACATTAAATGAATAAACAATTAGCTCAATAGTTATTAAGTTTCTATTATAGTTTAGCTGATGCGATGTGGGTATTTGGCTATAGAGATGAAAAGGACCCAGTCCTGCCAGTTTGTGTGCTAGTTTGAAGAGCTAACAAACTAGCAACACACAGAACACAAACAGAAATTCATTATTTTAAGATAAAGACCAGTGCTGGTTTTTTATCCAAAGTATTATATGAACTGGAAATAAGATAAATTTAGGTCTAGGCCAAAATAGAAAAGGCTTTGTTTACTCTTCCTTGTATCATGCAGAGTGGAAAGAATGACAAAGTCTATGTTTCTTTTTCATTATCTGAGAGAAGCTAAAGCATTTCTGAGTTATCACTAAACCCTTGTGTTACAAGAAATGTTCCTAGACATCCCCAAGAGAGAGGTGTAGATTCTATGTTCACACTTGAGTGCTGGCGAGTATTTCAAGTCCAGGCTCTGAGGCTAGGTGGAATGTGACCCTGGGCAAGACAGTTCTGAGATTCAGTTTTGCCAGAGAAAAAGAAAGACAAAAATAAATGTATTGGACTAGAACACAGATTAAAAACTAACAGTAAGGGAGTTAATAACTAACAATCAAGTCTTCTTGGATTTGAGAAACTTGACAGAAAGGACACACCCCTCTTTCTTACCTACAAACGTGCATCCTCTAGGGCATAAAGAATAAATGGACAGGAATGACTATAATTTGGCAGTGTACATGTGCCTAATTTATAAGCATAGTCTCTTAGTTCATTTAGAATCATGTGTAGAAAAAGGATGAGATTTAGAGCCAAGAAATTTGGGTTTGAATCTTAGGTTCTTGGGTCAGCTCTTAATTTGGTCAATTAATCTTGCTGATGCTGTGTCCTCATCTTAAATAGAGTATATGGTGGCTTCCTATCAGTTGTATAAGGATTAGACATAATGTGGTGTATTTGTCAGTGACTCATAGTACCTGGCAATTAATATGACCTTTTATTTGGGTTTAGTAAGGAATGGATATGAGAGACTTTTTAATATATCCACTCAAGATTAATCAAAACTGAAAGCAGAATGAAGTGGGAATGATTTAGAGGAAATGAGAACTATTGAACACAGCTATGAGTTATTCTAGAAATTTTCACAACATAATATATTTCATTTGTGTGATAGTGTGGTGGTCCTTAACCAAAGGCCATTCTGCTCCCAAGGGGACATTAGACAATGTGGGGAAACATTTTGGTTGTAAAAACTGAAGAAGGATTTTCTACTTATTTAATGGTAAACCAGAGATTTCTAATCATCTATAACAAACAATTATCTGGCCTGTAGTGTTAATAGTCCAAGGTTGGAAAACCTTGTGCAAGGAGGGGAAACAAGTGAAGGATTCCCAAATGTTTCTTTTTTCATTGTGTCAGATTTAAAATGTGTTATTGTCTTCTAAATGCCATTATATTTCATTGCTCTTTTCCCTTTTTGGTTGGTTTCCTCTTAGGCGCCAACTTGTTCCTAATTGCTGTTCATGAGTTTGGCCATTCCTTGGGTCTTGGCCATTCCAATAATCCAAAGGCCATAATGTTCCCCACTGTGAGTTATGTTAATCTCAACACATTTCATCTGTCTCCTGATGATATACGTGGCATTCAGTTTCTCTATGGTAAGTTGAATTTATTTACCATTTTGCCTTATAAACATATTCACTCTTATGAATGAATAGTTTTAAGATATCTGCATTTGGATAAAACCTTAATATCTATATTTGCTTTTGAACCCTATGCAAATTCTATGAGGTAGATAGCACAGATATTATATTCATTTTTATAGATGAGCACCAGATACCTACTATGTTAATGCCAGAGCCAGAGGCAGAACTAAGCCTTCTGGTTTCAAATCTGTTATTTCTATGCAATGTAACATCATCTATTAGAGAAGGCACACAGAGAAATAATTTAACTGGAACAAAAAAACCAGAGTGAATAGATTTTTTTCCTCAATGATGTTGCAGCTACATGGGGGAAAAAATCTTTATGGTTTCTGTCAATGTTAAAAAATCATAAATTGCTTTCTATGCATTTTTCAAGAAAATTAAATGTTTTTAATTCCTTGTTCTATTACAGTTGTCCCCATTTTCCCCCCATTTCACTCTCTCCCATTCTCCTCACTCCCACCCCCAATGTTCAATCCCCCCCACCCTGTTGTCTTTGTCCATGGGTCCTTTATACACTTTCCTTGAAGTGACCCTTTCCCTTCTTCCCCCCATTATCTCCCTCCTCCCTCCCCTCTGGTCACCGTCAGTTTGTTCTTTATTTCCATGTCTCTGGTTCTATTTTGCTTGCTTATTTGTTTTGTTAATTAGGTTCCACTTAAATGTGAGATCATATGGTATTTGTCTTTCACTGCCTGGCTTATTTCACTTAGCACAATGCTCTCCAGTTCCATCCACACTGTTGCAAAGGGTAGGATTCTTCCTCATATGACCTAAAGTGCATGTTTTTTCCTAATACTTCTTGAAATGCTTTTTTTTCAGGAGGTCCAGAAAAGGACAAACCCTCATCAAACCCTAACAGCATAGAACCAGGTGCCTGTGATCCTAATATGAGATTTGACGCTATCACTACAGTGGAAAATAAAATCTTTTTCTTTAAAGACAGGTAGGATTGTTTTTATACCTGACCAAGTGCAAAGGTTCTGTCCTAAAGTGGCTTTTGTTGTTGTTGTCATTGTTGGAGAATAATGGAAAATCAAGTAGATGAAAATTATGAGTAGGGACTTGGACTTGGTTCTGTAGGTAGTGGAGAGATCTTGAAGATTTTGAAGCAAGACAGTGTTATGATTATATTTATGTCTTAACTGGAAAACTGGCATTAAATAATGGGTTTTCAGTAGAAATCTGGTTGGGGAAAGATAAGACAGGAAACAGAGCAGCCAGACAATTTTAATCAAGGATAAAAATAGTGTCTGGAGCCAAAGCTGTGATAGAGCACCTATTTAAAGGATTTGATTCTTGATTACAGGGAAGGGAATTCCAGGATGATTTATGGTTTCTGTCTTACAACACAGACTGAAGCAGATATTGGTGGTGTGTGGCAGTAGAGAAGATTAGTATTTGGAAGAGAGGACAAATATCCTTCATATTTGGAACTCAAAAACTGAGACACTTGAGGATAAGTGACTTCCCTTAGATTACAAAACTAACGAATGGATTTTGGGACCAGACTACAACTTAGATCCCTTTATTCCAAGATCGAGGTTATTTCCCTATAACAGTTTGCCTGTTAATACCATTGCCTGCTAATAATCTACAGATCATCAAAGAATTCATTAGCATCCTTTTCTTGTGGTATTCCTACTCAGACATCCATGGAACAGCATATGAAGATAGTGGGAAGAAACATTAAATCATTTCACAGGTCCTTCCACTCACCTTTCATGATTCCTGAATCTACAACTATTTTAAACACATATTTAATGTTTTACACATCAGGTTCTTCTGGTCGAAGCTTCCTGAGAGTCGGAAGAGCAATGTTAGCCTAATTTCTTCTTTATGGCCAACCTTACCATCTGGTATTCAAGCTGCTTATGAAATCAGAGCTAGAAAAAAAGTTTTTCTTTTTAAAGGTAATTCCAATTTTTAGTTTTGTTATTTAGTCTACTTCAAGGAAGAGAATAAATTAAGGAACCACTACTTTTCATAAATAAAGGCCAAAAAGCACTCCGAGTTGTATTAATTGTACTCTGAACTATTATCTAAAAGAGATCAAATACTTAGATAATACATAAAACTTTCAGGAAAATTTGTAAAATATAGATTATGATACTTGTGGGAAAAAATACAGAACCATAGGTGGTGGGCCGTGTTTAAGAACAAGGAACAATACATTTTGGAACTGTGGGGAAAGAATGAGGTTTGTAGTGAGTCAGTACATATTTCTATTACTCTTTCTGTAGGATTGCAATGTACCTTTTTTTCTTTGCTTTTACAGATGATAAGTACTGGTTAATCAGCAATTTAAAACCACAGCCAGGCTATCCCAAGAGTATACATTCCTTGGGCTTTCCTGACTTTGTGAAAAAAATCGATGCAGCTGTTTTTAACCCACATCTCCATAAGACCTTCTTCTTTGTGGATCATCAGTATTGGAGGTGAGCTTTAATGGTTAGTAATTTGACCTCTAAGGTTTGTGAAACAGACAAGGAACGCGACTTTTCCAGAAGATGATTTGCTATGCAAATTCCCAAATATCCTTGACCTTCCTGGGAAAGGGATCAAGAGACTGTAGGACTGGGATAGTTATTGTCACTCTAAGTTTCCTTCTCTGGACTTTCGGATTCTGATCTACTAGATAACACCCAATGTGTTTTAAAAAGAACACTTTAAATAAAATGTCATGGTATTAATCACAGTGGAAACACATTGGACAATAGTGGTAGAGATGCGTGGGACCTGGTCTTTACAGCCAGTTTAGAGGCTCTACAGAGTTTCAGATTCCCTTCCATTACCATTGGACTCAAGAAAACAAAGAGAGGAGACTATCCCCTGAGGGATGGCTGACCCTGCAAGGTCTTTACTGACAGGAATTTAGACAACCAGGCTCTATAAAGCAGTACTGGGCACTGGTGGAAGCGTAGTGGAAGGGTGAGGAAAGTGCTTGACTAGAAGTCAGGAGGCCTTGGATTAGAGTCCTAGTGGGACTTGAAACAAATCAGTGAACTGTTTAGGTCCTTGGGTGTCATATCATTGTAGTTTAAACCCTTTTTAGTACGAGCCTTTCAGGAGAGGAATAGGTGGATTTTGTTGTTCCTGTCATGAAATGTCAAGTTTATGTCATGAGATCTATTTCTGATGGAGTTCCTGCTGATTATTTTTATTTATGTATTTATGTATTTATTTATTCAGGTACAACGAGAAGACACAATTCATGGACCCTGGTTATCCCAAATTGATTGCCACATACTTTCAAGGAATTAAGCCTGAAATTGATGCCGTGTTCTATTATAACAGTAAGTAGATTAGAGAACTGTGAAGATACTTGAAATCCCCCTTTAAAACACTGTCATTCATACTTTTTTTGTACCTGCATTCTTTACTTTCCTTTTAGCTCCTTTTACACTTTATGGGTTCTCATGGTCTGGGGTTGTGGGTGAGGTGAGAGAAGCTTGAGTTTGTTTGAGTTTGTGTTTGTGAATGTCTTTAAGCAAAGTGATCCTCAGCAAAATTGTTGACTGGGCCAAGTTTGTTTTTTCTTTCCATCCCTATGTTCTTTTCATTTCCTCCATCAAGGATTCTGTGTGATCTACCAGAGTTCAACTGAGTTCTCCACCTGGAGTATAACTTTTCAAAACCCATTTTCATGTTAACAACCTTCTCAATAAAATTAATGAAGATATTTCATACTGAAATGATTGGAAACAGGCAGATATCTTGGGGCCAAGGGACCCAACATTCATATACTCGAGTCAGACCTTGTCTAATCTAGATAATCTATAAAAACACAAATCTATGTTATCTTTTTTCAAAGAAATACAAGCAGAGTTAAACTATTCATTTTTTTTTTAGGACACTACCATTTTTACCAAGGATCTAACGTACTTGAATATAATGTCCTGCTCAATCGTGTCACCAGACGGCAGGGAAGCAACATTGACTTTCATTGTTAGGAATAATGGTATAATTACAGGTGTTTGTCAATTCACTTCAGTTTAATAAGTATTTATTGTATACTTGTTATATGCCCAGTGTACTATTAAATCATGACATATATCATAAAATAAGATAAAATCTGTAGGACATAGATAAATGATCATATTGGTAAATGATTATACAGAACACATAAGATTTTATAATTTAAAAATCCTCATTGTCAATTTTTACTTGACTCTGCAATTAAGTTTGAAAATAGACAACTTCAGTGGACAAGAGCATATCTTGGTCCCTAACATCCTTATACCGAGAGATTATAATTATTTCTCTGGCTTAACCAAAATTAAGAAATGATTTGTTTCTTTGACCATTAAATGTTTCCACAAGGGTATCATTTTAATTGGAGTAAAAATAGAATATACCTAGATCTTAAAAATGACAATAATGTAAGATATAATTAAATTATATAATTATGTTGATAATGTAATATTATTCTGTTGACAATGTTGACTTTTCTAACATTTCACATAAAGTATACATATTTATGTTGTTCAATAAAAACATTTAAAGAAAGTATTTGGTTTCTAAGAATTTTTCTTGAAAAATGGAAAGTGTATTTGAAAATAATCCTCGACCTACCCCTAAATAAAACTAGTCTCTGTGATTATACTAAAGGGTGAATAGAAATATGGCAACTGGGAAAAAAAGAAAGTTGTATTTGCTTTGGCTACTTGTTTAAAGCCACTTGAATATTTAGTCTCAAGTCCAGAAAACTTCACCAGACTGCATACAGCTCCAGGATGACCTATAGTGTATGACCACAAACCTGAAGAGAAGAAGGGATGAAAGAGGAACTTCCCATTTTGGCAAAATTTCCATTGCAGATCAAATCTCACAATATGGGCCAGTAATTGCTATGTGACCTTGGCAAGAGATTAAATCTAACGTTCCTTAAATTTAGGAGAAAATATTAGTGGTACCCATGTCATAAATTTATTGTAGAAAAAAGTGATTAATGATATATTGCAAGAACATCACGCTGGTAGCTTGGCCTTCCTTTTATCAATTTTCTCCTACCTTGAACACATTCTCCTTATCTTCTGGATTGTACACATATAAAAACTTCCTCTAATGTCTTACAGATTTATGGAATGCTTAGAGTTTTCAATTGATTTTCAGACCATTGCTGATTGATGTACTCAAGGTCCAGGAAAAGATCAAGTTCATTTTGGCTCAGATGATTGTTTTTGGCTAGTAGAATGAACCGAGATCAGGAAAATATGAGGATCAAAAAGAATCTAGTTGGAGATGGAGCTCTCTGTCCTTCATAGCTTAGATCCATTCTCAAGTATTATGTGTTCCTTCAGTATAATAATCCTAGAGTTGTCTTTACAAGGAGTAGGGTCAAGTCATCTTTAGAGGAAATTTTGTTACCCTATAGGAAACTAAATGCTGTACTTCCTTCAAAAGAAGAAACTCCTTGCACAGTTTCTTTAGCATGGAAACAAAACTTAATGGTATCTGGGTTGAGAAGTCTTTGGCCTTAGGTCATTCGGGACTAAGCAGTTCCTCTTGAACAATGGCTGTATTGGAGTAAAGGCCCAGTGTACACCCCTCTCAGTTTCATGAGTGCTCATGAAAAATGCCTTTAAAGATTTAAAAGTGAACACTTTCTCCTTCTACCTCCATTTGTGTTACATTGTAAAATCTTTTAACAAATCCTTATACTGTTAAATCTATGCCAGATACTGTTCTAAGTTTTGCACACACACAGAAAAAATCCTTAAATTTAACTAATAATAATAATAATAATTAATGATGATTTATTAGTAAATAATCACCTAATCATTAAAATTATGAGATAAATACTGTCATCCATATTTTTCAAAGGAGGAACTGAGGCACTGAGAGGTGAATTAATTTGCCCAACACCTCATAACCTTGGAGCTGCAATTCAAAGCCAGGCTTTGATTCCAGAATTTGTGTTATTAACCACTGCAAAATTCTGCCCTTCAAATTTATAAAGTAAAAAAAAAATCGAATAAAGTAAAAACTCCTGACATTCCATGCTATTTGTACTTTTACTTGACCTTTCAATCAAAAGGTCTTTAACATGTCATAAGAATTTTTTGTGTGTCCAGACTGAGGAATTCCATTTTGCAATGGAAGAGGTAGTAGTGATATCTTATTAATGTCAGGAAAAGAAATGTCCGAGACTTGGAAATTACAGGTATCTTTACAATGGAATGTTGGACATTGTCTGATAGATCTTCTGGAGAGTAGCTAATTTCACGAGAATGTGAACCTGATGCAGGTGTTCTGGGGGTCGGGGGCCCCAAGGGTCCCAGACAAACTGTGGATTCCTGGCTTCCCACAGGGAAGATTTCAAACATAAGCCAACATAAGTTTATTAGTGAAGCAGTAAGACAGAGAATGGGTTACTCTGCAGACAGAGCAGCTCCCCTTTAGCAGAATTTGATTCCTTTACTGGGGTTCATTTAATTGAGGGGGGATGGTATTCAATAAGGGGAAGGAATATTTAGGAACTTCCCAGGAAAGAGGTAGACATTGCTTGGAGGAGCTCCCTCAGCCATTCTGTGTCCTTATTTGGGCTTCGTGATTCTGACCATGTCTGTGAGGGGTGTGTTGGTTAGCATGCTAACATATTATAAGTGTATAAGGCTAAGGGTTATGTTAGGTAAAATTAGTCCTCATGTTGGATAAAGCTGGTCTCTGTCAGTTTTAAGTCATAAATCCAGTGTGGGGTGGTCTTACTTCCTTGTTGACAATTCCTGTTTGTTTGTATAGATTGCACCTCTTTTAATATATTCTTAAATATTTTATTTATTTATTTTTAGGCAGAGGGGAAGGGAGAGGGAAAGGGATGGAAAGAAACATCAGTGTGTGGTTGCCTCTCATGCACCCCCCATCAGAGACCTGGCCTGCAACTCAGACATGTGCCCTGACTGGGAATAGAACCAGTGACCCTTTGGTTCACAGACCTGCACTCAATCCACTGAGCCGTACCAGCCAGGGAAGACTGCAGCTCTTTTGCCAATACCCTATCTCGCACTTTTGACTATTCATCAGCCAGTCTATTATATAACTCTGTAAAGATATGAATATTAGAAAATCAACAATAAAGCAAATGGCATTTTCTATAGCAACGCAAATAAATGTTATCTTTCTTCCAGTCAAGATGGTGGTGTAGGTAAACGCAGTACTCTGAACTTGCAACAACCACATCAGAATTACAAGTAAACTTCACAACAACCACTACTGAGAACTGCCTGAAATCTAGCTGAACAGAAGTCCTATAACTAAGGATATAAAGAAGAAGCCACATCTGGTAGGAGGGGTTGAGATGCAGAACAGCCTGGTCTAATATCCATCTGCGGAGGTTAAAAATCCAGAGGGATAGCTTAGCTTTGAGGGTCTTCCCTGAGGAGCAAGAGGCTCTGGCCCACAGTAGAGCCATATCCCAGGGTTCCAGTACTGGAAAGAGATGTCCTCATAACTTCTGGCTGTGAAAATTGTTGCTGAGTAAGACAGATGGTTCCCTCTCTTAAAGGGCCCAAGCATGTACTTACTTGGATTCACTCAATGTGAGCTCCAGTGTTGGGGCAGCAGCTCAAGAGGTGCAACAGGGACATATGGGGAGGAACTGAATTGTACAGATTCAGGGTAAGGGCTGGAGAGGTAGCTTTCTCCCAGACAGAAGTGCTGGCAGAAATCATCGTTCCTTTGCTGAACCCTCCCCTGACAAAGCTGGCAGGCAACACTATATCTGAGTCTCCATCAACCTCACTAACACTGCCCTGCCCTGACAATCCTCTGAGATCCCACCAAACTTTCAAACCCACCCAAGCCATATCCTGTGGCTATTCCATACAAAAAGCTTGTCTTAGCTTACACTACAAACTTTTCTAAAATCTCTCAAAGGTTCAAACCCCCCAAATAAGCAGCATCTGGCCTTTGTGTGTCCTGTACTTCTTGTTAAGTGGTCCCAGGCTGACACTAAGTGACAGCCAACCTCAGTTTGCAGCTTGGTCTCTCCTGGTCTCTCCTTGGTTTCTCTCAATTTTATGGAAACATAAAATTGGAGCTAGAAAACATTAAAAAGAACCAGTTAGAAATGAAGAATACACTAAAAGAAATGAAGAATACATTACAGAGAATCAACAGTAGTGTAGATGAATCAGAAGATTAAATTAACTATTTGGGAAAGTAGGAAGCATAAAACAGTCACTCAGAAAAGCAAAAATAAAGAAAATCCAAAACAAAAATTGAGGATAGTTTAAGAAGCCTGTAGGACAACTTCAAGCATACCAACATTTTACATCATGGGGGTGCTGCAAGGACAAGAGAGAAAGCAAGAAATTGAAAACCTATTTGCAAAAATAATGATAGAAAACTTTTATAACATGGTGAAGGAACTAGACATACAAGTCCAAGAAATACAGAGAGTCCCACACCCAAAGAAGCCAACACCAAGACACATCATAATTAAAATTCCAAAGGTTAGAGACAAAGAGAGAATCTTAAAAGCATAAGAGAAAAGCAGTTAGTTACCTACAGGGGAGCTCCCATAAAACTGTCAGCTAATTTCTCAACAGAAACTTTGTAGGTCAGAAGGGATTGGTACCAAATATTCAGTGATGAAAAGCAAGGACCTAATAACAATAAATACATTTCTATCAATAATTACTTAAATGCAAATGGATTAAGTGCTCCAGTCACAACACATATGGTGGCTGAATGGATAAATAAACAAGACCCTTCTATATGTGTTCAGAAGAGACTAACTTTAGATTAAAAGACACACACACTGAAAGTAAAGGGATGGAAAAAGATATTTCATAAAAATGGAAACAAACACACAAAAAAAGCTGTGATAGCAATACTTATATCAAAATAGACTTTAAAACAAAAGCTATAACAAGAGACAAAGTAGAACCCAGAAGTTTCACTTATGGGTATTTATCTGAAGAAACCCAAAACACTAAATCGTAAAGATATATGTACCCATATGTTCATTGCAGGATTATTTACCCTTAAGTGTTCATGAATAGATGAATTGATAAAGAAGTGATACATATATACAACAAAGTATGACTCAACTATATAAAAAAGAATGAAATCTTGCTATCTAAAACAACATGGATCTAGAGGGTATTATGCTAAGTGAAATAAATCAAACAGAGAAAGACAAATGCCAGATGATATAACTTATATGTGGAATCTATAAAAAAACAAGAACAGAGAACAAGCAGATAGAGAATATTTTGATGGTTGCCAGAAGGGAGTTACAGAATAGTCATGGGATATAAAGTACAGCATAGGGAATAATGTATGGTGTCAGAGGAGTACTAGATTTATTGAGTGATCACTTTGTAAGTTAGACAAATGTCTAATCGCTATGTTATACATCTGAAATTAATATAATATGTTGACTCTAGTGAAGAAAATTTTAAATTATTAAAAAATCAAAGAAATGTTATCTATGGGAGATACAACTGATTACCTTCTGGTAGAAGAGACAACCTTGAACATTACATTTTATTGGCCTATAAGATATTAATGCATTTTTAACATTAGAATGTACATTTTAGCATTTCTTACTGCATATATATCTATTCAGATCCTTCTGTGAACTAATTCCTTCATTAGTTAGTGAGTTGAATAATATCTTTAACGTTTGTTTTATATTTTATGAAAGTCATTTTCAATTTTTTTGAAAAGTGTAACTTATTTGAAACTATACAATAGGGGAGAACACAGGCCTACCCAGCTTTTAGAATACCAGGGGCAGAAGAACATGTACTAGTGGTCAACTTCTCAAGCCTCACACAACTAGAGTCTAAACTTCCTGATCCTGTCTACCTCCCTACCTTCTAATAATGTACTGACAGACATTGCCCCTGTTCAAGAATAAGGAAAATATATGCCAAATCTAGGTGACATATAATTTCCAAGGTTCACTTTTTTTACCTCACACATTCACTCAAAAATGTTTATTGAGAATCTGCCAGATTCTAGATCCCATGACTGGCATAACAGGTGAAAAGATGACTAAGACAGTCTCTGCCTTCAAAGGCACAAAATATGGTAAAAACATAAAAATACAGACACATAAACAACAAGTGATTATGTAGTGAAGTAGGCAGGTAGACTAATAGAAGTGTGTACAAGATACAAGAGTGAGTCAATCTCTGTAGGATTCAGGAACCACAGAATACTTAGTGTGGAAAACAATATTTGAGATATGTGTTAAAATATAAGAGAGATTTGTTATTTGGAAAATTGGACTTCTGGCCAAGAGGGAAGCATACGTAGATATACATTGTCTCCTCACACAACCAGAAAAAGGACAACAACAAATTTAAAAACAAAAATGAACCAGAGCTGCCAGAAAATTGAACTGTGTGAAAGTCCAACAACCAAAGACTTAAAGAAGAAACATTCATCCTGACCAGTAGGAAGAGCGGAGACAGGCAGCCGGGGTGGAGAGAACTTGCAGCAAGGTGGCACTTGGAGGACCAGGGAGGGCAAGGCGGTGGCTGGTGTGTCGGGCTAGGCATCAGCTGGCAGAGCAGGCAGTCCCACCTTTGCATGCAGATAAACCAGGAAGGACAACTGGGGAGCCAGACAGACTGTGCAACTCAGGGTTCCAGTGCAGGGAAATAAAGCCTCAAAACCTCTGCCTGAAAAAATCTGTGGGGGGTTGAGGAGGCAGGAGAAACTCCCAGCCTCAAAGGAAAGTTCACTGGAGAGATGCACAGGGTCCTAGAATGTACACAAAACCACCCACCCAGGAATCAGCACCAGAAGGGCCCAATTTGCTTGTGGGTCGCAGAAGAAGTAACTGAAAGCTGACTGAGAGCTGAGCAAGTGTCATTGTTCCCTTTCAGACCCCTCCTCCACATACAGCGCCACTACACAGCCAAGTGGGTTGCCCCACCCTGACAAATACCTAAGGCTCTGCTCCTTAATAGCTGCTCAGAGATTAAAAAAAAAAAAAAATTGGCTCAAATGAAAGACCCGATCAAAGCTCCAGAAAAAATACAATTAACTGATAAAGAGATAGCCAACTTATCAAACGCATAGCTCAAAACACTGGTAATCAGGAGGCTCACAGAAATGGCTAGTATGGTTGCAAAATAAAGAAAAAAGTGAAGGCTATGAAAAGTGAAATAAAGGAAAATGTACAGGGAACCAACATGAAGGAAAGGAAACTGGGACTCAAATCAATGGTTTAGACCAGAAAGAAGAAATAAATATTCAACCAGAATAAAATAAAGAAACAAGAATTCAAAAAAATGAGGAGAGGCTTAGGAACCTCAGGGAAAACTTCATATGTTCCAACATTCAAATCATAGGGGTGCCAGAAGGAGAAGAGGAAGAGCAAGAAATGGAAAACTTATTTGAAAAAATAATGAAAGAGAACTGCCCTGATCTGGCAAATGAAATAGACTTCCAGGAAGTCCAGGAAGCTCAGAGAGTCCCAAAGAACTTGGACCCAAGGAAGCACACACCAACACACATCATAATTACATTACCCAAGATGAAAGATAAGGAGAGAATCTTAACAACAGAAAGTGAAAAGGAGAGAGTTACCTACAAAGGAGTTCCCATTAGACTACCATCTGATTTCTCAAAAGAATTCTTGCGGGAAAGAAGGGGCTGGAAATAAGTATTTGAAGTCATTAAAGGCAAGGACCTACATCCAAGATTACTCTATCTAGCAAAGCTATCATTTAGAATGGAAGGGCAGATAAAGTGCTTTCCAGATAAGGTCAAGTTAAAGGAGTTCATCATCACAAAGCCCTTCTTATATGAGATGTTAAAAGGACTTATCTAAGAAAAAGAAGATAAAAAATATGAACAGTAAAATGACAACAAACTCACAGCTATGAGAAACTGAACCTAAAAAAAGAAAACAAAAACAAACTAAGCAAACAACTAGAACAGGAACAGAATCACAGTAATGGAGATCACATAGAGGGTTATCGGTGGAGGAATGGGAGGGGGAGGGGGAGAAGGTACAGAGAACAAGTACCATAAATGGTAGGCACAAAATAGACAGGAGGAGTTTAAGAATAGTATAGGAAATGTAGAAGCCAAAGAAGTTGTATGTACGACCCATGAACTAAAGGGGGAGAATGCGGGTGGGAGGGGGTGTGCAGGGTGGAGGGGAATAAAGGGGAGGGGGAAATGGGACAACTATAATAGCATAATCAATAAAATATATTTAAAAACAAATAAATATAAAAATGTACAGAGCTATCAACAAATAAAGAAAAACAAGAAAGAAAATTTGGGTAAACCTATTCCAGGCAGAAGTAGAAGCCTATCAAAGACCCATTATATACAAAGAGTAGTTTTTTATAAAATTTGGAGCCTAACATATTAAGGAAAGAATGGCAAGAGATAAAACACCAAATCATGAAGGACCTTTACTGCCATGAGTTCTACTTTTATCTCATAAGTGATATGGCTTTATTAAAGGGATTTAAGATAGGGAGAAATGACCAAATTGTATATTACAAGATATTTTTGATGGAGCTATGGAAGATAGAACAGAAGAAATTAAGGCTAGGTACAGAGAAGAACATCTATTATATCGTTGCACTACTCCATGCAAGAAATGCTGAAACCTGAGTTATAGTCATGGGGATGACAGAGGTGACATTATAGTAAAGATATTATGACGGCTAGAAGGGAGAATTAATAGAGTTTGATTTTTGCTTTGCACGTGAGGTGTGACTGAAAAGGAATAATTTAGGATGATATTTAAGGATCTGGTTTGCAAATAACCTTCAATAGTGGAATAGAGAAGGAAGGGCAGGTTATTGGAAGGTGACAGTATACCTGATGGAAACAATATAATTGAGTTTGTTGAGTCTGGGAAGCCTTTTTATTGAAGTACGTTTAACTTGCAATGTTATATTAGTGTCAGGTGTACAACATAGTGAATTACCACAATTAGGCCAGTTACTTTCAGTCACCATACAAACTTACTACAATATTATTGACTATATTCTCTATATTGTTTGTTATATCCCTCTGACTTATTTATTTTATAACTGGAAGTGTGTCCCTTAATCCCCTTTACCTATTTTGCCTAACCCTCTCACCCCGACCCCGAGTATGAAGGGGCCTTGAGACTTTCAGGTGGTAAAGGAATGGAATCAAAGCCCAGAAACTTAAATATTGGATTCTTCAGTAGACAGATGCAAGGTAACAACTTAGATGTTAATGGGATACCCCAGGAAGAGCATAAGTAATAGTCTTTACAGCATTCATCATTCATCATACTTTACAGTATCCATCATTAAACACTTGGGGTAATTAGTAAAGGTCCCTTAATAAAGGGCTAAATTAGCCCTGGAGTAAAGGCTACTACACTAAGACCCACCCTGAAAAAGCTTAAAATAAAACTCTGAAAAGATCAATGTGATATCCAAAGTATTTAACCGCCTGCCAAAACTAAATTAAACACCTTCTAAAAAAATTAAAATGTAAACACCTAATAATATAATACTTACAAGGTCTAGGATCCAATATAAATTTACTGAACATGCAAAGAAGAAAATGTGACCCATAATACGGAAAACAATTAACCAATAGAAACAGATGCAGAAATGACAGAGATGATGAAATTAGAAGAAAAAGGGGATTAAAACCAGTTATAAATATTTTCAATGATTTAATGGAAAACATGGGCATAAAAAACTAGCAAATAAAACTGGAGCTAAAAATGCAAATTTTTGTTTAATTCATTTTCATATCTGACTGGTCATTCTTAGTTTCTTGCTGCTTGCTCATTTTTGTGATTCCATCTTATATTCCTTTATACTTTAAATTCTTTGTTATTATATAGTCTGGATTTGATCATTTAAATATCCAAAGACCATGTGGATCTAATTTGTTATTTGCTCTTTCTGTTGACTTTCGTTGCTGGAGTTTGTTTTCTTGTGTACTATTAGGTGAACTTCGTGAGCTCAGTTTTTAAAAATTTTAATTTGCAGCAGCATAGAGGGTCTGAGGAGGGCATGCTTTTCCGTTAAGAATATTGGTTACTGTTTCTATTAGGAAGCAGGGGATTTTTTCATCTAAAACTACTTTAGTCTCTATATGATTTGTGACAGGGGCCTTAGATGCAGATTCTCCACCTCGCAGATTGTTTATGATTTAGGATCCTCAAGCTCCTTCTGCTATAAGCATTTGAACTTGGGGAATTTCCTTTTTGTTACCATTTGTTCTTTGTTAGCCACTCATTCACTCTTAATCTAGCTTCAGCTCACTGTGATTGTGTGGGGGAGTCGGGGGGTACACGCATGTGTGTAGGGGTACTGGGGAAGACTTGAAGATTTCCATGATCTCCTACAAGCCCAGGAAAGCAACAAAAAGTGGGTTTTATTAAGACTATAAGTTATCGACTATCATGTGGGAAGTAAAGTTATGGTTTGTCTCTTGCTTGACCTGTTACAAATATTTTGGAAGGCAGAGTTGTGTGTAGAGACTGGTTGTACAAAGTCCATGATATTTATAAGTTATTTTCTCAGACAAGTTAGTTGACCTTTTTGTATCAAAGAAATTAATACCTGCATCTTAGGTTTGTTCTGGGAATTAACATAGGTGAAGCGCCTGACACTTAGTAACTACTCAACTGAAACTTCTTTCTTTCCATCTCAACTTCCCCTTGACGCAGAATTCCTGTTTTGTTGCTCTTCTCCCTAACAGGTATGTTCATATGCCAATAACTTCTTTGACCTGTGGGAAAAGTAGAGAGCCCATGTGGTTCCTCTTCCATTTCTCTATATTTCCCTTATCCCAACTACTAAAAACCATCCAAAATTGGAAATACAGTCACCTACATTTTACCATCATTCTAGATATAAATTGTTATACATAGTAATGTTTATTGTGTGCTTAACATTATATATATATGTATATCTTTGTTATACATATCAAGCTCATAGGATAGACAGGTTTATTACTCCTTTCAGAATGAAGAAGAAAGGGCACAGAGAAAAGAAGCGGTTTGGTGTCAGGGGACTAGTCCGTGCAGACTAAGAGTCAAACTGAGGACTGCTTATCCTCAAACTTGTACTCTCTCTGCCACGTCACTTCAATTCTTTCCGCTAGCAGTCGTTAACAAGGAGCATGATTAGACAGCGTTTGGCTAAATTATTCAGGGTAAGTTAAAATGATTTTAAATTATCAACAACAAAAATTCTACTTCTATTATGTGCTGGGTTTTTTGGTTGGGGTTTTTTGTTTTGTTTTGTTTTTAAGAAATCAAGTTGGCAAATATCTTAAGGGAAATATGAATCTAAGTGAGGTTTGAGGAGAAGCTTCTCCACTTATGCTCTAGATTCATGACTAGAACACCATGTTCCCAACTAGTAATTGAATAAAATATGACTTTAGAAAGAAACAAGAATTGTGAAATGGGTCCTGAGCCACGAAGGTACTGAACTGTGCTTATGCTCAGAACCTCAGCTTTGTAATTTTTGACAAGCACTTAAGAATTCGTGGCCAGCAGGATTTTCCTGATTTTCTCTTAGAATTGGAACATTGACCAGCCTTGGTGAATAAGGAGGGTTTGTGGATTTTTGAATCTTAGTGACACATAGTAACTGCTCATAGACATGTGTCCTAACTGGGTCACACACAGGCGCCATGAGAAATGGATGATGGGCAGGAATGAACATGAAAGGGAGAGAGAAGTCAGAGGTCAGAAACTGATGAGAAGAGCCCTCCAAATGGAAAACTAACAATCACATACTTGGTTAAGAGACATAGCCAAGATTCAGTTTTCAAGAACATGAACATTTGAGACAGAAAATTTGTGTGAAGTGTTAAGTCGGCTAAGGGGGATTTATAAACAGATGAGAGGCAGGGATTGAGTTTGTTTGCAAACACTGCAAACTCTTTTCTTTTCTTTTTTAAGTTGAAGTTGTTGTGGTTACATTGGTTAAGAAAATTATATAGGTTTCAGGGGTACAATTCTATAATATTCTAATAGGGTTGGTTTTGATGACTTAATGTGTACATAATCTCTGCTACTCACTGTGTGAGTATACTCAAACGTTTTAACTTTCCTGCACTTCCATTTTTTCATCTGTGAAATGAGGAGACTGATCTTTATCTTGCAATGGGGATTTAAAGATTAGACATAATATATATAACATGTTTGACATATACTAGGTGATCAGTATACAGTGGTTTTCTCCTTTCTTAGAGGAAAGCTTTGAATATATATCTGTATAAGTACCACGCGCTAACCAATTGTGCCACTGGAACTCCGCTTGAATATATATCTGCCTGACCACGTTATGTACTTGGGGAAGTTTCAAAGCCATTAATTACCTAAAACTATATAAAATAATGAAAGTTCAGAATGAAATGTCAGAACCCTGATCTCATTCTTCTCATGGTATAGTTTTAATGGAGAGTAAGCTGGCAACCAACACCAGCTCTGTGGGTTTGTGTGAGTTAGCTCAGCCTTAGTATATATGCGACCGTAATTTTAGCTATTATTACAACACAAAATTTTATTCTGTGAGTCTTACATAATGCGACCCATCTGAAAGATGTTTCAACATTAACAAATCATACTCAAGAGATGAGGGTGGGAACCATGGCAAAGCAGTGCTTAAGACCATTACCGCAGATCTGTCAGGGCAATGAGCATTACTAGTCACAGGCATTTGACCTAACCCCCAGAATAAAGCATTTATGAATTCTAGAATTTAAGTAAAGAATATATGGGTATCAAAAGAACAGGTGATTCAGCCAACTGTAAATACCCTCAAATTTTCCTTATTACAGAGGTGCATAGCCTTGGAATAGAGAAAAGTTTTCTAGTGAGAGACTGAATACACAAATGAACAGTGGCCAGACTATATAAAAATAGAATTTTGACCCCAGACTTGCAGCAACCTGCTCAGATAAACAATCTTCTTATCCATAATAAACAACCCAGGAAGCCAACTTGTTATAAGTCAGATATGTAGGAGGCCTGACTGCTATCTCTAGTGACAAACCAGGAAGCTAAACAATAACTTCTCTGACACTTAGTCCACAATGGCCAAGACTTGATTAATAGCTGACAGCATCTCTAATTTTTGCCCGTTTCCACCAGAGGATCAATAAAAACAATCAAGTATGAGCCCCTAACCAATAAATAGCATAGAGTGCCCCATTTCCAGTTATCTCACCTACAGCTTCCCCTTGCTAACAGCACCTGTCAGAATACACAAGAAGCCTTCCCCCTTTTCCAATATAAAGTTTCCCACTCCTCTGCCTGCTCTTGAGTCTCTGCCAAAATACAAGTGATGATCGCTGACTCCCTTAGTATAGTAAGCTCTGAATAAATTACTGTTGCTTGTTTTCATTTGGTTGGTCTTTATTTCCACACCAGGCAAAAATCTGCCAAGTGATAATAAAAGGAACTAAATCTAAACTGCAGACTAGCTATTTACAATCCTTCCCAATCTATAAGACTCAATACCATGCCGTGTCTTTTTCATCCTGCCTGTCCATTTTCTGTTGGTATCATCTCCTTCCTTTTTAAGTTATTTGTACTTATATCTGTGGTCATTCAGGGTCCCCTTAGAGCTCACATGGATGATTATAATATCCCCTAAACCAAGGGTGTCCAACCTTTTGGCATGTCTGGGCCACACTGGAAGGAAGAATTAATTGTCTTGGGTCACACACTAAACACGCAAAAACTAATGAAAACTGATGAGCAAAAAAAGGTTGTAAGTAAATTTACGATTTTGTGTTGGGCCACATTCATAGCCATCCTGGGCCACATGGGGCCTGCAGGCTGCGGGTTGGACACCTCTGCCCTAAACCAATCAACTTCACTTTCTTCACATTCGAATCCACCTCAATCACTGCGACTAGATATACAAGGTCTATCCAGAAAAAGTCCAGTCATTGTTAATATAACAAGAATGGTTACATTCGATGTAAACTGGCAACCAAAGAGAGTGGACTGGATTGCGCATGCATGAACAATGACAACTTTCCTATACTGGTCAGTGGAGGCGGTAGATACTGTTGAGTGAGCATATGTACTGTGTGGCCATCACATTCAAAATGACTGAGTGAGTAAAGCAACATATCTGCATCAAATTTCGTATTAAGCTTTAACATTTCTCTGTGGAAACTATTCAGATGATTCAGAAGGCTGGAGCTATGGGCAACTGGTGATTGGCAGCTTCATCAGGAGACAATGAACTTCCTCATGCATCACTGTCATGTGCAGAGTTTTTTGGCAAAACATCAAATCGCCAGGTGACTCAAACCCCCTACAGTCCAGATTTGGCACCCTGTGACTTCTGACTTTTCCCAAAACTAAGATCATCTTTGAAAGGGAAGAGATTTCAGACCATCAATGAGATTCAGGAAAAAATGATGGAGTAGCTGATAGAGACTGAGAGAACTGTGTGAGGTCCCAAGGTGCCTACTTTGAAGAGGATTGAGGCATCATTGTCCTATGTACAATGGTTCTTGTATCTTGTATCTTCTTCAGTAAATGTCTCTATTTTTCATATTACATGGCTGGATACTTTGTGGACAGACCTCATATAGTTTGATGTTGTCACTTATCTGACCAGAAACATTAAATGGGAATATTTTCAGTTTAAGAAGACAACTGTCCTCCATCAAAATCCCAGTAAGTTATTTTGTGGATGTCAACAAATAAATTCTGAAGTTCATATGGAGAAGCAAAATAGCCAACACAATATTGAAGCAGAACAATAAAGTTGGAGGACTTATACCACTCAACTTCAAAACTTACTCTAAGGGTACAGTAATCAAGTCAATGTGCTCTTGGCAAAAGAATAGACAAATAGATCAAAGAAATGGAATAGAGAGCCCAGAAGTAGACTAACATAAATATAGTCAACTGATCTTTGATAAGGGAGTAAATGCAATACAATGGAGCAAAGATACTATTTTCAACAAATAGTACTGAAAAACTGGATGTCACATGCAAAAAACAAATTGAAACACCTTTCTCTTTCACAAAAATTAACTCAGAATGGATCATAGACTTAAATGGAAAACATAAAACTATGTATAATATGAATATATTTAAATTTTATTTTTTAGAAAAGAAGACACTGGCTAATAGTCACTGAAGCAACCTTTCACAAACTTTTGCTGTAGAACATAAAATGAAAAGGAAAAAAAATACTATAACATTGAAAATAAAGTTTATTGTTTTAGAATACACTTTTTTACTGTTTATAGGAACTGTCAAACTATATTAGAAAAAAATTTTGGAGACCTATTCTTGTTTGCCTTATGAAACCTCAAGAACTTCTGGTCATCTGAAAGAACTAGAAAGATATTTTACTTCTCATTTGTCTGCTCAGGAACCAGAACTAGAAAACATTGAAGCCATATCTTTGTTGGATGGGTGTTTATTATGAAAGAGAGAAGGAAAATTGTGACCCTAGAGTGTTATATGCATCCAAGGTATCTACCCTAAAGACTGGTTAGCAAAAGAGATTCTAGCTTAGACACACTACGATCGGTACATTTCTCCTGAACCACTGTGGAAAAAAATACATAAAAACAATTATCAACTGACTCAAAACAAACAATTTCAGAATGTGTCAGTCAGGATATAAAAAGCTTAAAAGACCTGCTTCTTCTTAACTTTGTTTGACAAGTCAGTTTTTCAATTGAAATATGGCTTGGCAGGCGGATTGGGCAGTCTGGGGTTTTGCTTGGTCCGTGCTGTTTCACGCATCTGTTCCCCTTCAGTTTCCAGTCTAATCCTCCGATGAAAACAGTGTTCCTCCAGCAACATCTTTTACCCTACAATCAGATTTGTATTGTGCCGTGTACAATGTGCAATTTTTTGTCCAAATTTTGTAGGGAAAAATAAGGATGCACAATATAATGGGCAGTGCCTGAAATACCTTGTATCTGTTCTTGTGTTACGTAATTATTTGTTACATAAAATTTCTTGGGCCATAATATGTTCAAAAACAAATGCTAAAATTCCTTTATAATACAAAAAACAACTATCTAAATATAAATAAATAAATAATTGAATAAAAAATGTAAATGAAACTTTTTCCTGAAAGTTTGTGCCGAAAACATGGGTGCGTGTTAGACCTGGCAAAATACAGTAATATACTACTTGTTGAAAGACCATTAACAATTTTAATTAATGTTATCCTGTTTGTACAATTGAAATACTTATGCCAAAAATATTACAAAATACTCTCCTTCCTTCCATAAAATCAGAGTTGCCTAGAGCCACACAAAGGCCACTGTCATTGCCAAGGAATTTGAATGATGGATTTCAACATTTTTCACCACTTGTTGAGTGGTGTGAGTCATTAAGCTTTTATAGATGGAAAGAGATTGAGCCATCCACGTGCAGATGTTATCTATTCCTAACTCCCTTTTCTATTCTAATTCGCCTCCCAACTACAGTGTTCAAAAGGTTTTGTGGCAAATAGTCATAAAATGAGCTATGTGCTCTGATTTAGAATTCTGAGATTCTGAATTGTGGAAAAGATAAATAAAATTTCATAACTTTCCCATGATCACCATGATGTAAAAAAATACAGGTATTAAAAAATGAGAAGGAAGTACAGTTAAGTGTTAATTGTATTTTTCTCCTTGTGTCAGGACTATGAGTGATTTATTTTCTCCTGTCCACCTTATTTTACATTCTAAATTTTCTAGGATAAAACTGCATGTATAAAATTTTATTGAAATATAAAAAGTATAATTAAATTGTTTTGTATAAACATGACTTTTCATCACCAACAAAATAAGCTAAACAACTTAGCTACAGACTGTTAACCTAAAAATAAAAAGCCAAAGTGAGAGGCACCAACCATTTTTTTCAGATCAAAAGGAATTATAATGGGGGGGCATAGATTGTATCAGAAATCCAAATTATATCCCGATTACGGGAAAAGGCAAGGGGATCTTATGAGAGAAGGAAATAATGACACAAACAGAAGAAAGGAATTTCTATTGGTGCTAACAAGCTAGGTTACTCTGCAGCTGTAGTGGCTAGCTACTGATTCTAGAGTCCGAAATCGCCAGGATGTTTGCTTTCCTGCTAGCTTTACAGTTGCACGACAGTGTCAGTTTGCCTGAGTCCCAAGGTTAGTTTTTCCAGTCCAAACATTCCAAACTTTCAAGAAGATGTGCAATGCATTTCCTCTAACATGCCCTGGCTCTATTTTAAAATGCCTCCACTATGTCAACTTTTCTCAAAACTAATGGCTTTCCACAAATGGGCTCTAACTTATCTTCCCACAACTGTATTTTTCATTAGTACCCATCACACACTTTTTGCTTTAATAAAAAATAACTTTTTACCATTTTCCATATGGACCCTACACTTTCATAACTGCATAGTTGTTATTCTGTTTGGACATGGATTTTCCTTCATGTCTGTATCATTTCAGACTCCAATCATTTATGAATTTATCGATAAGCTTTTATTAAAATAAATAACATATATTTTGGACTATGAGACGCATTCCCCCCTCCAAATTTGGAAGGAAAATGGGGGTACGTCTTATAGTCCGAATGTAGCCTACCTGGCTCGCTGGAGGAGGCGGTGGAGCAGGGTCACAGGAGGCAGGAGCAGGGTGGCCGTTGCAGGAAGCCGGCAGCAGGAGTGGGGCGATGCTGCTGGCCCTGGGCTGGGAAGAGGGGGTGTCCTGGAGGTGCGAAGCAAGTGAGGCAGAAGTGGAGTCCCCGCTGCGGCATACTATAATGCTAGGGAGGCAGTTACAGGCGGCGCAGGCGCGTTAGGAGAAGAAAGCCTGTGGTGCCAGTACATGCCTCCATCACGTGACTGGTGTGTCCCCCATTAACGTAGGCAAATTCCGCTGCAGGGTCATCTGTCAATGGGGCCCTGCAGCTGTTGCAAAACTACAACTCCCATCATGCTTGGACAGGTTGGGATGATGGGAGCTGTAATTTGGTAACAGCTGCAGAGCCACACAGGTTGTGCAAAACTGCTGTCCCCATGCAAGAGTGCTGCACAACCTGTGGCCCTCCAGCAGCAGATCCCCCATATCAGTGTTAGCAGCAGATGCCCCCATAACGGTGTCAGCAGTGCTGTAGACGGCTCTGAAGATGACATCCTCTGTGAACAGAGTGAAGACAGTGATGCTAGTGATTCTGAGGAACTGAGCTTCATACATGTGGACAGTAGTGACGAGGAGTTCTTGGGGTTCCCTGATTAGAAGAGTTTCCGTACTTAAAGCTTAAAGTCAATAATAATGGTTGTTAATGCTGCTGTTGAGTTCTGTTACATTTACATTGGTGAAATACTATGTTATTTATGTTATTAAATATTTTACCACATTTTTTGCTTCAAAATTTTTTTCCCTATTTTCCTCCTCTAAAACCTAGGTGTGTCCTATGGTCCAAAAAATACGGTACCTTTCTTTCTGCATAATTTCTATACAACTTCTTTCTTTATTCCTTATAGAATTAATGCAGGGATCATCTTCTCTACTAGATTATATCTTTCCTGCCTTCATTCCTTCATTCTTTCATTTCATACTTCCTTTCTTCTTTTCTATTTTTTTACTCTTGTTCTAGTACAGTTGTCTCTGTTCTCACTGTATCAAGCCCCACCCGCCCCACCCATCCCTGCCTCCCACCCTCAAACCTACCCCCTTTGGCTTTGTCCATATGTCCTTTATACATGTTCCTTGATGTCCCTTCCCCTATTGTCCCCTATTATCCCTCTCCACACTTCTCTCTGGTTACTGTCAGTTGGTTCTTTATTTCAGTGTCTCTGGTTGTATCTTTAAATAGCTAATTTGGTCACGTTCCCTCTAAACTTCTCTTTTAGATATTATTTCTAAATCTACACTCTTAGTTTGGGTATTCTGAAGCATTTAAGACTCAGACACTTGATAAAGGAATGTCTGGCTAAAAGGAGGATTATATCAGCAGAAGGTAGCAGACATCATGCACCATCTTATCTGATTAGTCATGGAGAAGCGTGATAAACAGGGAGACAAATGTGAAAAGTTATCAGAATATTACTTGAACTAACTGGCAGCTTTTGCATCCAAGTTTGGATCATATTACTTCAAGTTTACTTTCAGGTCTCTGATTCCTAGAAGTCAGGTTTATAAACCTAGTCATTATCTAATCCTTGTATATATTTAGCCATATAACTAATGACTCTTCTGTGGAACAGTCATTTTCATTTCTGTGCTGAGAAAAAGCCCATCCCTTTTTTTCTAATGTTAATGACTGCATTTGGTATAGTTTTTCTCTTCTGTCTTTATTTTCCCCTTCCCATTCTCCCTCCCCACTCCCCCTCTTTTTTCTTTCTTCCCTCCCCTCCTCTTCCTTTCTTCTGCTACTCAGCATCTCTTTCATTTACCTGTTCCTTCTCAATAATGCATTGCCTTTTAAAATTTAACCTACAAAATGAATTTGACCATATCATGCATTGTCAGAAACTCCCTGATTCCATAATCTTAGTTTGGCTATTCCACAGTCATAGGAATGAGGATTTTGAATATATAAGTCTTTAAGTTGTTCCTTTAGTAGAGAGACTTAAGATGACAGCTATAGCCTTTTTCTAAGAAAACAAAACTTATTTATAAATTCAGTTATTAAGGTATTTGGTAAATATCACATGTAAGATCTGGGACGTTAGAAACATATGCATGATTTGTGAATTTTTTGACTTTTCATTCTGTTTTGACTTCTGTTATGAGCCTTTCATTTATAATTAATATATTAATTAGTTCTGTAAACATTTTGGTCGTACCTGCTATATGCAAGGCACCATGCTAAGTATCAGGAGTACAGAAATAAATGAGACACAGTCCCTACCCTCAAGAATTTACAGCAATATAGGGGATGTAGATAAGTAAAGCCAATATAGTATAGTTCAGTGTAAAAAAATCAGTGGAGGAAAGTACAAGATGCCATTAGGAAATAAGTAATGAATTCTTCCTGGGGCTTGAGGAAGAACTCTCAGAGAAGTCTCTGAAGCTGTTATTAAAAAAACGACAAAAGTTCTGCCTTTGGAAAACTTCTGTATTTATTTCAGGAATATCATGGTCCATTTTACCAATCACATTTGAACAGTTGGGAAAATAAACATAATATTTGTCAGGCTTCCCTCTAAACTTTAAATATGTTGTATAAATTATGAGAAAAATCACAAAGGAAAAACCTTAATCTAGAAGGAATTAAATATTGGGGCTGCCACAGGTATTCAGCTTTTAACTCTTCCCTCCTTGTCTGTCTGACTCATTTTCCTTCCTGCATGTCACTTCCAGCACAGGCCCCACTGCTGCTCCACCACTCCTAGCTACCCGGACACCAGTGGGGTCAGATACTCCCCTTTATTTCAACCAAGACAAGGTACAGAATTTCTTCCCCCAAAGGAATGTAGAGTACTCATTCTGAAGGGTCTTTAGACAGGATCTAGTGTAAAAATGGGTGCTTAAATTAGATGTATAGCCCCTGTCAAGTGGTCATTTTGCATCTGGATACCTCCTGTTACAGGGAGGGACCTTACTATTACTAAGGAATCCTATTGCATCTTCAATACAGATTGGATGAAATCTCTTCAATGTTTATTAAGAAACATGCAAAATAAAGCAAAAAATGCAAAAGGTGTTTAAGTGGAAAGGAGCAAAACTTAGACTGTTAAATGTTCACTAAGTACACATTTTTATTCATCACTATATTTAATACTCGCTCCCAGGATGTTCTGCTCTTTAGTAAACAAATAAGCAGGAAAACAAAGAAAAAACAAAGTGTGGTGATGAACAAAGATGTTGTGTACTTACTGAGCATTTAATATGTGTAAGCTTTGCTCCTCGGGTTTGCATTCCTTTTGCATTTCCTTTTTTTTTTTTTTTTTGCTTTAATTTTGTAAGGGTAGGTAAGAAAGGTGAGATTGGTGGTGAGAAAACTGTTAAAAGTTTAACAGTTTTCTTCCTCTGAGAATGTGTTGGGGGTTTTTTCCCTACAGGCATATAAATGATGTACAATTGATGTGCACAATACTCTACCTGACAAAGGAAAGGCAAGATGCAGAAAGGGAAGAGAAAGCAAAGAAAGAGAGGAGAGAGGAGAGGAACAGCATGGGAAAAGAACTTAGGATGGCTCTTTTAAAATTTCAAAATAACTCCTAATTTAAATTTCTATAGGAGGAAAAGAGATTGAAAGAGAAAGTTTTTAAAGTATAGAAGATAAAGACAGAGAATTTCAGTCCAGCGAACAATGTAATTTATTTCAATTCTAGTGGTATTCATGGAGCAGCTACGAGAGATCTGTTGCCTGGTAATAAACTGGGTACAGTATTAAGACCAACCAAGAGAGAACGCGATACACTTCTTCACAATCTTTGTGCTATCTCCTCTATGAGTTTTTCCTCCTCAAGGACTAACAAATCCAGCCAGAAAGCAGTGTCAAGTATTTCAAATCAAAAATACAAAAAAATAAACTCTCCCTTCCAATTTTATTCTAGATATAATTTCTTCTGGTTTTACAGAATCTAATAGTATATACTGTGTGTATGTATGTATGTATATATGTACACAGCTTTTTGTTTACTTATGTCTTATGAGAGTTGATTTTAAATACATATTTTTATAACTGCAATTCTGACTTTTCACTAAGCCAGCCTACTCCTCTCAAATACACAAACATAAACTGTCTAGTAAACTCCAGTCACTTTTTTTCCAGAGTTAAAAAACAAAAATGCCCTGGTTTTCTCCTTACTAAGACAGGAAGCATTTCCTGGAGCTTAATCACTATTTTGACTTGCAAATTTGGAAAGGTTCAGAGAAATTAGTGAAGTCACTTATATCATCCTATTTGGGATCTGGAATTTTTGGAAATGGTTCTGCTGCTCTTCGGATGACAGCAATCATGAGTCACACTGTGGGTGAACTAAGCAAACATCGCCACCCTATAAAAGTTGGGCTCCAGAGGGTGGACCTAGAAGAAGGTAGGCAAAGAGCAAGGCATTGAGAGAACACAGATCCGAGTGAAGCCAGTAGAAATGAAGACTGTTCCTATGCTACTGCTTCTGTGTGTGGCCGCTGGCTCAGCCTATCCACTGAATGGAGCTGCAAGGGACGAGGACAACAGCATGGAGCTAGTTCAGGTAACTAAAGGAGGCGGCCCTCACACTCATTCACAGGGGTAAGCGGGAAAACCATCTCTGCTTCGCATTCACAAAACTCATGCAGAGTGTTTGAATTACTGTGCAGGAATAGTTCAAGGACAGAAAGTTATAAAGTGTTGCATGTGGAAAGGGTCTCCATATTACACACTATTCAGACTCCTCCTTTCACGTAGGAAGAAACAAAGGCCAGGTATATTAGGCATTTTTCTAAGATCATAGATACTATAGTAGGGAGAGTGTATGAAATGTATCTTGCTTTTGAGTTTTTTTAGGCATTGTTTTCTTTTCTTAGTAAGAAAGAAAATAACAAAATTTAACACATACTATATATGGGAATCCTGCATACCTGAGAGGTTTAGAGTCCCTGCATGCATGAGGGGTTCAGATACAGAAAAGGGGATTGAGCTATATAAGACATTCTGAGCCAGGGATGAGGTAATGTACCTTGGGGACTTCAAAGAGTCATTGCAGGATGATAAGAGAAGAAGTTTAGTAAATAAGTTTGCTCTGACTTCTAGGGAGTCAAAACTGATAATCAGTTACAGGCAAGGCCTCTAATTCAAATATTTCTGGGCAGTTAAGGGTGGGGAGGGGCAAAAGTTTCTCCTGAGCCTGTGGCTAAGGTTTCCGTTAGCTCAAAACAACCTACATACCACAGAAGGAAATCTTGGGGTGACTTGTTCCGGATCCTCTACCGGAAACTTCTTTAGGTAGTTTAATACAATGTAAGATTAGCTAGATTTGTATGTTGCCAGTGTCATGTTTTGACACAGGAATTTGTCCATTTTCTTTTCTCAAACCAAGTCCTTACGAGACACATAAAATAGAAAATTGAGGGAATTGAAGAAATGCTCCTAAAATGGAAGAAGGTAATATTTTCTCTTGAGATTATAGTGTGTGAACTCTCAGCTCACACACTATATAGTTATGCCCAAAGAAGTTAGTTTTATCTCCTTTAAATGGACTAGATATTTATTTAAATTTTCTACTTCTTTTCAAGTGCTCTTGTAGGAAACTAAGCTATAGAGATTATTTAGCTACAAAGATAAAACAAAAGTGGAATCTGTAATTAATTCAAAAATTAAACAGAATATGACACTTTGATTTCAGCAAACTGAAATGTTTCAAATAAATTAAGTGAGCAACTGCACAAATGTACTATAAAAGCCTAAAAAGTCATAAGAATGATCTAAAAACTATACTTATTATTCCAATAGCACTACCTAGAAAAATACTACAACCTCGCAAAAGAAGTGAAACCATTTGTTAGAAGAAAGGACAGTAGCCCTGTTGTTAAAAAAATCCAAGAAATGCAGAAGTTCCTGGGGTTGGAGGTGACGGGGAAGCTGGACTCAGACACACTGGAGGTGATGCATAAGCCCAGGTGTGGAGTTCCCGATGTTGGAGGCTTCACTACCTTTCTTGGCATGCCAAAGTGGAGGAAAACTCACCTTACCTACAGGTAAGGGGTCCCAAGAGGTTTTTAAATAATACTGACAGTTCACACACTGTAATCTCAAGAGAAAATGTTACCTTCTTTAATTGTTCTCATACAGGATTGTGAATTATACACTGGATTTGTCAAGAGATGCTGTTGATTCTGCCATTGAGAAGGCTCTGAAGGTCTGGGAGGAGGTGACCCCACTTACATTCTCCAGGATTTTTGAAGGAGAGGCTGACATAATGATCACTTTTGCAGTTAGAGGTAAGAAACAAACAAAAATCATGAAATGCCTCCATTTACCTGGTCGTGTTTTATTAGAAAAGTTTCCAAAGAGGTTCTAATTACCCATCTTTCCAATAATTTTGTTTCTCTATTAGATCATGGAGACTTTCAATCTTTTGATGGTCCTGGGATGGTTTTGGCTCATGCCTACCCGCCCGGGCTGGGGATTCAGGGAGATGCTCACTTTGATGACGATGAGCAATGGACACAGGATACAGCAGGTTAGTTATACATCTCAGAATGATTTTGATTTTTTTATATTTGGGAAAGTCTTAATAACGAAGAATATTCAAGAAATGCCTTGCCTTGTATTTCCCCATGAGTGAAGGACCAGCAGGATATATTTTGTTTTAATCATTATTAAAAATGTTTTCAGATGTCTAAAAAATTCATTCTCTGTCTTGGTAAGCACAATATAGGAAGCGTCATTAAGTATTTCTTTGATGACTCTGTTTTTTCTGTGATCTTAGAACCATCATTAAGGACAATTTCTCATATCAAATTGTGGATATCCAATATGCAGTACATTGTATTGAATATATACTAACATGTGCCCTGGACATATCCAAAGGGGGAAAATGTCCCCCAATTACTTCTTTATCGATCCAAACAGAAATAAGAATTAACCTCCAGAAACAGGTTTCAGTTCAGGTTTTTCTGGTTAGAATAACATTTTATTTTCTCCAGGTTAAGAAGGGCTATTATGGACTTGTTCTGGAAGAAAGAACTAAACCTCAAATAAAAAGTCCACACTCTTTAAGGTCGAAAAGAATGTTTCTCAGTTTATACTTGGATACAAAAAATATTACTTCTGAAATTTAACTGGGATTTTATAATCAAAATATAAACAGAATCTCTGTTCAGTGCTAGGTTAGTGCTAGATAAAATTCCTTGATTGAATTAGCTACTTCTTCCTTGAAAGAAACATTCCTGCAAAGTCTCAAATGAAAACTTAAAAGTCAAATTACTTGTTATTTCAATCATAATTACCTAATGCCTTCCAATTTCAACATTCTAGTTTATTTTTATTATATGGAGAAAAATATTTGAGTACAGCTAGTATTTGTGTGGCCAAAATCATTTTTGTGACAAATGCTAAACAGATTGGGCAAGTTATGTTTTAAACCGATCTTACAAACTCAATGATATCTATTATTATTAATATTTTTGGACTCAATATGTACTAAATAATAATCATGAAACTGAAAATAATGCAAGCAACATTCCAATGGCAAATAACAGAAATAAGATTGTTTAAGGATTGCAGAATTGAAGTGAATAAATTGTGATTCATTTAATTTAGACTAACCAAAAAATGGCAATACATTAAACAGTATTTAGCTTTTCATTGAAAAATCAAAAGAAATACTTATTGATGTGCTAAGCTAGTAGGTTCATTCTATTCCAGAGGGCAATAAAAGGAATCTCATTCTCATGAAGCTAATAGGCTCCTGAGAAGGGAGTAGTGGACATGGCTTGACAATTTGTCTCAAAGATTCATGTCAGGAAAGAGCCTTGAAAAACACTTGGCTTTACATTAAGTGCGGATCACTTAATTGATCAGTTAACCAAAAATCAAGGCAAAAATAATCCCTGTGCCTCCAGGCAGTAAACAAATATAATGCACAGCCGATCTGTATAATGTACATGCATTTAAGGAATAAGTAACTCTTATTTATCATTTCTTAAATAGGGACCAATTTGTTCCTCGTTGCTGCTCATGAACTTGGCCATTCCCTGGGTCTCTATCACTCGGACAACACTGAAGCTTTGATGTACCCAGTCTACAACGCATTCACAGACCTGGCCAGGTTCCGCCTTTCTCAAGATGATGTGAAAGGCATTCAGTCCCTGTATGGTGAGTGATGCTGGGAAAATTAGGCATTGTAGCTTTGCAATGACGGTCTTCAGGAAAGCTTGAAAATGCTTCATAAAGCATTTGCAGTCAGCTTGAAGTCCTTTGAGAATGTTTGGGAAGCACCCGCATTGACAGCAGCATCACATGTCTCCTAACATTTGCATCCTCTCATCTGTTCTCTTTAGGACCTCCCCCTGCTTCCCGTGATGAGCCTGTGGTGCCCACAGAATCCCTGCCTCCTAAGACACCAGCCACGTGTGATCCCACTTTGTCCTTCGATGCAGTCAGCACTCTGAGGGGAGAATTCCTGTTCTTTAAAGACAGGTGAGAGCAGAATCTTCTATTTTCCCATCTATTCTTTTGATGTGCAATGCTTAGAAATGAAAACAAACAGAAACTTGATAGAGGGTTTTAAACATTTCAAACAAAAATGATTCCTCTGAACTGAAAATTCCTCTGATCTGGTGCTCCAATTCCCACATTTTCCTAAAACTGGCAAGTCCATTTTTGAAGTCCTAGCCAGCGTGATTTAATCCTTGACCTCTAATTGTTCCCAAATGTTATAAGTCATGGTTGCCTTTCAACAGGCACATGTAGAACTTTAAAATCAGAATTTTGTCTTTATCTCCTTAAAAAAATGACACCAAAATAGCATTACATTCAATCAATTAATTTACTCCCTGCTGAATAAATACGCACATGATGAAACATTTAAACTGCACAAATGGGAAGAAAGGTAAAAACAAGTCTTCCTTACATCATTGATCTTGGTTCCCCAGTTCGCTCCATCTTCATCCACAGCCAAAGACACTTTTTTATCCTTCCAGAAATGTTCCATGCACATACAAACATATACTTACACTATCCATAGACTTACACATACATCTGTCTATATTTTTGAAAATGGAAAAGATGATATAATATATACATTGTTTTACATGAATTTTAGGTATTTAAAGTTTACGCTCAGCTAATTAACTTGCATTTTAGGATAACTTCCATTTCATAGAAGATATTACTCTGTAATCTTACAGCAAGAGGTCCAGTGCAGTTTTCTGAAGAAAAGAGAAAAATATTTTCCCAGGGGCAGTATACCTGATTTCTGTCTGTAATCAAGTCTAGAAGATAAGGGAATGGGGAAGATGGGTGAGACAGAAAATGAGGAAAATACGCTAAAGATGAAAGACTTTTTAAATTTTCATTTCTTTTTACATGTATTTCAGACATTTTTGGCGCAAATCCCTAAGGACTCTTGAACCTGAATTCCATTTGATCTCCTCCTTTTGGCCCTCTCTTCCTTCAGGAGTAGATGCTGCATATGAAGATACCAGCAAGGATATCGTTTTCATTTTTATACGTAATTATTATATAATAATTTTTTGAACTTGTACAAAGAAATCCTCTCACAGGAAAATTGAATAGGACTTTAAGTTTTTCTTTTGTACCAAATTCTGTCTATTTTATTACACTAAGGTAATGAAGAAATGACTGAAACTGGTATTGTTTTATTTATGTATTTTATAGATGATAAAATGAACACAATAATATAAATTGCTTTAGAGTTGTATATTCCTTCATTTGATCTCTGCTCATTCATTCAATGGGTGAATTTTTGTTAAATGCCCACTTCGAGCTGGTGACTAAATCTAAAATTCTGGCATCTTCTTTACTGTAAAATCAAAGATGCTAAAAAGTATTTCTAAAGACCAAAGGTTTAACTGTTAAAAATTCCATGTGACTCAATTATTTTTTTTCAAACAGGAAATCAGTTCTGGGCCATCAGAGGAAACGAGGTCCAAGCAGGTTACCCTAGAGGCATCCAAACACTGGGCTTTCCTCCCACAGTCAATAAAATAGATGCAGCCATTTTCGATAAGGAAAAGAAGAAAACATACTTCTTTGTAGAAGACAAATACTGGAGGTAATATGCAATTGCAATGACTTTGTATGGAGCCTAATTAGAGAAATTGTTTTCTTTCTCTAAAGAAATCCCCTGCCTCGCTCAGTTCTGCTTCCCTCTCAATAGGAAGATGAGGCTTTAGACCACTGTGGAGGAAGTGTTTATTTACAGGGCTGTCCAGCCTGTGGGCCGCATGAAGCCCAGAATGGCTGTGAATGAGGCCTAACACAAAATCCTAAATATACTTTAAAAATTATGAGATTTTTTTGTGTGTGATTACGTGTTGCAGTGTATTTAATGTTTGGCCCAAGACAACTTTTTCTTCCAGTGCAGACACGCCAAAGGTTGGACACAGCTGCCATTGGTGCCTGGTCACAGACATTTCGTAGGCTCTTCTGTTCGGAGTCCCATGTAGAGCAGGAGGGAGCTTCTTTTTGTGCTGTTGCCCAAGCTGCCAGAAGTGCCCTTTTCTCCCATCCACCTACCCAAACCCCACCCATCCTCAAATCCTGACTCAAGTCCCACCACCTCCATGACGCTTTTCTGCTGGACTCTCAACCTAATTGGGCTTTTCTTTTTTTGAAAGAAGCCCTGAGAATCCAGGCCAAAATTTAGTATTCCTTTCCCATTGCCTTAAGCTCTACTCATTGTCACGTTGGGTGTGTGTCTTGTCTTCCCAACTTTACTGTATGGTTCTCAAGAGCTTCCTTTAACCTCACTCACTCATTACTTCGGCCTGTTTCAGAGGAAAATGAGCAGAGGCAGGGTAGTTTCATGGATAGAACCCAAGACTCATTGAAAGACTGATTCATGGTCATCTGCCCAGACTCTGAGACATCTGAGCAGACCAGCCAAGGTCCAGCCAACAAGTCCCAAAGGCATTTACTGTGCTTTGCTTTTCATTCTAATCCCTTTTTCTAAGAGAATGCCCTAGGAAATCCAGTCATGTAGGGTGAGGAGGGTGTATATGATGAGCCAAGTATGACAGTGAACTTGAAATTTGTATTTGAGATAAATAATTCAACTCACTTTATAATCTGTTCACATCTTCATGTTTTTGTGATAGAAAATGATTAAGGTTCTTTTTGCCTATGCTTAGAAGTATAATAATAAGCAGCATCTTCTAGATCAAAATATTACCTCTGGTCCAGGTGAAAATACAGTTTAAGAGCTAAGTTTGCAGCTGCACTAGAGACACATTTTTTATAGTGCTAAACATGTTTGACATTTATTCACAGTACTTGGAAAGCTTACTAGAATTCTACATTAAACCTGACATGATTTAAGAATTTTGGTAGCATGGCCTCTAGGCACTGCTGAGCTGCGTTTTTATTTGGTGCAGATTTGATGGAAAGAAACAGTCTATGGATCCAGGATTTCCCAGGCAAATAGTAGAAGACTTTCCAGGGGTTGACTCAAAGGTGGATGCTGTTTTTGAAGCTTTTGGTAAGAGGATACTTATTTTGTTGGCAAATGGGGCGCTTGAAATATTTTATGGTATCAGAAGGAAGATAATTAAAATTTTTTTAATAATAGGTTTTCTTCAACTAGGTCTCTTCCCCTTCCCTAAATTCAAATTTATCAATTTTAACCAATTATATAACTACTTCATACAATAAGTTGTCTTGAATCAATGAATATATTTAACACAAATCTCTCTACTTCATACATCCAGATAAAATCAAACTTCTCAGGTGTCACTTCCTTACGTCAAGAGCTATTACCTTTCAAATTACCATGTTAGTATAAAAAGCCACTCCTGGTGTGTCCAAACTCAATACTGGCTGGCTGGCTTTCCCCTCCACTCTGTGCTTAGCTATTACTAATTCCTAGGAAGATGTTCTCTACATTTCCTGAGAAGTCAGTTGAAAATATTTATGTTTCCACAAAAAAATCTTTAAAAGATTTTTTTTTGCTACTCAAGGCTAGATGGGTGGAGGCCGATGATCCTGGTTGTGGGGTAACCAGAGCACCTTGAGGGCAGAGCCCAGCGGGTCCTCCATGATTCTCTAAAGCTACAAATGCCCCACAGGGTGCCATGTGGGGAAAGGAGAGGAGGAATATTAGGAAGAAGGAAAATAAGAGATCATAATTTCCCAAGAAGCAGAGACTTTTATCTGCTTGGAAGCAGAATAACCTAATAACCCAGAGCCTGGCTTTGCTACCTGACAGAGCTGCAACAGAATCCTGTCTCCTCTTTTCCTTGTTGAATGACTTTGAGCAAGCATTTAAATCCGTCTGAACCTCACCTTGCTCATCCGTAAAATGGAGTTAGCTATACTTACCTCAGAGGACTGTTGCAGAAATAAATGAAAGAAAAATGTGTAAAATATTTAATACAGAATCTCAGGCACATAGTAAATTCTATACATACTTTCCATGTCTATTTATCTGTTATTCTGAGTTTTGTATATTGCCAAATTTATTTATTTGAAAAAATATCTCACTAATTCCCTTGTCTGTATTTGCAGGGTTTTTCTATTTCTTCAGTGGATCTTCACAGTTGGAATATGACCCAAATGCAAGGAAAGTGACACATGTTTTGAAGAGTAACAGCTGGTTCAATTGTTAGGAGATATATGTAGGAGACACAGCATGGGCATTTTAAATGAAGCTAATAATTCTTCACCTAAGTCTTTGTGAACTGAACTGGTGCATTTTCTCCCACCCGTGCAGTGCCTGAGAGCAGGAGTATGGACTCTTGTGTCTCAGCCGTCGGCCTCACAGGTATCACAGGGCACTCAGACCCGCGCAGAACTTGCACTCGGGTCATGCAGAGTAAACTTCAAAGGAGAAGGGGAAAGCACTCGTGTGCAACAGATGAGGGATTATATGTAAAGTATTTGCTTGTTACTTAATAAAGATTTGTCAGTTATTTTATTTTATTGTTTTGTTTGTTTTTCAAGAAAAAGTTGTTCTCACAGTCTTGTGCACTCTGTGGACTGAGCAGTAGACAGCCTGAGCTGCTCAGCCATTGGAGATGGCAGGAGGGGGTCTCCGTGGCTGTGGCCTCACAGTGGCTCCTCCAAAACTGAAGACAACTTACCACGTGCTCTCCCCCAGCGCCCTACCAACAGGATGTCTAGTTCCACCACCCAGACATCATGTGTTCCTGACATGCCCTGGGAGAAAAATCTAAGGCAGTTGTTACCTCATAGGGCAGGGTCTAAGACAAACTGTAAAGCAGAACCTTATAATTATGATGGAGGACCCCCCAAAACCCCAGAATTTATTTTTAAAAATTGTGTATCTACTGTTACACATTAAAACTTCCCTCACCTTCAAAATACTCTCCATTTGATGCAATACACCCATTGACACTTTTTCCCACTGCTCAGACAGTTTTTGAACTCATCAATTCTGATGCCTTTTAGTGCTTCTGCCATTTTTTGTTGCACCTCTTCCACATCAGCAAAACATTTCCCTTTGAGAACTTTTTTTCCATCCATGGAAACAACAAAAAAAAGTTGCCTGGGGCAAGATTGGGTGGATAGGAAGGGTGGGGCATGGGGGTTATGACGTTCTTGGTTAAAAACTGCTGAACACTCAGCGCAGGGTGGACAGGTGTGCTAGTAAATCACCCATCATGAAATGGGCAAATGAATTTGCTGAGGCCAAATGCAGCCTGTCACAACACCAGCAGGTACACCGATATAGATGGGTTCCTAGAACACTCACTTAGTGGAGAAAACCTGTACTACAAGGGTCTTATCCACCGCTCGCAGTTCATAGTTCCACCCCTTGTCGAAGATAATTCCAGTATGGAAGCATTTCTGTTGATTATATTCCTGTCCTTCATCTTTTCCATTGACTTATGCATGTCCTCAGTGGAGCCCCTTCCCTTCTGCAGCCAACAGATTTGCTCATATCCACCCCATTCACATATGCAACTATTCTCTCGCACTCATTTTGTATCTGTCTCTGCTAGAAGTCTATGGGCAAATGCTTACACAAAGACAGATTTATTGCCCCCAAGTACCATGTCTAGAACATCATCTGCTACACAGTAAAAGCTCATCCACTCTTAAACTTATTTATTAATTTGAGAAAAATTAACCAATTATGTTCTATGTGCCAAGCATCGTGATAGGCTATAGACACAGGAGTCTGAGAAAATGAACACAGCCCCTGCCCTCATTAAGATTATAATCCAGCAAATGACAGCAAACATGTACATACAATTGTACATTTAAGAAGATTTATAACAAAAAAATTGACTTCCTTGTTAGAATAATAGGAGGATTTACTTTGAACTAAGTGGTTTTAATGGAAGTTTTGAGGCAATGGCTTTAGAGAAGGTTTTGAGGGTAGGTGTAGAAACGAGGTGATGGGCTTGATGGCTTGGGCTAAAGTGGTCACACTGGAGAGTCAAAGAATAAAAAGTACATGTAAGAGATAGACCACAGGACCCCACAATTGATTGGTATGGAGTTTAAGAGCGAGGGAAGTGTCCAGAATGATCCCCAGATACCTTCCTTGAGCATAAGGGTTGTGGGTGAGAGTTTTTACTGAGACGGGGAAAGACTTGGAGAGAAGCAATTTTGTGAGAAAAAGGTAAGAGGAAGAATTGCTTAGTTTTGCCAATCTTTGAAATGTCTGAGAGATGTACAAGGAGGCCATAACATAAATGAGTCTGAAAGAGAAGATACAGTAACCATGTGTGGTAATACATGTTAATTAAATTTACTGTGCTACTTATTTTGCAGTATATGCATACATTAAATCATTATGTTATACACCTAAAATAATACATGGTATATGTCAATTAAATTTCAAGTTTAAAGGAAGAGGGAAGATATATATATATATATATATATATATATATATATATATGGAATTTGTCATCATTTAATTGTTCTTAAAACCATGACTATGAAAGAGACCATATGGGAGATTTTAAGATGGAATTTAATAATATTCTGCCAGGAATTACATGTTTACTAATTTAAAATAACCTACATTTATTTTGTTTATTTTTGTGATAGCTATTATGTAGCCGCAACACAAATTTAAAAGGTAAAAAACATTATGCAAAGTTAATTTTCTTCGCATTCCTGTCACTACCAACCACTATCTAGTTGCTTTTCTTACAGGGAACCAACTAGATTCGTATGAATCCTTTCAAAGCTATTTCATACGTACACAAGCACTAATATCATCTTTTGAAATTAAAATGCTGGCATGCAAATTCAAGCTGCTCTCCTTGTTGCTGTTCTCACTTAATATATCTTGGCCACTATTCCACATTATTCCATATAAAATTGCTTCACTCTTTCATTGACTGCATTCTGTGAAAAAAAATGTAATTTATTAACTCAGTCTCCTATTGGCGACTAAATTACTAACCAAATAAATGCACATTTCAAATAAAATTTAAAAATACAAATAATCAAAAATAAATACATTAAAATAAATATAAGTATTTATTATAGTAATTTAATAATGTATAAAATATATATTTGAAAACTACAGGATATATTTGAAATAAAAGTAATAAAAAATAAATCAATAAAATTGTGTGCATTAGTAGATTATTTTCAGTATTCGGTATATCAGTAAGTTATTTTCAACCTCTCACTATTATTCCCAATGCTACAATGACATCCCTGAGCACACTTGTATATCTGATGTAAAATTTAACCCTCAAAATCTGAGTGAGATGGAGGAGCAGGAGAACTATCTGCTGGATTCTCCAGCATGCAGCCCATTGGATGCTGTTTACAACAGCAGTATTGGTGGAGAGACAGAACTAAAAGATTGAAGTGGGTAGAAATATTGGTAAGTTAAAATGCTTTTTGTTACAGATAGCAAAAAAAGCTACCTAAAAATAAAAAAGTTTATCAAAATAAAATGTAAAATATTAATGAAAACAGAAAAGACAAGTGTTGGCAAGAATGTGGAGAAAAAGGTACCCTTGGTGAGAATGTAAATTGGTGTAATCGTAATGAAAAACAGTATGGGATCTCCTCAAAAATTTAACAATAGAGCTACCATATGATCCAGCAATATCACTTCTAGGTATATATTGAAGGAATGAAATCAGTATCTCAAAGAGACACAACACTCCATGTTCATTGCAACATTATTCACAATAGTTAATACATAGAAACAACCTAAGTAACTGCCTGTGAATGAATGAGGACAACGTGATGTGTGTGTGTGTGTGTGTGTGTGTGTAGTTAAGCCTTAAGAAAACACCCAAGTCCTACCATTTGTGGCAATGTGGATAAAACTGGAGGTCATTATGCTAAGTAAATTAAGCCAGACACAGAAAGGCAAGTACCGCATAATCTCACTTACATGTATGAAGAAAGTCAAACTTATAAAAGCAGTGAGTTTGAAGAAATCCAAGGTGGTGGAGGAGTAAATGGAAGCTACACTAACCTCTCAGGAGCAACCTAGAATTACAACTAAATTGTAGATAAATCATCCTGAATAATGAACTGAACACTAGCTGGAGAGAAACCTTACAACCATGGACAGACAGAAGAAACTACTTCACCACAACGAGACTGGTAGGGAGTGTGGAGGGGTGTGAGAGGGCTGGCTGGGCTCCCCTGGGCAGCAGCTGAAGTTCCAGAGGGCTATCTCAGCAGCTGGTGGGTTTCCCCTGAGAAGTGTGGGGTCTAAACCCTATGCTGGGCTCCCCAGCCTATAACACCAGGCCTGGAAATGAACCCAGATACCATCCAGCTGTGAAAAGCAGCAGGGTTTCTGTCTGCCTGGGAAAGACAGTTGGAAACTCAGAGAGCCTCTTAAGAAATGCACAAAGTTTGTTCTGCAGCTATTTACCATGGGCTACAGCAGAACAAGGGCAGAGTGGACTAGAGAGGCTTAAGGAGAATCTGGGGTTGGTGTCTCTGGGAAGAGAACTGAAGGAATAGCCACCAGGATCCTTGTGCTGAGTCGTTTCCCATACTGCAGAGGCCATCTTTCTCAGGCAGAGCACTCCTCTCCAAGTGGCATCAGCCTCAGGGGAAGCAATAGTTCTGCCCAGAGGAGTTACTCTGCCCCACCCTGTGGAGCTTAAGCTGGGCTGTTGATTACAGCTTGAGGCTATATCACTGATTAGTTTATAACTCAGGTGGATCTCTGGGAGCTCTATGAGACTTCAGCTAACCCTCTCCTGGGGTCTATGCTGATAGAAATCAGCCTTGATGCACAGCCAAATTCTTTCTGCACACAGACAGAACCAGCACAGAGAGCCACATTCCGTGGATCACTGGTAACTCCAAACAGTTTGACCAGAGCCAGTCACAAGCAGCATCTGACAAAGGCCTACACCAGAGTCTTTGCATAGCTACCTAATACACAGAAACAAACACAAAGAAACAGCCAAAATGAGAAGACAAAGAAACAGACCCTAAATGAAAGACCAAGAGAATTCTCCAGAAGAAGAGCTAGATGAATTAGAGTAATTAATAGTTTAGAGTAATGATTACAAGGATACTCAACAGCATGAAAGAAGACATAGAAAGCATAAAAAGGGACCAGTGAGAAATAATGAAATAATTGAAATAAATAATACACTGGAAGGAATACACAGTAGCTTAAAAGAAGCAGAGGATCAAATCAGTGTTTTGGAAGACAAGGCAGAAAAAAACACCCAGGCAGAGCAGATAAAAGAAAAATAAATTTAAAAAAGAGGGGAGCTTAAGAAACATTTTGACAACATGAAGCATAACAACATCCACATCATGGGAATACCAGAAGGAGAAGAGAGAGAGCAAGGGATTGAGAACCTATTTGAAGAAATAAGGACCTCAAACTTCCTTAATCTGGTGAAGGAAAAAGACACACAAGTCCAGGAAGCTCAGAGAATCCCAAACAAGTTGGACCCAAAGAGACCTATACCAAGACACATCATAATTAAAATTATAAGGGTGAAAGACAAGGAGACAATCCTAAAAACCACAAGAGAAAATCAGGTAGTAACATACAAGGCATACCAATTGGACTGCCACCTGATTTCTCAACAGAAACATTTCGGGCCCAAAGGGAGTAGAGTGAAATATTCAAGATGATGAAAGGCAAGGGTCTACAATGAAGGTTACTTTACCCAGCAAAGCTATCATTAAAATCAAAGGAGAAATAAGGAGCTTCCCAGACAAGAAAAAGCTAAAAGAGTTTGTTAACACAAGACTTTGCATACAGTAACAATTGTTCAATGGCTTGCTTTAAGAAGAAGGAAGAGAGGAAGAAAAAACAGAGGAAAACAGTAACAATAAAATGGAACTAATACATTTCTGTCAATAACTGCCTTAAATGTAAATGACTTAAATGTTCCAACCAAAAGACATAGGGTAGTTGAATAGATATGAAAACAAGACCCATATACACTGCCTCTAAGAGACCCACCTCAGATAGAAAGATATACACAGACTGAAAGTAAAGGGTTGGAAAATGTTACTTCATGCAAATGGAAAGGAAAAAAAAGGCTGGGGTAGCAGTACTTATTTCCGACAAAAGAAACTTTAAAACTAAGTGCTAATATCTTTAGAGCACTTCACCCCAAAGTGGCAGAATATACATACTTTTCAAGTGCACATGGGACGTTTTTGAGGATAAACCACATGTTAGGACACAAAAAAAATCTGAAAAAGTTAAGAAGATTGAAATAGTATCAAGCATCTTCTCTGACCACAGGCTAGGAAACTAGAAATCAACCACAAGAAGAACACTGAAAAACATGCAAAGATACGGAAGCGAAATAACATGTTATTAAACAATGAATGGGTCAATGACAAGATCAAAGAAGAAATCCAAAGACACCTTGAAGCAAATGAAAATGAGGACACAAGAATCCAAAATCTGTAGGACATTGGGAAAACAATCCTAAGAGGGAAATTGATAGCATTTACAGGCCTATCTAAAACAAACAAACAAACAAAAAAAGCTCAAAGAAACAATCTAACTATACACTTAAAGGAACTTGAAAAAGAACAACAAACAAAGCCCAAAGTGAGTAGAAGGAAGGAAAAAAAATAAAGATCAGAGCAGAAATAAGTGAAACAGTTTAAAAAATGATACAAAATATCAATGGATCCAAGAGCTGATTCTTTAAAAGGATAAACAACATGGACAAACCTTTAACCAGATTCATCAAGAAAAAAAGAGAGAAGGCCAAAATAAAACAAAAAGAGAGAGAGAGAGAGAAATGAAAGAGAAGAAATAACAACTAACACCAAAGAAATACAAAGAATTGTAAGAAAATACTATGAACAAATATTTGCCAACAAACTGGACAAAATCGATAAATTCCTAGGAATGTAGTCTTCCAAAACAGAATCAGGAAGATTCAGAGAATCTGACTAGACAGATTACACCTAGTGAAATTGAAGCAGTGATCAAAAAATTCCAACAAACAAAAGCCCTGGACCAGAGGGCTTCATAAGTAAATTTTAGCAAACTTTCCGAGAAGAACTAACACCTCTCCTTCACAAAATATTTCATAAAATTCAAACAAAAGGAAGGCTCTCATACTCATTTTATGAAGCCAGCATTATCCTCATTGCATAACCAAGTAAATACACTACAAAGAAAGAAAATATAGGCCAATATCCCTGATGAATATAGATGCTAAAATCCTCAACAAAATATTAGCAAACCAAATACAACAATGCATCAAAAAGCTCATACACCATGATCAAGTGGGATTTATTCTGGGAATGCAAGGTTGGTACAGCATTCACGAATCAATAAATGTGATTCACCAAATAAACAAAATGAAGGATAAAAACCACATGATTATATCAATAGATGCAGAAAAAACATTTGATAAAAGCCAGCACCAATTATGATAACAACTATCTGCACAGTGGGATTAGAGGGAACACAGGTAAACATAGTGAAGGCCACATATGACAAATCCACGGCAAGGACCATACCCATGGGCAAAAACTACAAGGGTTCCTCTTAAGATCAGGAACAAGACAGGGATGTCTGCTTTCACTTCTCTTATTCAACATAGTACTGGAAGTCCTAGCCACAGCAATAAGACAATAAGAAGAAATAACAGGCATCTAAATTGGAAAAGAAAAATTAAAATTGTCATTATTTGCAAATGACATTATACTTTACATAGAGAACCCTAAAGATTCCACCAAGAAACTACCAGAAATCCTAAATGAATTCAGCAAAGTAACAAAATATAAAATTAACATCCAGAAATCAGTTGCATTTTTATATGCCAATAACAAACTAACAGAAAGGTAAATTAAGAAAACAATCCCATTCACATTTGCTACAAAAAGAATAAACACCTAGGAATAAACCTAACAAAGGAGGTAAAAGACCTATACTTGAGAAATTATAAGACACTGAAGAGAGAAATTGAAGAAGACACAACTAAGTGGAAGCACATACCATGTTTATGGATGGGAAAAATTAATATCATTAAAATGTCCATACTACCCAAAGCAATCTATTGAGTCAATGTAATTCCTATCAAGATTCCAATGATGTATTTTATAGAACTAGAACTAATATTTCAAAAATTTATATGGAACAACAAAAGGTCCCACATAGCAACAGTGATCTGGAGAAAGAACAAAGTTGGAGGAATCAAGTTACCTAATATCAAACCATAGTATAAGGCCATAGTAATCAAAACAGCATGAGACTGCCATAAAAACATACACATACATCAATGGAACAGAAGAGAGAACCAAGAAATAAACCCCCACCTGTATAGTCAATTAAAATTCAACAGAGGAAGCAATCACATACAATGGGCTAAATATAATTTATTCAATGAATGGGGTTGGGAAAATTGGACAGATATACGCAGAAAAATGAAAGTAGACCACCTTCTGATACCACACACAAGAATAAATAAAGCAATATTTTGTCAAATACATCTCCCCAAGCACGGGAAACTGAAGAAAAAATAAACAAGTGGGAATACATCAAACTAAAAAGGTTTTGTACAGGAAAGGAAATCATCAACAAAATAAGAAGACAACCCACAGAATGGGAGAACATATCCAACAATACATCTGATAAGGGGTTAATATCCAAAATTTATAAAGAACTTACAAAACTCAACACTAAAAAAACAAACAACCCAATTAAAAAATGGGCAAAGGACCTAAATAAACATTTCTCCAAAGAGGACATACAGATGGCCAATAGATATATGAAAAGATGCTCAATGTCACTAATCATCAGAGAAATGCAAATTAAAATCACAATGAGCTACCATCTCACACCTATCAGAATGGCTATCATCAATAAATCAACAAACAGCAAGTGTTGGCAAAGATGTGGAGAAAGGGGAAACATTTGCATTGTAGGTAGGAATGCATACTGGTGCAGCCACTGTGGAAAGCAGTGTGGAGATACCTGAAAAAATTAAAAATTAATCTGCCCTTCGACCTAGTGATCTCACTTCTGGGACTATGCCCAAAGGAACCCAAACACTAATTCAAAGGAACATAAGCATCCCTATGTTCATTGCAGCATTATTTATAATCACCAAGATAGAGAGACAGACCAAATGTCCATCAGCAGAGGAGTAAATAAAACAACTGTGAGACATTTACACAATGGAATTTTACTTGGCTGTAAAAAATAAGATGGGCCTGGAGAGCATTATGCTAACTGAAATAAGCCAGTCAGAGAAAAACAAATACTATATAATTTCACTTGTATGTGGAATCTAATGAACAAGCTGAATGAACCAGGAACATGAGGTCAGACTCATAGGTGGAGACAGAGCAGGACGACAGCCAGAGCAGTGGGGTGGAGGTTAGGGGGTGGAGGGATTGAGCAAAACGGAAAGAGGACTCATGGACATGGACAACAGTGTGGTGATTGCTGGGGAGAAGGTGGTTGAAGGGGGCTAAATTGTATTGGAGAAAAATATCATAAAGATTAAATTTAAGGAAAAGAACACAGGTAGAAGCCAAAAAAAATAAGTAGAGAGTTTAAGCTTGGCCACGTGGCTCATTTGGTTGGAGCAGCGTCCCATTCACTGAAAAGCTGAGGGTTCTTTTCCAGCCAGGGCATATGCCTAGGTTGCACGTTAGAGACCTGTCCAGGGTGCATCCAGGGGCAATTGATAGACGTTTCTCTCTCACACTGATCTCTCTCTCTGTTCCTCTCTCTCCCTGCCCCCACTTCCTCCTTTCCCTTTCTCTAAAATCAATACACATATCCTCTGGTGAATAAATGACAATAATAGTAATAATAATAGCAGGGACTTGAACAGTGGTTGCCAGGTACTAGAGGGTGGGGGAAATAGGGGAATTTGGGTCAAGGGGTACAAAGTTTCAGTTATGTAAGATGAAGTTCTGGAGGTCTAATATATAGCATGGTGACCATAGTTGACAGGACTGTTTATTTACACTTGAATATGCTGAGGGTGTTCTCACCACACACACATTCACACACAAATCTGGCTCCTTCACTCTACTCTTATCTTGACTCTGTTCTCTGCGTCTGTTTTACCTTCAGGCTGGCTTTCCTCCCGGCAGTAAATCCAGGAAACACACCTGCATAAAGCACTACTCCCAACCTTCAAACCACACTTCTGAGCCTCCCCTCCCTCTGTTGGAGCACCTCTAATCACATGGTGACCTAGAACAATCAGTGTGGCAAGGGGGGTGGGTGGATTGCATCCTAACCATGTCGCTGTTACACAGTGGGGAGAATATTCTGACACAGCAATCTGTCCATCCACCACAAACAGAATTTGGGAGGTGAGAAAGTTAAAATAATAAGTGCAGATAATTCTTAAGAGAAATGGGGCTGGGAAGGAAGCAAAACATATACATACATATATGTATATGAATACATATACATATATATATATATTGTACTGCTAGACTTGATCATAGTTCATATGTCGGCCTTTTTTTGTTGAGAAAAGAAACTAGATAAATTTTTATTTACTGAATAACTGGCTTTTTTTGTCCAGGTACTGCACTAGGGGCATGATGTGTACTGTTCATTTAACCCTTATTATGACTAATAAGGTGGTGGTTTGTCTCAATAGTACAGAAATGTAAGTTTAAGTGATTTCGTAACTTTGCCATGGTCACGTTATAAGCTGCACAGTCAGTATCTAATTTCCTATCTTCCTGGTTTGGAAGGACACGTTCTTATTTTGTCTAGGGTAACAGACAATAAATCAGCATGGATGGCCTTATCTTACTTAGCTTTGACTCCGTTCTGAACTATATGTTCAGCTGTATTATACTGCGTGACCACCAAGGGTGGGGTGTGACTCTTCCTCACTGCTGCAATTTACAATCCCCACAGCCCAAGAGATAGTGTTATTCTATCTGCATCTGACATCTAACCTCTCCAAACTTCCCAGTGCTTAATGGGCAATGGGGAACCTCACAGCTACTACTGTTCCCCTCTGTACATTTCCCCAAGCAGTGTTGTTCTTGGGAGACCAGCGTGTTTATGCGCTGGCAAGCCCATTCACCCATGTTCCTGACGGCAACAGAAAGCCAAGACCAGAGATCAGACTTGTAGCCTCTGTCAGGACAAGTCCAGCCCCGATGGTGCTGTAATACTGAGTCCCAGAATGATGATCAAGAACTGGTTTAATTCCGCTTGCTTTGGAAATTGGAATAATGTTTGCATTTACAGAAATTGATTCAGAAACACTAGATCAGGGAATAGGGGGAGGAAAGCAGAAGCTGGGAACCAGATTGGAACTTAGTAATGAACCGACAGAATGGTAGATTTAACAGATAAAGACATAAAAAGTAAAGAAGGTACAGAATCTCACCAGTCAGTGAATAGGTAGGTCATGCTCTCAGAAGCATTTTAACAGCCCATAACCAAAAATCAAGCTACCTGGACATTCGTTGTGATCCCATTGTGAAGAGACCGTGGAAAGAGCATATCGAATCCCCTAAAATCCTTCAGGAATGCTTTGTGAAAACTGAAGTATTCTGTAAAATTGAAATTGTCAGGGCTTAATTATAAGAAGCTGTTTAGTTTGATAATTTAAGATTTGGGGAGAATCCTTTTGGAATCAGTACAGAAGTCCTTTCCCTTGATCTAGAATCACTGGTAATAATCAGTACGTATAACTTTAGTGGCTACAGTAGACTTGAAATAGTAATTATCTTCTATTTGGCTGGGGAGCAAATTAGCCATTTCTGGGAGGAGAGTATAAAAGTGTGTATAGACATGATAATAATGAATATGATATTGAGGCTTTTATATATGCTGTGATAGGCTTTGTAATAATCCTACTGTTTTGGATATGTTTTTCTTCTAGTTTTAAATGTTTGAAAAGTGTATGAGGATACTACTTAAGGCATTCAATTCCTTGCTTTATTATATTAATAAGATAAACTTAAATACTTAAAAATACCTTACTTGTTGGTTTTAAAATCTGCCTAACAGTTTTGGATTATTTGAAAGAATTGGCTATATTAAAATCACCATTATAATTTTAAATGATTTTGATTAAAGTATTATTTATGAATGTAAGCATTATTAAATGTTTAAGGATAATTCAATATGTTAACCATAAGATTCAATTAAATATTAAAGAGTTAGTGAAAGTACTTATTTTTATGCACATTTTCTAGGTGAATAAGTGATAACAAGATTAAAAATTTGAATTTAAAGTCTTTTAATTAATTTTTATATATTGTCTTTATTTTCAGTTTTTTTCTAGGAATATTTTATTTTTTTATTTAATTAATTTATTTTTATTGTTATTCTATTACAGTTGTCTCAATTTTTCCCCCTTTGCCCTCCTCCACTCAGCCCACCCCCATCTCCCACATTCAAACCCCACACTGTTGTCCATGCTCATGGGTCATTCATACATTTTCTTTAACTAGTTCTTTCCCCTTCTTTCCATCATTATTCCCCTCCCCGCACCCCTCTGACCACTGTCAGTCTATTCCATGTTTCCATGTCTCTGGTTCTATTTTGCTCGTTTATTTTGTTCACTAGATTACTCTTATAAGTGAGATTATATGGTATTTGTCTTTCACCGACTGGCTTATTTCACTTAGCATAACAGTCTCTAGTTCCAACCATGCTGTTGAAAAAGGTAGGAGTTCCTTCTTTCTTTCTTCTGGTATTATTCCATTGTGTAAATGTACCACTGTTTTTGGTCCATTCATCTACTGATTGGCACTTTGACTATTTCCAGTACTTGACTATTGTAAATAGCACTGCTATGAACATAGGGGTGCATAAGTTCTTTTGAATTGATGTTTTGGGATGCTTAGGATTCCCAGCAGTGGAATCACTGGGTCTAAAGGCAGTTTGATTTTTAGTTTTTTTAGGAAATTCCATACTGTTTTCCACAGTGGCTGCACCAGTCTGCATTCCCACCAACAGTGCACTAGCGTTCCCTTTTCTTCACATCCTCACCAGCAGTGGTTGTTTGTTAATTTATTAATGACAACCTTTCTGACAGGTGTGAATTTAAAGTCTTTAAAAAACTTAAGATTTGTCTTTAATAAATGGATTGCTAATTATAATACAAGTAAAACTATTAAGAGGCATGCAAAAAACTGCCCTCAGACATTCACAAATCCAACTGAAACCCTGATATATTTACTAGTCTTATTTTAAATCAGAAAAGAAATACATATATTATCTTTTTTAATTTTCATTTGTGAAGTAAATATTATTAAACCAATTTTACAAATAAAGGATTGTGGCTGCTCATAGAAGTTAAGCCATGTTCTCAAGGTCATAGAGACAATAATGACAGAGCAAGGGATCTAATGCTTCTTGACTGACACCAAGCTTGTGTTTGACCCACGCTACTGCCTCCTCACTCTTGGTCTTGACAGGAACTGATCTGTAAATATGACTAACAGCAAAAGGGATGAACAAAGGCTTAAAGAGATAATAGAGTAAGAGTGAAAATAGAGGAAGGGCTTGACTCTTTGCAGCAGGTTGAATCAAAAGGGGCGGGTTGAGCCCTGACTTGTGTGTCTCAGTGGGTTGGGGCATCATCCCACAAAGCGAAAGGTCACTGGTTCAATTCCCAGTCAGGACATATGCCTAGGTTGCAAGTTTGGTCTCTGGGACTGGGCACCTACAAGAGGCAGCTGATGATGCTTTTCTCCCTCTCTTTCTCCCTCCCTTCCCCTCTTTCTAAAAATAAATAAATAAATAAAAATTTAAAAAACAAACAAAAACAAGGGGTACCTTGAAGTGACATTCAAAAGTCAAAGGCTCATAACTTGAGAAGTTCCTGCTAGGTTGTTTTATATTACTTTCCCACTTTGATAAAGAATGTTAACGAAAGGGAGAACCCACCCAGCAAAATGGGGGAGTGGTTGAGAAGTGCTGAGGAATGCGCATGCGTTCATTGTCCTGGAAACCAGGACAAGCCCCCCTCTGGTCCTCCCTGGCAAGCTGCAGCGGCAGCAATACACCCAAGGCTTGTGCGCTGCTCCAGATAGGGCCTGTCAACGAAGGCAGTTGCGGCTCCGTGCACCACAGCCCAGGCGGGTCCTTGGGCCCACTGCACCAACGTGTGGGATGGGGCTTAGCGCACCAGTCCATGCCAGTCCTGAAAGCTGCACGGCCTGGTGGAGCCCCGCACCCTCCCCCACACTGGAAGCAGCAATGCAGGTGACCCGAGCTGTGCTGCATGAGTCCTGCCTGGCCCGGCATACAGACCCACCTGAGGGCAGCAGCGGCTGGAGGAAGAGGACAGCGTGCTGTGAGTAGGATGCCTGGACCCACACACTCTGAAGGATGCCCAAAGCCAGACAGCCACTGGAAGCCAGTTAAGCCACCTACGTTTCTTAAAGGACACGGACTTTTTAGTGGAAGAAGAGGCTCCTGGCACAACCTTGAAAGGAGCTGGCAGAGGGTGGCAGGGTGATTTTCTTAGGCTGTTTTAGAGGAAATGGGTTTTGAGACAGAAACCTGCCATTATTTCAAATTGCATATACTTTAACTAAAAGATTAATTTCTTTTCCACTGAACTCTGTCTGCAGACTTTTTGCCTATTGGAGATAAGCTGCAGGATCCCACTGGTTGTTCAGTTTCATCGTCATGTAATAAAATATTTCATGTGCATCTGAGTGTATAGGAATGTGGTCTGTTATTAATTTTAAAAGTACCCATTTCATAATTCAAGAATATCTGATGATTTGTCAGTTGGATTAATCCATTAAGAAATCACTGCAAAATCTGTTGCCACAGAAAAGGACATGGTGACTCATACAATAACATTATGGAGGGCTTCCACACTCATAGGACATGTGACATGTGAGACGACAAATGGATTCTTAAAGGCACAAAAAATTATAGATCTGTTACAGAACATTAAATCAATATCCTTGACAAGGTCTACATCATAAATGGAAATTTAATCCTTAAAATTTTACTGCATGTTAACTTGTTTTGAATTTCTTTTCCTACAAAGTTCTAACATGTTGCAGTTTGCCTCTGAGGCAAATTACAGTCATTTTTTGTTAATGCTCCTAGTCCACATCAGTCTTATGATTAATCAGATTCCAATCACATCCTCGTGAGTGAGTGATAAACTTCTGAGGAAAATCACAACCACAAGACTACAGTTCGGAGAAATTTAGGTCCAAATCCTACCCTGCTAAGAAAAGACAGAAATGTGTCCTACCCTTTGGGGGCTCACAATTTGGGGATGAGAGCACTGTAAGGAGATAGATGTAAAGGCAGACAGGGTAAGAGATAACTATTTGTTTTTTCACTTATTCACTGTTTTGGCAAAGTTTACTGAGCACTATATACCAAGCACACTGCTAAGAGCTTAGATAAATCACTGAACAAAACAGACAAAGATTTTTGCCTTCTTAGAAATTATATTTACAGAGAAGGCAGACAACAAACTAGAATTATAGACTTAAGTATACTTTATCATATGTTAGAAGGAAATAAGTGTTATGGGAAAAGATAAAAAGTAGAGTAAAGTAAGAGGATTGAAAGTGAAGAAGGTTGAGGTTGGTGACGGGTTGCAGTGTAAACAGTGTGGTCCAACTGAGCCTCACTGAAAAGTTGATACCTGAACAAAGATGAAAGAGGAGGGGGAGCTTGCCCAGTGAACCCTGGGGAAGAACACTCCAGGCAGAGAGAACAGCTAGAGTAGAAAATCCTGAACTGGAGTGTGTTCAGCATATTCAAAGAACAGCAAGAGCCCTGGCCAGGTGGCTCAGTTGGTTGGAGCATTGTCCCATACACCAAAAGGTTGTGGGTTCGATCTTTGGTCAGGGTACATACCTAGATTATGGATACAGTCCATGGTTGGGATGTGTATGGGAGGCAACCAATTGATGTTTCTCTCTCACACCAATGTTTCTTTCCCCCCGGCCCCACTTCCCCTCTCTCTAAAATCAATAAACAGATCCATGGATGAAGGTTAAAAAAAAAAAACAGCAGGAGGACTATTTACAACAATGAAGTAAGTGGGAGGGAGATAGGATTATGGAAGATGAAGTCAGAGAGGTAAGGGCTGAGGTGGGGAGCAAATCATAGGGGGTTTTATGGGCCAATGTAAAACTTTGGTTTTTACTTTAAGTGAAATAGGGAAGCCATTAGAGGGTATGAATGAAAAAAGCCTCTGAATAAAGGGAAGAGCCTTTGTTTGATTGGATTGCAGTGGGAGCTAAGGTAGAGGCATGGAGACCTGTTAGGATGCTATTGAAGAATTCCAGGCAAGAGAGGATGTAGCTCCAACAAGATGGTATCAGTGGAAGTGGATTGAAATTATTCTGGATATAGTTGAAGATAGAACCAACAGGATTTAATGATGGATGCTCTGTGCAATGTGAAAAAAAGAGAAGAGTTTAGAATGATTTCAAGTCTTTTGGACTTAGCAACTGGAAAGATGAAGCTGCCAAGTTGCCATCACCTAAGATATGAAGGCTGTGGGTGACGCCTGCTTTGATGGGAAGATCAAAAGTTCAGTTTTTGACCTGTTGTACATTTAAGATGTCTCTTTGGCACTCAAGTAGAGATGCTGGACATATGAGTCTGAAGTTTGAGGAAAAGATCTGGTTTGGAGTTATAATTTAGGAGTCATTAGCATGTAGATAGTTTTTAATTCTTGAAACTGGATGATTTTAACAGCAGAGTAAGTATCTATAGAACAGACATGGCCCAAGGACAGAGTCCTGGGCAACTCTAATAATGAGTTACAGAATTCATGCACAATATTTATGTATCTGACCACTCCTCCGTAATACCGAAGCATCACAGTCATTGATGAAATAAATTAGGATAGCAGGTATACCATAGTTTATAATGATAGACTGCCTCTTCTTTCTACTTGTGAGAGTCAGCGATGTGAATTATATTCACATTTATATGAATTATATTCATATTTGAATTCATGTTATATGAATTACATTCATATAAATGTGTCTGAGGAGGATGTGATGTGCTGGTGGTATGGCCAGTTTGGGGCAGGAATATGTAAATCCTGACGGATGATCCAATGATGAGCAGATGTTGAGCGGAGAAGTTTTTTAGCAAGTCAAGGAAGGAAATCAGGAAGAAACAAGTGAAGAAGGGAAAGGATTAAGATGACAAATGATAGAATCACATGTGAAAATCTTGCTTGGTCATATAGGAAATAGATAGAGGACAAGGCAGAGAGAGGCGTCTGTAGAGAATTTTTATTGAGTCCCAGGGTTTAGACCAGAGAATCTGCAGGAGGGCTTTCACTTCTCATGAACTAGGGGTCAAGGGAGGGCAAGCTGGTCTACCTTAAGCAAAAACCGGACTTAGCCCTCCAAGAAGAAAAGGGGTGTTGCTGTGGCTAGACTTAACTTCATCTCATTCATTGATTTATTCATTCCTTAAACAAATATTAACTGAATGTCTAAGATCATCAGGTACTGTGCTAGGGATAAAGATAAATTCAGATAAGGTTCCTGTTTATGTTCCAGTGAAAGAGACAGAAAAATGAACAGGCAATCAGAATACAGGGAGGGATATGAGCAATGGTTACAGTAAACACGCACAGCTAGGGGAACACAGGACTAGCCAAGTTTTGGAAGGTCAGGGAAGGATTTCAAAAGAGGTACATCCAAGCAGAGATCCAAAAAGGCAGATACTTAGTGAATAAAGGAGTAGAGGAATGGTGTCCCCTCCAGGTAGAATGTTCACTACGTACGAGTAAGGGCCTGAAGAGAAGAGAACGTGGCTCTTTATCACCTTCAATCCTTATTCTGGCATCAAGACCATTCATACTTCCACCCCTGCGGCCTTCTTTATGTCACCTGTCATTGTGTTCCACCCTAAATGCTGCACTCAGCCATACGAACCACTTGGAGTTCCCTATGCGTGCCTCCTCCAGCCCTGTGCTCACTGTACCCATCGTCTGGCATAATGTGGAGACATACCTGGCATGCCTGCCCATTTTTCCTTCTCTAGACATATCCTCTCAAAACCCCATGGACATGGTGGGCCTAACCAACTAGTTTGTACCAGCAATCCCATAGTTGTGTCCACAGCTGATTGGATTAGAAAAGGGAACAAGAATAAGACAGAGCTGATCAGGTGCTCTCCCAGAATTAGAAACAACAGACCCAGGACACGTAGTCAGACCGTGTTGGGGACAGGATTTATCAGACCACTCAGGGATGGAACCAGAATTAGGTCCAGGGCATGTCAAAGTCCTTGCACAGGCTCTTGCTATGGAGGAGCATCAGTCTTGAAGCAAAGCTGATCTACAGACGGGTTAAAAACAGCAACCATTCAGGCAAAGGCTAAGAACATGAGAGAGAGAGACTGAGAGAGAGGAACAGAGACAGAGAAAGCCTTTAATCCTCCCACTTCTCAAGAAGACAGTCTGAAGACTGGATTCTAAGAGATTCCCCCAAGTTCCTTATTATAAATCCATTGTAATTAACCTCTTAACAAAATGATTTTTGGCTCAGACATAAAATGGGAGTGGGTGAGCAAGCCAGAGACCTTTGGGGAACATGTGGAGTTAGCTGTGTGGTCCCAGCAGGGCAGAGGAAAATGCCATGTCGCAGTGATATCAGCGGTCAACAAGGAGAGGACAAAAGGCAGCTGGTTCAACTGCCATCATTGTTAAAATGTCTCCTGAAACTCCAGCTGTGGGTTTCCTGAGGACAAAGTTTTAGGGTGTTGGAATGAAAAGTAAAGGTGTCTGAAATTTTTGGTCACTCCTTGTCATCTAAAGTCTACAAGGAAAAAGACATAGTACAATCCAGGTTTCCTTATTAAAAGTAAGTAAAAATGGTAAATAGTTTAATTCTATTGGCAGAAGTCCTTAAAACCTGTTATGCCTACTTATACTATGAAGATGTGCCCAGAAATTAATCATAGATTTGGCTGACCAGCAACAGATGGGTGTTCTGCCCTACTGAGCGCTAACAAGAATGGTAGTGTTCTGAGTGGCAGGAACTAGTTTAGGGACCATTGAGAAAAGCTGGTGGAGGAGGTTGGAGGGATATAACTCTAGTTGTCCAACCCATCCCTTCAAAGACTTTTCTCATTATTGGAGTCCATGAGATTCCTCTGATTCTTTAAAATAAACCTCCCTTTAATTCAGGTTGGCTTTCTGGTTCCTGATGCAAACAAACATGCCGTTCTCCCAGTTGGCTTGCTCTTGAACACCCAGCTCCTAGGTTACCTTCTCCGGGACACAGTCATTGACCTCCCCTTCCTGCCCTTGGCTGTGTTCAATCTTCCTGTTAGGGCACCCATTAATACACAGCACACTGGGACTGTCCTCTGAGATATGTCCCACATTGGACTGTCCCCCCCGTCCAGCATGGTGCTTGTCACTTAATTATTGCCTTTAATAAATAAATGAATGAGCGAATAATAAGTTTGAGAGGGAAACAATGCTTGACTCTTGACGCAAACAACCACTGGGAGTGTATCAGCCCAAAGGTGGAGGAAGGGGCCGGCACACGCAATGGCATGAGACGTGAAGGAACACACACCACATTTGGGGAATCAGAGAGTTGGTTTGACTATATTGAAGAAAAGGGTTTTCTTTTTCTCTGAATTATGTTGTAGAAGGAATTAAGTATTCAACGTGATAATTATATAATTAAGAACATTACATTTCATTTCATAAATGTAATGGAGAAAATACTCCCTAAAGAATATTAATTAATTAATTCAGTCTGTGAATAATTCCTCAGCAAATCCATTTTAGAAGTAGTCAGGCTATAATCAATAAATTAAACGATGGATGTACTCTGCTGACAACATTACAAGTACCTCTTGCACGTAAGTAAATTTCTTAAGCATGTCTGAAGTACATTAAAAGTGCTTCAGAGAGGGGTAAAGAAGATGGGGGGTAAGCACCCTGGCCTTCTGAGCATTTAGAGAAGAGAGGAGCTTGAGGACCCCACATCAGTTATTTAACCCCTGCAGGTCAGTAGAGAAAGGCTGGCTAGGGCAGAAGTCCTGAGCTATGGTCCTGGTAAGTGACAGGACACAGAAAAACAGCTGACTCTTAACATACCCACATTTATCAGTACAACCTCCTCAGCACGATTAAGAGGCAAATGTGTTTCACTTTCCTAAGAAAAATTAAAGGTGAGTATGACCCATGACTACCTGGCCAAGATTTACACAAAAATAATTTCTACCTTGACACTTACTCTTAGAATCACATTAGCTCATGGCAATAAAAGTGATGGCAAAAGTACAGCACCTTGTAATGTGGCTGATTCTTGGGCAAGGTTCCAAAGTTAATAAAGGGATAACTTACTGTGCTGGTTTATGATGTGATTTAACTATACATGTATATAGCATACATACATATACATATACATAAATTCCCATTGACTTGATTAAATTGCATAATAATCATTTCCTCGAGAATCATATTTGCCTTACATTTAGGTTATTATTTACTGTTAATATTTAGTATACTGATACAGTCTCATCAAGACTTTTGAACCATAGTTCCAATAGTTTTGCTTTCAATGGAATAAAATAAATAAAAATTTAGGCTTGATTTCCTCATTCGCAGTGTGAGAGGGTTCAGGTAGGTGGTTTGTGGTCTTTCCAGCCTAAGAGGAGTCGGTTCTCCTGGCTACTGCGCGGCTATTGCGTGGCAAGTGTGACGTCTGCTGCATCCGGGCATGTAACTCCCCTCTGCACTGGCATGGCAGATCTCAATATTATTGCTTCCATTTTATACACAAGAAAGTGAAATGTCAGAGAGGTTAACATGCCTAAGATTACAAGTCTAAACAGCTGCAAAACCTAGATCCGAACCCAAATCTGCCTTACACGAAAAGTAGTTTTCTGTCGCATCAGAATGCTGCTTCTCGCCCAGTACTCCGTTTCTGTGTGCACCTACTAATGCTGCGTTTGCAGTCAGGCCGCCTAGAGCATCAGTCAGCAGGAGTGCACTGAATTCGTAGTGCATGTACATGTTGGTTCATATTCCAGGGAACTGTTTATCTTTTTATTTCAAGAAAATACTAACTACAGGTTCAGAAAGTGGGTTGTATGTCTGTGAACCCCTGATTACCTCGTATTACTACATAGTAGCTGATCGTGGGGATGGTCTTAAAGGTCAGAAAGTAAAGATGATTACAATGCGAGGGGGGCAAAAGTGGGTTTGCAGTTGTGAGGAGGCCAAACATCGTTTATTCTTATGTTATTATTTATTAATTATAGTATTATTATCTATATGAACAACTGTAAACTTTTGGCCCATGCTGTATGTAGTCATTCAATTTATGAACCACCTGTCAGTTCAATTCTATCCTAAATAAATGGGCTCAGTATTATTATTTCCTTTTCGCTAGTGATAACATCCAAGATTGCTCAGCTGTGATTCAAACCTACATCATTTGATTTAGAACTCTGTGCTTTTTCTACCACACTGGTTGAAGGGAGCTTAACAGAGGATTCTCCTACACACCTGCTCCCCATGAACAAGGTAACTCTGCTCATTACAATGAGAAAGCCACCGTGTTTTTTGCACAATCACTGATACCAGAATGTGCATTGACTGGAAGCACACAGCCCTGGATTTATATTTCCACTCTGCCACCTAGTGGTGCCTTGGTGAAGGTAATGTCTGAGTTTCAATTTTGCCTCACCTATGCTCTGGAATCCGGCTCTAAGGGATCCCGACTCCCCAGACCCATCTCACAACCACCCCCAGGAGCTTCCAAGGAGCCGAAACTGGAGCACGAGTCTTTATGCCTGTTGGGAACTGCCCAAGTGTTCCCCTTTCCAGTTAACAAAACTGCTCTTCTTTCTCAAGTTTCCTTCAAACCTTTTTCCTTTCCCCACTTAGTTGAAGGCACTTGGCATAACCTCCTCAAATGATCTTGAGATTTCCCAAAAGTTGGAAAGAGATATACTTTCAATTGAGTAGCTTTTGATTGCAGTCCTGAAGACATTTCTGAGACTAGGGAACGGGAGGTTTTTGGCAAGATCAGGGGAAATTATGCAGCAAAACCCACAATTTCACATCTCAATATATTATGCTTTGACATATACTCTCTATAGAATTATATGTATATGTATATGTGTGTGTGTACATAGACATGCATACACACATATGTAAAATATGCATTACACACGGGTCTCATTTTATACAGATCCCTTTTTATACCGATCTCGTTATCCCTTTGTAGGTGGATTTGCTCTAACGACCTGGACAGCAGGACCTTGGGAGAGGTGAGAAACAGGACTCTGGGGCATTAGAGAGGCTGCAGGACTTGAGGTTGAGCTCCAAGGCTGGGGACTAAAATGGCCCCAGGCTCTAATTTTGTAGTTTTTAAGACAGAGCCTTTTTTGAGTGGTTCTGGCTTTAATCCTTGAAGATTTCTCTAAAACTTGTGTTTCATTCATTCTATCTACACACATTCTCCCGCTCTACCATGGACACCATCCTCTTGAAAGATGTGCAGCTTAGGAACCTCACTTCATTTCGCAGAACCCAGGAGGGGCACCGTGCTAGTGCCTGAGGGCCGGGCACTGTCTTTTGTGAGCTGTCACATGGAGCCCCAGCAGCCCAGGCAGCCCCAGGCTCTGGTTGGAAGTGACAGGCTATGGCTATCTCGGAACCCCACATTGAATTTAGTTTGCGGAGGACAAATAATAACAATAATAAAGTTAACTCCCTTAGTACTCATTCTATTATTCCATGCCAGAAACTCTTCTAATTACATGCAATTTATTTGTAAAATTATAATATTATGCTACCTTGATTTCAAAGACCACTAATATGAAGTAGGGAAGCAGAAATTGGTTTCCTTTTCAGTTGATCTCTAAGATTAAATTATTTCATGAGGCAATTCAAAGACTCAGTAACTCAGCCCTCCTTCTGTAATAGATCTCCAAAACCCTCTCCAATGTCATATGTGATTCTGAAATTGACTAGTTGCATGCCTTTACCCCCACACCAAATCCCAACTAATCCAGACCATGTTTTGGTGGGCAGAATGGCTTGAGAACCCTTCATCTCCATCAGCTCCTCAGGACTCAACAGAAGACCCTGCAAGGAGAGCTTATTGAAACACAGTCCAGAAACTATCTAACCATACAGCTGCTTTAAGTCTCTCTCCCCTTACTCCTCTAAAAATGCCCAGCTGATGTTACCTTTGCCAAAATGATAAGATCTGTCATCAGCACTGGGAAGTACCAGACAGAAGCATGTTTTTGTGAGTAGCAAAAAGAGTCTTTGATTATACTTGTTTTAGCCATTAATAGATTTCTGGATAAGTTGGTTAGAAAGCACATACTTGTATTATGAATGTTATTTTTCCTGTTGTCTTCCATGATAATTTTGGAGATACATGCCTATGTAAATATTCACTGGTATAATATACAATATGTTACACCTAAGATTTTAACAACTACTTGAGGAAATGATAATTTATACAATAAACAAGCTGCATCCATTTCATGAGAAAATTAACTCCTGAGAAGAAAATTGGTGTCTGATTTTTTTTTTTTTTTTGCAATTCCTAGCATGGAGTTTGATGCCTTATATATCATACCTGTACAAGGCTGGTGAGCCCTGGAGAATGAAAATGGATATGAACACAAATAAAACACCAGCCCTCTTGTAACAAATTATCTTCCCTTAGGAAAGTGAAGTAAAGGTAAGCATAATATGAAAAGTGCTTTAAGAAAGTATAATGTTCTATGAAAATTCAAAACAGAACTATCTTGGAGAGGAAGGAAAGAGAAAACTTTGTGAGTGGAGTAACACTTAAACTGGACGTTAAAGAATGGGTCAGGTTGTATTAAGTAGAAATAAAGAGAAATAAAAGTTATGACAAAGTAGGGGGATAAGGTGCAAGACATATCTGGGAAACAAGGTAATTCTCTTCTAAGTTTGTTTGGAAGAGTGGGACTGGGGAGTTATTTTTAGACCTGAGTGGGGAGGGCCTTAAGTGCTACAGTTAAGTTATATTTGCCCTGGTAGATAATGGAAATCATGAAGAATTTTACTAGTAAAAATAATTACAAACATTTCTGTGCATTTTTTATGCTCCAGCCATTATACTAATATATTAAGCATATAGTATTTTATTCCAGTGTCTCAGAAAACACATCTAGGGCATGTGTTATTAACACGTCCAGTAGGAGGCATGTGAGAAGCAACCACACATTGATGTTTCTCTCCCTCTCTTTCTCCCTTCCCCTGTCCCCCCAAAATAAATAAATAAAATAAAAAGAAATAAGAATTATAATTGATAGGTAAAAATAGGGGGAGGTTAAGAAGAGTATAGGAAATGGTGAAGCCAAAGAACTTATGTGTACGACCCATGGACATGAACTAAGGGTGAGGAATGTTAGAGGGAAGGGGGTGCAGGGCAGAGGGGGATCAAGGGGAAGAAAAAATGGGACAACTGTAATAGCATAATCAATAAAATATACTAAAAAAAAACCTGGGGCCAGATTTTAGGGAAAATTATTTGGGAGAATGTTGGCTGAAGCCATAGGAGTAGATAAGACTATCCTGGGGGCAGAAAAGGCCCGAGATTAAAGATGAGGACTCAGAACAGGACCTTGGTGCATGGCTACATTCAGGGGGAGAGAAAGGAAGACATGACAGCAAAGGAGAGGAAATAAATCAGAATGGTACAGGGGGAAAAAGTGCAGAAACTCCCAAGCCAATGATGGAAGAATTTCCAAGACTGAGCATCAAATGCCAAAAGGGATCAGTGAGAATGTGATCTGAAAAAAAAGCCATTTGATACAGTGGTGGGAGTTAGTAGAAAACATTGAGAGTGCAATGCCTGCTGTACAGAGGTGATGTACCATAGTTGCACACCACCTGAAACCTGTATAATCTTATTAACAAGTATCACCCCAATAAACTTAATTACAAAAAGAAAAAGAAAAGAAAAATGTACCAATGAAAATGTTCGGATGAATGGTGTGTAGATATTAGATACAAAAGTCAAAGAAATATCAAAAATATTTTATTCCATCAAATTGATTTTCATCAGAACTATGTGATTTTTATTTCCCTTTCTTATACCTGTCAACTTACAATAAAATATTTTACAACTGCAAAAAAAATAAAAAAGGAGAGAGAGAATGTGTGCAGGGCAAGGAGTTAAAGTCGATGTTTAAGTTTCAGTAATAAGATTGATGGTAAAGACAACAGGGATGCTTGAGGAGCAGTAATAGTATCACTGTGGTCATTAATCTGTTTCATAGGCAGACCTGTTCATGGGATGAAGGAAAAGATCTATACCAGAGGGAACACTTATGTAGAAGACACAACAGTTGCAATCACAGGGGAAGACATTGGCTTAAGCAAAAAAGAGCTATGCTGTCTCACTGGCTGTTTCAACAATAACGGTCTACCAGAACTAAAAAATGCATGCCGACACCATATAATAAAAATATCCGCATGGTTTATGTTTTGTAGTAAGAGCTGAGTCACCTGATTTCATAACCAATGACATAATTTCAAGGTTCTATCTCTACCACTTGCTAGTGGAACGAGCTGAACAAATGACTTAATCATGAACAGTTGCCAGTTTCTTCATTTATGAAATAGAAATTATAGTATATGCCTTAACTACTCTAAAGATTTATTGTGAGGATAAAATAGTCATGTATGTTAAAGTTGTCAAGGACCCAGTAAATGTTAAATGCTACTTCTTTTACCCAGCATTCATAAGGGTTAACTGACTCAGAAAATCAGCTGACCAGCCTAACTCTCATGGCAATGAATTATAGCTGGTGTATGCATAGTTGAGAGATTTTTTTTTTAACTGGGCAAAAGGCTAGTGGGTTACTGGACCTTCCAATTTGTCCAAAACACAGAAAAATTCTGCAGCAATAGGACATAATTTGAGGCCTTAAATCATAGACAAAAGTTCTGAAGACAGCACAGGTACATACACTGGAGACGCTCAAAGAAGCAAGCCATAGTTCTGGGCATTGCTGCATTATCAGAGTCTCACAGGGATGACGTGGGTTTCCTCACGCATCTCACATCCACACGCACAGTCATGTGGGCTGAGAGAATGGTTCCAACATGTCTGAGCTGAGCCATGGTACAAGCAGCCCTCAGCCCCACCCGGGTCCTTGGTTTGAACTTCTTAGAAGAGAGGAACAGCTGCAAAAGTTTGTAGGCTGACCTTAAGGGTGGGTTCCATGTAAGCATTTTCCAGAGAGTCTAATAAATATTCAGATGGGGAAATATTATTGGCAAATAAATCAATAAAGTGCTCAAAATAATCAAAGACTAAATGGTTACAGCATGGCAGGCAAATGGCCAAAAGTAAATGTTTAGTGCTTCATTCAAAATCCCCACCCAGTGGACATACACACATTTCTTCCGGTATATTTGAAATGATTTCGATCTTAGGAGAGTAGATTTATAAAAGAAATAAAAATCTAAGCATGTGGGCATAAGACATTTTGCAGGCAATTGAGCCTAATGAGAAATGGCCCTTTTATTTATATGATTTAGTATCTATTTATTCATTGATTTATTCATTCATCAGTTCATTCAACAGTCATTTATAAACACCTACTAAGTTGAGGTAATAACAATAAACTGCAACTTTGTGAATTTCATTAAAAGAAATAATGGCCATTGAGTGATGATTTCGAGATTCTTCCAGGCCTGAGGGACAGGGTGGTGGCATGGAGAAGTCATAGACGTGACAGAATTAATTCATCCATCCAACTTAGTGTCTCACATTTTCTATGCTGTTGAGAGGGGATAAGATTTCTATGCCCAGAGCCCGGGTCTCATATCTGGTGACAGGAGCACCATGAAGACTGCTGGGGGTGGACTGGAGTCACGCAGATGCCTGTCAAAGTGGCTTGGGGTTGATGCATCAATCATTTCTACCTGGAGGGGAAGCATGAGCACTGAGGTAACAATAGAACAAAGTGTCTGTGAAGCGTCTGGCACACAGTTGTCCGTAAAGCTACCGCAGTAGGTGGGGGAGTACGTGCGGTGGGACACATTGTTCTCTCGCGTTACTCCCAAAGCAAAACAGCATTAAATGTTCAAGCTTTCTAGCTAAATACCATTTTAAGACTTGTAGGATCAAAGAAATAGAAAACATAGGACACTCAAATTGAACTCCAAAGTTGAAAGTTTTGAATTTCTGAGCATAAAAAATATGAAGCAAAATTGAAATTCCAAGACTGAATTTAATATGGAAGAATACAAACATATTTGAGTCTTTTCACAGAGCAGTCAGTATGAAGCAGTCAAGAAAACCATGGAAAGGAAGTAATTTGCCTATTTGGAAAAAGTCAGGAGTTAGTTAGCATGGCCACAATCACGGGAACCTCTTAAGCCAGTCATTCTCCTGAGGGTAAAGGGCACAGGAATAATTTCCTCCTAATTACATCCAAAAGGAAATTATGGGGAAAGGAGAAGCAGCTTGAGCAAAACATCTGGATGTGAAAAGCAACCAAGTTTCGACATGTTTTTAGTTTCTTGGAAGCTAAGCCCAATCCAGGCATTGCTAGCATTTGGGTAGGATTGAATCCCCAGCTTTTTTGTTCTAGATTTTTATGTTTTCTCTTCCACTCTCAAGTGGACCATGAACTGGCACTAGCTCAGAAGTTACATGTGTTCTGCTATGAACACCTACCTGGAAATTTCAAGATTTGGGGCAACATGAAACTTTGAAGCTTGCTGCTTAGCCAAAACTTAATTTAAAATTCTTTGTTACTTTAAGAAGAAATTTAACAAAAAGCTGTTTTAAGTAACCAGTTTCCAGTCCACATTAGCATCGTTGAAGTTGTGAGGAGACACATAGAGTTTTTAACTCAAGAGCTCCTGGACTTGGGCCAGGAGAGACTGGTTCAAGTCCAAGTTCGATCTGCCACATACCCACCTTGGAAAATCAAGGTGCTGGACTAGATCCACGAATTTTAAGCTTCACGCCACTGAACCATAAACACTGGAGGCTTGCTATGGAAAGGGGGGCATGGGGCACGAGGCAGGGGCGGTGAGTAGGTGGCACTCCCAGGCCCTATTCCTGCTTTCATCAGAGTAGTTCTTCTTTTATCTGGTTTACAAACTGGTTTCCCAAAAGGGATTTTTAAAAAAGGATAGAATAGTTTTTAAAAGTCTGAAAACTTCTAAACCATAGGATAGATAGACTTTTGTTCGATTCGTATGACACTTTTCCACAATGATATCTTATGTGATGGATTGCCCAGTTCAGATGGTCATGGTGCTGATCTCCTAATTCTTGTTTCCCAGGCCTCAGGTCTGGGAGCAACCCCATCACCCAGACCAGAGTTCCTAATAGCCAGGGCATGTCTGCCACCCCTTGACTTGAAAACAGTTGGTGTTCAACCTCTAGCATAATGAGTTCTTTTCACTATTTTTCCTTGCCTGTGCTGGGTCACTTCAATTGCTACTTTTCTTTGGTCACTGCCCCACCTTCCAGCTGATGCCCTTGGGAAGGGGAGGATTTCATTTTCGTGAAAGCTTCTCCCAATTCCTAGTACCCTTTTGAACTCTCATATCACTCTACCTAGATGAGGAAGTTGTGGTTAAATGATTAAGCAAGAAATGAGTTCTTTTCTATCCATCCAACACATATTGAAGCACCATATATGCATACGATGCTGTTCTTAGTGTAGGGAAGAAAACGGATCGGTAAGATGAGAAAAGTCCTGAGAAAGCAAATCTGACCTTGTGGGTAAGGCGGAAGACACCATGAGGAAGCAGGGGAAGAAGGTAGGCAAGTGTTTCTCAACTTTGTGTCTCATTTAAACACTGTCAAGGAAGGAGGGTGGGACATAAATACAGGAAGCTACAGACTTAGACCAACTTTTCTCTCCAAGACTGGAATGGATGCCATTGGCAGTGCCCAAGACAATTGGATGTGGAACATGAAAACATGAGTGTGTACTTCTCATAACATAATCATGTGTTTATTTTAATGTGCATACAAAAATAACAGTTCATTTTGCTATGATTTTACAGACAGGATAGCCTATAAAGGGGCAAAACTTTTCAAGTAAATTTAGGAAAAGCACAAACATAATGGTAGAGGTGGCACTGGTACTGGCCGAGATGAAAAATTACAACAGAAGTGAGAGGATTTGTGAAGGTCAGGAAACTTAGGGCAGGACCAGCTCCAGAGTGTCTTCCCAGTACTCTTTATAAAGCTAATCTGTGAAACTTTATGCAGACTTCCATTAAAACCCTCTTAGGTGTCCCATGAGATGTCTCTCCATTAATTAGCTGCTCCCATAGTAGAGGATGCTAAATAAGCTCATCTGAATGAGTGAATACATAAATACATGAATGGATGCTTACATGAAAGAATAAATAATCATGCCTAGCCCTATGGAGGAAAGATTGCTCACATTGAGGGGAACAAGGATGATTAAAAGTAAAACCCCAGACTCACATTTGTGGCACCTGGTAGACTCTGACAGGTTTCAGAGAAGGAACCTATTTTTCCCATGATGCTGATAGGTAGGGTCTACACAGAGCAGAGAGTCACCTCATGCCCCACCTGTGGACTAGGGTCTTCTCGACCAAGGCTCTCAAATCCTGGGCCTGAATAAAGATTAAGGGAAACCATGGTGCTATGCAAACAACGTACCAAGCAGCTTAGCAGGGAACCCCACTGAACACAGGAAAACCACCACAAAGCGAATGTCTGTGGAGCTAAACGAACTTCAGTCACTACAGGTGCCGAGCAGCCATAGAGCACAGGTGTCAGCAATCCTGCCCTCTGCCCTGGAAGCAAGGTGTGTGCACAACCGGGATCACTTTACAACAAGCAGAATCAAGTAGCAAAGCCTATTTTTAAAAACGATCGTGGAATACCCTGTGATCAGTGTCCTATACAACAAGGCCATTTCCGAATAGAATAGAAGCAAACTGGAGAAAACAACTGTTTACATGGTGGAGTGCATCTCCTTCTCCCACATCCTGTCTGTTATTAATCATAAGATTGCAATACCAAGCAAACCCAAATAATCTACTCCGAGTCATCACTTCTGATGATTGCTCAGGCTATTCACTGCTAATCAAGAGGATGTTATGAAACGTGAGTCAGACCACTTCCGGCTTTCTGGAAGTGCAAGGACTCTATATATGAAGAGGGAGCTTTCTAGTTGAGATACTGGAGCAGCAGGCATCAGATTTCTTTAGCTGAGAAGGAAGACGGAGGCCAGCATGCACAGCCTTCCTCTGCTGCTCACGCTGCTCTGGAGCATGGGGTCTCATGGCTTCCCAGCAGCGACTTCAAAAATACAAGAAGATGATATGGAGATGGTCCAGGTAAGTGCTGAATTTCAAAGCCAGAAATGAAAAAGACTTTATTTACATTTTCCCCACAGTATAGCAGAGTAATAGTAGTTATTATCATGAAATTTATTTAAGGGTAGATTTTATACAAAGGCATTTTTGTTAGAATGGTCACTCTCCCCAAAAATGTATCCATAAAAATGTAGCCATACATAGACACTCCTTTTCTGGTTGGAGATGAAAGGGAACTAAAGGAATGATATGCATATTTGGCTCTACAAATTATAATGCTGACTTCATAGTAACTAATGGTAGGGACATTACTGTCTGAAATTAGTTTCCACCAACAATAAAGTAATTAGGGCCATGAAATCTAAATACAATCTTTGAAAGTAGTTCTCTGTTTTACTAAAACTTCATATGGCCAGTCTTTAGAAAAATGAGCAAGATTTTCCTTCCAGTGTTAGAATAATACTATCTTTCACCAGAAATACCTGGAGAACTACTACAACCTGAAGAGTAATGGGGAACAAATTGAAAGGCAGAGAAAGAGTAGCCTTGTGGTTGAAAAACTGAAGGAAATGCAGGAATTCTTTGGGCTGAAAGTGACTGGGAAGCCGGATGCTGAGACCCAGAAAGTGATGAAGCAGGCCAGATGCGGGGTGCCAGACGTGGCTCCGTTTGTCCTCACTGAGGGGAACCCTCGGTGGGAGAGCACACACCTGACCTACAGGTAACCAGACTGAGCACCAGACTGAGAGCGCTACTTCCCATCAGAGCTGTAAGAAGTGAGGTCCTATACGTTTCTATTGTTTCTATTGTACCTCATTTTTAGGATCGAAAATTACACACCAGATTTGCCAAGAGCAGATGTGAACCACGCCATTGAGAAAGCTTTTCAACTCTGGAGTAGGGTCTCACCCCTGACTTTCATCCAGATCTCTGAGGGTCAAGCAGACATAATGATATCCTTTGTCAGGGGAGGTAAGCTCTTCTTGTAGCATGAAGGTATCCTCACCTTAACTTCACCTGACCCCTTAATCTCTTCAGCTTCGCAGCTAGAATTCCTTGTTTGAGAGAAATGTTGATTTGATGGGCTTAAGGAGGGAAACTGTATCACATTTGATGGAAGTCTGTTGGATGCTTAGCAAAGCAAGGACTTGCTCCCCTGTGTTGCCATAAATAAGAACCAAGAGGGACATATGTTGAATTCTGTTTCTTGCAGATCATAGAGACAATTCTCCCTTTGATGGACCAGGAGGAAACCTTGCTCATGCTTTTCAACCAGGCCCACATATAGGAGGGGATGTTCATTTTGATGAAGATGAAATGTGGACCAACGATTTCAGAGGTAAGTCAATTGGCCCTGGCTGGCGTAGCTCAGTGGATTGAGTGCAGGGCCTGCAAACCAAAGTGTGGCCAGTTCAATTCCCAGTCTAGGACACATGCCTGGGTTGCAGGCCAGGTCCCCAGTAGGGGGCACATGAGAGGCAACCACACACTGATGTTTCTCTCCCTCTCTTTCTCCTTCCCTTCCCCTCTCTCTAAAAATAAATAAATAAAATCTTTTTTAAAAAGACAAATTTATAGTATGAAACAGGTAAAAATTACCTCTTTAAGACTGCTAGACTATATAATATTTTTAAATTTTTTTTAAAAAGCAGTAAGTCAATTAATCTTGCCTTTCTCAATTCCCCTACTCTTTTGTGATTCATTGTAAAAATTAATAATTTAACTGAAAGAATGCATTTGTAAAAGTATATATTTTCCACTACTACTTAGAAAATTCATGATACACTTAGAAAAGTATAAGGAAAGGATATTCCTATTGGTAACAACATCTTATTGGCTACAAATCGGCCACACTAAAATTTGTATTAAGAAAATGTTGAAAATCCTAATGGTTTACTTATGGGCACCTCCATAGAATTGTTGTTTTTACTAGAGGACACACCAAAATTGAATAGCGGTTGCAAGATTATGTGGAAATTAAGGGAAGAGGGTCTGTATGTGCTTTACAAACGCCCAGCACTGAGCATGTTTCAGTTTTGTAAATAGAAAAAATAATATGTTAATAGAAGTCTCTTGCTCCTTTCATATTACCTAATCACTGGCAAGCCTGAGGAATCTGTGCTAGACCCTCAGGGGACCGAGTTTGCCTTTTTACTCTATCAGTGTAATCACAGGGTTTAGGCTTTAACCTAGCTCTTCACTATTAATGAATTCCTCTCACCTTAGGAAAAAAGTTTTATATGTTTTTTAAAAATGTGAAGAAATATGAGCATTAGTTCTTGTAGAGTTATAGGTTACTTCTTAATTAAGTATCTTAAAACTGAAAACATTTCAAGTGATCGCAAATGGGTTTATCGGCCCTTTTAGATTACAACCTGTACCGTGTGGCTGCCCACGAACTGGGCCACTCCCTCGGGCTCTCTCATTCTAATGATATCGGGGCTTTGATGTACCCCAACTACGTCTTCAGCGGTGATGTTCAGCTCTCCCAGGATGACATCCGTGGTATCCAGGCCATATATGGTGAGTAAAAGGAAAACGTCACCGACAAGGAGGTACGAGGAATGGCCACCTTTAGAGCAGCCATTTGTTGTACCTTTTAAGAAGCTGTATTAATTGTTTATGTAATATTCCCATGCCAGGCACACTAACTCCAGATCTCCTTTTTTCTTAGGACCCTCCAAAAATCCGGAACAGCCAGCGGGCCCACAAACACCACAGGTGTGTGATAGTAAGCTAACCTTTGATGCTGTAACTACGATTCGGGGAGAGGTGATGTTCTTCAAAGACAGGTAAGACATCATTATCACTTTGTGTTTGCAATAATAATAACACTCACTACTACGGACCCATATGGGCCACAGCTATGCTTCTTCACACATTACATATCTTCTATTTGTTTACATAATTCTATGATAGCACTTTTCTGCATGGGCAAAATCCAGTGAACTTATAACAACTTTGATTTCCCACATGTATTCTGCCACTTGATTCTCAGGGGAAAAAATACCATTGAAGCAGAAAGCCAGTAAATATAACCCCATTTTACAAATCAGTAAAGTAAGAGAGAGAGAGGGATAGAGATCCTTAGGGCACAGTGTTCATCGGTGACGGAGCAGGAGGTGGCCTCTGACTCCCACTCCAGGGCTCGTTTCACTGGTGGCACTCCTGTGACGACAGCACGTTAGCACGCACCTTACTAAGAGAAATCAGCCCTTTTCATAATGCCATCATGCTGATACCCTTTAAGTGTCACACCTTCTGCTCTGGAAATCTCCCCAGCCCTGTAGCGGTGAGAGGTAGGAGCCACGTGGGAGAATTCCCGTAAGTTCCAGAGGCGCCTCTCTTGGGTGGGGGTGAGCACTCACAGTGTGCTTCCCTTGGCAGCATGCGGCCTCATAAAGGCTAGGGTCCCCTCCCACGTGAGGAATGAACCTACTCTATGCACTGTGCTGATCCCTAAAGGACCAGGCAAAATTGCAACACAGCCACCTTCTGAACGACCAGTCTGCAGCACGTAGAAAGTAGGGGTGCTCAGAAAGTCTCCTCGGCCACCGTTTGGAGTGTCGCTGCTGCTGTTTAAATACATTGTGGTCATATCTACTCCAGAATGCAGGATATTGGCTGCCGATGCATTTCATCTTCCTCTTAACTATTTTTGAGTGTAAAAGGGAAGGCTGGGGGGTAAACCATCCAAAGTGCGGCTCGATTCTGGGAGTGCTGAGGAAATAACTCCCGAGTGTTGAAGCAAAGCCCTCAGTGTGGCAGGGCACCTATTCAAGCAAGTGTTTGTAGGATTACTCTAAAGAACAGGACCAAGTCTAGAATTTGCAGGAACTAAAGGGACACTGAGATCATTTACATGTCACCAAGTCATGAAGACATGGAAGACTAAAAACAGTTCTAGTGACTGACTTGCCCAAGGCCTCACAGTCAGTCAGACGCGGGGCTGAATCTAGAAGTCAGTTTTCTGACGACCAAGGTCATAGTCTCCTGTGGCCTAGAATCTGGAGACGCTTCTGTCAGCCCGCAGGACAGTCTATGCTTTGCTATTTCCCCAGTCTCTATGGACTGTGGAGTCAACCTTGTAAACCACCACCCACAGCCAAAGGAAGAGACTGCCAGACCTGAGTTTAAAATTAACCTTTATGTCTTATCAGCAGTGTGGCCTTCGCTCCCTTCACCTCCCTGATCTTAATTTCTTACCTGTGAAAGGAGAGTACTATTTTCTGGCAGGGCTTTTTGAGGTAGGGCAGGATGTCGGTGAAGGGCCTGGGTGTAGGAAGCACACAGTACCTAGGACATCAGCGCTGTCCTCCAGCCAGCCTTCGCCGCAGGGGGATCCTATGGGCTCGCTGAAGCCGAGTTCTGCCTTTTGAGAATTTTGCAAGATGGTTGTTAAACACACCCATTATTAGAAGTTAAATTACATCAACTCACAATGATATTTAAACCAAAGGTAATAAAATTAATTAAAACTCACCCCTTTGTAATTATTTTAGTATATTTTACCCTTTCTTTATATTCCTGTCATTGTTTATACCTAATGTATTTGTGTGGCAGAAATGCTACATAATGGGGTGCTACTGCAAATCTCTTTAAATCAGCCACGGTGACAGTACTTCCACCCTGGAAATAAGCACATGCTACAAATGTTACAAACCAGGACTCCTCCCCACCCTCACCTTGAAGAGCCAGATGTTAAACATTTACCAGCACGCCACTAGTGCCAGTAGTAAGAAGGGGCTGGATGTCAGCCAGAACTCGCTGTAGACTAGATGAAAACCTTTTTTGCTTTTCTTCTATTTTTCAAACCAGGTTCTACATGCGCATTAGTTCTTACTACCCAGAACCTGAGCTTAATTTCATTACTGTGTTCTGGCCAAATCTGCCAAGTGGACTTGAAGCTGCTTATGAGGTTGCTGATAGAGATGAAGTCCGGTTTTTCAAAGGTAAGGCTTCCAATGATTTTATGAATTAACTTTTCATTGGCTGAAATATAAGAGAGTACTAGTTCCTTGCTCTCCATGGAATTAAAAAATCTAAGTCTTACCAAATCAACGGCAATCCATCACCTTACTTAAGAATTGCATAGTGCATTTCTCAGGCATTTTAAATAAAAAACACATGACTGGAGATATAAATTTTCTGGCCTGTTTTATGAATCTAGACTTATGAAAGATTTACCATGAAAACTACTTATGTATTTTAAATCCTCTCTACATCCCCGGGGGTGCTGAGAAATACAATTGAGAGCCTTGGACCAACACTGTAAAGAGGATGCAACAGAAACATTTGCATTGTGTGATGTCCTAGAGCTATTTTAATGCAAACGACTCTCCTTAGGGGGCTGGGGAGGACCTCTCGCTGGGCAGCGGGATAGGGATGCTGCAGCCTTGTGATCGAAGGGTGATGCTCAGACCAACAATGCTGACATCCCCTGCAGTTCGTTAGAAATACAAAATCTCCCTGAGCATAATGCCCTCGAGGTCCATTCATGTTGTCAGGTCCACTCCAGACCTTCTTAAATTTTAACAAGATTCCCAGGTGATGTGCATATATATTAAAGTATAAGAAGTCCTGAATTACCAAGCAATGACTATGCCTGAGGTGGCATCATGACCTCTCTCGTCATTGAAATATCCTGCTTTGGATAAAGTCCCCAACTCCATAAACCAGCCATTCGCAAAGATGCCGTATGTTAGAATCATCTAGAAAAATCTTCAAAATATATTGATTTGTCTGTGGTAGGATACCAACATCAGTATTTTTAACAATCTCCCTGGCTAACTGTGCTGTGCAGCTAGGACGATGGTCTAGCGGTAAGACTAACTTAGCTGGAAATCTGCTCACTCTCTCCTGGTGCCCTGGGCGAGAGTTTCATCACTGTCTCTTGATTGGCAGGTCATAAGTACTGGGCTGTTCAGGGTCAGGAAGTGCTGGCTGAATACCCCAAGGACATCTACACATCCTTTGGCTTCCCCAAAAGCGTGAAGAATATCGATGCTGCTGTTTTTGAGGAAGCTACTGGGAAAACATACTTCTTTGTTGCTGACAAGTACTGGAGGTAAAGACTGAGTACAATAGACAGAACCATTTATAAATGATCCTCATATTGCCTTGGCTAGCTGCCTTTTCTATGAACGGCTGTGGCCAGTCCAGCATCCAAGTCTCTTGATTAATAATCATCATGCAATACCTGTGCCAGGAATCCAGGGAGCATTTGGGACTGAATTTGGAAAAGAAGACGCAAAAAGGGGGGCATTCATCCACATAGAGCTACTTTAGCCAACAGGAATTTCTCTTTAGTTACATTGTACCTTAATAGGACACTGTGTGGCACCAACTGGAAAATTAAAATTGGATGCTGCAGTCTGGAGGGACCTTATAAATCCTCTAGTGTACCCAACATCCTACCTTACCTCATCCCACCTGCCCACCTTCATTTTACTCATCATCTATGGAATTAAAAGTTCTTGTCACATTCCTATTGGTGGATTTCCTATATTGATTTTGAGAGGGCTCCATGTTTAACCAATGATTCTGACACTTCTAATTACTTTTTGACCAGGTATGATGAATACAAACAATCCATGGATGCAGGTTATCCCAAAATGATAGCAGCTGACTTTCCTGGAATTGGCAAAAAAGTTGATGCTGTTTTCCAGAAAAATGGTAAGTAAATGTATACATATTTCCTCTATTTTGTTGCCATAGAATAGCATCAGTATTATTATGTAGAACAACAAATACCAACAATTATTTGTTCTCACAAATGACTTGGGTTTTTTAAAAATTCAAGTTAAACCTAGAAATTACTTGTATAATGTAGTAAGTCTCTCTTGCTTTGTTTCTAGGATTTCTCTACTTCTTCCACGGAACAAGGCAATACGAGTTTGATCCTAAAACAAAGAGAATTTTGACTCTCCAGAAAGCTAATAGCTGGTTCAACTGTAGACAAAATTGACCAACTGTTTCGACGTTGAACAGAAAAATTTATTCTGAGCCCAACAAAGGTATTTTCATGAAGAGCCATATTTTTAAAAACTACAGGGCTATTAAGCATAATTTTCTTTATACCTCATTCTGCACATGCTTTTTATGATTTAGAATGCCATGTTTTATGTACTGTTATAATTTAGTTCCAAGAATGAGTGATAAGAAAGGTCAAGTTCATGGCTTATCGTTACATATCAGCCAGTTTGGGGGAAAAAAAGAAGCTCTTTTTCAAAGTACAACACTCTGACATCAAACCTGGGGAGCAATCCCAGCGATGAACATCTCCTTTCAAGAAAGAGAGAGAGAGATACGAGTCTTCACCAGAGAAAATGCAGTTCAAGAACATGTGCGCAGCTACTAGCTATTATCCTGATATTTTGTTACAGAAAATAAAATGTTTTATATTTGGAATAAAGCCCTCTTTGTCTCTACTGTTTTATAAATTTTCTATTATACTTAAGCTATAATACTGTTATTCCCTGATTATAAGGCCATACTTACAGAGCTTAAGTTTTAAATTTGAAATGGGAAGTAAAACTATGCAAAATATCCATGTCAGAAATTAGGAAATGCAAAAAGTTCAAATATTTTTCATTCTCATGGAATTTACATCATACAGAAGGGAGAAAAAGTCTGTTTCCCATGTCTTATATAAGTATTCCAAGTTGGTTTTAGGTAAAGCAGTGATGGCATGGTAGAGTTGTCTAAAGGTCCATTCTTCTCTCTCCTTCTGGGCATGTGGGAGGATTATGTTTCCCCATGGTCTAAAAATTCCCTGTAGTTGTGGGGGGTGGGGTGAGCAGTGGCATCTGACTCGCTCTGGCCTGTGATTGTGCCCAGAAGTGACCAATATCACTTCCAGATGGGAACATTTGATCGCTGGTACAAATCTCTCCAGTGGTCTCCCTCTGCTGTGCTGGTTTTAGGAGCAGGTCTCAAGAGAGTTTCCACAAGATGGAAGAAGCTTGAATTGTCCACTAGTCCTAACAGTTACTCCAAACTTCAATAAATTTTGCTTAAGAGATAATCTTTTCCTGTTGCTAAGCTACGAAGACTTTAGATTTTGTTAAAGCCAAATAAGTCTAGTTTTTCTAGACAAGCACTGTCTAGTCTACCATGCGTGATTGGGGAGGGTGTTAATGTAGGCAGGAGTCTTGCAGGAAGCTCCCAGCCCCATGAATGCTGAGTCTCTCAGAAGGTGCTCACAGTGTTTGCAGTCTTTCCAAGCACATAGAGTCTTGAGAATATTTTGAGGGGCTCACGATTCTGAGGAAGGAACTTTTCAACTCAACAATGTGGAGAGCAGTATAACCTCTCCTTTGGCCAGTCTCTCCCTCTAAGAAACATGTTTATATTGAAGTATAACATGAATGCAGAAAAAAACACATGCCATAAACGTTTATACCAGTGAGTTATCGCAACGTTAACAACCCATGTAACTCTCACCCGGCTCGAAAGAGAACATGCCCGGGACCACAGCAGGACCCCCAAGTCCCTCGCATCAACGCGCACCTCTGTGCTAGCTTACTTCTCTAGAATCAGAGCCTGAAATGGGAATTCTTCGTGGTGCTCATGGGGGAGGAACGCTTGCGGGAGGAGAGGGGCAGGGGAAATATTTTAGAGCAGGGAAAATGCTGAAGAATGGTAAAGAATGTGATCTCAGACAGAGATTGCTCTGATCTTACGAGCAGGGAGCTCTGAGCAAAAATTTAAACAGTTAGTCCCACCTTGAGGCAAAGGAATGAGCCTTGTGTACCCTTGTGTCCATCAGTCATCAGCCGAGGTCTGGTTTCGAGGGGAGGGGCAGCCAGCACCCCTCACAGTGGCCAGGAGGCCGGCTGCAGTGGTGCTGAAGAAGGTCTGGAGAACAGCACCAGGAGCATCCACCATGGGTGCTCTATTTCCAAAAGGTACCCACTATTCGACTCATAACATCTTAGATTAAAGTTGCCTATTCTTGCACGAAGTTGAATCAAGAATATGTTCTCTTTGATGTGCCTTATTGTATTCAACACCATGTGTGCGCATTTCGTCCACTAGTGATGGGCTTTGGGTTGCTTCAGTTTAGGGGCTTTAGTAAATAATGCTGCACATATTGGGGGTGGGGCAGGCACAAAAATCCCAGAATGTATTTGTAAAATATTGGGTATTTATTTTTACATGTTTAAACTTCAGTCACCTTCAAAGTACTCTCCATTTGATGCAATACACCTACTGAGACATTTTTTTCTGCTGCTCAAAACAGTTTCTGGACTTGTCGATTTTGATGCCTTTTAGTGCTGCTGCCATTTTTTGTTGTGCCTCTTCCATATTGAAAAAACATTTCCCTTTGACGTCTTTATTCATGTGGGGAAACAAAATAAAGTTGCTCAGGGCTAGATTGGGTGAATAGGGAGGGTAGGGCACAGGGGTCATGCTGTTTTCAGTCAAAAAGTGAACACTCAGCACGGTGTGGGCAAGTGTGCTCATAAATCACCCATTGTGAAATGGGCAAACACGTTGAGAGTCTTCAAAAACTATTTCCCTGAAGCAGAATGCAGCCTCTCCCAACAAAGCCAGCAGGTGCACTAATACAGATGGGTTCCTAGAACACTCACGTAGCAGGGGAAGCCTATACCAGGGGCCTGCCCCCAGAAGGTAATTCTGGTACGTAAGCATTTCTGTTGATTACACTCCTAAGAGTTTAATCGCTAAGTCATAGAGATTATCAGACACCTCTTCAGAGTCTTCCTTTGCCTCTTCTGTCTTCCATCCTAACCATAGCAGCAGCGATGGATTCTGTGAAGATTTTAAAACCACCTCTATATTGACATCTGTTGTCCTGGCTGATGTGGTTCAGTGGTTGGAGCATTGTCTTGTACACTGAAAGGTCGCTGGTTCAATTCCTGTCAGGGCATGTACTCAGGTTGCTGTCCAGTCCATGGTCAGGGCGCATATAGGATGCAACCGATTGATGTTACTCTCTCACATCAATGTTTCTCTCTGTCTCTCACCTTACTCTCTCTTAAAAAAAAATCAATGAATGTCCTCATGTCTTTGGGTGAGGAAAAAAAATACATACATACATACATACATACCTAAGATAAACTGACAGCTGTTCTTGGGCCTGCGCAGTGGGCTTCTTGCTTCCTGCTGTAAGGTGTTTCTGCCTTTTCTGATGATGTTGCATCAAGCTTTGCTGCGGTACTCTCTCAGAGTTTGTGCACCTGCAACCTAGAAGTGAGAAGAATGATACCTTGTCGAGCAAATATTTTATCAATGTGAGAGAAATGAATGAATAAATGCATCTTCCTTTCTTTCTTCCGAACGATGTCCCTAAAATATATTTCAAGTGGGTCTTCAGTCCCATACTGAGCAATATATTTCTCATATCTCTGTCCAGGTGACAATTCATCTTTATTTTGTCTCTCTCACTTTCCCTGCTTTTCTCTCACTGACCCTCAATCCAGCCCTCAATAGGTATTTATGCTTAAAATTTTGTTCCTGGCTTTGCTTTCTAGGAATGCCAAGTGAAGATAATTTGTTTAGCAAGTGGGATAGTGAGAATTCTTCGTCTGTAGTGTCATCACAGTTTCTAAGAGTCCCGCCTGCGGTTGACTGTGAAGAGATAAAGATGAATGGTGAGGCGCTGAGTAATCAGGTGGTTGAGACACTTCAATAGCATGAGGGGAATGGTAATTACAAGTGTAAAGTTGACTGGTTAACTGCTCTGGGAATTGATTGAACAAAGTAATAGGCTTAAGACAAACAAATATCAACTCGAGACACTCTGAAAGCCAACAGACATTAATGGCAACGCTTAAGGAAATCCTGTATCTATTACAGATTGTCCCGAAGATCAGTCCCAGATCTAACTGCAAAGTTGGACAGTGTCTAGTTGGAATAATGAGTGTATAAACCTGAAAATCTTGAATTTCCCTCAGAGTTCCATATGGGCAAAAATCGTGTCTCCCTGTTGCCAGAGGGTGCAGCCTCCCTGGCCTAGAGAATCGACAAAGACCCTATCTGAGTCAATTCCCCACAGGATATTAACTCCTCCCAAGTTGTTTCCCTCACCCATTATTATTTTCAGGCAAATAGCTGACCAAAAAGGTCAGGTGTCAGCACAGTTCAAATCCTAGCTATAACACCAAATCGTTTACAAACCAAAGGAGTTAGATGATCAGGTCCTTAACCAGGGGACATGTGTAGGAGGGGACCTTAAAAACATTGGACTGGGGCGGGGAAACACAAGGCTGGACAGGGAATAATTTATTAACATGTTGCACTCACTCATGACTCGAGAGTCTATATTCTGGAAAGGAAACCAAGAGTTTGTCTGACACTCTGCTGACATGGATTCTCAAATCTTTGGTACAGTGATGTCATACAGCATATTAGGTAGAGATGCCCAAACTCCTGTGGCCTGGTGTCATGGAAGGAGTCAGAGAGCATACGGAAATGGAAACCTTAGAATGATTCTATTAGATGAAATCAGAGAACCCATCCCTGGACTCTGTTCCCTAGGGAGGCCCAGAGGACATGCCCTTCAATGAGCCTATGAGGGAGACACTAGTGCAGAGACACACTGGTGTCTCGTTGATACACAATGGTGCTTGCTCTCCGCTTTGCCACTCTACTCTCTGCGATCCTAAGCAAATGATTTGGCCTTTCTGGATTTCAGTTCCCTATCTCTGAATAAAGGAAAATAATATCTCCCAGGATTGTCACGAGGATGGACAGGGCCATATCACTTAGCATAGAGCCTGCCATGTACAAAATATCAAATTAATAACAATTGCCATTTCCTCCCCACATCTTCCTAAGGCCAAAATTCTCCTTCAGGGTTACTCTCTTCCCTAGCAAGTTTCTCCCCACCAAAAATCCTACCATACCAATGAACCAACCCCACAAAGAACCCTAATCCAAATTGGAAATACCTATTATGTACCCAACTATTATTAATAATGACTTTTATGTTACAATATTGTAATTGTTACAATGCTTTTTAATATTTATGACAAGTACTGAAGCCACAATTCTAAGATATGTTGATGATACTTTGAAATTACATAATCGAGGTACGATGGAGTTAATTTATCTTTACTGAGGAAAAAATATAATTCTATTATGACAAGAATTTTAGGATCTTCTATGGTAATAGTTAATTTGATAAAACAGTTACTGCAGACTTACTATGTAAAAAGTACTATAGTTGGCTGAGGGAAAAAGAGAGAGAAAGAAATGCTATTCATCAGCAGAGGTGAGTGCTTAGATAAAGAAGACTTGAAATCATTCTTCATTAGATATCTTAATCCATCTCTTCCTCTGTACTTGGGAGTGAAGAAAAGAGAATAAAAAGAATATTTTTAGAAAGAAAATAAGAAGAGGATGGTAGGAGGAACATTTCAGTCTAATATGCAATTTGATTTATTTCCATTTAATAGGGTGTTATGAAATGGTTACTATAAACAAAACATTTATTCTGAAGCCCATAACACCCATGGAAAATGAGTGAACAGTGAAGAAGAATCAGTGTACTCCTTCCCTCTCCCACAGACTCTTCCTTCTCACTGTGCTCCTGCTCCAGGGCCAGTAAATCCATCTGAAAATCAACAATAGCTATTTTAAACAAGGACTCAAGAAATGAAATGTGTTCTAATAGCTTCCTAGACAAGCAATTCATATATTTAGAAAATTGTATTTAACATTTATTTCATTTATCTACCTATTCCTAACCATCTTATATTTGAGTTTAAAATATAGTCCTTTTAAAAGAAAATTGCAAGAAAAATAAAGTACCTAGGAATAAACCTAACCGAGGAGGTAAAAGACCTGTACTCAGAAAACTACACAACACTGAAGAAATAAATTAAGGAAGATACAAACAAATGGAAGCATGTACCATGCTCATGGATTGGAAGAATTAACATCATCAAAACGTCCATACTACCCAAAGCAATTTTTAGATTCAATGCAATCCCTATAAAAGTGTTGATGACATACTTTACAGATGTAGAACAAATATTTCCAAAATTCATATGGAACCATAAATGACCCTGAATAGCTGCAGCAATTTTGAGAAAGAAGAACAAAGTAGGAAATATCATGATCACAATACCTGATATCAAACTGTATTACAAGGCCACTGTAATCAAAAGAGCCTGGTACTGGTATAAGAACAGACACATAGATCAATGGAACAGAAGAGAGAGCCCAGAAAGAAACCCAAATCTCCATGGTTAATTAATGATGACAGCACTGTCTCAGGTGCAAAGTATAGGACAGTGAGGAAAATACATTTAACGCAGCCTCTTTAAGTTTTGTCTAAGTGGAAGTAAGAAATCAAACAAGGAGAACACAAATAAATATATAATTATTAATTATAAAGATGTTATTAAATAAATTACAGAGTGACAAGGGAGGGTATTATTGTTGGGGGGAGGAAACCATCGGCTTGCTGGCCTAGTGTCAGAACAAAAATCCCCAAGAAACGAAAACAATACTAGTTTCCCAACGTGAAGTCAAGGACTATTGGCAGACTTGAACTTGCACATCAGGGCAAGCCAGCACTAATGGTGAATTGGGGACGATTTCCAGAAAGAAGTGCAGTGGATGCTTTAATGATTCCTTCCTTTGGCCAGTTTTAGTTCAGGCAGTTGGAAGAAGTTTGACTGCCCCTGCAGGAAGATAATTCTAGCTTTGGGGAGACAGAGGGATGCTGAGGTTGTGAACAGGCTGGGCCTTGTCAATAAATAGCCACAAGATGTGGTATGAGTCTGAAAAGAAAGTACAATCTGAGGGGGTTTGGAAGCAGATTTCTCCCCTCCAGATAATGCCTTGAGATCCTGCGCAGAGACCTCAGCTAAGCCATGGCCAGACACTCGTCTCGTGGAAAGTAATAAATGTGTATTGTTTTAATCCACTAAGTTTGTGGTCATTTTAAGTCTGTAAAACATGTCTTAGACTGTGAATTATGTGGAGTCACAGATGTATAACATTTAACCAGATCATTCAAGTCAAAATCCAGCTAAAGAAGGTCTGAAGACAGAAATGTCTCACCCATTTTTGGAAGCCATAATCTGGCAATGATACTGTTGATATAAAGAGACATATGACTCTGACTAAGTGAGGTCTGGGGCAAATTTTTGAAGTTCGGAAAGTTGGCCACTGACGTCCTTGTTTGATATGGGGTATCTTTCTCTTTCTGTATTTTACTCACCTCCTTATCCAGGCATCAAGTAACACTCTTGCACAACATTTGCAGTCACTAATGAGATTCTGAATGATAATATGTCAGATGTGTTTGAGTTATTAATGTCCCTTTCTTGCTATTGACAAGTATTAGGGTTTGTATGTTAAATATGCTTGTAAGAGACAGAAAAATAGTAGAACCAGAGCAATACACACACAGAGACAGAGAGACCGAGGAAGAAGGAGAAACAGAGAAGGAAAAAGGTAACATGGCGGCAAGGAGAACAGGTTTGGGCAAGAATGTGTGGGCCACACTTGAAATGCAGGAAGATGATCCAGACACGCACAGACCTAAGAGGGAGAAGTCTGTGAAGTGGTGGAGAGGCACATGAAGAAGGAAAGGACTAAGATAATAGAAAGCAGGACTACATTAGTGAGTTACACTGGGCCAGGCCATCTAGGGAGCAGCCTGGAGATCAAGGAAGGGAGAGTAGCCTGAAGGGCAGTTTCATTCTAAATCCTGGGGTGGACAAAAAACCTGATGGAAGAGTCTTTATGCCCCAAACACCAGGACCAGAGAGAGAATAAGCTGGTCCACCTAAGAGGCAAGTTCTGACTGTTCAAGTGGAGGGAGAGGTGCTTGCATGAAGTCGGTTCCTGGAGGTCAGATGACAGCTGTACTTCCTCAGCTCCTTCATTCTTTGATTAATTCACTCATTTAACAGTCAGTGAGGTCTCCTGTATAGTAGGCACTCTATCAGGGACACGGGACACAGACATTTACAGACATGGCCCCACTCTTCCAGAGCTTATATTCTCCAGAAGACAGTCTCTGTGATACAGTACCAAGTGCTGTGGGCATAACGGGAGAAGCACGCAGAGCTGTAGATCATGTAGAAAGGGCTCCATCCCAATATCCAATCCTGACAAGTCATGAGAAGCCACCAAGGGGAGGAAAAATCAGAGTGGAAAATAAAGAGCAACAATTTAGGGAGCAAGAGGGAGGGAGGTGGTCCAGGCAGAGAGAAAAGAGAGTATGGGAGGTGTTCATTATACTTTGTGGTCTAAACCAGTGCTTTTCAAACCATCTGTAGTTGAGAAGTAGTTTCTTGAACTTTCAATGAATTGTGGGCCAATACTTTTGTAAAATACAATAACAAAGAATTACTAGGAAAATAAAATGACAAAGATTTTAAGAGTGCCCAATTTTTAAATTATGAAAATTAATAGGACATAAATCACTCTCTCAAATTACTAGAAAAGCTTCTAAGCACTTCTTTTCCATTTTTGTACTTATCGCGTTATGGAATGATAACCAGCTGCTTCTGGGCCAACAAAGGCAACACTTTGAGTGGTAAATACGCATTACAGAGAGGGGAGAAAATCAGGGAACTCCACTGCCAGAAGCACTTGTTGGGTATGGCAGGCATTCACACTACTGAATGCTCGAAAAGTTAATTATGGGCCTGAGTGAATTGTAATAGCTAAATCCTCAAACACCCTTATTGTGAACACCAGGGCTAATATTCTGATAGAGATAATGGGATCCCAGCATCTGAAACAGGAAACATAGAAAAAAGTTCAGGGAGGAGATGAGAAAAACTTTTTTTTACCACTTATTCAAAGTAATTTTATTATTTATTGTCATGCAAACCTTACAATAAACTCTCTCTAGTACAAATTTGATTGACTTGATTAAAAACATAAACAGAAATCAAACAAACCACAAAAGCTGTGCCCAACAATTTCTCTCTCTTGCTTTCCAGCTACCCCCTTGTACTTCGGGACTCAGCTCAGGAGCTACTTGTCTGAGACACTCCCTCTGTTCTCCCAGATGCATTGCCTATCATGCTGATGTGTTCCCAAAATACTTCAGATTTATCTCATATCAGGCTGCAACTTCATTGAATTATTTATCACTCTAACTTACTCAAGGGCGTAATAATTGGAATGAAGTGGGTCAATAAATGCTTGTTGAATGAATGAATAAATGGGTCCCCGAGCCTAGGAAGGAAGTAATGTTTGACCTTAAAAAATGAGTGGGAGCTGTAGGACCACAGGTTTGGGAAGGAGGGAGGCTCCAAGTGCAGCGAGCCCGTGGGCCACGGCATAGAGGTGTTAGACGACATGCCCTGTTTGGGGAACTCTCAAGATGTTTGGTAAGAGCCAAGAAAAGTAGGCATTTTGTTATATATTTTGAAAAGAAAATTATGAACATTCACCTTGTTAATTTATAATTAAGAGCATGAAATTTTTTTCAATATATGAAACAATGAAGTTTATGTGTAATCTTACCTGATGTATTCAATGATTCATTTACCACATCCATTCATTTTTTTTTAATTTTTATTGTTATTCAATTACAGTCGTATGCCTTTTCTCCCCATCCCTCCACCACACCCCAGGTGAACCCACCTCCCTCCCCCACCTCCACCCTCCCCATTGGTTTTGTCCATGTGTCCTTTATGGTAGTTCCTGTAATCCCCTCTTCCCACTGTCCCCGCCCCCACCCCCCCCACCCCCGCCCTGGCTATTGTTAGATTGTTCTTAACTTCAATGTCTCTGGTTATATTTTGTTTTCTTTTTTCTTCTATTGATTATGTTCCAGTTAAAGGTGAGATCATATGGTATTTGTCCCTCACCTCCTGGCTTATTTCACTTAGCATAATGCTCTCCAGTTTCATCCATGCTGTTGCAAAGGGTATAAGCTCCTTCTTTCTCTCTGCTGCGTAGAATTCCATTGTGTAAATATACCATAGTTTTTGGATCCACTCGTTTGCTGATGGGCACTTCGGTTGCTTCCAGTACTTGGCTATTGTAAATTGTGCTGCTATGAACATTGGGGTGCACAGGTTCTTTTGGATTGGTGTTTCAGTGTTCTTAGGGTATAATCCCAGCAGCGGAATTGCTGGGTCAAAGGGCAGTTCCATTTTTAGTTTTCTGAGGAAATTCCATATTGTTTTCCACAGTGGCCTCACCAGTCTGCATTCCCATGAACAGTGCACTAGGGTTCCCTTTTCTCTGCATCCTCTCCAACATTTGTTTGTGGATTTGTTTATGTTGGCCACTCTGACAGGTGTGAGATGATACCTCATTGTGGTTTTGATTTGCATCTCTCTGATGGCTAGTGATGTTGAGCATCTTTTCATATGTCTCTGGGCCCTCTGTATGTCTTCCTTGGAGAAGTGTCTGTTCAAGTCCTTTGCCCATTTTTTAATTGGGTTGTTTGTCTTCCTGGAGTGGAGTCGTGTGAGTTTTTTATATATTTTGGAGATCAGGCCCTTGTCTGAGGTATCATTGGCAAATATGTTTTCCCATACTGTTGATTCTCTTTGTAATTTGGTGCTGTTTTCTTTAGCCATGCAAAAGCTTTTTATTTTGATGAGGTCCCATTTGTTTATTCTTTCCTTTATGTCCCTTGCTTTAGGGGATGTGTCTGTGAGGATGTTGCTGCGTGGAATGTCTGAGATTTTCCTGCCAATGTTTTCCTCAAGGACTTTTATGGTGTTATGACTTATATTTAAGTCTTTTATCCATCTTGAGTTTATTTTCGTGTATGGTGTAAGTTGGTGATCAAGTTTCATTTTTTTGCATGTAGCTGTCCAGATCTCCCAACACCATCTGTTGAAGAGGCTGTTTTTGCTCCATTTTATGCTCCTGCCTCCTTTGTCAAATATTAATTGATCGTATAGACTTGAGTTTATTTCTGGGCTCTCTGTTCTGTTCCATTGGGCTATGTGCCTGTTTTTATGCCAGTACCAGGCTGTTTTGATTACAGTGGCCTTGTAATACAGTTTGATATCAGGTATTGTGATCCCTCCTGCTTTGTTCTTCTTTCTCGAAATTGCTGCAGCTATTAGGGGTCGTTTATGGTTCCATATGAATTTCTGAAATGTTTGTTCTATATCTGTGAAATATGTCATGGGTACTCTAATAGGGATTGCATTGAATCTATAAATTGCTTTGGGTAGTATGGCCATTTTGATGATGTTAATTCTTCCAATCCATGAACATGGTACATGCTTCCATTTGTTTGTGTCTTCCTTAATTTCTTTCTTCAGTGTTGTGTAGTTTTCTGAGTGCAGGTCTTTTACCTCCTTGGTTAGGTTTATTCCTAGGTACTTTATTTTTCTTGTTGCTAAATCGAATGGGATTTTTTTCCTGATTTCTGTTTCTGCAGTTTCGTTGCTGGTGTACAGGAATGCCTTTGATTTCTGGGTATTGACTCTGTATCCAGCTGTTTTGCCAAATTCATTTATTAGGTCGAGTAGTGTTTTGGTGGAGTCTATAGGGTTTTCCATGTACATTATCATGTCATCTGCAAACAGTGACAGTTTCATTTTCTCCTTTCCAATTTGGATGCCTTTTATTGCTTTTTCTTGTCTGATTGCTGTGGCTAGGACTTCCAATACTATGTTGAATAGGAGTGGTGAGAGAGGGCATCCTTGTCTTGTTCCTGATCTTAGTGGGAAAGCTCTAAGTTTTTGTCCATTGAGTGTGATGTTGGCTGTAGGTCTCTCATATATGGCCTTTATTATGTTGAGGACTGCTCCCTTTCTTCCCACTTTGCTGAGTGTTTTTATCAGAAATGGGTGCTGTATCTAATCGAACGCTTTTTCCGTGTCTATTGAGATGATCATGTGATTTTTGTCTTTGCTGTTGTTGATGTGATGTATTATGTTTATTGATTTGCGAATATTGTACCATCCTTGCATCCCTGGGATGAATCCCACTTGGTCATGGTGGATGATCTTTTTAATATATTGCTGGATGCGGTTTGCTAATATTTTGTTGAGAATTTTAGCGTCTATGTTCATCAGCGATATTGGCCTGAAGTTTTCTTTCTTCATTGTGTCTTTATCTGGTTTTGGGATTAAGATGATGTTGGCTTCATAAAAAGAGTTTGGGAGTCTTCCATCAGTTTGGATTTTTTCAAATAGTCTGTGAAGGATAGGGGTTAGCTCTTCCTTAAATGTTTTGTAGAAATCTCCTGTGAAACCATCTGGTCCAGGGCTTTTGTGTGATGGGAGTTTTTTGATGACTGCTTCAATTTCCTTTGCTGATATTGGTCTGTTCAGGTTTTCTGCTTCTTCTTCATTCAGTTTTGGAAGATTATATTTTTCTAGAAATGTGTCCATTTCATCTAGGTTTTCAAATTTCTTAGCATACAATTCTTCATAGTAATTTCTTACAATCCTTTGAATTTCTGTGGTATCAGTTGCAATCTCTCCTCTTTCATTTCTAATTCTGTTTATTTGGATCCTCTCTCTTTTCTTCTTGATGAGCCTACTTAAAGGCTTGTCGATTTTGTTTATCTTTTCAAAGAACCAGCTCCTGGATTCATTGATCCTTACAACTGTGCTTTTAGTCTCTATGTCATTTAGTTCTGCTCTGATCTTGGTTATTTCCTTCCTTCTGCTTTCTCTGGGCTGTCTTTGTTGTTGTTCCTCCAGTTCTTGTAGGCATAGGGTTAGGTTGTTTGTTTGAACTGTTTCTAACTTCTTAAGGTAGGCCTGTATTGCTATGAACTTCCCTCTCAGGACTGCCTTTGCTGTGTCCCATAGGTTTTGGGTTGTTGTGAGTTCGTTTTCATTTGTTTCCAGGAAGTTTTTGATTTCTTCCCTAATCTCATTCTTGACCCATTCATTGTTTAATAGCATGCTATTCAGTCTCCATGATTTTGAGTGTTTTGGGTTTTTTCCTTTGGGGTTGGTTTCTAGTTTCAGACCCTTGTGGTCAGAGAAGATGCTTGATATGATTTCAATTTTCTTGAATTTGTTGAGGCTTGCTTTGTGTCCTATCATGTGGTCTATCTTTGAAAAAGTTCCATGGACACTTGAAAAGAATGTGTATTTTGCTTCTTTGGGATGAAAAGCTCTGTATATATCAGTTAAGTCCATTTCCTCTAGGGTATTGTTAAGTGACACAATATCTTTGTTGATCTTTTGTTTGGAAGACCTGTCCATTTTTGATAGTGGGGTGTTAAAGTCCCCTACTATAATTGTGTTGCTGTCAATATCTTTCTTGAAATCCTCCAAGATTTTCTTTATGTATTTGGGTGCTCCTATGTTGGGTGCATATATATTTACAATGTTTATGTCTTCTTGGTGGATTCTTCCTTTGAGTATTATGAAGTGACCTTCTGGGTCTCTCTTTATGGCCCTTCTTTGGAAGTCTATTTTGTCTGATATGAGTATTGCTACCCCTGCTTTTTTTTCCTGTCCGTTTGCTTGGAAAATTTGTTTCCAGCCCTTCACTTTCAGTCCGTGTAAGTCTTTTGTCCTGAGATGGGTCTCTTGTAGGCAGCATATGTGTGGGTCATGTTTTCTTATCCATTCAGCTGTTCTATGTCTTTTGATTGGAGCATTTAATCCATTTACGTTTAAGGTTATTATCGATAGGTAGTTATTTGTTGCCATTTTTTCCTACCTGTGTTCCTCTCTCTTTCTCTTTTCCTTCCTTTCCTTAAAGCAGTCCCTTTAGCATCTCTTGCAGAGCTGGTTTGGTGGAGCTGTATTCTTTTAGACTTCTTTTGTCTGGGAAACTCTTTATTTGGTCTTCTATCTTGATTGAGAGCCTTGCTGGGTAAAGTAGTCTTGGTTGCAGGCCTCTGGTTCTCAGTACTTGGAATATTTTTTGCCATTCTCTTCTGGCTTGGAGCGTTTCCATTGAGAAGTCAGTTGCTAACCTTATTGGGGCTCCCTTGTATGTTACTTCCTTTTTCTCCCTTGCTGCCTTTAAGATCCTCTCTTTGTCTTGGAAATTTGCCATTTTAATTATGATGTGTCTTGCAGTGGGTCTCTTTGGGTTCCTCTTGCTTGGGACTCTCTGTGATTCCTGGATTTGGGTGACTTTTTCTCTCCTCAGATTAGAGAAATTTTCCATCATTACTTTTTCAAACAGGTTTTCTATCCCTTGCTCTTCTTCTTCTCCTTCTGGTATTCCTATTATACGGATATTGTTACGTTTCATGTTGTCCTGCATTTCCCTTATTGCCTCTTCATTCTTTCTGAGCCTCTTTTCCTTTTCTTGCTCTTTCTGGGTGTTTTTTTCTACTTTGTCCTCCAGCTCGCTGATCCGATCCTCTGCTTCATCAAGTCTGCTTTTTATTCCTTCTACTGTGTTCTTCAATTCAGAAATTGTATTCTTCATTTCCTCTTGGCTCTTGTTGATATTTTCTATTTCCTTTTTCATGTTGATATAGTTTGCAGTGAGTTCATTGTAGTTTCTTTGTAGTTTCTGGTAGTTCTCTTTGAGCTCAGAGAGTTCAGTGAGCTTCCTGATAACCATTGCTTTGAACTCAGTATCTGATAGTTGACTTGCCTCTTTTTCAGTTAGCATTCTTTCTGAGACTTCCTCTTTTCCTTTCATTTGGGAATTGTTTCTTTGTCTTCCCATTGTTTGTGAGGCTCTTCTTGTTGGCCTCTGCTTCTTAAATTGCTCTATTCTGACTCCCTGGGTTTATGATATGAACTTCTATGGTAGAATGCCAATGGGATTCGGTGGTGCTGTTTCCTTAATCTCCTGTGCTCACTGGTCTTGAGCTGACGTTTATGTGTTTAACACGGTCTAACTCTAGTTTTTTCAGCACTCCAGGTTTTGTTGTCTCACCGCATTGCTGTGGAGTTGAAGTCACTGGTGCAGAGCTGCTTCTGGGCAGGTGATCTACGGGGAACCGTTCCAAGCAGGGAAATGTGGCCCAGCCCCCACTCGGAAACGCCAGTGGGGAGCGAGGTTGGCAGGCAGGACCCACGTCCATGGATAGGTTTTCCGGTGGGGAATCAGGCCCTCATTGTACCTAGGCCGCTTTAAGACTTGCTCTTGCTAAAACTCCCAGTGTAGACTTTTTAAGTGGAGGCTTATCTCCATTTCCTTAGGGAGAACTGCAGGCCACTGCCATCACCTCTTCTGTCTCTTCATAGTTTGCGGTATGAATGTTTGTTCAGTAAATGGCTTGGACTTACCAGCTATTCCCAACACATGTTCAGCTATTTTCAAAGAGTTCTGAGTCCATGCCTGATTTTAGAGTAATGAGTCTCCTACCCCAGGCACCCTTCATAATAGAACATTCTGGGTGGATTTCAGGCTCCGTTATGCAAACACAGGTCTCTGATACTGCCCTCCACAAACATTTTAGGGTGTATTTCCTACTCAAAGCCACATTCAAATTCAGATTGCTTTCTGCTGGTTCTGTTAATAGGGGCCTCAGGATTGCTAGTTGAGGAAGATTTTGCTAAAATCTCAATGATCCTGCCAGTCTCTTAGAGTCTTGCTTATTGGCAGTATCTATGAGAGATAATAACACAATTCTGAGTTTGGTGTCTGTGCCTTGTTGCTCGAGCCCATGTAATCCCAACAAATTATATGTTGGAATGAACCTTGAATTTTTGCTATGTTTATTAGTCAACCTCTGTTTGCATATGTGGGACTACATGGTGCTTAACTCTTTGGAGCCTTTTTCTCTGATGTGTGTGTGTGATATCATCATGATATCACAGTATTATTGTATCATTAATGGAGTTCAATAACTGGTTCTTATGATTATCAAATCCTAGTGCCACTTCACTATATTATAATATGCTGGCAAATTCAAATACCCTTGGTTTTCATTCCAGGAGAATAAAAATTTCTGCAAGGCTATACTGTGAAATTGTGATTGAAAAAAAGAAGGGCATGCATAACAAATCCATAACAGCACACCAGCCCCACGGGACTCGGCACTCACTGTACCCTGTTTACTCTATCAGGTGCTGCTGAAACAGTTGGAGCAACTGCCTCGTTTAATCTTTGATCCCCTACTATGAACCTCCACGAGCTATCTGCCTGAAATGCTGGCTACACTAGGTCATTAGAAGGAGACTCAGTAGAAATCAAAAGTTGTGTCTCAACCGTTTGTTTTCTTACAAACAATGATCTTCAGTGGCTCTTGTAGACAGGAGGAGCGAGAGGATGTGCAGTGCCCGGTGCCAAGTGGACATGCAGAGCCCTGCTCGGAAGCAGGGGAAGTTCAGTTCCTTCTCTTGCAGTCAAGTCACTCTCTCGCCCGGTCATGGCGTTTTTCCTTGTTTATGCCCTTTTCTACTCCTAACTTCTCCGGTGTGTATTTCCTAAAACAAGGAGATTCTCTTACCTGTCCACAGAGTAATGAACAAATTAGGAAGTCAACATTGACAAAATGATATTATTTATTCTAAATAACTGATTTAAATTTTACCAATTACTTCAATAATACATTTTATGTTATTTAAACCTAAAAAAAAAAAAAGCAGTTCACCTATTTTTCACACCCTTAACTTCCCACCTCTGGCAATTACCAATCTGTTCTTTCTATCTATGAGGTTGGCTTTGGGGGTTAGGATTTTTTTAGATTTCACAGAGAAGAGACATCCAAAGTTTGTCTTTCTCTGTCTGATTTATTTCACTTAGCATAACATCTTTGACGTTTCTAAATTCACTATTTAATGTCGTACTTCTTTGAGCACTGGGATAATTGTGAGGCAAGTGCAGACTCTCCCTGGGACGCCTTCTTGGCAATTTTGGGGTGCTTGTGCATGCTAGGTGCAGGGAGCTGCTAATTCCCCTTCTCAGGAGCCACAGGAATGACTGGCAGAGGACAGGAAGTTGGAGCCAGGCGTTTTCCCATGGGGGTTGCTGCACAGCGGACAGGCAACGCCCCAGGGCCTTGCGGTTCCCGCACCAGGTATGCGCGTCCCTGGGAGCGGGCAGGGTGCCTGCACCAGCAAAGCTCCTGCTGCACAAGCAGGGATGCACCGTCGCCACACCGGTGAAGGAGGTGATTCAGCTTCTTCGTTTATTATGAAGAAAATATTTGGTTTTTCTTCGTTTTATCTCATTGCACGACAATAATTTCCTCAAGAGTCATTTTCGTTGGTAAGATTAAAGCCTCTTAAAATGATATCTGTCCTTTGAATCATAGTCACAATTGTTTTGCTTCCTAAGAAATAAAACTGACAGTTTGAAGGCCTGTTTCCTCACTTCCAATGTAAGAGGATTTAATTAGGTACTTTTAAGGTATTTCTAACTCTAAGAAGAATCAGCAATCTTGAAACACTATGTAACAAACATTAAAATACATGTAGATATTATACATTATTTTGTTTAACTCCCCTAAAAACCATTTAACTGTGATATTATTGTTATTACTCCAAATTTCTAGTCAAAGGACTGAACTTAGTTGACACACCTAGTAAGGAGTAGGCTCAGGTTTCAAATCTCTATCTGCCTCATAGCAAAATCGCAGCTAAAGTATTGCTTCTGATTCAACATCCCATGAGCCCATGACTATAAAATTACTCAGTATTTGCAATGATGCAACTTGGAGTGTCACTTAATTGGGGATTGTATCATGCTGTCTTAAATTTTTAGTAGCTTGGTTTATATTCCTTCTCCTAAAGCAAGAAGATGTTAACCATGAACCAAGAAAATGGGTTCCATTTCCCTGAGTATCTCTATTTACCCTCTATTACCTTGTAACACCTGATCCCAGGGAAAGTTTGTAATGACAGGGAAATAATAATTGCTGTCATTTTAGTATAACATACAAGGCACATGTCTACAATAGCATATTTATAAAAATGTGGTAGTTTATTTTAAGTATATTTTATTGATTATGCTATTACATTATCCCGTTTTCTACTCCTCTTTATCCCCCCTCCACCTGCACCCCCCACCCTTAGTTCATGAGTTGTACATATAAGTTCTCTGGCTTCTCTGTTTCCTACACTATTCTTAACCTCCCCCTGTCTATTTTATTTTTACCAATTATGCTTCTTATTCCCTGAATCATTCCCTGTATTCTTCCCCTTCCCACTGATAACCCTCCATGTGATTTCTATTTCTTTGATTCGGTTCCTGTTCTAGTTATTTGCTTAGTTTTTGTTTTTGGTTTTTAGGTTCAGTTACTGATGGTTATGAGTTTGTTGTCATTTTACTGTTTGTCATGGAGCTTTATGTCTGAGGCCCGCATCTGCCATGGATGAGAATAAGTCTACCAAGACATGATCTGCTTGGGGAGGAGAGGTGGCCTATCTCTCAAAGGAGAAGGGCCCAGAGCCTTTTCCTCCATGGGCTTTTATTTGGTTCATTCACACAGGAATGCAGATAAAGCTCATCAATCATTGTCAGGCAGTAAGGGTTAAACAATACATAACTTACAGAGAACTTTGAGGGCTTATTCTGAGTTACCGTCAATTAGTTAAAGGGCTATAAAACCTTGAGCACCAGACTCATCTCAGGTCTGGACCCTTATCTTTTAAGCTGAGGGTACAAATTAAGTAGGTTTCACAGGATTGTATGCATTTTTTCTTAGGCCTGATTCCCCAGGGAATCTGCCCCTCCCAGCACAGGACTGCTCTGCCCTCTGTTATTGCTTCAGGCTTAAGTCAGGCAAGGGAAGATAAGGCAGCCCAGAGATTAGGAGACTTCTTGCAGACAGAATGAGGACTCAGGCTATTTCAAAGCCAAGGGGTGAGGGTCCATCACCCTCTTTTTCTATAGCCCCCCCGAGTCCTTCCCTGTGGGCTTATTCCTGGTGACCAAAGCCTGTCTTAGGTTGATCCTCCCCTGAGGAATCTTACCCGTCATTGGGTCAAGCTCAGGGCCAAGCAGGGTGAAGTGGGCAGAGGTGGCACAGCTGCCAGGGAGATAAGCTTTGTTTCCGTAATGGCTTATGGTCCCAACTCTGACTCAGCCTTAACCATTGGGGGTTACAGCTTCTGAAACCAGGCAGGGCGGTTCCCAACAACTGTTCATTGTTTTTGATCTTCTATTTCTTAGATAAGTCCCTTTAACATTTCATATAATAAGGGCTGGGTGATGATGAACTCCTTTAACTTGACCTTTTCTGGGAAGCACTTTATCTGCGCTTCTATTCTAAATGATAGCTTTGCTGGATAGAGTAATCTTGGATGTAGGTCCTTGACTTTCATGACTTCAAATACTTCTTTCCAGCCCCTCTTGCCTGTAAGGGTTTCTTTTGAGAAATCTGACAGTCTTATGGGCACTCCTTTGTAGGTAACTGTGTTCTTTTCTGTTGTTGATTTTAAGCTTCTCTCCCTATCTTTAATCTTGGGTAACTTAATTACGATGTGCCCTGGTGTGTGCTTCATTGGGTCCAATTTCTTTGGGACTCTCTGGGTTTCCTCGACTTCCTGGAAGTCTATTTTCTCTGCCAGATTGGGGAAGTTTTCCTTCATTATATTTTCAAATACATTTTCAATTGCTTGCTGTTCCTCTTCTCCTTCTGGCATCCCTATGATTCAGATGCTGGTACAGTGTCAGAATTGAGTTCAATCGTGGGCCCCCCCCCCCCGGTGTTAGAGAATTGTTTGCTGTGGGGGAAAAAACCCAAACATCTGATATCAGAGTATTGGAAGTGTGGTAGTAAAGTGGGAGTAAGAAACGAACACAGGGGGCAATGCAGGTTTTCTAAACAGATGGTGTGAAAGAACAACCTCCCTCCTCATACACACACATCTCTCCTCAGACCCAAGGTCATTACTGGGTACCTCAGATGATGTTGTTTCAAGCAGCTAAGTTTGTGGCAATTAGTTATGCAGCAATAGATAATTAATACACATGGGAAAATTCCCTGGAAAGCAGGGACTTGTACATTAAATAATTCTTCTTCTGTTATGTCTCATAAAAAATTTGGTGATGTGTGCCCACCAAAATATTATTTCTTCTACAAGAATTGTGGTGATTTGTGGCTTCCTAGAAACTTTTCGCCCTATAACACATAACAACCATACTCAAACTTCCTACAGAATTTTGAGGGCCATAGCAACATACCTTTGATTGTAGTCATTTCATGAGATTCTAAATTTCTTGTGACTACAACCAGTCTGATTATTTGTGGAACCACAGCACATAGCATAATGTTTCCCATATGATAGAATCTTCACAAGTATGCTTTATTAAATCAGTGAGGGAGGCCTCTATTTATTTAGTTTGTTTATAGACACAAAAATTCAGAGCCTCTATTAATCAACATGGTCATGCCTACATACTTTCTAGCACCTCAGTAATTATAATTTTACCAACAGAGCACCCTGATTTCTTGGATTTAAATACTTCTGCAATTATATGGACTTGGTCTTTTGCCACTTATTTCAAATAACTGTAGCTGCAACCATCACCGGTGATGTTCTTTGAGTAAAGCCTTCAGCAGTGTAAAAATATTGTTGCCAAGGATTGTACTGAAGAACCCCTAGATTTCCTTATTGTATGAGCCTTTGTGAAATCCCAATTGTGGTTTCCTGAGTTCCCCAGAGGTCTCCTACGCGATGACTGGGGCCGCTGAGTGAGCTCGGTGATCCCTGGCTGGAAGCCCTGGGAGCACTGAGGGCTTCCCAGAGAGTACGTTCCCGAGGGAGCAGGGAGTGTCTGCCTTGCCTGTCTTCCGCCCGTCGGAGAAAATGCCGCCTTTCCTGGTGCCCCTTGTCTCTACAGGCGTCAGGGTCCTCTGTGAAAGAGTGCATCTGTTTTCACTCGAGACATTTGTTCACTTCCCCTTTTCTGCTTGCACCCACGGCATACTCCATTGGGATGGGGAAGTTGTGGTTAAACACTAAATTGACAGAAGAGGGGTAAGTAAACTCTTACTCGTCCTATGTTGGAAGTCCACCTGATCATTCCTATTATGCACAAGGTAACATTAGGGTCACTGGTTGTAATTCTGTGACATCGAACAGACTTGGAAGGAAAGGGGAGAGACAGGAGAGACACCTGCTAAAGAGGAGGAAGATGAAGAATCCAGCCTGAATGTTTCCTCTAATTTGCCTGGGAAGTTCATGCTCTCAGGGAAGGAGGTTAGTTTGCTGAGAAGGGAGGAGAAGCCATCAGGCTACAGCAGTTTTTCCAGAAGGTGGAAAACAAACTGTTGGAGGCACAAAAGATGCTTTCATGTAGTAGAGGGATAATATTGAATATAAAATCAAAATACCAATGATGTTCTCAAGGATAACATTGGTTAGAATGAGGTTATATTTTTTAAAGGATTGTTTTTAAAAAAGAAAAAAGAAAAAGCAAAGAAGAGCAAAGAGAGATATGATATCTGACAAAAATCCAGGAGGAGGAATGAAGATTACTGAAGGTCAGGAAACCTGACTAACTCTACTGTCTCCCCTTGCCGGGTCTCCCAGGGGAATTAATGTCTGTCCCCTGTGTAATTGTAGCATTTTGTGCATGTTTCTTACAGCACAAATGCAAGGTACCATGAAAAATATGGGCCCATTCCTCCTCTCTCCCTGTTAAGTGACTGAAACACTGAAGATATTAAGTACATATCTGTTGCACGCACAAATGCACACGGGAATGGATAGTAAATGCAGTCGGAGTCTGTGGAGCACATGTGTTGAGGCATCTATGGGAACAGTGTTGTTTGAATTAGTAACACAGGAAAATCTGGCTGCAAAGGAGAAAAAGCTCTGAGACATTATGGGGAAAGGGAGAAGAGAGGGGGAGGGGGCGGGGGGCAAGAGACTCCCCAGACTTTCAGTCTTGGTTCCTCCCGGACGTCCCAGGCCAGCCGTAATCGAACAACAGCCACAGCAGAGACTGCAAACAAGACCAGCTGAACTGTCCCGCTGAGAACCCATAGCCATGGGATCATGACAGATAACTAAGTAATTGTGTTGTTCTGAGACACTATGTTTTGCAGCGGTTTGCTCTGCAGCAATAGGTCACTAAAACACTTGCCCTCAAGAAGCTAAATATATAGAGGAGGATCAGCCAAGCAAACAAAAAGTATCCCATGAGGAAAAAAGCTAAGCAAAATCTCACCACTCCTAGACTCTAGGCGGACCTTTCTCTCATTTCCAGGAAAATGGAGCCTGTACTTAAGCAAAAGAACAACAGAGAGCATCCTCTAGCACCCACAAAATACCTTAACAGTAACAACCAATTGGGTCTTAAAGGCAACAAACACTCATTTCCCTGCAAGTGGGTTAGGATCAATCAGGATTTGCAGAGTCAATAGGAAGGAAAAAAAGACAGTCAGAGACTTAGAGTCACTACAAAAGGAAATCTTTCATGAGGCCGAGAACAAAGTTATAGACTGATCTCCCCAACTTCTGCTTTTGGATATGCGCTACTAAATTCGGAGATGTGTGTGTGTTGTCCTCCCACATAGATTCCACTGTGCTGGGGGCAGAGGTCACGTCCTTGGGGGGTGGGGGGGAGTTGTCTCGATCACTCACAGCTCCCTGTGCAATGCTGCCTCTAGCAGGCTCTCAATAATCCATAATGGACAGACCATCACCATTAGCTGGCCCACCTTTTAATCATATGAATCATAAGGTCAACCCCATCCAACAGAAATATGACAGGTCTTGTGCAGAATTTTAAATTTTCCAGTAGCTACATTTTAAAAAGTAAAAAGAAAATGGGTAATTAATTTTAACATGTTTAGTTTTACCTAATATATTCAAAATGTCATTTCAGCATGCAATTAATATAAACAATCATGACCAAGATATATTTCTTTTTTTTTTTCATACTAAGTCTTTGAAGTCTGGTGTATATTTTGTACCTGTGGCACACCTCAGTACCTCTTACTCACATTTCAAGGGCTCAGTAGCCACATTGCTTAGTGACCACTGTATCGAATAGCACACAACAGATTCATAATAGACTGGTTGCTGTCAAATTCCTCTCAAAAATGTCACTGCCACCAGAGAGATGCAAATTAAAACCACAATGAGAGACCACTTCACACGGGTCACAATGGCCACCATAAACAAATCAACGAACAGCAAGTGCTGGCAAGATTGTGGAGCAAAGGAAACCCTAGTGCCCTGTTGATGGGAATGCAGACTGGTGCAGCCACTGTGGAACAGTATGGAATTTCCTCAGAAAACTAAAAATGGAACTGCGTTTTGACCTGGCAACTCCACTGCTGGGATTATACCCTTAGAATCTTGAAACACCAATCCAAAAGTACCTACACACCCCAATGTTCATAGCAACACAATTTACAATGTCCAAGTGTTGGAAGCAACCTAAGTGCCCATCAGTAAATGAGTGGATCAAAAAACTATGGTACATTTATACGGTGGAATTCTACACAGCAGAAATAAAGAAGGAACTTCTACCCTTTGCAACAGCATGGATGGATATGGAGAGCATTAAGCTAAGTGAAATAAGCCAGGCAGCAAAAAACAAATACCATATGATCTCACCTATAAGCTGAACCTGATCAACAAAAAAACAAGCAAGCAACATATAACCATAGACATTGAAATAAAGAACAAACTGACAGTAACTAGAAGGGAGTGGGGGGAGGGATAATGGGGAAAATAGGGGAAGGGCATCAAGAAACATGTATAAAGAATCCATGGACAAAATCAAATGGTATAGGATCAAGGGTGGGAGGCAGGGATGGATGGGTTGAGAGGGAGTAGAGGAGGGAAAATGGAGACAACCATACTTGAAAAACAATAAAAAAATAAAATTATAAACAATGTATTGCTGTCATGTTGAAGTTTCACAATCATTATCTTTATTGAAAAGTGACTTGGCAAATTATTTTGTCTCTTTTCATTTAGCTTTATAACACATCTCAGCAAAAGCCAAGGGTTTTTTTCCACAAGAAAAAAAAATGTGTTTGAAGATTTCAAATACAACCATCATATATATTCATAGCTATTTTGATTTCTGCAAAGGTCTTATTAAGAAGGCACTAAAAATATCCTTTGAAAGTTAAATTCAAATTTTCAGAAGATTTGGAAAATAAGAGTTTAACTGAATTTTATGCATGCTTAGCTCTCACTCTATTATCCTGATTCTTCATAATAGAAGTAAAGCCACTAAATAGTTCTTTTTGAAACAGCTTTTAGATATGCTTTTGGTGGTAGAAAAACATAAATGTGGTCAGTGAATTTAAATTACTCCCATGGCCTGGACAATAAAGCACAGGTTCTGTGGGAGGAACTCTGGCCTGCAGAATCTTCCCGTCCACTGCAGATGGTAAATAAGTCATCCTGGACACAATCTTGTTGTTTGAGTGGGAAAGGGGTGGCGATTCCCTCTAGTGGAGAACGCCCTGAGCCCTTCTCCCAAATGGCTTTTATTGGGAATGGTATGTGTAGGTGTATACTTGCATAGCTCAGCAATCAATGTCAGAAGGCCATAGTCATACAAAAGCAGGTATTCTCTATAGATAACAACTAAAGGGACTCAGAGATTTGTCATAGGTCAGGTTCTGTTAGTCTTGCTGATGCCAGAGGGTGTTTAAGACGTTTTTCATGAGATAAGGAGTTTACTCCTCATGTCTTGAACATCGGGTTTATATCACCACGGCTATACAAAACAAAGCAGAGCAAGCTTCAAATGATACAATGTATTTATCAGGCCTGGTTCCCACAGGAACCCTCAGTGTCAGAGTCCGGTCATGTCCGCCCCCTGCATTGTTACCTGGTTTTCCAGGGAGACTTACTAGCCCCTTTCAGGGCTGCTCTCTTCACAGGGCTACAGTCTCAGAAACCACACAGAGTGGTCCCCAACAAGGTTATGTAGCAAACAAAGGAGGTAGTAGAAGAAAATCAAGATCGTGATCATATTTTGGGCTGAACAATAAGCTGCTAGTTAAGACATTAAAGTATCTCTATCTCTGTTGTATATCTTGTCAAAACAAAGGCACTTTAAAAAGTTAAGTCATTGAGTGGTTTTCATACCTGTGCTTATTTTCTAAATAAAACTTGAACCAAAACAAATGAAAAGCAATTATACTGAGGCTTGCTTACATAGTTCTGCCTAAGCCTCTCCCTCCGTCTCTCAAAGTAGTGCCTCTGAGGGGTAGCATGACACCTTGGGCAGGACCTGAACTCAGTGATGAATGATCTCATGTTTGCCGTATGGACCAGGCGGCTTCATGCCGTGTTCTCTAACCAGGACTCTTCTGTGATTAAGGAAGGCCATGGTAGCTGTAAGAGCAGAGTATGTCCAGAAGCCTGAGAACCCACTGGGAGTCCCTAGACCCTGTGAAAAGCAAGCGAGCTGAAGAGCCGGTTCTCCGTCCTGCAGGACAGAAGAGCTGGGGGAGTCCACACACTGCCAGCCAGTACTTTCTCGCTCAAGAAGAAAGTGGACACAGAGCCCAGGAGCACTTCAAGGAATAAAGGAATATTCCTTGGAATAGAGCAATGAAATCCAGTGTTTTAAAAGTCCACGGGGTGCTCTGTATGTTATATATTATGGGCATTCTAAGACAGCATAGAATTACTAAGAGAATACAACTGAGGGGGATGGGGGGTTCATCTTTGTCGATGTCCTGTTTGATCATAATGTGAGATTGCAAAGGCAGAAGATCAAGCTGCTTCGTGGACAGTTTCTGATGAATGTTGAGATGGCACGTTGCAAATGAAGAGGATATGAGTCAGACAGCCTTTGCTTTTGTGGGTGCAAGAATCCTAATTAAGGGGACACTGCAAATTGAAGCCCTGGAGCAGTAGGAGCCCTCTATTTCCTTCAGCTGAGAAGGAGGACAGAGGCCAGCATGCCCCACCCGCCTGTGTTCCAGCTGCTGCTCTGGGGCGTGGGGTCTCAAGGCTTCTCAGTAACTTCAGACACACAAAAGCTAGAGATGGAGGTGGTCTAGGAAAACGCTGAATTTCACATGCCAGAAACGTAAGAACATGGGCTTTACCTCCATCTTGGAAAACAGCATCAACTTTTCTGTCAATTCCAGGGAAGTCATGTTATCTCTTTGGGATAACCTGCATCCTTAGACTGCATATTTTTATCATACCTGGGAAGAAAATTAGAAATATCAGAGTGCGTGATTAATATAACAATAAATGACAACACTCACAAAGGACTTTCCATGTGCCAGTCCAAGTGCTTTGTGTGTACTGATTCATTTAGTCTTCCAATGAATCTGAGGTGGGTGCTGCCTTTACCTTCATTTTGCATAAGCCCAGTGGCTGCTTCAAACAATTACGGGCGCGTGCATCACTGGCATGGAAATTATAAAGGGCCATGGTTCTATTGGTTATGGGATTGGTGCAGCCTAGACCACACTGACAGTGACATCAACTCTAAAAATCTGATGCAAATTTATCTCGGGCTCCACAATCTGCCCTATGAAGGAGAGTTGCCATGGGAAGGAAGGTTACTCCTAGATGCCTCTGCTTTTTGTCTCCCTCTGAAACTCAATCATACCAGTCCCCTGCCTTCTCGGGACAGACGAGGTCTGACGATAACAGGTAGGGGACTAATGACACTCAGCCTGTCTGTATACATTTACAGAAGCAGGAAGGAATTTCAGCATAATTTAAGAATATTTTTTAAAAGGTGTCTCTCCTTCCACCAGAGTGCTCTGATGCCCTAAGATTCCCAAGGGTCAGTCTTTACCTCCAATACTCATTAGCAACAAAGAAGTACTTTGTTCCAGTTTTCTCATCATGAGCAGCATCATCAGTTTTCTTCACGCTTTCATGGCGCCAAAGGAGCTGTAGTTGTCCCTGGGGGATCTGTGCAGCAAACAGTTTCTGTCACCAGCAACAACAAAGCATCAGCCCTGTAAAGGTTTGCCCAGATCTCTAGGTTTGCTCTGGACATTCACTTCACAAGAAGTGGATGGCAAGTTTTACTCCAACGCGAGGAGCACCTGAGTCAGGCATTGCTTCTTAGTGTAACCAGCTCCCGGCTCCAGCTGCACAGGAAGCGTGCCTGGGCGTGAGGGTCCTGCAGTTGTGCTGCATGGCTCTGCAGCCTTTTTCCATAGCCCTGATCACCTTCCAGCACTCTTCATCACTTACTTTGCCTACTGTTCATTGCCTGTCGTCCCCCCTACAATGGAAGCTTCATAAGGGCAGGGGCCATTGTTAATTTTGTTTTGTTTGTTTGTTTTACTGATATAATTTAACAGCCAAGTAGGTGGTCAATAAAAAAAAGTTTTAATAAATTATTGCAAAATTGACGCTGAATGCTGGTAAAGCTGAAAAGTTAATAACAAGAGGTGTAGTCAGCTTGACCGATTCCTGAAGGACTCCTCCTTTCCGTCCTCCCCAGCTCGGATATCAGATAATTACAGACACAGCAGCAGCCCTCGGAAATGCTCAGAGCCTGTGACAGAACTTCGGAGTGGTCCTTGAGGGGATGATCCATTGATGAGAATGAGAAATGAGAGTAGCTGGATCCCGAATTTATCGTCAAGCACCATGCCCTGAGCTGCTTTATGGTCATGGAACTGACCACTTGAATACCTGAGAAAATTTTCAAGCAGAGGAAACAGCCAAGGCAAAGGCCCCGAGACAGGGCACGCTGATGGGTTCAAGGAAAAGCTAGGTGGCCAGTGTGTGTCCAGCAGAGCAAGGGGAAGACAAGAGTATGAATTGAGGTAAGAGTTGGGCCAGATAAGAAAGTTTCATCGTCAGGACTTACATTTTCACTCTGGGTAAGATCAAAATTGGGAGCTTTCACGGCATACTGAGCAAAGAGTAACATATGCTCACTCCTGAGCAGCAAGAATAAAAACAAGGCCTGTTGTCCTGGCAAGAGGTGATTGTAGTTTAGACCCAGGTAGTACTGGAGGAGATACGTGAAAGAAGACAGCTCTATGTTTCCTTGTGTTCTCTGCACAGTATCAGTTTTCTTGAAGGTTCTTCTGGGCCTCTTTCTTATTGATGGTAGGTAGTGGAGTCCTAGGCCCCCTATGGAATTTCTCATTCTGTATTCTCACCTACAGCAAACTATACATTTTAATAAGCCCTATCAGAGGTTTCCAATATCCAATTCTCCAACTAACCTGCCTTGGTAAAATCCTGGCCTCATCCTCATTAAATAACAGCCATCTGTGTTTACATTTCTGTTTCACGCTGTTGACAGGACCAGTTCACAGCCCAAGTGGACTGTGGGCGCCCTCTACTGGTTTTATGTGGGCATAACCACCACGGTCCTGACTGAGCAACAGGTTTCAGTCTTTAGGCCTTGCTTGGAGCATCTGACATTTTACAATGTGGACACACTGTAGTCCTGGAAACTTATTCTAAAACAAATAACAATCTTTAATTTTTGTCATTAAGGCATAGAAAAATCATTTGATGGAGACATATCAAAATGTTAATGCTTGGCACCTCTTAGAGAAGGGAATTAAGGTGAGGTGGGGGCCCTAGGAAGCTTCACATTTATTTTTCATACCGCTGAGTATTTGAAAAATTTTAACAAATTCATATCTATTCCTGTATTACTATAATATTTTCAAACAAATGATTTTTAAAATAAATACTTTAAAGAACGCTTCAGAGTTTACAAACTGCTTTCATGTATTACCTCCTTAGAATCCACAGCTATCCTCTGAGATATTTTCACATCCATTTGTTGGAAAAATGTAATTCTTATCTGTTATTTTGCACCGTGTGATAGGCTGAGTGCTAAACACTTTCCATGCATATGCATATTTAATCTATACGACACTTCTACAATGTAGGTACTATTGTTACGGTCATTTTACACAAGAGGAAACTGAGACTTAAGGAAACGAAGTGAGTTGTTCAGGGTTCCACAGCAGTACGTGGCCGACCGTGGGTGCGAAAGTGAAGCACAGAGATGAAGGAGCTTGTCGAAGGTCAAGTACAATAGATGGTAGAGAGGGGTCAAACCCAGATCTCCAGACTTCTATTGCGCGTGCAGAAGGTGAACTGGCTGCTTGTGCTTCAGGCTTACCACCGCAGGCTTCCCTGAAGTTGTAGAATTTGGAGGAAGGAAGGCTCAGAATGTACCTATGGTGACTTTACCATTTGATCTAAAGAAGCTACTAAGGTGAAGGGTCAACTCCAGTCTATGTTGAGCTCTAATAGAAACAGCTTTGGGGTCTGAGTTATGAAACCAAACCTGGATCCCAAGATCCCAAGCTCCACCTCACACTACACGCCTGCTACCTGTGTGAGCTTAGGTAATTCACTTAACCTCTATGATTCCCAGTTTCTGTATTGTTTTAAAAGCCATACTTAAGAGATTTACACGAAAGTGACTTTGTAAGGTGCTTACAGGCACACCTCGGACACATTGCAGGTCTGGTCCCAGGCCACTGTAGCAAAGTGAATATGCAATAAAGTGAGTCACAAATTTGTTTGTTTCTCGGTGCATAGAGAAGTTAATGTCACACTATACTGTAGTCTATCAGTATGCAATAGCATTATGTCTAAAAAACTAATTAAAATACCTTATTGCTAAAAAATGTTAACCATCATCTGAGTCTGTGGAAAAATGACTCCAACAGATTTCCTCTACACAAGGTTGCCACAAACCTTCAATTTGTTAAAAAAAAAAAAAAAAAAAAGGGCAGTATCAGCAAAGCACAAGCCTGCACTGTAGCACCTGACTAATAAGGAGTGTTCAGTAATTACTCACATGATGTAGTCTTGGCCTTGAGAGTTAAAATGGGGACCAGGGTGGGAGCAAATCGTCCTAGGATTGCAGGGTATACTGTCCGAAAGGGCTTTCAAAGCCCACACAGATCCTCAGGTGCTCTTCTCCATGCCACCACTCCACACCTCAACTAACCAACCTGTCTCTTCCAATTGAACATCATTGCCTGTGGCGGGCAGAATAGGATGTCCACGCCCTAATCTCTGGAAACTGTATGTTAGTTTATGTGCCAAAAGAGATTTTACAGGTGTGATAAAGGTGAAGGACCTTGAGATGGGGAGAGTAGTCTGGATTACCCAGGTGGGCCCAACTAATCGCACGAGTACTTAAAAGCGGAGAAAGTTTCCCAGATGCAACCAGGGAGAGACATGACGGCGGAAGAAGGGTTGGAGAGGAGCAACCTTGCTGGCGTTGAAGATGGAGAACAGGTACCACAAGCAAGGCACGCAGGAAGCCTCCAGAAGTTGGGAACTGTGAGGAAACGGATTCTCCCCTAGAGCCTCCAGAAGGGAACAGCCCTGATAGCACCTTGATTTTAGCTCAGTAAGTCCCATACCAGACTTCAGATTGCAGAACTATGAAATAATACATTTGTCTTGTTTTAGGCCGCTAAGCTTGTGGTAATTTGTTACAGCAGCCATGGGCAAGGAAACTAATGCATTGTCCTTGATAAGCCAGTCACCAAAGGGGATATATGGTATCTTTCTAATATATTACATTAAAAAAAATATATAAAACTAAGACGGGTACCATTTACCAAGAGGACTGAGAACAGTATCTAGTGGGGACTGTATAGATGTGAATCAGAGTTTATTCAAATGAGTTCTCCTAGATTCCCACGGTGTGGCTCAGAATAGAGGCTGGGCTAGGAGGGGACAAAGATGGGGTGTGCAGTGTGAGGAAATGGAGCACTAGACCAGGCCTCCAGAAAGGCTGAGGCTGGCCTGGGCTGCTCTCTAAAACTGTATCTGCCTGGGTCCCGCCCCAGAGATTCTGACTCAGTAGCAGGAGTGAAGCCAGATCTGTCTTTTTAATACAGATTCTGATGTAGACCTGAGACTGAGAACCATCGCCTTATTTTGATTTTCCTACCAAGAGAACAAAGGGGATTACTAGGAAGAATAAATGGAAAGGTAAGTTTGAATCACATCTCTGAACCTCAATGTCCCTTAAGGTTTTATTTATTTATTTTTACACAGAGGGGAAGGGAGACAGAAAGAGGGAGAGAAACATCAGTGTGTGGTTGCCTCTCACGCGCCCCCTAACAGAGACCCTGTCCACAACCCAGGCATGTGCCCTGACTGGGAATCGAACTGGCGACTCTTTGGTTCACAGGCTGGTGCTCAATCCACTGATCCACACCAGCCAGAGCTCAATGTCCTTATCTTTAAATGGAGATAATAACTCCTACTTCCTTGGGTTGTTGTGAAGCTTAAGGGAGATAACAAGTAGTGAACATCTAAGACTGAGTCCTACAGAGTGCAGGCATTTAATACACATGCTTCCCTCACTTGGTAGTAAAGACTGCCAGCTAAGCACAGTGATGAGCACCGGCTTAACCAGTTCATACTGGTTAGTGTGATTTTAACTTAACCACTTATGCTCCGTGCAGAGGACGTATAAGTTGCATTCATATGTTCCCTGGCTGCACGGAGTACTGGCTACTGAAGGAAACTGTGTAGAATTACTTCATCACTCTGTGGCTTAACTTTGAGGCACTTCTCTTTCTGAAAGAGAAGACCTTTCAGCATTGCTAACCCAGGTCACAGAATGGACACATGAACTAGCATGGCCATAACTCCATCACATTCGTAATACACAGAGGACACCACACTGGCGGGTCCGCACAGAGCTTTTTACACACACTACCTCACCTGACCCTCTTGAGGCTGTACAAGCGAGATGATCATGTACCAATTTAAAAGATGTGAAAATCGAGACTCAGAAGAATTGAAATAATTTGCTAAAACTTGCATAAGTAAGAAGTGGCAGAACTACAATTTGAACCCAGTAATATAATTTCAAGTCCAATGTTCTTTAGCCTTTACTATAACTGACCCCAACAATTATCCTATTAAATTGATCAAAGTATACAGACATCCACCCTGAGCATCAAAGCTCAAAAGTGCTTAATGGAGAGGACAGTTAGCCCTGGCTTACACGAATCAAATTGGCCATCTGCTTCCCTGGGTATACTTCTGAGCTCAGTGCATGCTACGTCCTCTGTGGACGCATTCCCTGTTGGCAAACTCCTACCCATCCTTCAAGATTCGGCACACAGGAACACTTCCGGGCAGGTTTCCCAGCTCCCTCTGCCCAACAGTGTTGCTAATTTTTAGGCTGAAAGATGCTTAAAGTTTATTTTATGTTGAATTAAAATCAGTATTTCTCTATTAAAAAAATAGAAAACAGACTATATCTATGTAATCAGTTTATCTATTTAGACCTAAAAAGCAAAACTGGGCCCAAAAACACAACTTTCTGTTACGGACCAGCACATCAGGGGGTGGCATTAGAGAGACAGAACAATCCTTCATTGTCTTGCATTGGACTGTTTCTGTCGAAACTAAATTTTATTCATTTCCTTACTTGCTCTGACACGTTTTTTATAGGAAATAGTGTCTTCGTTTTTCTTTTAAGAAATTGTTTGCTTAGCTTTTTTTTTTCCTAGTAAGAAATTGACTTGAAAGGAAATAGCCCCGAAGCGTACACTGCGGCGTAAGTGACTGGGAGCTGAGCATTTCCCAGGTGCAGGATTTCCGGGGGAGGGCCTGAGGGAAGTCGAGTTCCCGACTGAGGAAGGGTGAGGCACAGACACGGTGCAGGCCGGTGGGGTCAGGCGTGAAGAAAGGATTCAGAAAGCAGAAGCTGGAGGCCCTGGAAACAGCTGTGGCCTTCTCCGCCACTGCACTGGGGCTGGACCTGTTGTCGGGGACCCAGACCCAGCAATTCTGTTTTTAACACAACATGTACACATATGCCAGAGAACTGAGTTCACCAAAGTGCTGGATTCTTATCTAAATAACTTACTGTTATGTTCAGAACAAAAAAATGTTTATAAATTTTGTAAGCAAGTCAGTGAATCAAAATAACTCAACATAAGGTAGACCAATGTTAAGACATTCTTATTCGGTAAGGAACGGTTTTTTTCACTGAAGACCTAAGGTGGGGGAAGCCACATCGTGACTAAGTTGTGCCCCCAGGGAGGGTTAACGAGATCATGACCTCAGCATGTACTGAACAACTGGGTGGGCTGAGGGGCCACCACATGTGTAGAAGGAACGGATCACTGCACCTCCACATGTCTACCGTCTACTTCTCCAAGGTCCAGTTCAAAGTCTACCTCCATCAGGGAGCCTCCCTTAATTCCACTTCCTCCCACCATCGCTGTTCCTTCCAGACTCCCGCAGCATTTCATCTGAACCGCATTAACTTGTCTCTACTAACCTGTTAGCCATCGCAGCACCGTGTGGTGGGCGGCTGGAAATGTTTACTGAGTGATGCAGGAATTCACATCGCGAACGGTAATCTGCTGTCCAGGTATGTTCTAACCCAAGGCACAATTCTTTACATTGTTTACAGAGATTAGAGGAAACATTGGGAGGGAACTGAACTACTTTATCATAAGATCTCAAAGATATTATTTGCATAGTAACATGTTATACATCATACATGTTGACATGTATTTATACACAGGAATACATAAAGAATGCCCTTTAGAATATGTATAGATATCTAAATGAATACATACAAAAACTGTATAATGAGGTAACATAATCTACATGCATGTGGAGTTAGAATAAGTGGGACAAGGTGACATAATTTGAAAATCATGCTCAAGGGCCCTTCACCAGTACAGCCCCCTGTGTAGTCACACTGTCCGCAAATCCTTACTCAGTGTCATTTTCCCTGGGGAATATATGGCATCTCATCTTCCCTCTCTCTTCTCTCCTCGTCCCTGATATAAGCCAAGGTACCCCAGTTGTTGCTGGCCTAGAGCCACTGTCCCGTTATGGGCCAGCTGGCCACTGCCAGCTCAGTCTCCCTAAACGTCCCACCTGGGACTGAGTCCTGGCTGCTCCACACTTTTAGCACGTGACTTGTACAAGTCATCTCACTTCTCTGGATCTTATTTCCTCTGCAAAATACAGATAATAGTGTCTACCTCTGAAGGCCGTGTGAGAATGACTTGAGGTGATATAGGGACAGCATGTATGTCTGGGACATAATAAATATCCAGCAAATATTGATTACTATCATCATCAGTATTGCTTTCTTTGTTTTTCCTGTGGAACATCCAGCTTGCAGATTGGGGGTTTTCTAATACATTGATGCCAAAACCATATCCTCCAGAAGCTGCTCCAGGACTCCCACACAAATCCTGCCTTGTGATAACACTCCCAAGTACGCTCTCCTCACACACAGCAAGGGTGGGTAAGAGCAGAGATTCTCGAATTTGAATTGGGCTCAGTAGTCCCACGATACCTACCGCTAACCCAACACTCATGCCCTGTGTGAGCTAATACATCTTCAGCATCGTACATTCCCAGGAAAGGTAGACCACAGACAACTGCTGTTCACAACTTCAGGATTAGTCTCCTACTCCTTTTCCTTGACCAGACAATTCTGCAAAAGTAAATATGTAACTAAAAACCCCAAAAGCAAAGAGTAGCAAATTGTGCTGTTCTTCTGTTGAAAGACTCCTCCATTTGGGGGTGGATACTAAATCACATCCTAACATTGCAAAATCATTAGAGTGTAATTAACCTGCATTTCTTCACGTTCCTGTTGTGGCAATTGTTTGAGATACAGCTTTATAAGGGACCAAAAGAGAGCAGTGAAGGACATACGAGGCTGTGAACGTCTGGGCGCCCGGCAGGGGAAGGACGCTAACCAGAGGGGCGGAGAGCAAGGCCAGGCGAGGTGGAGCCTGGAGAAAGGCCATGTCCAGTCTGAAGATGCTTCCACTGCTGCTCTTACTCCACGTGCAGCTTTCCAAGGCCTTCCCACTGCCTTCTCAACACAATGAAGAGAAAAATATAAAAATCGTTCAGGTAAATTAACAATCAGGTGGGGCGGTTTATTTGCTGGTAATTAGGAGATAGTGTGAGTTGGTTTTGCTTTTTAGTTAAAAGAGCCTGAAAGAAATTATGTGGATGATTTTTTTTGAGCTTAAATATCCCATTTGAGTGATTTGGAAGGTTCTGAGCTGGATCCTCTAAAAGCCAGGCATGAAAGCAAGCTGAGCTCTTCAAATCCTGGAAAACATTACTGCTGAGCTGCCTCCAGCTGGAGAACCGTGGTTTTAATTACAAAATTGAATGGTTTTCTTTTCTTACATACCTAAGAATTTCCCTCCCAGTCCATCTGCACCCCAGTTGTCTGGTGCTTTCCATGTGACTAGTCTCTGCAGCCAAAATCCCAGGTATACAAGAGAGCAGAAGGATGGGAAACTACAAGGAAATAAAATCAGTGTAGTTTAATCAGATTTCCTTACGCCAGATTATGGGGCTATTTATGAACTCTTGGAAGCGTTGCAAAAGCAGAACCAATCGCTTTCTTTTGTTGTTTCACAATATGAGTGTCAGGCCAGATTTTGAAGACACACAAGGGAAGGCTGTCACACATTTGTTCCGCACAATGTCCTTGGCATTACAGTTTCGGAAGAGTATTATTCTTGTGTCTTTTTTCTTTCATATTTAAAAATTATCTCTTACAATGGCAAAAGTAACCCCTGGGGTAATAGCTAGTTTATTCAGTACTTACTCTGGACAAGGCATTCTGTTACATATTCCACAAATATTATCTCATTTCATCCTCAGGACAACCCTGGGAAAGGGATGCTATTATTTCCACTTTAGAGGCCAAAGTGACTCTTAAGTCAATTAAGTGATATGCCCAAGAACTCACAGTTAATTTGTGGCAGAAGTAAGACTCAAACCCAAGCCAATCTGATTCCATAGCCTGTGAGAGCGCAGAAGCGCCCTGTCCTCTGTCACTTGCAAAGAGCCAGATAGTCACAGGCTGCTTGCGGAGAAAGAAAGAAATCTTAGGCCTGGCTTAGACACCCCTCAGAACCTTTACTTCCTAATGAGTGTTGGCCCCTTTAAAATGTTACTGTGGTGGATAAAATGCTCATGTCAATGAGGCTGCTGTTGCCCTGAAAGTTATTTGGGTTTCTTTTTTGAAATTGTCGATTCTCACTTGGCAAGCAGCATGATGAGGTGGGGCCTGAATTGTCGTCTTGGCAAGTTCCTTCCTTCTCTGCACCTCCATTGCTTAACAAGGAGGTGCAAACCCTTTCTGTGGTGATGAAAAGAGGGTTAAAAGAGAGAAACTTCATTAATGCAACTAATACCTTAAGAAGTCAATAAATGCTAGTGCTATTTTTTTTATTAAAAGTAAGGCAGTTTGCTGACTGTAGTCTAGCATTTTGTCTGAGGACTTGGACCTCATTCCTTAGGAAATACCTATTTTTTAATCTTCATCCAAGCACATTTTTTTCACTGCTTTTAGAGAGAGAGGAAGGAGGGGGAGAGAGAGAAACATCGATAGGAGGGAAACATCAATTGATTTCGTCCCCTATGCACCCTGACTAGGGATCAAACCCACCACCTAGGCACATGCCCTGACCGGGAATAGAGCCCGCAACCTTTCCGTTTTCAGGACATTGCTCCAACCCATTGAGCCATACCAGCCAGGGTACCTTTTCTTTTTCTTTTTTCTTTCTTTGTATAAACATGAATGGGAGCACTGACTGAGGGGCTGTTCTTTCTAACAGGCACTGTTCTCTCAAAGTCAACCCACAAATTTGTGCTCTTTTTTCCTGTCACTATCAGGTTATTAGACTGTTCCAAGTCTGTAATAACTTAAAAGGAATGCGCAATACACAGAGAACTGAAGGTAATTTCAGAGCAAGTTCCTTCACACGTTTGTCTTTGTCCAGACTTACCTAGAAAAGTTCTACCAATTACCAAAGATCAGATCTCAGTCTGCAAGGAAGCACAGCAACAGTGTGATTGTTGAAAAGCTGAAAGAAATGCAGCGATTCTTCGGGCTGAACATGACCGGGAAGCCAGACGAGGAAACCCTGGAGATGATGCAAAAGCCTCGCTGTGGAGTGCCTGACAGCGGCGATTTCATGTTAACTCCGGGAAATCCCAAGTGGGCACAGAAAAACCTGACCTACAGGTGATGCTCCAGGGTTTCAAAGCACGTTCATTTGGCTGTTGACTGAGCACTGGTAAAGTGACAGGCACTGGTCTAGACATTGGGATACACCGAGGACAAGTAAATAAATACCCCTGCCCTTGTAGAGTTCAGATGCTAATGACAGAGTACCAGAGTGAAAGGGTGGACCTCTCCTCTGTTCGAAGCCTGCCATTTCAGACTCCCTTCTCTGATAATCGAAAGAGGACTATGCCAATGTTAAACTGTCTCTCTAAGAATTCACTTTAGGACCCCAAAAAGGCTTAATTATTGCTGGAAAGAAATTAGTCCCACTTTCCATGCATATTATGATAGTGATAATAAGTAATAACACCCAATATTTGTTAAATGCTATTATACAATAATATGTCAAGCAGTGAAATGTTTTACACGTATTTAATCCCCCGCAACGACCTTCTGAGAGGGGTACTATTTTATTATCCTCACTTTATAAATAAGGAAACCAAATTTAAAGACATGTGGTAAATTGTTCAGAACCCACATCGGTCCTCAGCCGTGAGTCCTACACCCCCTCCTTGTACCCTGTCCGGTGTAGCTCCTCCTGTACACGACTCACTCCAAAGTGGAGAAGCCCGAGCTACTTGTTGGTGGAGTGCTGTTCTAAACAGTAATGAGCCCTCACACATCTTCTCATTTTGAAGGATTATTAACTATACCCCACAACTGTCCCAGACTGATGTGGAAGCAGCTATTAAGAAAGCCTTTCAGGTCTGGAGTGACGCATCGCCCCTGAACTTCATTATCTCACCAGGAAAAGCAGACATCGATATTGCTTTTGTCCAAAGAGGTGGGCTCGGAGCAGTCATGCTCAATTTTGCTTTCTCCTGCTGGCGTGAGACTTGGCAAGGACCTAATACAAATTGTTTCATTTCAGTTCATGGTGACAATTCTCCCTTTGATGGACCCAATGGAATCCTTGCTCATGCCTTTCAGCCAGGCCAAGGGATTGGAGGAGATGTTCATTTTGATGCAGAAGAAACATGGACCAAAACCTCTGAAAGTAAGTTAACCAAGGTTAGGTCATATGGTTTCTGAGTAAACAGTTGCCACATTAGAATTTATCCCTACCAACACACACACACACACACACACACACACACACACATCCAGGTTATTGTAACAATCCAAACCCACACAAACTGGCCATTGAATTTTTGCTACCTCAAAATACTAAGTCAATTTAGGTTTTAAAAAAAATCCTGAAGCTAATTATTGATCTCATTTCCTAGGGCAAAAACCAGAAAGCCACACATCATGGCTCCATCCTGCCTGGCCCTGTTTGCATAAATAAAGTTTTAACAGAGCACGGCCACACTTACCTGTTTATGCATCATCTATGCACTCACGTTCCCGTGGCGGGCTGAGGATTTGCAACAGAGACCGTCACAGAGTCTCAAATACTCACCGCCCGGACCTTTACGGAAAACGCTGGCCAAACACTGCCTTAGGGTGTAGCTTTCTCTCCACATTCTGAAATTTAACAATGTTTGGAAAAGATCCTATTTTTGGAAATTCAGAAATAATTGGGTTCATTGAGAAAACTGTCTACTAGAAAAGAGCAGCCGTCTTCTTCTTCACTGAGTGATTTTGTCTTCCTGGAGCTCCTTTTCAATGGCACATTCCTATGTAGGAAGCCTCCCTTTTCAGGAGAAGACTGAGACTAAGAAGACTTGGACCACCCGAAGGGAAGAATTGAGGATAAGGACAGGTATATCCAGTCCACATGGAACTTCACAAGGCCAGGGGTTAATACTATGATATAGAACACTTTTTAGAACCTTTTATCTTGCTTGGGTCTCATTCCTCCCATCATTTTCTCACCATGTATGCTGTGAGTGTTTCTTCTACTTAAGTCCCTGTCCTAGGAGCCACACGTACCCAAAGAGAGATTACACTCTCAACTGCTGTGTATTCTTACTGCCCAACCTGCTAGTTCAGATGGTTATTCCCTCTCACCTGAATTAAATGATCCAGATTCCCCCCTGAACGGCTCACCTCCCATCTCTGCTCCTGGTAGCTTTTCCAACACTGCAGCAATGTTTGTCTTTGCAAAGCACAGCTGGGATTACATTAGTCTCCAGCTTAGAACTTTCAGTGTTTACATTATATTGACCAAATAATTTCCAAACACCTTCACTTGGCATTGAGGGCTCTTGGTGATTTTCCAGCCTCATCTCTCATGGCTTCTCTTCAAAGCTCACATATAGTGGCCACATTCTGTATTCACCATTCCTAGATCACACCACGTGCTTTCCAACTTCCCTCTGCTTGCTTGTGTTGTTTCTTCTTCCTAAAATGCCATTCCTCACACCCTAAACCCCATCTTCCAAAATCTCTCTCTTCCCATCCTGTATCAAATGCCTCCCCCAACCCAGTCTCTTCTTGCCTTTTAGCTGGAAATGAGGCCTCCTCCTGAGAATACCCACAGCGTTTCTTTCTCCTTCTCTAACTGTTCTCGTTATTCTATGCATTCATCATTTTTGCATACATTTCCCCTTGCAAATAGTACAGTGCATCCTGATAAATCCCCCAGAGCCCCTGTCACTCAAAGATGTTTTTTGTAATGCATTCATGACTGCAAAAAAGAAAGAAAGAAAGGATATAGTAATTAAGGAAGCAAATCTTGGAACATGGGTAGAACTTTATGAGGCTACTTACCAACAGGAAGTTGAACCCTGTGGCAAGAGCACAAGTCTTGCCATCATCCCTGGGTTTGACCCCAGCTCTACCACTAATTAGTTGCAAGACTAATAACAAGACATTCAAACTCTGTGGGCTTCGGTTCCTTACTGTAAGAATATTTTCAGCAATACTTCATAAACATGTTGTGAGGATTAAATAATATCCTTGCTAGCATACAGAAAGTGCTCTACCACTGTGATTTCACACGTCGGCATGTAAGAAAACAGACCTGTGTTTGTGAGATGGGTCATAGACTGGCTGCAGTGAAGGGCTCACCTCAGAAGTCAAGCCTTCAAATGTCTGCTGGAGCCAAGTGGAGAGGTCTGGGACTTGGCAAAGGAGCTTGGGTTTTATTTGATTTAAAAAAAAAGTGTGAGCCTTGGAAGTTTTTAAGTTCCCAGTTGTGAAAGGCACCAGGATTGTGAAGTTAAAAGACGAGGGAAGGGAGTGATCAGAGGCAGAGTCTGTCTCTCTCTGGTGGAGAATTCCTGAAGCTGTGTGGAGAGCTCAGAGTCAGGGAAGAGCTGGCTCTAGGCTGTGGGTGGTCAGTGAGTCAGCTCTGAATCTGAGACTACCCTGCTGCTAGGCAGGCTTCTTATCTCCCTGCTTACTGAGACCCTGCCAATGGGGCGCAGGGCCTGAGGGACTGGAGAAGGTGTGAGTGGGTGACAATATGAGAGGGATTCGGAGGGTCATGAGACCTGTGATGTCTCTGCCGTCATTTCTCTAAGCCTCAGGTCCTCGTCCATTAAATATGGGAATCAGAATAAAGACAGTTTTTTGTTAATTCTAAAATATGATGCCAAGTTTATAATCACCTTATCTAAGCCTCTAACTTCTACCTTGAGTCTGTCTAATGTTCATTTCTTTGCATACCTGAAGGAAAAAAGAAAATTACAGGTGTGAGAAAGGCTATTTCTCCAGGCACTTTTGGCTTAGAAGCTGCACTCCTTGAGATCCTATTTCCACCACCCTTGGATACCCTTGGAGACATTCACCACACGTGCTTGCATTTCAGATTACAACTTGTTTCTTGTTGCTGCCCATGAACTTGGCCATTCCTTGGGACTCTCTCACTCCTCTGACCCTGGTGCTCTGATGTATCCCAACTACGCTTTCAGCGAACCCAGCACCTACTCACTCCCTCAAGATGACATCAATGGCATTCAGGCCATCTATGGTAAGGTCATCCGAAGCACACTGCAGTACATGGTGAGACCTGGGCACGTCAAGGACGTTCAGTACCATCCCTGTTTGTGGTGGGAGAAGTTGGAGGGCACATGGGCATCCACTGGGAGGAGGCTGCCCGGGTAGAATGTGCTGGGTCCATGCCACAGAGCATGTGCAGCAGAGAGAAGCACTGACGTGGATGTACATGCGGTAACAACACAGATGGGTCTTCAAAACCTTGGCTTCATAGAAAAGAAACAAAATGATACATAATATGCAGTATAAATTAAATTACGCAAAACACAGATCTACATAAGTTAAGAATGCACATAGACAAAGGCACTTCAACATGCTAACAAAAAGATATATATTGAACACATTAAGATTGTTGTTTCTGGGGGAAGGAGAGGAATGTGAATGGACATAAAGAAATATTTTTTAAAGTCAGAACTGAAACTTCAGGGAGGGATATGGAAGCCTTTGGCTCCACTGACAAGAAGTACTGTCTGGGTAAGACCATTGCATTTCTCCTCCCTCTTGCTCTCCTGCCCTCTAGTGGCTGTGACTAAAAACAAGAAATCAGAGAAGAGGTTTGTGGCTCTAAAAAATTGTTGAAGGAAGTGGAATGGAATAGAGTGGAGTGGAATGGAACTGGGGGAAGAATTCTGCCCTCTCTGGTGTGATAGCATTACAGAAGCCAGGGTACTAGAGAATTTTTTCATTACAGTAGAATTTTTAGGGACGAGTAGACCTACTCTAATGGCCTGTATTCCCCAACTCCTTTCCCCCTGAAATAATCTCTTTCCTTTACTCCCCAATGTGTTTTAAATTCTCTTAACTATTACTATTGTATAGCCCTTTGTTCTATAGTGATAAAACACATTGAAATGCAAATAGTTATAGAAGAAATGTTGCTAAAATTTGAGACTTATGCTGTGGGGTAAAAGTCTGACAGCCGTTCCTTTCCTGAAGGTGGACTTTGGAGGGGTAGTAGAAATTGGATACAAAGTGACCAAAAATGCAGGAAGAGGAAGCAAAAAAGGGGAGAAGGGTGGTATTAGGATTCGGAGGGGGCAAGGAACTCAAATTTCTTTACTTGACAATTTAACCCGAACTGTCTCTTAAAATCACCATTACTCTTATTTTTTAAACAATTTGAAGAGGGCCAAATGTATAGTATTTTGATGCCTTGAGTGATAGCCTGGTCACATTTCTCTTCATGCGAAGACCCCTCATCATCCTGAGAAGCAGTAAAATACAATAAACAATCACACTGTGGACTTATGCTTATGAAAAAGCCTTTGTTTTTCAGGGCCTTCAGACAACCCTGTCCAACCAACTGGATCGAGCACGCCCACAGCCTGTGACCCCCGTCTGACGTTTGATGCTATCACCACATTGCGAGGAGAAATACTTTTCTTTAAAGACAAGTATATGATTGAACTGTTCCTTCCTTTGGCTTCTTTTACTGGCATGACTTACAACTAGGCTTCAATTAAGTCACATATGACCATTATTCAGCTTTTCCTTTGAATTCTACACATATGCATCTCATTGGAATTTCTGGTGTTTTCTGAGTACCTCAAACCAACCAGGAGAAGAAAACTAAAACATTTATGAACATTCAGATGTTTGTGGTAACATAAATATGAGCCTATGAGCTCCAGCTACTTGGGAACTGCGTAGCTAAGTTTACCTACCACCAAAACATTGTTCAGTTCACCCAAATTCAATCAAGTAAACGGAAACTATCACTTCAGCTGCAGAGCAACTCATTTAAGTGATTGAATTTTTTACTTTCCATTGACTATTCTGTGGTTATCTGATCATAGGCTGAGTATTACTTTTGCTGGAAAATCTTAAATATTCTCATTGTTTTGTAGGAACAATAATGAAAGACACTAAAATAAGATTTGTCCGTGTGTGAGGAGGGGACAGTGCAAATGGAATCAAACAAGGTCACTCTTATGACCCCTCTGAAAACTGGAAAGCACTCACCAGATGGACAATACCACAATAAAATACCGGCTAAATGTTGATTACTGTGTTAGAAACTTTGTTCTTATTATACTGTCATATCTTTTCAGCAATTTCATAAGGGCCAATTCAAGCCCAAGACTCACAGAGGCTGCCTACTTAGACTATAGGTGTGTGGTTTTCTCCCTTGTGTTCCATCAGATACTTCTGGAGAAGGCATCCTCAGCTACGAAGAGTCGATCTCAATTTTATTTCTCTCTTCTGGCCATCCCTGCCCAGTGGTATACAGGCTGCTTATGAGGATTTTGACAGGGACCTAGTTTTCCTATTTAAAGGTAATGGCCTAAGATTTCATTTCATTTTAGTTCTGCCTGAAGGGAGGGGAAGAGGACTTTCTGGGGTCAGAGGAAGTGAGCCAGTGACAGAGTGTTATGGCGGCCAGGCTTTTGTCTAGAGATCTGGGTTGGACCCCCTCTCCGCTACTAACTGCTGTGTAAACTTGAGCAGGCTGTATCCTCTTCTAGCCTCAGTTTTCTCATCTACAGAGTGGGAAAACCTTCAGTGTTCCTCCACCATCATCCCAGATACAATTTTCTAAGATTCCCCAAGGGCGTAATTTAATCTCTTTATAGAAGTCCCATAAGATAAGACATCCAATTGTCAGCCCTAAATGTCAGACTGAGAAGTTGGATTATTTTTAATAGGGGCTGGGCAACCACTGGGGCTATCGTAGCCCAAGGAAATTCACTTCATCATAACCTTTATCTTTTAAAGGCTATCGTCCCATTTTCACTTCTATGATAAATTTATGCAATGAATAAGAAGTGGTACACATTATTCATAAGAAAGTAAGAACTTTATTGAACATACAACCTGAATCATTTGCAGGCAACCAATACTGGGCTCTGAGTGGCTATGACATTCAGCAAGGTTACCCCAAGGATATATCGAACTACGGCTTCCCAAGCAATGTTCGAGCAATTGATGCAGCTGTTTCCTACAGGACGAAAACATACTTCTTTGTAAACGACCAGTTCTGGAGGTAAGGTAAACTATTGTTTCAACCAGAGATTGAAAGCTGTGTTTATTTACTCTAGCTACAAACCACTAACAATCAGGAATCTGAAAGTTTTAAAAATCTAGGTGGTCTTTGATAGTCATTCTTTTTCATAAGATGAGTGATATAGTTATGGCTTTTGCAAATTTTATTTTTATAAATTAAAATGCCTGCACAGTGGAGTTGATGATTCTATGTCATGAAACAAAGAAAACCTTAATAAAGCACTAGGGTGTGATGCAAAAAAGAGTTAGGCTAGTTCTTATTTATGAGTTAAAGTCTAACATTCTCAAGCAAATGTTACACAGAGAGCCTACAAAATTTGGTGCCCAAATTAGACTTATTATTTACATTTATTCAGAGAGAGAGAGAGAGAAAGACACTATAGATCAGTTAACTAAAAGCCTTAGAAAATACAGCTCTTCTCTTTTCAAAAATAACACTGTACCAGTAATCAAAAGCCTATATTAGTAATAATGATACCCATGTATTTCATAAATAAGTATAATAAAAGAAGAAAGTTAACTGTTCTTAGTTCCAGTAAATGGGATATTGTGAAGACTGAATGAGAAAATATGTGTGAAAATAATTTGTAAAGTACATGCAATTAAAGTAAAACCATTATAATTATATGCTGTATTGGTCTTAAAGCACAGGGCATTTTTTTTCTCATCAGATATGATAACCAAAGACAATCCATGGAACCAGGTTATCCCAAAAGCATAGCAAGTACCTTTCAAGGAATAGAAAGTAGAGTTGATGCAGTTTTCCAGCAGGACTGTAAGTGGAAAAAAGCCCTACTAATTAATTTGTTTAAAAATTTTAAATAGCCCTTTTGTATTTGCATGTTATTGTGGGATGAATGGAGCCTTTTTAATTGGAAACATCAGAGCTCTTACTACGACACGCTAATCCAATACATTATCTTCTTTTGTAGACTTCTTCCTTTTCTTCAGTGGACCCAGATATTATGCATTTGATCTTAATGGTCGTAGAGTCACCAGGGTTGACAGAAGCATTCGATGGCTTAACTGCAGATAAAGTTGAAGCAAAATCAAATGTGTTTGTATCCATTTTCTGAATATGAAAGGGAAGTCTCATTTGTATATCCATGACATATATCCTATTTACACTTTTATCAACCGTAAATAATGCTGTTTGCTATCACTGTATTCATTGGACCTGTCCCCAGTGAAAAATACATTTGGTGCATTCCACTGTTTTGCAGAGTCTGATCTAGTTCTTTTACATTCCATCTCATATTAGTGAACCCATCACAAAAGAAAGAGATTAAGTCCTCTCTGTCACCCCAATATTTACTATTTCATTGCTTGCTTAACTGACTTTTAAATGTTTGTATGGTCCTAAGTCGCTTTAAATATGTCTTGAGTATACTGCTACATGCAATTTAACACTGGATTTTGGTTAAAAAGATGATGTACAGCTTAGACAGTACCCTTGCTTCCATCAAAAATGTAGTGCTGTTTTCCACTCTTGGGAGGAAATATCATTGACACATGTGAGTTGAATTTTGTTTGCCCTCAAAAAGATATGATTAAGTCCAAACATCAGGTATATCTATGAATATACTGTATTTGGAACTAAAGTCTTTGCAAATGTAATAAGTTCATATGAGTTTACGCTGGATTATGTGTCTTTATGAGGAGAGAAGAGACATGAACACACAGTGGAGAGGGCCATGTGAAAACAGAGGTGAGATTGCAGTAAAGCTTCTATATGCCAAGCCTGCCAGAAACCAACAGAAGCTAGGAAAAAGGAAGGAAGAATCTTCCCTAGAGCCTTCAGAAAGAAGAACTTGACCTGTGCTACACCTTGATTTTGGATCCCTAGCCTCCAGAACTATGATAGAATAAATTTATGTTGTTTTAAGCTACCAAACTGTGGTACTTTAATATGGCAATCCCCATATCGTTGTCCATGTATATGGGTCATGCATATATGTTCTTGGGCTACTCTATTCTCTAGACTGCATTTTACATCCCCATGACTATTCTGTAACTACCAGTTTATACTTAATCCCTTCACATTTTCTACCCATTCTCCCAACCCCTTTCCCATCTGGCAACCATCAAAACATTCTCTGCATCTATGATTCTGTTTCTGTTCTGCTCTTTATTTTGTTTTTTAGAGTCAGTTGTTGGTAGATATGTATTTGTTACCATTTTATTGTTCCTGTTTTTGATCTTCTTAAAGAAGACCCTTTAACATTTCATTTAATACTGGTTTGGTGGTGGTAAACTCCTTTAGCTTTTTCTTGTCTGGGAAGATCTTTACCTGTCTTTCAATTCTAAATGATAGCTTTGCTGGGTAGGATAATCTTGATTACAGGTCCTTCCTTTTCATCACTTTGAATATTTTTTGCCAATCTGTCTAACCTGCAAAGTTTCTTTCAAGAAATCAGCTGACCATCTTATGGGAACTCCCTGGTAGGTAACTAACTAATTTTCTGTTGCTTCTTTTAAGATTCTCTCTTTGTATTTAACCTTTGGCATTTTAATTATAATGTGTCTTAGGTGATGCAGATCCTGGCCCGCAGGATCCGGTGTTGTGGCTGCAATATACAAATACACACGGACTACAGAAATCCTGTGGAGGAAAAGGGATGGCATGGCCACTCTCTAAGTGAGAGAGGGCCAGAGGGCTAGAGAGAGCCCAAGAGAGAGAGCCGACCCCCATCTGGACAGGCTTTTACTGCTTTTCTGGGCACATACATGGAGGATGGTGCTCATTTACTATGCATAGGTTCACCACAGGTGATTTACCTTTTAAGGACAACAAAGGACAGAATACTGCTAATTACTTCAAAGAGAAAGATGTTACAGCTCAAGGGGGAAACTGGTCACACTCCATATTTGGGTGGTTTAGCACAGACTTTAGGAAGTTAAAGATACTTAGTAAACATTTGCTGCCTCAATTCAGGGTGAGGGAGTTTTAGCAAGAGCAAGTCCCATAGCAGTCAAGGTACAATGCAGGCCTGATTTCGCACTGGAGAACCTATCCATGGACGTGGGTCCTGCCTGCCAACCTCACTCTCCACTGGCTTTTCCAAGTGGGGGCTGAGCCACATTTCCCATGCTTGGAATGGTTCCCCACATTACGGTTGGCTTCTTTGGGTTCATCTAGTTTGGGACTCTCTGCACTTCCTGGACTTCTATGCCTATTTCTTCACCAAGTTAGGGAAGTTTTCTTTCATTATTTTTTCAAACAGGCTTCCAATTTTTTTATATCTCTCTCCCCCTTCCAGCACCCCCATAATGTAAATATTGGTATGCTTGAAGTTGTTCCAGAAGCACCTTACACGATCCTCATTATTTTTGGATTCTTTTTTTTTTCTTGTTGTTCTGATTGGTCGTTTTTTACTTTCTTATATTCGACACCACTGATTTTATTTTTGACTTCATCCACTCTACTGTTGATTCCCTGTCAATTGTTCTTTATTTCAAATAGTGTATCCTTCATTTCTGACTGTATTTTTTCTGCTATTGAGGTTCTCACTAAGTTCCTTGAGCATCCTTATAACCAGTGTTTTGAACTCTGCATCTACTAGATCGCTTGTCTCCCTTTTGTTTCTTTTTTTTTCTGAAGTTTTATTCCATTCTTGCATTCGAGCCTTGTTTTTGTCTCCTCATTTTGGCAGCCTCCTTGCGTTTGTTTCTATGTATTAGGTAGAGCGGCTATACCTCCCAGGCTTGGTAAAGTGGCCTAATGTAGTACATGACCTGTAGGGACCAGTGGCACAGCCTCCTCTCTAACCCAAGTTGGGTTCTTGAGGTGCACCTACTGTGTGTGCTGTATACGCCTCTTGTTGTAGTTGAACCGTGATTGCTGTTGGCACATTCAAGGTCAGCCACCACTTGTGTTCTGTCTGGGGGCACAGAGCATAAGCTACAAAACAACGTGAAGATGGCTGCTACTTGTGCTGGGCTTGGTGGTGCCCAGGCAAGGCCAGGTTATCAACCAAGGCTGGCTACTGCTAGTGCTGGCCTGGGGCAACTTATCAAGTGGTATGGGACTCACTGAAGCCAGATGCTACTTGTTTGAGAGAATTTAGGAAACTCTGATGCATGGGTTAAGACAAGCCACTCATATGGGAAAGCCCCTGGACAGAGCCTGGGTGGGCCCAAAAGTTGGGTTGGGCTGGGCCTTAGGGGATCACCAATGTAGGGCAAACAGTGTGAGATATGGCCATATCTGATATGGTCTCAGATATGGCACCCACATGCCACCTCTGTGGCCTGTGGAGGGAGGGCTCGGAAAACAAACAATGGCCTCTGCCAGCACCTCAGTCTGAGAGAAAGCTGCCACTCACCCTCCCCCCCAGCTCTTTTGCTCTGATGCCAGACATACAGCTCTTCTCTGATGCTTTTTGATCTGCTGCCTCATGCTAGAGCTCAGAGGGAGTGAGTCCAAGTAAGTTTGTGCCTGGGCCCTTTAAGAGGAGCTGCCTGAGACTCCAGTAGTTTCTGTTTTCCACAGCCTTGATCCCCACTGGTTTTTACGCCCAGAAATTATGGGGACTTCTCTTCCTGGCACTGCAGCCCTGGGCTAGGGGGCCTGGTATGGGTCTGTGATCTCTCGCTTCTATGGTGTCCCTCCTGATTTTTAGCTGCCATATGAGGATGTGGGACCAGCTTGTTCCATGTCTTTGCCTCTCCTATTAGTCTTGATGTAGTTTCTTCTTTAATTCTGTAGTTAGATTCTTTTTCAATTACATAGTTGTCGGACTTCCATTAAGCTCAATTTCTGACCATTCTGAATGATGGTAGTTCTATACCTTTGTTGTAATTTTGATGTCATTGTGTGAGGAGGCAAGCCATAGTGGCTTATGCTGCTATCTTGATCAGAACTTCCAAGCCTTCTTATATACATTTTTTAGATAAGAATGAGTGCATATTATTTCCTTAACCATATTTTACATTCAAAGGAAGTGAATGCAAATATGAAGTATATAAGGAATTTTTTTAAATATTCTTTTTAAGGTTCTTTTCTTGACAACATGGGGTATTTTCTGGCTGTTACATTGAAGTTTCACGTGGGTACCAGTGATCTAAGAACCCAAGCTTAGAATTTATACACTAAAATTAACGTTCATCTTAGAGATTTTTTCAAAAAACAAAGCCTAACACCTTAGTGCAGTTATTTTATGTGGTCCAAGGAAGCAAAGTGAGGTAGCCCAGAGACTAAATCAGAGAAGGAAACAAATGCCAGTACAAGTGTGTGTTATCAGGTTTTCATTACAGCAACTGGGGCTCAACTTCATCTGCACTGCCTGAGACACCAGCAGAACATCAATCAAATGTTCAAATCTCCAGTGGAGAGAAGCCTGGAACATTCATCTTTCTGTTTCTTTCCCCATTCTGTGGCTCTTAAGCACTGACCTTTCAGGTCTGTGCCATCTCAATGCCCTGGGCAGAAAGCAGAAGAATATTCAGTATGAGCTTAAGGTTGGACTTTGTCAGAGCTAGGTGAGCTACACCAAGCTGTACTGTCACCACAACTAAAATCAGAGGTGTGCCTAGGGGATGTGACATAGGGCACCACAGGCATCTTCTACATCTTTCTTGTTGGGAGATTAAAACAATGGGAATTTGGAGGAGTCTACTCTGGTGAAACTCACCAGCCAAAGATTTGCAGATATGCTGTAGAAATCTCAATGTGGCAGAGGCCACTAGCTGCCTACATTAATACAACTCCCCCCTTTCTTTGCTGCAGTAAGACCGCTATTTCACTTGAGGTAGCAATGCATCCAGCTAAAACCACATAGTATGTAGCCACGCTCACAGCTAGATGTGGCCATGTGTTGAATTTCTTGCCAAAATGTGAAAGCAGAATATTGTATGGGCTCTGAAAAGAACCTGGGAATTTATTTTCTCTGCCTTTCCCTTCCTGCTGCCTGTAAGGAAGATACCTTCACCAGAGCTTGAGAAGCCACCTGGATCACAGCACTGCACTGAGAGGGATGGTCATAGCAAGACAGATGTTGACTACATCCCAGAGGATGTACAGTTGTCATATAAGCCCTGGACAACTGTTGGGAAATGCCCTGGTTTCAGAAGCTGTAAACTCCCATGGTTAAGGCTGAGTCAGAATTGGGACCATAAGCCATTAAGGAGACAAAGTTTATCTCCCTGGCACGTGTGCTACCTCTGCCCACTTCACCCTGCTTGGCTCTGAGCTTGACCAGTTAGCCAATGACAGGTAAGATTCCTCAAGGGAGGATCAACCTAAGACAGGCAAGGTCACAGAAGAGGCCCCCAGGGAAGGACTCAGGGGGCTATAGAAAAAGGGGGTGATGGACCCTGGCCCCTTAGCTTTGACATAGCCTGAGTCCTCATTCTGTCTGCAAAAAGCCTCCTAATCTCTTGGCTGCCTTATTTCCCTTGCCTGACTTAAGCCTGAAGCAATAACAGAGGGCAGTGCAGTCCTGTGCTGGGAGGGGCAGATTCCCTGGGGAATCAGGCCTAAGAAAAAATTCATGCAATCCTGTGAAACCTACTTAATTTATACCCTCAGCTTAAAAGATAAGGGTCCAGACCTGAGATGAGTCTGGCGCTCAAGGTTTTATAGCCCTTTAACTAATTGACCGTAACTCAGAATAAGCCCTCAAAGTTCTCTGTAAGTTATGTATTGTTTAACCCTTACTGCCTGACAATGATTGATAGCTTTACCTGTATTCCTGTGCGAATGAACCAAACAAAAGCCCATAGAGGAAAAGGCTCCTGGCCCTTCTCCTTTGAGAGATCAGCCACCTTTCCTCCCCAAGCAGATCATGTCTTGGTAGATTTATTCTCATCTGTGGTGGACAGGGGGCTGAGGTAAAGATCCCCGACAGATAACCACATCTGAACTTCTCCTATGAGAGAGAAAAATAATTTTTAATTGTTTTAATCATCTGTTATTTTGGGCTTTTCTATTATATGCAACCAAATCTCATCCCAACTAATATATCACATGAAATGTCTGGCACCCAGGCCACTTCCAGGCAGTAAAGGATATCAATTGACAAGCTCTGCCCACATACACATAGCTTCCTGGCAGCTTCTTATCTCTCATCCTTAAACAGATTTCACACAACACAGTGACTCCAAGCATTTGAAGAACAGAAAAGCTTCTAATGTGGAAAATGGATGCCAAAAAGAAACTTTGAAGAAATAGAGACAATCAGGGAGCAAAACAAAATGTCAAAATAAACTAAAAATATATACTTAACATTCCTCCCAAATAAGGCCCATTTGCCTATTTTGCATCCAAAAACACTATCGAAGTGCGAAAAAAGTAAAATAAATAAATGAAACGATTTATTTCAGAAACTAAAAGGAGCTCTTGGAATTTAAGAATATAGCTACAATAAGAAACTCAGCAGGTGAGATGGAAAGTAAAGTTGATGTAAAGTAGTAAAGGATATATTAGAAACACAAAGATTAAATCCAGAGGTCCAAGAGATATATATTCCTGAAAGAGAAAGAGGAAAGTGGGTGGGAAGTATCAAAGAAATAATGTAGGAAAGTTATCTTGAATTGAAGTTTTCATAATGAAAGGGCCTACTTACTTCCCAGCACTGCTAATGCAAAAAGACCCATATTGAGACACATCGTTATGAAATTTCAGAATATCTAGGTAAAGAGAAGATTTCTAAAATTTTTCAGAAGACAAGAAAAATATCCAGAATCAGAATAAAAGACTTCTCAATAACAACACCAGATTGTAGAAAACAATGGAGCAGCACCTTCAAAGTTCTTAGAGAAACTTATTTCAGCCTGCAGTTCTATAGCCAGATACACTCTCAATCAAATGTAAAGATGAAATAATAAAGATTCTGAACGTTCATTTTTTACACCCTTTTTTAGACCCTCCACCCCATCTACTATGGCTATCAGCACATAGACTTTGTCCAATCAGGCCAAATTTCCTACAGCTCATTTTTGCTGTGGTACCTGCTTCCTATGGCCTCCCTCCATTCTTATGTCTTCCCCCTTCCTCCGTGCAATCCAAATCCTACCTGTTTTTCAAGACCCATTGCAAGTCCCACCAGCTTAGACACTCCAGGTCACACCCATCAGCAGTGATCTGTCTACTTTGGGGCTCTTATCAAATCTTTAGAATCTTCACTGGGCATTTGCCACTTGCCTCCTTTTTGTCTGGCTTTAGCCTCTGTCTATGTCTGAATTCTCCACCAAGATTGTAATGGTATCATTCACACTTGCATTTACAGTGACAGGCAAATAGTAGGTGCTCAATAAACATTTGATGTTTACCCTAGTTAATTAGGGTAATCCAATTCCTGATTCAAATATCTTTTCGTGATACCATGCTACCCAAGATTTTTGGAGTCTCATTCAAAAGATAACTTTATAACTCTCCAGAATTTATGGATAGGAAAACCTCCAGCTTTCCAAGGACAAAAGCGACTTGGAGGCTGACTTCACATTATATTTAATTCAGTAATGAACAATGGCTCTGTTTACTAAACAATTGCAGATCTTGATTGCAAAATCAATTCAACCTAAGAAGAAAATCATTTCATGACATATTTCATGGCAAATGTCCTTTTTCTGTTATTAATTAAATGATGATACAAGCCAATTCATGACACGTTTCACTATTATTTTCCAAAATCTTTGCAAACAGTACCAGGATTCAACTGAAGAGAGAGAGGAATGAAGAACCTTCTGCTTCTTTTTTTGCTCTTTATAACATTTTCTTCCACGTTTCCTACAGACCAAAAGATGGAAGATGAAGAAAACATGCAGCTGGCTCAGGTACTGGCTCAATAAATGTTATTAATGACTATTTTAAAAAATTCATTTTATTGATTGTCTTGGGACCTAACACGACAGCAAATTCCTACAAGAGTCCTGAACCCTCTTGTGAGAAGGAGCTGCTTTTCATTTCCCTTGCTCTAAGGACATCAAAGAACTGTGTGAGAGGTAGAGAGTGAGCATGTGGTGGGGGGAAAGGCAGGATTTACTATAACTTTAAGCAATGATAACAAGTGAAGAGCTAGTGAAAGGAGAAAGGAGACAGCCCTGCAAAAAAAAAAAAAAAAATGGAGTTCTACATAAAAGTATTTTAAGACCAGCCAAGAGGATCCTACTACAATTTTGGATCCCCTCATCCCTGTATATATGAAAAATATCTTCATTGCTTTGGAGATTCCCTCTAAAAATTAGTCCAGTTAGTTTGCCACACTTGGCCAAATCAATGACATTTGCAAAATGATTAATCACCTATCTTTCTAGAATTTGTTTCAAGGAAACACCAAAATGAAAGTAATAGTAAAATATGCAAACTATGTGGCCATTTAACACATATAAGAAGCTCGATTTTCTTTGTGGAGGTTTGGAATTTTAAGGGCTGCAGGGTTTGGCCAATTCTGGTGACACATAGCTCAACCAGTTCTTGGAAATTGAAAAACAAGAGTGATTCTTTTCTTTCCTCTTTGATTCCTTCTTTTCTTCTTTTCTCCCTTGCTATTACCCTCATTATTTATTTTCTCCCTCCTTCCCCACTGCCAAAAAGGATTTCACATGATTTTATTTTATCCTGAGATGGAAATTTGCTCTCCTGTAGTCTGTGTCTTTTTTTGTCTTTTTGGTCAGGCATACCTCAACCAGTTCTACTCTCTTGAAATAGAAGGGAGTCATCTTGTTCAAGCTATGAACAGGAGTCTCACAGATGGCAAACTTCGGGAAATGCAAGCATTTTTTGGATTGACAGTGACTGGAAAGCTGGACTCAAACACTCTTGAGATCATGAAGACACCCAGGTGTGGGGTTCCTGATGTGGGTCAGTATGGCTACACTCTCCCTGGGTGGTGGAAACACAACCTCACATACAGGTAATACTTTTGTCAACTTATTTCCCTTTAATACCAAGGAACACGAACATAATCCCAAAACCCAAAAATAATAATAGTTTATTTTGCCACATACTTCCTATGTGCATAGCTCTTCATATATTTCATTTATTCATCCTCCCAACAAACTGTGGTTCAACCACCACCATCATTAGCATCTTAAATACAGAGAAACTGAAACCAAAGGTTATTCCCCATAGACAAGGTTACATAGTTCTTACCAGCAGACTGGCTCTGGCAGGGATGCTCTAAAACCTCTAGTCTCTGCCACGTCAGTATAAGCTCAGGACCAGAAGCACTGCCAGCTGATGGCAGGTGCTTGAAGGTACAGACGAAGTGTGCTCAAGGGAAGATGAAGACCTTAAAGATGTGTGTGAAGTTGTCGAATCTCAGATGGACCCCAGAGTGAAGTATGGAGTTTGTCTCCAGACATCTTAAGGAAAGGAGCTGGCTTATTGCAGGAAGTGGAGGAAGTGTTCCTATGAGCTCTAACCCCTCCTGGCTGGCCCTAAAAAGTCTTTCCAAAAGCTCTTTCTTTATCTCGTTGAGTCTTAAGGATTGAGATAAAAAGAGGACTAACAAGATAGGTAATATAAACAAATGGAAAATCTTTTTCTGAGTAACTAATTCTTTATGACTCTCAAGTGAGACTCTTACTATATGACACATGCATAAGATTGATTTCCACAAGCCATTTGAGAAAATATCAATTTTTAGAACATTTAAAACACAGTCACATACACAGCAAATACATACATGAGATTAATGCTTTCCCATTTAGGATATGATCCTAGGGAAGTCATTTAACCTCTTTGAGCCTCATTTATTAATGTTATATACTACCTGATTGATAGGACAGATGAGAGAATTTTAAAAGTACTTTATTTAAATAGTGAAGTATTATACAAGTGTAAGTATAGCACCATTTTAAAAGTTAATGCATCATATGATTCATTAGATAGACATTATTTTGATTTTGTAGTATGTGTACACGCATGCATGTATAATCACCAACCGACATATTTTTTTTGTTAATTTTTAAGAATTGTGAACTACACTCCAGATATGGCACGAGCTGATGTGGATGAGGCTATCCAAAAAGGCTTAGAAATGTGGAGCAAAGTTACTCCACTCACATTCACCAAGATTTCCAAGGGGATTGCCGACATTATGATTGCATTTAGGACCCGAGGTAAGGTTTACAATAGAGAAAAAAATGAGGTTACTTTCACCTCAAGGGCTTTGAAGAAGTTGACCTTTTCCCCCCTATGACTTGTGTCTCAGTCCATGGCCGGTGTCCTCGTTATTTTGATGGCCCACTGGGAGTCCTCGGCCATGCTTTTCCTCCTGGTCTGGGTCTGGGTGGAGATACTCACTTCGATGAGGATGAAAATTGGACCAAGGATGGAGCAGGTGAGCCCAATATTCTCTATGAACAAAATTACAATAGTCTAAAGAGTCCTTGAAAAAGATATCTTTGCCATTAGTTGCCTTTTACTGCCCAATTTTCTCATAATTTTCCATAATCTAAGATGACTGATGAAAGCGTTCAATATCTGTTCAGACAATTGCTTGTACAATTCAGAGTCTTATCCACACAACACCATCATAAAGTTGCTAATCTTGTTATGATCAGAACATTCTTCACTTCCTCATATTTGTTCATACATCCACAATGCCTGAAGGTGCACTATGTGCCTGGAATTATGCAAGGTGTTGTAGGAACCGTTGGGTTGTACTAGAGAAGTTCCAGTCCTTCAGAGGTTCGTGATCTTGTGTGTTATATAAGGCCTAGATGCATATACCACCATACAAGGCAGAACATGGTGTGTGCTATACCAATGGTAGAAGTCATCTGTGGGTGAGGATTGTAAGAGGCCTCTAGGTAGGTGGTAATTTTGAGTCAGTGATTGAATACAGAGAAACTGAAACTAAAGGTTATTCCCCATAGTCAAGGTTACACAGTTCTTTACAAGGTTACATAGTTACATAGGTTACTCACACCATTGTGTGTGAGTTCATGGCCTGTAGAAGCTCTATTTACAAGCATGAACTTCCTCTTCTAACTCTTACCCATATGCTAAGGAATTGAACCCTAATCTTTACATTTGATCCATTTCTTCAGACCAAGTGGTTCATTTTATTTCTCTTAAAGTGCCTCCTGGCACTAAAATAAGAGATATTTTATTGTTGTAATTTTTCAATAAAAAACAGAACCTTAATACATGAAAAGTATGTGCATCAAACAAAGGAGCTCAGTAGACGCTCAGGTTCTCCCCACTTCTTTTTTTTCTAACATTGACAACAGTCATCTTAGGTCTGGTATCTGGTGTCCAGAGTCCCAGGAAAGCAGAGGCTGTGGCTTTGCTGATGGCTGGTATTAAGGCCACCGTTCAGTCCTGAGCAAGTTTGTATGCCCATTTCACAGTTTCTGCAAAACTGAAAGCCAGTGACTCAATGTGGTTCATGGCCTCTCACTGTTAAGTCTGAACACGTGATGCAGTTGTTCTTCCAAGTGTTAGTGAACAAGGTGGGTACATAAGTCAGTACTTGGCTGAACTTCAGGAACCAGGGGAAGTCTGGAGTTGGTTGCTGCTGTCACCACATAGGTTAGCATCACAGACAAGAGGAAGAAGGAAGTAGGGTGTCACCATCAACCAAATGATGGAGGAGTTGAATAGATCATGTTTGTTATGTATCTTCTGCTGAGACGTGCCCCCATATTTCTTTGGATTTGGCTCAAAAGCAGTGTGGATATGTTCAATCGGGAAGTTATAGGAAATATTCTAGTACTTGCCAAAATCAAGATGCTTCCCTTTGCTTGGCCAGGATTTACTTTTTTATAACTAGAGGTAGAGATTAGTCAAAGATTTCACTATCCTTTCATCTCTATTAAATTTCATATTCAGTAGTAATTACATTACTGACACTGCTATAAGCCCTCTGCCAAGAGGGATGTGTGGGGTGGATTATTAAAAAGTCCAAAGAGTTCTGAGCACCAAGTTGGCAAAATTTGCTTGAGCAGGGGGATAAATAGAGCCCTTCACCAAGTTCTGGAGTATCACCAAGCAACAGTGCTCAAATGGGTTCTCTTCTGCTTTGTTACTTTCCTCAAGGTGTAAATTGTAGGCCCCAACAACACCCAATTGCATGACTTTTAGTTCACTGACATAAAAGGGAAAATGTCTTCCATTCTCTAATAAAAACAAACGGGCAAAATACCTCAAGCAAATGTGATCTCCAATCACACTGGGGTTTTTTTAATAGAAAATTTGACAATAATATATGATACATGATTACCTCCTTTATTGGAATACCCAGGTTCTCTCTCTCTGGAAAGGGCACAAAAGTCTTAGCGTAACTTACTTAAGAGCAGTAGATGATGGTCGTCGGCCAATCCCATTGCTTCCTAAAAAAGGTGCCAGTCATTGCATGGTGATGGCAGAAGGGTTTGAGCTCGTATAGAGATTTTCCCCAGATGTTCCCAAAGCGAGGCCCATATGTGAATGTATATGTGCTCTACACACACACACTCACACACACACGCACTGAACAACTGAAACAGTCCTTTGAGATGATACCAGTGCGCAGTGTTTGTGATGTGGAAAGAGCAACAGTCTGTTCTGGACAGTATAATCCAACCAACTGAAGTATTAGAACTGCAGTGAAAGAGAAGGCTAAAAGGTGAATAGGATTCAGATTATGGAGGATCTTGAAGGAAAGGATAAAGGTTTGGACTTCATTTAGATGACCTGAGTTTTAATTATTTTTTTCAGGGTCATTTGTCTCATCCCTTGTCCAAAAGCACATCCACTGATATTACCAGCCAGACAAAGGAAAGTCAAGAGCAGAAAAGTGTATAAGACCATGCAATAATCCTTTGCCATTCCGTGTTTGTTTTGTGCAAACATACTGGACAAGTCTCCATCATGAAAGGCTCAGCCTTCTCCCTGGGATCCATAGGCTCAGCTGCAAGTCCAAGAACAGTATCTAATATTTAGAACCTTAAGGACTAATGAGAGACAGAGAAATAAAAAGACAATTCCACCATGCATAGTGAGACTTCTGGTATGGGGAAGTACAGGGTACTACGGTCTTATATAAGAGGTGCATCTAACCATTCTGTCATCCAAACAAATACCTGGATATCTAGCAACCATTATTAAATGCCCACTATTGATAAGTCTAGCAGTCACTAAGAATAAAAGATGGTTAACACCTACTCACTTTACTGAAAGGTGCATAGCTTGGTAAAAGAAATAGACAATAGCAGTCCCTTAATGTTCTATGATACAACTAGGCAATGAGTCTATGGAAGTCAGAGAGGAGCATTTTACTCAAGCTGGATAGGAACTAGTCAAATAAGGGAAGTCTCATGAAGGAGATGACTCCAGAGGGAATTCTTGAAGAATAAGTAGGATAACTAGGAAAAAAGGGGGTATAAGAGGTGACATTCTAGGCAGAAGGGATGGAGATATTAAGACATTGAGATCAGAAAAAACATGGCATAAATGAGAAATGCAACTGATTGAGTATGGCTAGCTCATTGAATATGAAAATAAAATATGGGCCTAGAAAAAATGCAGGAACTAGGTCATGAAAGGCTATCTGAAGGTATTTGGACTTTATCCCACAGCCAGTGGAGAACCTGTGAAGAATATAAGTAGAAGAAACATCACATACTGCATAGCCTAGCAACAACCAAAGCTGGCAACTTCAACTTTTATTAATAGTATCCATTTCTGAGACTCTTGTTTTCCACCCTTTGCTTACTCTGGGTTATAGTTCTCCATGATATGACTAATGCCACTGATTAGTGTTGAAATATTTCCCATATAAATGATGATGCATATGTTACAACAGTTATCTGCTGCATGGCAAGCCTTTTCTTCTTTCCCTTTAGTTAATTCATAATCTCAGATGCAACCATTCTCCTGTTGAGTAACTCACGTGCACCTGTTCTCCCTGTTTTTGTTAAGGATTCAGCTTATTCCTTGTGGCTGCTCATGAATTTGGTCATGCACTGGGGCTCTCTCACTCCAATGATCAAACAGCTTTGATGTTCCCAAATTATGTCTCCCTGGATCCTAGCAAATTCTCACTTTCTCAGGATGATATCAATGGAATCCAGTCCATCTATGGTGAGCAACATCATAAATCTGAACATAGGTGAACTAAATAGGAAAGTTTCTAGACAGAAGTTGAGAAAATCACTTCTTGAAATATTAGCATGAAGAAAATATTCACTCAGGTAGGATCCTTCTGCAGGTATCTCCACAAGCCTTCTTAATTCACTGTGGTATTTCTTTTCTCACCAAAGGAGGTCTACCAAAGGCACCTGCTAAGCCAAAGGGACCCACCATACCCCATGCCTGTGACCCTGATTTGACTTTTGATGCTATCACCACTTTCCGCAGAGAAGTTATGTTCTTTAAAGGCAGGTAAACCCATTCCCTTAAATACCTTAACTTCCTTTGAAGACTTTTCCTTTCAAGAGCTTTAGGGATAAAGAGGGAGTCATGAGGATGGTGGGAATGTGTGCCTTTCACTTTTTATTGTATAACTACCCATGCTGTTCGAATGTTTTGCTGTGTGCATATCTCTTACTTATTCGATAAATTCATTTTTAAATGTCTTTAAGCAAATTTTTAAATTTCCACTGAAAGTCAACTTTCGGTGACTTTTTGGCCAAAATAATACACTAAACCAGTGGTGCGTTGGAGCTGACTTATACCATTTCAGGATCCAATTGTTAAATTTTGGGGAATTTTGTAAACCAGTTCACATCAATTTGGTAGCTTGAAAGCGGCCACAGTCAGAGTACACCCCGCAAATCATAAAATTATAAAAATTAGGCCTTTCTCCTACTGAGAGATCCTGATGTTAAACATGCATCAGAAGACTATTCCTTAATGTCACATCAGTAAAGTGTTAACTGGAGCAGGAAAGCTCTTCTTCCCCATGTATAATTTATTGGACTTAATTTGCAGCATGCTATGTCAGTTAAATATACCATGACCATGTTTTTATAACAAAGTATCAGGATGTACTCCATCTAACAAGTCATAGGGGCAAAAGGAAAGAATATTTGAAATCAGACTCCTTCCACCCATGAATACATAGCACTGTAATGGCATGGTCCCGAGAGCACAGGTGCGGGGCCGCTTGTCAGGGGAGGCTTGCCAGCATAGGAAAGGGAATAAAAAAGAAGGATTTTTCAAGTTTCATTCATAGACTCAGAATTTTGCAAAAGGGAAAATCTGTGGAAATATTTTGCCATGCTCATAATAATAGTTCTTTGCTCTAGCCAATATCGGCCCCAAAGAGTTCTTAGAGTGCTTGGTGTTGGCATAGAATGTTGGGTATTTCTGCTTTGGCAAAAATCAGGCCATTGAGCACTCCAAGTTAGGTAGTAGCTGAATTAAGATCCCCAAAATGTTGAGTACTATTTATGATATTTCCATGGATAGTTTGATACTCTAAGTACCCGAGAGAATGGAAACAAAGCATATCCTAATGTTGGTAGTCCAAAGGATGAAATTGAAGAATTGAATTCACAGTCACTTAAATTTACTGAGGGAAATTATGCTAATGCTCTAAATTATTTGAGGAAAATTACCCACTAGATAAATACAAGCCTCAGTTGACAATGTTTCCATTGACATTTATATATATTAACTGTCCAGAAAAAGTCCAACCATTGTTAATGTAATGAGAATGGATTGTGCAACATCAATGTAACCTGGCAGCCAAGGAGAGTGATCTGCAATGTGCATGTGTGAACAATGATGACATCACTGTACTAGTCGGCGGAGGTGGTACATACTGTTGAGTGAGCATGTGTACTGTGTGGCTGTCGCATTCAAACTGATTGAGCGAGTAGAGCAACAAATCTGCAACAAATTTTGCATCAAGCTTGAACATTCCTCCACGGAAACTATTGGATGATTCAGAAGGCCAAACCTATGGGAACTGGTGATTGGCAGCTTCATCCTGACAATGCACCCACTCATGCATCGCATCTCTTGCAGAGTTTTTTGGCAAAATATCAAATCACCCAGGTGACTCAGTTCCCCTATAGCCCAGATACGGTGCCCTGTGACTTCTGGCTTTTCTCAAAACTAACATCACCTTTGAAAGGGAAGAGATTTCAGACCATCGATGAGATTCAGGAAAATACAACAGGGCAGCTGATGGTGATTGGGAGAACTGTGTGAGACCCTAAGATGCCCACTTTGAAGGGGACTGAGACATCATTGTCTTATGTACAGTATTTCTTGTATCTTGTATCTTCTTCCATAGTCCATGGCTGGATGCTTTCTGGGAAGACCTCATATATATTCTGTTTATATTAAGTGTTTTTTTATTTAACACAGGCACATATGGAGGATCTATTGTGATATCAGTGATATTGAATTTGAATTAATCTCATCATTCTGGCCATCTCTGCCAGCTGACATTCAAGCTGCATATGAGAACCATAAAGATAAGATTCTGGTTTTTAAAGGTAACTTTTCCCATAGTGACTCCACCACCCCTTATGAATGCCTGAACTTAGGTTCCTGTCACAAAGAATAACTATCCAGGATTCTCTGTTGCTGTGGAGGTAAACACTATTGCAACTGCACAGGCGCTTTAAAAAAACCTGCATAAATCAGTATGACAGAAATTAAAATACAGTCTTTTTTCTGCCAAGTAAAGGTAATCCATGTCTTTTCTACATTCAATTTTTTCTAGGGTTGCCAAATTTGGCACACACACACAAAAAAACATAGGATACTTTGAATTTCAAATAAATAACAAATAATTTTAGTATAAGTATGTTTTGCAATATTTTTGGATATACTTATATCCCAAAGTTCATCATTGTTTATTTGAAATTCAAATTTAACTAGTGCCTTGAATTTAATCTAGCAACCTTATTTTTTACAAGGATTTCATCAGATTACTTGCCATTGAGAACACTTGAGTGCCGAGGTTTAAGAGATCATGTCCAAACACCCCGACTGTTTTGTTAGAGTTAGAAAGGCAACCAATAGAGTGAAACCAATTAACATGGGTATGCATTCCATTAACTGTGGGTATATTATTGGTGTAATATGAATGGTAAAAGCAGCTAAAGAAAGTGGTTAAAATAAATAGAGATGTAAGATGACTAAATTCTAAGCACTGAACGTGAAAGGAACTAGGCATCATAAGGTATCACCCTCTCTCCTCCTAGATGACAATTTCTGGATGATCAGAGGGTATGCTGTTTTAGCAGATTACCCCAAATCCATCTATACGCTTGGCTTTCCAAGATATGTGAAGAAAATTGATGCAGCTGTCTGTGACCACAGCACAAGAAAAACCTACTTCTTTGTGGGCATTTGGTGCTGGAGGTAAGGTTACAGACAATTGACCCCTTTGTTTTATTCTGGAGAAAAATATTCACAGAGCATCACTTTAGCACAGGCAAAAACAAAACTAACCAACAGTTTTCTTAAAGTGAATTATGTTGAAGGCAATTTCAGGTGGATGACATTCATCAAACAAAAGAATGTTTTGGTGAGTCCAAAGATCTTTCTCCCACTTAAAAAATAAAAATAACATAAAATCATAAAGCTGGTGGTGTCAACCAACTTGCTGGCAACACAAAAATATTGAATGAAAATCTATGAAAGCTCCAAGCTGAGACCTTATTTTAACATTTCCTCAAAATGCCATCACTCTGACAAATGATGTGGCATTTCTTCCCATTAATTCTTGTTTCAAGACTCTGTAAATGATTCAACCAACCATAATCTTTGCCACATGTTTTATTATTAATGCAATTTGTTTTTTCCACTAGGCTTCTTTTCTCCACACAGCTGCCTGACTTCAAGTTGGGCAGTAGATGAATTAAACCCCCCAAAACAAAGAACCTCCACAAATTTTCATATCCATGTGTCCAGGTATGATGAAGTGACTCAAACCATGGACAAAGGGTACCCTCGGAGGCTGGTAAAACACTTCCCAGGAATTAGTCTCCGAGTCGATGCTGCTTTCCAGCATAAAGGTAAGCATCAAGGCCTAAACTCTTAGGATACTCAGAAAACTGTATTGGCAGTTAAAGACAGCATGAAAGCTTAAAGGTTGCAATTTTAAAATAATTTTACTACTCTTGAGTACATATAATAATAAACTTTAATAAACTTTAACCCTGTAGGTATCATCACTCACTGAATCAATAAGTTCTGAATTATGTTTTCTGTTATACCATTTCAAGCCTATGTGAAAAGTACCAAAATTAATTTTACTTGTCATTGATCCAAGACACCCCCCAAAAGTTTTAAGCATGAAAAATGACTAAGCTCATAAACTGAACAGTGATTCTCAAACTATAAGATACATAGTTTAATATATGCAGCTTAGGGTTTGTGTGTGAAACTACAAGTTCTTCAGACTTTCTGAGGCAGTGGTACTGTGGCTGATATCCAGGAATCTACAGTCTTATTTAAGATATTAGCCCAATTTAACATATTAGCCCAGCTAATATTATCTTCAAAGACAATGACCTAGACCATGGAGTAAACAGAAGTCCAAAAATGTTTTTGAGTGACACAATCTTTTATTCCAATGATGTCTAACACAGAACCACAATCCCCCCCCCCCGAAAAAAGTAAAACAGATCTAAGGAAATGAGGATAAAAGCCCCAAGTCCATACCTACACAGGCCTTCTTCCTCCCTGAGACATTCTGTTAACACATAGTTTGAAAACCTCTAGCATAATCACAGTCTGGCTAGAAAGGCAGGTAGTAAGCCCTTTGAAATTCATGTTTCATACCTTAGCTTATTCCTCAAGGAAACAAAAATAATAATATTTCTTATGTGATAGTGATAAAGTAAAATATATGCAATTATATATTTCTTTTCTCTTTATAATGTTCAATTATTTTATTCTGCATTCATAAAATTAAAAAGGAACCACTGTATAGTTGTGCAAGATAACTGATCACGATTCTCTCTCTCTAGGATTCTTCTACTTCTTCCGTAGATCAAAGCAATTTGAATTTGATCCGAAGGCGAAGAACATTACCCGAGTCATGAAAATCAATACTTGGTTTCGATGTAAACAACCATTAAATTCATCATCTGATATTAATGCCAGGGAGGAAAAAGCATATTCAAGAGGAGTGGAGAAGTTTTATCACAAGAATTTAAAGTTGGTTATTTTCAGTATTGTTCATGTGCTGAAAGAAATCTATGGCTATTAATAAATTCATAGACCTAAAATAAAGCTCAAGAGGTTCTTTTAATCTAAACTCTGTTTCAAAGTAGATTAAAACAATTTTTTAACATCAGGTTGCCTGTCCTAGTAGTAAATATCTATTGGATAAAGATTTAATAGCCATTTTGAGTTGCCTGATGCTTTTTACAGGAAGTTACTATATGTAAACAAAATTTTCACTGTACTTTAAGCCTATTTTATACTTGTGGACTTGGAGAAATATGCCATATGTCTTACAATAATTAAACACTGAAGACCTTTATTAAACCGATCTTAAGTGTGTGCCCAGTTTCTACTCCCTAATTCACCAATCAAATAAATAATTCCACCTCCCAAAGCCAGAAGTGAAAGCCTACAGAGAGGCAGGAAGTGTTACACTAGAGGTGATCCCCCAACAATTAAGGAACTAGTAGGAGTAAGAAGGTAGCGTTCCCTCTAACCGCCCAAGCACAGACCAATGCCTTTAACCATTCCTTAGAGAGTTTGAAATCAGATTTTTGCCCACTTTTCTAATATACAATACAAGAAATGTAGAGATTTCCTCCCTGTGTTTGAGATATATGGGTCACCTAAACCTAAACTTATAGATAAAATTTCTTGCCCTCTTTGTAATACCATGTATTTGCTGAGTTTCTAAATTTTATGGTTAGGTTTTACCTTTACCCACTCAAAGCTACATGCTTAGCAAAGCTCTTCACAAATGTTCTGACCCAGAAGATGGGAGGTTGTCTGTTGAACCTGATTCTACACATAAAATTAGTGAATATTATTTTATGTTAATGCTACTTCAATATTGTTGATTTAAAAAGGTAGTGTGGCTTGGTGCTTAACATGCAGTAGGTTCTCAAATGTTGGTCAAACTTGTTTTGTTTCTTGTTCCTGTTTTCAGTTCTTTGGCATGAATACCTATGACGGTATAATTTGGAGAGCATCTGAAATTGCATTCAGATTTGCTTATAGGTGATTACTTTCTCCTTTATTTTCAACAAAAAAAATGATCCATAGGAGAAGGCAAGATACAACTATAAAACTAATCCCATTTTAAACCCAGTGTAATATCTAAACATAGTTTTCCATGGCATATGTGTTGAATATTAGAGATATGTTAAAGACTGGTAAGTATAACCCAGGGGTCAGGTGATATCACTCACCATTTGAATTTAAAAAGCTTGACTTCCAAAATCCTATGGGGATCCTGAGGCCCTCCACCAAGCAACTGGGGGAAAACATTCTTATTCTTAATATCCTTTTACCAACTCACCTCCCGAGTCACCTCCCCAGTCACTCATTAGACTCCAGCCTCCTGCTCCTCCATCTGACCCCCTCCCTGCTTTGCTCTCTATGAGAAACCCAATTTCTTATTTATGTTATTATTTGACATTATTTATTATGGCTGTTATGCAGTAACTTCGCTTTGTTGTCTCTTAAATATGTCATCAGGACCTCCCCTTTCTTGGAAAAGCAGCTTCAGAAGGTATTTTTTTCTCCCGGAGAAGAGCACCAAAATACACTTTCACCTTTCTTCATAAAGGAGACATTTTAATTCCTTTAGCTAGCTTGGAGGCTGGGTAAGAATATGGATTCTGGAGCCAGATGGCTTAGGCTTATGGCCAAGTTCCTCCACTGATTAGTTGTGAAAACTTGGGCAAGTTGCTGATTGCTTTGTGCCTGAGATTCTCCATATGTGAAATGAGGACAGTACAGTACAAGATCCAGGCTCAAAGAGTTCTTCAGAATCTGAACAACTGTGGTCACGTACAGCATGTAGGATCAGTACTTAAGACATAGTCAGTCCTCTCCATAAGTGCAAGCCATCATTATTGTAATTAGGTAAGTTAAGCAATTTATCCAAAAGTAAAACAACTGGAAAAACAGAATCTGATCTCAGATTTTCTAAAAATTATAATAAAATATGAACCAATTCTTCCCCTGGCATACCATACAATTACTAGGAACAAATTAACTAAAACAATAAACTTTGTTCCAGTTTGCTATGTCCTTCCTGGCTTTCTAAAGGGCCTGTGATTAAGTCTTGAAAGAAAGAAACAGGTTTAAAGACAAGAATGAACATGACTATGTTGACAAGAATTATTCATTTTAGAGATATGAGCAGCTGAGATGAAACAGAAATGAATTCACAGACAGAATGTATTTGAATGTCTTCTTGCCTGGGGACAAAGAGAAACTCATCACAACCTTTCTATTGTTCATCATGGGTAGACTTTCCTAAGACTCTCACCTGAATGAATCATTTGTCCCAGAGGAAATGGTATGATTTTTCTTGGGGGTGGGGGTCTTGAAGTTATTTTAAACACATGACATATCTTTGCCCAAAATTCAGTCCTACGTTTCTCTTCAAGGATAGAGAATCTTAAAAAGGAAGATCAGTAGCTAAAAATATCTTTAATGTGCTTAAACTGGTCACGGAATCATAAATGTTCAAGTGTGTATTTACTCACTATCCAGAAACCACTACTTATCCAGAGTTTCCACCAGAAAATAAAATTTTAGCTCTTCCTGATAGAAATCATTTAGAATTTGATTTCTAGGAGAAATCAATAAAATATGAACAAGATAATCAACACTGATTTTAAAACTTCCTTAAAGTGGAAAGTTTCCAGAACAGAGAAATGCTTCTCTCTGACCACTATCTATAATTTAATTCAGTGTCTATTGCTCAATTGACCTGTAGAAACAGATTTGGTTTTAATCATAAAGTTTAATTAATGATTTTCATCCATTTTTTCTGAAGTACAGTGTTCAATTGATTGAGTAATACATAGTACATGCATTTATTTTCCAGGCTTGTTTGTTAGTTTAACAAACTGAGTTCAGAGTTTTAGGTTTCCTGAACTAATGGTGTAGGGATTGCCTGATGGAGTGGCAGAGGGGGGCTAGGTGGAAGGGCAAAGAGAATGCAATTGGGACAACTGTAATAGCATAAACAATAAAATATTTTAAAAACAAAAAATGAAAAAATAAAATTAAAAAGAATTTTTAAAACTTTAGAAGCAAAAAGAATCAAATAGGGAGCATTTTAACTAGACAAATTTCATGAAGATGAAACAGAAATTAAATGAGTCAAAACCCCTCAGGCCCTGGCCAGTGTAGCTCAGTTGGTTGGAGTGTCATGCTGTAACCAAAAGGTTGCACATTCAATTGCCGGTCAAGGCATGTATTTAGGTTGCAAGTTCGATTCCCCCATCTGGGCGCATATGGGAAGCAACCAATCTATGCTTCTCTCTTACATCGATGCATCTTTTTCTCCTTTCCTCTGTCTCTAAAAGTAATGAAAAAATATGCCTGAATGAGGTTAAAAAAAAATCCCTCAGGAAACGTGATACCAGAGATTTTAAGGAAAGAATCACACTTGAAAATGCATCAGAAATTATACAACTTAAGACTTCTGATCAAGATGGCATTGTAGGTAAACACTGCTTGCCTCCTTGCACAACCACATCAAAATTACAACTAAACTATGAACTACCATCATGTAGAACCATCAGAAATTGAACTGAATGGAAGTCTTACAACTACAGAATTAAAGAAGAAACCACAGTGAGACTGGTAGGAGGGGTGGAGATGCATAAAAAGGTTAGTCCCATATCTATGTGTGGCAGATAAAAATCCGTAGAGATATCTCAGGAGCAAAGTATCCCAGCCCCATAGCAGGCCCCCCAACCCAGGGTTACAGTACCAGGAAGATAAGTCTCCATAACTTCTGGCTGTAAAAACCAGTGCAAATTGATTCTGTAGAAGACAGAAGCTGTTACAGTCCCAGGCAGTTCCTCTTAAAGGGCCCACACACCGACTTACTTGGACTTACTCCCTCTGAGCTCCAGCACAGGAGTAGCAATTGAAAGGCATCAGAAACAAATGGGGAGGAAGTGAATTTATGGCAACAGGACAAGAGCTAGGAGGAAGATTTCTCTCATAAAGAATTGCTGGCAGAGGCCACTGTTCTTTTTCTGAGCCCTCCCCCCACAGAGCCACAGAGCCAGCAGACAGGTACCATATGAAACTCCATTAACCTGGCTCACACCATTTGCCTAGTGATTTGCCTAGCACCAGGAACCCTGGCGATTCCCTGAGGCCTTGCCCAACAAAACTTTTGGGCCCACCTAAGCTGTTTCCCGGGCCTTTTCCATATGAATGGCTTGTCTTAACCCATGCTTCAGATTTTTCTAAATTCTTTCAAACAAGCAGCACCTGGAGTCGGTGAGCCATGTAACTCTTGTTAAGTTGTCTCAGGCACAACACTAGCAGCAGCTGGCCTAGCTTTACAACTTGGCCTGGCCTGGGAACCTCCAAGCCCAGCACAAGTACCAGCTATCTTCAGCTTGCTTTGTAGCTTATGCTTTGTGACCCCAAACAGAACACAGATGGTGGCTGATCTTGGATGTGCCAAAGCAATCAAGGCCCAACTACAACAGAAGAGTATACAGAGCCCGCGCAGTGGGTGCCTTGAGTACCTAGCTTTGGTGAGAGGGGAGGCTGTGCCACTGGACCCCACAGGACACCTACTATGTTAGGCCACTCTACCAAGCCTGGGAGATGTAGCAGCTCTGCCTAATACATAGAAACAAACACAGGGAGGCTGCCAAAATGAGGTGACAAAGAAACATGGCCCAAATGAAAGAACACAGCAAAACTCCAGGAAAAAAACCTACACAAAATGCAGAGAATCTGCAAGATACAGAGTTCAAAACACTGGTGGTTATAAGGATGCTCAAGGAACTTAGTGAGAACCTCAACAGCATAAAAGAAGATCTAGTCAGAAACAAAGGATACACTAATTAAAATAAAGAATGATTTATAGGGAATCCACAGTAGAGTGGATGAAGGTGTGAATCAAATCAATGAATTGGAATATAAAGAAGCAAAAAACAACCAATCAGAAGAAGAAGAAGAAAGAAGAGTGAGGGTAGCGTAAGGCGCCTCTGGGACAACTTCAAGCATACCAACATTTGTATCATGGGGATGCCAGAAGGAAAAGAGAGAGAACAAAAAATTGGGAGCCTGTTTGAAAAAATAATGAAAGAAAGTTTCCCTAATTTGGTGAAGGAAATAGACATACAAGTTCAGGAAGCACAAAGAATCCCAAACAAGATTAACTCAAAGAGGACCACACCAAGATACATCATAATTAAAATGCCAAAGTTTAAATTCAAAGAGAAAATCTTAAAAGAAGCAACAGAAAATCAGTTAGTTATCTACAAGGAAGCTCCCATAGCTGATTTCTCAAAAGAAACTTTGCAGGTTAGAAGGGATTGGCCAGAAATATTCAAAGTGATGAAAAGCAATTACCTACAACCAAGATTATTCTACTCAGCAAAGCTATCATTTAGAATTGAAGGACAGATAAAGAGCTTCCCACACAAGAAAAAGCTAAAGGAGCTCACCCCCACCAAACCAGTACTATGTGAAATGTTAAAGGGTCTTCTTTAAGAAAAAGAAGCTGTTCAAAAATATGAATAGTAAAATGGCAATAAATACAAACCTATCAGCAATTGAATCTAAAAAAACAAAATAAACAAAGAAGCAGAACAGAAACAGAATCACAGATACAGAGAAGGTTTCATGGTTGCCAGAAGGGAGGGGGGGGTCAAGGTTTCTAAGCAAGAAAGGGGAGGGAATTAAGAAGTACAAGTAGGTAGTTGCAGAATAGTCATGGGGATATAGAGTACAGCATAGGAAATAGAGTAGTCAAAGTACATGTATGAATGACCCATGAACATGAACAGTAGTATGCAGATTGCCTGAGGAAAGGGGATGGGCTTAGTGGAGGGGGCAAAGGGGGAAAATTAGAACAACTGTAATAGCATAAACAATAAAATATAATTTAAAAATTAGAAAACTCTTCAAATAAATGTAATTTATTCAGTAGTCTTGCGTTAAAAAATCTGTTAAGATGGGTTTCAACTAAGATGTCACCTTATTCTTTTTCACGTCACCCTTACCTTGGTATTGTAATTAATAATCAGTCTCATTTATTCAATATATATTTGTTCAGTGCCTGCTATAAGTCAGATGCACTGTCAGCTGAGGCATATTCTTTCATTTGAAAATTATTTATTGAGTACCTGCGTGTGTCAGGCCCTGTTTTAGGAGCCAGGGATATAGTAGTGAACAAAACACCAAAGTCCCTGCCTTCATGCACCCTGTATTCCAGTCAAGATAGAGAACCCACAAATAAAAGATTGTAAATATGTCAAGGATGATAAATGGTCTGAGGAAAAACAGAGCAGCTTGTGCCTGTGCTGGGCCCATCAAGCATCTGCTGAGAACAAGGTGGTCGGTGCTGCCCCCTGCAGGCTAAGCACTGGCCTCAGTGTTAGCTCATGACTGAGTTCATCCAATGAGAAACACTGAGGGAGACAGTGCAGGAGGAAGGGAGAAACCAGGATCTCTTTCCCTCTCCCTCCTGTAACAGCATCTGCAATGGGGGCTGTATCTTCACTGCTCCAGCTTCTGCCACAGCCACTGTGGTTCCTGCTTTGGCCAGGTGATGTGGGTGCCCTTCTCCTGCCTTCCTGCGAGGAGGGAGGCTAGTGGTTTCCTACTGTTTCTAACTTCTCGGTTGCTTCACTGTCCCCTCTGGCTTCTCAGCCTCTTCCATCACTCAGAACTAATTTCCTGCATGAAATCTCTCCTGTTTCAAATACTCAGAATGATTTCTGTTTTCCTGTTGATGCTTGACTAATACTTTTGGTAAGAAGGTAGAAAGTGACAGATGTGGGGTTTTGGGGAATGAATTACATAGAGCTATTAGCAAAGACCTGAGACCTAAATCTGAAGGAAGGAAGCAAGCAAACCGTATGGAGGAAAAAAGTTCCAGGAGAACAGTTCGGTGCAAAGGCCCTGAGGCTTAGTTGAAGAACAGTAAAGAGGCTCCTGTGACCAAGGAGAAACTGGGGCAGGGGGTAGAGTGAGGGGGAAGAAGACAAAGTCGGAGAAGTGGCAGGAAGACAGGTTTTGGAAGGTCTTATATATAGGTCATTACACAGAGTTTAGATGCAAGAGATAGTTCAGAAGAGAAACAACATTATTATTTGACTTATGTTTTAAAAGAATCACTCTGGCTATTTTGAGGACAATAAACTCTAAGAGAAAAAGAGCAGAAACAGTGGGAAGCTGCTGCAACAGCGCACAGTGGTGGTAGTGGTAAGAAATACTCTGAGGATGTATTTTGAAGGGAGGATGACAGAATTTGTGGATTGGTCGAATGTGTGCTGTGATATAAAGAGAGGACTCGGGTACCACCCAACTTTTTTTTTTCATTCACTGAGGTGACCAAGCCTGGGGGGAAAGCAACTTTGAGGAGAAACTCAACATGTCCAGTCAGCAGCTGGATACATGGATCTGAAGTTTAGAGGAGAGCTTGTGCATGTGGGTATAAACCAGGGAATTGTCACTGTGCAGAGGCACAAGATTGGGTTAGGTCACCTACGCAGCAATCCAGATAGAGGCAGAAAGAACTTGAGACTGGATCCCTCCCTAGTCATGAGTAGATTAAAGATAAACTTTGTTGTACATTTTATTTGATCCCCACAGCAATTCTTTTCATGCATACAGGCACATTCTCCACAGTGTATGCACTGAACTTGTTAATTTACCCTGCTCGACCCACCTCAGCTCTTAAGCTCTTCTAGGAGATTCTCCGAGCCAGAGTGTAGGCACATCTCACAGAATGGAGATGGAGGGGCAGGAGCGCACTAGCCCCTAACTTCCAGATTTAAACAAAGAAGAACTCTCAACATACATGAAATGAATCTATACCAACAATGTACATCATGGTTTTATACAATAAATATTTAAAAAGATAATACATTTTTTATTATTGGGGGGAATTTATAAAATGAGGAAACTTCCATCATGCCCTCTTGAGGAGAGACCTATTGTCTGTGATGCAGGAGAACTCGACCTCACCTCCTTGCTAAATGGTCTGCAAGCTGAGTTTCTGGTGTGGTGGGCTGTTGAGACTTTACTTTAACAAGCATTCCAAGTTTATTGACATTTTTTCTTTTTCTATAAAAGTGAACCTTATTTTAAGAAACGAAAAAAAGAATAAATCTTGAAGTGTTAGATTAGAGGCAACAGCCCTGGCTGATGTGGCTCAGTGGATTGAGCGCCGGGACTGTGAAGCAAAGGGTTGCTCGTTCAATTCCCAGTCGAGGCACACACCTGGGTTGCAGGTAAGGTCCCCAGTAGGGGGCGCGCAAGAGGTAACCACACACTGACGTTTCTCTCCCTCTCCTCCCTCCCTTCTCCTCTCTCTAAAAATAATAAATAAATAAAAATCTTTAAAATATTTTTTTTTAATTAGAGGCAACATTTCTTTTTAAAAAGTTATCTGTTGATCATTTTCTACCATAGGCATTGAATTCAAATTAGAAAAACATCCTGCTAACTCCCTGTGGCAAGATGAGTACATTATCAAAATGGAGTGTCTACCCTGTTGGGTCAGGCAAGGGGAAAATGAGTTCCTTTTTTTTAAGCCCTTATATTCACTATTAAAGATAGCTAGTTATATAAGGACACTAAATAATCACAATAATAGTGACCATTTACTAAACAATATCCCAGTTTTTGCTATCTCATTTATTCTCATAACAATCCTATATGGGTGGGTACTATTACATTTTATAAGTAAAGAAATGAAGTTTAGAGAGATTATTTTCCTTGCCCAAGGCCCAGGATAAATGTTAAGAGCCAAATCCTTTCTCATATATTCACATTTTCTATCTTATCATGAAATATGGATGTTGTAACACTATCACACCCTGTACTAAACCACCACTCAAAGCAAACAAACACGCAAAAAAACAAAACTTCCTTGTACACATTTATCACTTTGCCTATAAGAAGGCTGATTTCCCTGCTCACCCCCAAACTTGCAGCAGCACCCAGCAAGTTCCAATGCAATATGTTTCCTAGTTCTTCTGCAATATGTTTCACCAAAGTTCTGATTTCATGGTTGCTGTGGTATATTTTCTTAATGTGTGTAAAGGGAAAAGAAGGAACACAGTACATTCCCCATTAAGCAATCACACAACACACCAAGTGACAAAAGACAGTAACCTGGGTTATGCCAGACCCAATGGCGCCTGTACCCTTCCACAAAGACATTCCTGCTGAATGCAGTTGTCAAGGAGGCTCTGGGGGTGGGGTGGGGGGCTGTGTTTCAGCTCTCCAGCCCTTCATCCTGGAACTGTCTTACATCACATTAATAAACATAACGGAAAATAATGGCTTGCAAATTATTTGCATAAAACTACATAAGTAAAATATGACAAAGTGACAATTAGAAGTTTGTATTTCACTAATTGTTTTCACACCTATGATATTATTTGGTTCTCAAGATAACTCTGGGAGGTAAGAAAAAATGCTGATGGTGATAAATCTGATAAATCCATTTCCACATTAGAAAGCGAAGACACACAAGGAGCTGTTAACAAAAATGGACTTTGTATTTAGATGCCCTGGCTATGGGTCTGTGTTCTTTTTACTACAGCTCTTCACTATATGACATTCTTTGCCTGTCCAACTTCCTTTTTGTTGCTATTGTTAATGATGGTAATTAATTTTAGTATTAACTGACAGCCTCCCTAAATGTAAGAACTATGCCTTAGGCATATTTATATTCAGTATAGTGTCTAAGTCCTAGGAGGCCTCAAGGAACATGCATTAGACTGAAACAAATGACCTCACGGTCACACTGCCATGATCTTGTTTAGGCCTTCATGTTCCCTGCATTTATTCCGTCAGACACAAGCCGGGGGTACCAGTGGTGGTTTGGGAATATTAAAACCCAACTTACTGCCTTGCGTCATCCAAAGAAGAGGCACATTCAGTAAATTTAACACCCCAAAATATTTAACACCCAAAGACATAACTGCCAGTCACCTCAAGGATTATAAGACATTGAAGGCAGGCCTGAAGTGGGAGCAAATGGTCACAAAAACCACAGAGCTTCAGCATCCTTAAATATCACCTATCTACACAGTCTGTTTGTTAACTTGAACCACCAAGATGCTGATGAGTCCTGACCATCATCCAGTTGGTGGGGACAGTCCTGAAGCTCTCCCAACACTGCCTTTCCCTCTTCCCTGAGCAGGGTCTTTCTACCAGCTGACCTCAGCCCCCAGCCCTCGGGCAGAGCCCAGGCCGAGTCCCAACACCTCCCATGCTGAGAACTGCCCACTTTCTCCTTGGCTGCTGAACCTGGGTTGGGTTGGAGTTGAATACCAACTGCTAGTTCCTCATTTTCTTAATCCCCATTTTGGTTTCTCTTGGCCTCGACCTCACATTGGTGGTAGCTTGATCTTAGCTTTTTGCTTCATTTCCTTGAAGGAAACTGAAAGTAGCATTAGCTTATGTTGGGTCACTTATAACATGTGGCCCGATTCTCCCAGGCCATCTTCTACTGCTGAAACTCTGAAACCTACCTCACTTTTGAGAGATGTGTGATAGCTGAGCTCTTCTAACTGGGCTCCACTAAATCTACAAAGAAAAACTAAAGGGGGGGGGATGTGGGTGGGAGGGGGTGTAGAGGGCAGAGGGGAGTGAAGGGGGGGAATGGGACAACTGTAACAACATAATCAATAAAATATATTTTTTAAAAATCATGATATTCTTTAGTATCTTTGAAGAAGGGACCACCTCTTCTCCTTTGAGAAATAATTCTGAATCTTAGATGCTGCCTTAGTCAGTCCAGCTGCTATAACAGAATACCATGGATTGGGTAGTTTAGCAACAAACATTTATTTCTCACAGTTCTGGAGCCTGGGAGAGCAGGGTGCCAGCATGGTCAAGTTCTTGGTGAGGGTTCTCTTCCTGGTTATGTCTTCACATGGCCTTTTCTTGGTGTGTGCACTCAGGAGAGAGAGATCTCTTTTTATAAGGGAATAAATCTCATCATCAGAGTCCTACTCTCATATATGAACTTCGTACAAACTTGACCTAAGATAAACTTAATTATCTCCCAAAGGCCTGACCTCCAAATACCATAACATTGGGGTTAGAATTTCAACATATGAATTTAGGGGGACACAAACATTCAGTCCATAGCAGTGTATAATTCGAATCACTTGAGGAGCCTTTTAAACTACCAGTATCGGGCTCCCCTACAGCAGACAATTAAATTAGAATCTCAGGAGGGTGGGGCCCTGACACTCTCATTTCTAACTAGCTCCCAGATGGCCATGGCCCCCCGACTTTCTTTGTGTGGCAATGACTTTCTAAAAACAGTGGTTCCCAAATGTCAGTGTGCACAAAATTCCCTACAGGCTTGTTAAAGCATGATGGTTGGGCACCACCCCTAGACTTCCCGATGCAGTCGGTCTTCGCTGCGGCCTGACAATCTGCATTTCTAACAAGTTCCCAGGATATCTTGATGCCACTGGGCTGGAGACCACACTTTGAAAATCACTGTACTGTGTACTGTTACCCCTCCCGGGCCCTGCCTGCATCTATTAGAACAGCTGAAATGAAAAAATAGCGACAATACTAAATAGTGGAAATAGGGAGAAATTGACCTCTCATACATTTTTGGTGGGAATGTAAAATGCCATGCTTGAGAAATTAGTTTGGCAGTATTTTAAAAAAAGCTAAACAGACACTTATACAACCCAGAAGTTGCCCTCCTGGACATTTATACTATAGGAATGGAGAGTTATATCACATGAAGCAAGTAAATTATTGTTATGACAACTTTATTTGTAATAGCCCAAAACTGGAAGCAACCAAAAAGTTTCTCAACAACCAATGGCTGAACCAGCTGTAACACGCCCATACTGTGGAACTACTCAAGAATTACAAAGAATGAATTATTAATACAGACAACTTGGATAAATCTAAAAAAGACAGTATGCTAAGTGGAAAAAAACAATCTCAAAAGTCACATACTACAAAATTCCATTTATATGATAGTCTCTAAGTGACAAAATTATAGACATGGAGAAGAGATGACTTATTATCAGGGCTTACGGATGGAGGGAAGCAGAGAGGAAAAGAACAGGTGTAACTAACTACCAAAGGGTCCCAGTGGTGGTTACATAAGTCCCCACATGTGATAAAATCACATAGAACAATATACAAACAACATATCAATGTCAATTTATACCATAATTGTATAAGTGTAAACACTGGGGGAAACTGGGAGAAATGGACATGGGTCCTCTCTGCACTCTCTTTGCAACTTTCTGTGAGTCTATAATCAATTTTAAGTAACTTTTTAAAAACAATCATGTTAAATTAACATTTAACATTTGATTGTGTATTGCAAAAAAAAAAAAGAAAGAAAAGAAAAAAAGCCTTACAGACACTAAGTGAGAAAAAAAGCAAGGTCAAAAATGGTGTATAATATAATGTGCTCCTATTTATTTTTTTACCAAAACTATAGGCACACGTATATATGCTTATATACATACAGAAATTTCCTCAGTGATATTCGAGAAACTAGTAGGAGAGGCTGCTCTTGGGTAGGAGGGAGATTGGGAACCCTGATAGAGAAACACTTTTAAAGGTGAAATGAATTATTGCACAGGGACAGCAGGCATTATCAAAGACAAAACTGGGAAAACCAGAGCTTACGGTCACTGATAGTGCTCAGTAAATGTCAGTTACTGTTATCTTTTTTTCTTCCTTATATTTTTATCTCTCATGTACAAAAAGGTTTATTGGTAACTGGGGAACTAAGTTATTAGTATTGACCCTCTGACTAAAAACAAATTGATAAACCAGTAGAAAAATGTTAGCCCATCAAATATATGATAGGACATCTCTTAAAATACTTGCAAATTACTCAGCGATCAAGAACCCAAATGCCTATCAGGCCATGCAGGTAAGGCACATGTGTGAATTGTGCCACGAGTATTATTTAGCTGTTGAGACTATCACAAATTGGAAAAAGCACACAAAACATTCCAATGAAAATATTTACAAGCCACGATCAGAGTCAAACAAAACACATCTATGTCCCGCCAGCCCCCAGTAGCAACCCCATCCATGTCTGTTTGCTAAGGCATCCTATTCCACTATACAGAAGTGTAATCGCTAGAAAGTTCTTCCTACTGAGCTGACATTTACCTGTGGTGATTTCTCCCTCCTAAACCTAGTTCTGAGCATTTCCTTCATAATCAGATTTAGTTGACTTGGCTTCAGCCAGTCCAATTGGACTTGCTGGTGTCCAATTAAGAATTAGTTCCTTTCATGCCAGTCAAGATGGCAGCACAGACAAAATCCGGTCCTCGCCTCCTCCCACAACCACATCAAAATTACAGCTAAACTGAAGAACAACCATCACTTAGAACTGCCTGAAATCTAGCTGAACAGAAGTTCTATAACTAAGGACATAAAGAAGAAGCTACATGCGACTGGTCGGAGGGGTGGAGACACAGAAGGGGCTGGTCCTACACCGATGTGTGACAGATAAAAATCAGGACAAATATCTGGGCTCTTGGTGTCCCCCATAAAGACTGAGGAATCCCAGTCCCACACCAGGCCCCCTAGCCCAGGGTTCCAGCGCCAGGAAGAGAAATCCACATAACGTCTGCTGTGCAAACCAGTGGGGATTGTGGCTGAGTGAGATGGAGGGCTTCTGCAGTTCCAGGTGTTCCTCTTAAAGGGTGTGAGCACAAACTTAGACTCACAGACTCACTCAGACTCACTCACCATCATGAGCTCCAGCACTGAGGCAGAAGTTTGAAAGGTAAACAAGGTCATAGGGGGAAGGACTGAATTGTCTGGCTGCTTTCTCCCAGATAGAAGTGCTAGCAGAGGCCATTGTTTCTTTGCTTAGCTCTCCCTCAACATATATCTGTCTCCATCAACCTGGCTAACACTGTTCACCCCACTCTGGTGATTCCCTGAGACCCTGCCCGACCCAACTTGCCAGCCCACCCAAGCCATTTCTTGTGGCTTTTCCATCCAGAGGCCTGTCTTGGCTCAAGCTTCAGACTTTCCTAAAATCTCTCAAACAAGCAGCACCTGGCCTCAACATGCTCCATACTTCTTGCTAAGTGACCCCAGGCCTGGCACTAGCAGCAGCCAGCCTTGGTTCACAGCTTGGCTTCTCTGGGCACCTCCAAGTCCAGCACTGGTAGCTGCCATCTGCAGATTGCTTCGTAGCTCATTCCAGATCACCCCAGGCAGGGCACACAGACCTCCCCAGAGGTCCCAGAACCAGCACACCCGGTGGAAAACTTCATACCACACTGAAGTATTACCAACTACTTCCATTAATGACACACTCAAGAGGCAGACTCAGTGGGCACCAGATCCCAATGAAGTGAGTTCTGCTCTGTGGAGTTGGCCACGGCATAGCCATGGTGTCCTCCACAGTGGCCGTGATCAGTCCTTACGGCCAATTGACTTGTGGGGTAAATCCCTCCCATTGATGTTCCAGGTGACGGGGGAGGCTGTGCCACTGATCCCTATAGGAAACCTGCTAAACAAGGCCACTCTACCAAGACCAGGAGACACAGCAGCTCTACCTGATAGATAACAACAAACACAGGGAGCCATCCAAAATAGTAAACAAAGAAACGTGTCCCAAATGAAAGAACAGAACAATATTCCAAGGGAAAAAAAACTAAACTAAATGGAGACAAGCAATCTACCAGATGCAGAATTCAAAACACTGGATATAAGGATTCTCCATGATCTCAGGGGAAGAGGAGAGGAGCTTAGTGAGAATTTCAACAAAGAAATAAAAGACATAAAAATGGAAATAGAAAACATTTAAATATCAGAAAAGATTTTTAAATACAATAACCAAAATGAAGAACATATTACAAAGAATCAATAGTAGAGTAGGTGAAAGAGAAAATTAAATCAGTAATGGAAGATAAGAAAGCAGAAAACATCCCATCAGAACAGCAAAAAGAACAAAGAATGAAAAAAATGAAGATAGTATAAGGAGCCTCTGGGACAAATCCAAGTGTACCAACACTCACATCAAGGGGGTGCTGGAAGGAGAAGAGGGCATTGAATTGAGAGCCTATTTGAAAGAAAGAATGACAGAAAACTTCCCTAACCTTGTAAAGGAGATAGACATACAAGTCCAGGAAGTACAGAGAGTCCCAAACACGATGAACCCAGACAGGACCACACCAAGACACATCGTAATTAAAATGCCAAAAGTTAGAGACAATGAAAGAATCTTAAAAGAAGCAACAGAAAAGCAGTTAGTTACCTTCAGGGGAGCTCTCATGAGACTGTCAGCTGACTTCTCAACAGAAATGTTTCAGGCCAGAAAGGATTGGCATAAAATATTCAAAGTGATAAAAAGCAATGACCTACAACCAAGATTACCCAGCAAAGCTATTGTTTAGAATTGAAGGACAGATAAAGATCTTTCCAGACAAGAAAAACCTAAAGTTCATCATCACCAAACCAGTATGATATGAAATGTTAAAGGGCCTTCTTTAAGAAGAAGAAAAAAAAATACAGAAATATGAATAATAAAATGGCAATAAATACATATCTAGCAACAATCACTTTAAATGCAAATGGTTTAAATTCCCCAATCGAAAGGCATGTGGTGGCTGAATGGATAACAAACCAAGATCCTTACATGTGCTGTGTACAAGAGATTCACTGCAGAATGAAACACACGGACTAAAAGTAAAGGAATGAAAAAGATATTTCGTGATCATGGAAATTTTTTAAAAGCTGGAGTAGCAATACTTTGCTAGACAAAATAGACTTTTAAAAATAGGCTATAAAAAGAGACAAAGAAAGACCCAGCAGTTCCACTTTTGGGTTTTTATCCAAACAAACCCAAAACACTAAATTATAAAGACATATTCATCCATATGTTCATTGTAACACTATTTACAATATCCAAAATGTGAAAGCAATCTTATTGTCCATCAGTAGATGAATGGGTAAAGAAGTGGCGTATATATACAATGGAATATAATTCAGCCATGAAAAAGTAAAACCTTGCTATCTGCAACAACATGGATGGACCCGGAGGGTATTGTACTGAGTGAAACGTCATACAGAGAAAGACAAATGCCATATGATTTATGATTTCACTTATATGTGGAATCTAAAAAATAATCTAAACGAACAAGCAGAGCAAAAACAGACTCATAGACACAGAGAACATCTTGACAGTTGCCAGATTGGGAGGGTGGATGAAAAGGGTGAAGGATTAAGAAGTAGTCTTTGGTGGTTACAGAACAGTCACAGGAATGTAAAGTACAGCACGAGCAATACGGTCAATAATGTAACAACACTGCATGGTGTCAGATGGCACTAGATTTATCGGGGTGACCACTTTCTAAGTTATACAAATGCATAATCACTGGGTTGTAAACCTGAACCTAATGTAATATTGTATGTCACCTGTAATCGAAAAATAAAAATTATTTTTTAAAAAAGAACTAGTTCCTTTACTAAGTGCTCAGAGCTACCTACGGGCAATGTAAGTCAAGTCTGTCCTCAGAGAAATTAGGGCTAAATTCAAACTCTGTCACTTAAGCCAATTAAAAAGTATTAAGTAATTAAGACAATTAAAAAGTAATTCAACCTTTAGATATCTTTATATTCAAAATAAGAATAATAAAAATGCCCAGTCTGCAGAGTTGCTATCAAGATTAAACAAAGAAATGTGTACAATGTCAAGTAGATGTCAAAGTAGTGACATCATACATGAGAAAATAATTGTAATAGAAGTCATTTTGGAGTCGTTGCTCAACTTTGAATTTTGTGAGAGTGGGAAATCAGCAAATTTTCAGAGTAATCTCATAGCCCAGGATGGAAGGCTGAGCTTGCCCACTCCCCAGTGTACCAGGTGTGTTTCTTCATTTTGCCACTGGATGGCACTGGCCTCCCAGAGCATTTTTGCCAGGAAGGAAGTAAAATCCCCCAACCGTCTGCAAGGCTGGTTTTAATGTTACAAATCAGACCTAGACCTACACCAAGTAACAGGGTAGCCCATCATAGAGAATTTGTTCACTCAGTAACTAAGAGATTCGGGACTCCTTCCTGAAATTCAAGGATGGAGGGGCAATGGTCCCAGAAAACAATTTATGACTTCTTCCACAAAGGCCCTTACCCAACTAACCTGAGTTTGCTCACGCTACACAGCCTTTGCACTTGCTGGCTCATCTTCCTGGATCCTCTTCCCCCAAGCACTGTATAATCCACCCCTGTATGTATTTACTTACTAGCTCCCCCCCTCCACAATGTAAGTCTCAGAAGAACAGGGAGGTGCTTTATTCCCCAGCATTCCAACCTCATGTACTATGCCTACTACATAATAATAAATATTTATGCAATAAATACTTGTCAAGTGAAAGTTAAATGAATACCCAAGTTCTCAAAAGTTGCTCGGCCACTAGCTGAAACAGCACCCTTGCTCTTTTCCTCAAGAAAGCAAATCCATGTTCAAGTGAATGAGAGAGAGTCTATGTCCAACCCACCCGGGCTGGATGCTGCAATGATTCCCTGCCTTTCACCTGTGGAAATCACATTCCATCCCTTACATTCCTTGAATCTCCATCGACAACTGCAACACTAATAAGCTGTGTGACTTGAGAAAGTATTACCTTAACCTCTCTCTGCCTGGCTGCTGAGATAATGAGGGAAAGTCAGGAATGATCACTTTCTTTCCTTATCAGTAACATGACTTTTAATAGTCATTTCAGAGAAAAAGCTGTTGCCAAAACCCAACACCTTCTTCATGTAGTCTTTTGTCTACACCTCTGTGTCTTATAGGTGCTTCAAACTCAAATAAATTCATTATCATCTTCCATAAACTGTCCTTGCTAACAGCACCCCAGTTACGGGACTTCAGGTCATTGCTCTCCTTGGACCCCATATGTAATCATCACCCCCAAGAATCCCACCTCAAGCAAGGCTCTAGTACCTCTTCTCCATTCTTACCCCCACCCCCCAGGGTCAGGCTCTGACTTCCCTGGGCTGCTGCAACAGCCTGTTTGATGAAATGCACAGCCCTGCCCATGACCTTCTGTTCAAAACCACCCATGTGTTACCAAACTCAAGAGGTTCGCTGCTTGGGGTGCTGTAGTTAAAAATGAGACATGGCTGACAAAAGGTAGTTTGATTTACTTGTGGCAAGTAAAGGAGAAGGGATTTATATCCAAAGTTCTGTTTCCAGGAAGGGAGGCTTAGCCATTGTTTACACACACTATTGGTCGATTACATGTTGATTTCTTCTTTGCAGTTGGCTACATTTATCATTAGGTTGAATTCTTCTCAAGCTCCTCTTGTTTACAGTTGGTTTCCAAAATACTGGCTGCATTTTAACATTTAGCAAGAATAGCATTTAATTAAGAACGGCCCAGACCTTGAGGTTCTCGTCCCATCTCACATTCGGACCCTGTAAGGATCAGTTCAAGCCATCTCCTTTATGAAGCCTTCTCTCTCCCTGTCTCTCTGAGTAGCACTCGTAATGGGGGACCCCGCCTGCCCTGGAAATGGGAGAAGGGTTGGGGGGCGCCAGAGACGGCACAGGAGCGGCAGCCACACTGCGGTTCCCAAACCAGTATACGGCCACCCTGGCAAAGGGGGCACGCACGCTGGCTGCACAGGAGATTCTGGGGGAGACTTCAAAAGGAGAGCCCACGGAAACGCCGCCGCAGGAGGCTGGAGTTCCTGGGTGTGGCCTTGGGGACCCGGCGGTCTCGGAACGTTCCCGGGGCCCTTCCCTGAGCACTGCAGGGCCTGCCCGGAGCGCAGCAGCTATTGGTAAGAGGGGAGAGGAGGAGGCTCGGGTTAGGAGTTTGGGGAGCGTGGCTGGATGGCTGGACCAAGCCCTGCGCCTCTTCTCCACAGGGAAAGCTGTGGGAGCCGCTTGGGCATCGCCCACGTGCTGCTCCAGCATGGGCCCCACAAGGAAAGTTCCTGCCATCACTGTGGTTTGCCAGCTCCAGCCCAGGCAGGGCGTAGGGCCCACTAACCTGCAGGATGGGACTTAGCAGGCCTCTGGAGGAAGAGGACAGAGGACCACGAGTAGGACGCCTGGATGCCCAGACTCCGAGGGATGAAAAGGATGGTGGTAACTTTGGGTGGGAGGAGAGGTTCCTGGTGCAACCTTGAATTGAGCTGGCAGAGGGTGACAGGGTGATTTTCTTTGAGACCTTTTAAAGGAAACGGGCTTTGAGGCAGAAACCTGCCATTATTTCAAGCTGCATATCTTTTCAATAAGGGATTTCTTTTCCTTTCCCCTGGACTCTGTCTCCAGAGTTGTTTTTTTTGTTTGTTTTTTGTTTCAGGTTTTTGTTTTTGTTTTTGTTTTTGCCTATGGGAGGAAAGCGGCAGGACCTCCTCACTGGCTGTTCCGGAACAGCGCAAGGCTGTGGGTAGCAAACTGACCCTCTCCACCTTGTGTCTCCTGTGCGTTTCGTGCAGACTTCTCTCATTTCACCGGTTCGCCCTTATTGCTATGAGTTTTTAGCCAGCTGCTTCTCACTAGGTAGAATGTCTTTGAGGGTTGTTCGACATCTTATGTATTTTGGGTTTGTTTTTATGCTCAACACCTAAAAAATGGATCTGGGGCATGTTGATCCCCATAGTTGGTCCCTATTACCTGCCAAATAAAGTCCAGCCTCTGGTCCCATCCTTCAAAGTCATCAAGCATGTCCCTTAAGTACTTCCTTACATATCCCTCCCAGACAGGCAGAACCACTCCCCAACCCCCCCAACCCCCAGCGCACGCACTATCCCTACTAGCACACATCAGAGACTACCTGGTGCCCTGGAGAAAGGCCCCTGAGTGATAAACTTTAAGTATGTGATGATAAATTGTACTTAAAATGTTAGAATATTAGTTAACAGGAATGTTCCAAAGCCACAAGGCCCGGATTCAAATCTCACTTCTACTTACTGGCTGTGCCACTTGAGAAAATATTACCTTGACCTCTCTGTGCCTCAGATTTCTCATTGGCAAAATGTTGTTAATCATAGTGCTTTTCCTATACGGGTTTGGTTTGGTTTGGTTTTTGAGGATTAGATTAACATGTAAATCTCTGGAACAATCTTGAAACAAAGTAAGCATTCAATTAATTCTAATTATCGAGTGTCTGCTATATGTCAGCTGTGAAGCTTGAAACTTGGTGAATATTGTGTCTACTCCTTGCACAGGAAGGAGGCAGTGTGTTCCCACTTCAACTGGTAAGAGGCCTGAGGAGCACAGAGGTCAAGTATTTTCCCCAAAACGCCATGGTCAGGACATGCTGGAGAAAGGAAAACCCAAGCTGACTCTCCCCTCTTGCTCACTCTTTCCAGACTTTAGCCCACTGTATACCATTTATGTGACTTTCGCTACATGTGTACTATCGTTTACTAAATATCCTTTAACTTGGTTTTTTCCTTTAGATAAATATAGTATAAACGTAAACTTCATTTCACTTTTACAAGTGAGATGATGTGTTGGTCAATTATCCTAATTCACATGAAAATAAATGTATAATTCTTAAATATCTGTCCATCTCTCACCCTGGTCAACACAGTACTGCGGGTGTCGTGCTGCCGAGCCTGTTTGTCGACAGGAGCTTGAGAAGGGTGCAGCAGTTGATGTATGTACCACAATGTGCATGTCGTTAACATTACTGCACTGTCCACTTAAGAGTTTTTGAGAAGGTACATTGCATGTTGAGTTTTTTACTGCAATTCAAAAACAGAGAGTGAAAAGAAAGAGCGACAAAACAGAAAGCAGAAAAGAGCAAAAGAGAAATTAAGAGAAATCGTGAGTCAAAACCGCGAACTGTGTAGATCAAAGAAGGGCAGTCCCTAGGACCTCCCTTCTGCACATTGGTCTGCTGCTTAAATAGCTTCGGTACATTTGGCAATTCTTTCACCAGTTACTTTTTCTTATCTGTTACATCTAAAAAATGCCACATGTTATAGCTCTTCTCTGGACTATAGGAAGAATAAAATTATTAACTGATGGAATAATGTTGTGAGAAATGTAAAGGATAAATCAATATTTTAATTACTTGAGCAAATTATCAATAACTTGTATTCCTATCAGAATCAAATTATAATAACACAGGACCATTATGTAAGTTCTTGTCAGTACTCCGGTAGGAACTCTTAGTAGATTCGAACCCGATCAACCCTCTCAAGAGAAACTGTTTCCTCATAAAAAAGAAATTTCCCAGACAGGGTTTTTCTCCTGAGGCATAGTTTTATTTTTATAATGGGTATATACTACTGTGAAGACAAAGTCCAAAAAATTTTATTCTGCGAATAAAAGACTGAAAACATACTTACATTCAGCCTAGACAAAGTGAGAATGCAGCCACCACTTGCATATTACAAAGCCCCATATGCTGAGAATTGTGAGCATATTCCTGATACTCATCCTGGTCCCTCAGAAAGAACAATGCTCCGAGACACAAATTAACCAGGTCTTTACACAAGATCAATGTAATTTCTATACACAAATACAAACAATTCAATACTGCAGGTGAGAGTTATTTTTCCCATAAATTCAAGTCCTTACAGTACACCCTTGAAAAAATGTGGAGGTTAGGGGAGACCACCACCAGGGTGGGAAAAATCCTCTATAACTTTGAGTCTATAATTGGTCCTTCGCATCTGCAATTCAACTAACTACAGATTGAAAACAGTGCTTTCCACTTTTAATTGTTTTGAGGATACCACATACTGTTTTCCACAGTGGCTACAGGCTGAAATCCCACCAACAATGCACTACGGTTCCCCTTTTTCCACATCCTTGTCAACACTTGTTGTTTGTTGATTGTAGCCAGTCTGACAGGTATCACGTGATACCGAGTTGTGGTTTTAATTTGCATCTTTCTGATAATTAGTGATGTTGACTATTTTTTCATATGTCTGTGGGCCATCTGTATGTTTTCTTTGGAGAAGTATATATTCAAGTCCTCAGCCCATTTTTTAATTGGATTGTTTATCTTCCTGGTGTTGAGTTGTACTAGTTCTTTGTATATTTTAGAGAGTAAACCCTTATCAGATATCAGATGTATCATTGGCAAAAATGTTCTCCCATTCAGTAGGTATTTTTTTTATTTTGTTGATGGTTTCTTTAGCTGTGCAGAAGCCTTTTAATTTGATATAGTCCCATTGGTTTATTTTCTCCTTTGTTCCCACTTCTCTAAAAGATATATTGGCAAAAATATTGCTACGTGAAATATCTGAGATTTTACTGCCTATGTTTTCTTCTAGGATTTTTATGGTTTCACCACTTGCATTTATGTCTTTTATCCATTTTCAGTTTAAATGGAACTGCCTTTTGACCCAGCATTTCCACTTCTGGCAATAAGAATCCTGAAACAAGGATACAAAAAAATATATACACCTCTATGTTCACAGCAGTGCTGTTTATAATAGCCAAGATCTGGAAACAGCCTAAGTGTCTGTCAGTTGATGACTGGATAAAAATAGCTGTGGTACATTTACACAAACTGGAATATTATGCAGCAATAAAAAAGAAGGAACACTTACCTTTTGCAACAGCATGGATGGACCCAGAAAATATTATGGTAAGTGAAATTAGCCAGTCAGTGAAAAACAAATACCACATGATCTCACTCATACATAGAATCTAATAAACAGAATAAACTTACAAACAAAATAGAAACAGGAGCATAGATACATGGAACAGACTGACAGCTGCTTGAGGGGAAGAAGGGAGACTGGATGAAGGGATTAACCAAAGAACATCTATGCATGACCCCGGGACATGGACAACGATATGGGCATTGACTTAGGAAGGGGAGAGGGTGGGGCTGGGTGGAGGTGGGAAAAGGGAGAAAAATCGAGAACAACTGTAATACCATAAACAATAAAAATATTTTTAAAGAAAACAGTACTTTCCATATATGGTTGAGAATCTGCAGTTGGGAATGCAAAGATACTGTTTTCGATTCAGGTGATATGTTGAATCCTTGGATATGAAACCCGAGGTAATTATAGCTGACAGTATTTATTGAAAAAAAAATCCACAAATAGACCCAGCTGGTGCGGCTCTGTGGATTGAATGCCAGCCTGCAAACCAAACTGTTGCCTGTTCAATTCCCAGTACATATGGGACAGATGCCTGTGTTGCGGGCCAGGTCCCCAGTAGGGGGCGTGTGAGAGGCAACAACACATTGATGTTTCCCTCTCTTTCTCCTTCCCTTCCTCTAAAATAAATAAATAAAATCTTTTTTTAAAAATCCATGAATAAGTGGCCCCACACTGTTCAATCCTGTGTTGTTGAAGGTTAAGCTGTAGTCATTGTCTGTGGAGTCTTTTTTTCTAAAGAAAGATAAGGTACCTTTTCTATTTTACTGCGCTTTGCTTTTCACTTTGCTTAACAAAGATAATCTGGAAATATTCCAAATACAATTGAAATATAACTGCTAGTTGATTTCACAATCTGTCAAGCACATTAAAATTTTATTATGTTAAAGAAAAAAATAGTTACCTATTTTATGACTAAAAAGACCTTAAAAACTATTCCAGAAACAAGTAGGCTTCAATTTACATGTGAATTTTGAGGAATTGGCAGTGGCTGCCTGGAATGCTGTGTTGGACTCATAAAGAAAAAATGCCGTAATGCTCTCTGCCAAGGGCTCAGGAAGCTGGGATGAGGGGACTGGTCCCAATTGCCATTCTACATGTAGTTATTCAACTTTGCAGAGGGGATTCCTGAGTAACTCTTCTTTCTCCCACCACTATTCCCTTACTGGATAACCAACAGAGCCAGATTTTCCCAAGACACGCTAGCAAATAATAGAGAAGGAAACTATGGCAACTCTGTTGTTACTGGGGTGATGGTCCCTGAGAAGACACAGAGGACCCAGAGCCACCAAGAAGGCAATGAAAAGGGATGGGAGACATGTGCCAGATGGGGCATTCAGGAGAGGTGGGGGAGGAACCTTCAGGAGCTGCACCAGCCAGACACAATAGGATCCTGACAAGTAAACACTGTTTAATGTGATGACTGTATATTAAACCTGAAATCAGCATTTAGCCTCTGTCAGTAAGCCAGTAGGGTATCTCTAAGTGCTTACTGGGGTTTCTGCATGTGTATATTTTCCTGCTCCAACACATACTTAGGGCAGACACTGGATTGTGGTGAGGGATCTCTTTTATGGCTGTTTACCTGGGCCCAGCTGTGATGCCCACGTGGACGAGCCTCTACATATTTGGTCCCATGTGAGAAACATTTTTTAATCCTCCTACTGATTCTCCCTCTGTAAGTGTCCCTGTTCTTTATGGTTCAGAAAGAAGGGAAGTTTGTAGAGTGGTATACTCATTCCGAAAACTAAAAAAGAAGACCTAGAGGTCCAACCTTTTTTTTTTTTTTTTCAGTTTTTTTTTTTTAATTTTTTTTATTGTTATGCAATTACAGTTGTATGCCTTTTCTCCCCATCCCTCTACCCCACCCCAGGTGAACCCACCTCCCTCCCCCCTCTCCACCCTCCCCCTTGGTTTTGTCCATGTGTCCTTTATAGTAGTTCCTGTAATACCCTCTTCCCACTATCCCCGCCCCCACCCCCCCACCCCAGAGGTCCAACCTTTTATGGCAAGACTAGAACTTTTTCTCCCAAAATGTCTAAAGGGCCACTGTGCAGAAAAGAATTAACGTAGCAGGCCCAAACTGCTATCCTTAGAAAGCTCTGCTTGAAAGCTTGGCCTTTGGCTGGCTTCTGGAAACTTAAATTTTGGAAGAGTTCCCACCATTAATGGATAAGAATGGCTCATTGTGGCTAAGCTGTTTGTGCAAACAATGTGGTTTATGCTAAACATTTGCTTTCCTTCTGGGAGTTGGGAATTTGGCTGCCTGCCTGGCAGAGGCAGGCAGAGGGAGCATGTCGCCAGCACCCAATAAAACTCAGGGGCACTGAGTTTCTAATGAGCTTCTCTGGTTGACAACATGTCACACATGTTGTCATAATTTGTTTGTAGGAGACGTAAGCATGTTATGTGACGTTACTGGGAAAGGACCTTTGGAAATTTGCACCTCGCTTCCCCCAGCTTAGCCCCTTCCACCTTTTGCATGTGCTCGTTTTTCTCTGTATCCATTCGCCATGGTAAATCACAGTCATGAATGCGACTGCAAGTGGAGTCCCATCCACTCTCCTAGCAAATCGTGGAAGCTCGGGGTTGCTGTGGAGAATGCACAGACATGACCACTCTTGCTTGGCTGTGCTCCAAGGTTATATAAGAGGATGGATCTGGACAGAAAACCAAATAAATGTGAGCTAAGAATCGAAACTTAAATAGAAGATGCAAATTCCATAAAAATCAACTAGAGAGTTAATCTATGTCTTGGACCTGTGGGGAAACACATTGAACTCCTTGTAGCGAGTGCACAAGGGGTATTTTGCCCTTAAGCAGCATCTTTAAGACCACGTCCTGATCTTGCATGGAGGAAAAGAGAGTTGCTGCATAAGTAAATGCTAGCTGACATAAATGATCTTGATTTGATGTAGAATCACTTCAAAACCAGAAATCGAGGTTTCTTCCTTGCCTTTTTTAGACCCTGCCTGCCTTTTCAAAGGCATTTAGAAGACCTTGGACTGAAAAGAGACTCAGAGGTCACCATTCCTTCTCCTGTTAGTTTAGAAATCCTCTTTGGAACATTCTTCTCAGATAATGCTTGAGCATTTCTCTTACACTCAGGGCTTCCCAATTTTTTCCTCTAAGGTGCCCTAAGGAAATAGTTCTTTTTGTAGTACAGATGTAATTGGCAAATGTAAATATCTCTAAACATACCCATTTTAGCCTTAAAATTCACCTGAAGTTTGCTTTGCATATTTTTGTATATCTGTATTTGCTTAACATAAAAATATTATAGAATCAAGCGTAAGCTGGCACATGTGTATTTCTTGGAGATATTCATCACCACTTTAAAAAGCATGGTCTAAAATAAAAAATGTTTTTTTCAACTCTTTTACTAATTACAAAATAGATAAAAGGAAAAAGGACAAAATTTATACATAACCCCTCTGCTCCAAGATAATTGCTTTTAATATTTCAGTGCATATCTTAAAATGAATTTCTAAGAGAAAAGCTAATAGTTATAATATATTGTGATAGAGTCCACTTGCACACAAAAATGAGAAAGAGAAATAAAGAATTGGGTATTATAGTTTCAATAGAAGGAAGTGCCTGGAAATCTAACTTTGACTGGAAGATCGAGAGATGAGACAGACAGAAAATTAGATATAATAACCATGTTTCCATTTTAAAATATACCTTTCCAGTAAGGATCCAAATGCTTTAGATATAATATGGCAAAGACACAGCCCAAAACATTGAAAAGAGCTGTCTGCACATTTATTTACCTTGATTCTTTGTTAATGTGAGGTTAGGCATCTATAAACCCTTTAGTTATACTCACTAAGCTGCTGTCAGCAGTCATAGCACAGGTTTAGGGCAGTGTGGGGAATTTATTTTCCAGTTATATAAAAAGATCTTTCTAAGAGGTAGAGAACTTGTGTTGTAAGAAAAATAATTGTGCCTGCAAGACTAATGAACTCTTTGGTTGGCCCAATGGAAGACCTAGCAAGGTTTCAAGGGCCTAAAAGAAGTGGATATCACACACACACACAGAGGAAAAAGGAGGTACAGGTATGAGGAGGGGCAAAACTCCCACTGAACAGCAACATTCCCCAGGCAGCCGCTAAAGGACTAGAATTTACTCCAACGATTGGAAACCCAGAGTCAGCTACAGTGTTTTAAAAAGCAAAAACAAAAAAACTGAGAACTTGCCCTGCAAGAGGTCCACGTTCTACTCCTGCTTTTGTTGTTTACCAACTGGTCAGTTTTTGAAAACCATGTCGCTTCTTTGGGCCTACATTCCCATCAATAAAATGGGTATATCAGTACCCACCTAGAAGGATACAAGTTCATATACATTGTAGTGCTTGGCATGTAATAAACACTTAATACATGATAGCCCAGATGGCTGTTACACTGATAAAACGAAACCCTATATGTGAAAGTGGTTACTTTGTAATCTATATAGTTATCTGAGAGAGAGGAAGCCAAACCTACTGGAATGCTAACACCTAGAACTAAGGATTGATTATGTTTAATGAGGGCCTCATTGACTATGGAAGGCAAATAAGTACATTCCACCTAGAGGAACAACTCCATTTGGTGCGAAGCTGCTGTCTGGAATGCTGCATTTGGGGGTGGAGACATTGAAGCCATGTCCAGACTTGAAAGAGAGAGTTTTGTGAGACAGTAGTCATGTCTTCCATGAGTACAGAAGGAAAAAGACTTACAGCATTCTTACCTGGCACTGCGATCTCAGATCATCTAAAAGAGTATCCTAGACCTCAAGCCCACCTCCAGTACTTCTGGAAAGAAAACATGCCTTCACCCTGGCTCTGGTTCTGGGGCTGCTCCACTTAATGTTGCAGGAAAAGATTTCACAAACGGAACATGACAGTGTAAACATCAGACTTGTAAGGTGGATACGCTGGATGAGAAACCACAATATGCAACCTTTTCAAGTTCATCCAAGTGCATCATCTCAGATTGCTGGGCATGGTATGGGCAAAAAAGAACAGGGAATCTTCCCACCCACAATCCAAGGGCAATATTGGGCATTGGTTTTCACTAAACCTGAGGATAATTGCAGTACTACTTTCAGGAATTTTATGAAAATATAAGATAAAATACATAAAATGCCTAGAATTTGACCTGATGCATGACAAACCTTCAATAATATCTAGCTATTATTATGAGGATGAATAAATTCATATGAGTTGAGATTAGGTTATAAAATTAATGATTACTACAACTCAAGTAACATCAAAATTACTTTTCAATAATGTTTAAATTGTCAAAACCTGAAGATTTGCAAGCTCAAAGGCAAAGAATGTATGATTTTTACTTCTACTTGTTTTTCAGGTGAGAGCGCCCTTTATCTATAGCCGGGGGAGGTCCTGTCTAACTGTGAACGAGAGAGAGGAAGAAGGGAGTTGCTGCTGGGTGCATTTAAGTTAAAAGTGCGTGTGATGCAAATCTGTTTATAGTTTTCTGTAAGAACTCAGTTAAACAGTAGTAAAAGACTTCAGTCAAGCTGTCTTCTGCTATGCCCTCGTCTGAAAAACTCAGAGACAATCACTGCAATAGATTAAATTGTGCCTCTTAGCACTCAACTTTATTACCCTCAATAATAAGCTCATTTATTTATTTCTCGATTTATCTATTTTACACGTTATCTACTGACTTCTGTTGAAACATGATTTAGCTCTATCGAACTCTCAATCTTCTATCCTTTTTCCTCCTTACACCTCCTCTTTACTCATATAACTTTTTTTTTACTAAATCAGTACTTTACATTTTTGATTATGTAAATGTTGTTTACTTCTAAGTCAAAATAGTTACTATGATTAAATTTCCATTTACATATAACTTTCCGTTGTTCCTAAAAAAGGTATCTTCTCCTAAATGTTAGCTATCGTTTATTCCTCACTGCTGAGTTTTCTGTGTGCCCTTCCAAGTTTTCTCAGATGCTCCAGCTGATTTGATGTGTGCCTGTCAATAATTGTCCAACTCGAATACTACCCAACCATTTAATTTAGTTTCATGTTCCCTCCCTGAGGATAAAGCTGTCCATCTTAACCCACTAAGTCTCTAGCCTCGATGCTTCCCTTTATTTCTCTTCTGCAGTGGCTCCCCTGATTCCTGGGTACCGTGTCTTTCTCTTCATTCTTTTATCCTGTCAATTTACTGTTCTAGAATCTCCAGTAACTTCCTGAGACAGGATACATGGAAAATTGGTTTTTGACTTCTTGATTTATATCTTGATTGATAAATTGGTTGAGTATAAAAACCTAAGTTAAAGTTGTTTTTCTTTAGAATGTTGTAAACCTTTCTCCACCACCTTCTAAAGTCCAGTATTCCAGCCATTTGAATTCCATCTTTTGATTGTGATTTGTTTCTTCTACCTTTATGTGTTTTTCTGAATTTTGAGGCAACTTGCCTTGATGTGGACCTTTTCGCATTTGTTGATCTGGGTAACTGGTTGACTCTTTCAGTCTAGAAATCCACAACTATTAAAGGAGGGAAATTTCCCTGTATTATTTCTTTAATAATTTCTTACTCTCTATCAGTTCTCTCTGGAATGCTTTTGGGCTGGCTGTTAGTTCTCCTGGTTTGATCTCCAATTTTAAAAATTTTTTCTCCAATTTTTTACCTTTTCATATATTTATTCTGTTTCCTGGACAATATCCTTCACTTCGTCTATCACTTAATCTATTGCTGTATTTTTAATAAAACTAGCCAATTTGTTTGTATCAGTCAGGGTACTTAGTTGCAAGCATGAGAAGCCAACTCTGGCTAATTAAATAGAAAGGGAATGTACTTAAAACACTTGGGTAGCTTATAGCATAGATGTGAGACTAAAGGTCAAATTTAGAGGCTACAACCAAGAAACCTAATTACCTTATAAGAACTTGTTCTGTAAAGATGCTACCTCACCATTGCTAGGCACAGTCACCACTGTTTGCACTGCCCATGCCACCAACACTGGATGCTGTCACCAGAATATTTTCCAATACACCCCTGAAAGCTGGAAGTAGCTGCCACCCCACCTTCCAGACTCACCAGAATGGGTCTGTGTGGTACCTGAGTCTTCCTGTCACTAGACGCTAATTTCAAGTGTGGAGAAGCTGCCCATGCCCTAATTGCAAGCAAATGCTTGGCATTTTCAGTTTCAGTATTGGAGGGCGATTCACCCTCACAAGCAGGGACATTGGTATAGACAAAGATTATTACTGATTTTCAGTGAATCCTGATACATATTGGAAAGCCTCACTCCAAGATAAGCTTATAAAGATCCAGACAGAAAGAAAATATGGTGACAACTCAAGATGATAATACAGGAAGCATTTGCAATATTCAACGTATATCTATGAATCACTTACGATGCATAATGCAAGGGCAATATATCTACTATTCTACTTTGTGCAAGGTCCATCAGTAGGAGAAGGAATGGAGGAAAAACAGAAGTATTTTCAAAACTGAAGTGACACAAAGTTGGAAGGTACTTTTAAGGTCCAAGCCTGGACTGCTGAACATTTACATCGGCAAGTCACACACCGCCTCCATTTTCCAGCCAGATGCACAACTTAGATCTTAGGGTGAGTGTTATCTCCCCCCTGGGAACTGTGTCCCTCCACCAATTCCAGTTCACTCTGAGGTCACACAGAACAAGTTTAAGAACCCTGCAGGTATTCCAATGGAGCTATTATGTGCCTTCACCTGAAACTTCTCCTTTTAAATAAGTTTGCATTCCTATTAATGTGGTTTGAGCACCTCCTACCTCTTAATTCCTCTCTGTAGAGGTTCTAGTTATTACCATTTTAAAATATGAAGTCTAAAACTGGTCACAGTGGTTCAGGTGTGTTCTGATCAGTGCTGAGATCGATGATTCATCTGGACCAACACTCCAGCTCCTATAGGATAGTTGTCCAATCCAAGAACACGGGGAAGGCAGGAGTTTCTTGTTGCATAAAAATGGCCAGTCTAACTCTAGAGAGTGCTTGTTTGGAAGGAAGTTATCAATCACAGAAACCAGAGAACTCCTGCGCTTCAGTGTGCCTCACCCAAGAGCTTCCTGCGGCCCTCCATCCCATTGGATAGGATTAAATCTTGTATAATTTTAATTGCAAATATGATGGGAGCCTCAGGGCATTCTATCTCATTTGTTCGTTTTACCTTATTTATATTTTCTAAATTCTTCTAATTTTTTCCCTCATCAGTTCCAGACACCAGAATCTCCCTAGTGGATTATTGCTCCATCCAGCTACTGGAGTTCCAATGCCTCCAGTTTTTCACCCGAAGTAAGAAGCCATAGTAAGCCCTCTAAAATACAATTGATAATGTTATTCCTTTTCTTAAGACCTTTGAGTGGTTCTCCACCATTCTTAATCTTCTTAACATGACTTACAAGGCCCAACATGACAAAAGCCCATACCCTGCTTCATCTTCATCTTCTACCCACCCAGCCTTGTGTCTAACACTTAAGACGTGCTGAACTTTCACAAGTTTGCCCAAACATGGCCATGTTCTCTTTTAGCTTTGGGCCTTTGCTGTTCTATTTTCCTGGAACTCTCTCCACCTGCCATCCTGTCCTCTTCAACTGTGTTTCTCCTTCTCAGGCTTTAGGACACGAGAGAGTTCCCCTCCTCTGGGAAGCCTTCCTGACTCCCCACATCTAAAGGTTCCCTTCCCATGCTGCTCTCTCAGCAAACTGCATGGTACGCCTATCATCATATTTATCAAAAGTCTTTCTCCAGACAACAGGCCAGGAAGTCCATGACCAAATGAATACACTATTTTAGCCCTTAGAATCCTTGGGCTTTGAAGAGCAGAGAAAAAGGAACAGCCCTACTCTATAAGGCTGAGAATAAAATGAGTATGGTGGAAAACCTAGAAATCTGATGGAAAACAGATGAAGATTAAAATAACAATGACAAAACATAGTTTGCATTGAAAATGGTGGTGGTATTCGGCAAATCCCAGGAACTGACTCACCAACTTTCACCCACCCATGAATGCTGCCCTCTGGAGCGGTCTGGCCTTTTTTAGCACCCCGTAATTAGTTCTGAGCCTAAACCTACATGATGGGTGTTGACCTGAGCAGAGAGGATCCAAAAGAGAGGAAACAAGGTTATAGTATATGTTTGAAGAGGAAGCAGCAGTATGGTGAAAGAATAAAGGAATGGAGTCATTTATGCAGAAGAAGAATACACAAGATGAAGAATAATCTCAGTCACTGAAATCCCTAGTAGGGAAAGCACTGTTTTTGTCCTGAAACAAGTGTCTTATGAGCCACCACCGATGAAAGGCGAGAATCCTGTAGGCACATGCTCAAGGAAGAAGAATTGATCGCTAAGCTGTTCTGTGTAGAGGTGAAGTGGTGAATTTAAAGTTCTATGTGAAAAAAGAAAAAGAGATCAGAGACAGAAAACTCCTGGATGTGGCAAGAAAAGAGACAAATAAAACATTATTTATTCAAAAAAATGTTTGGGCCTCTATGTGTCCTTTTCTGGATATTTTAAAACTATAGGTAAGCAAATGTTTGCAGAAGTTTAAACTCATGTCTCCTTAGAGACAGAGACTTAAAGACCTTTTGAGACCATCTCAGTCCTGTGATTCTATGACATTTCATGGAATCAAGAGCATGATTAAACCTGAAGAACTATAATAAAAACAAACTTTAGGTGTAATTATAATACCCGAAAGTACCTGCTTCGTCTCTTTTGTTGCTGCTTCTTGTGTTTTTCCCCTAAACAGCTTCAAACTGCAAATTAGCACTTTAAAAAAGATCCTGAGTTCTCAAAGGAAAAGGAAAAAGTAAATACTTCTGAATTTAAAACATGACTCTGGTTCCATGTCAACATTTCTGCTGCTGCTATAATTTATTCGATACAACGGATGTTTGCTAAACTGCTTTTGGCAGTTTGTGTTAGATGGCATGGGGACGCCCTCAAAGAGGAGTGGAATATGATCTCTGCTTTAAGGAACTCACAATCTAGAGTGAGGGACAGCTTAATAACAGCTTATTTGTGTTATTTAAATAACACAAATAAAAGGAGATAAGTACAAAAGAGAGTTATATGAATACACTGTCTAATAAGACATTATTATTTAAGACATGGAAAAATGCATCCCCTGCAAATCTTAAGCCTTGTCCTTTATGATACTATTATATCCTGTTATCCTTCTTATTAAAACATGTCAACTGTATCAACTTAGCCTTGTGGAGCAAACAACAAAACTGTAACAATGCCAAATGAGAGAAGGAATAAGGTACCGAACCAGAAGTTGAAGAAGAACTCCATCCTGGTGGTCAGAGTAATCTGCCATAAGCCAAAGTGTGACTTCACCTTTCAAGTGGTCAAATACAGTTAGAAGAGACAAAATTGCCCAGAATGAGTCAACCTGAGGAGACATATAGCTCACTGCAACTATTTCATTCGGATGAACATCAGGGAGAGGAGAAGAGACCATGAAAAGGCAATTTGCCTCTTTCCCAGGCTGGTGTGGGGGAGCATAGAATAACTCTGGTGTGACGATGGTCTTGGAGAGCAGCAAATGCTATTACTTCACATCGTTTTAGCCCTGCCAGCTAAGTCATGGTGTCATGCCCAGCACTGTCAGCTTCACGGTCAGCTGTACCTCGGGCTATCTCAGAGGCAGCAAGGACCTGGGGTGTCTTGGAACATCCCAGGTAGCTGATTCTAATTGAAAAACCAGACTCACTTGAACCTTCCACCCAGCTTGCATTGTTTGTAGCAGAACCTGTGTCACCCCTTTATTTTTAGCCTTCCCTTGGGTCTTGAGTATCCCAGAACTTTACTGTGCACATTGGATTTTGTTGGGAACCGCCCTGCCTGGTTTCAGAGGCTGTAACCCCCCATGATTAAGGCTGAGTCAGAGTTGGGACCATAAGCCACTAAGGAGACAAAGCTTGTCTCCCTGGCAGAAGTGCCACCTCTGCCCACTTCACCCTGCTTGGCCCTGAGCTTGGCCAGTTAGCCAATGACGGGTAAGAATCCTCAAGGGAGGATCAACCTAAGACAGGCTCTGGTCACGGAAGAGGCCCGCAGGGAAGGACTCGGGGGGCTGTGGAAAAAGGGGGTGATGGACCCTCGCCCCTTGGCTTTGAAATAGCCTGAGTCCTCATTCTGTCTGCAAAAAGTCTCCTAATCTCTTGGCTGCCTTACTTCCCTTGCCTGACTTAAGCCTGAAGCAATAACAGAGGGCAGTGCAGTCCTGTGCTGGGAGGGGTGGATTCCCTGGGGAATCAGGCCTAACAAAAATACATACATTCCTGTGAAAACTACTTAATTTGTACCCTCAGTTTAAAAGATAAGGGTCCAGACCTGAGATGAGTCTGGCGCCTAAAGTTTTATGGCCCTCTAGCTGATTGGCTGTAACTCAGAATAAGCCCTCAAAGTTCTCTGTAAATCATGTATTGTTTAACCCTTACTGGCTGACAATGATTGATGAGCTTTATCCATATTCCTATGCGAATGAGCCTAATAAAAGCCCCTGGAGAGAGAGGCTCTGGGCCCTTCCCCTTTGAGAGAAGCGGCCACCTCTCCTCCCCAAGCAGATCATGTCTTGGTAGTCTTTTTCTTCATCCATGGCGGACGCGGGGGGCTGCGTTAAAGCCCCCCAACAGGATTTACCACTGTGGCTGTGGAAAAGCAGCAAGATGCTGCGGCACATTGACTATAGCATGAGGTGTATCCTGCAAGACAGTCAGAACTTCATTGATGCCTTAAGGCTTTTTGACAAATATATGAACTTGATCCTTTCTGACTGTGATGAGTTCAGGAAGATCAAGCCAAAGAATGAGAAGCAGCCAGACCATGAAGAAAAGCAGATTTGGGGGCTGGCGTTGCTGCATGCAGGGAGAACTGGTGTCCATGACTGTGCAGGGATCTCCCCCACAAAGATACTGGCCTTGCTTGTGTACCACTTCTGGGAGCTGCAGGAGACACTGGGGTTGGGAGGGCCACTGGCAGATGAGTACCAGCTAGTGCTCCAATTCTCCAGGCTCCTGCTGCTAGTGCTGTCTGAGAGGTTGGGGGACCATCCCAGCAGGTAATGACTCCAAGGAAAAGAGGCACTGAAGCAGCTGCTGCAGTTGTGGCCACTGCCAGCATTACTGGAGCCCCAACTCAGTACCCACCAGGTTGGGGGACTCCTCCCATACTTGTGGGCTGAGCAATCCCACCACCAGGCATTAGGGCTCCTCCACCTGGTATGAGACTATTCGTGGGACCACCAACTGGGTTTCCCCTGTTCCAGAGGCACCAGAAGGCATACCCCCTCCAGGAATGAGACTCCCTCCATCATGAGTTAGAGGTCCACCTCCCCAGGAATGTGTCCACCAAGACTCTAGCATACTATTGATCCTTAGTCACTTTTTTCCTGCAGTGCATCCTGTGAAACTATATAGAGTATTTGTGAGCTTTTGTTCCCATTTTGCTGCATTAATAGTCAGTACTAAATGCATAGAGCAATTAAACTGTAAAAAAAAAAAGAATCTACATCCCTTCACTCAAAATTAATCATTAATCATATCTGAGGGACTTTCTGAAAGAAAAAATAATAATCATCTGAAAAGAGAGCTGAGTTTGCTTTCCTAATTAAAACTGTGCATTATAATTAGTGTGTGACAACACTACCCAGAAATCGCTCCTGGAGCCCTTTCTTTCTCATTTCATTTTCTACTTACTCCTCTTTACTGAAAACTAGGGGTGGGGGAGGGAGGACTCTGAATTTTAAATGACACATGCTAGACACTTAAAAAATGTATTGCTCCAAAGAATCAGGAACACCTATTTTAAGAAATAAAAGAATCAAAACTATGAAAGAAGAAATGACAAAGGCTGTAACATAGAAATATACGACAAAAGAACAACCAGTTTTGAGGGACACAAAGCCAACAGCCATGACGACATGAAAACTAAAAGTATTAACTAAAATTTCTCTTGAATTCAACCTCCAAAAAGAAAGAAAGGGAGAATTAATTGAATAAGTGTGTATAACTTCCACTAAAACCCAAGTAGTCATTGTTTCTGAAGTGACTGTTGAAGAGAAGACCTATCTTACAATAAGTACATTTGTCTTTGGGTGATTGCTTTTCTCATTATTATAGTACTGGAGTAATCATACTGAAGGTCAGAAATTTTTTTAAAAAACAGCAATAAGGGAAATGAGACCTGAGAGTAAACTCTAGAAACTTCTTACTTGATGAGAGCAAAAATAAGGTAACAAGTGGTTTTTCAAAAAGTAAAGAAAGGCCCCAATGACCCAAAAGAAACCAGCAGCTGCCTGGGAGAAGCCAGCAGTGCCCTGTAAACTCAGAGCTGGAGGCAGAAGGTGATGCAAACATGCCCACAGCTTCTCGTGGCTCCTGTGGGCTCCAGTTTCTCGGGAATTCACACTTTTTATCAGAGCCAAGATTCTATTCTTGATACTACTGTCAATAGAAGAAGGTAAATGTAAAAAGGGAAAGTTAAAGTTGAAAGTGCTGACAGGGTCAAAACCCTTCAGTGTTCATCCCTCGATCCCACAAGATAAAGCCCAGGCACTTCATGGGATGCAGAAGACTCACCTGCCTTCTTCTGCCTCACGTCTTGCCACTCTGCTTGCCATTCAGGCTTTAGGAACACTGGGTTGTCATGTTCTTGCACAAACCAGGCCATCCCCAATGTATTGTCCCACTTCCTAAAGCACTACTGTTCTTTCTTGGCCCACTTCACCACTGCCTATCCCATCAGGCTCAGGAAGCCATCCCTGACCCCTTCAATAACCCCGTAACAATGACATGCTATACCTGCCCTTGACCCCTGTTTATAATTGTTGTTTTGTATGATCATCCTACAGGACAGAGCTGAGTCATGTTTACTACGATATCACTGGTGCCAGGCACGTGGCCATTTGTTAAGTGAATGAGTAACTGGGACATTTGTAAACTTTAATCAACTATTCTTTCAACTTTTACTGGAAAAACTTCCTAAGCAATGTTTAGAGACTGTGGGCTTAACCAGGGGGAGAAAAAAACGGAAATCCACAGTGAGCCTTATGTTCTCAAAGAGAATGCATTTTAATTGTGGAGTGGTTGTGTGGGGGTAGGGGAGATAAATTTAGGATATGTTTAAAAAATTGAGATGGAGAAAAGTATGAAAGAAGAAAAACAGAGTACTCTTATAACCACTCATTAAGCTGTACACATTTACTTAGTAGTTCTAAGCACGTTTGAAGGCATTCAAGTCAAAAGGGGGTGATGTTGAGAGGCTTTGCAGATAAATTGTAGCTTATGATTATAAAATTACTATGTATGACATTAAATTATAGGTCCATGTTATATGCATGTACATAATATATAATACTATGTAATAAATATAATATATAATTCTATATGATAATAATAAACATTATCTAGCAATATCTCCCTTCCAGGAAGATGGGCCTTGAAGAAGTTTCTTTCAAAGTACACATTTGGAAGGATGTCTTCCCAGGGGACCAGTATGGCTGTTCTCAGTGCACAGTTCAGTAGATGCCCACTACATAGGGCCTATGGGGACAGAGTCAAGTAGAGATTCCAGGAGACCATTGGATATATCTTAAAAGAAAAACCTTGCTTAAAAATAAAAATTTAGGTTTCATCAGCATATATGGGGATCTTGAACAACAGTAATTGATGATGTTACCCAAAGAGAATACATAGAAGATGAGAATACGTAGAGGAGAACACTCAAATAAGATGATTAAAGATGGACCCTGAAGAGAATCAACATTTAAAGGACTGGATAAGGCAACAGAAGAAGGAGACTAAGGAACTCAGGGACATGGGTAGTGTAGTGTAAGATGGCTAACATGTTGGGGTGAGGCTGCATTAACCGATCATGATAATGGCATATCTCTATATAAAATGTTGTCATAATTTTCTTGTTTTTATTATCTAACTTAGTAAAATTTCTGAGATACTTGTAACCTCAGAGAACAAATAAATTCATTTTTTAAATTTGCCAACTTGAGAAGACTTATGTGGTCAAGATGGTGGCAAAGGCAGACATGGCTTGCCTCTTCAGAGGCCATTGTCCTTATTCTGAACCCTCTCCCCACAAAGCCACAAAGCCAGCAAGCTGGTGCCATATCTGAGACTCCATCTCCTGGCTAGCACTGTTTTGCCCTGCCTTGGAGATCCACAGAGACTCTGCCCGACCCAAGCTGGTTTTCCACAAGGATGGCTGGTCTTGGCTCATGCTTCACAACTTCCTAAATCCTATCAAATAAGCAGCAGCTGACATCAGTGAGCCCCAGGTCCAGCACTAGCAGCAGCCAGCTTAGATTCACATTTTGGCTATGCCCAGGAATCTCCAAGCCCAGCATAAGTAGCGGCCATCTCAGATTGCTTTATACTTAAGGCAGAGCACCCCGGGCAAAACACAGGTGGGGGCTGACCTTGCTCTGCACCACCAGGGAAACCCCAGAGCCTGTGCACCCAGTGGACAGCTACCACCCTGCCTCTGCACTGCTGATCCTCCACAGAGGTCAGAGGTTGGTGTTCAGTAGTCACAGCCAATCCTTGCAGCTGAATGGCCTGGGTAATACTCCCATTGACCTGCCAACAGCATCAAAGGCTCAACTACAAAACGAGGATTCACTCAGCTCACACAAAGGGTGCATCTCAGGTACCCAGCTTGGGTGATAGGGGAAGCTGTGCCACTGGACCCTACAGGACACCTGCTACATTAGGCCACACTACCAAGACACAGGGTCGAAGAAGCTCTACAAAATTCATAGAAACAAACACAGGGAGGCTGCCAAAACAAGGAGACAAAGAAACATGGCCCAAATGAAAGAATAGATCAAAATTCCAGAAAAAGCGCTAAACAAAATGAAGATGAGCAATCTAACAGATGCAGAGTTCAAAACATTGGTTATAAATAAGCATGCTCAAGGAACTTAGTGAGGACCTCAACGGCATAAAAAAACCCAGTCAGAAACGAAGGATACACTAATTGAAATAAAAAACAGTTTACAGGGAAACAATAGTAGAGTGAATGAAGCCAAGAATCAAATCAATGTTTTGGAACATAAGCAAAAAACATCCAAACAAGAAAAAAGAATTTTAAAGAATGAAGATAGTACAAGCAACCTCTGGTACAACTTCAAGCATTCCAACATTCGCATCATAGGGGTGCCAGAAGGAGAAGAGAAAGAGCAATAAATTGGAAATCTATTTGAAAAAAATAATGAAAGAAAATTTCCTTAATTTGGTGAAGGAAATAGACATACAAGTCCAGCAAGAACAGAGAATCCCAAACAAGATGCAGCAAAGAGACCCACTCTAGGACACATCATAATTAAAATACAAAGGGTTAAAATAAAGAGAGAATTTTAAAAGCAGCAAGAGAAAATCAGTTAGTTACCTACAGGGGAGGTTCCATAAGACTGTCAGCTGATTTCTCAAAGGAAATTTTGCGGGCTAAAAAGTATTGGCTAGAAATACAGGGTCCAGCAGAAGTAATGCCTGCTTGAGTGTGGTTTGTAGGGTAATAATATGGGTATAATAATTTATAGTTTTAATTTGTACATTTCCCCTAAAATGTCATATGGTGTGCTTGAGTATGATATTGTTATATTACAGAATTACATGCTTATGATTTTGTAATAAAAGATTTGTAATAAAAAACTGGCGTTATTTGTGCTGGACTCAGTATTCAAAGTCATGAAACACAGGGACCTACAGCCAAGATTGCTCTACTCAGCAAAGCTGTCATTTAGAATCAAAGGGCAGATAAAGAGCTTCTCAGACAAGAGAAAAGTAAAGGAGTTCATCATCACCTAACCATTATATTATGAAAGTTTAAAGGTACCTATTTAATAAAAAGAAGATGGTCAAAACTATGAACAATAAAATGGCAATAAATACATATCTATCAACAGCTGAATCTAAAAAATAAACTAAGCAAACAAGAAGAACAGAGACAGAATCATGGATATGGAGAACATTTTGATGGTTGCCAGATAGGAGATGGGTGTGGGGGAAATGGGTGAAGAAGTGAGAGCATTAAGAAGTATAAATAGATATTTACAGAATATAAAGTACAGCATAGAAAATGAAGTAGCCAAAGAACCTATACATATGACCCATGGACATGAACAATGGTGGGGGGGATTGCCAGAGTGAGTGGAGGGTGCTGGGTAGAGGGGGGCAAAGGGGAAAAAACCAGGGCATCCATAATAGCATAATCAATAAAAGGTAATTTTTTAAAAATGCCAATTTGAAATTACTTCTTCCAGGTTCATTTAAAATTAGATCACAGTTCTGGCCATTGTCATTTTTACTGGGAATTTTAGAGGTTATACATATAACTCTCCTTTCCCGATCTGAGCTAGACTAAGGATAAACCAACATTTAGCCTGAAAATCTGGCACCCTTTCAAATCTATAATCTTTGAATAGACCTTCAATACTTATTTAAAGGAGATCTGAAAAAACATGTTTTCTGTGAATAAAGATTGTATCTTTCATGTGTAAAAGATTCATCATAGCACTTAATGAATCACAAAATTTTAACTTATTTGGACTCATCTTTTATTTCAGTTTTTCCCCTACATAATGAAGCAAAGCTCGAGTTAATTTGCATGGATGTGGTTTTATAGATTGTTTATAATATTTTTAATTCTTTTTCTGGCTTGAGTGTTGTCAAAATAGTTCCTATTTTTCTACAGTGTTTATTCTTCTCCTTAGTTGGTACAACACTTTAAGTTACAACTAACTTTCATGTTCTTTCACTAGCTCCTCAGAGCAACACTGGGAAGGAGGTCCTATTGTGTGAGTCTGAGTCCTATTTTCCAGCATAGTAAGGGGATCCTGAATTATTTAGATGATCATTTTTAAATGCTTCTTTTTTATATATTGAATTTTGAAGCAGTTTTAAACCTACAGAGAAGTTGTAAGAATACTAAAAAGAACTCTCACCCAAAGACTTCATTAGGTTTTGCCAATTGTGCCAGTAATGTCCTTCAAAGACCCCGTGTGGCACCTGCTTGTCACGTCCCCCTAGTTTCCTTCAACCTGGAACAGCTCGTCAGTCTTTGCTTTGCTTTCACGACCTTAACGTTTTTAAAAATTATAGGTGGTTATTTTATAGAATGTCCTCCAATTTGGGTTTCTGTGATGCAGTCTCATAAATAGGCTCAGGTTATGAATTTTGGGGTGAGAATATTACAGAAGCTTTGTTCTTTTCTTTGCATCCTATTTGGGTGGCACATGATGCTTATTTATTCCATTGTATGTGGTGGTAACATTTTCCCTTGGTAATAATTCATATTTGGTGGGATAATACTTTGTCACCATGTAAAAGTCCCTTTCTTCACCCCACTTCCAACCAGCAGATTTAGCACCCGTTGTTGTTTCTTACCTGGATCAATTACCACAAAAATTGTCCCCAAATGGTTAGTTTCCAAAGCCATCGTTCTTTTTGCACTTACTTATTAGCCGGCTTTCTACTAGAAGCAAGAGCTTTCTCTTCTCTCTATTGTTCGTTCGTTTGTTTGTTTATATCAGTATAGACTCGTGGGTTCCCATTTTATCCAGTGCACTACAACCCAATACTATCATGATGTATTTTGAAGCTCAGTGTCCCAGATTAAACCTGAGGAGGCTCCAACAGTTGGCCTGTGTCCTTTTGACGCGCCTCCATCATTATTTGAGCAATTCCGTACTGCCTGGCACCACAAGGTATTCCAGGTATATCTTTTAATTTCAACTCCCCCAGCTCTACAAACTGCCATTTCCAAGGAGCTGGGTTCCTTTTAGTCGTGGTAGCTGGAAACCAAAATCGGGTGCAAGGCGTGCATACTGGGTCCCTGTGGCCAGGCCCTTCCCCCATTTCGGTGGACACTGGTAGGAAATATATATATATGCAAATACACACTCATGCACATTTGGCTCCATATTTATAATATTTCTGTGTGTATGGCTGTACACCAATATCCTCGTTCCCATTCTCTCGAGCTTCATTGTAGCTTTGGTCCTGTCCAAATCGGGACCCCTCTTTTCCGATGGTGAGAAACCTGGCTCCTATGAACTTCATCCTCCCTGTGGAGCCAGTCTCTTGATCCTGCCACGCTGCTGCCTCTCCCTGCCCCTCATGCCTGTGAGCTGACCCCTGCTAGGGGCTGCCCACCCCCAGTTATCATCCTCATTTGACCTTTCTTAGTGCCTTTTTGAGAAGGAAGAAAGGAGGGGAGGGAGAAAGAGAGAGGAGGGAGGAAAGAAAAAACTCTAGAGGAGAAAATGGAGATTCAAAAGACACTTCTGGGCAAACTATCAACTTCCCGAAATTGCTGATTCATACACTGAAATAAGTCTGTAATTTAGTGAATTGACTCACTAAACCAATTAGGCAAGTGGAATGTGATCTAATGAGACTTTTGACATCCCGCCCTTACACAGGCAGTTGTAAACACATTTACTGTCCAACCTCAAAAGCTCACATTGGTGATCATTGCATTATAGGCCTGAGATTTTACAAGAATAAACAAAATGCTAACTATATTGGCACTGTGCTTGTCTTTCACAGTTCGTCATCTAAGATAAACATAGCTGTTAGCCCTCTGGCCCGCAACCTCCTACACCCCACCCCTCGGTGACCCCCTGGCCTCCATCCTCACTCTCCTCCAGTCTATACAGCACACCCCTTTCAGGCAGTCTTTTCATAAATGCAAACCCAATCATGTCGTTCCTGGGAAGAAACCCTGCAGTGGTTTCCCATCTCAAACCGTTAATGTCTAGATGCCTTAGCCTGGCACACAAGGCTCCCATGACGTTGCCTAGTCCACTCCTCTCTGGGCCCTTTAAATAAACTCAGCAAGCCCTCAATAGCCCTTCCTGCATCTGTGGCTGCTCCAGACTTGTCCTGTGCTATTCTGCTCACCTTCTGCCTTCTTTGTTTTTCCAACTGTATTCCAGCTCTGTGCCCCAGAACCTCATTTCAGTCCTGCCCCTTGGATCTGCAACTTGGGATAGAACTTTCTTGTCTCCTGGCTTTCACCATTAGCCATGGCTCACCCAGAGATGACTCCTGGCCTCTACGTTTCCATTCCAGTCGTCAGAACTGTGGGTGAGTGGTGCCCTCCCACAGACAGGTCTATGCCCACCTTTTCTGTCCCATCTCCTAGAGCTGCCCCCAAGTCGCCTTGTGCCTAAAAATACTTTCAATTTCTTAATAATAGATTCTCTTTGACATTTTCCCACTCCATAGTCTGCTCTGCTTGGAATTCCTCCCTCCTAATTTCCCTTCACCATGCCCCCTTCTCGCCTCCCCCATCTTGGTGAACTGGAAGAACTCTCCTTTAGCAATCAACACTCTGCTAAAGCCCCACCCTCTGGAAAGCCCACCCTTCTTCTCACTGTCATTCTCAGCAGCCCAGGCAGAAATAGGCTCTCCCTCTTCTGCCCTCACTTGGGCCTTTAAATACCTTTATTATCCACTAATTACATTGTAAGATATTTTTAGTTAACATTCAAGTGTCTCCCTGGACACTCTAAGACCGTAGGAGGCAGAAACAGGTTTTTATTTACCTTTTGTACCTAGAACATTAAGCCTAGTACCAGCACATGGAATAAATGTAAACGATTTAGACTGAGTAAACAGATGAAACATGGGCCAAGAAATGAATTAGTAACATAGGCCACGAGTCCATCATGCAAATCTTCTGTTTTCTCAAATACAAACTAAACCAAAAGGATACATTGATACAGTCTTTCAAAATTTCACTTACTGTTGTTAAACGTATGTTAGCATCAAAGGAAAATTTACAAGTTTTGGTATAAGGTCTTACCACCTTAACACTACTGTTCTCAGTTCTCTAAGTCCCCTTCCAAATTTTTTGCCTATATGCACGTACTTTGCTTTAGCAGACATAAAACCTAATTTGTCTAATTTTGTATTTTGATTATTTTTATTACATGTGTTCTCTTAGTGCTTGATGCATTGCTATTTCATTTCTCATGACTAAATTATGTAACATGGAGTTGCCATAACTTATGTAACCACTTCCTGATTTTTTAGACATTTAGATTGTTCCCAAGCTTTTTGCTGTTTTAACTAAGCATAAAATAAACATTTTTGCTTTTACACTTTTAAGTGATTTTTTAAAATCATTCTTTAAAAAATTTTAGGAAGTGAATGTGGCTCAAAAAGTAAGAACCCTTTTACGTTTCTTGGTATGTATTGTATAATTGCTTTTTAGAAGGTTTCTACCAATTTGCAATGTAAAGGCACATTTTTTGTCACAAAGAGTCAGTCCATTTTCATCAAAGATCTTACTCCAAGTTCTCAATCTTATTTCAGTAGTAAATTTTGAGCTCCTAGAGTATAAAAACAGCGTTGCATATCTTTGTATTTCCAGTGTCTAAAAAGTAATTGATGCTCAATAAATATTTATTGAATATATGAATGTATATAGGTATATTAATATAGAAAGATATATTATATATATATAGAGAGAGAGAGAGAGGGAGAGAGAGAGATGGATAAAATTTGAGAGAACCATCTAATCTAACTTCTCCACACACACCCTGAACCCAGGCAGAAGGCAGAGCCCCACATAATTCAATCCTTCTAAACGCATGGTCTTCTGTTCTATGATCAGAGGCGTTCAGAGGCTGATTTACAAGCTTTTTTAATAGCCCATTTTAATGCTAACGGTTGCTAGATCAAATGGTTATTTGTTTTCTTCTCTCTAACAAAATTCATCCAGGATACAGGGTAAGTCTGTTCTCCTCTCCTCTCCTCTCTCCAGTCTTCCCATCTACTCTCCTCTCTTTCTTTTCCTGTGCTTGGTGAAGATAACAAGTAAGTCAGCTTCTGAATAAGAGCTTGCCAGGCCCTCCCTGAGCTTCTAATTCTTGTTTTCTGCATGAGATTCTGAGAGTAGTCTTTGCTTTCAAATATAATATTTCTTTCTTCCATTTTTACCCCATCGGATTCTAGCATATTTGTTTACCTAGAAATTCAGAATGTCAGTTAATGTTATTCTCTAGTCTTAATAAAAATGTTAAACTTTCAAAAATAATATCATTACAAAATAGAGTATGGTATGATTTACAAGTTACATAAACGAACATTTTCTAAAGGTTGGGAATTCAAAGTGGGGTATGTGTCCTGGAGGAGTGTGAAAGAGAGACTGCGGTGGGCCGGGTGTGGGCCAGAAGGTCAGCTGGTGGCTGACTGCTAGCAGCCTGCCTCCCTGGGAGGCATTCTTCCAGACTGTGAGTAAACTCCTTGTAAATCCAGAAGTGTAATCACTTGTGAAAGTTAATTCGCTAGAGATCAAAATATAGAAAGCAGAGTAACAACTGGATCATTAGCAATAAGAAACATCAACATCAGTCAGGGAGTTTGGGCAGCCTGGTTGGCTCCCCTGCATTGAAGGCGAGGCTCACAGGAGTGCCTGAGAGCTGCTTGGCAGGTGGAGTCAGCCAAGTGGCCCGTCTGCCTGCCAGCCACCTAGAGCTCAGTGTCCCCGAGGACACTGCTTGCCATAGGCACCAATGTGTGTGTGTTTCCTGTGATGGTCAAGAACATAGGCTTTGAACTCTAACAGATCCGTGTTAAAATCTTGGAGCAACCACTTAATATCTATGTGTATGTCAACAAGTCTTTACCTCCCTAAGCCCAAGTTTCTTCACTCGAAAAATGAGATGTTTCAAAGTTGTGTGAAAAATGTACAATGGCTGGTATATAATAAGGGTTTAGTAAAATTTTGACACTTAAGGATAATGCTGCACACCTTTGAATCATTATATGAATTGAATCATTATATGTAACACTTATCCCTCTGAGGACAATCTCGTGTTCCTTATTCCTAGGTTTAATCACTCACTCATTTATGCATTTGCATAGTCAACAACACTTGATTGAATACTTATTTTGTGCCAGACACTGTCCTATGCGCTAAGGATACTGCTGTGAAAACAGAATAGAGTCTTTATCCTTATGGAGCTTAGTAGTAAAAGACAGACAACTAACACATAAGTAATATATAGTATGTCAATGTGTATGTTTAATGATGTAATGCTTTATTTTTTCCCCAGAACTGTTATTTTGATCAATGGTCAATTAATAAGCAATGATATCTTAGAAGAAAATGCCATATATTCATTTTCATTATTCCATCACAATATTTCTGGGAATAAATCATGAAAAACCATTGTGAAGTCTCTTTCATTTGTTAACTGAACTGAACATTAAGCACCATTAGCCATTTTAATCCTCTCAACAGCCTTCTGAGATAGACTCTCTCTTAAGATATCGTGAGATTATACCCCACGTTACAAAGCAGGAGATAGCTGAGGAGGTTCCACAGATCGTGGTGGACATTTTCTAGGTTTGGTTTTAATTTGTCCATTGGCCGCCCTGCAGCCAAATGTCTCCCACAGAGGAAATTGGGGGTCTCTATGGAATCTCTCCTGCCTCCTAGAATGGAGGCCAGGTTTGGAGGCCCTTCTGCTTTTTGCCTCTGGACACCCAGTGAGGGCACTTGACACAGACCCAACCAATAGACTTTCCCACTGACATCAGCGAAAGCTGAGGGAGTGAAACAAAGACGATTTGAAACAACAGCGTAGTCGCAGTGGCCTGGCCTGGCCTGGCCAGCCGCAGCATTACCCAGTGGTACTATAACTGTGGGGGGTGGTACCCCACCCCAGCATTCCCTCGACTTTGTTTCTGTAAACTCCTCACAGCCATTGACTTGCTTTGATATGATTTTTTAGGTTGGAATGATTTAGATTTCAATTTCATACAAGAATAATAGAAAGAAAGCAGACTCTGCTCCCCTGTGAAGAGAAAAGTATTAGGAAAAGGAAATACCTAGTGAGAAATCACCAGCTTGAGTTTGTCATTGTTTTGGGGAAAGTTCCAGATGCTGCCTAGCACCGACCTTGAGCTAAAATGTATTCATACTAATTTTGAAGTGGTTTATGAACACAAATTGCTATTATTCTTCACTTTTTGCATTTAACCATTGCAGTGTCACGCTTGGGAATGTTGGGGTTGATTACATTCGTGCACTAGAAGAGTGGACACCGGAACCTGGTGGGGGTATCCATACCACACATTGCAGGCAGTTATTTCCCTCAATCTGCTTCTAAAAGTGGGAGTTAGCACACTCTTTGGAGTTCCAGAGGTGAGGATGTCTTCTCTCTGTTGGTCCCCGTGTCCCTTACTGTCGTTCCTTTCACTCAAATGCTACTTTCTCTGTCTGCTTCCCACTGTGGTTGTTATCGTGAATTGGAACAGTAGTTTGGGGAGAAAACAAAGGAACAAGATGACCAAGTAGAGGAAAGTTTCAAGGATTCAGTCCTTCTTCTTCAATTTTGGCAGCTGCTATAAAGGTATATTTAGCACTGCAGAGGACAGGAAAGCATATAAATGCAAATTTAGAAAGATCATTGTAACTTTCTTTCCTTACACCAAAAAGTGACCATGAGGATGTATTTATACATTTATTCAGTCACTTATAAAACAAACTTGATTGTGACTTTTCTATCAGTTTTCAAAGAAGCTTACAATTTAGCGACTACAATGAGTCTACTAGATTTGTGCTTTTCTTTCTCTTTTTTCTCCTGAGAATCATGCGTTGTGTGTCTCAGAGTATGTGACAGAGATGATGTTCACATGGGCAACAAAATTGTTGAGTAACTGGGGTTATTCACTAGACCCTATACATCATCTGTGACTCCACCATTTTCCCTTTCACACGAGAAAATATATCAGAATGCAACAATGAGAGCAAGAGAGAGACAGAGAGAGAGAAATCACTATGGAATAACCTTGAATTTAGTCTAAATGTGAAGGTCATTCACATACTTTTGTTAGCAGCGAGAAACAGCTACAGGTATTAACCTTGGTTCAGCAACCTCAGTTCTTCAGTTCTGGCTAGGAAAGAATTCAGAGACTCAAACTATAAGAGAAAGTTTGTTTAGAAAGTCATCGAGGTAGAAGAAGTGAATCATAGAAGAAATGGGCTCAGGAAACAAGTTACAGCAAAAGAAGGGCCTGGAACTTAGGGGGGCGAGAGAGAGAGGCTGATGCACCGTGAGAGATGACAGAGGAGGAGGAGGTGCAGGCATGCTCCAGAGTGAGCCCTGGGTAAAGAGGGGGCTGGGGAAAGGCACAGTTGTGCTCCCTAGAGAGAGCTGCACTGAGTCCTCCATTCTGAGGGCTTTTATCTGAGGCCTTAGGAGGGAATCCTCATAGAACATTCACAAGCTTTCCAGGTGTACCCCCTCATGGTCTCCAATGATTGGCTGGGGCCAGAGGGTCATCCGTCAGTGCAGCTGGTCCTGATGTCAGCCATGGTGTGATTCTGTCTGATGTTGCATCTTCTTTGAACCTGGACCTGAAACACAGCAGAAGCCTAGATGTCATCTTCCAGGGTTCCTGCTGAAGGGAGTGGTCAGGCAAGGGCTTATCATTTTGCCCGTTGCTAGTCACCTGGGGCTCTTGACCCTGTTAACCTTCTGCACCTAGCCCATCATTCCCGCTCTGCTCATGCCTCTCTTGCCACTTACTACTCTTTCATGGCTTAACAAGTATTAGTAATAAATTATTTGCAACGGACTTCACAAATGACTTTTAAACACCAGGTATGTCACCATTAAAAAAAATACTGCTCTGGATGGTAAGGGCCTCTGTGACTGGAATGTTCTTGGCACTTTGAATACAATATTTCATTTCATCCCAGACCCCACAATCTTATTTACTCAACTAATCCAGTGGTTTTCCAACTTTAGCATGCACCAGAATTGCCTGCCTGCAGGGCTTGTTAAAATATAGACTGCTGGGCCCAATTCCTAGAGTTTCTGATTCATTAAGTCTGGGTGGGGACTGAGAATTTGCATTTCCAACAAGTTCCCAGGAAATAGTGATGCTGCTGGTCCAGGATCCACACTTTGAGAACCATATGGAGTCATCCATTCATCTATTCAAAAAATATTTATTAAAAGCCTACCAGGTGTCTGGCACCAAAGTAAAAAGATAAATTGAATATTATTTCATAAGAGCTAATGTCTAATGAGCACTCTGCTAAGGGCTTTCCTATGACCTGATTTACTACTTTATGACAATTCTACAAAGTAGGCATTTTTCCCCCTTTTTACAGAAGAGAATACCACATCTGTAAGAGAATAAGTAACCAGTTCAGAGCCATGTGAACAGGGTTGTGAACTGGGATTTGAACACATGCCTGTTGAAGGCCGAGTCCTGCCGATAACACGGCGCTACACGCTGTGCTACCCCTGTGACACTGAGACGCTTTCACACAGTACGATCGTCAGTGTTTTGCAGATTAAAAAACCAAAAGAAAAAGATGTTCAGAGAGATTAAATCACTTGCCCAAAGTTACACAGCCCAGAAGTATCTTAAACAAAATGTAACATCAGTTTGGCTGATGCCAAAGTGCTTTCCCACCGGAACACTCTAGATCACGATCAGTCTTAGTCATAGCCAGGAAAAAGAGCATGATCCCCAGCTAACCAGAGTGAGCAGAAAACAAGTAGTTCTGTCTAATGTCTTGATTAACTAAGATATATCTGTTGTGTTAACTTTCTCCTAACAGTTCATCAGTTCACTTCCCACCCTAAGTCAGCGTACAAAGTAACCCTTCCCCCAGGATTCAGTACCGTCACATCCCACAACCATCATTACGGACAGCATTCCTTACTGAGAAATACCCACGTGGGTGCAGAAGACACAGAAGATTGGACTGAGTGAGTAGGGAGCCCAGAATCACTGAGGACAAATTAAATTACATTCCTATCATTTACTTTTTTGATAATCAGAATAGAAAAAGGCCCTCAAACTGAGACTAATCAAATGATTCAGTTTAGATGGGTTTTAATTAATCAAGTTTACCCCAACTTGTGTAAGCAGTTGACAAAATCCATTAAAAGTGACTGCGTATCTCCTTTTACGACTTGGTAAAGTGCAAAGAATGAAGCTTTCCCTGACTCCTGTGCACTGCTGTGTTACCCCATCATCAGGGAGAGAAATGAGCTGTATAATTACCTTTTGAGACATGAATCATCCTTGCTCTGAGGGTCCAGACCTGTTTGACTCTATAAAAGCAGCTCGAGGTCGAAGTGCAAATGTGTACTGTCTGCCGTCCCAAGGCTGATATAATTACCAAGCTACTTTGAGGAGATGAAGGTGCTCCCTGCATCTGGCCTCGCTCTCCTCCTCATCACGGCTTTGAACTTTTCCACTGCAGCCCCCTCCCTATTTGCAGCCACCCCCAGGACCTCGAAGAACAACTACCGCCTCGCACAGGTTTGTGAATCTTTGCAGAATCCCCTCTTCCTTCCCCTACCCCGGAACACTAAAAGGGGGTAACGAGAAAATAAGGAAAAAAATCTGTTGTGTTAAAATCATCTTATAAGTCCGTTGAAGTCTAATAGATACTATCTCCTGTGCAACTAAGAGTGATGTCTGGTGCACATTAGGTGTGCAGGTTGCGTGACTAAATAAATAAATGAATAATGGGTTACCTAGCTACTTTGCTCTATAGAACTTGAGGTGGCTTGCAAAAAATATAGATATGCAATACAAAAAATCAAAGGAATTATTTGCAGGAATAATTATTTGAGGAATAATGCAAGAGGAAAATAAAGGCAGAAAAATAAAAATTGAGGTGGAAGATTCGCACGTAGTGCTAAGCTTGTACTCTGGGAAAACTTAGTCAAAATCTAAAGCGAACCAAGTTTTTCCTGCTTCTCATTTAAGGGTCTTTCCTCTCTCAATCATATACCTCAAGTAGCTTATTTACTTACCTTTTCTGTATTTCTTTTTAAAAAGTCCTTTCCAACTGACTGTTAGAAGGGATCTAATACCAATAGTTCATGTTAGAATTTTTGCAAAGGCTACATGTGACTCAAAGTAATTCAGTGTATATATATTTGCTTCTAAGAGTTTTTTGCATTTAATAGGAAGGTGGCGATCTTTAACCTAGAGAAACAAGTCTCTAATGATGGAACTTCCAACATTAGTGAAAGGCGTGTGGGGAGATGTTTTTGCAGCAGGGCCTCCATTCAGGAGTCGGTCAAAGTGATAGCACATCTGTGATTGCCAACTCTGCCTCCAGATGCTTTCCTACCTGCCAGGCTACACCTGTGTACTGCTTCCGTGGTTGCACTGCAGAGCTGACTTTCACCTATATAAACATCAGCTTGGGCCTGCCGACTGTTTACACCACTTGTCCATTCTAATTGGTCAGTCCCCCTGCCACACCGTCATTAAACATTTTGAATATCAATCAGCCCTGCACATAAACAGTACAGTGAATGCCAAAGTACAGGCCTGTTGAATTAAACTTCCTTCAACTTGAGCCCACTTTGAAATGCATTAAATTCAAAATAGCATATCTCAGATACCAGGGTCTGTTTCAAATTGTCTTTCACTGGTGCACCGAGCTGTGGGTCCCTCTTCCCCAACTGCAGTTTTCCCTCACCCAGCCTCATGCCTCTGTGATTCAGAAACTGCAGACACTTTGGGACCTCCGGAAGGAGGATGATGCTGTGGCCAGAACTGATCTGAGGTGGATGAAAAGCATGATTCTGGTGCAGGTGCAGACAAACTACGGTCACCAGCAATATCAGCCACGCCTATCCACTTGCATATCATCTATTACTGCTTTTGTACCAAAATGGAGTGTGCAGAACCAAAAACATTAACTTTCAGCCCCGTACAGAAAAAATTAGCTGAACCCTGAGCCTTCTACACAGGAATAAGGCTAGAAAGTTTTGTGAAAAGCTATCCTCGCTAGGACCATTCGGAGAGAATTAGGCAGCCTTGGAACGTTGGGGATCTTTAGTGATCCCTTACTTCCTTTCCTCCAAAATTAGTCAGCTCTCATCAGTTTTCCTTATGACACACCCTCAGAAAGACCTTCGCCTAAGGACCTAGAAAACTTGTCAATACCTTGTCACCTGGCAAACAGCACCTGCTCCTGCCTTCAACAGCCCCAGCCATCAGCTCTGGAGAAAAGCAGGTGCCACTCTTCAGGAGACTAGAATGATCTGGGCAAGCTTCTAATGTGGGTCCCGGTGACTGAAACAAAATTAATGTCCCACCTTAGAGTTTATTGAAGCATATAACAACTTTGGTAGCCTTAAAACACAACAAATAAAACAACATGGAAACAGGCAGGTTAAGTTCATTCATTCAACAATTATGTATTGACTGTTTTTTTTGTGCCAGTGTTGATTCTAAGTTTGGGATAACAGTCAGTGAGCAACACAAGTAGCGTCCTTGTACTTAGTGTTTACTTGGGGATGTCAGAGGGGGTGGGGAGGTGCTGGAAGGAGATAAACAAGTAGCCAGTCAACAAATGTCCAAGGTTATTTCAGAAAGTAATAGGTGATGCTGAAAAAAATTAATCAGGTTGCTAGAGAGTGGCTGGGACAGTGTGGGACATTTTCACTGGGTAGTTCAGGAAGGCTTCTCTGAGGAAGTGACGTTTGAGGTGAACCTGAACTACATGAAACAGCCAGTCATGTGAAGCTCTGGAGACAGAGCAGTCGAGGCAGAGGAAGCAGCAAATGAAGCCACCTGGAGGCGGGTGGGGGAGCAGGAGGGAGTGAAGGAACAGCAGGTTAGTGTGGCAGGAGCTGAGAGACCACAGGAAGCAGGTGCAGGATGAGTCCCAGAGACAGGCAAGGCCAGCAGGCCTGGGAGCTCTCATCAGGATAAGCGGCGTCCACACTGTTCACTTCTTTCTAGACCACTCACCAAGAGAGAACAAATGGTTTTCGTGCCTGGAAACATAAGACAGGCAACATTTCCAACCACCATGCGCTTCTTCTCAAAGCCACAAACACAATAATCTATACTTGTAAAAGATGAACAGGTTTTTAGTTGATCTGTTTAATGTCTGCTTATGCCCTTTAAATTCTAATTTGCTGATGAACATGAAGGCTTCAGAATGATGGATGATAAGATGCTTATTTAGTCTTAACTCAGGGTTTTATTCTACTTTTTGTTGTTTTTTTTTTAATTAGTGATATCAATACAACATTTAAAGCAGGTTGTTAAATTGTCCTTGAAAATAATATAAACTGCCCTGGCTGAGTGTGTCATTTGGAGCATCACCATTTAGACCAAAAGACTGCAGGTTTGATCACCAGTCAGGGCACTTCCTAGGCTGCAGGTTCAATCCCCACTCAGGGCGCATACAGGAAGCAACAGATAGGTGTCTCTCTCACACTGGTCACACTGACCCCCCTAGGCTTCCTCTCTCTCTAAAATCAATAAACAAATCCTCAGGTAAGGATTAATAGTAATAATAATAATAATAGTTTATTATAACATTATTATGAACTCATAATTAAAGAAAATAAAAAATAAAAATATAAACCGTCCAAATACCAATTGTTAAATTCAGGGTTTTCTTTTTAAGATTTGATCTATTTATAGAGAGAGAGAGGAAGGGAGAAAAAAAGGGAGAGAAACATCAATCCGTTGCCTCTCATATGCACCCTGACTGGGAACCAAACCTGCAGCACAGGCATGTGCTCTGACTGGGAATGGAACCAGTGACCTTTCATTTTGCAGGATGACACCCAACCAACTGAGCCTGGTCAGGGCAAATTCAGTTGTCTTTACTATCATTTTAATTTCTGCGCATGAAGACATTTTTAATTATTATTATATTTGGTTCCTACCTTTCTCAGTGATTATTATGCCATAAGAAAGTGTTTATTTTTATACTATTTTCATGAACATCATTTTGAATAGTTACAAATATTCTAGAATATAAGTGAGTTTTAATTTAATGATTTCTTTTGTTGGACACATAAGTTATTTCCACATGAATAAGGTTTCTCTGGCAGTTTTGTACATCAACCTCATCGAAAGGATTATTTTTTCAGAATAGATTTCCAGAAGTGGAATTAATGAATAAAACAGTATACATTTCAAAACCTTTTGATACATTCAAAAGCATTTTCACAGTGAGGATCTCATGGGATCCTCACACTGCTGTGCTCAGTAGGACAGATAACAACCCTATTTTATAGACGAGAAAGCTGAAATCAAAAGAATTTAAAGGAATTTCCTAAAACTTCTTAGACCTTGGGATTTATCACACAGCACCAAAAGTTCTCACAACTCCCTTTCTGTGACTTAGGCAAAGTAGAAAGAAATGTTGAAGAAACCGTATCTTGAACTTGACCTTGTGTTAAAGCACCCTTAACCCCTGAGTTCTAAACCCTTAATTCTCAAGAAGGACACTAGGAAAGTGCAGTGAAGGAGGAGTTAAGGGGGATATCTGGCCCTCTGGCTTGCTTGGACAGACCCTCTAAGACTCTATTATTTCTATCAAATGTTGAAAGAGAAGTTGAGAGAGTTATCACCTGGAACCTAAAACCCTGTGATTTTAACATTGGGGGAGGAGAACGGAGGGGAGCAAGTGGGACAATTCTGAAGAGTCTTGAAACCTTTGACCCAGTGTCACAATCAGGTGTTGAGCCAACAGCAGGCAAGTGTTAGAATCAACACAAACGCAACTCTAAGTGCACATCTATTTGCCTCATTGAACATTTGACCCTGAAAAGTATGCCAAAACCTTGTCAGTAATTCACCAAGAAAGTTCCCGGAATGATTTAGGCTCTCAGAACATCTGATAATTACCACACAGGACTACCTCAAGACATAAGAAAAATTCCAAATAAGCAATCTAACTTTAAACCTAAAGGAATTAGAAAAAGAAGAACAAACAAAACCCAAAGGAAACAGAAGGAAGGAAACAATTAAGGTCAGAGCAGAAATAGAAATTAAAAAAAAAAAAGTAAAGATCAATGAAACCGAGAGCTGTTTCTTTGAAAATATAAACAAAATTAACAAACCCTTAGCCAAACTCATCAAGAAAAAAAGAAAAAGAGCCCAAAGAAGTAAAATCCTAAATGAAAGAGAAGTAATAACTGGCACCACAGAAATACAAGGAACCGTCAGAGAATACTACAATTATATGCCAACAAATTGGACAATCTAAAAAAAAGATAAATTTCTAGAAGCATATAACCTTCCAACACTGAGCCATAGAATATCTAAGAAGACATAGAATATCTAAACAGACCAATTACCAGCAATGAAATTGAAGCAGTAATCACACTCCCAACAAACAAGGACCAGATTGCTTCAAAGGTGAATGCTACCAAACATTTAAAGAAGGATTAATACCTATCCTTCTTAAACTATTTCAAAACATCAAAGAGGAAAAAATACTTCCAAACTCATTCTACAAAGAAAACAGCATTACCCTAGGTCTAGTATTACTTCATATGAATAGATTAAAATATATCTAACAAATCTCCTATTGTTAGACATTGAAATTGCTGCCAATGTTTTATTATTTACATATATAAATATATATAACATAAACAAAAGTATACATAATTTATGTATAATATAAATGTAGTTAATGTGATATATAAATACTATTCATATACAATAAAATATATATAATATATTATTATATATTATATATAATAAAAATGTATATATAAACCTTTATCTGCTCTTTATTTGTCTGAAATGAGTTGGGTGGGTGCCATTCCTGGGTCAACAGCAGGCTCTGACCCCGCATTTCATGACTCTGCTTCACTCACTTCACCTAAACAGCCATGGGAAAGGGTGTCGAACGATGCATGAAGGGTCTAAGCCCTTATGTGCAAATGAAAACTGTAGAAGGCACGTTTAATTTCACTTGTCTTGAGGGACAAAGAGCCCGTCCCAGGAAACCTGCTCCCTGGAAACAAGTCCGCCCCCACACACTGAACACACAGGAACTGACGAAAAGCCTCAGTAGGAACCAGACTGATCCTCTCTTTTTGTATAAGATAAGAAGCTGAATATAAAGCCTCTGAGTTAAAAACACTGATGTATACAGATAATGTGATACTAATAACTGCTTATCAGAGAAGTGGGATAGTCTGTTTTGCAAATTGGGCACAGATGTCAAATACAAATAAATGATTCATGGGGAAAAAAATGTTCATTTCCCTTCCACTATCTTTCTCCCTTACAATCCTATTCATTGTAGGAAAATTATAAGATGCAGGTGAGCAAAAAGTAAATAAACAAACTAAATTTGTCACTGCCAAAAGACAACCATCATTAATAATTTGGCAGACTATATCTTTCTAAGCTTTATCTACAAAAATATAGCTAAATTTTTTCAAAAATGGAAATATACTCTACACAGTATTTTTCATACATCCAGAAGACATTGCTGGAGTGTGAGTGCTTCCCAAAGACTGTGCTGTAGGTGTGTCAGCCTGCCTCTCCCTTTCAGGTGTATCTCCACAAGTATTACACAAGGAAAGGAGGGCACCAGGTTGGTGAGATGGTTGCACGAGGAAGCAACTCCATAGTGAAGAAGATTAAGGAGCTGCAAGCATTCTTTGGCCTCCAAGTCACCGGGAAGTTGGACCGCTCCACGATGGACATGATCAAGAAGCCTCGCTGTGGAGTTCCGGACGTGGCAAACTACCGCCTGTTCCCAGGCGAACCCAAGTGGAAAAAAAATACTTTGACATACAGGTAACGAGATCTGAGTCTTTCCAAATTCATAGAGAAACACCCTCTCTCTCTTTCCTTTAAAAAAAAACCTTTTGATCTGTATAAATATCATGACTCATCATAACTACAAGAAAGAATAAGAACCTTTAGGTCCAATCTTTACACAATGACAATGGAGATTCCCAGGAAATGTGATCTCAGGATTGTTGGAATGGCTGGCCATCTCAGGTATTACAATTTTAGCAGTTAGAGACAACACATTTATCTTTAAAGAAAAAAATCTAGTCTAGGGTTAATAACCTGGCGACCACCATTCACCAGCATCAACCAGCATTTTTAAAACAACCTGTTCACTCATAAGGGTATGATAAAACTCAGTTATCATTACATTGTTTTTGTGGATTTAAAAAGTCATTTATCGATCAATGACTATTAAGTATCTGCTATAGGCATTCATTCAATTTTGGAGATAATTTGTCCTTTGTCTGTCGGCCCTTAGCCCCAGGCTCCTCCCTGTTGCTCCACTTCATGCTCCCCTCCACCTCCACACTTCCTGGTCATCCTCCGGCCTCCTGCCCGGAGCAAGGACTCTGTGTAGTCCCAGGGGACATGCCCGGTCATAACCTCATCACATAGGAATTCCTTCCCAACAGCCTGGTCCCATTTCTGGGGCCAGCACAAGCCTCCTCACAGGTCCGGCTGAGTTGGACCATCCACGCTGCCCGTCCCTCCGTCTGAGAGCGGGGTTGGAAGCAGACAGAGCTCGCTTGGACCTGTGGGCCTTTTGCATGCTAGACAGAGGTGGCGTTGGAAAAAGGAGGGCAGCCCCCATTTCTATTTGTTTGCCCCAGGCTTCGCAAATTTGGGATTTTCTTTCCAGGTAGAAAAGCAGACCAAGTAAACAGCCGCAGGGAGTGGAATGGCTGGGTGTGGGGGCGTCAGGGCCTTGGGCAGTGCAGGTGGTGGACCGCAGCCCCGAGGGCAGCTTGAACTTGGGGCAAAGCAGTTTGGAATTTAATCCCGGGCCAAGGAGAACAGCCCAGGGTCAGGATCAGATTTCGCTGTCTGGATGAGCACATCCGGTGGAGATCTGGGCATGGAGAAAGAATGGGCTGTTAGTGGTGTGCTGGAGCTGGCTACTGACAGCTCACAAGAGCCAATCCTTAAGTGTTCTGTATAGTTGGTAAGTTTCCAAGAATTTTGTGAGCTGGTTAGTAAACAAAGCCATTATGAAAAATGACACGACATAAACTTACAATTAAATAAATTATATAAAAACAAAGGTAATCAAAACATTGCTTTTTAATTATTCTACATTTATCTATGTTCTCGAAGTTATTTACATATATTTTATTTGGTATCACGAAAATGATGTGCCCTTGCCCAATTCTGCCCAATTTTGTGTTCCGTGTGGCAAGCTGGCAGCTTGAAATTAGCTATAATGAGTGTTTACCGTGTGAAAATCTGCAAACCCTACAAATCAAGAATTTTCGTCATAGAGCTGGTTGTTAAACTCTACCAGTAAAACCGTTAGTCCCTGGGATCAAATTAGGGCCCAAACTAGGCCACTTGTTAGCTGCTATTTGCTTATGAGTCCATGAGGTGGCGCTCTGAACACGATTATATGTTGGCTTCAGCTTAGAAACACAAAAAGCGTTTGTTCCCCTCGTGGAAAAACAATGTATACGGAGTTGAACACACAGTGATTATGAGATGTTTAAGGGTAAGACAGAAAAAATTTATATAAACCCATGGAATCTTTTTCATCACATTGAAATAAGCTGTGTCATAGAATTTTAGTGTATGAATATGCACAGCAACAACAGAAGGCATAGATCCGAATAATTTGGGACTTGGAAAAGTGTAATACATTCTTGTGATAAGTTGGCAGCCCCCAAACCCCCTCTACACCCTCCCACTGCCCGTCTACTCTTGCTCTGCCTGGTCACAAGAGGCTTAGACTCTGTCTACATAGCTACTGGATTCCAGAATAACTTCTTATAACAGAAGATTTAAAAAGACAAAACATATCATAGTGCTTATGTGCATAGCCTTTGGAGTCAGATAGAACTGGGCTCAAATCCTGACAAGTCATAAAATGTAGATTATTATTGTTAACTCTTAAGGTTTGAGAATTAGATGGGATATCATGTTAAAAAGTACTTGGAACTGTCTAACCTTCAGTCTGTGTTCAGAGAATATTAGCTATTATCACTATTGCTTTACTGATCTCTTGACCTTGGGTCGGGACTCCTCTGCGTCCTCTTCTGGGGCTCTTCCTGTCTCTGTCCCTGCCTTCTCCAGCCCAACACACAGTCAGCTCAAAGATACAGCTGCCTTGTCAATAAAGTAAGGGAAATTCAAGGTACTAACTGCACAGAACTATGATAAATCACAGATTCTTTTTATGCAGTGGGCTTGGCATATTTTGAAACATTAAATGGTCCCTGTAAGGGTCCATCTGGTATCCCCTCTTCAACTTGCAGTGTTTGGCCCCAACCCCTGGAGTTAAAGATCGGGTTTCTTCTCTCCCGGATGCAGAGTTGCTGAGTTGAGCTATTTACCATCCTCTCTGTGAGACATGGTCCTTTTAGGAGAGGGGGCAGGATTACCTCTGCTGGATTCTGGTTGCAGTTGTATCATCTGCATCAGAATAACCTAGGATACTTGCAAAAATGCAGATCTCTGGGTCACACCTGTACATTTAAAAGTCTTTCTAGGTAGTTATCATGGGTCCTAAAATTTGAAAACCACTGAGGAGTCCCTACAAACTACTAGATTTTACCCATGAATTCATTCATTCATCAAGTGTATTTGCTAAATACCTACTATGTACAAGGTGCTGGACTAGGAGCTGGAGAAAGAGAGAAAGTAGGCTCTGTCCTCCTCTCCAGGCTGGCTCTCGCAGACCTGGCTTCTCATTCTTTACCCACTATTCTATCCCCACCCAGGTCCCCGGGGAGGGGGGGGGGGGCGGGGAAGGGCCTGCCTCCAGCACCTCTTTGCATGCTGCCAGTACCCATCCCCCACCCTACCCCACCACACCCCAGGCACCAGAGCAGCAGGTGTTAGGGCACCACCAACTGTCTCTCTGTACAACCTTTTGTCCCCCCCACCCAAAATATTTCTATAGTTTTCTACCTGCAGATGTCATCGTCACACCAGGGTTTGATGAAAGACTCAAGCCTTTTTCAGTTCAAGTGAGCACTTCCTCTTTTAAAATGCATTATTTTAAGAAAACAAATATTCCCCCACGACCCTGGGGAAATCCTGATGGCCCTTGAATAAGAGCTTGCAAAACCTCCAAACTCCACATCTTTATTTTTTACAATTGAAAAATTTCAGACCCTTATGGGGAAAAAGAAATCTCTTCTCAATTAAAACCACACTAGGGAAAATGGACTTATTGGTACTTGTGAAGTTCTAGAGGTATTATTCTTCAAAATTAGTTATAATATAGTAACAATGAAAGGCAAATGGTTTCAGCACCAGATTATCGTAACTCCTTCTTCACTTTATTTTTCTTATTGTTTAACATGGTTCAGTAATTGAACAAACATGAAAGCAAAATAAGAATTAATGTTTTGAAGGGGAAAATCTCATCATAGATTTATGTTTAATATTTAATTTTTTAATGCAAACTATAATGCTTGGCTTCTTCACTTACCGTTTACTAAAAGAAAAACGTGTTCTTTCTGTTTTCACAGAATAGCCAAATACACACCCTCCATGACTTCTGCGGATGTAGACAAGGCAATAGAGATGGCCTTGCAGGCCTGGAGTAGCGCTGTTCCTCTGAACTTTGTGAAAATAAATTCCGGAGTAGCAGATATTATGATATCTTTTGAAACAGGAGGTACTGTGGTGCTTCTTGGATTTTGTCTATTAATCCAGAGGAGAAATGTTCTAATACATTCCTTCTACAATACTTAATCCAAGTGATCAACACAATCCTTCTGCACGGAGTAGTGTGATGGGCAGAGGTCAAGATCATGGCAACGTCATGACCTTCATCTGGACAGAAAATAGAACCAGAGGCATTCTCAGCATTTCTTGTCGTCATTACGCTGAGCTGTAGAATGGACTCGGTATCGCCAGTTTTCATCGTGGTTTTGTCCCTTTAGCAATAGATTGTCCAATTTCGCTTTCCCATTGGTTGGGGGGCCGTATGACCTCATGCCATTCCCATAATGATGTTCATTGCTTCATATCCCCTTCCATGTTAGCCAAGAATCTCCCATCTTGAATCCTCACTGAAGGAAACAAATTTTACTATGGCCCTGGCAGCTTTGCCCCTGCAGCAGTGGGCAGGAGAGTGGCATTGCTGTCTTGCCCCCACTTGCAGCCTACTTTGAGAATCACCGGGCCTGCCTCCAACTGGCCCCCTTCTCCATCCTCCACTCACCCTGGTAAGGGGTAGAGGCATAACTTTGCACAAAGACTGGTAGAGCTCTTTTTGGAGAGATCTTGTCTAGTTAGTAGACAATGGAAAGGAAAAGCCATGAAATTACCTTCTCTTTTTAGCTTCTAATAGGCCCACTAAGCAAGTGCCACTGTCTCTTACCCTTCATGGATAACATTTCTAAGTGTCCCCCTGATTTCAAGTCTTGATCTTAATTTTACTCTGATGTCACTGGGGAAAACCATGCTTAGAAGCTAGGAGAGAGAAGATCAAGCAAATCCTGAGCATAAACCCTGCAGAGATGGCCCATGGTGGGGCCTGTTCCTCTCAGAGGACAAAGGACACCCCCAGTAAAGTGGCAGGACCATGTGGCCCAGGGCAGCTTTGGGGGCCTTGGAGTTAACATATTTCACGCTTGTGCCCTGTCCCCTAAATTGAAATACAAGCTGACTAGGGACTGTGCTGCATTTCACTAGGTGCCTCAGTGCATGCAACCTGGCTAAACTGCACTGCTTCCAAACCCGGGAAATGACACACCAGAACTTTGTTCTGTTGGTTTTTAATAAAACAGTGTATTGTCACAAAAATCCTGAAAAACTATGACATGGAGCTTCAACACCATCCCTTAATTTATTCTTCCTCCTTTTCACTTAAGTTTGTAATGAACTGTTAATTAAATATAGACAATAAAACAAAAATATATGAACTTTAAAAGTTAGGAATTTTTAAACACCTAATTTATTACTTTCATGATTTTTACACATGCAAGTATATCAGAATGGCAGAGAAATTTTTGACACTTCTTTAAGTTGTATTGTATTATACTGTGCTGTACAAACAGAAAGCACACACGTGTTCAGTTTGCGGGTACTGTCTTAGCTCAATCTCATGTCCAAAGTGCTCTCCACCAATGCGTTCGAGGTCCTATCAGCGGAGGAGGTGGCTATGGAATGACCGGCTGTGCCGTCTCCTTGTGTAATCTATGGCACGGGCACAGTTCCCAGTGTGTCACACGCTAGTTAACACACACCACAATAAAAACAATAACAGAACATTTTTTATTTTTAATGCTTACTATCTTTGAAATATAAAATAGCCTTTAAATTTTTCAGTTGACATTGAACTTCTTATCAAAAATGAATACTGAAAGTTTATTTGTATGAGAAGTATCAGTGCTACTCAGAAAGTCGTCCATTCCCTGTAACGTTATGTGCTCCTCAAACTGCTGGAAGGACTAAGTGCTGTTGGCATTTCTCCCACTTGTTTAGATCATGGGGATTCCTACCCATTCGATGGGCCTCGAGGGACGCTAGCCCATGCGTTTGCTCCTGGAGAAGGCCTGGGAGGAGATACGCATTTCGACAATGCTGAGAAGTGGACTATGGGAACGAATGGTATATATGCACAATTCACCATAACCTGGAAAATAGTGTACCTTCTTCTGGGCCTCCATCATGAAACCTTGAGGTTCAACGTCCCAAGCCACCCTTTAACTAAGGGGGCTGGCTAGGAAAAACAAGTAAGCCAAAAACCCAAAAGGGAACACCGTAGGCGAAAGACCCTCCCCCAGTCGTGCTCTAGGCCTGTCTGATCTCTGGTTCATAGCATCTAATCTGAAGAAGCAGCAATCCCCTCCTCAATGCACAGCTCTGTTGCTTCACCTCCACAGTATTCGCTGTTTCTTACTTGCACTTGGAAATAGGCTACATTCGGAAATGACTTGAGGGAATTAGTACTCTCCTGAGAAGCGCGGGGGGGATGGGTATAAAAGTTCCAGAACATCTTGCATGTCATCTGGAAATCTCCAGTGTGAAATGTGTGTGGATAGAAAGGAGTAGGCTGTAATAGCAGGGAACTAGTAAAGCATTTGTGACCTAAGTCTACATATTATTGCCACTATTATCATTTTGCCACTATTGGCTTTAATTAGACCCTTCTTATCAACCTAATGAGCATAATGACAATGAACAAAATTGATTGATTTACATTTCCCACTTCCTCCACCTCCAAGCCTCTCCTAGCCAATGGGGAAAGAACTACATTAAGCAAAACTAAGTGCCAGAATAACCTACCAACCATTGAATAATCCAGTTGTGGAAAAAAAATAAGTTAACTGTGTTTCGTGTGTAAAGTCTGCTGTAAGATAGAAGATACTGAAGATAAAACCCTGTGTTGATGCTGTCTTCTCCTCTCTCATATTGTCTAGGTTTCAATTTATTCACAGTAGCTGCGCACGAATTTGGCCATGCACTGGGCCTGGCCCACTCCGCAGACCCGTCGGCACTGATGTACCCAACTTATAAGTACCGGCATCCCTACGGATTTCACCTTCCCAAGGATGACGTGAAGGGGATCCAGGCGTTGTACGGTACAATCACGACACTTCTTTGACTACTAACCCTGAAAGTAACCAGCCTGTAGTCTCCAACGTAGAGAGAGTATACTTTGCCAGGAGTTGCCTGCAGAGGTAAACATTAAGTTAGAGAACACAGCCCCTGCTGTGCCCTCTTGTGAATAGCTTCTTTGCCAGATATGCATATTGCTTTATTCGAAGATGTATAATTACATTTTACATTTTTTCTCCAGAGCATATTGCTCCAACAGTAACTACAGAAAATACAATCATTTGTGGGTGTTTTTGTTTGTTTGTTGAGTATAGATCAGGATTTAGACTTTGGGAAAAGATGGATATAGTTTAGCATTCGCAAATATGGTGCTTACCCATTTTCAGATAAGTGACCTTTTCTTTCTAAAAACAGCAATTATGATGATAATAAGTACATCACTCAGTTGCATAGACAATCTGCAGTTTACAAAAAGAAAAAACATATCCTGAGTCATCCTACACCATCCTCATAACCAGCCTTTGGGGTGTGAAGGGTTTTCCTCATTTTATAGCTGAGAAAGCTGAGACTCCATGACAGTAACTATCCAAGACACTCAAAACTATCTCAAGTGTTAAATTCTTTCAACCGTAATAAAGGATTACTAGAAACTCTATATCCACTTCCTTAGCAGAAAGACAAACCATTAATCCATGAGAAGGAATCTTAATACACTGTTAGAACTTAACCCTTTTTCTTTCCTGGATAAAAGGCAGAAAAATCTAGAAACTGACTTCTTTAAGCCTTGGAGTCCTTGCTTTACAAGAGGATCCACCAGAAGATGCCTTCCCGCTCCGCGCGCCCCTCCACCATTTATTCTCTTGTGTATAAGCCAGGGGATGCAGAGAAGGTGAAGTAGTAAGAACAATCCACCTTGGCTGCTGAAATAAACATCCCCAGGATCTCGGTGGCTTAGCATAATGCACAGTAAAACGTATCTCCTGCTCGTGCAAAGACCAATTCCGATAGCGTGACTGTTGGACCGCCCTGCCCACGCAGTGACGCAAAGGCACTGGCCCCTTCCAGTTTCTATATCCTTCCCCTCACGGTGCTCCGCTTCTACCCACAACGGCTCCAAGGCTTGGGGACGTCATCCTCACTAACACAGTTTCTTGGACTGCGAGTTACTCATATCACAGACGATGGCTTTAAATACCAAGCACCTTCAGTGCACTTCAGCCCCACAGAATTCTGTCTTCCCTGCATGCCTCAGGAAACGCTGTGCACAGTGCAGGGCACCCAGGAATGGGTGAAAACACACGAGGAAGTTACCGTCTTATTGAGAACAAAGTACTTAATTACAGAGAAACAATCAGTGGCAACCTTTAAACTCCATCTCTAACTTGGAACACCTGTAGCTATCAAAGAAGTCATTGTCTAATAATAAAATAATAGCTACCATTCTCTGAACATTTACTATGCGCCAAGCATTCTGCCAGGTCCTTGCAGGCACCGTTGAATTCTCACAAAAACCTGAGGTGGGTACTCCTCTTGCCCCCTCCCATTTTACAAATGAGGGGACTGAGGCTTTGAGAGATTACATTGTTTGCCCATTTATCACAAACTCAGTACCTAGCGAAGCTGGATCTGTCACCTTGTCAAACACAGTGAAAGGGGGTCTCTGGGGTGGAAGTGTCCAGACCCCAGTCTCCTGGTGCCATTTGACCAAGTCACTTTGAATCCTAGGACCTCGGAAAATGTTCCCAGGAAAGCCCACCGTGCCAAATGTCCCCCCTCATAATCCGACCATCCCTGACCTCTGTGACTCCAGCTCATCCTTTGACGCAGTGACGACGCTGGGCAAGGAGCTGCTACTCTTCAAGGACCGGTAAGCCTAAAACCTGCTTAAGACTATGAAGTGGTTCCAGAAGTGCGAAGAAAAATAATGTATAAACTTTTCCACACAACAGCATCTCATTCTCCTATGTCAATTAATTTTGATTTTCATCTTTATTTGATGTAGGTATACAGGGTGAGGCAAAAGTAGCTGTACAGTTGTGAGTATGTCAAACAGTTTATTCTCGTGTTATTATTTATTCATTATTGCACTCTTTTCCCTATGAACAACTGGAAACCTACTTTTGCCCCACACTGTATATTATTCCAATGAATAGATATAATATTACTTATTTAACCAATCCATACTTATGAACATCTAGATTATTCTTAATTCTTAAAAATTATGAACAGCTTAAACTAAATCTTTAAAAATGGATGGGCATCTACTTTTCAAAGGCAAATTGGAGCAAGAGCTCAGGAATCCAGGCTTTGGCATCAGGCTAAGTTGGTTTAAATTCAAAACCAGTTTACCTGCTTCTTACTGATCAGGTGATGCTGAGCAAGTAATGCACCACACACAGGGATTACTCAATAAATATCGCGGAGTGAGAATCAAAAATTACGTACAATGGATTGAGGCTTGGAAACTTGAGGTATTTTTATTATTATTAATTTTACTGATTTTTTACTAAGGCATTGATTATTGACTTTTCTATTGACTATTAATGAAAGTAAACCTAAACAGAATTGGTAGGCATTGATTCAGGAGTGATTGGCACAAGAGACCCGGCAGAAGGAGCCTGAACACCCCACTAAGTTGGCTCTGTCTGAGGGATAAAGTTGTCAAATTTTACATCCTGTTGCCCACACAGGTGCATGTAGTGCTCATTCAGTGATAAAGAAATGTGATGCTAGCCACGGTGTAGCATGTAGCTTATTCTTTTGACAAATATCAGTGGCTGAGGTAGAGACACAGGCAACCGTGAAGTTAAAGATATTACACCTTTCCATGCAATTATAATTGCTTTCTTAAAAAGCAAAAAGAAAACGTAAAACCCTCTATCAAATTATGAGCATTTAGCAATTACTAGTGACTATTTGAAGTAGATACATCTTTTGACAGTCTTGCCTGTACGTACCGAGAGTGGTAACTGAATAGAAAGAGATGCATGGACGAAAGACACTTAGAAATGAGTGGTCAGGGAGGGATTATGAGCAGTCCCCTTGTAGCACTGGATTTGCCACTAACTCTCCATGGGGCCTTGGAAGGTTGGTCATGTCCATGTTAAAATGAGGTGTTATCTGATATTAATAGTGACTTGAGTGTGTTCAGTACTTACTTTCTAAACACTTGTCATCAAATCCTTACAACGGCCCTGTGAGGTATGAATCATTATTCTCTTCTTATAAGACACAGAAAGGATAAGCAACATGCTCAAGAACACATTGCCAGTGAGGGGTAGAACAGGGACCCACATCTACACTGTCCTATGGCAGGACCTGTGCTCCTAACCACCCTGCTCTACTGCCTCCTACTATGTCGTAGAGAAAGAATCCCATGACTATAGCTCTTATCCCCTATCAGCTGTCACCAAAAGTCCCAAAGTGCAGGCTAAGCCTGGACAAAGAACAAAGAATTCTTTCAAGTCACAGCTACAGTGGCAACCTGGGGCCATTATGAAAGAGCTCCCAGTCTGTTCTCTCCCACCCACAAGCCTGGAATTCCCCACCACCAACACTAATCTGTTGATGAGACATTTCGAACTGTGGATGTAATAACCACATTGTTTGTTTCCAAAGCAAGATGGAATGCGGTACCTTTTGAAGTCCCTGTGAGACTGTTACATATTGTCCATAGTGTATAAAGATACATGGGTGCATTCAAATGTTCTGTTTGAAGAGAAATAAACTTCACGTATAATAAGTTGAAAGCCATACATATTTAATTTACATATGTGTATTCTTTATAATAGATGACAAAATACTAAGACTTCCCAGATTTCCTCAGGCACTTTGGAAAGAGTAGAGGTAAACGACCGAATTACAGCCATACCAAAATTATATTTGCCAAAATAAGGTTATTCTGAGTTTTACACAATATCATTTTAAGAATAAAATAAAGAATATCACAATCAGCTATAGGCCTTAGAAGAATAATAGCATTTTACAAATAGAATAAATATAAAGGTCAGTCACATCCGAATTCTTTGTTTCAGAGATAAGAAAGCTAGACCAGGCGTCCTGGCTGAGCAGACCCTCCATTGCCACCCTGGTCTTCTGACTCCCAGTCTTGAGTCAGTCCTATCACTTGCATAGAAAACCTTCTGATTATGCAGTGGAGCCATCAATAGAAGCACCAAATGACGTGGATGCCCCTTGACTGGGTCCACGTGAGTCAGTAGGAAAGCACTCGGGGCTGCTCCTGGCCTCCTGGGCTCTGGCCTGCCTGTCAGCCAAACAGCCATAGGAGGAGGATGTTCTTACACCACCTGAGTTTCCCAAACATGATTGATAGGCTTCTCCTCATTGTTTTATTCTCAAAATAGGATTCTTTATTTAAAAACATCTGTATTTTAAGTTAGAATGCAAAGAAAGACATTTCTAAGGGTATGCAAGTCCCCAAGGGAATCAACAAGAAGGATCAACGGAAAAGGCACTCAGGGAGGCACCGGCAGGACTCGGACTGTCCTTTGGTGAGGAGAGTCGTGGGGCAAATCACCAAAAGTAGCAGCATAATTCCCGTAAACAGGAAAATCGAGATTCGTGGGGCACATGTAGAAAAGCCCAATGTAAGATATGTTGAATTTCAGGTTTTGACGATTCTAGTGGGGTTTTATAGAAATCAGCTGGTGCTCACAGGAGAGTCAAAGGCTTCACAGGTTATGGAATCTCCCACATGGAGGAGATGGTTAAAGGTGTGAAAATCAACTCCGATAATAATAATGATAACGAAAACGGATATCTTATGATCATTTACAGTGCGCTGATCACTTTACAGACATTTACTTGTTTAATCCACACTGTTATTATCACCAGCAGGAATTTTAACCTACATCTACTTGACATCAGAGACAGAATTCCTGTAGTGGTGCCCCAAATAAATCAGATAAAAGAGACTTTTTTTAAGTGAATAACAGTGGAAATGCCTCCCAAGTTCTCCCAGAACTTGAAGACAAGGGAGGGCTGGCCAGTATAATGAAGGAGTGTCATTTCGTGGAGTGGTGAGGGAGGAAACCAGATGATGTGGAGTGACAGAACATTGGTGAGGAGCTAACAGAGGTCATTCATTTGAGATCTTGATAACCAGGGAAGGTAAGTCCAGAGCTGGAAGAGGTAGCAGGGTCAAATGAGGATTTTTCAAGATAGGAAATACCTGGGCATATTTGAAGACATGAAAAGGAACCAGCAGAAAAAAGAAATGCATAGCGCTGTGCAAAGGAAGGGCAATAAACTCAGTAACCACTGCTATTAGATAGTATGTTGGGGATCTAGCACTTCCCAGGGTTCCATGGGCTTGAGGAAAGTCGGCACAACTGAAGAGGAAGTGTTCCTTTCTCACAGTCTCCCTGGAGGAGTGTCTTTTCTGTAAAGTTGCATCACTGAAAGTCAATGAACGGCATTGTATTGACTTAGACTGATTCTCTGTTATGTATTAAAAATTCAAAGAGGCAGAAGGTGTACTAAGATTCCAGGCTCACTATTTCTTCTGACCTCCCCACTTCTGGCTAAGAAGGGGATCCTTTACATCTTCACAGCTTCTGGTTGATAAATATGGTCCCCCATCATTTTCTCAGATGGTTATAAACAGGTAATTTAAGGGAACTAAGCACAGCTTTAACCCACACCACTCTCTCAGCATGGGTTTTCATTCATAAGCTGTATTTTGCTTGGGTTCAATGAGGTGGATGGTGCATGGTTGATTTCTTGTCCTCTAAAGTACTCTGATGAAGCAAACCTGGTTAGTGAACCCCTCAAAATCAATGGCTTCTCAGCCAGCAGTGTGACAGTTTGTACTTCAAAGTTTCCAGTGACAGAAATATCTCATAGCAGGGAGATAAATTTAGAAAGAAACTGGATTCTATTGATAAACTCTAAGTTTAAGTTCATATATCACCAATTAATACATGTGTAGAGTAAAAATGTGTCTTTTTAAAGTGTCTACAAATAATTGTAAGTGTAGTCCAGAGTTTATAAAACACCTTCATATGCATCATCTCAATTGATCCTTTAAAGCATTAGCACACATATTATTATTATTTTCACTCTTACTTGACAGAACGTACTTGAGTCTCAGAAAAACCTAGTGACTCACATGAGGTCATGTATCCAATGATAAATCGAAGTTCCCAGCATCCCTTGCTTCTATCACTGCAGCACCGTCTCAGGGCAGAGGAGCGGCAGTTCAGAAAGACAGAAAGAAGAATTCCCTAGTTTCTTCCCCCTGAAACTAGGGAATAGGATGACAGAGAAAAACAGAGTCAGGGAAGTAAAGAGTTGAAGAGGATGGAAAATCAAGGCACCCACTCAGCTCGTGCTGGATTTCCTCCACAGCCCAGCAAACAGGAGAGGAAAGCATCGAGTGAACATGAAAGATGGATGAACTCAGCTTAGAAAGGTGGGAGTGAAGATGGTTGGGTAGAATGAGAAAAGAACAGAGGTTTGACAAACATGGATCAAGTCCCTAGGTGTGCCAGGCACTCTGCTAAACCAAAGTTTAAAAGATGACTAATAGGACTCCTGGCCAAGATGGAGGCATACGTTGACACACTGTGCCTCCTCACACAACCAAAACAAGGACAACAACCAATTTAAAAACAAAAAACAACCAGAATTGACAGAAATCAAACTGAATGGAAGTCTGACAACCAAGGAGTTAAAGAAGAAACATTCATCCAGACCGGTAGGAGGGGCAGAGACAGGCAGCCAGGTAGAGAGGACTCACAGCAAGGCAGTGACTGGAGGACCAGGCAAGGCGGTGGCTTGGGGCGGGGCAGTCCCACATTCATGTGCAGATAAACTGAGAGGAACAACTAGGGAGTGAGACACACCACACAACCCAGAGTTTCAGAGCGGAGAAATAAAGCCTCAAAGCCTCTGACTGAAAACTTCTGTGGGGGTTGAGGTGGCAGCAGGAGAAACTCCCAGTCTCACAGGAGAGTTCGTTGGAGAGACTCACAGGGTCCTAGAATGTACACATACCCACCCACCGGGAATCAGCACCCAATTTACTTGTGGGTAGCAGGGGAAGTGACTGAAAACCAACAGAGGGTGGAGCAAGCGGCATTGTTCCCTCTCGGACCCTCCTCCACATACAGTGTCACAATGCAGCGATGTGAGTTGCCCCGCCCTGGTAAACACCTGAGGCTCCGCGCCTACAATGTAACAGGAGTGCCGAGACAAAAAAAAAAAAAAAGGCCCAAATTAAGAACAGATCAAAGCTCCAGAAAAAATACAACCAAGCAACAAAGAGATAGCCAACCTATTAGATACACAGTTCAAAACACTGGTTATCAGGATGCTCCAGGAACTCACTGGGTATTTCAACAGCATAAAAAAGACCGAGGCAGCAATGAAGGTCCCATTATGTGAAATAAAGAAACATCTACAGGGAACCAACAGCAACAGGAAGGAAACTGGGACTCAAATCAACGGTTTAGAGCAGAAGGATGAAAGAAACATTCAACCAGAACAGAATGAAGAAACAAGAATTCAAAACATGAGGAGAGGCTTAGGAACTTCCAGGACAACTTTAAACATTCCAACATCCAAATCATAGGGGCACCAGAAGAAGAAGAGGAAGAGAAAGAAATTGAAAACTTATTTTAAAAAATAATGAAGGAAAACTTCCCCAATCTGGCAAAGAAAATAGACTTTCAGGAAGTCCAGGAAGCTCAGAGACTCCCAAAGAAGTTGGACCCAAGGAGGCACACACCAAGGCTCATCATAATTACATTAGCCGAGATTAAAGATAAGGAGAGGATCCAGGATCTTAAAAGCAGCAAGAGAAAAGGAGACAGTTACCTTCAAAAGAGTTCCCATTAGACTATCAGCTGATTTCTCCAAAGAAACCTTGCAGGCAAGAAGGGGCTGGAAAGAAGTATTCAAAATCATGAAAAGCAAGGACCTACATCCAAGATTACTCTAGCCAGCAAAGCTATCATTTAGAATGGAAGGGAAGATAAAGTGCTTGCCAGATAAGGTCAAGTTAAAGGAGTTCATCATCACCAAGCCCTTATTATATGAAATGTTAAAGGAACTTATCTAAGGAAAAGAAGTTCAAAAATATGAACACTAAAATGACAACAAACTCACAGCTATTAACAACCTAACCTAAAAAAAAAAAAAAAAAAACGAAGCAAACAACTAAAACAGGAACAGAATAACAGAAATGGAGATCACATGGAGGGTTATCAGTGGAGGAGGGGAAGGGGGAGAGAAAGGGAAAAGGTACAGAGAATAAGTAGCATAAATGATAGGTAGAAAATAGACAGGGGGAGGTTAAGAATAGTGTAGGAAATGTAGAAGTCAAAGAATTTATATGTATGACCCAGGGACATGAACTAAGGGGGGCGGAATGCAGGTGGGAGGGGGTAAGCAGGGCAAAGGGGAATAAAAGGAAAATGGGACAACTGTAATAGCATAATCAATAAATATATTTTTAAAATAAAGTAAAATAAATAAAAGATGACTAATACATGACCCTGCCCCCCAGGATCTCATAGGGCTGGCTGAGAGCTGCAAAGGGCCAGGAGAAGTTTACCAGTGACCTAATCTCCAACTTGATGAAATAGTTGTTATTCTTTAGTAAAAGGGAGTGAAACTCGCAGAGAATATAAAAATCAATGATCAAATAAATTCTGTTCAACCCTCTGGCACCCATTTATTTCACCAACAAATATTTATTGAGCCCGGACTATGTGCCAGGCACAGCGCTGGCTCCAGGCAGAGAAAAATAAACAGTGCACCTGAATATCCAATCTGCAGGTCCATAATATCAGTGAGTTCCATTGTTTTGGCTTCTTTATCAAAAATCAGATTACAGATTGTTGATATGATCTCGCCATCTGTCCTCATCACCAGTTTTAATGTATCCTGCAGCTGTTCTTTTCCAACAAGTTCATAGATCTGGGGGCAGAGGAGCAGTTACTATTTTAAATCCATTTACAGGTGTATTAGGAGGTTACTATACTCACTTTTGTCAATTTTAATTTATTTATTATTGTAATCTATAGCTCTAAGATTGTAAATCCTCTAAATATGCGTGCTGCTGCTTTATTACCAACCAGATACAATTTTTTTCATTAGCATAATGAAAATTTTCATGACTGTAGATTCCTTTCGGAATTTGTCATACTTAATGGCTAGAGTTTATTTCTATCTTATGCATACAGTGTATGCATTATATGTCATAACACTGCTTCAACCAGGGTGTGTCAACTTTGACACTACTGATATTTTGTGCCAGACAAGTTTTCATTGTGCTGGGCTGTCCTGTGCATTTTAGGATGTTTAGCAGCCACCATTAGACTCCAGTAGCTCTGCCCAGGCCCACCCGTGACACCAAAATCGTCGCCAGACATTGCCAAATGTCCCCCAGGGCACAGAATCACACTTGGCTTAGAAGAAATACTCTATCTCAATTTAGTCCTCACAATACCCATAATACCTAAATCCAAGGTTATGTAGAAAGGAATTTAAGATTCTACCACTGGTAAAAAGTTCCAAAAGTACCTTTGTAGTTTGCCTGCACTCAATCCCTACATTTTACTACCTCTCACATTGAGTTACTTGGGAGATCAGTGTCCTGTAGCTTCAAATAAAAGACGGGGTTTCAATTTTGCCTAGAGTCCCTTATTGATTTTAAAATGAGAAATGAAAGGGAATGCATCCCAGCTTCAAGGTGGCCAGGGAGAAAGTCAGCTGTACCTCATTAGAGACAAAATTCAGATTGAGCCTGTTTATCAGAGGATGTGTCTGTCCTCTCCCTGCCTGCTTCCCCACTTCCCACTCCCCACTTTATAATCCCCTGAAATGCACATGTCACACCTAGTAGGCATCTGGCACAGCGACTTGAACAGAATCAGCACTTCAGGACTATTGAATTAATTGGAAAACATTTGCTTTTCAGGTTCCTGATCAATTTCTCAATTAATCCATGGTTTTGGCCTTCTTATCAAAGATCAGATTATGGACTATCGACATGATCTGTTTATCTATTCGCACCACCCACTTCTTCGGGATACCCGAGTCTGTGCTCATTTTGTGGTGGTGAAGAAAAGGAAGAGAAAGCAGTCCAGTCCCTCTTGCCTTCAGAAAAAGCTAGGCCTGGTTGGACAAGGGGCCAAGTTATAAACAAAGAAAAACCAAGGATCACAGGCCGAGAATGAGCAAGTAGATGAGATAGGGGGTGTGATGAAATCAGGACCGCTGTAGTCTAATTTGGGTTTGTCTCCCCCTATCCGCCAGATGAACTTGGGGCCCATCAGCCATTCTGGGTCTCGGTTTTCCATCTGGTAATACCGTGTTCCAGGTGAGGCTGTGATGTGTAGGGCCTGAGGCAAGGCCGTATACCCTAAATGGACTCCTGCCACCTGTGTATGGCCTGTGGTAGGTGCACAGTTAGTGGGTGGTTAAGACCTAAGCAAATAATAATTTTATAATTATAATATATAATATGTTTATAATGCATTTTCACAGGCATAATCTCATTTGATCCTCATCATGACCTTAGGAGTTAGGGCAGGTGTTGTCTGCATTTAAGAGATGATGAAACCGAGGCTTGGAGACACTGGTAAGCTGGAACTCTAGCCTATATCCTCTAAAACACGATGTGCTTTTCCTTCGGCACCATGATGCAGCTCAGGAAACACAAAGAAATATTTCTCTCTTCCAGCACAGCTCTCTTTTAGATTTCATCATCAGCTTAAATTGCCTCATCTGGGGTGCTTTCACCAACCCCCTAAATGTACTACGTGTCCCTTCTGTGCATTCCCAGGGCATCCAGGACTTACCTCTTAATTCCGATACCTCTGAATTAGAATGTCCCAATTACTTATCTGTCTCTACTACTAGACTGACTACAAGCTGCTTGAGGGCAAGGCCTGGGTCTTGTTCAATGTTTCATCCTTGATGTTCCATAAATATTGTTAAATTAATTGAATAGGAAACGCAACATGAGATTTGAGGAGTTCCTTAAGTCACTATATGGAAAGTTAAATGTCAAAACTTTATTACAATTTCCTTGTCCAGAAATAGTTTTCTGTATTGACTCTAGATTCTGTGGAGTCAACTATTTGTAATTTACAAAAATAATTTTTGTCTGAAAAACCAAAATGGACCATATTTACACTGCAAGTTTTAACCAACAGCCCTCACATATACTGCCATAGTTTTATGGAAATAATATTGGGTAAGTGGATGCTGCTAAACCTAAACTTAATCTGTGTGCTACAATGTTTTCTGTTAATTAGAAGTCAGGTTCAAAGTTGCAAACACTTTCAATAGATAAGTACAGAAACAACATGATAATCTACAATTAACATTTTTGCTGTTTTTACTAGGAATAATTGGCACCTTCCAACCACACAATTTGGGTTCATTTTTATAATGTTTATAATGCTTACCTGGATAACATTTATCTTTGTGAGATTTTAATTTTTAAAAGATCAGGATAGGAAAAGAAAATTTATACCAAATAATATTTTCAATAGGAAGGTGCATGGCTCACATGTGTAAATCACTGATGTCATTTCTTCGCTATGTCTTTCAGTATTTTGACCATCCTTGAAGGAAGGGGGATTGTAGACAGCTAAGAGAATGAAAGGAGAGAAGAAACTGTTTACTAAGGTCAAAACATGTATGTTCTCCTTGAAAACAAGACAAGGGCAAGAGGCATTTAGCAGTGGTCTCGGAAGTGTGGTGTGCAGTACATTTCAGTTCAACTGAAGATCTAAATTAACCCTTGATCTTGATTTCTTTTGGATTGCCCAACAGGATTTTCTGGCGTCGACAGGTTCACTTGATGGCAGGGATCCGGCCCAGCACCATTACTAGCTCCTTTCCCCAGCTTATGTCCAACGTGGATGCAGCTTATGAAGTGGCTGAGAGGGGCACTGCTTACTTCTTTAAAGGTACCCTACCACAGTGGTCCTTAACCTTTGGGGCACCAGGGACCAGTTTTCTGGAAGACAATTTTTCCAAAGACTGGGGTGTAGGATGGCTTCAGGATGATTCAAGCACACTACATTCGAGGTCACCTCCTGCTATGCTGCCTGGTTCCTAACAGTCCCAGACCGGTACCAGTCTGCAGCCCTGAGGTTGGGGACCCCTGCCCTACATGGCAGGGTGCACTTCCTGGTGTGTTTGGAATATCTAGCACTGTCTGCATTTGGTCAGAGATCATGGAACATGTTTTGGTTACTCCTTCTCCTCAGGTGGAGTAGGAAATGCCACCTCCTTGTACTGTGACAATGACAGAATTGACAGTGACTATCAAACTGTTCTCAGAGTAAAGCCTTTACCTGAATGAGGCTGTATGCTAAGGGACAGTGCCCAGGGAGCTAGAAACTTGATTCCTGTCCCCATGACCTCTGCTCAGAGTGGCATAGCATACCCTCCTGAGAGCCTCTAATAACCAAAGCCAACATGGATCCCAGTGTGAGAACAATACCAATGCCAAGGTATTGTATTTTGCCTTTGTTTATTCGTGGTTGGGAGATGCCTCCAGGGCAAATTTTAACTGGCCCCATTTATGATCCTGCATGGAAGTCCTCGTGAGTGAGGTACACCACTAAGTGGTGCAGGGTTTTTGTAAACTTTAATTTCTGTTTTCAGGCCCTCACTACTGGATAACAAGAGGATTCCAAATGCAGGGTCCTCCTCGGACTATTTATGACTTTGGGTTTCCAAGGTACGTGCAGCGAATAGACGCTGCCGTCTATCTCAAGGATGCGCAGAAGACCCTTTTCTTTGTGGGAGATGAATACTACAGGTATGACTGTTATCCATTTGATTGTCCAGCTGTATTTAATGGGAAGAAAGAAAAGCCTTGAGCAGAAATGAATGCAGGGCAAGTTTGCAACAGGCCCATTGACTCTTCTTGGCCACTGGGGTGCCATTTACTGATGGTTGACGCTGTCTTCAAGATACGGAGCCATCCAAATGATAAGCGAAACATTGATTCAATAATACCGTTCTTTGGTCTCTAGGACACCAAGTATCCTGATCTGTCAGTGCACTCATTAACTGGACCCCCAGTGACCTAAAAGTGTGGTTGCAGCACCCCCAAGTACATAACCACCCACTGGGAATGGCTGAGGGGAGAACTGGTTTCCTGTTACGTGAGCACCAATGCATTTCAGAAGGCTCCGTGATTTGTGCAACATGGGCATGACCATGACTGTGGGGCTCTTTGAAGAAAAGTTCTGTTAAAAGGAAAAGGCCTTCTTCCTAATTCCTTTTATCCAACCTAGAACAGGAAGATTCTTTTTATCCAAAAGAAATTATTAGTCATTTCCATGTCGGTCCCTGAGGAGGTTCTTATAAGCAGATCTGAATATGTCATCCAAGCACAGCACACAGGGTCATACCTCATTTCTCCTGCTGGGTTTCTCTCCTTCACTGACTCCTGTTAAAGGATGGGTTACAGCTCTTTGCCAGGCGCTGCCTCTGCACACCTCCCCTCTATTCCCAGTTCAGTTCTCACTTGGGCATTGCTTTTTCTCTCAACTTCCAACGAGAAAAGCAAAAATATATTCTAAGTGGGTGATTACGCTAAACATTTTTAGGGTTTGGTTGGAAGTAGGAGGGCACACTTTGGTCCAAGCATTTTATTTTATATCACCTGCTTTTTTATTAGTATTGTCATTCTATTACAGTTGTTCTAATTTTCCCCCCTTTGCCCTCCTCTGCCCAGCCCACTCTCTGCTCCCACAGTCAGTCCCCACACCTATGTCCATGTCCATGGTCATTCATACATGTTTTTTGACTGATTCCTTCCCCTTCTTTCTACCATTATCCCCTCCCCCCCAGCCTTCTGGCAGCTGTCAATCTGTTCCACGTTTCCACGTCTCTGGCTCTATTTTGTGTGTTAGTTTATTTTGTTCATTAGATTCCTCTTATGAGTGAGATCATATGGCATTTGTATTTCACCAACTGGCCTATTTCACTTAGCATAATAGTCTCCAGTTCCAACTATGTTGTCACAAAAGGTAGGAATTCCTTGTATATTCTGCTGCATAGTATTCCATTGTGTGTAAATGTACCACAGTCTTTTGAGCCACTCATCTACAGATGGGCACTTAGGCTGTTTCCAGCACTTGGCTATTAGAAATTGTGTTGCTATGAACATAGGACTGAATAACTTCTTTTTAATTGGTGTGTCAGGATTTTTAGGGTATATTCCCAGCAGTGGAATCACTGGGTCAAAAGGCAGTTCCATTTTTAGTTTTTTGAGGAAATTCTATACTGTTTTCTGCAGTGGCTGCAGCAGTCTGCCTTCCCACTAACGGTGCACCAGGGTTCCCTTTTCTCCACATCCTTGCCAGCACTTGTTGTTTGTTGATTTATTAATGATGGCCCTCCTGACTGGAGTGAGGTGATATCTCATCGTGGTTTTAACTTCCATCTTACTGATGGCTAGTGATGCTGAGCATTTTTTCATATGCCTATGGGCCATCTGTATGTCCTCCTTGGAGAAGTGTCTATTCAGGTTCCTCGCCCTTTTTAAAATTGTATTGTTTCTCTTCTTGGTGTTGAGTTTTATGAGTTCTTTGTATATTTTGGAGATTAAACCCTTGTTTGATATGTCATTGGAAAAATATGTTCTCCCAAACAGTCTGTTCCCTTTTCATTTTCATGATGGTTTCTTTAGCCATGCAGAAGCTTTTTAATTTGATATAGCTCCATTTCTTTATTTTTTCCTTTATTTTCCTTGCGTTAGGAGATATATCAGCAAAAAATATTGCTCTGTAGGATTAACCTATTGCTCTTCTCCATTAACCACCTGGTCTTTGGAGTGATCCACCACCCACCAGAACCCACAGTAAAGCATACACCTCCAGCCAGGCAGGATTGAGGCTTACCAGCCAACACAAGAGCTTGATGAAAGATTTAAAATTCCTGTAAATTTAAGGCTATGGAGGGGGGGGTCTCTGAGTTTAATTATGCCTGATGCCCCCCCATGAAACAATACTGCACCTTTCCAACTGGACTTCTGCAAGTGTCAATTAAGGAAAAATCTTTAGTAATAGAGATAGAACAAATTCATTAAAAAGTCAGTCTATGGCATTAACTCATATGTTAAAGAGCACGTTTTGCTGTAAGAGAAGGAAACAACAGTAGACACTTTAACATTAACCTTCCAAGAGTATTGAAAGTATGAAGTGATATAATGCATACAGACACCAAGTACAGTGCCTGGCACATAGTAGGTGCCCAAACTGTTCAGTAGTAGTAGGAACTTATATGGTGATTATAAATAATTGCTTTAAAAGTTGTGATGACTAACCAATGATTGTTTAAACCTCAGTGTTTCTCTGAGGGACAATGCAGCCAAAGAGGTTATCAAAGGGAATTTTCTTTTTAAAGAGAGAAAGGCCCTGGCATTGCACTGAAGTTACTGCTTTTGGCAAAGCATAGGTAACCCTTTCAACAAGGAGAGTCTTCTACTTCACACACTCCAACACACACACTGGTTTATGCATTAAGAAAGAAGACAAACACCCCTGACTTACAGCTCAAAAGTTCAGAAAAAGCTGTCGCATCAGCTCTATTCATACCCCACTGCCTGAACTCTACACATTGTGTTTAGCAGGGCCTCACATGTATGACTTCGTATTGTCATGGAAAGCCCTGTGTCACTTAGAAACTTCACTCAGCTGCTAGTAACAGAGACCCCAAAATATTGTGGCTTGAACAAAAAAGGTTTTGTTTTTCTAATATATGTAACATGTCTGAAGTTTAACAGATTTAGGGCTGGTAAGGTGGATCCATGGTCATTAGGGGCCCAAGTCTTTTCTAACATTTTACTCTGCTCTTCTTAACACGTGGCTTGCACTCTCATGGTTGCCATGAGACTCAAGGTGGCCAGTGGAGCTTCAGTCATTACATCTCTGTTCTAAGCAGAAAGAAGGAGGAAGCCGGGGGGAGGGGGAGGAGGCAAAGGAGACAAATGAGGCTCAATAGGTAAAGCACATGGCCACACTCAGAAATACAGAAGGCCACAGCCTCAAGTTATATCTACTGTATTGACATCCACTGACAGTGAGTTTAAGACTTACCTCCCTTAGTCATTCCTTAGGTTTTTCTTTGATCCTCATGCTAGTTCAGTCTGTGGCACAGATAACGTGCCAAGGAAAGAAAAGTTTCTGGATATGCCTGTTGTCAGGGAAATTCACCATGAACTTCTAGGGCTTGGGACCAGTTTCAGTGAATGCAGTGCCATGAGAAAGCTACTGAGGAACTTCCTCCACTGAAGACTGAGGGTTGGCTTTGGGCCAGGTTGGCTTAAACTCTAAGAATGAGAACACACATATCAGCATACTAGTAACTCACAAGGAAGCAGCCTCCAGAGTAGTACAAAGTGAAATCCAAAAGGGGGCTCCACCATGCTGATGCCAGTACATGCTGCATCATACAATGACATGCTGGTTCAACTTTACCAACTAGGGCTACTTCCCCACAAGTTCATATACTTTTACTCCTTCCTTTCCTCTTTCTAGCAGGCCCCAATGATCCAGCCATTTTTTGTCTTTACATCACTTCCTCCACCTATGGCTAATTTCTCCTGTAGATGTTCTCCCTTGCTTGCCAATAGCAGAGCAAAGGCCACACCAAGGAGTTTCTGGGGGCGTATCCATTCCATCATTCTTTGAGATGGTCCCTGTAAAGTATAATTGATTCAATATAGGACACAGTCTTCCACATTCTCTCCTCCTGAATGCCCCTAGAATACTGGAAATGGATCTGTTTCTTTAAGGATTTTATTGTTAGTCACCATAGAGATATAAATGACAAAAATAAGAAATATGCATAGTGGTCAAAGTCTTGTCTTTCAATCCTAAATTTTAAAAAATGCATTACTAGATGGCCACATTCAACCTACATATACGGGGCATAATTACACATCAGGCCTTGTACTAGGAACGGACACCAGGAAAGGCACAGAGTTTGCCGTTGAAGAGTGTGGGCAGGAGTCAGAGAGTCGTAATCTCAGTGCTAACAGCAATCATCTGGCAGCCTGGGTCGTGTTTGTCTCTGTTTCATCATCTTCAACATGGAGATAGAAACAATATCTACTTCTTACGGTTGTGGGAATGAATTTAAAAAATATGAAATGTCTGTCCCATAATAAGTTCTGAATTCGTGTTGGCTGCTATTAATGCCCTCATCAAGTCTTACGGGTTGAGAGTAAATATATGGATAAATAATTAACTGCAATTCATAAAAGCCCTGATAGAAGACTACACAGGGATCCGTGGGGCGAAACAAAGAGGAAGTAGCCATGAAAGAATTCTTAGAGGAAGCAATGACTGAGTTTCATCTTGAGAGCTGAGTAGGAGTTTCCCAGCCAGGAGGCAGGAGGGGTGGGGTGGCTTCCAGGCAGAGAGAGCAGTTAAAGCAACGGCACCAAAGCATGAAACCCGTGTACATGGGAAAGACCTGAAGAAGCCCACTGTGACAAAAACATGGGCTGCAATGAGAGATGTGGCCTGAGGATAAGCCGGGTACAGATCACGCAGGACCGATGCTTGTATAGGAAGCACATAGGTCTCATGCTCTAAAGATGAGGGATATCATTAAATGTTTTAAATAGAGGAAGGAGCCAATAAGATTTGTGTTATAAAAATGTTATTCTGACAGCAGTGTGACTATATTTGAGTGGACAAGACTGAAAGTCAGTTAAACCAGTTAGGCCAGAAGGTAGTGGAAAACAAATTCAAAGTGTTCAAAGAAAAACTGTTTTTCAAAAGTGAAGGCAAAATAAAGACATTCCCACATAAACAAAACTGAAAGAATTTATTGCTAGTACACGTGTCTTACGAGAAATAGTACAGGAAGTTCTTCAGGCTGGACATGAATGTCACCGGGCAGTAATTTAAATGCACATTAAAAAAAAAGTACGAGTAAATGTAATTATTTAATTATAGAAAGATAGTGTAAATGTATGTATCTTCTCCTTTCTTCTCTTAACTGATTTAAAATTAACTGTATAAAACAATATGTATATCATTATATCATTAGGCCTATCGGATACAGAAACAGCACAAAGAAGTTGGGTGGGAGAAAAACTGTGCTAGGCTCAGGAAGTAGCACCAGATGGTAACTCAGATTCACACAAACAAAAGAGGAGAACCAGAAATGATAAGTAAGAGGTTGATATAACAAATGCTGTAAGCATATATTTGCTCCTCTTTCTTCTCTCAGCTTATTTAAAAGACATATAAAATAGTAATTATAACAATATATTTGGGGGGTTGTAACACATGCAGATGTAATATGTATAACAATAATACTACAAAGAGAGGGGTAGAATATAGAATTATATAGGAGTTATGTTTCAATATCTCTCTCTCTGGAATTAAGTTAGTAGAAGTAGATTATGGTAAATTTAGATGTATATGGTTTTCCATGTAGTAACCACTCAGGAAATAACTTTTTTAAATGTAGTGAAAAATTACTAAAAAAATTAAAATGGTACATTAAAGTTTTTTTCACTAATGCAAAATAAGCACTAAGGAGCAATAGAGGAACCAAAAGACATGAGACATGTAGAAAACAAAAAGTAAGATGGCAAATATAAGTCCAGTTATATCAATGATATTAAATGTGAGTGGATCAAACAATCTAATCAAATGCAGAGATTATCACACTAGATAAGAAAAATATCCAACTAACTATAGGCTATCTATGAGAGACACACCTCAGATTTAAAGATAAAATAGATTGAAAATAAAGGGGTGGAATTATTTTATGCCATTGATTTCAAAAATCAATACCAGAAGAAAAACTGGAAATTTTACAGATATGTGGAAATTAAATAACATACTCTTAAACAACCAATAGGTCAAAGAAGAAATCACAAGGGACAGAAAACACAATGAATGAAAATAGAAACACAACATATAAGAATTTGTAGATGCAGTGAAGGCAGCACTCAAAGAGAAATTCATAGCTATAAAAATACTTATATTAAAAAAGAAAAAAGATCCCAAACTAATAACTTAAACTTCCACCTTCAGACCAGAAGAGAAAAGAACAAATTCAACCTGAAGCAAGCAGAAAAAAGGAAACAATAAAAATTGCAGTGGAAGTAAATGAAGTAGGTAATATATAAGCAATTTGAGAAAATCAACAAAACGAAAAAGTTGGTTCTTTGAAATCAGCAAAATTAACAAACTTCTCAGTAAATTAACCTTTTGAAACAAAGAAAACTCAAATTATTAGAATCAGAGATGAAAGAGGGGACATTACTACCAATCTTATAATGGAATACTATAAACAATTGTATGCCAATAAATTAGATAACATGAAATGGACAAATTTTTAGAAAGACACAAAATGATGAAACTTAGTAGTCAAGAAGAAAGAGTCTGAATAGACCTCTAACATGTGAAGACATTGAACTCATAATAAAAAATGCACCCACAAAGAAAGGCCCAGGCCTAGAGGGCTTCACTAGTAAATTCTGCCAAAACATTTAAAGGACAATTAATACCAATTTTTGCAAAAGCTTCAAAAAATAGAAGAGAACGAAATACTTCCCAACTCATTGTGTAAGGCCAGCATTACCCTGATACCAAGGCCAGACTGAGACACCACAAGAAAATAAAACCTCAGACCAAAATCTATTGTGAACGTGGGTGCAAAAATCCTCCAAAAATACTAGCAAACCAAGTTAGCAGCATATATAAAGAATTGCATAACATGTGCAAGTGGCATTTCCCCTGGGAATCAAGGTGGGTTTAACATCTGAAAATAATATCATATACCATATCAATAGATTTAAAAAATAATTATCTCAATAGATGCAGAAAAAGCATTTTAAAAGATCTAACACTGTTGTGTGATAAAAGCAGCAAACTAGGAATAGAAGAAAACTTTCTCAGCCTGATAAAACACATTAATGAAAAGCCCACAGCTGATACCGTACTCAGTGGTGAAATATTGTATGCTTTCCCCTAAAATCAAGAAAAAGACAAAAGTTTCCACTCTCACCACTTCCATTCAAGATTATACTGGGTATCGTATCTAGGGCCATTAAGCAACAGTTAATGAAGTAGAGGGATCCAGATTGGAAAGGAAGTAAAACCATATTTATTTTCATATCAGATGATTTTTTTTACATAGAAAAGCCTGAGTAATCCTTTAAAAATAACTATTGGAACTAATAAATGAGTTCAGCAAGTTTGCAGAATATGTATTCAATGTGCAAAAACCAGTTATATTTCTCTCCACCTCAATGAAGAATATGAAAATTAAATTACAGAAACAATTCCACTTACAATAGCATCAAAAAGAAATTACTTAGATATAAATTTAACAAAAGAAGTTGAAAACATAATCTGAAAATCACAAAACATGTCTAAAGAAGTTAAACAAAATCTAAATGGAAAAATATCTCATGTTTATGGATCGGAAGCCTTAATATTTTTAAGATGGACGTATTCCCCAAATTGTTTTACAAATTTAGCACAATCCCTTTAAAAATGCCACTGACTTCTAAGAACTGTCAGGCTGACCTTAAAATTCATGTGGAAATTCATAGAACCCAGAAAAGCCAAAATATCTTGACAACAAAGTTGGAGGACTCAGACTTCCCAATGTCAAAACTTGCTACAAAGCAACGTAATCAAGACAATGTGATACTAATGTATATAGATCAGTGGAATGAAATTGACAGCCCAGAAATAAACCCGTATGTCTATGGTTAGTTGATTTTTGATAAGAATGCTATGGCCATTCAATGGGGAAAGAATAAAATTAAGAATTAAAGCAGAATTAAAGGAATAAATGGGCGTTCCATTTTGTACATGTGGAATTGGATGTGTAGGTGAGACCCAAGAAAGGAAATGTCCAGAAGAGAGTTGAACATACAGGTCTTAAACTCAGAGAACTCAGGCTGGAGAGATAAACTCGGATTCATCCCACAATCAGGTGGTAATTGAGGGCATCCCTATTTTTCCAAGTTGCTACTAATTCTTTGTTCCAAATCTTCTGCCTTCGTGGGGTCGTGGTTCCCGGACTCTCGTCTAGGATAGCACATGGCAGCTTCTCACTCCTCTCCCCTGCTTCCACTCTGGCCACTCCCCCTCTGTCCTTCTCTGGTGTGGACTACAAAGGCCCCTTCCTCCATGAAAGCAGTGTGATTCCTGGCTAGAAGTGGATTGTTCACTTCAAAGGAGATTCCAGTTTTCCATTTCACTAGAAAAATCTCCTTGAAGAAACTTCCTGAAAACACATATCTTAGATACCTTATCATAAATTCCCCTTCTTGCCTTCTTTCCTCACATTTGTTTAAAGCATCTGTTAACAGACATGGCTCCTCATTCAGCACTTTACAGGAGGCAGAATGGAGTCAGTTTTGCCACTGTCTTGTGATAGAGATCATCACCATCAAAACTCTAACAAATCTGAGTTCTGAGCATAAAATTAAACACGCAGGCACTTTACCAAAATAATCTCAAATTCTTGTGTTACAATGATTGAGAGCAAGATAATATATCTCAAAAAACCACATCATACACCTATGGCACCATGATATTGCCAGTGAAGTCTAGCTGACCATAATGATTTATTTACTATCGATACCCATTAATCAATATTAAATGATGAAACAAATGCCCATAAAGGAAATAAACTTTGTTATAGGTCAATTAATTCTAGTTGTTATTTAGGTATTTCAGTTGATATTTCTCGAGACAAGACCTCAGTGATAAGAAAATATATACAATTGATTTCAGTAGGTAGCTAATATATAGTAAATTCACAACAAAAAATTCATTTCTTTTTTAATGAATTTAAAATTAAAATTGAACTAATACTTATTTATCTTTTTTATTATGTTAAGAATCTAACACAGATTCAATGCTGAGATTCAATGCTAATACATAAACAATGCTGAGTATTTTCTCAATTATCTCATTTTCCCGTCTGCTTCCTAAACAATCTTGAGAAATAGGTACTGCGATCCCCACTTAACAGTTAAAATCATCACATCAGAGAGACTAAGTGATTAGATCGAGGTCGCGCAGCTAATTATGGTCCACCCAAGGCTCTATTTCATGTCTTCTGAATCCAAACTCAGAGGTCCTTCCCATTCACCGCATACAGTCATTCTTCATTCACTTTACCATTTATTTATTTTCTGTCAATTAAAATATTCACACCCATGATTCTTACTCCATCATATCATTTCTTTTTTTTTTTACCCTCAGGAAAATCCTCAACATACCAGTAGACCTTCTCAATCTTAACCCCTTCTTTGCTAAATTCCCTGGACTACCTCCAATATTCTCCAGCCCTTCTTTCTCCACCTCTTTGCAACCTTGCCTACCACTGCAAAATGTTATCCTGATGAAGTGTGTTTGAAGATGAGGTCAAGAATAAACTCACTGATGACTTAAAATCCCAGACTGAATCACAAAGTTCATTTAACCTCATGCTAGCCAGTCAGAGTGAATGGTTCTCGGTGACAAAATAAACTACAAAGTCTTATGGTTTGAGCCTGCCCTGTGTGTTTCCGTGTGTGTGTGTAAATTGTCTCTCCTCCTAGTGACTACTGGTACCCAGATGAGGAAGCCAGGGTTCGCAGCTCTGAGCGCTCTCCCCGGATCAGAGAGCCAGCAAATAACAGAGTCGGAGTTCAGACGCAGAGCCTTCTGACTGCACATGTGCTCTTTGCTCTATAACAGAAATCCTCAAATATTTGTCCACAAACCAAGGGCCAGCTCTTCACGAGGTTTTTATAAGTCCACAGCACGACAAGAACAGCATGTTACACTCATCTGGGGTCTGTGTCTGTATTAAGACACGTTATTGGCAAGAACCATCTTTTGTTCTGCAATTATGTTCTTTCTGCCTTTTTGGTGCTAAAGTTTCTTTTCTTTGTGAAATTGTAATGAAAATAAGTGGTGACTTTTTCGGTGTGATGGTAATGTTCTTACTTGGTAAAATGAAAAGTAGGTAACATTATGTCAGTTATGTAGGCCCTGTCTCCATAATGCCTACATAAAAGGTTCAAATGAAATATTAACATGTTCCCGTTTAATCTCAAAGGGGTGATTGTGTGTCAGGCTGATAGTTTTAAATAGCGTTTGTTGAGAATGATACTCTTTGAAAGCAGTTACAGGCCAGGAGGCAGGAGGGCAGAAAGGAAGGGAGACTGTTAAGTACATAAGTGGTAGAAGACACAGGGGAAAGAAATATAATTTCACAGGTCTGCCAAGGACTTTGCCTAGGTTTTGATAAATATGACTGACAATTAAAATATGCAATTGGGCATTGCTTCTCTAAAATTTCTTCTGAAATTTTATCTATATATTTATTTACTTATTACCCCTGTTAACCTCTGATTAGATATACCTCTGATAAGATTTTAGTTGTTAGCACCACTCATTACAGAAAACTAAGCAGACAGGTAAAAAGAGAAAATTTTCTTTTTCAGATATTTCTATTGAATAGTCATTATATTCTCTTTAAAATGTGTTTCTGTATTATTTAAACTGTGTCTCTATTCTCAAGCAAGAGTTTTGCTGTGTCCTTTCTTACTTTCCAGACTTCTCCTTCCAATTTAAATATCATACACACAGATCCCAACTTGTAATATTCTCTAGTCAGTCTCTTGTTTGGAACTGAGAATACATTTTGCCATAAAACAATACAAGTGGTAATTAAGTTCTCAAAATCACTCATAAATGGCTGTTAAATGTACACAAAGGTAAGGGGCTATAATTATAATTGTTCAGTTTTGAGTCCTCTATTCCGAGCAGACAAAAGAGGATACAGGTATGAAGGGCATTCCGCCATTGTTCTTGAGCACAGGTCAATATTAGGCAAAGAATTCAAAATGCGGTATGTTCTCTGTTATCCTCCCATTGTGATTATCCCTCTGTATATGCAGACCTGCCAAATGCATCTCAGTGGCTTTGTTTTCTTTGCATCCCACGCCCCAAATATTTTAAGCTTAACAATTATCTTCCTCACTTCCCCCAATCAAAGCTTCCATTGCCTCAATACAATTGTCTCAGGGAAGCAAGAAAAACAACCTAGAGAACAAAGATTAACATATGAACAACCTGACGTCCATTTTCAGTAAAGAACTCAATTTCAGATTCTAGAACAAAGTGAACAAAAACGTCTAGGTCCTGAGGGAGCCAAAGTGCCTGGGCTGTTCCTTTTTTTCCCTCCAGTTCTTCTGACTCCACTTCTTTTACCTTGCAGTCATTTCTTCTAATGGTGCACAGGTGCCTGCCCCACACAGTGTGCTGGCACATCTGAAGGTGATGAAATACAATAAATGGTTTCCATTTTTATTTGTGCTACAGTGAAAGTCTTGATGGCTCTCCCGGAAAGGGAGTTTGGGGAGGTTAGTGTCCACTCCTATCCTCAAAACCCCACAGAGCAGCTCAGTCCTCAAGTTGGTTTCCGTCTGGCTAGTTTCAGCTTCACCACTCTCCCAAAGCTTAACTTCTGCTCAGTATCCTAAGAGATCTGTCCCCAGGCTGGTATTCATAGACACATGACAAGCACATTTCAAGAGAAGGTGGGTATGATTTGTTGCCACAGGAAACTGCCCAGTGGCTCAGACACCAGGGGAAATTGCCTAACCTTCTGGTGGGAAAAGAGTTGGGTGTCCACCCTGGGAATGTCACCACTGGGCACTCTGTGCCGAAAAAGAAGGGACTTTCTTTTACTTTAAATGAAGTCTTCTTAAAGAGGTGAGAGAGACTCTGCCCACATGGTGAACTCATATGAGTCATGATGAGTCATTGAGGTCAGTCTGTTTTACAAGGCGGATAATTCTGATCACAAAGAGATATATTAACCAATCTTCAGAGTTATTGCTGAATGGTGGTTACTGATCCAGAAAAAGATACCTAATCTATTCAGTCAGTCATTTAATCTTTCCAGCCAAAAGCAATTTAGTTCAGTTAAATTGATTTAGAAGGCAAAAGCTCAGATATTCCAGGTTTTCTTCTTTCTTATCTTTGCCTAGTGACCTTTCAAACATTTGTTCATTCATTGTACATTATTTTTTCAATCTCACCTCTATAGGTGCATAACAAGAAGCTCATGAACAAAAGCCCCTATGAAGGACTCTCACCTGTTTAGTGAGCCAAGAAATTCATACATGGAGGGGTGGAGGGGAGAGAGAGAGAGAGAAAGAGAGAGAGAATAATTAAAATAGTAAATAAAGTGTGAAAAATATAGAGTTTTTGAAAGGCAATATTTTTTAAATTATGGGAACATGTTGCTATAATATATAGAATAACTAATTCTATAGTTAGAAGAAACATATCTGACAATTTTTTAAAGAGACTCTTTTGAGAAGCTAGTGGTCCCAGAATCTCAGGAACCTAGGGGAGAGAGAGAGAGAGAGAGAGAGTGTGTGTGTGTGTGTGAGAGAGAGAGAGAGAGAGTGAGAGAGAGAGAGAGAGAGAGAGAGAGAAAGAGAGAGAGAGAGAATTTAAAGTAAGTTGTAAGAAGCCTGGGCTAAATACGCTCGCTGGACCAGCACAATGTCATCCACAATCAATAAAAACCTCTTTTATGAAATGATACTTCTTCCAGCTATGATGAACGAAAAATGAAAATGGAAAAAGACTATCCAAAGAATACAGAAGAGGAATTTTCAGGAGTAAATGGACAAATAGATGCTGCTGTGGAATTAAATGGTGAGTGTTTTCACCAAAAACTTTCTTTGTGGAAATTGTAACAAGAAATCTGGGCTCTGCTTTAACATAACAGAAAATGGGTTTCCAAATGGGAGTCCTTCGTTCTTACCTTTGACTCCGAGTTACTTGTAAATTCAGCTAACCAGATTAACCACTGGAATGAATAACTATAAAAGGCCTGCTATTGTGCTTCTCTCTGAGAAAGGAAAGTTTTACAAGTATAGCTTCAATTCAGTAGTCAGCTACATTATAAAGTTTACCTGATCAAAATTACCATTTTTATCTTTAAAATGCACATAATCTCAACTTTCCCAGTGCCCTTCTCCACTCCAACACTTAACTCTTGAAATTAACACGCAGTTAGGAAAGGTGAGTTGAATTGAATCGAGCTGAAGAAATTTAATTGAATCTTTTGAACCAGTCAACATGTTCTTTTTGAGAATCCAGCACAAACTGAACACTTCAGAAATGTAAAGGCAGTTCCAGATATGGTCTCTGCCCTTTCAGGACAGTTAATGTCTTTGGGAAATGCCCCTTCACTGAACACAGATGAAATTACTAAAAAACAACCAAGACAATCTCTATTTTAGTATTGAATTGTGCAGTACCCTTCACAATAAGAACTAGAGATGATCTAAGAAAGAAAAGATCAGGACCAGCATTTGTAGTTGGAGATTTCATGGTGGGACTTCAGCTGGATTTTAAAGAATGGCTAGAGGTTTGATTGACTAGGGAAAGGAAAGGGCAGGGGACTTCCTGGAGGGGAACAGTCAGAGCAGAAGCACCAAGCACAACTGAGCTTGACTCACTGGATAACCCCAAGGAGAAGGCTGCACCCTGGCTGGAAGAGAGACAAAGAAGAGAGGTGACCGAGAAGTTAGAGGTGTCAGGTTCTAGGGCTCAGTGACAACTGTGCAGAGGACTTGCTAACTGCCACCTGACACATTCCCAATTCCCTTTTGGTACCACCTGGAGAAAATTACCATTACAAATCCTCCCACTCAGAAACCTGCCAGTCATTTTCAGTAACCACGACTTCAACTTTGTCTCTTTTAGGCTACATTTACTTCTTTTCAGGACCCAAAACATACAAGTATGATATAGAGAAGGAAGATGTGGTTAGTGTGCTGAAATCGGGCTCCTGGATTGGTTGCTAAATATTCTAGAAAGGTCTCGTCTTTCCTAAGGAATGAAGACGACTGCAAGCAGCTGGTCCCTGGATCTAAGGACTGAAGCAGAGATTAGGGTAGGGATTCTTCCCATGGACTTCGATTCCAAGGACAATTTAGAGTTCACTGAAAGTAACTATGATTCTAAATTTTTTTATAGTTGTGGATTCATCATTTTAATCCAAATGAGAAATTCCTCCTATGTGGCCAACTTCACACAAAATCAGAATCAACACAGTGTACTCCTCAGTTAGATGCCCATTATTTTTCTCTTACCTAATATCCTGAAGCAAACTGATAACTTCGGGGTTTTTTTTTCCCAAGAAGGACCTACTTGTGGATTCCCTAACATGTATTATAGTTTTTAATAGGAAATGTAATTACCATACAATTATAATTATTCTTCGCACGTAGTGGCTTTTGTGGCCTTAACATTTGTTATGATGAATATAAATTTATCCGTCTGTACTTTAAACATATCACAAACAAAATACTGTACAAGTTTTGTTTCTCATTGTTTGTTTGTTTGTTTGTTTGTTTAACTATGTGTACTCACTGGTCTTTGAAGTAGGTTGTGGCAGGAAAACCTATTCAAATGAATTTCCATACTAGGCAAGAGGCACTTTGCAAGGAAAACTTTTAACAAAAGCCAATTAAAATGTTGTATAAGAACATTTGTCATTTCTCTTTTCAGTTAATATTTACTAGCTTCTATCACATTTTACTTGGCAACAAATTCTGTATCCTTATAAAAAACTCAAACCTTAAAATAGTATTTCAGCACACAGACCCAGAATAAATAATAGTAATTCACTTTATTTCCTGCTTCCTGACAATAAAATACCCTCAGTGAAACCCATTAAATGAGGTTCTTATGAACACTTTTTTATTTAAGGGAGTTCGTCTTTTGTTTCAGTTTTTCTCACTTCAAGCTAAGCCTTCTTTTTCCATACCTACTCATTGATACAGATAAAATACAGCTGTCATTCTTATGATATTTTTAAAATCTTACCTTTTAGAATGTAAGGATTCTAAGACATGGTATAGTTCTAAAATTAGATGATAAAATACATTTAACATATTTCATAGACTGTCTGGAATATCTGCGGTGTTCAAGAGATGTTAGCCATTATCATTATCATTATTTATTAACTTTGTTTCAAATACTCACTAACACACTCAGTATTCTTAGTATTACGAAGGTATGGAGCAGTTACTCAAGGTTACTCTAAACTTTCCACTTGGTTTCCATTATTGAAAGTGGCTATTTACAGTCCACATATTGAAAGATATCTTCTAACTATTGAAGAAAAGCCAGTATGCTTGTTTTCCAGTGTCAACTACTGTTCATAGAGCTAGAAAAGTCACCTTTGCCAAATCAGTCAGCTGAGGAGAACTCCTTAATACCAATAAACAAGGAGAGAAAATTGTCTGACAACTCCCCAAAAGGCTAAACGTAGAGTTACCACATACACAACCCAGCAATTCAACTCCTAAGTGTAAATACCTGTGAGAAACAAAGACCTACGTCCACACAAAACGTGCCCACAGATACTCATAGCACCATCACCCAAAGTAGCCAAAAAGTAGAAACATGTCCATCAAATGATGAACAGATTTTTTAAGGTGGTAACTTCATACAACGGAACATTCTTCAGCAATAAAAAAGGATTAATACATACTACGATATGGACCAATCCTGAGAACATTACACTAAATGAAAGAAGCCAGACACAAAAGCTCACATATTGTATGATTCTATTTCTATGAAATAGAAAAGTCCGCAGAGACTGAAAGCTGACTAGAACTTGTTAGGAGCTGGGAGAGAGGGAATGGGAGGTGACTACCAACGGGTATGGGATTTCTTTGTGGGATGGTGAAATTGTTCTAGAAGTAATGGTGATGGTTACACAACTTTGAGTATACTAAAAGCCATTAAATTGTACACTTTAAATGGATGAATTATATGGTATATGAATCATATCTCAATAAACCTGTTATATTAAAAACATAAAAATAAGCAAGGGGATCAAGGAGCCGTGATGGTCCCTGCCGGTTGAGCAACCGGCCTGCTGTGACGGGGCCTCTCAGCGAGGGGCCAACCGGAGGCCTCTGCTGCCGGGCACTGCCCGCCAGATGTCTTCCTTGTGTTCAGTGCTGGCCCAAGAACATGCACATGTAGACACTTCACGAAACAAATTAATGTTCCTTAGAACAAAAAAGCATGTTCTCTGAGGTCTGACTGACTGGATTCAAACCCCAGATCTGCAGTTTTTAGCTGTGTGATGTTGGTCAAGGTCCCTGATCTTTGTCTCAATTTCCCCTTTGTGAAACTAGAATACAAACAGTTCTTACCTCCTAGGGAGGCTTAAGTGCAGGGATGGGCACAAGCGGGTTTATAGTTGTTCATGTGGAAAATAATACAATAATTAATAAGCAATAAAAGAATAAACTGTGTGCTCCAGGTACTCACCACTGGAAACCTGCTTTTGCCCCACTGCGTATCTGAGTCAAAACACGCAAAGCTCTCAAATAGCCGGTGCCCTATCGGGGGCTTTAGGACTGTAGTGTCTGCAGCAGCTACAATTAACTTTGTTTTGAGATAATTTGGAGGATTTGAATATAGCCCTTGAGATAGCTGAAGATGTGAAGAGCTGTAGAACCACAAGGATAACCAGTGACCCGAATTATTTTCCAAATTTTAAATTAAATCAATAATCAAATAATATACTGACTGTGGCTAACCCCCATCCCCCCCAAAACAATTCTTACAAATCATTATTTCTTTGTTGAGTAAGAGAACTGGCTCCCAGGTATAGTTGCAATAATCTTTCTGATACATAGGAAATTGTACATACTTTGGAAAGATATAGTCTTTCTAATGCATTGGAAATAGTGATTGTGCTTGTGTCAAAAACAATCACAACATTTGCACACTGGTTTGAAACAAGAATTTGGTGCAGAAATGGTTTACAACATAGACTACTCATTTGGTTTTGATGTAACAGAGTCCAGAAATATTTTGTTAAGTAACAGTTTTGAACAAAACGTGGTTCAACTGCTCCTCTGGGGATCAGGGTTTACAGTGTGGTGACCTCTACATAGTGTCCTATTAACCTAGTTGTTACTATTTATGGGTGGCCCAGAAGCCCTTGGAAAGCACCAGGAAGGTTACTAAAGGATGACGGAGTTCACCTGGGTGGAGAACTTCCCGGAAAGCTCCACGTTAAATTTTCTGTGGCTGGAAACGAGTCCACTTCCATCTCTCCTGGTGTGAATGGCAGAGCCAGCTTTGTCTGTTGGGCCCTCTGTTGTGTCCTCAGATGTTTACTCCGAAACACTGTAGATGTGTGTTTCACACGGCAGATGGCAACACACTATGCAGGGTTTTGTCTGGAATACTGTGTGATGAATTTTTAAATTAGCACACAATCTTCAAGCACTTTCATTTATATATCACCCAGGTGTTTTCTCTTTATTTCAGTTTTTAGTCATTTCCGTCTGCAGGCAATGATACTGAAGGCTCTTTGTGAATATCACAGCTAAACCTACCCGGTGAAGTGCCATTTGAGAAGAAATACGTAATGCTGGTCAACAGGTTGTAGTTTTGGACTCCCATTAGGAAGCATAGGAAAGTCTAAGCTAAAAATGTTCTGCTTTTCTTCCATATAGGCCTGAGTAAAAGGGAGAAATGGCATCTTCTGATAATCTGTCATCTCCTGAGTCTGTCTTTGGTCCCATTACCATCGCCAGCATGGCCAGACTAAAGTGCGTCCTGTTACACTCGAACCTCAGGTCCCTGCTTTGCTCCCACCACCCAGACTCAGAACTTAAATAGAAGCAGAACTGGAAAACTTGCTGGTAAATAAACTATAGTAGGAACTTAGTGAATGACTTTGGGGTCCAAAAGAGGACTCTTTTTTTAATGCACATCTACTCATTTAATCTCTTCTCCATTAATCTTAATCCAACATCCTTTCTTTTAATTCAGTATATCCTTTTAAATGGTTAAGGGTGGAATTAAACTTTTGTTGCACAATGCAGCATGTTCTTCTGAGAAGAGCAGGAATGATCAGAAAAGGCCTGGAGGAAGTCAATGAAAAAACAATTGCAAAAGACCAGTTGAGAAACGTAATATTTAGATCCATTTTAGATGATCTGCAGTGGAGGAAAAAACATGTCTGTATAAATAGTCAGTGATTTGTTTATTCTTGGAAAATCCCAGGCCTTTAATGCAATGATAAATAACGTGAGCTTTTGAGGTTGGGTAGTAAGTGTGTTTACAGCTGCCTCTGTAAAGGCAGGGATATCGAAAGTCCTATTAGAGCACATTTTGCGTGAGTTGCCGACTGCCAGTGATTGTAGTGTGTCACTACCAAATTTTACATGTATATCCATGAAAGAATTGGCAATTTCTGGAAGCCGATATATTGAAAGACTTCATTTCTTCCCTAAAATAGTTTTATCTTCACAAATAATTCAATCTTTCTGAAGGATCTAGGTACCCCAACGTATTCACTCTCAGTATTCATTTTTAATTCATTAAAAATACTTATTAAGTGTTTACCTATGGTGGCACCAACCTCGGTCAGCTACTCTCTAGTGTGAACTTCTGTCCTCAAGGAGCTTACAATCTAATGGAAGAGGTTCACCATCTGAACAAATAGATGTAGATGCATTGAAAGACACTAAAAATACTTTGAAACAAATAAAGCAGGGAAGAGAATAAAGGGTTTTAAAGCGTCATTTTATAAAAGCACATTTGGAGAAAAACATACTGAGTCGGAGATATTTATGCAGAGATGTGGTTAAAGGGAAGGAAGGTGTCTCTAGGTTTCAGGTAGAGGAAGCAGTAAGTGTGAGGCCTTAAGGTAGAAAGGGGTTGGGCATATTTGAGACACAGCAGGAAGGCCAGGGTGGCTGGAGGCAGTGAGGGAAAAGTAGAAAGAGGTGCGGTCAGAGAAGAAGCCAGCCAAACTGTGAAGAGCCTTGTGGGCCCCCTAAAGAGATCAGATTTCATGCTAATGGGATAAGTGTTTCAAGCAGGTGGATGGCTTGGTCTCCGTTATGTTTCAAGGGGTCGCACTGGCTGCTGGGTGGCATGCCGCTTAAAATATCGTGAGTGGATGCTGAGACACCAGGCCTGAGGGGGGCTAGAGGAAGAGCAGCTTTATGACAGCAGGAAATCAGGAGTGCAGTTCTGAATTTGCTGGGTTTGAGTTGTCCACTAGACATCCAAGGAGAGATGTCCAACTAGGTGGATAAATATAGACACTTGAGTTCAAGGAAGAATTGGAGCTGCAGATAGAAATTCTGGGGTCATATTCCTTATATTATTATTTGCAACCCTTTGAGCTCTCCCTCCCCCCACAGACTACCATGGAAATCGGGGCAAAAATGGATTATAAAAGAATAAGAAAGCAAATAAAAATGATCTCAAGTTTTTAAATCACTATTCAGCACTCAATCTCCTAATCCACTTCTTATCCTCTTCAAGAATATGGTTTAATTTTCAACAAGAGTTTTTGAGGTTTTGAGGGATTCTTTTTCTTGGTTTTTCATTTAGTCTTGGTACAAAAATCAAACAGCAAATCACAAAGGAAAATACAAAATCTCTTCTACAAGAAATTTGTTGGTAGCCTTCGAACTTATTAAGGTAAAAGAACTTTCAAGATTTTTTTAAAATCCATTTTGTTCTTGCAGTGAAAACACCTGTGTAATCTTACCATGCCTTAGAGAGAAAGTGACTAGTAAGATCTCTACCATGTTCTTCCATGTTGGCCTGAAAACCAGAGTCTTTGTGCCTTTACCTGAAGGTCAAGTCCTTCCCCAATACCAAAATCAATCTTCGGGACACAGTTATCCCTGGAACCTCAGTCCAGCCATTCACTGGAGCTTGTTTATCAAAAGGGCCAGTCTTGCTCTCCAGGGGGCCGGGATACAAAGGGCAAGGATGAATTCCAGATATGTACACCCTTTCCTGCCTGGCCCAATGTGGGCAACCAGGACTCTGCCTCAGATTCCTTTCCCAGTAGACAGATTTCTAACCCTGCTATGAACCCTAGATCACTTGTCTGCTGTCCCAGAATTAAATATAGCACCACAATGATATTTCAATCATCATTGCATACCTTATTTGCTTTGTGACTCACAAGAACCCTGAGAAGTATTATTATTGTTTCCACGGTTACACAGAGAAGACTAAAAATTTACATGAACATGTACAGAGAAGAAAATCAATGCAAATTAATTGCCAAATGAATGGCATGGACCACACATGCTATAGGGACACAAAAAAGGGAAAATGTGGCAAGAGAGAGGAAAAGAGGAAAGGAATCTTGGACCTTCCTTCCTGCAAATGAACATGAAGTTGAATTCTGTTACTTTCATAACATTAATTCTCTAGGTGGTTAGGTTGAACTTCCTGCCTTTCCATAAACACAACCAGATAATCTCTCTCTTCTCCTCCCACTTTTTCTTTTTGTTAATTACAAGTTAGTCACAAAAACATTTCCCTATGGTTCAGCCAACTCAAATTTAGTTTGAAAGCCTGGAACCTAACTGGATCACATGCATATGAATGGAAGTTTTACTGAATTGGAAGCAGGCTTCAAACTATTACACAAAGTAAAGGCAGTTCTGAACAAATATATCACCTGAAAAACTCCAACAATCTCTTTCTGGGTTTTTTGGTATTTCCATATGTCCTCAACACATCAGCCCAGGGCTCTGTCTTTATCAACATAGGAATGAGACTAGGGAATGATTTATTAATTTGTTTCTTCATTCATCCAGATATCTATTTATTTACAAGAAAAAAAAACAATATCCATAATTAAAGCCTTTCCAGAAACCAAAAACACTGGCTCTGGATACTTTTACAATCTAGGAAAGTCGGTCTAGGTTTATGGCCTTTGTTTACATATACTGTGTTTCCTAGGTTGCACTAGCGTGGGGATGAGCTACTCTCTCTTATCTCAGGGAAATCTAGCCTAACTCAAATGTCTCATAACGAGTTCTGGGAGTTCTTAGAGGGTCTCCCATGTATGATCAGAATTTATTGCTCGGCTATTTTTTCATCAGATAATTTCTGGAGATATCCCCTATTGCTGTCAACACTGATGGCAAAGCCACCACAGTGCATCTGCCCCCATTCCAGATCCCATAGCCTGTGCAGGCCTTGATCCCATCCCATGCTACCTCAGGTCTCCTGAGGGGCAAAGCCACCTCCAGCTACCTGAATTCCTCCCCACAGTGTTTGTAGTTGCCAGCGTCCAGGTCTTGAACATATTCTATGAAATTTTTCACTATTTCTTACATATGATCCTGCTGCAAATTGCATTCTATTTTCAAGTATTCACTGTTAGTATATAGAAATGCAACTAATTTTTGTATATTGATTTGGATTCCATGACATTGCAAGATTTACTTATTACTAATGGTAGCATTTTTATAAATTTCTTCAGGTTTTCTACATAATAGACAATTATGTCTATGTAGAGATAACTTCACTTTTTTCTTTCTAATCTTGATGCCTTGGAGCAACACTACAATGCTGATTAAAAGTGAGGAGAGCAAACTTCCTTGCCTTGTTCCCATTCTTAGGGGCAGGCGTTTAGTCTTCACCATGAAGTGTGATGTTAACTGCACATTAATTATAAAGGCTGTTTGTCAAACTGAGGGATTTGTCTTCTACTATCATGAATGGGTATTGAATTCTGTCAAATGATTGTCTACGTATGTAAATGACGAAAGGTTTTAAATTCTTTTATTTGTTCTTTTACTTACTTTTATCATAAATTAAATAACATAATTTTCAAATCCTAAACTGACCATGCACTCATTCCTGGAATAAACCCCACTAAGTCATGACGCATTAGTTTCTTTATATATCGTAGGGTTAATTCGGCTATTTTGCTTCAAATACTAGCATCTTGTGTACATAAGGGATCTCAGCCTGAGATTTTCCTTTCTTGTGTTTGTCTGGTTTTGATATCAGGTTAATGCTGATCTCAGAAAATGAGCTGGGAAGTACATCCTTCTCCTTTGTTACCTGAAAGAGTTTGTCTATGGTCAGGATTGTTTTTCTTTAAATGTTTAATGGAGTTTACCAGTGAAGCAACCTGGGCCTAGACTTTCCTTTGTGGAAAGGTTTTAATTACAAATTCAAATGATTCACATAAGGCTATTCAGATTTTCTATTTTCCCTGTGTCTGTTTTAGAAAGTATATCTTTCAAAGAAACTGTCCATTTCCAAAAGGTATTGAATCCTTTGGTATAAAGTTTTTAAATAATATTCTTTATGATCCATTTAATGTATATAATAAATATATAAGATCTTCTCTTTCATCCCAGAAATTGCTGAATTGTATTTTTACTTCTTTTTTCTTAATCAGTTGCTAATTATTTGGTTTTCTTATTTATAGTTCAAAGAACTTATTTTTATGGATTTTCTCAACTCTATGTCCATTTCTTGTATTATTGATTTCTCACTCTTACCTTGATTATTTTCATATTTCTACTTACTTTGGATTTAGTTTACTTTTCTATTTCAAGCTTGTATCTTAATCATGCCCCTTTTCCCACCTTCACATTGCTTATCTGATCCCTTCTCATTTTCTCTGTCTCTCTTTTATTTTTATCCTCACCTGAGGACATTTTTTTTTCATTGCTTTTTAGAGAAAAAGGGAGGGGGAGAGAGAGTGAGAGAGAAAGAGAGGAGAAAGACAGAGAGAGAGAGAAGAAGAGAGAGAGAGAGAGAGAGAGAGGAGGAAGAAACATCAATAGGTTGCCTTCTCATTCGTGCCCCAACCAGGAATCAAACACACAACCTGGGTATGTGCCCTACCCGGAAATCGAATCTGCAACCTTTCCATCTACAGGACATTGCTCCAACCAGCTGAGACCCAGAAGAGGGATTACTGGGTCATATGGTAACTCTATTCTTAATTTTATGAGGAGCCACCATACTGTTTTCCATAGCAGCTGTACCAGTTTACATTCCCACCAGCAGTGAAAGAAAGTTCCTTTTTCTCCACAACCTCTCCAACACTTGGTATTACCTGTCTTGTTGATAATAGCCATTCTAAGAGGTGTGAGGTGGTATTTCATTATAGTTTGGGTTTGCCTTTCCCTAATAGGTAGTGAAGTGTATGTCTTCTTGGGAGAGGTGTCTGTTCAGGTCCTCTGCTCATATTTTAATTGGGTTGTTTGTTTGGTGTTCAGTTGTATGAGTTATTTATATATTTTGGGTATTAACCCCTTGTTGGAGCTATTGTTTGCAAATATCAGCTCCCATTTGGTTGCTTGCCTTTTTGTGTGTTGTTGTTTTTTTTGTCCGTTTCTTTTGCTGTGCAGAAGCTTTTTAGTTTGATATAGCCCCATTAATTGATTTTCGCCTTTACTTCCTTTGCTCTTATAGTCAAATTCATAAATGTTCTCTGTGACCAAGTTCCATAAGTTTAGTACCTGTGTTTTCTTCTATGTAATTTATCGTTTCAGGCTTTATATTTAGGTCGTTGATCCATTATGAATTAACTTTTGTACATGGGGACAAACTGTAATCAAGTTTCATTCTTTTGCATGTGACTTTCCAATTTTCCCAGCACCATTTAGTGAAGAGGTTTTCTTTTCTCCATTGTGTGTTTGTGGCTCCCTTGTCAAAAAGTATTTGTCCATATGTGGTTTTATTTCTGGGCACTCAATTCTGTTCCATTCGTCTGTGTGTCTGTTTTCCTGCAAATACCATGCTATTTTGATCATCCTAGCTCTATAGTATAATTTGAAGTCAGCTGGTGTGATACCTCCAATTTTGTTCCTTTTTCTCAGGATTGCTTTGGCTATTTAGGGTCTTTTGTGGTTCCATACAAATCTGATAAATTTTTGTTCTATTTCTTTAAAAAATGACATTGGGTTTTGATGAGGATTGCGTTGTTGTATATTGCTTTGGGTAATAGGTCCATTTTAATTTTAACTACATCGATTCTTCCAACTCACGAACATGGAATCTCTTTCCATTTCATTGTATCTTTTTCAATCTCTTGTAATAATGCTTGGTGGTTTTCAGTATACAGGTCTTTCACATCCTTTGTTAATTTTATTCCTAGGTATTTTATTCTTTTGATTGCAATTGCAAAAGGAGTTGTTGTTTTTTTATTTCTTGTTCTGGGGTTTCATTATTACTATATAGGAAAGCAATATTTTCAATGAAATGTTTTGTTACTGACTTCTACCTTAATTGCATTGTAGTCTGAGAATGCAGTCTTAATTATATACATTTTTAAAAATTTGCTGAGACTTTTTAACTTATCTTTTGACTTATTATATGATCACATTTTGGTAAATGCTCTCTTTGTATTCAGATTTGGTTTTTAGTACGTGAACTTTCTTTTGAACATCTTGCTCTCCCCAGATGTCTTACTAATTTTCTCTGAGTTCTTCACATTATCCGTTTCCCCGGCTGGGGAAGGATAGAGACCCACAACTTCGTACTATGTTGCTAGTTTAGGCACTGGGAAGGAATCGAAGCGCCTCAGGGCAGGGTGCTTGCTGATGAGTTCAGGTCTCAACCACTATCATTTCTCATCCTCACCAGTGGCTCCTCCTTTCAGGGGCACCTCAAAAACTCAGGCTCTGAACTTCCCCGGGGGCTTCTGCTAGTCTGTAATTGTCTAGTGTCTAGTCTAGGGAGGAGTGAGAGAAAGGATCTTTCAGGAGCTGGTCAAGCTCACTACTTATCTTCTTATTGACTTCCCATCTTTGCTGGCATCCAGCATCAACTCTACATTAATTTAGTCAAAAATATTACTGAGCAATGACTTGATCCTTGAATTATATCAGCAAACAAAAGAAAAGCCCTTGCCTTAATGGGGTTTCCCATGTACCCAAGGAATACAGACAATAAGCAGTAGACATAAAAAGTGATTAAGTTGTATAGTGTGTGAAAAGATAATGAGTTGTGTGGGGAAAAAACTGTTGAGCAGTGGAGGACAGTGGCAATTAGGGGTTGGGGTATAGTTTGTAGTTTTAAGTATGGTAAGTCAGGGAAGGCCTTACTGAGAATATAACATATTAATATCTTCATTAGAAAACAAACCCATTTCTGATTTTAAAATAAAATGTGTCCTTGTATCATACTTAACACTGATAAATTAGAGAAAAGACTTAGCTTTTTTTCCTAAAACCAGAACTGTTAAAGCATTCTGATTTGCCAGAGACTTACTGATTATTATGTGAACTTAAATTCTTAAGATGTTTCTGAGTTAAGTCTCTGTAAAAAAGAATTTGAGAAAAATTAATATATTTACCATATTAAAACTTCACTTTTCTTGTTTTCTGTGAATTTAGGGAGTATTAGAATTACATAAGTGCTTATTTACCTCTATAAAAAATCAGAACAGGCCTCTTTAATTTGAGACTATGATCTAATTTATTAATCCTCCCCAGTATTCATATTTTCCAGAAGTTGGAGAGCATTTCTCACCCTCACAGTTAAAGGATAAGGCTTTTTCAGTTAGAACCACTAACACACACGGACACACAGACACAAAGAGAGCTCACGGCTTCTGTCTCACCATAAGTCAGCCATATGTCAGGAATAAACACGGAAACACAAACACTAACTGGTCTACATCTTCAAGAGCTTTTTTTTTTCTGACTGGGCACAAAATCCTGCATTGATTTGAGCCACAAATAGATGGACAGACAGACAAACAAACAAAAAGACTAACCAACCAGATTCTCTTGGTTTTTTCTCACCCAGTAGAGAATTCATCTCCATCATCTAGAGAGATCACAAAATCATCACTCCATAAAACCAATCTCCCAATCATTGGTGCAACCAATTTGTGAATAAATATTGACTATGGGCAAACCAGAATGAAAAACAAAACCCAAAAGTGGTAGACAGAGAGACAGAGGGAAAACTAGAAGGGAGCAGAGACTAGGCAAAGCTAACATTTTATTGTTACTTGGAACTTATTCTGAAAGCCAGGAAAGGACGTGCCCAGGTTGAGCACCCATCAGTGATCTTCCCCTGAAACCCCATTTATGTGATACGTTGTCAGGTGAGCCCACTCCTGGCTTCCCACTGGAACCTTCGAAACTGCTAAACCATACTTTTCTAAAAGGTAAAATTATCACTCTCAAACAAACAAAATAAACACATGTCAACAAATTTGTGTGTTCAGTTAATTAATGGGGTATTAGGAAGAGATTTTGGATAATGTAAATATGCAATTAGGAATGCTGAATTGATTTTTCTAATAAATGCAAAACACATTAATATCCTATGTGTCCATAAAATATAAATTTTACATTTTAAAAATTTATAGGGCAACATGCCTCTGCATTTCTATGAAAAAAGATTGTATTACTGTGGATAAAAAAATAAGTGTACTGTTACCAGTTTTCTGCAACTTATTTTCTATCCTCATAGAGCAATAAAATAGCTCAGTCAGTTAGAAACAGTCAGATAATTAAACAGAATCAAATCTTTGAGGATCAGCCAGACACCACTCAGGACCATGCCACTGAAAGAACGCTCTATGCTCTCTTTTTTACCCTTTTCAAGTCTGATCATTTTTCTTGAAATTTAAAATAAATTTAAACAAGAAAACTTCCCACATCAATGTACTCAGTCCTATATAATTAACTCTTCACTGAGCTGGATCATGGGCCGGCAGTCTGCCTACATACATATACCCATACTCGTGTGGCCTAAGAAAAACCCGCCCTGGGTACTGGTAATCATAGGCGTTCAAATAGACTTAGCCATTATTTGAAAACTTATTCTAATATTAGTTTCTGATATTCTGGTGGGACTTTGGCTGTAATTTTTATTTCCTTTGGAAGTAATTTCAAAATAAAATAATTTCAACATATTTAAAGTTAAAATTCAGTAAAAGACAGACTTCTAAGTCAAAACACTGCTTTCTCCTCCCATTTTGCCAGACACTACTCTTCAGAAAGTTTATTACTAGGTAGAACATCTACTGAGAAATGGGACATTTGAGAGAAAGGAAACTTCTTGGACAGAGACAGCTGACGTGGCCCCTGAAAGTTCACTGGAGCACCCGAACATGGTACCCAGTAGGTGGTAGCTTTGCTCCTTCCCCTCTGAGAAAATGCGGGCAGGTGCAGAGCCTCCACACAGGACTAGCAGTGTTCCCGTGTCCGCATTCACCCGGAAACCAGCCTTCAAACCCACACCTAACAAGTGCCCAGATATGTCTATTGCTGAGGCATTGCGATGCCAGAATAACTGACTACATAAAACTTTTTCATCAAATGTTTTCAGGTACAACCGAAGTTTTATCAAAAGCATGAGAAATTCTTGAAATTTGACATTTTTTACCCTTGATGGGTAAATAAATTAATAAGCAAATGAGAAGAGAAGACATTCTGGGAAGAGAAATGGTTCACATAGACAATAAGGAGACAATAAAAAATGATATGACTTTTTAAGAAAATTATAAGGAGTTTGGACTGTTATATTGGACTTACATTATGAAAGATCCTAAAATATCAAACTGAAGAACTGTACTTTGTTTTAAAAAAAAATCCAGGTTATAAAATAAATTTTTTTAAAGGGCCTAACAGAATAAAAGAGGTGTTTTAAATAATGTTGGGTGGTCCGCAACCTCAGGAGTTCCCCGGGTGAAATTTGAAACTGGCTCCCTTAGGCGGAGGGCCAGGAGAGACTGAAGAGAGAGGCAGGCCACTCCACAGAGGCAGGTGGCAGATTTAATAAGCAAGAGAACTGGGGCCTATCCTGGCAGCAACAAGACAGGTAGATCTCCACACATGCCCGCCAGAATCTTACAGTTTCTACACAGACCTTAACTGACTTCAGTTACATACTAAGTCCAGAAGGCCTCAAAAACACCTTACTTTCTCAATGCTGCATCCTTGAAATGGCTCCCAGCTCAGGGTGGGTAGGCAGCAAGTATATATTCCAAGGACTGGGGAGGGGGTGGGTCCAGCTCCAGGGTCAACCAGTGGTCAATTCTTCTAGATGACTTCCTTGGTTTAAACTAAGTCACCATTGGTTAACTGAGAGGAACAATTGGTTAGGAACCTTATGGGAATATAGTGGACTTTTGTATCTGGAGGAGGAGAAATGATAGCATGTGATGAACCCCTTGCTTCTCTTCAGAAAATATTATAACACACATATTCAACAGTTATAAAATTACTCTAAGAAAGTGCAATAAAAGTTTATAAGTGCTTACTCTAAAGTTCTAGTAGATATGTCATCACAGGCTGATGGCAAGCAGTTTGCAGACAGGCATTGGTGGACCACATTTTAGGTAGCCCAGGTCCATAGGACATAGCCGTTCAGGATGGTGTGCCTTAAATTCAAACTTTATCTTATCAACAATATCGTTCACCAAGTTTGGAAACAGAGTGCCATCACTAAGAGTCATCTGTAAAGTGTGCTTATATTATATATATTTATATTTATTAATTATTTAAAAACAGATTACGGAGGAGATATAAAGAGAGAAGAGAGGGAAGGAAGAAGAGAGGAAGAAGTAGCACTGACTGACAATTTCATATTTTCATCCAAAGTTATTTCAGTAAGGCCTTATTCATAAAACATTACAGCCAAGTATAAAAATTCTATTGAGGAGAGAATAAAAGAACATTAAGTTAAGTTTCACTAAATAAGAATTTAATGGGAGTTAATTCTTAAACAATTAAAAATGCTCTGAACAGTGAAAACTGTAACTGTTTTTCAATGTGATACCTGTCATACCAAGAAACCCTGCCCAGTGGCCTGGCATCGTGGGACTTACCCCTGTCTCTTTGGGGAAGTCAGCCAATTCCTGTCCCAGATTTAATCATTCTTCTCGTAACAGAGCCCAAAATTCCCAAACACGACCACGTGACTAACCGTAGTGTGCCAAAAACTTCAGGCCAGTGAAGCTCAGGAATTTAAGTATCAAAGAGCACCAAACCACATAACTATTAATAAAATATAGTACAGAAAGTTCCCAAGTTATAATTGGGTTTTATTTGAAAACTTTGCTAGTTAATTCTTTAGAACTCAGAACATATTGCTTACGATAACGATCTCATAACCTAACAAAAGACTAGGGCTGTATTACCTACCAGGAAAATTGTTGGGTCACAGTCTGTACTTAACTATGTTCAGCTTTAATATATGCCAAACTGCCCTCAAAAGTGGTTGTATTAATGTCACTCTGCCCAACAGTGTGTGAGTTCCAGTGAATGGTCATTTTTATTGAGCATTTGTTATGTGCCAGGCACTGGGTAAGTGCTTTACATGTGTTACTTCACTTAATCTTCACAGCAGCTCAGTGAGGTAGGAATTAGGGTGGTCAGTGATGCGGGCTGTGAAAGAACTCACAAAGAGAAGAAGGTGCAGAAAGTGAAGTTTTTATTCACTCTCCAAGAGAGGAGAAGGGCATGGTGTGGAGAGATACGCCAGCATGGAGGGGTGGGGGCTTTGAGCTCTTACTGGATTATAATTGGATTAAAAAGGGGTTGGGGGGGTTGCTATTTCAAGGCCCCTGGGCTGTTGGGGACCATTGCAACCCAGCAGGTTTGGGGTGGTTTTGCACAAGCTGCAGTTTGCTCCAATGTTATCTTTTGCCTGTGGCAGGGGGGCAGTTAGTCGTGTTCTGCTCTTGCTTCCCAGTAATTTCCAGTCCTGCGGACATAAGCTCAGAAGAGTAAAATGGCAGACATGTTTAACCAGGTCATAGGCCTGCTTGGCAAATGGCGCCACGATAGCAAAAGGTGCCGGCTCTATGCTTTCGGTGGATATTACTGTTTTCTCCATTTTGGGGAACTTGCCCCAGTTATGCAGCCAAAAAAAGGCAGAGTCAGGATTGGAACCCATGTCCGGTGCTCTTGGCCATTCAGCCTTCCCTGAGAAGGACTCCAGTGCACACAGAGCAATCACATATGGAAAATACCCTATGCAGTGTTGCCAGATTGGGGGCAGCGGGGGGAAGGCTGGGTGAAAAGGGGATGAGATTAAGAAATACAAATTGGTAGTTACAAAAGAGCCACGGGAATGTCAAGTACAGCATAGGAAATATAGTCAATAGTACTGTAATAACTGTATGTTGCCCGGTGAGTACTAACTAGACTTATTGAGAGATCATAGTTTACATAAATGTCTAATCACTGAGTCATACACCTGAAACTAATATAAAATATTATTGAATGTCAACCGTTAAACTTTTAACAGTTAAGCTTTAAAAAAAAGGAAAATACACCTCATAATACACAAAAGGAAGAGCTGCATTTAGTCCTGTGCATGAACCAACTGTCAGCTCTGCACGGATGCGCCTGAGGGCTGACAGGAGCAGACTGGAGGCTCCCAGGTGGAGTCTGCCTGGGAAGAAGATTCGGAGATTTGGGAGCAGGGAAGGGTGGCTTACACAAGGCTGTGAGGTCAGAGCTCTGTGATTTGGCTTTCTCTGCCTTCAGCATTTGCAGCTTCCTGCATAGCCCACATTGTTAGCAGTGAGTTTTCTGATTTTCCCGGAGCTCTCTCCAAAATGATAGACTCCAGGGCTCTACGTGAAAGAATAGTTTTCACCCACATTTCACCTTTCCCCAGAGAGCAAATTACTGTTATCTCTTCCTGGAACTACACCCTTTGTTCTTCGGTTCTGTTTGTTGTTTCTGAGTGCAATTTTCTTCCTCTCTTCCTCATTCCACTAGTGCAGGTCTATTCCCACCACCCTGATAGGAATTCCTCTGAAAATGCCGCACTCTCTTTGATGAGCGGAGTCTGGCAGACTTTCAATCCTGGGACCTGCGCTCTGAGCCTCTGGCTGTCTGCCCACCTTCCCACAGCCCACATGTGTCTGCACACATCATCGGTTTTTGCCTCCTCAAACTCTTGGACTCCTTTGAAGGAGGGAAACTCTGGGAAACTCAGTCTGCCTCTTTGAGATCCAAGTCTCCTAGTCTCTGGGCGGACACTTCCCTGAGCCAGCTTAGAGTGCTTTATTTTAGCTCCAATGTCTCCAGATTCCCACCTTTGAGGTCACACTTTTCTCTAATATGCAAATACAATAATGAAAGCCCTCATTCTGTGTTAGGTCTCAAAAGTCATCACCCCCACCCTTGGCCCTCACCAAACACCACCACCACTCAAATCCTCTGAGAACTTCCATGTTAGGGGGGATGCTTACATTTCCATTTCTTATCATCTCTTATTTGTCCCCATCAGCTCTTCTCCAAGCTCCTTCTCTGAGCATCACATGTCCATTTGTGCCTTGTCACCCGTCCTGGGCCCACTGTCCTCTTCAACGTGGACACGGGCCCTCTTCCCCATGCCGCAGGTCATCACATGCCCAATGTTGACCTGAGCACCAGACTTATTGCAGGTTTAAGGGGGAGCTTAGAGCACAGAAGAGGAAACAACTTACAGGTGAATATCAAAGCTCTCTGGTAACATTCCTGACCATTCTCGTCCCAGTATCTATTCCTGGTTGAATCTCAGCTTTAATCTCGCAGGGGCTGCAGCCTCTTCTCTCTCCTCTTGCCTGTGTTCTCCCTTTTTCTACTCCCTCAAATTCACACACCCTTGAAAACTTCCTTGGGACCACCAGGAGAAATAGGAAATTCCTATTATTTTATCACACAGATCAGTTTAGTTTCTATTGCCTCCACTTCCCAATTCCTGGATCTGGGCTTGCATAATCAAAATGCCATAAATGATATTCTCAAAACTGTCCACTCTAGGCTTCCAACTTCAGCAGTGGCCCAGATCTCAGCATTTATTTTTAATGACTTCAAAGTTTCCAGTTCTGGTTTTATCAGTTTCACGGTGAAAGCACCTGTGCTTTTCTCTCCCAGGAGTCTAGAGGTCGAAGGAAAGCACCTAACAATGGAGCCTCTCTCCCAACCTGGTCAAAAACCAGGGCCAGGGCTCTTTTCCTTATCTTTCACAGACAAAAATGCTTCTCAAGGACATAGTCTCCTAGAGGGGAATCATGTTTCCAATACTAGCCAAAGCTTAAGGATTGTTGTCATCAAAGAATGCAAAAATTCTTCTTCCCTTCACTATTCCTCTGGGAAGGTAAAGCACCTCTGGAATATGGAGGCAACACAGAGAAGCAGCAAAGATACGGAGTCAAACAATAGTAAACTCTAGTCATGAAACCAGAAAAGTTGTCATTCGTTGCCCTTGTCACTACCAGAACCAGTGAGCAGAAGCAAGGATTGAATCTTTATGGGAACTTTATTCAGATGCCAGTGATCTGGGAAGATGGTGGGTTATGTACCCTAAAAAACCGTATTAACATCTCATCTCAAGCCAAGCTTTTTATAAGGAGAAGGATCAGTAATGCTTTATCTGATGTTCCTTCCCTGGAACACAATGGCTACTCAGATACCTTCCGCAATATCTTGCAGACCCCCTGGGGCACAAAGGCTGGATTGTTTGTTGACCCCCTGGAGTCACATAGGTCAAGTGTTCCTGGAAAAACAACTTTCTACAGGCACTAATCACTTAAGCCTATCAACTATAGCAAAAGCTAAAATCTTTAACTCTTGAGTTCCCCTATCAGTCACACACTTTGGACTAAAAAAGGCCACATATTAAACCTGACATGCTCCGGAGGAAGCCTACACAGCAGCCTTACACACACAGACACCTAAAGGAACCATACAGGATGGTGTGAAATTAAAACTTTCTAACTAAAAGCAGTACAGGACAGGTAGTCATATCCTAGGGCAGTATTTTTCCTTTAACAAAAGTCACTCTTCACTTTAACTAAGCCTGTCTACTGCGTGTGTTTTCATCTGTGATATTACTTTGGAATATCAAAGTAATTTCCTTTTCTACTGACCCCTCAAAGCACAACCACCACACCAGAGCAGACACCACAAATCATCTCATTGTTACTAAGTTAATTGTTGACTGATTACTACCCTATACCCACAAATGTAAAAGAAGTATGTGGCTATTCATTTTATTTTTTATCCAATCCCTGCTTTGCTTTTTCCCACCTCCCTAATCTATCACCAGTGAATTTCATGTAACCCCCCACCTTTTTTTTAAGATTTTATTTATTTTTAGACAGAGGAAGGAAGAGAGAAAGAGAGGGAGAGAAACATCAATATGTGGTTGCCTCTTGTGCGCTCCCTACTGGAGACCTGGCCTGCAACCCGAGCATGTGCCTTGACCAGGAATCGAACCAGCAACCTTTTGGTTCATAGGCCAGCATTCAATCCACTGAGTCACACCAGCCAGCGCTCATGTAACCCCTTTATGCCTCCTCCTTTGGTTGTAATAAATAAAATAAGTTGCGTAGCTGCCATTCTGTGGATCATTTTCTCAATCCATTGAGAACAATTGTCAGTTTGGTTCAAATAAACTCATAAAAATTATTAGAGGTTTTGATGTTTATGTTGATGATACAAAACAATATTCCAGAGATCTGAAACAAACACTATTGTTACTTCAAGAAGCATGTATCTCCTTATGAGATACTTAGGTTTTATTTCCATGGTCCCTGTGAAAGAACTTTCTGTTCCTCTCCTATATGCCAAGAGTTTATTTCTCAGAAGGGTCTTGCAAGGTGGGGTCGTTACTCTCACCTAACAAGTGCTGTAATTGAGGCACACAAATGTTAAGAATTTTGCTTAATCTAACATAAATAATTCCCAGGAGAATGCTTAAAACCTTGTTCTTCAAATTCCAAGTCCTTAGAAAATTGATTCTCCAAAATACAAAAGATAGTAAGTCAAACATCCAAGTGGTAATTGATTTCTTTGCATTTGCCTCACACCCCATGTCTTCCAAAAACTACATCAGATGAGGGGACATGGAGGCTATGGGACAATGAAGTATGAAGATAGGTTTCCAAGGCAGGAGAGAAGGAGATGAAAAACAAATGCAGCATTAAATATGTCAGCCTATGTTTATTAAATATATTTGTAGCTTGTTTGTTCATAAAGGTATTGAACTATTAACTTTTCTTTGCAGAAATCTATTTGTACTGCTCTGCCCCTCCAGGGTAGGGAAAACAGATATTTAAATAGATAATAACAAAATGCTGAAAAGTACTGGCTTCAAGAAACCTATGAAGGAAGGGCAGGATTTCCGGCCCACCTGTCGTGGCCATGGGTGAGGAGAATGCCATGTAAAAAAGGAGAAGTCAGCCCAAGGCACATCGATTGTGGGTCTACATTATGCTGGTCATGTTGACCTGAGACAAGCAGCTTCAAAGTCTCCCCAACAATGTGTGAAAGATCCAGACACAAACAGCATCTTTGCAGCTGGAGACATCTGCCCACATGCTACTGTCATCAACATGCTCACGTTGTAAGGGGTTCATGCTTCACTGTTGGGGGGGCTCTGGATGACCTTCTATTCCACCCTCTCATGTTATTTACCAAGCAATGCAGTTTAAATAATATGCCTAAAAACTCACAGGGTGTCAAAGTAGAAACCAGAACTCAGAGCCAGGCTGCATTCCTGGAACCCTAAAATGGAAGGGTGAATTGCTGGGCGGCTGGAGGTTGGAAGGCAGGGAGCAGTGGCTGCAGCAGGAGTGAACAGCTTCAGGCCGTCCTGTCGTCAGCGTGCTTTCTCCCGTCTGTGCCTTTTTGATGGCACACTTATCACGAGTCTGTTTTTTCATCTGTAGAATGGGAAGAACAATTACAGAACTATAGTGAAAATGAAATGAGATAATCGACATAAAGCACTAGCACAATGGCTAGTTCATAATAAACAATACATTAATAATTGATATAGTATTAAAATAATTAATGACTACTTTTAGTTTCCTTTTAGAGTCTTGCTGGTCTAATAATCAAATAGACAGGAGACCATTAGCAAGAGAAAATGATCAAATTTAACACACACATATGTATGGGAACCCTGCATAGGTGAGAGAGGTTTAGAGGCCCCGCATACATGAGAAGTTCAGAGCTGGAAAGGGGGATTGAGGTATATCAGACATTCTGAGCTGGGTTTGAGGTAATGCACCCTGGGGGCTTCATTGCAGAATTATAGTAAAACAGATGGTTAGTACAAAGAAGTTTTGTTCTGCCCCAAAAATAAGTCAAAAGAAGTTAGCTCTGATAATCTCTTATTATAGGCAAGGCCTCTGATTCACGTTCTTCCCAGGGAGTTAAGGGAGGGGCAGAGTTTCTCTTGAGCCTGAAACTAAAATTGCCTTTAGCTCAAAACAATCCACATACCCCAAAAGCTCATTCAGGGTGACTTGTTCTGATCCCACTCAGTACCCACTCCTAGATAATAAGAAATCTGAGTTCCAGTTCTGGTCTTCTGCTAATGAGCTCTGTGTTCTTGGGTGATTTGCTTCATCTTTCCAGACTGACTAAATCTCAGTCTGCTTTTTATTTCTCACCATGTGTTAACAACTCTAAATAGTATCATTGATGAACTATTCCTCCTCCAAAAATCTTGTATTAGTCTATGTTCTAAACAAATGCTCAAATTACTGTTGAATTTTAATTATATATGTATAAAAGACCTGTCCAGAAAGTATCGGCTGTGTACTACAAAAAATAGAGACAGTTATTGAAGAAGATACAAGAAACATTGTACATTGGACAATGACACCTCAGTCCCCTTCAAAGTAGGCACCTAACACAGTTCTTTCAATTGCCATCAGCTGCCCTGCCATATTTTCCCAAATGTCATCAATGGTCTGAAATCTCTTCCCTTTCAAAGGTGATTTTAGTTTTGGGAAAAGCCAGAAGTCTCAGGGCACCAAATCTGGTCTTTAGAGGGGCTGAGTCACCTGGGTAATTTCATGTTTTGCAAAAAGACTCTGCACGAGACGTGATGCATGAGCAGGCGCATTATCATGATGAAGCTGCCAACCACCAGTTGTCCATAGCTGAGGCCTGCTGAATTATCCAAATAGTTTCCCTGGAGGAATATGATACAGATTCGTGGTCCTACTTGCTCAGTCATTTTGAATGCAACAGTCACACAGTACACATGCTCACTCAATGGTGTCTACTGCTCCCACTGACTAGTACAGCGAAGTTGTCATTGTTCACACATGCCCATTCCAGTCCACTCTCCTTGGCTGCCAAGTTACATCAATGTTGTCCAAACCGTTCTCATTATGTTAACAACGGTTGTACTTTTTCCGGACAGACCTCATATGTATACTTCAAATTAGTACATTTTTATTCTTTATTTTAATAGACATTGTGTCCCACATAGAAATTAATTCAGAGAACCTTTAGCTAAACAGTTAACCTTGGAAAAATGAGGATTCAACTCTACACATATATTTGAAAGAAAGTTAGTAAAGGTTCACGCTCACCCCGGCACAATTTGTTTCTCCAATCTCTGTAGTATATCGCATTCCAGGATTTAAACAGCAGGTTCAGAATAAATGTAAGATTATAAAAAGAGAAAGCAGAATTTGAATTTCATCAATTCTATCATTTCCTGTGACCACATGGAGTTTTAATTTGCATTTTAAATTTTTTATCGGTAGAGACATATGAAAGATGTTAAATCCCAATGAAACAGACATGGATAACATTGTGATTTCTGGAATTGATATAGAATGAGCTTCTTTTTTTATGACACTGACAAGCATATATTCTCAAGTTTAAGACTTTTCCTGACTATTTGTATATTGGTTGCTCCATGTGAAAGAAAGTTTTCAAAAGTAAAATTAACAAAAATATTCTTCAGTTAACTATGAGTAAAGGTAGATTGACAAATTAACATAAATATACTAAGATCAATGAAGGAGGTCTGAACAAAAAAAAAAAAACCGTAATGTTGTTCACTATTATGATAGATTTGTATGGGAATAAGTTTTTTTTTCTCTTTTCAACATTACTGCAATATTCCCTTTTGTACGCAAATATTTGTTTATTTTTTATGTGTTTTCCTGACATCATCATATATAGAATATTCAGTAAGTGAAAGTTTTGCTTTCTGCATTTCTTTTCCCGTCAGTATTCTTATTCATTTTATTTCCTGATTATGACTGAAAAGAGAAAGGGTATGAAAAAAATGACTCAGTCCCTGGGCCACATACCCTGGGTTTGCTCCTGCCTCTGTCACTCAGAGGTAAGGAGGTTGGGCTGGTTTCAAGGTTGGAAAGGGGTGGTCCTCGGGTGACATCTAACCTAAAAGCGTGTTTTGTTTAAACTGCGTGGTGTTCACTCACGTCGTCTTTCTATTTATTTATTTATTTATTTATTTATTTATTTATTTATATTAGTTAAAACTATAAAATCAGGATTCTCCCCACAGATCATTGGAACCAGCATACCTGCTTTCTGACTTCCTGACTAGAATTCCTAGGTTTTTGCAATGTACTACCTGCCGTGTGTGTGTGAGTGTGTGTGTGTCTAAGAGAGAGGGTGTAGGAGGGCAGGTGTCAATGCAAGGGTGCAGAAGGGGTCCAGAGAGGATTTGGCTTCAGCATACTGAAGAAATTTATTTCTAAGAGGTTCAAGTTCTGGGCCAAACTATTTTCTCTCCTTCCTTCGATAAGCACATGGGTGTAGCTACACCTACTAGCCCAGCACTGCACTCACCACTACCTTCATCCTTCTAACATTTATGTCCTTAAATTCTCTCAGCCCCATGGTTTCCAAACGTCACACTGACGTACCTCATGGTGCACAAGTGAGCTCTCGGGATAGTTTAAAAAGCAGTGACACTCGACTTTTGTAGGACACCACACCAAGCAGTAGCTCCAGTCAGTTCACAGTTTCGCTACGAGATCACGCTACATTCCTTTACAGGTCATCAAGCTTTGCAAAACTGGGTTTTCCACAGTTGCTGTGATTAAAAACAAACAAGTACTATATAAAAATCAGTGTGGATTGACCTTACTCCAAAAATCAAGATGTTGCGCAGTTCCCAGCAGGTGCACGCATTCCACTAGTAAGAAGTCGTGGTTATTTAACAATGAAATAAAACTATTATTTTTTATTTCCACTCTGTGTATTATTTTTTCAAATAGATTCTAAGTTGTTGGGACATAAATAATTATTAAGTTGATTTGGAAGCAACTCAGGTCCATAAGGAAAAAGACTATCCCTTACACAAAATAACTCTGCTTGTAGTAGGTGGAGGTGTGATGTCAGTTCAGCCCAGACGGTGATGAGGACTAGACATCGGCTGTGGGAAATTCGCTAATGAAAAGAGAACTGGTGTGGTTTCATATTAACCAAGGGGAATCTTGGTGACTGTAAAAATGCCTTGGGAAATTCTCAGACTACAATGGCCAGGATAAGTCATGATTTAGAATTACTTCCAAAGGATATAATAAAATTAGAGAAGTCTTTCCTTCACCACAAATGAAAGCAGCTTTATAAAAATAAAGAAGTAGGCACAAGAAAATCCTGATTGCAAAAGTATCACATTTATTACCAAATGTCACACCCAAAAATAGTAGTGGCATGATGTCTAATTAAATCATGATTTACATCAAGAGAAAAGAAAGTCCAAAAATAATCTAATGCAAATTATAAAAAAAAACACCAGCTATTAGGCCTAAGGGGAAGAGAGGAGACTTTCCACAGGCACTGCAGCGGCCCCCAAGGCCTACTGCTCTGCAGGTGCTTAACTATTGTGAGTGGGGTGGACTAAACAAAATTACTGGACACTCAACTAATTCCAGAGTGAATTTGAAAATTCTCCCATGAGCTAAAACAAAACTCTCTAACTTTTCTGTTTCTAAAAAACCAACTACCATTAACAGGTAAATTTTATGGTATGTAAATTATATTTAAATAAAGTTATTTAAAAAACATTACAAGGATCTCCCCTAAAAATTCCATAGATGATAGTTAAAAAATTCTCTCTTCACCTGGTAGGAAATTACTGATTTTCCATTCACATGTCTTATCACCTTTTTAATTTCCCCGATGATATAAGGAACGTGCATTCATAAGCATGCTTATAAAAAATTCAATAATGCAGAAGAATTGAGAAGCCAGTTTGACTAAATAATTAAAAGCATAAGTTTTGGCATCAGACTAACAAGTTACTTAAAACATTGGTGCCTCATCTTCCTCGTCTGTAAAATGCAGATAATGATGATGATGATAGTAATTTTATGTGTGCTTAGCATGTGTCAATGGCTACTCTAAAAAGTTTATACTTAATCTCAATTAATCCTCACAATATCCCCATTACTTAGGTACCACTTTATTTCCATTTTACAGAGGAGGAAACCAAGGCACAGAAGATTTAAGTACCTTGTTTTAAGGTGACAGTCGCACAGCTAGTCTGAACTCTGGAATATCCATAAGCAGGAAGAAGAGCCTACGCTGTTGGCCACTTGTGTCTGCCTCATGGGGCTGTGGTGACTGAGTGAAATGAAATAGGAAAGCTTTAGAACAAGGCCTGGAACATGCAATAAATGTTAGCTTTTATTAATTATTTTAGGGTAAAAACTGAAAATCTCCCTTTATTTGTATTGTACTGCCCGCCCCTCCCCAAAAGAAATCACTATTACATGTATATTTTATATTTAAATATATATTTATGTAAATAAAATAATATTAAACATATCAATCAGCTAGTTGCTTGCATTCAGTTACACTCGTTGGACACTTGGAGACATTTACATGACTGTGCATAAAGACCATTTAATTGAGGGTAAAGATGATAGTTTAATTCAGTGGGGGAGATGAATTAATTAATTAATGCTATTAGTACTACCGGTTATCTTTTCTCTCATCTGGCCGTGTTCCCTGAATGCGACACAATGTGTGACAGCAGTGTGTGGCGCACAAAAGGGCCTCTCGCAGGTGAAGGACAAGCTACTGCATCTTCTACCTCGTACCACTACGAAATAAGCACGACGATGTTGAAATTTTTGTGATAGCAGGCATCATTCTGACTGCTTATTGGATGAATTTACAAGGCTGCTAGATTTAAATAGGATCCTGATCCAGAGAGAGAATTTTATGGCAGGTTCAAACTACAAGCAAACCCCCAAAAGAGAGTCACAATGCATACCCCCGAGATTCTAGGATTCTGTGCACCCAACTCTTCACTGCATGGAAAACACAGATGACCGTAACGGTACCTTCAGGATGGACCCGAGCTGGTCTAGAGAGTACGCACGACATGAGTAGGAGGCCAAGACCACTATGTGCCCTTCATCTTTTACACTGATTCCTCTCCCCCAGATCATACCTAGAGCCCTGTGGTGTTCTCTATGGCTAATATACAGGGGAAATGAAAACGTTTTTCCTCTATCTGCTTAGAATCTCTAGCTGGAACTCATAAATTAGACTCAAAAAAATTAACAAGAGAAAAGCCAAGTTTATTAACACGTGCATCTTGCCTATACAGTGTGGTAACACTCAGTGATGAATAAGTCAAAGTTGGGCTTATATAGCATCTTAACAAAAGAACAATAAATTTGTAGACAAGTGATCAGACAAAGGAAAAGGACTTTGAGTTTCTAAGGAAAGTAGACATATGGGGAAACTAATGGAAGTTAAAGACTAGTTAGTAAAATTTGTTACGTAAATTCCTCTGGTGGCATCTCTGGGCTGAAAAAGGTCTAGAGCTGTCTCTGGTGATTAACTTCTGTCCTTCCTGATAGAGAGGGGAGGAAAGATGCCTTTGCAAATTCATGGCCTGTTTTTAAGGCAAATAGGGAGAGCCTTTCGTGTCTCTGTTTCTTTTCAACTGCCTTCAGTTCAAAATATATTATATATAAAAGTGGCATATTCTGGAGTGGCATATTCTGCTCCTTTCCACTGAAAAGGAGGCAAAAATTCATGCCTAGCTCAGTACAAGTAAATTACTACTATACTATAGCCTCACAGAGAGTAATGCTTCCAGTAAAGACAGTAGAGGAGATAATGCTTCCAGTAAGGAAGCATCAAGTGGTGCATTTCACGTTGACGGTGATGATAAGTAGTCATGAGTTCAGTCTGGAAGGAGAAGTGACCTTAAGTAAGAATATGCATAAGTCTCTGAGTAATCACAAGTCACTAGACTGGTTCATCAAGGTCTGGAAGGAACAAGATAGAAAGATTATAAGATCAGAAACAAAGAGGCTGGGAGAAGTAACACCTGAATGAACTTACGCCAGTAACACAAAAATGTGTGGCTCTTGTGTCTCACATCAATTCCCAAAAGAGAACACCTGCCGAGGGGGCAGCACTGAACACCTGTGTGGATGGGGTGCTGCCTCCAGGGGAGGTCAGCCAGCCTCCATCCTCTCCTGCCTGATGAACATAATGGGCCTGTGAACAACATGGCCTGGTAATGGGTGTGGAGTCTAGACGTGAGCCCAACTACATTTGATCTAGCTGCTCTTGCAGGTACAACTTTTCGGTATTAAGAACTGAATCTGAGCCCTCAGTATGGTGCCACTGGTCAATGAGATCAGCTAGTCACCTATGAGAAGTTGACTAAATCAGATATCACAGGTACAAGTCTGCCTTCAGTGCCTTCAGTGCATCAGCCTGCACTGCCAGCTGTGCTAAACAGTCGTCCTCCGTACTCCTCAGTATCTCCGCAAATGCCTTCATCATTGCACCGACCGTATTGCGTTCCAATTGTGTGTGGCTATTTCACGCCAGCTGCCAACTTCTTGAGGGAAGATACTAGGTGCTATTCTTCATGAGCTTCCTAACCCTACCAGAGGGCTAGACTTCCTACCATATGCTTTACAAATACTCAGTATGTAAATGAAAGAGTAAAAAGACTCATGTAACAACCAAATGAGGGTTACTAAGAGCCATAACTAAGACAGTGGCAGTGGGTTTGAAGAGTCTCTGTCCTTGTCTCCCAGTGTACTGTTTCCTGTCAGCCAGCACACTACAGTTAGGTAGCCTCTCATAACCATCGTGAGACCAGGGCAAAGAAAAAATCAGACTGGACAGTAATTCGGTGGGTGAAACCGTTTTATTATCTATTCATTATTATTAACTCTCATTATTAAAATGACACAGAAACCTAGTGTTAGAAATCTGTCCTCTGTCTCCATAGCCCTGACACAGTGCCTGGCATGAGACAGACACTTCATATGAATGACCAAATGTCTGAACTAATGAATGAGAGGTAAGTGGAATATTGAAAAATCTACAGGCCTAACACACAGGTAGGGCTGGATTTAAATCCCAGCTCTACTACTTATTAGCTATGTAACTTTGAAGCTGAAATAGAGATAATAATACCTTTGTGAATTATTTGGGTGAATGAGTCAGAAAACAAACTCTAACAATCACAATAAAAACAAACCATCAAATATATAGAATATTCTGTCGTCTTATTAATTGGGAAATCCAAGTAGTTGGAATCACTTCAGCTCTGGTTGAGTCCAAGAAATCAAATGATATGATTGGAAATCTCAAGACCTCTGCCTACTTTTATTCTCACACAACTTTTTTCCATGTGGTAGCAAGATGACCACTAGATGCTCGAAGCTTGCAAGGTTCCTAGAGCTCATGTTCCCAAGAAAGAACAAGACTTTCTTTCAGCAACTGTCTGCATCAGACCTAGAAAAGTCTTCTTACTGGTACTTCTGGGGTCACATGCCCACTCCTGGACTGACCGCTGTATCCAAACCCTGCAGAGGCGTGTGGGGCCTGTGAAAGCACACGAAGAAGTACTGAGGTTGGAGAGGGTAGTTCACAAAAGCAAAAATTTCCAAGCTAACATGCTTGTAATTACCTTTCAGCATTGGTGTGATGAATAACTGTAAAATCACATGAAAAGTACTTACTAAATAGTAATGGGCACACAACAAATAGTAGCTATTATTAATAACAAGACTTTTAAGGGGGGATGGAGTTCAATGTAATTATAAGAATTGTACATTCATTTAGAATTTTATTCATTCAAATAAAAATACTTCTTTTTAAATGTTGGATTTTATATTACCCTAGTTTAAAAAACAAAACAAAACAGAAAATTACCCTGGTATCACTAAAAACTAAGGAGGAGAACTTAGAACCTGGTAGTTGCAAACTCTGAATTTTTAGGGTTAGGCCATTATGCCTCATGAAAACAGTCCCTGAGAAATTTGATATCATTATCAAATTGGCTCCTATAGTTAGCTTCCCTCTTTTGCTTATTTGCTGGTTTAAAGAAAAAATTTAAAGGGCACTAAATACAAGGTGGTATACAGGATTGAACACTGGAACAGAAAAGGACATTAGCACAAAAACTAGTGAGATCCAAAATAGCAAAACACTGAGGAAATTTTTGAGAATTCTTGATGACTTTAAATGGCAAGAAGAAAGTAAAACTTAAGGAAACCTGGTGACCAAGTAAAGTGGGATGAGTGACACTGTACTTCCGGTGGCAGTTCGCCTTGTGAAAGCTGAGAGTAAAAGAAACAGCCTTGGTCAGCAGGAAACGTTCACTCTTTCCCAAACTGTCTTCAACAGAACTTAGTGTCTTTGATACACCTAAATAAGAGAAGAGGGACCCTGGCCAAATAAGTTTGGGAAACACAAAGGAAAAAATTCTGAAATCATGGATTTCAAATGCACATTTGCATATTGAAGGCTCTAAGACTTCCTGCAATAGACAAAGCTGAATACATTTTTTTCCCAAAAGTATTTTGTCATAACATGTTTCCATATAACACCCATTAATGTCTTGCCTCTTAATGCTCTTGGGAAATACTTACAGGTAAGTTCCTAAGTCTGGTATTAATCTAAGGAAGCTTGGCAAGTATGTAACCAAGTAATCAGGTATACGATAAAACATATGACACTGAAGAAATTTCCCCACCTACGGTGAGCTACTTTGGACCACACCTTCAGCATCCTAAAGGGTACCTGATAGAGAGGTTTGAGAAACACAGTGGTAGGCAATAAGAAACTAGTGACAAACCCCTTTCCTGGTGACAAAGGCCCAGAAACACATATCCACAAGGTAGGGAATACGTGATGGAGGCAGGGGCACTCAGGAAGGCTCCCTTCCTGCAAAAATGACACTTAATCACTGATGTCTGGAATTTCTTGAAAAGAAAAATGACTGTTCTCAGTTATAGACATAGGATTAAAATGCCAGCAACCTCGAGACTTCTGATGGAGGTTAAAGATCACACTGATGACCTATATACAATCCTGAAAGTTGATGAAGGAAGAAAAAGCATTAAGGAGCTTGGTGGTTGAAGAGAGTAGCCATGGTGACAATGAGCTGGAGGCAAGGGGCTGAAAGAGATCAACCCCCAGTTGATCATGGAACTGGCTCTAATCTGAATTTAGATTTAAAAGAGCAAGTTTCTTTAGCCTCTCCCTGGCTGGTGTGGCTCAATGGATTTAGCGCCAGCCTGTGAACCAACAGGTTGCCGGTTCAATTCCCAGTCAAGGCACGTGCCTGGGTTGCAGACCAGGTCCCCAGTTAGTGGTGTTGTAAGAAGCAACCGATGGATGTTTCTCTCTCTCTCTTTCTCCCTCCCTTTCCCTCTCTCTACAAAAATAAATAAATAAAACCTTTAAAAAAAAAGAGCAAATTTCCTTAGCCTTATCTATATTAGAGAACTGAGTGGAGATGCCACCCTTGGAAAGCCAGAGATTTGGCCTCAAAAGAATCAGAGGGTGTCATCCAGCCAGAACCCAGGTGCTGCCCAACGGACAGAGTAACCAGAGGCAAGCTGACTCAGAGAGGTGGGTATTGCCATCCCTCCTCTTGCTGGAGTCATTCTAAACCCTAACATGCATGGCTTTCTTCAAACATTATCGCTGATTTTACTCGTAGTTTGCAAACTGCCTGCACTATGGGTATAAGACAACACACGCTGTTCTGGAGCACATCCCAATAACGGTGCTGGCTCTGGGTGTCAATAATGTTTCCGTATCCAAAAGGATAACTAACCTCCAATGTCAATCACACTTGGGAGGAGAGGGGGCAGAGTAGGGCAAATATTCCCAGAATAATTGATTGAAAACCAAAAATTTTTATACCAAAAATTATATTTAGAGTAAATCGTGTCATTTAAAAATTATGCCATTGAAGTTATGGAAACAATCTAAGGTAACTTATTTGCTTCTCTCTATTTTTAATCACAAAAATCAATATAATCATAAATATCAATTATCTATACAGAAACTTTAAGTGTAGTTCATGTTATTCATGATGTAGTTAAGGGGCTAAGTTCTTGTTTCACCTGGTTCCTGTAGAGAAATAACTGTTTTTGTTTAGAAAAATACCTTGATGAGCCTCTTAGTAATGGAAAGGGAGGCCCTGAGAGCTTGGATTGTAAGGAGACAAGCTGGAGATGACTAAGAGACCCCAATTAAAAAATAATAAAACAGAAGTGTAGGGTTAGAAGCCAGTAGAAGCAGGAAAAGCCCAGCAGCAGGCAGGAAGCAGATCTAGTTGGTGAGAGAGTTTTATTAAGAACTGGGAAACTTAGCACTAAATATGTTATCCACAGAACAGTGCTGGGCTGTAACTCTGCTTACATTACCCCTACTCCCCAGTCAAATCTGCCATACAGAGCTGCTGCATGTGTCCCTCCAGGGGAGAGCAACCATACAAAGTCACATCCTGCTTCAGTTTTGGACTGGGGCAAGGATAATCACTGCCCTTTCTTTCAGAGGTATGACTTGTAAAAATTGGCACTATTTTGGACATAATATCTAGCTCTGTTTAAAATTTCCCTGCCCTCCCTCTTGTAAGTGGGGAAGATAGGCTTGCTTAATCAAGGTTCAGGTCCTTAAAAGTCAGGATTTGAGGGGAAAGAAAAGGGTAGATAAAGAGGATGAGTAAATGGTTTGGGTTTTTGCCTTCTCCCTTTGGTGATAGAAAAAGAAAACAAAGAAAAATGGGACCTAGCAGAGCTGCAGTCACTCCAATCATCCTCTCTCTTACTTTGTTCTCACCTACCTCCGGGCCCTCCTTTGCCCTCCACTTTCCCAGTTCTACAATTCTGCTTTCACCAGTAGACGCCTGGTGCTCAGGAAAGCGGCAGTTGCACTGGGAGCTCAGTTGTCACCTTGTCCGATAGCCTCTCACGCAGATGCAGTGGGAGGGCTGCTCACAGCATCAGCTGCATTCACTGCCTTCCTTTCCTTGTAGAAACCCCTTCCCCTGAATGTGAAATGTTCCCATGCATTTCAAATAAAGTTGTGTTACTTGTCCAAACATCTGATTTACTCAATTTAAATTTTTGTGACTTTTTCTTCTGTGGGTATGTTCTGTTGTTCATACTATCCACCCAGATATTTTATTGATAGATACTACATATGCATTTCTTGTCTAAAAAAAGGTCAGTGTTGTCTATGATAAGGAGATTTTCTTGGTTAGTTATTATAACACACTACATTGTAAAGTTTAAAATAGTTACTTCCTTGTTTCTCAGAAAACATTAGCATCATCAGTATCAGTAAAATTATCAGAACAAAACCATCTAAACCTCCTATTTTCCTTTATAGTTAATTATCTGATCACCATGCTAGGTTCATATATAGGAGAAAGAAAAAGGGCACCATAATAAATGAAACTCCTAGCATATAATGACAATGACAACAATATAAACTAGCATTTATAGAACTCTTACCATGCTCCAAAAACACAACTTATTCTTTTGTACACTTAGTCCTCTTATCCAATTCTCACTACAACCCAAAGAGAAATGTACTGTCTCCATTTTTCAGATAAGGGACCTGTGCTTATTTTTCAGATAAGCACAAAGAGGTGAGTATTTTATACGATGACACAGAAGGGGAAAATCAAAAGTAAAAAAGGAAGCTATCAAAAATGAGTCATATTTAGCTCTTAAGTATAAGAGCTAAAAATATAAAACTCTTTGAGGAAAATAGGTTTAAATCTTTATGACTGTGATTTGGCAGTGGATTCTTAGATATGACACAAAAGCATAAACAACCCCCCAAAAATAGAAAGTTGGACTTCATCAAAATCAGAAACTTCTGTGTATCCAAGTTCATTGTCAAGTAAGTGAAAAGACGCCCTAGAGAAAAGGAGAGTATATTTGCAAATTACATATCTGATCAGGGCTTCTGACATTCAGAATGTATAAAGACATCCTACAACTCAACACCAAAAAGGCAAACAACCCAACTAAAAATATGAGCTAAAGACTTATGGAGACATATCTCCAAAGGAGACTTACAGATGAACAAAGGCAGGTGAAAACACGCTCGAGATATCAAGAGTTCTGGCCAAGATGGAGGTGCAGGTAGAAACACTTCGCTTCTTTGCACAGCCAAGAGGAGGATAACAACCAATTTAAAAATAATAAACAACCAGAACTTCCAGAAAATCAAATTGCATGGAACTCTGACAACCAAGCAGTTTATATATATATACAGAGAGAGAGAGAGAGAGAGAGAGAGAGAGAAGGAAACATCGATTTATTGTTCTACTTATTATGCACTCATTGACTGCTTTCTGTGCATGCCCTGACCAGAGATGGAACCCGCAACCTTGGTGCATCATGATGACGCTCTAACCGACTGAGCTCCCCAGCCAGGGCCTCATCTGGATTATAGTAATAACTGTTTCTTAATCTGCTTTTCTAATATCCCTCTATGGAGAGTCATCTCTACTTACACAATCCATTTTCAGAATAGCCAACAAAATTGTCCTACAACATTACATATCTGATAAGGCTATATCTTCTTTTAAAACATCCTTCGACACCCTTTAGGATAAAGTCCAAACTCCCTAGCATACAAGGCCAGGTCTTCACAATTTGACCCTAACCTTCTTTTCCAGACATTCATTCCCCTGTCCCCAACAACACTGACTGCTCACTCTATTCATGATCTTCTCTTCCCACATACCCTTTCAACATAAGTGCTTATCCCAAGGGAACTCCTAGTTGCCCTCCAAAATCCACCTAAAATGCCACCTCCTATATAACTATATAAATCATTCCTCAATTCCAAGTGCAAGGATGAGCTGTTCCTTTCTCTGTGGTAGCATCGCATACTATAAGCATTTGTCGTGTTGTTTTAAGAGTATTTACTTCCCTATATTCCCGCCCCCGAGCACAAGTTTTCAAAGGCAGAGACTGGGACTTGATCCCTCTGATCTATATTTTCACTAATTACAATTTAGATGAACAAGACAAAACCTCTTTCTTATCCAAAAGTGAATATTCCAGAGAATTACTAAAATTCATTTACAATATTTGTAATGCTGAATGCTCTTTGAATTACTAAAAATAAATAAAAATATAAAATCTGAGAATGCCTTTTAACTTTAATTCAATGCAAAGATCATAGAAAACCTCATATAATTTCCAAATTAGTGGGTCCAAGTTCATAAATATTCATTTGTTCTATAAACATTCATTGTGCACCTGTTCCATACCAGATACTGACAAAAGGTACCAGGTCTCCAGGTACAGTTGAACTGTGACTATGCAAAATTAAAGCAACTATGTGAAGAAAGCAAATTTAATTAATTGATCTGGAATTTTTACCGTGGCTAACACAGAATACCCAATCACCAGATACTTTTGAAGATATATCTAAATAAATCCTGCAGCTCCAGCATATACATATATGTTGTGTTTCCTATGATGCATTATAGTCAAAAACCATGGTGCTCTTTCCCAAAAAATGTATAATATAATGACAAAATGAATAGGCAATGTGATATGACAGAAAAAGCACTGAACTTGGAGTCCGGACTACTAGTAACAAGGACCTTGGGGAAATAAATTAATCTGTCACTTTCACTGCAATTTTATCTTTGGTAAACATGAAGTAGTTGGACTATGTTAAGAATCTCTATATCGTGGATCCTTAATTATTATATGTATAACAACCATTATGTGTATCGAGGACCAAACCAGCCCTAGCAGTGGCGGGTTAGTGGCTGGAGTCAGGGCGATTAGAAGAGAAAGGGTGTCTAAAGTGATTCCCAAACTGAAGGCTTAAATTTGGATACAACTGTTTCTATAGAATGTGAAGCATGATAAGTATAGTAAGTGAATAGTCAAGCCTATGCTTACAGATTTTTATTTGATTTTTTTTCATGTAATTTAAAAGAAATTCTAAGTAATGTTGACCACTAAGAAAAGAAATTATCTGATTAAAAGGAGACTTAAAGACGGGAAGTTTTGCCCTGGATGGGTGGCTCAGTTGACTGAAGCATCATCTCACACCAAAAAGTTGCAGGTTTGATCCCTGGTCATGGCACATACCTACACACTACATACCTAACTTGCATGTTCAATCCCTGGGGGCAGGTATGGGAGACAACCGATTGATATTTCTCTCTCACATCAATGTTTCTCTCTCTTTCTAAGATCAATAAACATATCTCAGGTGAGGATTTAAAAAGAAAAAGGGCCCTGGCTGGTGTGGTTCAGAAGGTTGAGAGAGGGTTGCAAACCAAAGGGTCACCAGTTCGATTCCCAGTCAGGACACATGCCTGGGTTGCGGGCCAAGTCCCCAGTACAGGGGTGTGAGATGTTTCTCTCCCTCTCTTTCTCCTTCTGTTCCCCTCTCTCTAAAAAGGAACAATTTTTTTTTAAAGGAAGAAAGAAAGAAAAAGGACATTCTTAGTGCTCCACCAAGGTCCCTGGAAGGTGAGGGAATGGAGCACAGGCTCTACGTGGCCACTGACCTGTCACTGCACAGCACTTCCCTCTGCCATTCCCGCCCTCATTCCCCACAGAAGCACAGGGTGCCAGCAGTGTTCTGCTTTTGACTTTTGTGCCTGTTACAGAATGTTCACTTAATAATTACTTGATTGTTTGCATGTTTTACATACTGTTCTACGCATTTCAATGTTTTAAATTCTTTTAAGATATGTGGTAATGCCCGATATGATGCTCCCCCAAATTTTAAATTAAGAAGATATGTCTGCGTAGCAATTTGATTCTGGCAAATAAAATGTGTTTTCTCATGGATTAAATTTATACAGAACACAGGGGAAAAAAATCCAAAGACAAATACATTGTGTGCTTTTTGCCAATAAGAACACAATACTTCCTCGTTGTCGTTAATGAAAAATAACACACACTTCAAAGTTCTGTAGACACTAATAAGAAAGAAAACATTCAAATGAGTCACCTACTTTTACATTCAGGGTTGAGAGGCTATATAAACTTCTCCAGTCTCTGGAAAAAATCACTAAACCAACCGTAGATCTGAAAACAATCTCTGGACCCAGCGATGCAGCTGGCCGTGCTGTGCGCTGTGTGTCTGCTGCCCTGCAGCCTGGCTCTGCCGCTTCCGCCCGAGGCAGGAGGCGTGAGTGAGCCACAGTGGGAACAGGCGCAGGTATGTCACTGGCCCTCTCACGTGGGGCTCCACGCTCTTGCCATCAGCTTAGGAAGTGTGCTTTTCAATTTTGGTATTTTTTATATTATAGAGGCAATCTATGTTTTAATCAAGTAGCTATTAAGAACAGGTTTAGAGCCTCCCCAAACTGGGTTCAAGTTCCACCTCCATTCACTACGTAGATGAGTATTATTCGCATAGGAATACTATTAAATTTCTCTGAGCTCCGGTTTACTAATTTGGAGATGGGATATTAGCATGGTATCAACCAAATGGGGGTGTCGTGGAGCCTTTAATGCAGCACCTGAAATATTGTTCCTCCTTAATAAGTTGAGGTTGTCACTATTTAGTGTAACCAGACTCTTCATAACGAGGAGAGCGCTGCCTCTTAGAATGAGGATGACGTGTAGTGGAGGGACTGGAAATCAGAAAACAGGGTAGAGGGGACAGCTCTCCACTTGGAAACACGATGATGCGCAAGGTATGGACTTTTGACTTTGTGTTCTCATGTGTCCAGTAGAAATAATTATGTGTTTTATATCTCACGGGATTATTCTGAATAAGCAAATAAATGAAGTAGTAACAATACCAACTATCATGTATGTAACAATTATAAGTACTTCATATACATTATGCCATTTGACCTTCAGCTCAACCTTGGGAAAAATAGGAACCAAAGTTAAATTGATTCACATACTTGTTAATGGTGGAGAATCAAGAAGGAGTCTTGACAGGCATCAAGGACAAGTTTTTCTGGTTCCAAATCACGTTCTTTCCAATATATTATTTCACAAGCAGCCTAATAAGTATGAATAATTATTATTTGGTAAAATAATAAGGTGTTTACTCATAAGTATTGTGTATAAATTTAACCTTTAAGCATAAGAAAGTTGGATTTTATTGCACACTGACTTTTAAAAGTAAGTGTTAGATTGGATCATATGAAATTACTGATATTCTCTTGTTTTTTACCTCCAAAGCAGCCATTTCGTACAGTTCCACCTAATAGATTACCCAGAAGGAGTATGCTGGCAAGAGGATTGAATCCCCAAGCTTTACTTAGTGTGCAGGTTACCAGTAAACTAGAGGGAGGTTAGCTAGGTTTAACCCGAGGCAAGAAAATTCACTTCAAGGATGCAGAAAAGATTTCTTCCAGAAGGTGTCTTTGTAAAGCCTGTAGCTCTGGAATGGATAAAATTAATTTTTTGTTTTTAAATGAGATTAATTCCTAACTGTCATGGATGAACAATAAGTAGTTGCTGTTTTGAATAAAATGCAATCATTGGTAACAGGAGGAGAGACCACACTATTTCTAAGGTTAAGTGCATACTCGTAAGAGGTTCCGAGACAAGTTACCAACTGGCCTACTCCAAACTAGACTGCCAATGAGTTAGCCAATGTTTAAATCATTTCAACAATATAATTATGCATTATACAGCCCTACACATTTTTCTAACGAAGTGGGCTTTGGAGTCAGAACACATACTGGTTCAGATACTGGCTCCTTCAGGTACTCATGGGGTAAACTTGGCCAAGTTATTTTGTTTTCCTGGGCCATGACTCTTCATGTGAAATAGGAATAAGGATGCTACTTCACAGGGTGATTGTGAGGTGTAAATGAGATAAGTATGTAAAGCTCCTAAAATAGTCCTTGCCACTAGTAAGTGCTTAATAAAAGTTCTTGTGAGGCTACAGCTGCTGCTAATGTTATTTCATTTACCTTTTTATGTTTTCCTACTTAGTACAGCAGCTATCCTATTCAGACAGTAGGGTCCTTTAAGAAATTCCCAGGGACCAATTATGCATGGAACACCTGGGAGATCCGCTCTGTCCTGCAGCCTCACAGTGGGGTTTTTTTAGAGATTTAACAGTAGAAAGAGCACAGGACTGGCAGTCAGGAAACTCAGGGCCAGTTCTGCTACTAATTTTTTTTATTCTGTTACTAATTTAATATGTGATCCCAAACAAGTCATTTAGTTGCTATGAACTTTGATTTCCTCACCTGGAGAATATGTACATTAAACTAAATAATTTCATGTTATCCTTTCCGAGAACTAAAATTCTAACACCCTTGATTGAACCTGAGCTGGAACCAGATCTCCAGAGATCCTCAGGATGGGCTGGGTGACTAGGATCTCCCCAGACGGTCTCTGATGCCAGGGAAGGTCACAGTTGTGCCCCTTGAGGACACACTAGTCACTCCTCCTGATTGGCTATTGCAGACAAGTCTATGTTCTATAAAATGTACAGAAGGTTTCTCCAGAACAGTTAATGAAATAAAAGAAAAACACAGGGACTTTTTCCTTTTGCTCATAAATTGGAATGACAATGCTTCATTACCAATACTAAATTTTCTTTTCATGAATGCACAGTTATTTTACTTGGTGACTCTGTAATTATTGTATCTTCAAATCACTGTTTGAGTCCATAGGTATAGAGGCAAAGATGTCTTCAAATCACTGTTTGAGTCCATAGGTATAGAGGCAAAGATGTGCAGACTACTGAGATAAAAGACAACAAACAAGGATTACAGATCAATTACTCTCTTTCCAATAGAACTATCTCAAGAGATTTTATCCATATGACTCGAAAACAAGGGATGCCAACAGTTTAGAAGCCAAACTCAAGGAGATGCAAAAATTCTTTCATCTGCCTATAACTGGAATATTAAACTCCCACATCATAAAAATAATGCAGAAGCCCAGATGTGGAATGCCAGATGTTGCAGAATACTCACTATTCCCAAATAGCCGAAAATGGACTTCCGAAGTAGTCACCTACAGGTTAGTTTTGCTTTGGCTTGTTTAGGCAAAAATAATAAAGCCCTTTTCCTAAGAGGTCAAACATTGTTTTCTTCTTTGCTACTAGGATCGTGTCATATACTCGAGACTTACCACAGTTCAAAGTGAATCAGTTAGTAGCAAAGGCCTTCGAAATGTGGAGCAGAGAGATCCCACTGCACTTCAAGAAAATTAGATGGGGAATTGCTGATATCATGATTGGCTTTGCAAGAGGAGGTAAGAAAGGGATTCCTCTAGGCCAGGGGTGTCAAACTCATTTTCACCGGGGACCTCATCAGCCTTGTGGTTGCCTGCAAAGGTCTGAATGTAATTTTAGGACTGTATAAATGTAACTACTCCAACTGGGGGAAAGGAGGTCGGCGTTGCCACTGGGTAGAAACAAGGTGCCGGGCTGGATGAAACAAGGTGGAGGGCGGGATTCGGCCCTTGGGCCTTGTGTTTGCCACCTGTGCTCTAGGCTAATCCTCTGAGCGATTTTGCTCATCATATCCGTGCCCTCCTCTGTTCAGAATTTAAAAATCTTTAGTGATATGTATTATTAAACAAATATATATATATATATGTACATACATATATGGAGGGAGAGATGTTAGTACACTTTTTCTAGGACATTTAGAGTCACTTTCTCTAGCAGAGGATGGTAAACTATGTGGCCCATGAGTCAAATCCAGCCCACAACCTGTTTTTGTAAACATTTATTACAACACAACCGTAATCCTTTACTTACCTATTGTCTGTGGCCACTTTGGGGCTCCAATGGCAGAGTTTAGTAATCATGGCAGAGACCCTCAAGCCCACAAGCCCTCAATTACTCATTGTCTAGCCCTTTACAGAAGTTTACCCACCCCCTGTTCTGCAGCGTCAGTCACGACGCACAGACACCCGCACACACACACATATTTATGGGACAATTTAAACATGTCTAACATGAACATTAAACCAAGACAAGAGACTACAACTTCCGAAGCCCTTAAGTGGTCTCCAAGGAGCGGGCAGCCCCTCCGGACTGTTGCCAACATCCTTCATGGATGAAAAGGTAGAAAATAGAGAACTTTCATATTAAAGGGCTGAAGGAAACATAACCCATAAACATGAACTGCTATTAATTACTAGTGTTTCATGGTACCAATTTAGAGAAAAATATTGCCCTTTTCATTCCGTTCTAATATTTAAAATGTCTAGGTGCTGTGAATTTGGCTAAAACTGAACTTCAGCCACAATATTAGTAACACGGAGAACATGTTATGGAAAGCACTGATCATGGCATTCCATGTTTTTCTTTTCTGTTTTTGCTTAAGATTATATTTATTTATATTTAGAGAGAGGGGAAGGGAGGGTGAAAGAGAGGGAGAAAAATATTGATGTGTGAGGGCAACATCGCTTGGTTGCCTCTCACACACCCCCAACCAGGGACATGGCCTGCACCCCAGGCGTGTGCCCTGACCCAGGAATCGAACCGGTGACCTTTTGGTTTGCAGGATAATGCCCAACCCACTGAGCCACACTAGTCTGGGCCATTCCATGTTTTTCAAGAACACATAAACAATATGGCCCAATATCCATTTGAAAATAAATAGCTCTGAATCACAACTAAAAGATTCATTCAAATCCATCTAAGACACCTTAAGCATGATTCTCCAAGAAAATGTCTTCTGTACCCACAAAGATTAAGGTAGGTTTTTAAGAAAAGTTATACTGTAACAGGTATACATGTTACTTGTTGAATACAGTTCTCAGTCATCCTCCATTCTGCCACCCCCTGGCCAAGAAAAGTGAGAAAACGTAGAAGCAACCATAAATTAGATGTGAATTTATTTAAATTCCCATATCCAGTAAGCTTTCAATTTATAGTGGGAATCAGTGACAAGCTTTGGCTCTGTGACAGAAAAAGGGCCTATGACCAACACCCAAACCACCCTGCGTAAGCACCTGACTGGTGATAACAACAGTGTTACCTGCTTGGACTAGGCTCATCTTTCCAGCCTCAGTAATCATGTAAAATCAACATAAAATGACTAGAAATAAATTCAGTCACAAAGAGCAATCATCCCATTTTCTTTCAGCTCACGGGGACGCCTACCCATTTGATGGACCAGGAAACACACTGGCTCATGCCTTTTTACCGGGACCAGGCCTGGGAGGAGATGCCCACTTTGATGAGGATGAACGCTGGACCGATGGTAGCAGTTTAGGTACAGCATCCCATCTCTCTCTGCTACACACCCTTTTTAAAATCCTGAACTTTTTATACTAACTTCAATTTGATATTTCTTTTGATTAGTAATAATTATTGAGCCCTTGATAACTGCCAACCTCTGTACCACATTCTTCAAATACATAATTGTACTTAATATCCCTGTAATACTACATACATAGATGATGGAAGCTCAGGCGATGGAGTGAAGCAATGTTGGGTTCACTTTGCTGTACCTCATCGAATCACTCCCTATGTGTCCTTGGGCAGTTATTCGACTTCTCGGAGCCTGTTTCCTCATCTATGAAACGGGATTATAAATACTTCCCACCTCACAGGGTTATTGTTTGAGTAAATGAGATAATGCTTATACAGTGCTTATCACAGTGTTTGGAAAATATGAATAATAATTCAATAAATTATACTTCTTTGTTTATGTTTCCCCAAAATCTGTTTTTAACCAAAGGAAAAAGAGGAGCAGTGACTATGATATTTAAAAATTACATACAATTCTGACTATTCACTATTGTTCAGAAAGAATTCACATCATAACCCAGCCCATCATATTCATCATCTTTCAAGGTAGGAAATTATAGACACATCAGAAAACTAACAGAGAAAAGCTCTGGCATAAGTAATTCTAATTGGAGATAACTCTAAAAAAAGGGCAATCAGTACTCATGTTTGGCAGTGGGAATGCACCACTATACTGACGCTGTGCTGTGAAAATCTAACCTATGTGAAACTGTGACACTGTCTCCATTTCACATCTTATGTATCTTTTTAATTATTATTTCTTTCCAGTCAAGATAGGCTAAAGGCAGCTTCCTACAATCTAATGCACCATGACTGGAACTCTGGTAACTCACATTCACAGTCTCACAACCTCTCCCTTATTTGCAAAGCCTTTCTATGAGTATGACAGAGAGAAGCGCATGTATATAATACAACGCAATAAGTAAAAAGCAAAACCCAGCATTTCCTAGAGATCCTGCCTATTGGTCTTGCTTTTGCAAAACCAACTTTCTTTCTCCTGCTATTCAAAGTCATTCTTATTTATTGACTCGCCATTGTTTTTTCAGATACTGGGGAACTCTAATTATTCTGAAATATCTACATGGTAGGAATTATTACTTCTGTTTAACAAATGAGGTAATGAGGCTCAGTAATATCAGTCAGTGTGCCCAGAGTCATTTAGCTAATAGTAGCGGAGCTGGGTTTCAAACCCAGATCTTAATGTTTCTAGAGCCTTCGCTTTCCTCTTCTATAGAGGAGAGGAAAGCTATGTGAGTAATTGTATAAGGAGTGAATAGACAGAAAAACTACTTATGAAAAATAGATGTAGTGATAAAGTTAAAACACTACTGTTCTATTGTCTTTCTAAACCCTCCTGCCCTCTTATGAAACCCTCGAAACAAATAAGTAAATTATGGAGAATTTAAAGAGGTAGGTATTTTTATAATTATCTTATTTATTATTGTTGTTACATAGTATGCTATAGTTCATATACAGGTGTGTTTATAGCTACAGTGATCACTCTTTGGTTGTAGGAATTAACTTCCTGTATGCTGCTGCCCACGAACTTGGCCATTCTTTGGGTCTCGGTCATTCGTCTGATCCTAATGCCGTGATGTATCCAACCTATGAAAAGAGAGATTCTGAGGATTTCAAACTTTCACAGGATGATATTGAGGGAATTCAGGAATTATATGGTAATATTTATGGTTTCAAATAAGGAGATTTCACATTACCTTCTAAGAGTAGGCTTGCAGGAGAAAGTCTGGGAAATGGATATTTACTTCGAAAAAACACACTGGAACTTACACTAAAAGCCTGTTGAGGGGAGAAATTTGAGAACTTAGTACTCCACATTTACCCAGACTATTTTGTATTCTGAGGATATTGATTTTAAGTTTTCAGTAATAGAGTATCATTTGATGAAATTATGAAAATGACAGTATAAGATTTTGGGTTTTTTTGTTTTTTTCAAGCTGCCATTCACTGTTCTTTCCTGCTCAGTTCAAACACTTTAGGAGAGTCTCCCCTGTGGGAAGGGGCTGAGGAACAGAACACCTTCCTCTTTAGCTGCCTACTTCAGAGATTCAGTCCTAGGTGACTAAAAGTGGCCTAACTTTTCCTGCTTGTGGATACGTGTAGGGAAAGGGGTAAATCATTGACAGTGACTGCTTATTATTGCCAGTCACGATGCTTATGAATGCCCTATGTCCTAATCTACACTTTCTTGTTTTAGTCAAGTTCCAAATTCAGTTTAAAAGAATAAGCTGATTTGTGCTGGTGAGAAAGCAATGAAAGCACAAGGAGAAAAACCATGTCTTACTAACTAAGAACGAGAATAGCACAATTCAAAAGGCTAAACAGATTGCTATGCAAGGTCACGTGGCTGCCCACTGCGTGAACAATGATTTCACACCAGGGCTGTAGGATTTCACCCTCTTTCTCCTACCTATCTCTGCCTATTACTACTTAGTTTTAGGGGCGATTTGGAAAGGAGAGTACGGAATGATGTCTTTAAGTCCACAGCTGGAATCAAACCTTTCCAATGAAACATCAGGATCATGAGAAAACTGCACAAACTTCACTTAAGAGCCTCTGAATGCTCAGAAGAGCAATGAACGTGCTTCAGTGTAATAAATAATGTCCTTGGGAGAAAATTATTCCAGTAAGATAATGGACTCACACTGTCAGTTGAACCTAGAATTCACTACCAATCAACATTTCCCAAATTGTGTTCCTAAATGCCAGTCCTACAAGACAATTTCCAAATAAGAATACTGCGGAGAAACGAGTTCAAAAGCGCTACCTATTGTATTTCAGGTGCATAGGATATTTAAGGAGTACCTAAAAAATCCTTGCTTACCTCAGTGCTTCTTAAATTATTACCATTTATATGGAACACCCATTTATATGGGCCCTCACAGAAAAGTCTTTCAGAGAATACATTTTGAAAAATACCATGTGACTGTACCTTAAAGTGCTGACTCAAAGAGCTGCTAAACACTACCAATTGTTGGTAAAGTTATTGTCAACAAAAGAGAACAAAGTACCTTCCCTTAAATAAAACTGTGGAATACTCTGCGGCATGCATAACTACCTCGAAACCCTGAGTGAACTAGAAAGGGCCTTACAAAGATGCTGAGGCAGACGAATTAGAAGAAGACAGGCTGGTGAGGTGCCTGCCCCCAGTCAAAGTCAAAAAGCAGTAACTCCTAGACAAATGAAGGTAAGATTTCATTATGGGTTTTAAACTTAGGAAGTTTATTAACCCAAGAAGTAATAGGAACCTAAAATATAAATTCAAAAAAGGTGAGTAAACTCATGGATGGAAAATTATCCAATGCTTTTATCAGAGTAATAAAAATAGTAGCTAAAATGCACTAAATATGTATAGTGTACCGAGCACTTCATGTGCGTGAACTCATTTAATCTAAAATCCAATGAGTTGTGATTATCCTCATTTTACAGGTTGATGATATAACATTAAAAGAAGCTAAGTAGTAATTTGCCCAAGATTATATAGCTGGTGAAATGGCCTATACCTGACCCCAGACCTACATTCCACACAAAACTGCCTTCTTAGCCTTTGAAGATTGGTCTTCAAAACCTTTGTCCCAGGCACAGAAAGCACGATGGGTTAATGATAAATTATACACAATTAAGACATTTTTTTGAGTTTGTATAGTCTTTGTGTAGTTTTTATGCATTTTATACCATGTTAAAATTGTTTCTATTAATTGTTTCTCTTAACAGGGGAGAGAAGTGATTGAAAAAAGAGTTAGAAACTTCCGGCAGAACACACACTCATTCATTGGATTCTACTCCATTGTTTCCCAACCCGAATCGGTGAACACTCTTCCTGCACACCATTTAGCACTTATTTTATCTTTCCTTGTATTATGGTTGGTTTTTGCATGTCTCCCCTCCTCTGGAAATAAGCTTTTTTTATGGCACAATTGTGTCTTACTCATCTATGTCTCTCCTCAACAACTTACACTTCGAAGATGTCAATGAATGTTAAATAAACAAATAAAATTTTATTTCATCGGGAAATGATTTACATTTAAGAGCACTGTTTCTATGTCAAACAAAGACATGTTATAAAATGAATTCAAAGACTAAGACTGAAAAAAAATCCCACCTCATTATTTGGGTCTTTAGCTGCAACTGACCCTATCGCCAGGTGCATACAGAAGCTCCCACCCCTTTTTGTTCATTAGTGTAGCCCAAAGTTACACTCAGTGCCTCTTACCCTTTGGTGCAAGCTCTTACTCTAAGTATTCTGGAAAATCCAGTTCTTCCCACAAAATGCATGTGAATTCTCAAGGTTTTACATTCCCATAGTCCCTTCTGGCTCCATGTTCTTAGCCCTGACCTCCTGAATCCGCAGTGTCTCTCCTTCCACAGCTGCCCTGTGTTCCCTTCATCATGCCAACCAAGATATCAGCCTCACCCTTTCCTCTTTAACTTTCTCTAAGTGAGTACTACAAGGCTTTGTGAGGCTATTGGCATTGCTGAAGACTTGCCTCCACAGGGATATTGTACATTGCACAAAGACAGTGAGTTGAATGAAAATATAACCAGATATTATCCCCATCCTTCAAATCCCTTACCTATCCCAGCATCAGAAATTTCTCACTGGCCACTTACTTTTGTGGGCTCCAACATCCTACCACGTCTCTCCCTAATCCTCAAGTTCCTGGACTCCGTTCATTCTGGCTTCCTCCACTAACTCATTTTCCTAAAGTCCACACACCTCCAGAGCTCCCTTTCCATACACGGTGACTCTCTAATGTGTTTCTCTGGAAGAATCATTCTCCACGCAGGGCTAAACCCTGTAGCAGAACACATCGCTGGCAAAGAGGCTTTGCCTTTTCAGCCTCTCTTCCGCCTCTACCTGTCCCATACCCGGGCACAGTTGGCTCTATAAATAGAGGGATAAAGAATTGGAATTTACTTTCTTACACACACGCACACACTATCACCAAAGCCATCAGGAAGCCATTCTGGGGATAGTTCTGATGAAGGGGCAAATGTAATGCCTAGACATTTGCATATGCCTGAAGCATATGCAAATAGGAATTCAAATATCCTTTGAAAACCTAAGGTAGTAAGACTATAATAACAGAATGCAAAGGAAGTTAGAAGTCATTGACTTCGAGTTCCTCATTTAATAGAGGACGAAACAAATGAAGAGAGGCTAAACGATTTCCATAAGGTTTATATAAGCAAATATAGAAGTAATTAAAGCATATTTTTGGTTGTTTGCCTGTTTGCATTTTGGTTTGGGCAGCAGAAAGCAGTATTTATTTTGCAGTTGAAATGGATATCAATTGTTTTCTCCTGCCCAGCATCCTTTCATTCTACTTTGGGAGACAGGGACAGTATACAGAAACATCACTTAGGACGCCACACACTGCCTGGGCTGCTAAGGGAGTACAGAAGCCAGTCTGGCCTATCAGACACTCCGCTGAAAACACCGGAGGTTAATCCATCCTGGCAGTGGGTTCTGGAGACACTACCTATTCATTCCTTCACCCCAATGAATCCCTGAAGTTGCCCTGGGTTCTGTCCTACCAACAGTTTAGGCATAAGGCTTCTCCTCCAGGTTTTGCAAGTGACTGCCTTACCTTCTAATAAATTTTGTCTCTTGCTTATGTTAGCCAGTTGGTTGATGTATGTTGTTTAAAAAACCCTGCATAGTAAGCAGACTGGCTCTCTGATGGCACCTGAGATATGAGCTCTGTTTTGTGTCTCACCACACACTCCAATCTTAACAGGAAGTTAAGCTCTAACCGAAGCAAAGAAGTTAAATATTTTATTCCTATCAAAATAGCATAAAGCTGACTTGTAAATAGAAATTTTCCCTAGACTATCGTATCTCATCTTCTTTTTAAAAAATTGTGCTAAAATACACGTATAAAATTACTATAATTACTATTTTAACCATTTGTGACCGTACAGCACAAGATTGTTGAATGTGTCCACATCGGTGCACATAAGTAAAGGTTCTTAACTCCAGCGCTATTGGCATGTTCAACTGGGTAATTCTCCGCCGGAGGCTGCCCTGCGCATGGTTGAATGCCAAGCAGTATCCCTGTCCTTCCCTTCTAGATGCCAGTAGAACATCCTCAGTCGTGGCAACCAAAGATGTCTTCAGGCATTGCCAAATAAATGGCAGTGCCCCGATATTGTCAATGAGACTGGTCCATGAAATCCAGAAATCTGGAAACTACTGCGATAGGCTACAAAGACAGAAGGTTTTAGGTAAGGAACTCCCAAGATGAGATTAGTGTCCTCGGAAGGCAACTAAAACCTCAGCTTTATGAATTACAAACTCTTCCATCCATAATCCTTCAGGAAAAGGCAGGAGGCCAGTACTAGTTGACAACACTATAAAAAATACTTACCAAGTTACCAAGGTAGGAATAGCAAAGTGTAAAAAAAAATTTCCTAGGTTTCCATTGTGATTGTATTTACTATGATTATTTAGAAGTATATTTGCAACATATTTTTTAAAGTAATAAACATTCAGATATTTCATTAACAATGAACTTGGAAATAAACCAAATAATTACAATTTATTCTGAAAACTACACAGAAAATATAATTTGACAATTTTTCTCAGTTAGCCATTCTACAAACACTCATTGCGTCGGGAACTTCAGGAGTAAAGAAATGCAAAGGTGAAAAATACATAGAACGCTTTTTCAAGAATCTCTAAGTCTAATAAATAAAGCAGATACTCCAGAAAATATTATAATACAACATTTTAAGTTTTATAATAAACTATGCAATGTGAGAGAAAGAAAGCTCTAATATTGGGATTCTGAATTATTTTAATGAGTTTTTGAGCTACATTCTACAAATCCTACAATACCACATATAACACACAAGTCCAAAACTCCGGTTTGATGGTTAAGTATTCTGGATAAATAAGACCTCTCTAACAGATTTGAGACCTCCATCAGCCTGGCCAAACTTTCTCAGAACTGTGGTGTATCCTAAGACTTCACAGCCCCCAGATCTGCACCATGGTCTCATGGCTCTCCCCGCCTACTCTGCAACTTCCCCTTTGATCCTTCCTAAATATAGTGAAGGTTGCCTAGCAATAAATCTCTTGCACATCTAATCTCATCTTGACATCTGCTTTTTAGAGAACCTGAATTAGCACAAGGTGTGTTCCAATTATCTATCATTGCATTAAAAACCATGTTAAATAGTGAAGGGATTAAGGTATATCATATGTATATACATATGTACACATATATGAATGACACACAGACACAGACGACAGATTGCTGATAGTCAGAGGGAAAGGGAATGGGGCGGAAGTGGGCAAAGTGGGGGTAAACGGGGACAGAAAGAGACTTTGGGTGCTGAGCACATAATGCAGTGTGCAGGGGATATTTTATTGAGTTGTGCACGTGAAACCTCTCTGGTGTTATTACCCAATGTCACCCTGATCAATTCAATAAAAAATAAAATATTGATAAAATAGAATAAAATTGGAAAAATGCTTTTGCAGTTAGAATTCTAATAATTATAAATTACATATATGTTTAATATTATTTGAATTTTTTAAATTGTTTTAATTTTAAAAATTATATTCAATATTAGTACTAAAAATGTATGTTCATGATGAAATACTGAGAAAATACATTAAATGGAAATAAAGGAAAATAAAATTACTTGTAATGCCAATATTCAAAGATAAGCACACTTAAAAATTTTTTTTAACTACCTTAAATAGTGGATTCAAATAACCATTACTTTATTAAATATTTAATTAAATATTAATTAAGTGATTTTGTTGGTCAGGAATCTGGGCAAGGCTTCATAGGATTCTTTTGTTTCCTACGGAAACACAGCATCCCTTGTGCATTTGGGGCAGATGACTGGTTTGGAGGGTCCAAGATGGCTTCACTCACGCCTGCCACCTTGGTGTGGATGGCTGGCAATCTAGGCTCAGCTGGGACTGTCAACCCTATTGCCTACACAGGACCTCTCCAGCAATCAGATCTTAAGGTGAATCAGACTTCATACATGGTGGCTCAGGGCTTCAACAGCAAGTGTTACCACAAACAAGGAGAAGCTGAACAGCCTTTTCCATCTAGCCTCAGAAGTCCCATAGCATCCCTCCTGCTGCACTCTACTGTCAGAGTAGCACGAGGCCACCCACAGTAAATATAAGTGGCTATACATCCACCTTGATGCACGTGCTAAAGATTCTTCAGTCATGTTTTAAAACTGCCACGGGGGGTCACCCTTTCTCTTAAAAAAACCATTTATATTTAAACCACAGGCTATATATTCATTCTAACTAAAAGTATAGTTGTTATAATAAAAATATTGTATGAATCAGCAAAAATAAGTTCTAGTTTGTACCCTCTTTGCCATCACAGCCCAGAAGTCAATGCCTCAACCAACAAAAGGTGAGTTCAGAGTTAGTGCTTTACTGTTTAGGTGACAGATGAATCTGTACACCATGACCTGGTGACCACAACTGTTTCTTTGGGAGTAAATGTTATAATTTCTGCAAGTATAGAAAGCTGTCATGCAGCATGAGCCCTGCCAACTTACTCACTGGTCATCCTGAGCGTGTGAAATAGTAACTCTGATTACTCGCCAGCATGAAGAGGATGGTGAATTGCACTTCGACCTGTCAGCTAAGGGACAGCTGTGATCTGCTGTTGCAGCTTTTATTGGTGCATAAGAAACACGGCCTTATGATTACCAAAGGTAGTTAAATTGAAAGGAACAACACTGTCTTTTGTCCCTGTCATCTTTTCCTGAGGATTTCTCTAAGGATTATAGACTTTAGGACCAAGAACCAGTGATTACAAAGGGTGGACTCGCTCTCCCAGACTTTGATAAAGGTGATTGTCAAGTTTGTGTGTGTGTGCGCATGTGTAATGGGCTAGACATTTACTTAAAAGACACTTTGATAACTACCTCAGTGTCATACGACTGCATTTGAGAGTCTTCTTTTCTTGCTTCTCAAACTAGTAAGTTCACCTAGTCCTGAATAAAAACAAATAACTATATAGAAAAGTTTGGGAACCTTAAATAATGGACTGAAAGTCCAAGCTTAATACTTAATTACACTATCTCGGTTACCTATAATTAGATGATATTCAGAGAAGAATCTACCCCAAAGTAAGTAGTTGAAATCTCTTAATCAAAGGAATCATTCTGGTATAGAAAACATGATTGATCTCATTCTTTTTTTAAAAAGATTCTCCCCCGTGATATTGTTATAAAAAGTAGAGTTCTTTTTTTTTTTCTTTTTAAGATTTTATGTGTTTATTTTCAAAGGGGAAGGAAGGGAGAAAGAGAGAGAAAAACATCAATGTGTGGTTGCCTTTCATGCGCCCCCTACTGGGGGCCTGGCCCACAACCCAGGCATGTGGCCTGACTGGGAATCCAAGCAGCTACCCCTTGCTCCCAGGCTGGCACTTGATCTACTGAGCCACACCAGCTATGGCTAAAAAGTAGAGTTCTTGACAGAAAAGGCAAAGTCTATCTGAATTGTTCAGAGTTAGGAATAATGATTAGCACAATCACTGGCACATAGAAGTTGTCTAATAAATACTTGTTGAATTGTTGAATGAATGAACATTGGAGTGAACTTGCTCAATTAAAATTTTTGTTTTAGATATCTTCTAGAAGGTGATGGTATAATTCAAGAATGATAGGTAAGATAGAGGCTAATTTAAACTTCAAATAGCTAAATGGTTTCTATTCAGCTTGTTAAGGATTAGTACTTAGAAAGATGTTAATTATAACCTACATGGGACAGATTTCTTTTGAACTTCATTTCTTTTTTTTAAGATTTTATTTATTTATTTTTTAGAAAGGGGAAGGGAAGGAGAAAGAGAGGAAACATCAATATGTGGTTGCCTCTCTCCCGCCCCCTACTGGAGACCTGGCCTACAACCCAGGCATGTGACCTAGACTGGGAATCAAACCAGCAACCCTTTGGTTCGCAGGCCAGCACTCAACCACAGAGCCACACCAGCCAGGGCTAAACTTCATTTCTCTCATGTTCATAGCAAACAGGCCTTTTTAGTTAAATCCTAATATTCTGGTTATCTTAATAGCCATCATATCACTAACAGACTAAAGGATATCATCTTAATTCCTTTCAGGCAGGGAATTTAGCTGTTTTGTACCTATAAAAGCATGTAACATAGTCACCCATTTAATATTTGTTGAATGAAGGAATTAATTAATTGGTGTATAAATCAGTAGCCTGAAAAAGCATCAACTGGAAATTGGCTTTTCCTGAATGACTTATTCATATGGTGGGCTCACAGGGATAATAATTGCTAGCATAAATGCTTTAAATAATTGCTTGGAATACTGTACATAACAAGTACTCTGATGGTTGCTTAATATACTCTTTGGTTGTCTATGACTACATAGCAAATAAACCCAAAACTTAGTGTCTTGAACTACTACAACCACTTCTTATCATCCAATTCTGTGGATTGACTAGGTGGTTCTTCTGCTGGTCTTGTTTGGGGTCTCTCATGTCTTCAGTCAGATGATGGCTGCACTGGAATGTGCAAGGTGGCTTCACTCTCATGGCTGGTGCCTTGGCATGGATGACAGAAGAGCTGGCACTGCTCTCTCTCTCTACAAATGTTCTCTTCTTTATGCAGAACAGAATTCTGGCTGAATCCCCAGACCCACCATTTCCAAGAAGGAAAATGCAGAAGTATCACTTCTTCCAAGTTCTGTTGACTAAAGCAGACACAGTGCCAGTCAGCCTAGATAAAAAGTGAGGGAAAATAAACTCCTTGTCTCTATGGGAGAACGTGACAGAGAATTTGTAACCATCGTCAATCCACCCTATATACTTGCATTCCGTTAGGACAGTGCTGAAAGACGTGTGCTATTTCATTCATTTCATTGGTGAGGAAATGCTCACAGCTTGTATGTGAGGGCACTTGGGTTTGAAGCCATGTTTATGTTTCCAGTCTTTTTTACTATCTTGCCAATAAGATAACATCAAGGATATATATAAAATAAAAACAATATTACCGAATATCCAACTCTGTGTCTAGACTTGGTCACTTGCTTCACTCTTGTCCCTGAAAGCGATAATTGTTTACAGAGTCATTGACCAGAACCTCATATTGCTTTTTGGCTCCATATTCTGACCCTTCCGGATTTCCCATTATTGTTGTCAACACAAAAACCACTCATTTCCTGGCCTTTGGCCTGGTCGTTCAGCCTGGTCTTCCTTTCTTTTTATAGCCTTGACAATTGTTCGGCCACCTGGGCACAGACTCTAGTCCTTGGTTCTTTGAATGGTAGTGTGCTCACCTAAAATAACCACACAGACTTCAGCTCCAGGCTAACTTGCTTTCATAACACAATCACTTTCTCTGCTGATGAGTCCTCTCGGAATGCGAAATAGTTTAATACTGGCCTAACCATTATGTTTCTTCCCTACCGCAAAGCCCTAAAGATATTCTACATTTTCTACTAGCAATTTTAAACTTCAGTATTTAGCGCTTTACTAATTTTTTGTTTTGGAGCTTGTGTTTATATTTTGCCTGAGGTAGGGATCTAATTTATTTTTTTCCATATAGTGAACCAATTTTTCCTACAAAATGTTTCAACAACCCAAATGTTCATATGCCTCTTTGTAGGTTTCATTCTGCCCAATGATCCATCTGTGTGTTTCTATGCCAGTATCACTTTATTTACCTACTATGCCTGGGTAATATGTCTGACTATCTAGTCGAGTGAAATTGTCTCCTCTTTGCTATTCTTATTCATGATTATCTTAATCAAGAATGAAGGAACTACAACCCATGGGCCAAACACTGCCCTCTATTTTTGTAAATAAAGTTTTATTAGAACACGATCACACCCATTTGCTTACATACTTTCTACAGCTGCTTTTGAGCAATAAGACAGCAGAGATGAGTAGTTGCAGCCAGCCACCAAAGCTTAAAATGTTTAGCATGTGGCCTTTTACAGAAAGAGTTTGCTGACCCTTGGTCTTCAGTACTCATGAACTCGTATTCTTCCACATAAATTTGAGAATCATTTTGGCAAGGTTCCCAGTTCCAAGTTCTTGACTGCAAGCAACAGAGACTGGTTCTGGCTAATTTAATACAGAAGTGAATTTACTGGAGAAGATAACAGAACAGAAGATCACAGGAGCTCTCTTGAAGGAAGCTAGAGAAACAGGCTCAAAAAAATGGGCAATAACCAAAGGGGGCCTGGCTGCAGAATGAAAGACAGGGTTACATTGCAGGTAGCCCCTGGCAGGATGCTGCCACAGTGAAAAGCCTTCTGAATTCTCCCTGCATCACCGTACTACTCACTCCAGATTCCGAGTCATGAGTAAGAGAATTTTATATGTGAGTTAAGGTTACATACTCATGTGTTAGCTTCCAAAGAGCAAGGAGTGCCTGGCCCTTCTCCCACTTCCACAGAAGGAGGAAGGGCCCTGCCTTCTACCAAGACTCACTCAATGGAGGGTTCATGCAAAGTAGGAGGGGAGCAGGATTTCCCCTAAGGGGGCTGTGACTTTACTTAGAATTAAGTTTGGGGGAAATTTTTATCTTTAAATACTGCGTTCTCACTCACGAAGATGATTTATCTCACTATTAATTCAGCTCTCTATATCTTTGGTAGAGTTCTAAAATGTTCTTCTGTAATGGTCTTGTGAATTTTTGTCTATTAAGGTCTTGATATTTTATAGTTTTGTTGCACTTTTTGGGTGGTAACTTATTATCTATTATCTTCTTGATTTTATTATCACTGGTATTGAGAAATGCTACTGATTTTTGCATATTGATCTCATAATCAGCAAACTCATTTAACCTTGTTACTTTTAAGTGTGTTTATTTTCTTTAGTCTTCTATTTAAATCATAACACAAATGATAGTTTAATCTCTTCCCATCCAATCTTTATATTTCTTAGTGTTCTTTCCTATTTTATTATATTGCCCTGAAACGCCAATGTCATATAGAGCATTATCACAGCACGTATTTTTGTACTGTCCCTAATCTTAAAGCAAATGCTTTACGAATTTCTCCAGATAAAAAGATAAATACCTTTCTGTCACATTAAGGAAGTTCCTTTCTATTTCTAGTTCTCTACTAGCTTAAGTCAAAAATAAGTACAGAACGTTAATGAATGCTTTTTCTGCATCTGTTGAAATGTTCATAAGTACTTCCTTCTTTAGTGTGTTTGTACGGGAAATTACACTATTAGATTTTTCTAAGATAAAATTTTCAATTTGCATTTCTAAGAATTAACCAACCATAATTGGTCACCATATGCTATATTCTTTCAGTCATTACTGAGTGTAGTCTGTTGATACATGTTGGGTTCTTGCATCTGTGTTCACAGGTGACACTGACCCGTAATCTGCTTTCATTGTGCTGCTCTCAGCAAGTTTTGGTGTGAGGGTTCATCATGCCGATGAGGTTCAATCGGCCTCATAAAAGGAGTTGGCCAATCTTTCTTCTCTTTCCTAAATAAAGGAAAATAAAACCAAGTGTACAAGTCAATAAAATAGAGAATTTTTAAAAGTAGAAATGATTACCAAAATTGTAGTTTGTTCTTTTTTCTTTTTTTGACATCTGATCTTATTTATTTGCTAATCTCAGAAAATCTCATTTTGACTGGACTCAGTCTTAGAGGTAGAACCTCTCAGAGAAGGCAGCTTAAGTCTCTTGGTGACATGTTCCTAGCGTTTTTCTCTGGCCTCCTCCCTTCTCTTGACCAGAAGTTTAGCTTATTGTTCATCCTTGTCCTTATTTTTCCTTAGTATGCTGTTTCTTTGGAGCAATAATGTGACATTTGTGTTGCAGGATGCGTGGAGTAACAAGACACTGAATTTGGGGTGCTTTGGTCCTAGGCGTCTTACCTTCTTTGTTCAGGGGCTTTCTCACAACACATTGGTGGACATCACCTTCTGTAGAGAGGCTGAAAAGTTTACAGATTCTGTGAGACGTTTGGGACCCCAGGCAACAAGGTGAAGTAGTATCAGTGAGCCCAAGAGTATCTCTCCCCCAACCTTTTTTTTTTTACGATGACCAAGTTGAGAACACTGAGATTGGCATCCACAATGCAACCCCAAGCAGATTTGCACTTTCAGTCCCCCCTGGCCTCTAACCAGAATGCCCCTTACTCAGCAGCCGGCAGAAACAGCCGTGGGTCAAGACACCCTGCTTCATGGGGAAACCTTGTTTGTCATTCCCACCACTGATTCGAACCACATAACTTTTCCAGTCTTCGCCCAGACCATCAGCAGCAACTTCTGTGGCCATACTTTATCATAAAAGGTATGAAGTGTGTGTTCTGTGTCTACCTCAATGAGTTTCTGGCAGCCAGTAATTGAGAAAAAGATGTTCAGCTTCACCCTAAAGCAGCCAACCGCCTCCAAGGCACCACAAAAAAGGATCTACAATTTGTTTTTGTTTTTTCTTTTAAGTCAGTAAGAATAGAGAAATACCCAGTTGCCCACACGTCCCTGTCTGCTCAGGCACACTCTACTTTACACTTACTGGCACAATTATTAACAGCATCCCCTTTCATTCTCAAATGTCACTGCTGGGCAATTACAATCGCCACCATGGATTTCGTGCCGCAGATTGTCTGTATCACGGTGGTAAATTCACCTGGCCACCCTGAGCTTCAGGGTTTCCATCAGCAAAACGGAAATGATAACACCTCACTGTGATGTTTGAAGAGCAAATGAAATAAAGCGAGTAAAATCTTAACTTCTAAATAAAAGTTAGTTGATTCCAACACCAGCCATCCCCAGCAATCCACAGATTAGAGCAAGGATCCCTGCACCCAGTTTTAACCCAACAGAATTCCATAGAAATCTTGATTAGAGGCAGGAAAGTATGTATATTATTGCCCCTGGTTCAAGGCACAGAGTTCCTAAAACCCTTAAAATTTTCTAAATGATGAGTTCTAGGGGCATCTTTTGTTCTAAAGTTGGTTTTTGACCCACTGCCTGACACAGAGCTCCTGAAACCCTTGTAATTTACTGGCTGATAGGAGTGTCTTTGTTCCAATGAGGTGACTCTGGGCAGGCTCCTGGATGAGGGCTGGTCAGAAAGACCCAGTCATGGCTAGAGGCTTGGGATTTTCAGCCCCACCCCCATTCTCTTGAAAAGGGAGAGGGGCTAGAATTGGAGTCAATGATCAATCATGCCTACAAGATGAAGCCTCCATAATTATCCCCAAAGTAGGGGTTTGGGAAGCTTCCTGGTTGAACACATCCACGGGCCAGGTGGTGATGCACCCCAACTCCACAGGGTAGAAGCTCCTGCACTTGGGGTCCTCCCAGCCCTTGCCTTTCTGATGGTTCATCTGTTTCCTTTATCAAATCCTTTAAAACATTGGTAAATATAAGTGTTTTCCTGAGTTCTGTGAGCTGTTCTAGCAAATGATCTAATCCAGGGAGGAGGATCACAGGAACCTCCAATTTGTAGTCAAGTTTGACAAAAGGTGTGGGTAACCTAATGACCTCATAGTTGTGACTGGCAACTAAAGTCTCCTGGAACTGAGCCCTTAATCTGTGAGATCGGATACTATTTCCAGGTAGATAGTGTCCAAATTGAGTTAAATTGTAGGACACCCAGGTGGTGTCGCAAACATTTGTTTGTTGTAGGGAGCCTACCCCCCACCCCCCGTACGTCCAGTATCAGAAGTGTTGCATGTGTGGTATTAGTGTGAGAGCAAAGCAGAAACACAGGAGGAGGATCGGGTGTTTTACCTACGCAAGCACCAATGCCCAGCCCCTCTCCCCTCCCACCCCTTCTGAAAATCAACAAAGCCCAAGTCCAAAGATGTTGGTCACTATTCATCCACTATTGGGAAGCCACTATTCATCCCCATCACCTGCCCCACCGACTGTCTCATTCATCGAGTCCTTCAGAGGACTGGATTCTTCCTCGCACTTGCCAATCTCCTCTCCACCAATATGTGGCAAGATGTTAATGTTCACACTATTTAGATGCATAAATAGACCTGTTTTTGTTTCCTTTGAGGCACTAGAAAGTTAAGTACAAATATTTGTTCTCATCTTTGCAAAGTAAGCCGTCCCTTTCCTGGAGCAAATAGAAACATGGTTTTCAAGTTATGGATTAAACAAACTTAAAGTATATGGTGGAAGAACAAGAGGAAAGAACTTCCACCCGGACCGGAGATCACTTGGAGGTGGTAAGGAAAAGAGGTCTGCCGGTCCAGAAGCAGGCAGAAGCCAGACTTTGCTCCAAGTCAGTACCCTGAGAAGCAGCAAGACTCCAGACAGGAGGTACATGGTTCATCTCAGCAGTACCCTAGGCACCGGTTTTCAGAGCTTTGTCAAATATTCTAGTGTCCCAAAAGTGTCAGGAAACCTGCCAGAAGCTGCCAGACCTGTCAGGATCGTGCAGACACAGACATGGGCAGATCTGCAGTAACTGGAGTGGAGAGATGACGCATGACTAGGAAAGGCCTCCAGAAGCTCTGGAACTGGTGCAGTAAGGGGCTGTAGTTGGGGTGGGGCCACAAGGCTGCCAGAATGATTCATGTTCGACTTACTGCCAACCCCATGGAATGGCAGCTTGGAGTCACAATTAGGTTGATTCATGGGTCACAAGGAAATGTGACGTTTCTTGCACACTTGCGCTTCTGGTCGTAAATTCAAACCTGTTACAATGCAGTAGATTCCTGACTTGGGGTGTAAATCCAGTAGCTGAGGGACTATCCCCTGGGGAAAAGATCTCTCTGTTGACCATTCTGTGGTCATACTTGCACACTTGTTTGTGCCACATTCCAACATCACACTGCTCACCAACTTCACCATCTATCACCAGAAGCTGGCCCAGGTGTCCAGGCTGGGGCTCCAAGATCTCTCCCTCCTTGTCTTGATGAGGTTTACCTCAGGAAAGAGTCACTTGTAGGATAGAAGGAGTTTCTCTTCTTCAATTTTACTTTCCAAATTTCTTTGAGTGGCCATCTGTCCCCAGTGACTCTCAAATTTCCATTCTCCAGGTCTGTACTCACTACAGAAGAATAGCTCATACTGCCAAGCTACTGGACGTCCCCTTGGGTACCTACATAGAAATCAAGTTCCAGATGTTAAAAACAGAACCCCTTAGTTCATGCCACCCCACTCTTTACCCTGCCACCCAGTCCCTATCTCCACCCAGTGATTACACCACCACCCAGTTGCCTTAATCAGAAATCCAAAGTCACCAAGTCTTTTAAAATGTTCTTAATTCCTTCTCTTCAGTCCTATTACTTCTGATTTCATTTAGGACTTCATTGTCTCTTGCCTGGATTACTACAACTGCCTCCTAACTTGTCCAATGCCAATATACTCTCCACAAAGCCAGACTGATCTTCCTAAAACACAAAGTGCCTGTCACGCCCCCTTTTAACATCCTTTGGGGATGCCTCACTGGTCTGTCGTCCCTTGTCATACAAACTATGGCTCCTGGCCACTGCAGCCTGCAGCCCATCTTTGTATGGCCCTTGAGCTAAGAATGGGTTTTACATTTTAAAAAATTTTTAACCGAAGAAAACAACAAAGAATACACAGCAGGGGCCATATGTGGCCTGAGAAGCCTAAAATATTTACTATCTAGCCCTTTAAAAAAGTTTGCTGCCCCCTCTTAAGTTTAGAGAACTCCACTCTGACCTTTCTCTAACCAATCAGGGCCCAGAGTCCACATCTGTCCACAGGGCTGTCCCACCTGGAGCCTATGTCCTCCTCCCTTCCAGACAAAACTCCTGGGATTCCCAACCCAGACGACCTGAGCCTGCTGCTAGAGTTCACTCTAAGCCTTAGAGGTGGCCAAAGGCAGATGTTTTCAGGGAGATGGGACAGAGCCTGGACTTTGCAGGCTGCATTCATACACATGTGCGAGGGCTTTTCAGTGAGTTGCAAGAGAGAGGATACAAAGAGAAGGGAACCAGCCAAGAAACTACTTGTGCTCTTGGCCTGGGCCCCACATGTGTTGGCACAGGTCTGCTCATGATACATTTAGAATTCCCTAGCAAGTAAGTAAGGCTCTTCAGGACATAGTTCCCTTCCCCACACACTCCAGACAAGCACTAACTAGGCTGACTCCTAATGCACTGTGCTGCTTTACCAGCTCCCGTGGACTTGCTTCCCTTTCACTGCCATTCTACTGGTTGAATCCACTCATCTTCAAGACTCAACTCCATGGTCAGTTTTCCTACTCTCTCTTCTCCCCTCTCCCATCCTTTCTTCTCATTTTAGTCTTTGTGGCCTCAACGCCCTAACACAGATGTCTATCACAGTACATATGACACTTTACCTAGTTTATTGTGTCTGCTTCCATCCATTAGATTGAACCCTCCTTGAAGACAAAGACTTGGTCTAATATTTTTATGTAAAATAGTCAGTTTAATGGAGTTTCAATCAGATAATATGTACTCAATGATTTCAAAAGAATGTAAGAATAAATGAATGTATATGATTTGTCTACCTTACCGAGTCCTGGGATCCACCCGCAAAAGGCATGGATAATTGTATATCGTGAGTGTCTATGGTCTCCATTCCTTTTTTATTTTTATTTTTTTCTTTGTAATAGTTTTTCTTTCAATTACAGTTGATGTACAATATTATATTTGGTTTTGGTGGGCAACATAGTAAACACTTATAAAACTTACCAAGTGATCACCCTAATAAATCTAGTGCCCATCTGACACCATACATAGTCATTACACTATTATTGACTATATTGTCTCTGCTGTACTACACATCCCCATGTCTATTCTGTAACTACCAATTTGTACTTCTTAATCCCTTCATCTTTTTTGCTCATCCCCTACACCTCCCATCAGTAACTGTCAAAATGTTTGTTACCTATGCATCTGTTTCTAGTCTGCTTGTTTATTTTGTCTTTTAGATTCCACATATAAGTGAAATCACATGCATTTGTCTTGCTCAGTCTGACTTATTTCACTGAGCTCAGTACCTTCTAGGTCCATCCATACTGTTGCAGTTGGCAAGATTTCTTTCTTCTTATGGCTGCATCATATTTCATTGTATATGTGCATCAATTCTTCTTTATCCATTCGTCTCTTGATGAACATTTAGATTGCTTCCATATCTTGGCTATTGTAAATAATGCCGTAATAAACATACGGGTGCATATGTCTTTTTGATTTAGTGATTTGGGTTTCTTTGGGTAAATACCCAGAAGTAGAACTGTTGAGTCCTTCTTTGTTTCTTGTTATAGCCTTTGTTTTAAAGTCTATTTTGGCTGGTATAAGTATGGCTTTTTTATTTCTCTATTTCTATTTTCATGAAATATCTTTTCCCATCCCTTTACTTTCAGTCAGTGTGTGTCTTCTGATCTGAAGTTAGTCTCTTGTAGACAGCATATGTAAAGGGTCTTTTATCCATTCAACCACCATATATCTTTTGATAGAAGCATTTAATAATGTGCATTTAATGTAATTATTGATAGATATGTATTTATTGCCATTTTATTATTCATAGTTTTGATCTTTTGTTCTCTTCTTCTTGAAGAAGACCTTTTAATATTTCTTATAATACTTGTTTGGTGGTGATGAACTCTTTTAGTGTTTTTTTATTTGTTTACTTGTTTTTATTTTGTCCGGGAAGCTCTTTATCTGACCTTCAATTCTAAATAATAGCTTTGCTGAGTAATCTTGGTTGCAGGTCTTTGCTTTTTATCACTTTGAATATTTTGTGCCAATCACCTTCTAGCCTGCAAAGTTTCTGTTGAGAAATTAGCTGACAGTCTTATGGGAGCTATCTTGTAGGTAACTGTTTTTCTTTCACTGCTTTTAAGAATCTCTTTTTGTCTTTAACCTTTGGTCTTTTAATTATGATGTGCCTTCGTGTGAGCCTCTTTGGGTTCATCTTGTTTAGGACTTTCTATGTTTCTTGGACTTGTGTGTTTATTTCTTTTATGAGGTTAGGGAAGTTTTCCATCATTATTTTTTCAAATAGGCTTTCAATTTCTTGCTCTCTCCTTACCTTCTGTCACCCCCATGATGCAAATGTTGGTATTCTTGAAGTTGTGCCAGAGGCTCCTTAAATTATCCTCATTTTTCTGGATTCTTTGATCTTTTTGCTCTTTGATTAGATATTTTCTGCTTCCTTATCTTCCATTGTTTATTTGACCCTCTATTTCGCCTACTCTACTGTTGATTCTCTGTAATGTATTCTTCATTATGGTTATTGTATTCTTTATTTCTAATTTTTTAATGTTTCCTATTTCCATTTTATGTTTCCTTTGTTTCTTTGTTGAAGTTTTCACTGAGATCATTGAGCATCCTTATAGCCAGTGTTTTGAACTCTGCATCTGGTAGATTCCTTGTCTCCATTTTATTTAGTCCCTCTTCTGGAGTTTTGTTCTGTTCTTTCATTTGGGACATATTTCTCTGTCTACTCATTGTGGCTGCCTTCCTCTGTTTGTTTCTATGTATTAGGTAGAGCTGCTACATCTCCTGGTCTTGGTAGAGTGGCCTAATGTAGTCAGTGTCTTATAGGGCACATTGCACAGCCTCCAAAGTCACCCTATCTGGGTGCTTAAGATATGCCCCCTATGTGTGCACTGTCCTTGTGTAGCTGAGCCTTGAGTGCTTTTGGCACATCAGTAGGAGGGATTTACCTGCACGCCAATCATTTGCAAGGATTGGCTATGACTACAGCAGAGGATCTGCTGTGTGCAGAAGCCGACCCCACAGAGCAGGACTTGTTCCAGTGAGGCTCTTGTGCCCATGTGTCTACCCTTTGAGCGTGTCACTCATGGAGGAGTTTGGGTGATGATCCAGCATTGTCTGAAGCTGGCCACCAGGTGCACTGGTTCTGGGCCTTCTGGGAAGTTCAAGCCCAAATTAGCAGCTGCCTGTGCCCTGTCCAGGGCCACTCAGCGTAAGCTACAAAGTGATCTTCAGATGACTGCTATTTATGCTGGGGTTGGAGGTGCCTAGAAGAGGCCAAGCTGCAAACCGAGGCCAGCAGTTTCAGAACTGGGGCCACTTAGCAAGAGGTAGGGGGCACGCTGAGGCCAGATACAGCTTGTTAAGGGTTTGTGAGTCTTTGAGAAATTTTAGGAAAATCCACAGCATGAGCCAAAGCAAGGCCATTTGTATGGAAAAGCCACTGGAAATGGCTTTGGTGCGCCCAGAAGTTGGGTGGAACATGGTCTCAAGTAATTGCCGGGGAGGGGCCAACAGTGTAAGCCAGGTTGATGGAGACTCAGATATTGCATCCCCCTGCCAGTTTTGTGGGGGATGATGTGGTAAAGGAACAATAGCTGCTGCCAACACTTCTGTTTGGGAGAAAGCTGTTTCTTTAGTCCTCAACCAGAAGCCAAAGAATTCAATTCCTCCTCATATGTCCCTTACTCACCTTTCAAGCCACTGTATCAGCACTGGAAGTCAGACCAGTGAGTTTGAGTAAGTCCATGCCCAGGCCCTTTAAGAGGAACTTCCTGGGACTCCAGAAGCCTGCCATCTCACTCAGCCATAATCCCTGCTGGTTTTCACAACCAGAAGTTATGGTGATTTCTCTTTCTGGCACTGGAACCCTGGGCTGAGGAGCCCAGTTTGGAGCTGGGAGCCTTAGCTCCTCAGGGGCAACCTCAGAGCCAAGGTATCCCTCCTGATTGTTAACTGCCACATGTGAGTGTGGGACCAACCCGTTCTGCATCTCCACCCCTCCTACCAGTCTAGGTGTGGCTTCTTCTGTGTATCCTTAGTTATAGGACTTGTTCAGCTAGATTTCAGGTAGTTCTCAATGATGGTTGTTCTATAGTTCAGTTATAATTTTGATGTGGTTCTTGGAGGATGCAAGTACTGCATTTACCTAACTCCTCCTTCTTGACTGGAAATCCACTCCATTTTTATTGATAGGGAATTAAATCAAAAGTAGAATGGTAGGTACAATTATGAAGTTTTCCACATGCACCATTTGTTTATGACCTCAGTGACCACATTCATGAGGCTTCCTTTGCCTGGTGAATTCCTCCGTACTAGTAAAACATCTCAGATGTCCCCTCTTTCAGAACACCTTCAAGCTGAGTTTGCTATTCCACGTTGCTGTGTTCTTGCTCCATTACGCGTTTCTATAACTGAACTTCCACACTGCTTGTATTCCTCCCCAACAAAATTGACTGCTCCTTGAAGGTAAGATCTGTCTATGCATTTTTGTATTGTCAGTGGCCAGGTCTATACTTAGCACTTAAAAAGTTGTTTAATAAATGTTTGTTTACTACTTAAACGTTCATACATTTAGAGACTTCAAAGACTTTAGAGACTGTAGGAGTTGTCCACTCCAAACAGGAATCCTGGACACAGTATTCCCTATGATCAGCCATCTTCGTTTGTAAACTTCCAATGACTAGCACATAAGACTGCCTTAGCAGAAAGTATACCTCATTGGGGAAAGAGTTTTTGTGTTTGTTCACCAGCAAATCCCCAGAATCTAGATCAGTGCCTGGTACATAGTAGGTGCTCAACAAGTATTTGATAATGTTTGAATGATTAGCTGAAAAGTTCTTCCTGAAATTGAACCAAAACTTCTCTCCCCATAATTTCCACTCATTGATCTTGGAATACATGTTTGCTTTCTTTACGTGATGGGTTTCACATATTTTTAAGAGAAATCTTACATCTCTCCCACCCTGAACTTCCTCTTTTCTAAGCTTGAAATCCTCAGTTCCTTCAACTCTTTCTAATGTGTTCTCAGACCCTTTGCCATCTTCATACCTGCCCTATTGTCAACATCCATTTGATATTGAAAAAATATTTAGAAGAGCTGTGAAAATGATGAGCACAACTTCATTAAAACTTACAGCTCCAGGCCCAGTATAACACCCTGAACAATTAAGAGTTCAGAGACTCTCTGGAGGTTGTCTAGTCTACACTCCTCACTTTACATGAAGAAACTGAAATTAAATTACTCATCAAAGCAAGACCTGCTCCTGGTCCAGGAGCCAATCAGAGGTATACACACCTTAGCCAAGGTTAATCATTTTATTCTATTTGAGTTCTTATTCTAATGCAAAACTGAAAAGCTCCTATTATGGTGGGAACCGGTCCAAGCGTGGGAAATGTGGCTCAGCCCCCACTTGGAAAAGCCAGTGGGGAGCGAGGTTGGCGGGCAGGACACATGTCCATGCATAAGTTCTCCAGTGGGAAATCAGGCCTGCTTTGTACCTTGACTGCTATGAGACTTGCTTTTGCTAAAACTCCCTCACCCTGAGGCAAGCAAATGTTTACTGAGTATCTTTATCTTCCTAAAATCTGGGCTAGACCTTTCAGGTATGGAACCTGGCCGGGGTTACCCCCCCCACCACCACCACTTCTCCCTTTACATTGCAAATATCGCCCTTTGATGTATTCAGCTACACCCTCTCCTTTGTCTCCTTTGTCTATCCAAAACAAACCTTTGTGTAGTAAAGGAGGACCTTCTTTGATGTAAGGGGCCTAGAAAAACAATAAAAGCCTGTCAAGGCAAGGGTCGGGGTGCTCTCCTCTGGGGAGAGTGGCGTTGCAGTCCCTTTTCCTCCACTGGATTTCTGTAGTCCGTGTGTATGCGTATATTGCAACCACAACGGATCCTGCGGGCCAGGATCCGCCTCACTATTAGATTTGCAAGATCTAACTCCCCACCAAAAACTATTCTCTCTGAGAAGATGATGAAATTATTTTTAAAAGAAAGCCACGTTTTCTACTTCTGTAGCAATAATTTACAGTCATTTGAGCTGTCTTTTATGAATTACCAGACTCTTGGTTGCCTTTTAAAGAGGGAGTTAATAAAATAGTTTATGTTATTAAAAGAGCTATAGGAAACCATATTAAGAAGTTCTTATACAGATTCCTTGTTTGATACTTCAAAAATTTTAGGTCACAAATTAACTGAATCTCAGTGTGATTTATAAGACAGAAGCAAATTCAGCTGAACCACAAGAGATTCAAGTCACACATCTCTTTCATTGCATATTCAGGCAAAATACAGAAAATTAAATTAAAACCAATTTTTCGGAACAAGCAAGGATCACCCATTCCCATACCTATTTACCACCTCCCCTTTTCACAAAACCTCCCAGAAAATAAACAAAATCAAATAGAAAATGTCAAATGTTTAGTAAAGACATCTAAATATTTCAAAACTGGGGGTAGTTACATGCCTTTTAAGGAATTCTCTCTTAATATTGATGGAGTAAAATAGTTAAAAGGAGGATTGTAAGGGCCACTTTGCATTTAATAGGTACAATGCCTATTTGCAAATAAGCCAGTTTGCAAATAATCCAGTTGAAGAGTTGGTTTTCTAAACCAATTTCCTAAAATGAATTTGCCTGTTTGTAATTGGGAATTTCCTAGAATATGAACAATAAACAGATACATTTTATTTTCATGTCAATTACAAACTTTAGTAGTCAACAATTTGCAAATTATTTTGGACAGAATCTTCCTCTGTGAACTTGCTCTTCAAAGACTGGTCATTTAAAATAGAAAAATGCACAGTGTAGTCTAATATTAGCATTGCATCAAAGTGTTACCAGAAGAATGCACTGGATTTTTATCTTGGAAATTGCAGCTAACTACAACACATCTTTCTTCCCCTGTAATTATATTCACCCTTGAGGCCTCATCTATGTCACCAGTTTTCCGAGTGTGGTCTGACAGCATCAGTAACACCTGGGAGCTGGCTGGAAATGCTAATTCTGAGTCCTACCAGAGACCTACTGAAAAAGAAACTGGTTGTGGGGGCCCAGCACTCAGTGTCTTAATTAGCTTGTCAGGTGATTCTGATGCAAGTTTAAGGACAGATGTTAAGTTGTGGTAGCCACTCACCACATCCTGTTTCTTTATCTTTCAAATGTTTTTACCATTGTACAGGCCTGTGCCACCTTATAGAGGTAAGAAGAGGAAAGCAGCCCCTGACATCTGGGAGCTGTCCTGACATTCACAGCTGGGCTTGGTATCGAACACAAACAATTCCACAGAACATCATCAGTCCAGGCCATTGTGTGATCGTGACAAAAAACAAGACCACTCTGTAATCATGTCTGAACACAGACAAAAACAGGAACTTGTTGAAACCACAAAAATAACCGAAATATTTTCCAACCTAGCTGAGTGAGTGGCCATTGCCTCTTTCCCAAAATTGAAACTTTATATTCAGTTTACTTCTGCCCATTTCCAATAAGATTTATCAAATACCCAATGAAAGAATTGCTCCACTTCCTGACAGCATCCAATCCCAGGAAAAAAAGCCCCATGACTCAATATTTACCTAACATAAGCTCAAATCCTAAAATAAGTCCTTTCTAATTGGTTCTCACTAAGAAGTTGCAGGGCGTGCGGTCCCCCTTGCTTCAGTGAGTAATAACCCAACCTGCTCAGAACAGGTATCCCTGCTGGGTTTAGAGTGGACGACATTGACACAAGAATTATCGCACAGCCTTCCAGTCAGTGGGGACCAGTGCCCTTTCATAAGAAGCTTCTTCCCAATCCCAACCAAGGAAAGTACGGAAATTGAGAGTTATCTTTTAGAAATATTTACAACAATCTGAGGGAGTAATTTTATGTCTGTCTAATCTAGAAATAGAATGTCAGGCTTGTATTTTGTATACAGTGTTTACATTTTATTTTTCTAGTAAGTTATAATTGTATCTTACAAATGATCTGCAATAGATTTTAAAGAGAAAAAAAGAAACTGGTTGTTTACCACAAGTTGTTTGAGACGCACCATCCTAAAGGACTTCTCTAATCCTTTTCTTTCTCAACACTGCTCTCACATTAATCTTTTTAAAATTCTGCTTTCAGATGATTCCGTGCCACCTTCAACATTACAATCTCCTCCGTTTTCCAGTTGAAGTGGGAGAAAACTAACATATTTTGAGCATCTAACCATATTCTATTAATTGTGCAGATTTAAATATATCCAATACCCAGAAAAGAATTTTAAATAAATATTAGTGCCCTACTCCAATACCTACTCCACAAAGAGCACGAGGACCCTATGTTTCTGTGGGTGATTTAAATCATCAAGGAGTATATATATATATATTTGAGGTTTTTTTCCTTTTACTTGCAACCCAAAAGCCTTCAATAACACAAATCTTCAATAAGTAGCCTGGTGGGGTATTGTAGAAAGAACAAGGGTTAAAGATTGAGACGGACACAGTTTTTCCACTTAGTAATTGTATGACAATTGGTTACTCAGCCTCTTTCAGCTTCATTTGCCTTGTTTGCAATCTGGGAATAAAAACAGTCCACACTTAGAGTTATACTATAAGCTTTGGAAAAACAGAAAATATGTCTGTCTTTCTTGTTATGTCCTTGGCACAAATGAGGCACTTGATAAATATTTATTGAATAACACAACATATGAGAGAATGAATTGGGAGGTTAAATAAAATCACTCTAGCATTCCTAGTATAATGAATAGCACATGGTCTGTGCTCACCTCTCTTTTTCATGGGAAGAGAGAGAAGAATCTATCTCTATCCAGGATTTATTCGTCAGTTAACTCTACTAGAATCTCTGTCTTCTTTACCATTTTTCCCGAGAAGCATAATGCCTTGAATGAGGATGCTTAATAAATAATGAATAAATTAAGTCAAGGGAGGCATCATGGAGGAGGTAACATTTGAGCTGAACTCAAAGGACAGAAGTGGTAAGATCATCACAGGCATGGGACAGACACAGCAGAAGCAAACACAAAGAGACATGAAACAGCCTGCCTAATATGGCCAGAGTTCAGCGAACATGGGTGCCAGAGAGAGAAGAGGCTGTAGCACAGTGTCAGCTAGAGGGAGGGACACCTGAAGCTATTAAAAGATTCGAGTGACTTGATTATTGGTGATGGAGTCAATGGCTGAAGTCAATTGCTGGAGGCGAGGAGCAATGACTAGGATATGGAATGGACAGGACTTGGTGAATGATGGACTTCCAAAAGGAAAGGGAGAGGAAGAAATCTAAGAGGACATCTGGATTTCCAGCCCTTTGGTCTCACAGGGGTCTGCTATTAGGCCCCTCATCACAGATGAACCCTGGCCCCTGGCTACCTGGGTCACGGACCCAGGGGAGGAGAAAAGTTTTCCTCGAGCCTCATAGGGTCCTGAACTGGATCTGCAAGTTAAACTGACTAAAACAGATTAACAGGGGCAAGTCATACAAATTTATTTAATATAAGTTTTATGTGATATGAGAGCTTTCATAAGGAAATAAAGACCAGAAGAAATGGTTAAACCTGAGTGTTTTTATGCCAGGTTTGATGAAGAGTGGACAGCCATGGAGAAGTATGATAGGACCAAGGGTATGTGGTAAGTGTAGTGAACCGGAGGAAACTTAGCAAGACCTGCTTATTCAGATTCTTCTTTTTTCATTTTGAACATGAAGATCCTCCTTTCTCCAGGTAGAGAGAAGGCCCCTCTCAGGATCTCATGACCTGCTTCAGGGGAGATGAGCCAGGGGAAGGTCAGAGAGAACTTCCTGCTTCTTCCATTCTCTCAGACTCCTTCAGCTAAAAATATTCAGTATGCCAAGATGTTATATTTTAGGTTAGCCTGTCCTGAACCCCATCACTTGAGATCGGGCACGTTCAGGGTGGCATGGCCATAGACTGAACCCCATTACTTGAAAACGAAAGCTTGGTTTGGCAAATGTCTCCGTGGTGAAAGCCAACTCTTTGACATTTTTCTGTTTCTGCTTTTACTAACTTTTCAGCCTTTGAAAATTCCTAATTTCCTCATCAGTTTATTGGAGTCTTGTTTTCTAAATGTCTTTTTATCCTTTACCCAGCATTTTTATGTGTTTTCACTGCTTGAGTCAACCAAGATGCATAAGCTGCCATATTGCCAGAGACACAAGTCTGTAGCTGGTAGTTCTATTTACTATGCTTTTACTATTTTCATTTCAAAAATGTTTCCTTTATTTAGTGTTTTTTCTCTATCTACACTATTGTAGAATGTTTTAATAGTGTACTCTATTTGATCATTTTTCTTATATTTCATGACTAATTTGTTTAAGGTTTCGCAGACTTTTTAAAACTTTCTAATCTTTGTGCAAGCAAAGGGGTATGTGTAATTTTATAAACTAATCAGCAAAGCAGAGTAGTGAAGAGCGTAAGTTCTGGATTCCTGGGTTTGAACACTTATTGCCACTTAGTTCTGTGCCCTGTGCCTTGAACTTCTGCAGGTATAAAATGGGGGTGATAATAATAGTACCCTCTGTAGTGGGGACTGAATTAGTTAACACATGTAATGCTCTTAGAGCACGGCCTACCACATAGTGCTATATTGTGTTTATACCATTAAAATATGATGATTAAATTGTTAAAATTATTATTGCTACCTGGCGCCTGTCAGTGACAACATGTATAAATTAGTAACTCATTCACATGTGCTTAATTGGCTGGAGAAATAATATGAACGCCATGCCCATATAAAAGTTAGGAAACTAGACCTAAGCATTTCATGTAAAAAGAGAATTAACACTGAACACTTACTGTGCCAAGCACAACAGGAAGGATTTTCTATAAATTATCTCACTCTTCTAACATCACTATAACATAGGTACTACCATTAGTCTCATACTACAGTTGAAGAAATGGAAGTTCGGCGAAGCTAAGGGACTGACTTATGCTTGTAGATGGAGGAAGGAACAGATTCAAAGGCAGGCTGCCAGGCAGCACAGTGAGGGTGTTTAACCAGAGACGTGGGCAGTCATACGTCTCTGGGTTCAGCGCCTATTTGTGTCCCTTGATTCATGGATTTGGTTCCATGTTGCTATTAGTCACTTGGTTCCATGTTGCTAATGTCCCAGGCAGCTGCATGGGACATTAAAGACGCCTTAGTCAAATGAATGCTCTCCACTTTATCTGAGAGGAAACTGGGGCTAAGAGTTTGTGACAAGGGCTCCACAATTAAAAATGGTAGAAATGAAGTCAGAAGCCCTACCTTCTAACACTTAACAACAGTGTTCACTCATGATAGCTTCCTTAATCCTCAAGCCAGCCTTTTCTAAAAAAAGAACTTGGCTTTTTATAAATAAACCATCTGAATTATTTGATATGGAAGAAATACAAATTATTTTATTAATATATAGCAATCGAGCAAGTTGAAATGTTTTCACCTAGATGAGTTCATTACAGTTACATGAATTTACAGCTAGCAATAAAACAAGATAATACAACACCAAGCAATTTGAACACAAGTAATTTGAAAGGAGTAACGGGTGTTTAACTAGGTTAGATAATAATGCCACTATCATTAAGCCACAACACCTTTCTAATATACTAGAGGATCATGTAAACCAACTGGTTCTTAAGAAGAAAAACAGATTTTAAGGCTCAGTAAATTTCCTCCTTCTGCTGAAGCATAGCCACCATCTGTGAACAGATATAGCAAAATACAGTATCAATTAAAACCAGTGCTGCCCTGAATGAGAGTGTGAATTAACACTTCACCATTCCCTAAGTCCCAGGCTCCAGCAGGCCACTTGGCAGCCCCTCCCAGCCCCTCCCCTTCCTGTTATCGAGCCCTCACTAACAGGAACGAAGATCAGATCTGGACCTGCTATCTCTGAGACTGGGATACTCAACCTGCTAAGTATCCAAGTGCTTCACTTATCTCAGCCTGCGATGAACTTCAGGTCCCACAAGGAAGGGAACTTGACATGTTTGTCTTTGTCTCCCCAGCACCTAGCATGGTCCTAATGCATAGTGGGTGGGCAATACCTGTCTTTGGAATGTTGTAACAGATGAATTAAGGAATCAATGAGTTCATGGATGTCCCTGTGACTGAAGGTCAGGGACAGGATCGTTCAGATGTGGCATCTCCCTTCTGTGGTCACAGACAGGTCTATGTGAAAATATCAGAATACTTAAATTCACCCTAACTCAATATAAACCAGTAGGGAGAGTGTGGCTGATAGAAAAAAAAAATTATGGTATAACCTTGAGATTGAGTTAACTAGAGTATGGTGCTCAGAAGAAAGAAAATTAATACGAGATCTTCACTCTCGTGGTCACTTCCCAGGCACTACGAATGCTGTGCCCAATCCAAAGGGAAATGATCTTTCTTTTCAAGACAGAATCTCGCCCTTTGGTCCTGTCTCTTCACATGATTTTCTTCCACCAATAAAAATCTTTTCCATCTCATTCCTCATCTCTCCTTCGTCCTTCTTGGAATTCTTTTCTGTTCTACACCAGTACCCACACTCCCAACTTATTTCTACTTGCACCAAACCCCTTTTATAATTTATGTACATGTGTTCTTTATCAAAATAATATAAACTTCAAAGCACTGATCAAAGGCAAATGATTTTCATTATTTTTGTTGTACATTTCATATCGATCAGATTATGATCTTCTAAAGGTCAATGACAGACTCTTGCCATTTATTTTATTTTATTTCCTTTTAAATCACACACTGTACCTAGCTAGTTGTTCTAAACAACAACACAAAACATTGCTTGTTTGATGGTTAACTCAGGTATCTATCTACAAGCCACAACAAGAGGAACCTGGCACACTAGCGAGGAACTCCCAGCTAGCTTTTGAAACACTTCTTAGTACTATAGGTATGCAGAGAAGTTCTCTGATTACTTACCTGCGTGTACAGAGCTCAAAGAAGAGTTAAGCAACTTGATATAAATGGGTAATTCCCAGAAGAGGACAATCAAATGGCTAATAAAGTTGGCAAAGATATGTCCTCTCATATAATAAAAAGGAAACTGGAAACTGAACAAAATGAGACACTGCCATTTGCCTATCACATTAGCAAAAGCCAAAGAGTTAATGTTCAGCGTCAACAATAGAGGGGATGTAAATTTTAAAGGGTTCTTTACATTACTGATCAAAAGTTTTAAAACATATATCCCTTGACTAAATAATCCCACTTCTAAAAATCTACTCCTCAGAATTATTTTTTTCATACTGCCAGGTGCTTGGCTAAAGGATATTCACAGTGCCATAAATTTATATTAGTAAAAATTAGAGATCATCTAAATATCTATCAAAAGTGAGATGTTTAAATAAATTACATCTACATTCTGATGTTATGTAGCCATCACAGAGAATGAAGCACATCTGCATGTGCATTTAAATCTTTATTTCCATTTCTTGAAGAATATGAAAAGAAATTCAACTTGTAACCCATAATAGCATTTGTTAAAACATTCCATTCCTCTCACTTCAATATGTCTCAAGTCCGCAGCTGACTCAAAGCCCCAGTCCCGAAATCATCACCAAAAACTCTCCCTAAACTTTGTTCTTTGTTGTTCTTGGTTTTGCTTTTCTTTCCCTTCTTCTGCTTCTGCTTTTCTATTCCTTCTTCCTTCCAGCCAATAAATTACAGCCCTTTGCATAATCTTGGCATTCATTCTTACTTCTTCAGCTCACCCCGCTGAAGTGTCTCTCCTCACTCTCTGATTCTCCTCCATTTTCATTGATGAATGATGAATGATGAATCATTAATGGAGTTGGCATACTTAGCCCCTCTCTTGGAAGGAGACACAGGAGTGTGAACTGAGGTGAGAAGAAAGGGGAGGAGGTAGGAGAAACCACAAATGCTTACAATGTATGGTCCTTTCCTTTGTTCTCATTACACAGTAAAATTCTCATATATTATTTATGCAGGGTGGGCTGTTGGGAACCGCCCTGCCTGGTTTCAGAAGCTGTAATCTCCCATAGTTAAGGCTAAGTCAGAATTGAGACCATAAGCCACTAAGGAGACAAAGCTTATCTCCCCAGTAGGTGTGCCACCTCTGCCCACTTCATCCTGCTTGGCCCTGAGCTTGGCCAGTTAGCCAATGACGGGTAAGATTCCTCAAGGGAGGATAAACCTAAGACAGACATGGTCACGAAAAAAGGACCCCAGGGAAGGACTCGGGGGGCTATAGAAAAAGGGGGTGATGGACCCTCGCCCCTCGGCTTTGACATAGCCTGAGTCCTCATTCTGTATGCAAGAAGTCTCCTAATCTCTTGGCTGCCTTACTTCCCTTGCCTGACTTAAGCCTGAAGCAATAACAGAGGGCAGTGCAGTCCTGTGCTGGGAGGGGTGGATTCCCTGGGGAATCAGGCCTAAGGAAAATACATACATTCCTGTGAAACCTACTTAATTTGTACCCTCAGTTTAAGAGATAAGGGTCCAGACCTGAGATGAGTCTGGCGCCTAAAGTTTTATGGCCCTCTAACTAATTGGCTGTAACTCAGAATAAGCCCTCAGAGTTCTCTGTAAATCTTGTATTGTTTGACCCTTACCGCCTGACAATGATTGATGAGCTTTATCTGTATTCCTGTGCGAATGAAACTAATAAAAGCCCATAGAGGAAAAGGCTCCTGGCCCTTCTCCTTTGAGAGATCAGCCACCTTTCCTCCCCAAGCAGATCATGTCTTGGTAGACTTATTCTTCATCCATGGCAGACAGGGGCTGCGATAAAGCTCCCCGACAGTGGGCTATGTGGAAGGCCTTTGGAAAAAAATATGTAGCAAATTGTAAAGGTAAAATGATGACATCTTCTTTAAGGAAGGTGATCACCTTCTCTCCACCCTCTCCTCTTTACCTTGAGGACATAATAGGCCTGATATAAATGGCCTGACCTCATGGTCATACTGACCCTTGAAACTGTAAATGCTTAACTCTGAATTTAGCTCAGACATCTCTCATGAGTATAATGAGACAATCACCAGGTACATCCTCTTCTCTCTTATGGAGACATGTTTTCATTTATCTCTTCTACCTTTTTGTATAAATTTCTGTGAAAAATCTCTCCAGACTTATAGGCACTTTTGTGTTATCTTGCATGCATGTTATCACTGATAATGCTTACCCAGTATTATATTATGTTCTCTCTCTCTTCTATATTGGTACAGGCAATCTTTTGTTGGAGTCTTTTTGTTGTATTTCCCCAACACTAGGATCATCCTAGTGTTGACAGATGAAAAACTGTTTCATCTATTTAACTATTTTTCTTACTTCCTGTCTTCCCTCAATCCAGGTAATACCCAAAGAGCACTACTCCTGGGTGGCAGTAGACTTCAGTAACACCCAGTACTGCGTAGTTCCCCCCTTGGTCCATGTACATACCAACAGGAGATTGTAACACTTTGTTCTGCCTTGGCTCTCTGTATGCACTTCTGATAGAGGCCACTAGAAGAGTCTTAGAAACGACAGAAGGACAGTGGGACAGAATTCAGAAAGTGTGTGAGCATTCCAGGATATGGGACGTGGAGCTACCACTCACCCAGTATACAAGCCACAAACCTTAGTTTCACTTTCCTTCAACCACCACTTCCAATTGACTCCACACTCAATCCACATCCAAAATCCATTCACCTCTTCCATTTTTGCTACTTCAAGCCTAGTTCCAGCCACCATACCCTAGCCTCCTAACTGGGCTCCCTGTTTCTATTCTTGTTCCTCTCTATAGATGTTGGTATAACCTTTTAAAAATATATGAACCATAACATGTCACTCACCAACTCTCGAATGGCTTTCCATAATATTTGAATTAAAATCCAAACTCCTCACCTGAAAAGCCCTGTACTTCTCTGTCCTTACTCACTAAGCCTCACCCACACTGGCTTTCTTTCTGTTCCCCCAAGGAACTAAGCTTGGTTGAAATGTACTTCCCCCTTGGTTTTTACAGGGCTCCTTTTAAAGACTCAGTTTAACTGTTATCTTCTTAGAGAGGACTTCTCTGACTAGTTATGCTAAAGTAATCATTCAGTTGTTCTCCATTACATTGTTGTGTTTTCTCTGCAAAATAATAATTTGTAATTATTTTTGTTGTGTGTATGTGTATATTTTCAATTGCTCAAAATATTTTGGAATGAATAAATGGTCAGCCCTACTCCTCTATTTCCTGTATGGAAGAAATAGTAAGTAGGAAACAAGACCTTAAGAATTTTATTTCAGGTTATTTTTTAACTTCCTCACAACAGCTATTTTATCTTTTTCAATTTCTTAGTAGTGACTAGCAATGAAACCCTTTCTATAGAAAGTACTTCTACTCTGGGGCAGTTAGGAAAAATAGCTTGGGGACTTAGAACTAACTTGTATGAAGACTTGAAGAAATAACACCGAAGGATGGAATCGGTGGCCGTAACTTTAAACAGGAAAGGAAGGTAGGCTGAATCTGGAATCTGTGTAGCCTGCAGAAAAGAAACAAAAATAGTCAAAGTAGGAGCGGATAAACAACCCAGGATTTAACAATGGAAAGGCCCGTGGGGCTTCCTCGTGCCCACCCTTAAAGTCTCTGAACTCATATCCCACCTTCTTACTGTCTTCACAGCACAGCATAAATCTGCCCAGAACTCATACTGCAGACTCACCATCACGACCTCCCTCCCAACCAGATCCTTCAGATTCAGACACAGCTCCTCACTCCCTTTCTGACAAGTTCTTCCTTAAAAACTTCAGTCTACCCAGAACCCTTTCTTCTCTGACCTTCTTGTTTCAAGAGAAAAATCCAATGTGTAGGAGTTCATTGTTCTCTGTTTATTTTTTTAATCCTTTAGTATTACTTGGGTTTTTTTTACTTGTTTTCTTTTTACTTTTGATCTTGTCTTTTTTTTACTAATATTTGAGTTTTTTATATAAATAAAGTTTATAACCACACCATTGACATATAACACTGTTATAACAGTTAAACTTGTGAGTGTACAACAGAAGTTGCTGGTAGTTAAACAGGAAACAAAGTTGAAAAGACCATGCTAAAACAAAACTACCAGGTCTAACGGGACTAAAAGGTCAGGATTTTAAGTAGCAGCAAATATGTGCACTCAGCTCCTGAGTATTTCAAGTTTTCTATACACATTCAAATGATTTCTTCCATCCACACTCTAAATTCACACGGTCAGATGTCTTTGCGTTTTGCAAGTTACACTGGTTGAATTCTTACATGGGTGTAGGGGTCGGAACATTTCCCAACTTGAAGTTTCTTTTTGTTTTTGTCTTAATCTGAGAGTCCTATTTAGCATTAAACACAAAATAGATACACCATAATTTGGGGGGTTAATTAAATAGATTCACATTCTGAGGGAAGAAACAAGAAGTAAAAAAAGGAGGACAAAGGTGCAAGAAAAACAGGGAATCTAGGATATAGGGGAAAGGAAGTAGAGGTTGGAAGAAGGATTGGGAAGAAACACAATAAATGAACTTCATTGTGAAGACTTAATCACAGTTTATAACACGCTGTCAATCTGCAAAAATGAAACTTGACAGGAAATTGGCAGAAACAGGGACGTGGCCACAGGCCAACTGCAATCTTTTGTTAAAGCTTTCCACAGCCTTGCCTGATTCGCAGCTACCTCACAGGCTCAGCGTCAGCGGATTATGACTCATTCCTCATGCAAATATTGATTTATCAACATACTGGCTTATGCACAGCTGTGGACATCAAGCCAGATGGGTTTTCCTTTATCACCTCTTCCATTTTAAGTGAATAAAAATTTACTGTGGGATATAAGTAAGTTTCAGTGGGAAAACATGAAATCTCTGTATCTTTGGTATAGTCATAACAGAAGCAGCTTCTGCCATTCCTCTCTAGAAAGCAACTCACTTTGCAAACATTCACGGGGGGCCTGTCATTTTATGAGACGGGTAGATCTGTGTTGTTCACTGCTACTTCTCAGCATGTCATGTGTTTAATAAATTTTTGGATACTGAGTGATTGAATGAACAGATGGATCACGGTTCCAACCTCTGGTCCATCCTCAGGTGACCTCAAGTCAAAGACACAGACATATGGGAAACACAGGATGGATGAAAAAAGAGCATCACTGGGGGAGTAGAGTACCAGAGTTTCGCTCTTCTGTTTATCTTCATCCAAAATTTATAGGAAATGCTTTCTACACGATGGGAAGTGTGTTCGACCCTTGAACACAAACATGAAGACACAAGCCCTGGCTCTACTGTATACTTTTCCCTCATTAAATCTTAGCATCTGTCTTTCCACTAGACTGGGAGGTCTGTGAAGACATTGTCCACCACACAGTAAGCTCTCAATAAATAGTTGGTAAATCATCTAAGGAAGAATGTAGCCTCCTGGGGGAGGGGAGGAGACATAATCAACTGTATAAAGTCAGGATCCTTAGTTGTGAGTAAGAGAAGCTGACTCTTGCTGATGTAGTAGAAGAGGCGTATGTTGCAGGGTGGGTAATTCTCAGAATTGTTGAAGGGTGTAGAGAATCATGACTAAAGCTAAGCATCCAAGAGTAAAGCAAAAGCAAAGCAAAACAAAACAAAACAAAACCCGGGACAGAACTAGTCCAGTGAGGAAACTATCTTCATTGCAGCTCCCTACCCATGTCACTTCTGCATGAGCTACTGGGTCTTGCAACCAGAGAAAACTGCTGTTGCTGTTGTGCTGCCTACAAAGCCAGCCACCTCGGCTGCCACTCATTCCAGCAAAACTGGAAGTGCCATACAGAGCCTGTTGCCTTTGGTTGCTCATACCTGAATTTAAGCTTCATATGAGTGAGCCTGACTGGCAGAGCCTCCATCGCATTTTTGAGCCCAATTGCAAGGGAGGTTGGGGATTTGAGCTCTAAATAAAGGAAAGCTATTCAAAAGATGATAGGTATCCATTAATATGATAGATGTCCACTGTCCTATAGCAATGTGTGATAGGCGCTAAAGGAAAGTTACACACTCAGACTTGTTCTCATAGTGTTACTGAACAAAAGTGGCGTGCGGCTGCCTGCCGCCAAACACAGGCATAAAACAAAGATTGGTGGGGGACGAAAAAGGCTTTTATTAAAATGTTGCACAATTTGGGGGAGCAGGAGACTCCCTGACTCCAGGTTCCTCTCTTCCACAAAACAGAGGGGAAAAAAACCCTTTGTTCCCCAAAAGACTGAAACCCCAAACCAAGCCCAGAGATCCTGTTCCATTCTTGTCTGCCCCCCAGAGCACAAGGCTGCTCTGTGGATGGTTCTCCGACGCCGGGCTCACTCCTGGAGTCGGACGTGCGGGGCTGGTGCCACCATTGCCACGCAGCAGCTGCTTCTCACCCCAGGGGCCCGGGCCGCAGCCAACTCTTGCAGCTGGTCATATACGGGTTCCATCTGTGGGTGGAGGCACCTGTGGCTGCTCCAGCCCCCAGAGCCAGAGAGCGCTCTGGCCTGTGTATCTGTGCACTGATCTCAGAGAAAGAAAAGGGCCTGGTCCAGGACTGTCCGTGCAGTGTGGAAGACACCACACTGTCCCTCAGCCACGGCCTAGGAACACATTCTTGGGACATGGCCCAGCTGATTTCCGACAGGGTGAGCAAGGGGAAGAAGCCGCATGCTTCTCCCAACCCTACATTTTAGTTTCCCAGCCGAAAATTCTGTGTGCTCTGGAATCCATCCTTTTTTTCCCAAGTTATACATGAGACTGGAAGAGTAGGGGAGAGCTAGACTGCCAAGGGCTTTGAGGCTGTTATATTAACATTTCGAGTCACTAAAGTAAAATGTTGGTGCGGGGATGGAGGCAGCACCTGAGACAAAACTGGGTCTAGATTTTCCCTCAGAGTTCAGATCTCTCATAGGAATTTCTAAGAGGGCAGAAAGGACACAGTTTCTTGCCCTTTTCACCTCTCCTCAGACCAGAAAAAAACACAGCCAACCCACAGTTCTGTGCTATTATTATCAAAGTGAAGCTGGGCACACCCATTTATATCTGAGGTACACAAATCAGACCACAGGGAACGTCTGAGTGCTTCTCTATCAAGGTCAATCCCAGGAGAAATTGTCAAGTAGACATCTTGTATTTCATACTTTCTCATTTCACTTCTGCAATCATCTCATATTCCACCCGATTCCCAAATAGATGTACACTGAGCCTTAAAGAAAGTGTTAGATGTGGATTGGTGAAGAGAATGGAAAAGGAGGAGGACATTTCAGAGAGAACAATGTACGCAAACGCCAGGAACAAAAAACACCGTTGTCCATGGGCAGCCAAACCCAGGCTGGAAAGACTGGCTTAGCCAGGATTGTGAAATGCTTGGATACCAGGATAAGTGCTCAGTCATCAAAACAATTTACCCCTACATCAGATTCCCCAATTAAGTAGAGTAACCAAAAGCTAAATGTGCAGTGCTTGCTTTTTTGCCCATTTTGGATGCCAGGTTTGGCTGAATCAACAGGTGGAAGTCTATACATTGAGGAGAGATTGCCCATGCTAGTCTCTATGAGAGGTCATCTCCATATCGATAGAGGTCGGAAAGTACTATCTCTCATAACATATTTTTGAGAGTTAAATGTGATGTGGCTTTTATTTCATAAAATTTGGATCAAATGCCAAAGACCTGCAACATTTAGAGCTGTGCAGGTGGAGGATTCGCCATGATTTTAAGTGCCCTGGATCCTTCTGTCTTTCATCTTCGCTGAGGGTTTCCCATCCAAACCAGGACTCAAACCAGTCTTTCTCCTGCATCAGCCACAGGTTGCTACAGGTCGCTTCTCAGTTCTCAGCGAAAAGAAGATGCAGACTTTAGAAGCACTGCAAGTCAAGACAGATTAGTGAAACTGGCTCCAAGGGCTTAAGATGGCTTTATCCAAAAACTATTCAAAACACATTATTCCATCTGAACTGGGACAGCAGACACCAAGGACAGAAGGGACTAGGTGGGATTTGTGCAACCTCAGCCTTGGTGGCTGGCTATACTCGCCTATGAAATGCTGCCAACTCTTCTGTTCCCTTCTATCCCTCCCCACTCCACTAATCTCTTTTTTCACAGAATGTATCTTTATCCAGAGATGCAGGGAACCTGTGGAAGGGAATGAGGTACAATTTGTGATATAGAGATCATGGATATTTTACATATAAACTTAAGCAATGAAATTTGTCCGTCATCGCCACCCCCTCTGCACCCAACTTAGGCTGGGTCAAGAAAGGAAAGTGCCAACGGCCCAGGACCTCTCAGAAGGAATCCCATCCCTCCGCCCTCCCAGTTTCTCTCCTTCACCTTCCTGCTCTGCGGCCCTCGCCTGCAAATTTTCCCTCTCAGCTGCACCCACCGCAGTGCCCTACCCGAAAGCTACGCTTCAAAGACATCCTTCCGGGCCCAGCGAAGCCTGGTGTGCCCAGCATCCGGAGAGGCAGTGGTGCTAGCTTTTATCGGAGAGAACAAAACTTGCCATTTCCGACAAGAAAGGAAACTTGCTCGAGCGTTCCCGGCTCTGGGGCGCGCATCAGAGGGGGACGCTGGGAGCAGAGTCGGGCGCGGAGTCGGGCGCCAACGCTCGCAAACCCCGCCCCCGCGAGCCGGCCCCGCCCCCGCGACTCCCGCAGGGCACCGTCCCACCACCCGGGCTGGGTTCGCTCCTCCGCCGGCACCGGGCCCTGCTCCGGCGCCCTACCGACTCGCTGCGGGGTAGGTGGTGGGAGGGCAGGCGTGCGCGGCGGAGGCGGACGAGGAACGGGCTCGCGTGTGTAGGGGCACCGCTCTAGCTCGCGCCGCTGCCACCTCGCCTGAGGACCCACGAGGCCGCCGCGTCCTCCCTCGAGAACAATGGGGCTCGGCACGCGAGGTAGCTGGGCCCTGCTCTTCGTGGGGGCGCTGCTGGTGCTGGCGCTGCTGAAGGTCGCGGTGGAAGGCGGAGACTCGGCGGGTAAGCGGCTGCGGGGGGCGCCAGGCCGCGTGTGCAGAGGAGGCGCGCTGCCCAGCGGGAGTTTCCAAGTTGGGATCTGGTTATGGGGAAAAGTTCTGCGTGTCTTCCGCCGAACGCGCGGGTCCAGGCTGCAGGTGACTGGACAGGGCTAGGGGAAACTGAGGCTCCGGCCGGCCTCGCACTTGCCCCGGAGCCGCCTGCTGGACGGATTGTCGGGTCCATCCCTTCGGTTTTTCTGCGAACCCAGGTCGCAAGCCTGGAGGGGTGCGTGTAACCTGTTGAGTTACCCGAAGGACGGACCTTCAGCGAAGGGCTCAAGTTAATTGTACCAGCCTTCCCCTGGTGTTACGTTAGTTGTTCCAACCTTTCCCTTTATCTAGTGCTTTCTTTTGTACTCAAGAGTAGGTGGGCTGGAAACATGTCTACCGGTTCCTGCGGAAACATGTCTACCAGGTCGTTGGGGAACTTTTCAGGAGTCTCCCTGGCGTTTTATCGTTTAATTGTGTCGTATCGAACAAATGATTTCTAGTCTCATGACCCCACACCTTTCAAGTTAAGACTTTGGGGCTAATGTGGCGGGTTGGGAGCTTTTGGGAAGCGCAGCCTGCCCTCCCGGGCGCCGGTGAGGCTTCTGCCGGGTGGGAAGGGCGCCTCCTGCCCCTCGTGTGCCAAAAACCAGCGGAGGCGCGCATCAGTGCATCAACTGTGCGGCCTTAGCATCACTGCTGAGGGTAGTCAGGACCCCATGACGTCGTCAGCGAGGGCAGAACTTTTCTTGCGGAAACGGGCTTACCCTTTAGGCCTTTTCCCTTTGGGGACTTTAAAACGCCCTATTTGGAAAAGGCCAGAAAACTGGGATTTGCTGTGTAAATTACATTTTATTTGTAAACTACTATAGAAGTCAGGATAATGGTCAGTAAACTAAAATAAGTTGTTTTAAAGGAGTCAGGTTTTTCATGGATTTAAATTCTATCCACCTACTGTATATTTAGCCTGACATTAGTTTATCTAGATAAAAGAGGACAGCTTGCAAAACCAGACGGTTCAAACACAACACCTGCTTTTGCTAGAGTAATCTGAGGGAGGCAATAACAACTTTTGTTTGTTTTGCCAATTTTTTTTTGTTTGCCGATTTTTTTGTTTGCTTTGTTGCATTGTGCATGTGACAAACTGGCTTTGTGGATCTAAGTTTGAGATCATTTAAGAAAACGATCAGTAAGTCATGTTCATCACATTTTCAATATTATGACATGTTTTATTGTAAAATTGAACAATCTGGAATGAAACAGTATATCTTGGTGCTAATTTTATACCAATAATTTTGTATTTGTTATTTTGTGAGAGCAATCTTCTTTGTTTCCCTAATGAATTGCTGATTAAAGAAACAGTGTCCTTGCTCTTTTTCTTTGCCTTCATAACAGATTTTTTTGCCCTATTTTAACATTTGCTGCTTGTTCTGTTTATTACTCAATGTCTCACAAGAGGTTAGTGCTACTTGGAAAACTTGGAATGAGTGCTGAACCATACGAAAGCCTTTTTCATGAACTAGTATAACCAACATAAACTGGAATCCATTTTTTACTGACAATAATGTTACCTTGAAACTAAAGAAAGGCTCTATAGAGGATATCTCAAAAGAGAAATAAATGTTCTAGTCTTCATATACATCGTGTAATCTGATAAAGTGTCATTGTGAAATACAGTGATAAAGCTAATTTGTACTAGACATTTTTTTTACGTACTTCACACTATGCTAATTGGGGTCCATACCACATCCCATGGAATCCTCACAGTATTATCCCCATTTTGTAGATAAAACTGAGGCTTAGAAATTACCTAACTTATTCTGTCTTGTTTGTCATACATGTTTGTCCTCAGAGACTGGAATCCAAACTCTCAGTTAACCATTTTGCCACAGTAGGTGATATTGGCTTACCAAGGTGATAATGCTTAAATCTGCAATACAGCCCAGAATATAAAAAACATTATATTCTGGGAGAATATAATGGGAGAGGATAAAAAACATTACTGAAATTCTTCTTTTAAAATATCCTTCGTAGTCTTTTGCATAGCTTCGTAAATATCCTGAGTTGAGGGGTGGGGGAGAGGATGAGCAAGTTAGCAAACAGGACAGATTGTGGTAGTGCAAGAGAAACATTAAGGGAAGGGAGAAGGGAGAGGCTATTACTAGGAGTCTTGGTGGCAAGTGACAGAAACCCACCCTGAGCAACCTTCGGGGAAAGAAGGGGGTTCGTGACTCTTTAATGGAAAATCCAAGGAGTTCAAATAGGTTGTCAGGAGGAGATGGCCACTTCCAGCTCTTTTGATTACATGTATCAGTTCTCAGGCAAGCCATAGTTGAACTGTTCTCAGACTGGTGGGGAGTGGGGCCTGGGGAGAACATGGCATTTCAGATAACAGGGACTTTCTAAAGTGAGTCGCAGGCTTCAAAGGCCACCCTAATGTGTACCAAATTAGGAGATGAAATAAATCCATAGTGAGTCCATGCCATTTCATGAATTTAACTTTTTGTTTGTTGGTTTTGTGTTTATTTTTTTGTCCATTCAGTGCATCATTCAGTTGAATATTTGGTCCTTCTGTCAGGTAAAGCTTCAAACTTCTTGTACTTAGGATTGTCTCTTAGGTACAAAAACAGTGCCTGCCCACAGCAAATACTTCATGTGTGTTTATTGAAAAAAAGGAGAAAAATTAGTAAAGCTGGAGAGATTCTGTCTTCTTTCTCAAGCAAAAAATAAAAAATAGCTTGCCAGGAAATCATCCCTCATAAGAGTGACAATAGCTGGGAGACAGATATGGGAGATTCTTGCAGTAGTCCAGACCAAAGATGATGGCATGTGATGGTGGAGACTGAGTGGATGAATTCTACATCTATTCAGGGGTTGGAACTGAAGTCACTTGCTGATGGATTGGATGTTGGAGTGAGGAAGAAGGAGGCATCAAAGGATGACATCTTGGTTTGGGAGTTGAACAACTGGTAGTGCACGAACTGGAAAGACTGGGAGAGAACAGGTTTATAGTGGAAAATCAACAGTTTCATTTCAGCATTCACATGCACAGGCTTTGGAATTAAACAGCCTGGTCCAAATCCAGACTCTGCCACTCACTAGCTGGGTGGCCTTCTCTGGGCCTCAGTTCCTGTCACTGCAAAACAATATTCCTGTCTCAGAATTGTTGGGAGCGTTAGATGAGCTAATGCAAGTTACATGCTCCCCGGGAGGCTTGGCATGTTCTAAGCTTTTCATAACATTGGTATTTGTTTGATACCTACCGCTATATACATCTGTATAGTCTACTGACCTTGATCTTTTTCGAGTTTAACCTTCACGCCAGATCTTTTTCTGGATTATGGTTCCATCAAGAGGAATAAATTTGCACTTGCAATAAAGATCCTTCAAACTTGTTATTGCTTACCTTTTTTGTACTCTGAGGGGTTTTCTTTGAGGGATGCTGTCTTTGTGAAAAATAACACAGTAATGCGCTTGCTCTCTTCCTATGTGGTATATATATTTAATTTTTCCATTACACAAAGACACAAGATGAATAAACCAACAGAAAAAGTTGCTTACCTGGGACATAGAATCCCCTAAACCTTTTCCAAATCTTTAAGGTGCTAATTAAAAATTAAGAGTCATACTGAGAAGGCTTCCAATTAAAAGTGAATCTGTCTTCTCTACATTGTATAAAGTTCCAATGTTGGTAACTTCATACAATGTAGAGAATGTTGGTGGTACAAGACCTGGGGGCACCCATGAATAGAAAGGGCGCCTCCCATGATGCCCACTCCACTCAGAACAGCAGGGGTGTAGTAGCAGAAATCAGTTTCTCTCTTACCAGTCACTGTGTGGTCATGTGGATGAATGAACTTTGGCAAAGCTATTACACAAGTAGCCAGTGGCTTGCACATAGTAAGTACTTTGTAATTGTTTGTTACATAAGCTATATGTTTTCTTCATGAAAAACCGATAATACAGTTCCAGATTTACTGACATATGTTTCATTGCAACAATGGCAAGAGTAGACATTAGAACTTCTTGTGGAATAACCTACCCTCCCCACACCACCACCACAATATATTACCAGTGTTCTTAGTTGAATATTAAGTGCCCATTAATCACAGGCTATTTATTTTATAGCATCTCCAGGATGGAAATTTTCCACACTTCTGAAAAGCTCCACTACTAAGTCAACAGATGAGTTTAGAAAGGTTCAAGAAATGGATTTTCATCTGTCTAGAAGACATAAAGAACTGTCAGCCAGGGAGGTACATACATGAAGTCTGGTATACTGACCTGTTTCAACCACCATTTATTCATGAATCCCTGCAGCCTACCTCAAGGGCTGCCCTTCGTAGGCATCAATCACTGATAGTCCACTAGATGAATAGTCTGTCTCAGTCTAGCAAAGATGTGAATAAATTCTAAAACCAAAAGCATATTAGAATTTCATACTGTGTGGGTTTATTGATTTTGGAGAGAGAAAGAGATGGACGGATAGACAACCGTGGCATATCAGGATGATGCGCTGACCAACGGAGCTACCCAGCCAGGGCCATACTGTGTTTTGAGGAACATTTTTAGTTGTGAGGGTTTTGCACTCCGCTTGCAGATGTGAGTACGCAAGTCTGCTTGTTGTGCTAGTGAAACAAGTCACTTCAAGCTGGTCAGCCAGGGCAGCCTTAATTTGTCTTGATAGACTCCAAGTAGACCCTGCTTACATTTCAACCATCGAACTTCAGCACTGCCCTCCCCCACCCACCCGCCACCCGACGCCACGTACACATCTTGCTTCCCTATAGGAACATTATCGATACATTTTCCCTGTGCTTTCAGTTTGGGAGAAATGGATTTCTTCCTTGGAATTCTGAGTCCACTAACATGGAAAGATAGATGTAGGAACCAGGTTGATGTCATAAATATCAGCAGTAAACCATCCGGGTGTGTTCATTATAAGCAATATTTAGGTTATCTTTTTATTATCCTTGTTCTTCAGAGGTGACTGAGGTAGAAACTTGGGAAAAAGTACACAGATCCTATCACTAGACCCATTTTCTCTAGCTTTAGTAACAAATATTCATTGAGTGTGTCTAATACGCTGCCGTGTTCTAGATGCTAAGATCCAAAATGGACCAAGCCCTGGCTTCTTGGAGGGGTGGTTTTGTTTTTGTTTTTATTTGTTTGTTTGTTTTGGGGGGGAGATGTTTTGTTTTCATTGTGGGAAAATATCTATAACAATATTTATGATGTGAGCCATTTTTAAGTACACAATTCACTGGCATTAGGTACATTCACATTGTTGTGCAACTTCGTAGAGTTTTTATTCTCATGGGTCCCATGTAGTTCATATTCTCAGTTCACCTCTGTGCTTTTCATTATCTATGCCTTTTTCATGCTGGTTCCTGGCTGAACATAGTCAGGATATACTTTTATTTTAGCTTCAGTAATTCTACAGAGAAATTTTTATTGAGGGGGGAAGACTGGATAGATTACCCCAAAATGTAATAATGATTATTGTTGGGCAGTTGTGGGAGGGTTTTCTTAAAATATTTTATCAAATTCTTAGGTGTCTTTTCCTATTGACCCTTATTAACTCTAATTCTGTACTGCTGAACGTCCTGAAACTGTGGTGTGGCCTTAACTTTAAAAAACTTGCCCTGGCTGGTGTGGCTCAGTGGATTGAGCACCGGCCTACGAACCAAAGGTTCATCAGTTCAATTCCCAGTTAGGGCACGTGCCTGGGTTGCAGGCCAGGTCTCCAGTAGGGGACGTGCTAGAGGCAACCACACATTGATGTTTCCCTCTCCTTCTCCCTCTCTTAAAAATAAAATAAATAAAATCTTAAAAAATTTTTTTTTCAACCAAGATATAATATACCAAGGTGTATTGCTGATGTTAACCGTGAACAACGCAATACTTTGAGAACAGCTTCAGAGTCAGTGGGATGATTTCAAATGTCCTTTCTAGCTCAGGGAAGTTTATTGAGGAAAAAAAGAAAGCATTGCCTCAAATTTTTTTTCCAAAGAAACCAGATAATAGTTATTATAATCAATTTTTGTTGTTCAATGTGTAACACTTCCTTGAACTTGCATTCCTCCTATCCTCTTTGAATCTTGAAAACTCTTATGTAACATGTTGAATTTTTATAGGACCTGATGCTTAGTGTTTTCTTTTGTGGTAGCATGGGTGCTTCTAATTGTTGAAACATTGCTTTTTTGAACATACCATTCAGCAATTTGTTTGGTGTTAGTTATTTAGCCCAGTTTATTTGGCACCAATCCCAAAAGGAACATAACATCTTTCTTTGGCAAACTCTTGTATGACGTGTGTTCTACGAAAAAGTGGAGACTGCCAGCAGTGGTACCGCGCTAGGTGCCTATCACTGTTATAGGACTTACCACATTGGATTCAGTAAATATTTTTGCTCTTTTGTTTTTTAGTCTCCATCCAAGTTCCTTGAAAGTGGTATCTATGATTTATTTATCCTACCTCCTAAGAGTATGCCCGGTACATAGATATGCACACATGTTGGTTGAACTGAATTATCGAACAAAATACATATTTTGTAATCGCTGACTTGACTTTATCAAAGAACCACTGTATACATCCTGTAAACATGAGTGGTCCCTGCTCTAATCTTTCCCATTATTATACCTGGGGGGGGGGGGGTTCTTCTTCTTTATAGAGTAAGATAGATACTTGAGGTCAAAGAAATAGGAATTAAGGTTACTTTCCAATTGTAACACTGAATTATGTGCAGCGGTTCTTTTATTTTTCAAATGCCCTAATTGTTATTTGAACACAGCCATACTTTGAACATTCTCTTCTGCAGAGACTTGTTAACGTTTTCAGATTATGGAGAAAATAATTTCCCCCATTTCATGTATAGTTAGAGGGTTTATATTTTAGGGTCTGTGGATGGATGAATTTATTCTTTATGGTGCAAGGAAGACACATGCCCGGATGATTTTTGGTAGCAAGAGTTTGGGGAAGGATACAAGAGTGTGACATGGTTCAGGATGGACAGCAGGTCTCATCAGTAGCCAGAGCAACAGCTCACTATCATTCAGGATTCAGCCTCGATTCCTTAGGTCTTATGCTTCCCCAAAAAGAGGAATTTGAGGGGTTCTTGGTACTACTTCAGTTTGAACCTCCTTCCTTGGGCATTATTTGCACCAAACCAGTTTCAAAGTAGTTGATCTCTGTTAATGTTCCATCTGTACTTGATTGCCTTTGGTTTGGTAACCCATTCTTGGTTCAGTCACTTGGGTTACTCTGGTAGGGTTGGTGTTCTCCATAGACATGGCAGGACCTAGCAAATTCGAGCAGATGAACGTGAATTGGGCGTATTTTCTGCAGAAGAGAGGGTGGAAATTTAGGAACGACTTACTTGGATAATTCTGTATTCCAATTTTTGCCCCCAATGGAAACACTAAAAGTCCTACTTAAATGGAAAGAATTCATCAGGTGTATAATTCCATATTCCATACTACCTTTTTCTACTTATTATGGGAAAATCTTCTTATTTGGAGTGAATGAAAGAAATATTCAGTGGAAACTTCCTGCTAGGTTGTAGGCTGCTATTACGCAAGATCCATCTGGCCTGACAGGTTGTTTTAGGTGTCGATGGTGATAGATGCAGACGGACGGACATATAGATACTGATATTTATTTTTAACTAGAGATTTTATGTAGGAAAGAATTTCCCTAACTACTATGAAGAACTTGTTTGTACTTAAAACTGCTTAAACTCCTCAAAGATTTTATTGTACTCAACTCATGTTTTTGAAATTGCATGTGAAAACTGTTGGTAATTTTTAACATCATCAGATGTTGTCTCAAGGAATATAGAGTAGGAAAATCATGCAATATTATGTTCACTTTTTAGGGAACAGATGTGTGTTTTGACTGCCTGTTCTGCTAGTCACTGTTTTAAGCACAGGCATCTAGTGGCAAGACAGACAGAAAAGCCCCTGCTCTATAAAGTGTATACTTCCAGGTGGAGAGATACAGACTACAAGGAGAGACACAACTAAAGAAGATGGTTTGGAATTGTGATTTTAAAAAAAATAAACAGGATTTTATATATATATATATATATATATATATATATATATATATATATATATATATATATATACACACACACACACATGAATATAAATGAATGTGGTAGAGAATTACTAGGGAAGGACTCTTTCCAGTTCGAGGTCAGGGAGGACCTCTCTGAGCGGGCGGGGTCCTCCGGGCTGAGGCCTGACCGACAGGAAGGAGCCAGCCCTGTAGATACCAGAGGGGAGAGCATTGCGGGCAAGGAATGATTGGCGCGGGTGCTCTGAAACTGAAGCAAGCCTCTGTGTGCAAGGAACACGGGCAGGTGGGGGTCACTGTGGCCGGCATGCGGGGGTGGAGCTGTACTGCAGTTATTTTATTACATCTAGGAAATTAAGCAGAAAATATTGTAAGAAATTACAATATTTAAGACACAAGATTTATATTTTGAGACATCAGAAACATAGTAAAACAGGCTCCAGAAGAGAAGGCTGGAAATACGGATTTTGGTAATTTCACTGACTTCTCTAGGTCCTTTCTTTCTTTATTGGGGGGCACGTGGCTCTGAAAACATTAAAATGCTATAGTGATGCTAAGCCACTGTGCTCCTGTGTACTCTGCATGTCCAAGACACCAAGTGTAACAATAAAATAGAACTGTCCTGGTGTTTTCGTCCCTGAAATATTCTTCTGTCCTACAGTTGCAATTAGGAGCCCAAGGAAATGTTCCCAATTCAGACCAGAAACTGCTGCTCTACTTTATTATGGTATGAACTATAAAAGAGAGCATTTACTGTCTTAGATCATTCTAAGGGTTAGAGTTATGGGGCTGAGTAACTAACCAGCCTGTTGAATAAGTTCAGGGAAAATCCAGGGAACTGTGAATGTTGGTTTGGTTTGTGGGGGTGGGTGGGGAGAGGAGGTGTGGTGAACTGGGTTAGGAGAGGTAAACAGTGGAGGAAGCACATGAATTGAGAAAACATGCAAAATTCCAGAAACACTGAAAAGTACAAAACAAAAATAAGAGAAAAAATGAAAGTTTGAGGCATTTTTAAATATATATTTTTTCAAAAGCACAAAAAACAAAAGATGATATAGAAGATGAAACAGCTGCTGCCCCCACCTCCCTCCCAAAAAGTAGTCCTAGGGCAGAAAAGCCAACTCCGACTCCTGGTTTCTCTTGTCTTTCAAAAAAGCCTGTGAAGGGCCCGGCACATGTTGGATGCACAGTAGGTCCTTGTCGACTCTGGATTCTAGCTTGAAAAGGAGAATGGACTCAACTGGGTATGAATACATGGCACTTCTTTTTGTATCTTTTCCATTTAATACTCCCTTTTCACAGAAAGTTGTGGACTCTCATGACTTCTTTCCGACTAAAATACAACCCGTCACGTTGAGTGATGCATAAAGATTTCTCAAGAGTAACTTTCCCACATGTATCAAGTTCTTCAATAGAGACTTTGTCTGATTAGTGATTAGAGTTAAGCCGTAATTGATATCAGATGTTAACATTTTGTCTCTTCTTTTTTTTGCTTGTCTTTTTTTCTTAATGTGTAGTTTTGCTTAAAATTTATTATATAAGTAATGCATATACATCATAAAAGTGTCTAAATGGTATGTACGTGAAAATATAAAATACACAATGCCAGTCTTCCTTTCTCCATTGAGCCCCACCAGTCCTTTTTCCAAATGTACTTCAGCAGGCAAAAGCCGGATTCCTTATTTCCACCCAGAGATGTGCTGTTGTATTTCTTATCTCACCTCGTGGGACAGCCATTCTTACAATGTCTTAAGCCAAAAATGGTTACCAGTTTCACATGCACCCTTCCAAAATATAATTTACGCGTAATCCATATATAGTATGTGTGCTTTCTATTTACATAAATGGGTAATGCTAAGCACTGTTCTGTACCCGATTGGTCTCGCACTTCACCCTTCCTAATGGCTGCATGGTATTCCATGGGACAGAGGCAGCTTCACCCACTCACCCGGTTAGTTCCCTATTGATGGACATGGACGTTATTTGCAGTCTTTGCTATTTCAGGCAGTTCTACCGTGAGCATCCTTCCTGGTCCGTCTTCTGCAAGGGCACCTGTGGTGCTCTTTTCTAGTGGTGGAACTGCTAAGTCAGTGGTGTATGTATTTTAACTGGTGATATACTGCTAAATTTTCTTCCAAGATTATACCAGTTTACTCCCACTAGAAGTACTAAAGGCGCCCGTTTCCTATAGTCTCAACAGCACTGGGTAATACCAAACATTTTAATATTTGCCAATTTGAGATGCGATTTAAAAAGTCTCATGAAGAGTTACATTCCTTTAAATGACTTAATGTGAGAATATTTTCACATTGATTGGGGGGCTCTTTTTTAAAACAGCTTCAGTGAGATACAGTTCATATACACACAATTCACTCCTTTCAGCTGTGCAGTTCAGTGGCTCTTGGTATATTCACAGATATGTGCGACCACAGTCGATTGTAGGACATTGCATTACCTCAGAAAGAACCCTAGTAGCCTTTACCTGTCATCCTCTTGCTCCCCGCCCCACCACACCAGCCAGCCGAAACAGCACGGAGCTATTTTCTGTGTCTTTACATTCCCTTATGTGGACTTTCTTATGAATGGAGTCATGTAGTATGTTTTTCGTGTGTGTGACTGGCTTCTTTGACTTAGCATAATATCTTCAAGGTTCACCCAAGTTGTGGTTTGTATCTGTACTTCATTCCCTTTTATGGCTCAATAATATTCCAATGTGTGTATGTATTGGGTTGGTCAAAAAGTCGGTTTAGTTTTTTCCATGAAATAAAAACACATTTTTCATTTTCACCAATAATTTTATTGGTTTGGATATTTTGAGTATGTTGGCAGTCTCCCGCTATTGGCTTCTAGTGGGTAGAGGCCAGGGGTGCTGCTAAAACTTCCTCCAATGCATAAGACAGCCCCACAGCAAAAGAATTATTTGGCCCAAATGTCAATGGTACTAAGAAACTTTGCAAACCACTTTTGACACGTTCAGTCAGTCACAGCACCTTCTCCATATACTGCACGAGTCTCTTTTTGCATTTCAGTTGCGTTTTTACCTTTCTTGAAATAATAAAGTATAATATGCCAAGAAATGTTGAGTGTTTTCTTCTATCTTCAGTATTAAAATGGCTGTGCAAAAATTTACCAGTTTTGATAAGTTTTTTAAAAATGCATGCTGATAATGACAGCTGTCACAATAAAATCTACCAAAATTGTTTTGAATGAAGTTAAAGAGAACTAAGCACTATTAGAGCCATCATAGGGAAAAACTAAGCAAACTTTTTGGACAACCCTGTACTACATTTTGGTTGTCCATTCATCATTGAAGAACACTGGGGTTGCTTCCACCTCTTGGCTATTATAAATGATGCTGCTGTAAACATTTATTTGGACGTAGTTTTCATTTTTCTTGGGCATATACCTGGGAGTGTAATGGCTGGCTCATACATAACTGTTTAATGAACTGCTGCAGACTGTTGGCTACAGTTTTACATTCCTACAAGCAAGTATGAGTATTCTGATTTCTCCACATCCTCACCAACATTTGTTATCATGTAACTTTTTTATTCTAGCCGTCCTAGTGGGCGTGAACCAGTATCTCATTGTGGTTTTGATTTGCATTTCTTTGATGACAGAAATCAAAGACGTTGAGCAGAAAGAAAGATGTTGAGCATCTTTTCATGTGCTTGTTGGTTATTTGTATCTCTTCTTGTGAGAAATGTCTGTTCACATCCCTTACTCCTTTATTAATTACCATATTTTGCCATGTATAAATGCACAGCCACGTTTTTGGCCCAAACTTGCAGGGAAAAAAATCTTTCCCTTTAATATTTTAATTCAGTATTTTATTTATTTATATTTAGGAACAAAACCAATTATATTCCAGAATATTATTTTGCATATGGATATCATTATTGCTTTCCAGAGTTACACTTTTAATGCATAAGCATAAATAAAAGAATTAAAAACATTTATATGGATACAGAATTAGTACTACCCATGTACAATATGCATCCTTATTTTTCCTTCAAAAATTTGGGCCAAAAAGTGTGCATTATATGTGGCAAAATACAGGGTAGGTTGTCATTTTGTTAGCTTGTCTGTGTCGTTACTCATTTCTTTTCTGATTATAAATACTTATATATAGTTTTATGGAAATTTTGGAAACCACAGCAAAGCACTTTTTATGTTTTTATTTTTTTATTTAGTCTTTTTTATATTTCTTTCCATTACCATTAAGTCCCCTTATACACTCCTCCCCCCACCAATCACCACACTGTTACAGCAAAACATTTTTTAAAGATTTTATTTATTTATTTATTTTTAGAGAGGTGGGAAGGGAGGAAGAGAAGCATTGATATGCAAGAAATACATCCACCTGTTGCCTCTCTCACACCCCCAGCTGGGGCCCTGGCCTGCAACCCAGGCATGTGCCCTGACTGGGAATTGAACCAGCAGTCTTTTGGTTTGCAGACCTGTGCTCAGTCCACTGAGCCACACTTGCCAGGTCAAGCATTTTTTAATTATTATTCAGATTACTTTCACCAAGTATTTTTAAGGTTTTTTTAAAATCTCAAACATAATTACATAGGTACAGTTTCTTAAAATGAGAATTAGCCCACTCTTACAAAACATTGTCATTATGGGTACATCTTATGACAGGAAATAGCTAGTTGAAAAATGACAATTTTAATATATTACCTGACTGTTCAGTTAGAACTGGTTGGACTACTTTTTTCTTTTTTTTTTTTACTTCACGGTGAATTTGATTCCCTAGTTCTGGTACTTGCCCCCCAGTATGTGTGCTTTGTTGTATTTGGGGGAAGATACTAAGGGGAAAATAATTGCATTGCTATTAAGTGAACCCGGGCCAGTTACTGAACCTCTCTGTGCCTCAGTTTCCTCTGTAAAATTGAGCTGGTGAAATACAGCTACCTCACAGGATTGGTGAGATACATGTAAAGCAGCTGGCATTAAAATTAAATGTGTTTCTCATTGTTCTCCATCCACGGTGACCCTGTTTTTGATCCCTCCTGCGAAGCTCTCTGCTACAGGGCTTTATACACAGGCCTGCCTGTTTTCTTGTGCTTCACTGTATTGCACTTCACTGATGTTGCTTTTTTTAAAAAATTGAAAGCAAGTCCTCCACCAGCAAAAAGATAACGAATTGTTCTATTGCAGTGTTCTGGAACCGAATCTTCAAGGTAGGACGGCTGTGCTGTTCTCACTCCCTGAAGAGCTGTTCCCTCCTATCCATGCCTTTCCCTTGTTAGCACCCATTTAGCCTGTAGGTCTCTGCTCTAGCTCTGCTTCCTTGGGGGGGCAGTTCTTGACCTCTAGTTACAGGCCTTCGGAAGACCGTACCTGTTTGTGTGGTGTTTTATGTAAGTCTCCCTCCCTTCCTGAACAGAAAGTCAGCTCCTTGGGCAACGCTGACTTCACCACCACCCCATCCCCAGGACCTGGCCAACATTTTTGATGGAAAAAAAAAAAAAAAGATAAAAGAATGCTCTGTGAAAAGGAAACCAGTTTTTGTGCTTGCTAACTCCTGCTTACCTGCAAGAGAAGTTGGGAGCCCGTTGGTCAAAATAAATCACCACCTGCACTCTGTACAGTGAGGGAGAACAGGGCTTAATGTTAATGGGAGAGTTGCCATAATTGTACTATAGGCATCTCGTTTTATTTTATTTTTTATTTTTTAATATATTTTATTGATTATGCTATTATAGCTGTCCCAGTTTTTCTCCCTTTGCCCCTCTCTGCCTGGTACCCTCATTCCCTCCAGCTATCATCTCCCCTTAGTTCACATCCATGGGTTGTGCATATAAGTTCTTTGGCTTCTCTTATTTCCCATACTATTCTTAACATCTCCCTATCTAGTTTGTACCTACCAATTATGCTTCTTAATCTCTGCCTTTTTCCCAATTCTCCCCTACTTCCTACCAGCTAATAACCCTCCAAGTGATCTCCATATCTATGATTCTGTTCATGTTCTGGTTGTTTGCTTAGTTTGATTTTTTTAGATTGTTAATAGTTGTGAGTTTGTCGCCATTTTAATGTTCATAGTTTTGGTCTTCTTTTTATAAATAAGTCCCTTTAACATTTCACGTAATAATGGTTTGGTGATGATGAACTCCTTTAGTTTTACCTTGTCCGGGAAGCTCTTTATGTGCCCTTCCATTCTAAATGATAGCTTTGCTGGATAGAGTAATCTTGGTTGTAGGACCTTGCTTTTCATCACTTTGAGTACTTCTTGCCAACCCCTTCTAGCCTGCAAAGTTTCTTTTAAGAAATCAGCTGACAGTCTTATGGGAACTCCTTTGTAGGTAACTCTGCTTTTAAGATTCTTTAACTTTTCGCATTTTAATTACGTTGTGTCTTCATGTGGTCCTCTTCGGGTCCAACTTCTTTGGGACTCTCTGTGCTTCCTTGGACTTGTATGTCTATTTCCTAATTTGGTATGTCATCAAATTAGGGAAGTTTTCTTTCATTATTTTTTCAAATAAGTTTTCAATTTCTTGCTCTCCCTCTTCTCCTTCTGGCACCCCTATGATTTGGATGTTGGTACGTTTGGAGATGTCCCAGAGGCTCCTTATATTATCCTCTTTTTAAAAAAATTCTTTTTTCTTGCTGTTCTGGTTGAATGCTTATTTCCTCCTCTTGTTCTAAATCATTGATTTGAATCCTGGCTTCCTACCCTCCACTGTTGGTTCCCTGTTGATTTTTTTAAATTTCACTTAATATAACCTTCATTTCTTCCTGGGTCTTTTTTATTTTGTTGCCATACTCAATGAATTCTTTGAGCATCCTGATCACTAGTGTTTTGAACTATGCATCTAATACCTTGGTTATGTCCGTTTTATTTCGTTCTTTTTCTGTGGTTTTGTTCTGTTCTTTCATTTGGGCCATATATCTTTGTTTCCTCAATTTGGCAGCCTCCCTGTGTTTGTTTCTGTGTATTAGGTGGAGCCACTTTGGCTCCTTGTCTTAGTAGCATGGCCTGTTGTAAAAAAGACACCTGTAAATTGTGTAGGGCGGAGACCTAGGTAACCACCAGGGCAAGGCAACCCATTTCACTGCCTTATGGCTCTGTGGGAAGGAGGGTTTGGAGAGTGGACTGTGATGCTGCCTGGCTTCTTGAGGTTTGCCTGGCACTCACCCTGTGCAACTGGCGCCTTCCAGCTATTGCCCTGGGGCTGAATCCCAGAGTGGGTGGGTCTGTGTATGTCTTAAGTTTGTGCTGGCCCTTTAAATGGAGTCTCCTGAAAATCCAGCAGTTTCTTCTGCCTCTCCATCCCCCACTGGTTTTTACAGCCAGAAGTTATGGAGATTCATCCTCCCAGCACTGGAACCCAGGGCTGGGTGGTCTGGTGTGGGGCTGGATCACTCACTCTGAAGGTGTTCCTCCTGATTTTTATCCACCACATGTGAATGCTGGACCACCCATACTGCCACCTTTCTGCTCCACACCATGTCTCCACACCTCTCCACCCCTCCCACTGGTCCAGATGAATGTGGCTTCTTTAAATCCTTGGTTGTCAGCCTTCCATACAGCTCAATTTTCTGACTGTTCTGCGTGTTATTTGTTTTGAGGTCTAGTTGTAATTTTTTTCTGTGGTTGTGTGAGGAGGCAAAGCGTGTTTACCTACGCTTCCATCTTAACCGGAAGTTGCATCTTGTTTTATCACGCTTAGCTTTCTTGTACTTTGCACGTGTTGGATTTTTTTTTTTTTTTTTTTACAAATTGAAGGCAAGATGCTCCACCAGTGAAAAGATTATAACTCTCTTTGTTGTGGTGGTCTGAAACTGAACACTCAATGTCTCTGTGACATGCCTGTACTGTGTCTCTAGGCAATTCTGTTTTCTTTTTCTCTGTTCAGATAAAGCCCCTCCAACCAGGCCTTGATGCCGGGAGTGGTGTGTGGAAGGGGATAGACAGGGGACTCAGGTCTGAAAGGACACAGAGGGCCTTGCCTGGCTCGCCAGGCCTCTGCTGTGGTCACTCTCCCTGTTGAGGAGGTGATGCCTCAGATGTTTGGGCCATGTGATATTTTGGCAAGGCAGGAACATCCGTGCTCTGTACTGACGTAAAAGAGGTAATGAAGGTAACCAGACAAAGGTGTTTTGGGGATTGCTGCAGTCCTTCAGGGAGTTTGGGTTGATATAAATGCAGTGGGGAAACCATTGCAGGATTTTAAACAAATCAGTACAAGTGGATGGTGGGCCAGGGTGGTAGCAGTGGAGATTGAAGAGAGATTTTGCTGATGGATTGGGTGTGGCTGTGTGTTTGAATTTGAGCTCAAATCAAATGTTTTATTGTCCCAGTCAAAATCAGACACCTGGCCACCCCATATCTGGGGGATTACTATGGGGGTGGGGAGAAGTTAAGAATGAGCACAGCTGGGAGCTCCCAGCAGGCTGGAAGGGGAGAGTGGGTTGATCCATGTCTGAAGTGGGAAAGCCACATGAGGAAAGACAACAAAGTAAGGACAAAGAATTGGGCCTTAGATAAAGTAGAAAGGGAAGAGAATCCCTTTTTATATGCTTTTTTGTCTTTGAGAAGGATTGGGGGGAGGGGCATTGACAGCACTAAAACTAGGTGGTTTTAACTTCCTGCCCGATCCAGTTATTAAAGAGGTTTCTGGCAGGATAAATCTCAGAAACTGTCATCTTGTAGTTATTCCATTTTAATTAAAAAAATTGTAAAACCTTGAACTGTAAGAAACCTTATAGCAATGTTTCTCAAATTTAGTAGCACCTTAGAATTACCTGGAATGTTAAAAATGCTGGTGTTGATTCCACTTAAGAACAGTTAAATCTGGGGTGGGGAATAGCATGAAAACATGCCCAAGTGATTCTGATATAGAAGGGGGGACCCAAAAAAACCAGAATTATCTTCTGGAGGTTAGGCCCCTTGTGGTACAGGCTCCCCCACTAGGTGAGTATTCTTGGAACCCATCTGTATCACTGTACCAGCTGGTGGTGTTGCGAGAGGCTGCATTCGGCTTCAGTGAATTTTTTGAAAACTCTTTCAGTGCATTTACCCATTTTATGATGGCTGATTTAAAGCATACCTGCCAATAGTGTGCTGAATATTCAGTTTTTGATCAAAAATGACATGACCCCCATGTCCCACCCTCCCTATTCACCTGATCTCTCCCCAAGCAACATTTTTTGTTTCCCCAAGTGAAAGAAAGTCCTCAAAGGGAAACATTTTGCCAGTGTGGAAAAGGTAAAACAAAAAATGGCAGAAACCCTAAAAGGCCTAAAAACCAATGAGTTCAAAAACTGTTTTGAGCAGTGGAAAAAACATCTTGATAGGTGTATTGCATCAAATGGAGAGTACTTTGAAGGTGACTAAAGTCTAAACATGTCAAAATAAGTACACAATTTTTTATACGTTAATTGGTTTTTTTCTGTCACTCCTTGTATAACAGGTTGAGAATCACTGACTTTGAGAATGGCTGAAGGAGGCTGCTCTCCCTAAGTAGCCTTTGGCAAGTGTGTGAAAAACATGGATGCTTTTGCAGTAACAGTCCGTTTATTTTGTCTTTATTTTTTGTAAGAATTATAAAATCTTAACTAGTGGGGACATGCAGAAAGTAGTGATTCTGCTTATCTTGGGATATCCCCACCATCCTGTAAAAGACCCGCGCCCCCCCCCACCCCACCCAAAACAAAATATTCAGTGATCCAGAGAACAGGGTTTTTTGGTTTTGTTTTTTTCAGGAGATTCGGTCAGGATAAGGAAAGATAAGGGACAAACAGAGGGACACAGCAATAGTAGTTACTTTAGTAGTACCATGTTCTTGTTACTGTGATTAACGTTGTTTAAATATGATAAGAAACCCACTTCATTAGCTGACAAGGAGAGTGGGGACTAACCCTCCAAAATGTACAATTTCTTTGAGAAGTTTCAGAAACAAGAATAATAGTTATTTACATTAATAGCTATAGAAAATAGTTGGGAATTCCATTTATAAGACTTTTTATTCTACTTATATGAGACTTTATTACACTTTGCACAACTTACTTCATGCATTAACAATTGTTCTTGGATTGTTTGTGAAGCTTTTCTGCAACATTAAAGCTGACTTTCATTCCAGGTTAACTCATTCCATTAACTCTTTAACATCATCACAGTGTGACAAAAAAAGAGAAAACAAATGGCAGTAACTTTACAAATAATGGAATGAGAATCATTTATGCCTTTCTCTAGAGTAAATTGGATTAAAACTTGGCTTTAAGGAATACTTAGGTAGCTTTTATCACGAAGATGTGCATGTTGAGATTGTGTATTTCACATATGAACATGAGGACAATTTTTTAAATAATACCATTACACCTGAAATTAATATTTTATAGTTTTATTGAGGTATATTTGACATACAGCACTGTATAAATTTACAGTGTACAGCGTAATGATTTGACTTAACATATATCATGAAATGATTACCAAATTGAGTTTAGTTACAGCCATCATTTCATATAGATACAAAAATGTACATAAAAAACAAAAACAAAAAAATAGTGAATAAAATATTTTGTGACAAGCACTTTTTAGGGTTTATTTACTTTCTTCACTTTCATATATACCACACAGCAGTGTTAACTATAGTCATCATATTATACGTTACATTCCTGGTACTTAATTTATCTTACAACTGGAAGCTTGTACCTTTTGACCACCTTCTATGAGTTTTATGGTTTTTGGTCTTAATTTTGAGTCTTTAATTCATTTTGAGTTATATTTTGTGAATGGTGTAAGATAGGTGTCTAGTTTCATTCTTTTGCAAGTGAATATCCAATTTCCCAGCACCATTTATTGAAGAGACTGTCTTTTCTCCGTTGTGTATTCTCGGCTTTCTTGTCAACATCAGTTGGCCGGATATGCACAGATTTATTTCTGGGCTCTCTATTCTGTTCCATTGGTCTATGTGTCTTTGTTTATGCCAATATCATACTGGTTTGGTTACCGTAGCTTTGTAATACAAATCATATATTTATCATTACCAGTGGGTTTTATGTTACCTTATGTTTTTATGATGTCAGTTAGCATTCTTTTCCTTTAAGTCAATTAATTTCCTTTAGCTTTTTTTGTAAGCAGGTCTAGTGGTGATGAACTCTTTCAGTTCTTGTTCAGGAAAGCCTGTCTCTTTAAAGAACCAGCTTTGCCAGGTATAGAAGTCATGGTTGGCAGATGTTCCCTCACCCCCAATATTTTGAGTATATGATACCATCGTCTCCTGGCTTGAAACATTTCTGTTGAGAAGTCCTTTGATAGTCTCATGGGGGTGGGGAGAGGTGTTCCCTTGTATGTCATTTCTCTCCTTTCTCTCACTGCTTTCAAAAGTCCTTCTTTGACTTTTGACAGTTTAATGATAGAGTCTTAAGCCACATAGCAACATTTCAGTCAACAACATACTACATATACAATGGTGGTCCCATAGGTTTATAATGCAGCTGAAAAATTCCTATTGTTTGGTGATGTCATAGCCATGATGACGTCATAGCATAACATATTACTCATGTATTTGTGGTGATGCTGCTGTAAACAAATCCACTGCAGTGCCAGCTGTATAAAAATACGCTCCTTCCAGTCATGTACGGTACATGACACTTGATAATGACAACAAACAACTGTTACTAGTATATTTAGTATACTTATTGCTATTTTAGAGTGTACTCTTTCTAATTGTAAAAACGTTTGCTGTAAAACGTGTGCTCTGTTACACTGGCAGCATAACAGAGGCTGCTGCCTCTCATCTTTACTGGCTCTCTCGGTCACATACTTTTCTCCAGTGTTTGATTTACTCTCATGTTTGTAACAGTAACATGCTGCATAGTCTGGCAGCCTGGGAGCAGTAAGCTCTACCTTGTGATGTAGGTGTGTAGTAGGCTCTAACATCTAGGTTTGTGTAAGTGCACCTGTGAGGTTCACACAACAGTGAAATTGCCTAATGACACATTTCTTAGAATGCATCCCCATCATTAAACAGTGCTTAACTGTGACGCGTCTCAGTGTAACCCCGTTCGAGTTCAAACTAAAATATTTGGGGTCTTTTGGGCCTCATGAAACCAGATGTCCATTTCCACCCTCCGACTGGGACGTTTGCCGCCATTAATGCTTTAAATAGGTGTTTTTTAAATTTTATCCTCTCTTCTTTTTCTGGAATTGCTATACTGTGGATATTGTTCCTTCTGATTGTGTTCCATGAGTCCTGTAGGCTTTCTTCACTCTCTTTCCTTTTTTCATTTTGCTCCTCTGACTGGATACTTTCAAATGTTCTGTCTTCTAGGTCACCAATTCTTCTGCATTGTGACCTGCTTGGAAGTTATATATTGCATTCTTCACCGTAGTCACTGTGTTCTTCAGCTGTAGGGTTTGTGTGTGTTTTGGTTTTGATGGTTTCTATTTCTTTGTTGAACTTCTCTTTTTGTTCATGACTGTTTCCCGATTTTGTTGTCTCTGTGTGTGTTCTTGTTCACTAAACTTTTGGGCGATTGTTTTGAATTATTTGAGAGTTCATAGACCTCCCTTTTTTTAGAATTATTTATTAGCACTTTACTAGGGTTTTTTAGGGGTGCCATAGTTACCTTTTTTTGTGATCCGTGATTACTTCTGTTGGTACCTACATTTGAATAAGCTGTCTCCTCTTCCAGACTTGACAGGTTCACTTTGGTGGAGACAGTTCATCAATCAGGTCAGTTTGGGTTTCTAGACATGTTTGCTGGTAACGCCTTTGGGCATGTGGGGCTTGCTCTCAGGGTCTGTTCTGGGTGAGGTCACTGTCTGGGCTTTGAGGTCAATGGACAGGGTGGGGTCCTGCTGGCTGAGAACAGCCAGTTGGTACTGCTGGCTTGGTTCCCTGCCCAGGTGAGGTTGTAGGATGGGATCCTTGGTAGTCTGGGTTCTCTGGTCAGGGTTTCTTAGTGGTTGGGACTGGGAACTATACAAAGCAGTAGGTGGGGCTATGAATTAGCTTCTCTGCCCTAATGGGGCAGCGGGATGAGCCCTGGAGCCCCCACAGCTTGTTTGGGGACCCAAATCAGGCAAGAGTGTTCACCGAAGTCCCTGACCAGAAAGGGTCACTGGCTTTGCTCCACAGACAGTGAAAGCCACCAACTATGCTCTCTGTTCAAGTGTCACTGTAAGCCTGGCTGTTGGATGGCCGCACAGCTTTGCATACGCTCAGTTTAGGTTCCCTGGCTGGGTGGGCTGAGGGCCTATGGGCAGGGCCATGCATTAGTTTCCCTGTAAGTTGCAGTGGGAGAACCAAGTCCAAGGCGAGTAAGACTCTAGCCGACCGGTGCCCCAACCTCACTGGCCAATTAGGGCCACTGGCTTTGCTTGGCAGACTATCAGCTCTGCCTTTTGGGCTCTGCTCAAGCATTGCTGGCTATGCAGCTTGTAGGTGTTCTTGCCCTTCTTTCTGGTTGGGCAGGGTTGGAAGCTTCACTCAGCAGTGGGAAGGGCTATGACTCAACTCCCCTGCCTGCGGCAAGGTGGATGAGGCTCCAGGACTGGTAAATCCTTCATTTTAAGCCCTGAATCAGGTAGACGTGCACCCTGCTCCATTCCCTAGTCAGGCTGTACCACACTGACTCGGTTCTGCAGATGAGCATAGCTGCTGGTCTGGATTACTACTTGGGCCCTGCAGGTAGGGACTCCGTCTGCCGAGATCCAAGTGCTAGTTGTTGCGAGCCCCACCCCCTTCCCCATCACAATCAGATTTCCAGTGGTTGAGCTCCACAGATTCCTGGGAAATCCCCATGGGGCGAGACAGAAGTAGGGCTCCCAAGATGCAACCCACAATTCTGGGGGAGCTGAATGTCCACCCTGGGCTCTCTTTTCCTGTTGAATGAAATAGGTACAGGGGAGACCTCTCAGCTTGTCTCTGTGCCATCCTGGGGTGGGGCATGTGGCCTGCTACTCTTCTAATGCGGTCTGTCTTGGTCTCTGTGGTGCAAGGAGTACTTCAGACAGACAGACAGACAGTCACCCATGCACACCACCCACACCATCCCCACTGCACCCCCGTGTTCTAGGGTTCTTTCAGTGGTGTCTTGTCCGTGAATACTTGTTAGTTGATCTTATGGGGGAACAAAGTCAGGAGTGCCCTATGTCACCATCTTGGTGACATCAGTCCCCATAATTTCTTAATATATGCAAATATGCAGTCACTGCTTTTTGAATTATTTTTCATCAACATATGCAGGCATATCTTGGAGATATTGTGGGCTCAGTTCCAGACCACCACAAAAGAGCGAGTCACGAGTTTTTTGGTTTCCAAGTGCATATAAAAGTCTTTATACCATACTGCAGTCTATTAAGTGTGTAATAGCATTGTCTAAAAAAAAAAGTACATACCTTAATTTAAAAATATTTTATTGCTTAAAAAAGGCTAACCATCATCTGAGCCTTCAGCAAATCATAACCTTTTTGCAGGTGGAGGGTCCCGCCTCAATGTTGATGGCTGCTGACTGACAGGGTGGCTGTTGTGAAGGCTGAGGAGGCTGTGGCAATTTCTTAAAATAAGACAGTAATGAAATTTGCCACACCAGTTTACACTTCCTTTCACAGACAACTTCTCTGTAGTACGAGATGCTATTTGATGCCATTTTACGCACAAAAACTTTTTTCAAAGTTGGAGTCAGTCTTCTCAAACCCTGCCACTGCCTGATGAACTAAATGTACATGATCTAAATCAGTTGTCACTTCAACCGTCTTCACAGCTTCTTTCCCCAGGAGCAGATTCCCCCTGAAGAAGCCACTTTCTTTGTTCATCCATAAGTAGTGTTAACCAAAGACTAAGTTTAGGCCATAATGAAGAACAAAAGCATTTTAATGGAGCAAAAAGAATTGCTCAGTTGCAGTCCAGGAGGCACAGATTTAGGTAGCAACCCAAACTGAACTCCAAAGAGAGCAAAAGCAGGGTTTTTAAAGGTAAACCCCACACATTTTGTAACAAAGGACCCTTTCCTACTGGCTGTCTAACAGGGTGTGATGACTAGTTGAAAAGGATAGGGGAGGACCACGTGGTAAGATCCTGAGGTAAGCAACTTCCAAGACGTGTGGCTAGGACAGCGATTTGCAAGCTTTTTTTATCTCATGGCACACAAACCAATTACTAAAATTCTGCGGCACACCAAGCAATATATTTTTTAACTATCGCTACAAAAAATAGTTACAATTTTGATTCATTCATACCAGATGGCTATGGTGTTGGTTGTCGTCATTTTTTTTATTTGACAGAAAGGAAAAGTGGTCAACGCCTGTGACTAAATAGTCAGGTATTGCATGTTTTAAAAATTCTTGTGGCACATTGGTTGAAAATCACTGCTCTGTGGTAAGCAGGCAAGTCCAAGAATTCAGACCTCATTTAGATCCTCTATGCAAATGAAAGATACAGACTGGTGAGCTAGATTGGCTCCTTTCAGGATAGAGTTCAGATAGTCTTGTTGCCGTGGTGAAGCGTAAGTGAAGTTCAGGATGTGGTCTCAAAAATTCACAGGTAGGGTGATCATAAGGTAGCCTCTTCCTGACCTCCTGGCTCCATCCATTTCAGTTCCCATGACATAAATGACTGTCGTGTCAGTTTCCATTCACAGTGCTTAATAATGTCTAGAATGGTGAGCCCCTTCAGAAGGTTTTCGATTTATTTTGCCCAGATGCATCAGAGGAATCACTCTCTATGGCAGCTCTAGTCATAGGTAGCATATTTCTTAAATAATAAAACCTGAAAGTCAACATTGCTTCTTGATCCATGGGGTACAAGATGGATGTGGTGTTGGCAGGCATGAACACAACATGAATCTCATTGTACATCTCCATCGGAGCTCTTGGGTGGCCCTGTGCTTTGTCACTGAACAGTAATATCTTGAAAGGAATTTTTTTCTGAGCAGTAGGTTTCAACAGTGAGCTTAAAATTCTCAGTGAACCATGTTGTAAACAGATGTGCTGCTGTTCAGGCTTTGTTGTTCCATTTATAGAGCACAGACGAGTAGAGAGAGGCAGCCTGTCCTTTGAAGCTTTGAAGCCAGACATTGATTTCTCCTCTCTTGCTGTGAAAGTCCTATATATGTGGCATCTTCCAATGTGAGGCTGTTTCATCTACACTAAATATGTATTGTTTAATGTAGCCATTTGCATTAGTAGATCTTCTGGATAACTTGCTGCAGCTTGCACAACAGCACTTGTTGCTTCACCTTGCACTTTTGTTTTGGAGAAGGCTTCTTTCCTTAAAACCTCATGAACCAACTTCCAGCTTCAAACTTTTTCTCTGCAGCTTCCTCGCCTCTCAGCCTTCACAGACCTGAAGAGAGTTAGGGTGTTGCTCTGGATTCGGCTTTGGCTTAAGGGAATGTTGTGGCCGGTTTGATCTTCTATTCAGGCCACTAAAATTTTGTCCAGATCAACAATAAGGTTGTTTCACTTTCTTACCATTTGTGTATTCACTGGAATAGCACTTTAATTTCCTTCAAGAACTTTTCCTTTGCAGTCACAACTTGGCTGACTGCAAGTTTGGTGCAAGAGGCCTAGTTTTTGGCCTTTCTCAGCTTTGACATGCCTTCTTCACTAAGCTTAATCATATCTAGCTTTTGACTTAAAAGTGACGTCTCTACTACCCTAGTATATCCAATAACTGGTGTATATAACCCAAAACTTTATCCGTAACAGGCTATTCAGTAAATACAAAGTTGTGGGTCTGGGCATATACATCAGTTGGTTATTTTGATATCCTATAGTAGTCAGGATGTCATCGAATCAAATAGTTTTCTAGTTTTAAATGTATTAGGCAGCTATGGCTTTTGATCAGTAAGTGGGGAATAAAACTGCCTTTTTAAACATTAAGCCACATGCTTACTCGATCTTTATCTTCATATTCTAGTAAGTACATTTGTTTTCACTGTTAAACAGCAGCAACACAAGGGATCCCAGAGACCCTTGCATACCTTACTTCATTGTACACTTTCTGGGTTTCCTATTGTGAAGTCAAAGACAATTTTTATAACTTCCTGGAGATACCTAAAACTTAAATAACAACCTCTTTAAATACAGATAAATTATTGTAAAGAAACTGATCCCAGGTAATTTTGCACTCAAGACAAAGGTTTTATTTAGAAAGTTTTTGTTTTATTTTTACAAATATCATATTATACATGCTTTGTCAGTCTACTAATTAGTTGCAAAGCGGTTGACCTCAGGCAAGGTAAGTTTCTGTGGAAACCCAGGGCCTAGAGATAATTCTCCTTGGCTTTTATACTAGTTAGATACAGGTAACTAGAAGTGTTTCTGTAGATCAGTGGAAATTGATCATAGACAGTAGATAGTAGAACCTTATTTTACTTTGGGAAAAAAGCATAATCATTAATATCCATTAACGTATGAATAGGAAAAGAGTAAAAAATAAAACACACGACTGATTCCAGTCCACGGGTTTTTGTGAAGACTGGCTGAAGTAAACTGTATAGAGTGTCGCAATGCTAAATAAATTCTTTTTGGCCATTATAGCTTTTAAAAGTTGTTGACTCCTATTTTGACTAATTTATGTTTTCGTTAGTCTTATTAGCCCTCCTTTCTCTTACACAGCTAGAGGGAAAGAGGCACTTAAAATCTGTGCCTTAGTTTCCTTCTAGTACTACTTTATAGTGTTGCGTAAGGATGAAATAAGTACATATATGTAAAACACTTAGAACAGTGTCTGGCACATAATAAGTGCTATGTACACATTAACTATTCCTGTTAATAATGATCCAAATATAGTGGTCAAGGGTGGAGAAGTCAGAGTTATAATATGTTACCATAGTTATTTAGATTCAAAGCTACAAATATCCTGCTGATCCTCCTATAGGAGTTTAGTGATACTTCTGCTATCTAAGCCTCTGATGTTCCTTTGTTGTATACACTCAGCAGATGTTCATTTTGAACCCAGTATGTTCTGGGAGGATGCCAGGTACTGTGGAGATACAGAGAATTAACTGCACATAGATACTGCCCTTAGGATGCTTATGATTTAATTGAAAAGAATGAAAATAGCTATAATAAAAGATCAATATGCTAAATGTAGTAATACATGTGCAAAAGCAAATGAGCACTCAAGAGGGAGAGATCACTTTCAGTTGGTAAAATCTGCGAGGAAACAGCATGAACCAGGTCTGAGTCGATGTGACCTTCAGAGGTGGAATGAAGGAAACCATTGGCGGGCACAGCGTGAGGAAAGGTGTGGAGGAAGGACACGGTGTGTACCGCAGAGAAGGCCCAGGCCATCTGCGTCTGCAAGTTTGCCCTCTTGTGAAATGATGGTGGAGGTGCTGGCGGTGGTAATGATGGTAACCTCTCGTTGAACCTAATGCTGTTGCCAAACATTACTCAGGTATTTCACCCTTGGTTTTTAATTCCACAAAACAACCAAGTTAATTATTGTTTTCCCTATTTTAGAGAGGAGGAAAAGTCATACGTACAGAAAGTGATTTTGTAACCATTTAAGCACAGGAGTGGTTGACCCTGCCTTTCCTTCTAATGCACTTGGCTGCCTTTTCAGAAACACAAGTGATTGCACTCAAGTGAGGTAATGAGACACATATGCTATTATCTGGAGGCTAGAAACTGATACAAATTAGAATTTTCTGCATTCTACATTTTCAACAAAGATTTTCTGCCGCCTCCAGCATCTCCCAGAAACCCTGGGAAGAACACGTGTTTGTCTTGCACCAAGACTGTTTCTGAAAAGGTCGCTTCTGAGCCTATTAGTTGTGCAGAGTTGGGTGGCGAGGAGGAACGCTCATTCTGGCTGTGGGGCCAAGAGGGCCCACGTCTATAATCTCGACCCTCTCTCCTTTCAGTATCAGATAAATGGTATTGCATCATCAAGTTTGAACTTCTAGAATGAAATTCGGGGTGCTTTGTGCCTTGACTCCACTCGCTCCCTGGGTTTGTCTCCAAATCAGTAAAATGGCAATAAAAATGCTTCTGTATGTCTCAAGGTTTACTATGGGATAAAAAAAAATTCTGTATGTGGAATACTTTATAAACTATTTACTGCTATATATAAATACAATTTTTATAATTACAGTCTTGTGAGATACATCCTCAGAGGCTTCTAGATAAATAAGGGTCTTTGTTTCTACACTTGAGTGGTTTCAGATGGCTTATTTTATCTTCTGTCTCCTTTTTCTAACAAACTCAACTGTCATGTCTTGGTATTGGCATTATGCCTTCCCTCCCTCTATTAGCCCACTTCTCCCCCAGTTTGCTGATTTTAATCAGCAGTCAACTAGGAAACCACACAATAGAACTTGTTAGCAATGTGTCTAAAATTAAGGTAATTTTGCTCTTTTCTTTTACAAAGGGGGAGAGTTTTTTAATCTTTACTGGTTTAAAATGGTTTAAAGTTCTTTCATATTTTTTCAATTTTTATAGTCTTTTAAAATTGTAGAAGTTAATAATGCATGCATTTAATCTCTTAAGCAATGTAAAAACATACAGAGTAAGAATCTGGTCCCTCCCTCCCTTTCCCTTCCCCAATAACTCCCTAGATTAATCACTGTTTGCTAGTATGAATATATAAAATAGGCATGTATATAACATCCTACAAGTTGATTTTTGACTAAACTATGAAATACTGATCTTTTTGTGTTATTGGTCATTGCTATATAACAGAACCCCAGAACTTAATGATTTAAGATTATAGTTATTATTTCACAGTTCCTCTGGGCTAGGAGTCAAGTAATGACTTAGCTACATGCTTAGCTGGGGTTTGAGGTTGCAATCACGAAGGACTCACTATTGAGGTGAACTAAGTCGTAGGCTGGCTGTCAGCAGGCCTCACTTCCTCTCCTTTTATAGGATGGGGCTGCTTGAGTATCTTCACGATATGGTGGAAGGCTTCCCCAAGAGTGAGCAATTCTAGAGATTCCTAGGTTCTAGAGAAAGCCAGATGGACGCTATTTCTCTTTTTTTTTTGGACCTAGCCTCCGAAGTCACATAGCATAATTTCCACCATATTCTTTGTTAAAAGCAAGACTCTTTAAGTTAGGTCCACGGACAAGGGAAGTGGAATTAGGCTTCACCTTTTGAAGGGAGGAATATCCAAGAACCTGTGGGCATATTTTAAAACCACCACAGCAAGTATAGTTCTGTCTGATGGATTTTGATGTTTGTGCTATGTTTCGTAATGTGGATGTCCCATAATCTCCTTGACCGTGCCCCAGTTCGGGGATATTGTTACTCTTCTAAACAGTGCTACAGTGAACACACAAGCGTACCTGTGCAGGCTTGAGCTAGGGTTCAGCTAGATTCCTAGAAGTGGGATTGCTGGGTCAGTAGTTGTTGGGGTTTTGAGTGAGGGCTCAGGGGATCGATCTCTTACAACTGAGGAGCCTGATTGTACACAAACAAACACATTTTGCCTTTCAGCTGTATTCTGGGTAGATTATTCGGAAAGATATTTGAGTTAGTCATATCATCGGTCTCATAGAAACAGAAAACATCTCAAAACATAATTCTCAGTATAAAAAATTTAAATATACTATGAGGAATGAATGAACCAGGGGAATCTCAATGTTAACATGAATGAAATTAATGTCATACTGAGTACAAAAAAGCAAGAACAGAAGATTACCTTTAACATTATGCTAGTTATATAAAATTTAAACATGTGACAAACTACTATATTGCTTAGAAACAGTGTGAAGTAAAAAGATAAAGAAATGTAGAATAGACTCAGGATAGTGGTTCTTCTGACAGAATTGCAGTGGAGGAGGGGCACACCTTTCAGGGATTTCTTAATTGGCAGGGTTTTATTTGAGTATATACATTTGCTTACTGAAGGTGCTTTTAGTGCAGTGAAGATAGTCAATGATAAAACTAGTGCCTAAAGTAGATACAGCAGGCTCTGGAATTCAGGTGGATTTTCATCAGGAATAATGAGGAAACCCGTGAAAAGTTCACCAGGCCCAGAGGTGATGACCTGTGTTAAGTAAGGTCTGCTCACCACCTCCTCTCACAGTGAATGATTTAGGGAATTTACTTAAGCTTCTGAGTCACAGCTTTCTTATGTGTATGTTGCAGGGAGCAAACCCATTCTTGACTCTGGTACCATTTCTAGCATTTAAGCAAGTATGTACTTTTAGTAATTTCAAAGGTTTGCCTTTTTTTTGTCGTGCAAGAAAAAAAATGTTCAGTATTGAATATCAGATTTTCTAATGCCTTTACACAATGAATTAAAATTGTTTACTAGTGGATACTAAGCTGTACAGTTGTCATCTGTAGGGATTTCTTTTTGCTGACATTTGAGCAGACTTTTTTGCTGACTGAAAATCTCTTTGTTGTGGTGCTTTGTGCTTGTTAATGACCAAATTCTTACGTGGCAGCTGCGCATTACACATGCTTATTCTCCGTGTTTAGGCCATAGAGCTGAGTGGCAGCATCACCTGCACAGCCTTTTGAGGTTGCAACTGTAGGTCTAATAATGTTATTTCAAAGTATGTCAGACCTATTTCTCACACGTTTTGGCCCTGTCGGGACAGTGAAACACGTCAGGGGATGAGAAGTTGTTACTGTTTTGCGTGTGATTTACAATGCAGACAGACGGGTAGTATTTTCTGTATGTAGGTTTGTAGAACATGGAACATCAAGAGTATTTGTTACATCCCCCACTGAGGCTTATTAAATACTTAGAGTTATTGTGAGAATGTTTATATTGTGATGTTTTCTACCTAAAATCCATTATTAGCTTACACTTAGCATGTTGAAGGTCAACAGGGGGGCAGTGACAGTCACCCACCCCAACCAAAGCTTTTCATCTTAATGGCACTACTTTTTGTGACTTAACATAGTGTTCAAGAACAGCGACTCTTGGGCCAGACCGCCTAAATTCAAGTCTTGGCTCCTCCCCTTACTGCTTGTGCTCAAGTCACTCAACCTCTCTACCTCAGTTTCATCTGTAAAATGGGGGTGACCATTGCATCTACCTCCTGGGTAATTATGAAAATTGTAATATTTTAAAAATATTCTGAACCGTGTCTGCTTCAGAATGAATACTGTTTAATTATTCATTAAGTAAATACTGGGTTGACCAAAAAGTCGCACATTTTTCATTTTTACCAGTAACTTTATTGATTTGGATATTTTGAGTATGTCGGCTATCTCCTGCTGTTGGCTTCTAGTGGGTAGAGGCTGGGTTGCTGCTAAACATCTTCCAATACACAAGACAGCCCCACTGCAAAGGATTATAGGGCCAAAATGTCATTGGTATCAAGAAACTTCACAACCACTTTTGACACATTTGACCGGTCATAGCACCTTCTCTTTCTGCAGTTGTACACTGCGCACATCTTGTGTGTGTGTTTCGGTTGAGTTTTTGCCTTTCTTGAAATAATAAAGGATAATATGCCAAAAATGTGTATTTTCTTCCATTTTGAATATTAAAATGGTTATACAGAAATTCACCAATTTTGATGTTTTTTTAATGCATGCTACTATGACAGCTGTCACCATACAATCAAACAAAATTGTTTTGAATAAAGTTGAAGATACCTGAGCACTGCTAGAGCCATCATACAGAAAAAAAATGTAATGGACTTCTGGCCAACCCAGTACATGTGGACAGACAGATAGCTTTAGGGCACACAGAACTGGGCTTAACTCTGTGAGCCTGTTTCTGATTGGATCTGGTCCCAAGCAGTAAAGGACACTGCGCTTTCAGTCACATTAGTTATACAAGCTAATAAAAATAAGGCAGGATATAAAGCATTAACAAATGATGCTTTCTCTTTGGCTGAACCAAACCAGAGGCCTAGGTGGTAAGGTAGCCTATCAGTGCAATTCATAAGGGTTCCTTCTCAGGTTAGAGAGCAGGTGGGATGAGGGAGGGACAAACGGGAAGTGCCCACAGTTTCTAAGACTTTTGTTGATGGTGTCCTTCACTGTGCAAAAGCTCTTTACTCTGATGTAGCCCCACTTGTTCCTTTTTTCTTTTGTTGCCCTTGCCCAAAGAGACCTATCCAAAAAGAAACTGCTAAGACCAATCCATGTCAAAGAGTTTACTGCCTTTCCAGCTTTGTTTGAAATGAAGGGTAGCGTTCTCCTTTTCTCGCCAGGGGCAGAGGTGGGGGTTGACACATAGCACAGTGACACTCTCAAATAACTTACCTTCTTTTGGCCTTTTTTGTTTTGTATTTATTTTGTTTTTAGTACTTTATAATTGTACTGAGGTATAATTGACATATAACATATTAGATTCAGGTATACGACACAGTGATTTGATATTTGCAAAATGATCAAATCAACCCACAGTAAGCTTAGTTAACATCCATCACCATACATAGTTACAAACTTTTTTCCTTGTGATGAAAACTTGTAAGATTTACTCTTAGCAACTTTAAAATATACAGTATAGTATCATCAATTATAGTCACCATCTTTACATTACATCCCCATGACTTATTTATTTTATAACTGGAAGTTTATAGCTTTTGAACCCCTTCACCTATTTGTTCAAACCTCACCCCAAAAGCCTTTACAACTTGTGCTTCTCAGAGGCTGGAGGAGACTGAATGGCTAGGACTGGCAAAGTCAGATAGGACCTAATCCTCTGCAAGTCCTGGGTGGTCTCTTCAGCGGGTACGTCTGCAGGTGCTAACTCAGCCACCCCCTGGAGGTGCTGGTCAGTAATTGGATAGTTAAGGGTAAGGGAAGACATCCAGACTTCCTTGGTGGCACAGGATCATTTGTAGTGGAGCACAAGTGACCACTTATATTACAGGCAAAAGCGAAGGAACACTGGATGTGAGTTTTGACCTTGAGGAGCGAGTCCGGGCATTGCAGTTTACACATTTAATCATAAAACACAGTTTGATACAAAACATACTTGCCTGTTTTGTCACTTTGTGTTTTTGGCTGCTTAGTTGTTTCTTCAACACATTTGGATTTTCTTAGTGGAGAACTAATCTGTAATAGCTCCCTATTTTTGCCCATGTGACTTTATAAAATTTATTTTGGCAGGGAGTGGGATTGGGCTGTGTTTGTGGTTGAATCCAAAAGCAGCATTGTGTTCATTGTTTTACTCTGCAAAGATCATTATGTTCTAAAGATATGATATAAATGCTAGTTCTTTGCTGTACTTAATTTCACTGCAATAGAATTCATCCACTAGTTTAAAATAAAATGTGATTATTTCAATGTTAAGCCATATTTTATCTATATAGAGTATTCAGAATTGAGTAGTAAAAGATTTAGTTCAAGTTCAGCTCATTTGTATCATATACTAGAAATTTATAACTTAGTGGTCTTTATAGTACAGAAGTAATTTCTTAGGCCTTTTCGAAATAGTAGATAATACTCAGTGGAAGACAACACACAGACCCAAAGTGGAGAAAATGTGAGAGGAATTTGAAACATGCAACTACCGGTTGTCCTCAAAGCTCATTGGAAGGATGTGGCAGAAAAACTTTATACTTTTAATTTAAAAAACCCTTTTCATATCCATTAATTTATTCACCTATTCAACTAATAAGAGCTTCAGGTAGAAATGATTTTTTTTTTTTTTTTAAAGAGCCCTGGCTGGTGTAGCTCAGTGGATTGAGTGCAGGCTGCAAACCAAAGGGTTGCCAGTTCAAATCCCAGTCGGGGCACGTGCCTGGGTTGTAGGCCAGGTCCCCAGTGGGGGCATGTGAGAGACAACCACACATTGATGTTTCTTTCCCTCTAATTCTCCCTCCCTTCCCCTCTCTCTAAAAATAAATAAATAAAATCTTTAAAAAAAAAAGGAAAGAAAGAAATGGTAAGACATTGTCCCTGTATTGAAGAGACTCAATCCTTTTTTTCATATCTTCACAGAAATTCTTATGTGTAGGCTTGGTTCCTATTGAGTATTTATCAATGGACTAAGTATCTCTCACACTGCCGTACTTGTTAGACCTGTTTCTGTGGAACCGTGAGAGTCACACTGATGTGGGGTCTTATTTTCCCCAGGTCATAGCTCCAGTTTTAAAGGTTATTTTACTTCTTTCCAGCCCATTCTTGCCTGTAAGGTTTTTTTTGAGAAATCAGCTGATAGTCTTATGGGAACTGCTTTGTAGGTAACTGTCTCCTTTTCTCTTGCTGCTTCTCAGATTCTCCCCTTATCTTTAATCTCGGGTAATGTGATTATGATGTGCCTTGGTGTGTACTTCCTTGGGTCCAAATTCTTTGGGACTCTCTGGGCTTCCTGGACTTCCTGGAAGTCTCTTTCCTTTGCCAGATTGGGAAAGTTCTCCTCCATTATTTTTCAAATAAGTTTTCAGTTTCTTGCTCTTCCTCTTCTCCTTCTTGCACCCCTATGATTCAGATGTCGGAAAGTTCAAACTTGTCCCAGAGGTTCTTCAGCCTCTCCTCATTTTTTTGAATTATTGTTTCCTCATTCTGTTCTGGTTGAATGTTTATTTCTTCCTTCTCCAAATTGTTGATTTGAGTCCTGGTTTCCTTCCCTTCACTGTTGGTTCCCTGTATATTTTTCTTTATTTCACTTGGCATAGCCTTCACTTCTTCCTCTATTTTATAACCATACTCGACCATTTCTGTGAGCATCCTGATTGCCAGTGTTTTGAACTGTGCATTTGATAGGTTGGCTATCTCTCTGTTGCTTAGTTTTTCTAGATTTTTTATCTGTTCTTTCATTTGGGACATATGTCTTTGGCTCAGCACCCCTGTTACATTGTAAGGGGCAGAGCCTTAGGTATTCACCAAGGTGAGGCAAGTCACATTGCTGCATTGTGACGCTGTATGTGGGGGAGGGGTTGAGAGGGAACAATGCCACTTGTTCTGCTCTCTGCTGGTTTTCAGTCACTTCCCTTGCTACCCACAAGCAAATTGGGCCCTTTTTGTGCTGATTCCTGGGTGGGTGTGTTTGTGTACATTCTGGGATCCTGTGGGTCTCTCCAATGAACTTTTGTGAGGCTGGGAGTTTCTCCTGCCACTGCAACCCCTACAGATTTTTACAGCCAGAGATTTTGAGGCTTTATTTCCCTCACTGGAACCCTGGCTTGTGCATTCTGTCTCACTCCTCAGTTGTTCCTCCTGGTTTATCTGCACACGAATGTGGGACTGCCAGCCACCGCCTCACCCACCCAGTCCTCCATCCGCTGCCTTGCCGTGTGTCCTCTCCACCCCTGCTGCCCGCCTCCGCCCCTCCTACTGGTCTGGATGAATGTTTCTTCTTTAACTCTTTGGTTGTCAGTCTACAGTTCGATTTTCTGTCACTTTGGGTTGTTTTTTGTTTTTAAATTTGTTGCCCTTTTCATTGTGCAAGGAGGCAAAATGTATCTACCTGTTTACCTCCATCTTGGCTGGAAGTCCAGTTTTAATGTTTTTTTGGTGTTCTCACAGGGAGTGTCTCACCTGTGCCTCCCAGCAATAGGAATGAATCTTCCAGCTCGACCATGAAACCATCTACAACTTCATTTTTCTCAGTGTCAGTCAACACCTCGAAATCCACAGTGAAACCATCAACAACTTCAGTTACTTTAGTCACAAAAAATGTGACGGTCACCACCTTGAAACCCACAACAACTTCTCAAGTGACAACACCACCAGGGGTCTCAACAAATACAACATCTACCACCTTAAAGTCTACACCCAAAATAACAAGCGTTTCACAAAACACATCACAGGTGTCAACATCCTCGATGGCCACAAGCCACAATAGCTCGGTGACATCTGTTTCTTCATCAGTAACAAGTACGTATTAAAAATATCTTCTTTTCCTATGCTGAAAATAGTTGTTAATTTAAATGCCACAGTTAGGTCATCATTCCATTCTACAAAAATAAATAACAGAAATTTAGGCAATGATTTCCTATTAAATAAATTAGTTGTAGAAATCAAGAGCTGATTGACTTAGTGTTCTTATCCCTTAAAAAAAAAAAAAGGTTTTCCAACTTAATCATACCACATAATGACTGTATAAGACCCATTTGTGAATAAGTGATTAATCCTAACAGGGGACTTTATTTTGTGGTTTGAAAACTTGTCATACCTTTAACACTTTACCTCATTGAAGGAGGCAATTAGGCTCAATCTACATGATTTCCAAACCAAAATCACAGTGAACTTTGATTTTAATTCATTTGTGCCATAAAGATATTTTAATATTATATTAGATATAATCATGTATGTAGCTTCAGAGTCTCAGCACTCTTTACTTTTTGCATTTTTAAAAACATGATGTTTGTGAAACCATGAATTCAAAAACCCTTAAGAAGATTATTCTCTTTTTGTTATCCAACATTGGTGGTCTTTTTAAGAGCTAGTACATTCATCAGAACAAATAGCAGACTTCATGGTTTCTTTTGTGTGTTTTTATATATTTTACTCCGTCTAGTTTATTTTCTTTATTGCTACAATTTATTTATTGAAATCAAATATAATGTCTCAGGGGCTCTTGCCATGATTCAAACCAAAATAGTTTAGATTTCCGATTTATTCAAAAGGAGAAATTTCAGTTAGAAACATTTGTTCAAATTGGATCCAGTTTCAAGAGTATAGCTGTGTTACCCAGACTTCTTTTGTTAAGGCAAGAGCTCTTAAGAGGATTTATAAGGGGGAAAAACATGAAGTCTTGCTGCCTCTGAGGGTTTGGTAGAGGCTGTCCGAGTCCAGCACCATCAGACACCGTCAGTCGTGGGGTTGCAGGCACTAGGGGTTTTCAGTAAGAGGGGTGTTGGATTAACTGAAGAAAACTAGAGCCAGGCAAGTCTCTAGAGATGCTGGAGAGCACCCTTCTGTGTTTAGAGGCCCCCTTGTCCCCAATCCCCAATAGAGATTCAGAACATTTTAGGTTATTACAATGGTTTTAAAAAGTACTAAAGCCTGTTTTGTTTTGTTTTTTTTGTTTTCTTTCAGTCACAGCAACTATAAATTCTAAAGAAAATAAAGGATCAAAATTTGATATTGGCAGCTTTGTTGGTGGTATTGCATTAACACTGGGAATTTTATCTATTCTTTACATTGGATGCAAAGTATATTATTCAAGAAGAGGCATTCAGTATAGAACCATGTAAGTTTTGATTGCCTGGGGCTTTCATTTTAATTATTTCTGTATTTATTTATTTAAATATCATGACAAAATATCAGAGTGGTGGGGGCAGTGTTCATCTCAGAGATGAGTAATTTATGGATTTATGAGTTTTGTTCCCATTAATCTTCTATGCCCAAAGTAAATCATTTATGTACAGCTTCTGATTACAGTATTTGTAAACAGAAATAGATGTATGTACCTATAAACGTGTTCGTATTTTTTAATGTTACACATTTTTTACCACAGACCCAAGTGAAGCCAAACCTTCTAGCTCTAATCTAGATCTAATACCGGATCAGGGTTCATGTGGCTGTTGGCCTGGCATGTCTTATGTCTACCAGTAGCACTAAAATAACATCCTTGGTAAAAACATGGTTTTTGCTTTCTATGACAAAGGCAAAGCAACTAAAGAAATTTTTCTGACAGCCACATTTTCCCTGATAATTTACTGTATCAAATGACTTGTTAGTATAACATACAGTATCATTTTCTCTGTAGTAAAACTACTTTTTAGATGAGCTTTACATCAAGTCCTGATCACCAAACATGTTCGCCCCTCGTAACTTGCATAGGCCTTACGATTTTTGGTGGTAGTACCTCCCAGCTTTTGTTACACCAACAAAATCCTTTTAGATTTGAGTCTTATATGTACCAGCACCAATTCCTTCTTTCGATGTTCATGTATTAATACCATAGAATAGATGATCGTTCTCCAAAGTTTGTTCTTTTTAAGTTGTTGTAAACATATGCATCCCACACAGACTTTCCACTTAAGAAACGTGAGAAATACTGGTTGAGCCTTTAAAATTTGCAATAATTTTTAAAAATCACTCTTTCTAGAAATATTTATCATCTGTTTTCTTAGTAAATTTAAGCAGTTAAACAGAAGGCACATTTTGATTATAGTAAATTAAATGCCAATTATATTTCATAATATCTATGTATTCATATAGTTGAGGCTATAAAATAGCATAGCAGTTAAATAAATATGTGTTTTCCTTTTAAACTGCCTTAACTATGAAGTATGCAATTTCAGCTTTACAGGCTAATTTTCCCCTGAGACATACATGACCACATAGTGCCCCATGCCCTGTGGAGTAAGTCAGGGTCTGGACTCCCCCTTGCTGGGAGGAAACTGCTGGCCGAAGAACTCTGACTCTGAGAGGAGTTTTATTTTCATGTAGGAACCAGCAGGTGGTAAAAACACCATATTTAGTTGAGTCTAAGTAAACATTTCTGGTTTTTTCCACATTGTAACACCTCTGAAATTAGGATATAGCTTACAGTCTGCGGGGTGAGAAAGCATTGTGTTGTACTTTAATAGGCTGTGCTTTTCTTAGTGCTATGTAAAAAAAAATGTGCGTTTTAAAGCCAGTAGTTCCTTTGAAATTATAAAAAATGGCATTCCATAAGTAAGGACTTAATGTTTGTCCCAGTAAAGAAACTGAGACCTTCACCCTGGCTGCTGTAACTCAGTGGACTAAGTGCAGGCCTCTGAGCCAAAGCGTCGCCAGTTCGATTCCCAGTCAGGGCACATGCCTGGGCTGTGGGCCAGGTACCTGTTTGGGGGTGTGTGAGAGGCAGCCAATCAGTGTATCTCTTGCACATTGATGTTTCTTTCTCCCTTGCTTCCCCTCTCTGGAGATAAATAAAAATCTTTAAAAAAATGAAAGAAAGAAAGAAACTGAGACTCTCCATATTCAGTAATAGTGAACATTTCTAGTTTTCACTTATTGGATATTGACTGATTAAAATACTGACTAAAATGTTAGCACTCGTGTTTCTTAGAGTTGCATGGAGGACAGTGGAATTAAATAGTTAAGACATGGAGTTTGGGCAAACTTCCTGGGTTGGCCAGAAAGTTGGTTTTTTCTGTCTGATGGCTCTAGTAGTGCTTAGTTGTCTTTAACTTCATTTGAAATAGTTTTGTTAGATTGTATTGTGACAGCTATCATAAGAGCAAGCATTTTTTAAAGACTTACCAAAATTGGTTTTGTTATCAAAAATTATCAAAACTTTTGTGTAGCCATTTTAACATTGAAGATAGAAGAAAATACTCAACATTTTTGGAATATTATGCTTTAATATTTCAAGAAATGTAAAAACGCACCTGAAATGCCAAAAAGATTTGTGCAGTGTATGGAGAAGGTGCTGTCACTGACCGAACGTGTCAGAAGAGGTTTGTGAAGTTTCTTAGTACCATTGACATTTTGGCCAAATAATTCTTTGCTGTGGGGCTGTCTTATGCATTGGAAGATGTTTAGCAGCATCCCTGGCCTCTACCCACTAGAAGCCAATAGCGAGACATAGCCAGAATGTCCAAATCAATAAAGGTATTGATGAAAATAAAACTAGACAGACTTTTTTGGCCAACCCAAGCGTTTTAGGCCCGGTTGACTGCTGACTAGCAGGGTGCCTTCCTGTGCTTATGTAAACAAGGCGGCGTGGTACACAGTGGCCACGAGGGGGTTCACATGCCTGCTCAGCTTCTGATCCTGTGCAAAATGGGAGAATGAATAAATCAAATAAATGAAAGTGTCCTCTGAATGGGATTTCTGTGATGATTACATGAGTTCTGGATGTAAAGTCTGTAGTGTAATATCTGGCACATAGTAAATGCTCAAGAAATGATGGTGGTTTTCTTTTTAAAAGAGGGTTGTGATCGCGAACTGGTGAAAAGTCACACAGCCCCAAGAGGCAGAGCAGAGATTTAAGTCTAGGTTTGACAGCCCGAACCACCATTCAAATCCTTAAGCACTTAATTTTAATTCTGAAACTTGAAATGATTTGTTACTTTAAAATATGAATATATATGTAGTTTTGATACAGATACAAAACAAAGTAATTTTAACTTTTGATATATTACAGTGATGAACATGATGCCATCATTTAAGGAAATCTGAGGACCATTGGAAAGAAGACCGATGCAACCCTATTGATTAGTTTAAGACCATATTCTCTTTTTCAAAACAGTATAAACAGGCCATGCATATAATGTACAATATATTATATAAATATGTAAAGATTTCTCATGATCACTAAAGGTCAAAAGGGTTTTTGGGGTTTCGTTTGGAGCACACAGTTAATGTGGTGGTTATATTCACTTTTAGGAAATAGATGGTAAGACAAGTCCTGTCCCACTTTCTCCTGGCATTGGTCACATAGAGCCAGTGATTGGAAGGCATCATCTCTGAAGGGCACTGCCGTCTGGACTTTCACATAAGCAGCTTGCCCCAGCACTCAGGATGTGGGCTCTTTCCTGCTCCACAGACAGCTTAGTGCTGCACAGAGCTGGGTACGTGCTGATTCACTACTGCCACACAGCAGGCGTTTCATGAGTAAACCAGGTCTTAGGCACAAGTTTAGTTTCTGTCTCTTCAAAAAGCATCAATATTTTATGTTTTAGTACTAGGTTTAGAAACAAAATGCATCCCCTCCTCCCAAAACAAACAAACAAAAAATCAAATAAAAGCAGAAACAATACTGGAGTTTAGTTCTGTTAAGAAAGCCTATTTTTATTAATAACTTCTTTCAAGCTTTAATGGCAGTTGATATAATTATCTGTTTTTCCCTCTGTAATTTCAGTAAATTGCAATGTTTAACAGGATAGTGTTTTAAAGATTTAGTTGTTAGTATTAAATAAGAAGTTAGATTATTTGCTACTGTGAGAATATCGTCACCACTGGAAATTGCTTTGTTTCATGTTGAGCTATTATTTAGTGGATATCTTTAAGAGATGTAGAGCTGCTTTCAATATATAGAAATGTTTAATGCAGCATAAACACACCTAACCTGAAACAAAAAAGCCCCTTATTTGACCTCCAGAACAACATTTGGAACTCCGTACAGTCAGAACTGTAGTCACGCTCTGTTCATCAGGCCAAGGACGGTAGCGCTCCCCTCACGCCACCACACCTACAAGGTGAACATACTGCATTTTTCTGCACTGTTGATTTTACTCAAAAGTTGGGGAAACAGCATTTTTATACTAAAATACCAACATATTTTGAAATAAATTCTTAACGAAGATTTAAGACAGGAGTTCCTTATTTGGGTATTCTTCCCACCACTCCTCTCTTGCTGAAGAGGAGGCACTTTCAGATGTACTGTTAACAGAGAGAAAAAGCATAGTACTTACAGGGACACTGATATTAGCCAACATATTTTGGAGTGTTTTCAGTTTTACAGTTTATATCCCAGCATTGAAAACTCAGGGTCAAGTTTTGACAAAGGAGGTATTGAGTCAGATTAAAATAGTATTTCTGTCTTAGATTAGTCAAAGTAAATCACACCAATTTTTAATAGTCTAAAAATGAGCTAAGATATTCTAGTAAACATGCAGCTACATTAATAGGAATTAAATGTAACTTCTGTAATCAGCTTTTGGTTTCTGGAGACTGTATCAAGCAATTTGATTTAAAAGAATGACTTGCACTCACTGTGCACGATGGTCAGTTGACGTGGCGAACGTGGGTGACAGAAGCTATCCCAGATGTGGAGGTGACAGGGTGGGTGTCACACATGCTGTGTGGGGACATGTTATGAAACCCGTCTTTTATAGTGATGGGCCTTCTACATTGAAGTTGTTCTGTCCCCTGCATTCTTGATGTGTCAGTACTTCAAATAAGTCAGAACTTTGTAGACAGGCCTGAAGTTTTCTTGCATTCTTCTTTCTTTAGCACTTTGAAGGTAAAAAACCACTTTTTAAATGCTAAATGTCATCATATGCCTTTAAAGATTCCTGTGCTTTGGGTTTGAAATAATTTAGTTCTTTTCTCTGTATATGTTGTATAATTTGCTACATTTAAATACCAGTATTTCTATACAGTCAGGTAGTTTTGGTTATGTGCAAAAATTGAGGGAAACGGAGGCAAACCAATATTTTGCTTTGGAGCATATTTTCTAATTTTTTCCTAATTATGTTGACTTAAAGCAAACATTCCATTTTGTTTGCATTCTTTGAGAATGTATTTACTTGAAGATAAAAACAATTCAGATGTATATTATCAGATAGAATCCAGTCAGTGATTTTACAATTTCCTTGGATAATTCGTAAAAGAAATAATTCAAATAGAGATACATGAGAGTTGGCAGTGTATTACAATGATAATTTTGTATTTTTCAGAAAAAACATTTAAAGTGAATCCTCTTTTTTCTTTTTATTATAATGACCAGCTTTGGATATTTCATTGTTAAGATCTAAGATCTATTTTTAGAATAAAATTTTGTTCACCAAGAGTTTTATGTGTGTGGTTTTGCTTCATTTCATCAAACTCAAGAGAAATGAACAGAATAGGAAAACCGCAGAATAAAATGCCAGATTGCTGACTGACACTGTAAGTGTAGTTATCTGAACCACGAGCAGCATCCCCCAGAAACTGGTTAGGAGTGCAAATTCTTGAGTCTCCCACCCAAGACCTACTGAAACTCTGGGGTGGAGCCCAGCAGTCAAAGTTTTAACAGTCCTACCAGGTGGTTCTGATGAATACCAAAGTTTGAGAAGCACTGCTCAAAGAATTTTCATTTGAAGCAACTTAATTCTGCTGGGTAAATTTTTAGAAATAAGTATATTCACAGTAGAAATAAAAAACTACCACTATAAATCAACTGCAAATACATTATTATAAATATATAGTATTCAAGTATTTTTATTCTTTAAAACTGGATATAATTTATCTGAGAATAACAAATGTCTGTTATAAGGTAATCAACGGGAAAGGGTACAGTCGTCAGGAAATCCTCTATATAATAAAGTACCCTGTTACGGTATTTGTACACATTTCTTCCTCCCTCCCCACCCTTGCCTGGCTTCACTCTGGGTATGGCATGTCTCCTGCTTTTGACCCAGTGGTATATGGGAGTACATGTAATAAATAGCACATCTGTTCAGAAACTTTTTAAGTTTCAGCTAATCATTATTTTTTAATTAAAGTATATTATGCATACACAAACAAAGGAGAATGGCATCACTAAGATGGCAACATAGGTCATTCCTGACTTTGCTTCCCCTCACAAGGGTGCCCACTCTCTCATCCTATTCAACTTAGTATTGAAGGTCCTAGCCAGAGCAATCAAGCAAGGAGAAATAAAAGTCATCAGAATTGGAAAGGAAGGAGTAAAACTGTCTCTTTGCAGATGACATGATTGTACATATAGAAAATCCTAAAGATTCCACAAAAATACTGTTAGGAATAATCAACAAATTCAGTAAAGTTACAGGATACAAAATTAATATACAAAAAGTAATAGCATTTCTATACACTAATGAAGTATTTGAAAAAACAGTTCATTTATAATACCATCAAAAACAAATACATACGAATAACATAGGAGGTGAATGATCTCTATTCTGAAACCTGTAAGAGACTAATGAAAGAAATCACATAAATGGAAAGGTATCCCAAGTTCATGGAGTAGAAGAATTTTGTTAAAACGTCAATACCACCAAAAGCCACCTACAGACTCAATGCAATCTCTGTCAAGATTCCAAGGGCATTTTTTACAGAAGTACAAAAAACTCCTAAAATTTATATGAAACCACAGCATACCCTAAGTAGCCAAAGCAATTGTAAGAAAGAACAAAGTGGGAGGCATTACACTTCCTGACTTCAAGCTGTAATATGAAGCTCTATGTGACTGCCAAAGGTGGTGGGAAGATGGGGAAAATCAATTTAAATAAAATAAAAGCTACAGTAATCAAAACAGTATGGTGCTAGCATAAAAACAGACCAATGGAAAAGAATCAAGAGCCCAGAAATCAACCAATGCATATACTGTTGACTAATATCTGACAAGTGGGTCAATGCTCAGTGGGGAAAAGACAGTCTCTTCAGTAAATGGTGCTGGGAACATTGGACATTCACGTGTAAAATCATGAAACTAGGCTCCTATCTTATACCACTCACAAAAGTTAACTCTAAATGGATTAAAGACTTAAATGTAAGACTAGACATTATAAAACTCCTAGAGGAAAAAAGGAAAACTTGACAATGGGTCTTGGCAATGAATTTTTGGATATGACACCTAAAGCTCAAGCAACAAGATAAAAACATTAAGAAATACACATAAGCCCTGGCTGGTGTGGCTCAGTGAATTGAAAGCCGGCTTGCGAACCAAAGGGTCACTGGTTTGAATCCCAGTCAGGGCACATGCCTGGGCTGCAGGCCAGGTCCCCAGTAGGGGGAGTGCGAGAGGAAACCACACATTGGTGTTAATCTCCCTCTCTTTCTCCCTCCCTTCCCCTCTCTCTAAAAATAAATAAAAATCTTAAAAAAAAAGAAGAAATACACATAGTAAGAAACATTTGATAAAATACATATGTTTCATGTCTGCTCTTACGTGACCTTACAAATTCATTATTAGTAGGTTGATACTAAAGGAGAGAATACAATTTAATAGACACCTCTGGATATAAATAGCTAACAACTAAGAAGAAAACTAACTGGACAGCTCAGATTAAGTCCTGAAAGATTTCTACTGTGAACAGAAAGTACCCAGCATCCTGACCCTTTTCCTGCACCAGCACCACACCCTACACACACTTACCATCCTAACCCTTTGTTTTCCCATTTGAGGAAGAGATGGGCTTCTGCACCCAAGTGTCTAGATTTATCATTTCCAACTACTCAAAGACCTTCCTATTAACAAAATATCATAGTCATTTTTAACCAATTTCTTAAGGACCAATTAAAGTGCCACCTCTTATGAAGAATTCTTAAGCCTCCAATCTTGCTCTCCCGTGTTTGCTGCTGCTGCTGCTGCTGCTTCAAAAAGTTGAGAAAAGAACATGTAGCAAAGGGCTTCTCAGAATATGTCATCTTGTCCTCTTGCCGTGGGATCAGGCAGGAAGCTTCTGGGAACTGCAAATGCTCTACACCCAAAGGATTAAAAAAAAAAAATGGAATACTTCCTAACTCGTTCTATGAGGCTAGTATCACCCTGATACCAAAGCCAGACAAACACACCACAAGAAAACTACATATCCCTTGTGAATAAAAATGCAAAAATCCTGAATAAAATACAAGCAAACTGAATCCAACAACATTTAAAGGAATATATACACCATGAGCAAATGGGATTTATCCCAGCAATGCAGGGATGGTTCATAACAAAAATCAATGGACATACCACATTAATAAAGGGGGGGAATGTGACCGTCTTGATGCAGAGAACGCCTTTAACAGTATCCAACATCCTTCCCTGATAACACTCAGAAAAGTAGAAATAGGAGTGACTCTCCCAATCTGGGAAATGGCATTTATTTAGGGAAAAAAAACACAGCTAATGTTCTCTATAGTGAAAGAAACTGCTTCTAAGATCAGGCACAGGACAAGGAAGTCCACTTTCATCCCTGCTGTTCAACATTGTGCTGAAAGTTCTAGTCAAAGAAATTAAGTGAGAGAAAAAGCATCAAACTGGAAAAGAGGTAAAACTGTATTTGTAGATGGCATGATCCTAAAGACAAAGATTTTCAACAACAAAAAAATCTAGAGCTAATAATTCACAAAGTTGAAGGGTACAAGATCAACACACAAAAGTCAGTTGTGTTTCTATACACTAGCAATGAATAATCCAAAAGAATATTAAGAAAATAATCTCATTTACAACCTCCAAAAGAATACCTAGGGGGAAATTTAACCAAGGAGGTGAAAACGCCTGGTTAACTCCTGGTTGTGCACTGAAAACTACAAAACAGCGCTGAAATTAAAGGCATAATTAAATGGACAAATTCTCATGGATTGGAAGTCCTAATATTGTAAATATGGCAATACTACACAAAGCAATTTACAGGCTCAATGCAATCCCTATCAAAATTCCAAGAGTTTTATCCTCAAATTCACACAGAATCATAAGGGGCCACAAATAGCAAAACAATTTAAAAAAATAAGAACAAAGTTGGAGGATTACACTTCCCAATATAAAGACCAATGTAATTGAATTGACCACTAGGAATAAAATCATAATCTTTTTTTTTTTTTTTTTTGCTGTGTACTGAAGGGCATGTGCCTAAATTTTTAATTTTATTTTTTACATAAAAAATATAGTTACCACTTGCCTTTTGTGACCAGAGCACCTGATTCTATTCTCTTAGCAAATCTCCAATATTCCGTGCGATATTAACTGTGGTCATCATGTCGTGCGCTGGATACCCAGACGTACTCATCCTGCATAACCGATGCTGTGCTCTTTGATCTCCCCATTTCCTCCACTTGCCCTCCCCTCGTACCTCCCGTTCTACTCTCTACTTCTATGTAGTTGATTCTTTTAAATTCCACATATAAGCGAGAGCATGCTTTTTGGGTTTTTTTTCCTTCTGTATCTGGCTTATTTCACTTAGCTTCATGTCCTCCAGGTTTATCCATGTCACAATGGCAGGATTTCTTTTTTCCCCCCAAGATTAAATAATACTCATATGTGATATAGATATACTTGTAGATATATATATATACAGATATATGTTTTTTAATCATTCTCCAACTGGATAATTAGTTTCCATATCTTACCTATTGTTAGTAATGCTGCAAAAATGTGGGAACACAGTATCTTCAAGGTACTGATCTCATATCCTTTGGAATAAAGATTGCTATACTGGTATAAATTGGTATAACAATTATGGAAAAGCAGTATGAAGACAACCATATGGTTCAGCAACCCCTCTGGGTATTGTTACACCAATTTACAATCCCACCAGGAGTGTACAAGGGTTCCCTTTTCGCCATATCCTCTCCAGCACTTGTTTTACCTCTTGTCTTTTTGGTAATAGCCATCTTAACACGTGTCAGGTGATACCTCATTGTGATTTTGACTTGAATTTCCTTGATGATTAGTGATGTTGAGTACCTTTTCATAATTCCTGTTATTTACATGTCTTCTTTGGAAAAATGTCTATTCAGGTCCTCTGCCCATTTTTTGGTTGGGTTGTTTGGGGGTTTTTCTGTTGTTGTTTGTTTTGCTATTGAAGTGTATGAGTTCCTTACATTTTTTCCTGCATTAACTCATCATATATATTGCTTGCAAATATTTACTCCCATTCTGTAAATTGTCATTTGATTGTTATTTTCTGTGCAGAAGCTTTTTAGTTTGAAGTTGTCCTACTTATTTTCACTTCTGTTGCCTGAGCTTTGGGTGTCATATCCAAAAAAATCATAGCCAAGGCCAATGTCATGGAGCTTTTCCCATATTTTTTTTCTTTTAGGAGTTTTATGATTTCAATCCATTTTGAGCTATTTTTATATATGGTGTATGATAAGGGTTCAGTTTCATTCTTTGCATGTTGCTGCCCAGTTTTCCCAACACTATTTACTGAAGAGACTATCCTTTTCCCGTTATGTATTCTTGACACCCTTCTTGAAAATTAGTTGACCATATATGCTTGGGTTTTTTTCTCGGTTCTCTATTCTGTTCCACTTATCTATGTGTTTTTATGCCAGCACCATATTGTTTGGATTACTATAGCTTTGTAATATAATTTGAAATCAGAAAGTGTGATGCCTCCAACTCTGTTCTTTCTCAAAACTGATTTGGCAATTAGAGGTCTTTTGTGGTTCCATACAAATTTTAGAATGTTTTTACTATTTCTGTGAAAAATGCCATTTAAATTTTGATAGGGATTGCATTGAATCTATGCATATTGCTTTGGGTAGTATAGTCATTTTAACAATATTAATTATTCCAATCCATGAGCATAGGGTATCTTTTGTATTCAGTTTCTTTCATCAATAGCCACTTGATTTTTGACAAGGGAGCCAAGGCAATTCAGTGAGGTAAAAAATAGTCTCTTCAACAAATACCCAGTAGTCCCAGCACAAACATGCGAGAGAATGGATTTCGACCCTCATCTCACAACATTCACAAAAATTACCTTGAAATCAATAACTAAAACATAACAGCTAAGCTATAAACTGTTAAAATATAGGGGTAAGTCTTCATGACCTTGGACTTGGCAACGGATTCTTAGATATGACATAAAAAGCATAAGCAACCAAAGAAAAATTAGAGAAATTGCACAATCAAAATTAAAAACCAAACTTTTACACCAAAAGATACCTAGAAATGGAAATGATAATCTACAGAATATAAGAAAATATTTTCAAATTATATATCTAAAAAGGGTCTAGGATTTGGAATATGTGGAAAAAAAAACCCCCTACAACTCAACTACAACAAAGACATTTCTCCAAAATTATTCAAATGGGCAAAAAGTACATGACAAAAATGCTAAGTGACATTAGCCATTAGGAAAACACAAAACAAAACCACAGTGAAAAACTACATCTACTAAGATGTTTATAGTTTTAAAATGAGAGAGAAAACAAGTGTTGCAGGGAATGTGGAGAAATGGGAACCCTTGTGTTTTGCTGGGGGGAATATGAAATGAATGGTGCAGCCACTGTTAAAACAGTCTGGCAGCTCCTCAGTAAGTTAAACAGATTACCATGACCCAGCATTCCACTCCTACGTATACACCCAAAAGAACTGCAAACAGAAACTCAGAACAAATACTTGTACAGAAATATTCATAGTAGCACTATTCACAATAGCCAAAAGCTGGGAACTATCCAGGTTCATCAGTGATATGATGATATGATAAACAAAATGATATATACACTCATAAAAGGAATGAAATATGATACATGCTACAATGTGGTGAACTTCAAAAACATTTTGCTAAGTGAAGGAAGCCAGACACAAAATCCACATATTGTATGATTCCATTTATATGAATTACCTAAATTAAATCCACAGAGACAGAAAGCAAATGGTGTTTGCTAGCGGGTGATTACTTAAAGGGTACAAGATTTTCTTTTGGGGTGATTAAATGTTTTGGAACTTGATAAAAGTGGTGGTTGCAGAACATTGTGAATGTACTAAATGCTACAGAATTGTACACTTTACAGCAGAAAGGAGCTCCTATCCTTCGCAACAGCATGGATGGAGCTGGAGAGCACTATGCTAAGTGAAATAAGCCAGGCAGTGAGGGACAAATACCATACCATCTCGCCCGTGAGTGGAACCTAATCAACAAAAACAAACAAGCAACCAAAATATAACCAGAGACATTGAAATAGAGAACAAACTGACAGTAACCAGAGGGTAGGAGGGAGATGGATAATGGGAGAAAAAAGGGGAAGGATGATCAGGGAACTTGTATAAACGACACCTGGACAAAGCCAAAGGGAGATAGGATCAAGGGTGGGAGGTGGGAGTGGGTGTGGCAGGCAGGCAGGAGTGGTGAGGGGGAAATGGAGACAACTGTACTTGAAAAACAATTTAGAAAAAAAGAATTGTGCACTTTAAAATAGTTCATTTTATGTGAATTTCATCTCAATTTTTAAAAAGGAATTGGGAGGAATAAACCAAACGGCTTTCTTGGGTTAATAACAGCACTTCTAGGAAATTAAAGCAAGAATACACGGGAGGGAAGATCTGACATCAATGAACTTCTGGAAATCCCTTAGAGATCTCCACTCCCAGTCTTTCTGCCTTCCCATCCATTTCACCCCTTGTCATCCTCAGTGGTAGCAGGGCATTTAAGGGAACTTTAGCCATCTTCATAATCTGCGTCTCTTTCTCCATTTTCTGACACAATGATGCTTTTTCAATATCACATAGGATGCTTTATGAATTTAACTTTCAAATCCAATCAACTAACTTCCCAAACTGCGTTTATATACAAATCCAATTCTGACACTGCATTATTATTTATAAATAACAGCTATGATCATATAGCTCTTCTGCTTAAAAACCAAGAGCTCTCCTTTACCCATTGAATAAAGTCTAGACCTCAAAGCCATAACTTGGTGTCCTCTCAAACCTGGTCCCCACCCTACCTTTCCACCCGGTTTCCATTACTCACCTTCACTGACCTACAACTCTTCATTTTTTCCAATGCTTCATGCACTTTTTTCTTACTTTTCCCTCTGCCTGGGAAATACTACCTAGTACTTCTGTTCTTTACCTATAATCTTATTTAATCCTCAATATCCAGTAAATTGCTATTTTAGCTAAATTTGAAAAAGTCCCCACAGCACTTTATCTGAAACTCTTTTATGGTCATTATTTTCTACTTTGGATTAAAATGTATCTCAGAACCTCAGCATCCCAAGTGTTAAACAGATTGTGAATTAGAGAACACCTCCCTGTTCTCTGACAGTGCTTTTTCTTTTGCTCCTCTCTGCCTTTACACGTACCAAAGCTATCACTAATCTCCATACCTGCCATGGTCTTTCACCTTTGGGGTCTGTAAAATATACCCCAGTTACGCCAAAGTACGCTATACTATGAATTACTTTAGCAATCATAAAAGTCTCAAAATGGATAAGCTTCCTCAAGACAGTGAATTCTGCTGGAAACAGAGACTGTACATGTAATTATCATTTAAGTGTTATGGAGATTACATATTCCAGATAAAGACCAAAAAATCTTTAGCTTCCTTGTAACTTTGAAACTGAGCTGATGTATATTTTTTATAGAAAAATCATTGGGTACTTACCCACTGACATGGAAAGATAAGATTTTCAAGGCATCCTGTTGATTGAAAAAGTAATCTGAAAAACATTCACATAACCCCATGTATGTAGGCACATGTATGCATACACACCCCCACACACTGAATACACAGAAAATTTAATGGTGATTACCACTGGGGAAGAAATTGATAGTGGTGGGGAGAAACAAAGGAGACCACTTTATTTTATATACTTATCTTGTTTAAATCTTCTACAACAACAAGAATACAAAAAACACCAAGCAGAACACATGCCATGACTCAGTTCATCCAGATCAGGTGCAAAACAAGATTCTTGCCACTTGGCCTTCAGACCAACGCCATCATCATTAGCACCGCTTACTGATAAAAAGCATAGTTCTTACATGCAGCTCCACGTTAGAACCCACTATAACCATGGGAGGAATAAGTAGGGCTGAAATTGACCCTCAAAGAAGAGCTGAGGATCAGAGAGAAAGGACTTGGTGAAAGCTTTATTAAATGGTGGAACTAAGCTTAGAGGCAAAGCCTTTGGATTTTAAATTCTAGGCGCTCTTCACTATACCACACTAAACAACACAATCACATGCCTTAGAACTAGATTAAGTACCTACTACCCTTTACTGTAAGAGATGCGAAGGACTAAAAGCTCCAAGGACTCACTGGTTAAAACCTGTCTGGACACCCTTATATAAGAAATACAACAGGACCTAGCATAATAATCAATGATTAGCATGATTTTTCCATTTCTGTGGAGCTAATCATGCATATCCCAACAGATCAGTCAGGCAACATAATCCACTGTGGTTTTGAGGGCACAATAAATAACACTTCTTTTATACAAGTTCAGAACCAATAAAGGGTGAAAGTCATCACATAGAAATCACCCTTACTACTGACAAAAGCCTTGGAGAACAAACCTTAGGCGTACATTCCCTAACACTGAGCCACAGAATGCAAAAACCTCACCACTCGGTCACTGGAAATAATGAAAAACCAAGGCCAGCTCCTCTGATGCCAAGATCACAGAGGAACAGAGTATGACCTCTGCCCACAGCGTGGCTCCCAGGGAGAAAAAAGAAAGATGCAATCGAGCTGCGAGGCATACTCAAGTTTCTCTCCCAAAACCACCACGAAGGTAAGTGCAGGGGCAAAGAGAACACCATCTACGAAGGAAACCTCAAAAAAAAAAAAAAAAAAAAAAGACTAAAGGTTGCCCCTTAATACAACCCTTCATGGGTTAATTTTTGTAAAGAATAAGACTAATGGTTACCATATACCAGTGGTTCTTAAAGGGTGGGTGGTCCAAGGATCTCTGAGGGTACCCCAGACCCTTTGGGGCAGGGGGTCCCTAACCTCTGGGTTGTGCACCTACTGGTCAGAGCCTGTTAGGAACCTGGCTGCACTGAATGTACTGTGCTTGAATCATCCTGAAACCATCCCACATCCCCCACCCCTCCTTCAATCCATGGAAAAATTGTCTTCCACAAAACCAGTCCCTGGTGCCAAAAAGCCTGGGGACCACTACTTTGGGGGCACTGAAAATTCAAAAATACTAACATGTTCTTTACCATTTCCTCTGATAGTGAAAATTAGACTATTTAAGAATATTCTTGATGAAGCAGAAAATTATTATCAAATCTAAGTAGACATCATTTTAACACTATGTGACAAAACTGGAAGTATACATAAAGTACTTACGCTATATACAAAAGTATCATGTTTCAAAGAAAAGCACTTGTGTGACTGAACTTGTGTTTTCATGAAATAGCATTTTTACTTAAAAGAATAACTGACCAAAAATACTGATAGGTTCTATGTATCAGTACTAGACTTATTGGGGGGATCACCTCCTAAGTCATATTCATGTCTAACCACGGTTATAAACCTGAAACTAATATACTGAATGTCATCTGTAATTTAAAAATAAAAAGAATTTTAACTCAGAAAAAATAATACTGATAGACTTATTTGGCATTCATTCTCTTGAAGTGAGTCTGAGAAAACAACGGACAGTGTTTATGGCTAGTGGTGAAAATCAAGCTTTTCAGTAAAAATTAAAATTTTAGAAACTTCTATCCACTATGAGCTTGAGTGTTCCCAATTCTTAGACTTGTCCTAAGATGTAAGTGGTAAGAACAAATGTGATTTTTTGGATACTAGTAACGAAATGTGTCAACATATGGGGGATCTGCATATTTCAGTAAACAAGTATCTTCCAAATGAGCAATGCCTAATGGTACAAGACTGTGCATAGGTGAAAGGCCCATTCCAAGTGCAAGACTCACCAATGGGTCTTAATATAACAGAAAACAAAGAGATTACTGAACAGTAAAAAGATCAGAGGTGGCCAGTGGGCAGCTGGGAGGGAAGGGATTAAGATGTGGAGCACAGAACATGTTTAGGGCAATTTAAGTGTCCCGCATATTACAAGGGTGGATACATGTCATTATTATCCAACTGTCAAAACACCAAGAGTGAACCCTAATGTAAACTATTGACTTTCGGGTGACAATGATGTGTCAGTGTAGGTTCGCTCATTGTAACAAATTACTGGTGAGGGATGTTGAGAGTAGGGGAGGCTGAGCGTGTGTGGGCAAGAAGGTAGAGGGGAACTCTGCACTTTCTGCTCAATTTTGCTGTGAACCTAAAATTACTCTGAAATATATAATGTATAAATAAATATTTTTAATTTTAACTTAAAAAATTTAAAGATCATTAATATCATTTTAGATTCCACATTCCAACTACCTTTAGGGAACTATCTACCACGTGTCATGTTTTGGTGTAGCATCAAAAAAGAATACACGCTGTAGTTGAAAAATTTTCCTTCCTTTTCCAACAACATATTCTGAGAGGCTGAATATTCTTCATATACTTCAACTGAAACAACATATGTATTACAAAAGATGAGATGCAGAAGCAGAATCTAGCTGTCTTTTACTCTAAGCCAGATATCATAGAACTTTGCCAAAATGTGAAACAAAGCCATTCTTCTCACTAAATATTTTAAATAACTACTTTTCATAAGAAGTGCAACCTTAACATGTAATGTGTATTTGCTTTATTTTTAAAAATATGTGTTTATTTCTAAAGAAACAAAAATTTTTAACATTTAATTTTTTTTTAATTTCATTTGTTCATTTTTAAAGAGAGGGGAAGGGAAGGAGAAAGAGAGAGAGGGAAACATCAATGTGTGGTTGCCTCTCATGCACCCCCCACAGGGGACCCAGACCGCAACCCAAGCATGTGCCCTGGACTGAGAATTGAACTGGTGACCCTTTGGTTCACAGGCCCGCACTCAATCCACTGAGCTACACCAGTCAGGGCTAACATTTGTTTTAATTTTTAACATGGTAAATATAAATATATACAACCCACATAAACACAAGCTATTTAGGATCCTCAAAAATTTTTATAACAGGCCTGGCTGGTGTGGTTCAGTGGATTGAGCACTGACCTGAAAACCAAAGGGTCACCAGTTCAAGTCCCAGTCAGGGCACATGCCTGAGTTGTGGGCCAGGTACCCAGTACAGGGTGCGTGAGAGGCAACCACAGATTGATGTTTCCCTCCTTCTCTTTGTTCCTTCCTTCCTCTGAAAATAAATAAAATCTTAACATTTTTTTTAGAACTGTAAAATATTCTGAGACCAAAATCTTTAAGAAGTGCTACTACGCACCAACAGATTTATTTTACATATACTAGGGGACACTGGTTGAAATGTACACTTTTAGAAAAAAACTTAGGTCTGTCAGCAAAGCAGACAGCCAGCTGCCCTTTGACTTACGGAATGGCAGTCGACAAGTGAAGGGACTCTTAATTTGTTAGTGTGGGGCAGGAGAGAAAGCTCCAGTACTCGTGCTGTCTTCAAGACAGAACACTGGAAACAACCAAGGTGGAAACAAGAGGCCTGACAAATGATAAATTACACTATTCCCCCAATTGATGTTAAGAAAGTAAAGAAACAGAGAAATGTTATTTCCAAATACAAGTAGAAAGTAAAAAACTGAAGGGTGGTTTAACAGATTAAAATGTAAAAAGGTCAATGTTTTGGAGTCATTCCCACCTAGCCCATATACAGTTCACAGTCCACCACCTATTATCTCCAGCAACCTACATCGTTTCACTGGGCCTAGATTTCTCCATGTACAAAAAAGGGGTACCATTTCTCCCAGGGTTCTAAGGGTTAAATAAGGCAATAAATAAACCTAACAAAACATCTTTCATCTATTTGTTCAACATAATGAATACCTATTATGAGACATTATCATCCTAAGGAGGGCAAAGAGGGTAAGAAACCCAAATCCTACATTCTAGGTACATAGAATTCAGCAAGAGGATAAAATATTAATTACATTATCATTTACTTCTATTTTATGCAATATTTTTACTAAATGCAAAAAAGAATAGTTCTTGTACATTATTAAAACAGAGTTCCGGCCAAGATGGAGGCATAGGTAGAAACCCTTCACTTCCTTGCACAACCAAAAGGAGGATAAAAACCAATCTAAAATCAATAAACCACCAGAAATGCCAGAAAACCAAACTGCATGGAACTCCGACAACCATGGAATTAAAGAAACAGTCACAGAACAAGCAGACTGGTAAGGCAGCAGAGAGAAACCGCAGTGAGGCAGCGGACTGTGCCAGCAGCTGGCTGCAGCGAGGTGGTGGGCTGCAAGGGTGAGGCTGACTCAAGGGGAAACTGAGACTGAGTTGACTGTGGATTATGGTGGTTACCATAGTGGGAGAACCTCCCAGTCTCACATAAGAGTTCGAGAGTTCATTGAAAAGTGGGCTAGAGACAGCAGACAAGCTGTATTGTTCCCTCTCTGGCCCCTCCCCCACAAGCGGCGCTGCAACACACCAAGGAGGGTTGCCCTGCTGGGGTGTAGGCCTAAGGCTCCACCCCCTTACAACTTACAACTTAACAGGGGCCCCAAACAAAGTAATATAGCCAAAATGAAAGAACAGAGCAAAGCTTCAGAAAGAGAGCTAAATGATGAGGAGATTGCCAACCAATCTGATGGCGAATTTAACACCCTGGTAATCAAAATGCTCACAGAACTGATTGAGCTTGGTCGAAAAATGAAAGAACAAATGAAAGATACCCAAAATGAAATAAAGCAAAATATTCAGGGAACCAACAGTGACAGGAAGGAAATCAGGACTCAAAGCAACAATTTGGAACAAAAAGAAGAAATAAACATCCAACTGAAACAGAATGAAGAAATGAGAATTCAAAAAAATGAAGAGAGGCTTAGGATTCTCTGGGACAACCTGAAATGTTCCAATATCTGAATCATAAGGGGTGCCAGAAGGAGAAGACAACAGCAAGAAATTGAAAACTTATTTGAACAAATAATGAAGGAAAACTTTCCCAATCTGGCAAAGGAAATAGACTTCCAGAAAGTTCAGGAAGCCCAGAGAGTCCCAAAGAAGCTGGACCCAAAGAGGAACACACCAAGGCACATCATCATTAAGTTACCCAAGACTAAAGATAAGGAGAGAATCTTAAAAGCAGCAAGAGGAAAGGAAAGAGTTACCTACAAAGGAGTGTCCATAAGTCTATCAGCTGATTTCTCAAAAGAAACCTTACAAGCAAGAAGGGGCTGGAAAGAAGTATTTGAAGTCATGAAAGGCAAGGACCTTCATCCAAGATTACTCTATCCAGCAAAGCTATCATTTTGAATGGAAGGGCAGATAAAATGCTTCCCAGATAAGGTCAAGTTAAAGGAGTTCATCATCACCAAACCATTATTGTATGAAATGTTAAAGGGACATATTTAAGGAAAAGATCAAAACTATGAACAATAACATGGCAAAAATACATATCTATCAACAATCAAATCTAAGAAACAAACTAAGCAAATAAGAACAGTCAGAATCATGAATACAGAGAGTGTTTTTGATGGTTGCCAGATGGGAGGAGAGAATGGGGGTAAAGGTGAAGAGGTGAGGGGACTAAGAAGTACACATAGGTAGATACAGAATAGCCATGGGGATATAAAGTATAGCCCAGGAAATGAAGTAGCGAAAGAATATACACATTACCCATGGACCTGAACTATGGTGGGGGGATTGACTGAGGGAGTGAGGGCTGCTGGGTGGAGGGGGACAAAGAGGGGAAAATCAGGACAACTGTAATAGCATAATCAACAAAATGTAATTTTTAAATAAGTTAAAAAAAGAATTTTTGATATAAATTTTTAATTCAAATTATATTTGTAATATACAAAGTAACTAGACAAATAATATTATCTAAAAGAATATTCATTAATCACATCATTTAAAAATTTCTTAGTAATTTGTTTCATGAGTTCAATTTTTTATCTAATTTATCTAAATGCTATCTAAGCATATGAGTATTTACAATGTGAGAGGGACTATCTTACGTATATTATTTCATTTAATCCTTATAACCCTAGAAAGACATATGAAAATTATTTTTTAAGGGAAAAAAAATTTGGCAATGTACTCTTTTTAAAGAACTTTATTAAGATGTTTCTCACAAACTAGGAAAAAGCTTATTTACCAGTAAAAGAAATAATTCTTATTTTATAACACAAGTGGAAAAAACACCAAAGAGAATTTGGCACCATAACTTTGATAAACTTCAGTGTTTCTGGTTTCCAGTTCTTTTAAACTACATTCTAATGTAGTACTCAATACTCAAACCTTTCAGAAATACCAAATTCAGTCGCACCTGAAATGGTACATAAGAGCACTGAGACTACCTACGCCTTTAATTTCTCCTATGTTGACACATGTACAGTAATATAGCCCACCAAGCATAAATCATCCATTTGATATAACAGAAACTAAGATTAAATATGATATATGATACTATATTTTTAAAACAACATTGCTAGTAACAAAGCAGAGGGGAACACAAATATTACTAATTAAAGAATCAATATTCCTTTTTTACTTCAGATGACTTCAAAAATGTTCAACAGTATTTTGAAGATTTTTACATACAGGCTAACATATAGCCTATCTTTCTTTCACGAGAGAAATGTACGAACAGTACCCTTAATTATACCCCTGCAAATAGGGCATTTTCTCAGAGAAGGGGCACATTCCTGGCACACTACCAGATGACCACAAGGAATGAACACAATAGAAACTTCTTTGTCCATACACACTTTACAAGTTCGTTCTTCTTGCAGCCTCCTCAATTGTTCTTCCAGTGACAGACCTAGTAACAACAAATAAAGCCTTTAGTGAAACTGAATTTCTATTGGCTCCGATTAAAAAAATAATACAAGTAATGATTCATGTTGGTCTTGTATTAATTTCGTTTTACCTGAAACATCTTCTGTTGGAATATACTTCATATTTTTTTCCACTATGGAAAGAAAAACATACAAAAAGCATCACTACCAAATACAACACTGCTTGACCTACTACCTGTTTTACCTACTATCTACTGAACAACAGTGATTCTAGGTATGTATATTATCAGAAAACATTTAGCCATTCTACTTGGGCAATAAAAAATAAAAGACTTCAGTATTTTAGAACGTGTTAAATTATATAGTTTGCTAATTAAGTTTATTTAATTTAAGTTTATTTAAGTTTGCTAATTAAGTTTATTAAGTTTATTATGTTCAAAAATGAACATAATCCCAAGTCGTTCTAAAATATTGTTAATAAAAAACTCACCAAATAAGTTCTTATATAATGTAGAGTCAATTTCTTTTAGACAGCTTTTAAAGATGTTGGCTGCAGCATTTCCTTTAACTAAAACAGTATCAATCAGTTCTCTTGCTTGTAAAGGTATCTGTGTTTTTTGTTTAATTATATCATGTTCTTGTTTATTAATAATATTGGCCTTTAAAAGATTATCCAGGATAGGAAGCACACAGGTCAACTGCTGAAAGAGAGCCATTCTATTCTTCCGAATTAATGACAAATCATCTTCATTAAAAAAAAAAAGAAAAGAAAAACACCATTAGATTTTAAATTGCTCCAGTTACACTCATGCCAACTCTGAAAGCAAAGGCACTAAATAAATAGGAACTTGAAAAAACATTGACTAATTTACTTGTTTGCACATTAATGTCTCTCATTTGAAAAACTTCTAGAAGATTTAGCTAAGACATATTATAAGTGTGTACATAGAGTCTGTTTGTGTCCTTTTTAAGGCAATACATTTATATGCTTAGAAGCCTGTTTTTCCTTTATTCTGGTGAAAGCAGAGAATTTTGGAGGATAATAAAAATTTCCCACCTCTGTACTTTTCCCCCAGAGAATTAATAATACTAACTTCTACTTGAATTATATCACTTTACTTTTTTAAAAGTTTTTAAAATATAAATACAGTTGGCATATAATTTTATATTGGTTATATTAGTTTCAGGTATACAACATGGTAATAAGACATTTATATCTTACAGTGTGATCACTCCACTAAAAATGTACAGAAAACATGAAAAACATTTCTCCAAAGAAGACATCACTAATCATCAGGGGAATGCAAATCAAAACCACCAATGAGATACACCTCACAGTACTCAGAATGGCTACTATCCAAGTCAACAAAAAACTTGCGTCGACAGGGATGTGGAGAAAACCGAACCCTTGTGCACTCACGGGAGGACTGCGAACTGGTGCAGCCCCTGCGGAAAACAGCACGGAGAGTCCTCAAAAAATTAAAAACAGACAAAGTATTCCACCTAGCAATTCCACTTGAGTATTTATTGAAAGAAAATGAAAACACTAATTCAAAAGGATTTATATCACTTTAGCTTTATAAGCCCTTTCATATAAGTTGTCATATTTGATACAAAGATCCTGTAAGGTAGGTATGACTGCCTCTCATTTTCAAATAGGAAGACCCAGGAAAAAAATGAGAACCTGTCCAAGGTCACAGCAGAATCAGTTGCAGACCCAGGTCTCCTAGTGTTCTTTTCAACTCCATGCTTATGAAACAGCCCAGCAGACCTCCTTTACCTCCGGTCTCACGTTCCACTGTTTCAGTTACCCACGGTCGACCACAGTCCACATACAGTGAATGGAAAAATCCAGAAATAAACAATTCATGAGTTTTAAATTGTGCACCATTCTGAGCAGTGTGCTGAAATCTCACTCTCAGGTGGGATATAGAAAAATCCCTTTGTCCAGTGTACCCACACTGTACACGCTACCCACACATTAGTGACTAGGTCATTAGATCGACTGTCACAATATGGCAGTTCCTGTGTTCGAGTTAACCATAATCTTACTCGATAATGGTCCAAGACACTCATATAACTTTTATTATAGGATCTTTGGATTGGACAGGGGCTTCTCACCAAGTCCTAGGATTTCATTATCAGTTCTGTATTTTGTATAAGGATTAGAGTCAAATACCATATTAAAAACATGATTTGAGAGAACTTAAAAAAGAGAGAAATAAGACCTGTAATCAACTTTAAAATTTTGCTTTTTCAGAACAACTTAAATTTGTTATAAGAAGTAAACAGAGCTCAAGAAGAGTTATGCTAAAATTCTCTAATTAGCATGTATCAGAGAATCTTACTGGAAAATAAACATATAGAAAAGAGCTATAGTCAATAGTTCCCAAGTAATGTAGTCCACTATCCACAGTGGAGAAGGGGATGTGCGGTCTGGAAACGGCTGGAGGCTGCTACCAGCAGTTAGTGGGTAGAAGGGGATGCTAACTTTCCTGTAACCTGAGACAATCTGAGGAGTCCCACTGAGAAATAATGCAGTCGACTAACGTTCCCAAATACCTGACGCCATTTCTTCAGTTTGTCTTTCCTTTTCCTCTTGTCTTTTTTCATCTTCAGCGTTAAGAAGTGCTGACACAATATCATTAACTGTTTTGTAATTCTCTCCAGTTGTTAGGATTTTACTCTGAACTGTCTGTTTTACCAGGCTTCTACTGAAGCCCATTTCCAAGGCAGCTTTAACCACAGGTGTATTCATCATGACTGCATCTTCTGAAGAACTTTCTCCAGGTCCAAAATGAACAACTATTTGAAAAGACATGTACAAATGTTAAATTCCGCAAATACAAATATATGTAGAAAAATCTCTATGACATACTCTTTACTCTCATGCTGTTTATATCCTGGTAAGAGAGACAAGCTAGATGCACCAATTACCTGTAACTCCAACAAAAGTTTACACTTGATCAGGATCAAATGAGAATGTAATAATATGCGGTACTATTGAAAAAATACCACTTCCACTTTTCAGGCTACATTTTAGACCTACTTAAAGAGGGGGTAGGGATAGGACTTAGAAATCTGTGTCTTTTAAAAATTCTCCAAGTGATTCTGCTGTACATTTTCAAAAACCAATATGCTATACAAATTTTGAAGTGAGAAATTATCTCATTTTAACCAGGAAAGTAGGGAAAATCAACAAAGACTTCATGAAAAAAGTGGCATTAGAGCTCTGACTTGAAGATAATAGAATCTAAAGAGATGAACAGATGAAACAGAAAGAATAACAAGCAAACCAGAAAGTATAGTAAAAAAGGAAGGCTAGTTCATGCAAAATATGTCTAAAGATATAAACAAATACGGTTGAAGTAAACAAAGTCACATTATTTCAGACAGTGACAAATGCCCTGAAGAAAATAAAGCAGTGTAAGGTGATTAAAACAAAGTAGGAGGGAGGACAATTTAGATAAGGTAATCAGGGAAGCAGTTTCTGGTAACAGGATAGATCAACAGGATGGATCAATAGCCAATAAGGCACTCTATGAAAAGTACAAAGACATAATTTTTCAAGACACTTTACTGGCATCTGCTGGAAAATTGTTATAACAAACATATAAATATGTAATGGCTACAATGTGCACTGTGCTCCCTTGTTCAAACATATGTGGAAGCCTGTCTGAAGAGGTAACAGCAGAACAAATACTTAAGTGATAAAAAGCAGTAAGATACGGAAATACATAAAAGAAGCCTTTCAGGCAAAGAGAAAAGCAAGTGTAAAAACTTTTAAGTCAAGAGAAAAGCTTGGGGGGAGGGGTTGGGGGGGGGGGGAGGAAGAAAACTGTACCTGAACAATAAAAAAAAAAAAGAGAAAAACTAAATAAATAAAATGTTTTTAAAAAAGAGAGTAAAACTTGATATATTCAAGAAACAAAAAGGCGGCGGTGAAACCCAGAGAGGAGGATGATGCCCAGATCATGTACAGCCTTGGGAGAAGTTTGTATTTCATTTTGCCAGAATATTCTAGGAGGGTTTTAAGCAGGCAGCTCATAAAACCTGATTTCTTTTTTCAAAAGATGAATCTGGCAGTTTGTTGAGAAACTAAAATGAGGTAAAATGGAATAAAGGAGACCTGTTAGGATATTATAATAGAAAATTATGGCAGTTTGGATAGATTGATAGGGGTGGAAATGGAGAAAAGTGGTAAGATTAAGGACATATTACAAAGGTAGAGATGAAATGACTTCTAAAACATGTACAAGATGGAAGGACTTCTTTTGTGTGGGTGTGGAGAATCTTTTATTTTTTAATTAATTCTTATTGTATTTTTCCCATTACCGTTTATCCCTCTTTTATCTCACTTCCCCTGCAACCACCACACTGTTGTCCACGCCCACGAGTCCTTTTTGCTAGATCACTACTGTGCCTGCTGCTCTGCACCCAACCCCCCCAAGCTGTCAGCCTGCTATCTATACAGTCTGTCTCTTGCTTGTTAGTTCAGTCTGTTCATTAGATTCCACATATGAGTAAAGCCACATGATGTTTCTCTTTCTCTGATAGGCTTACTTCACTTAACATAATGTTGTCTAGGTCCATGAATGTTGTTGAAAAGGGTAAAATTTTCTTTTTTTTACAGTCAAGCAGTATTCCATTGTGTAAATGTGCCATAGTTGTTTTATCCATTCATCTACTGATGGACACTTGGGCTGCTTCCAAATCTTGGCAATTGTAAATAATGTTCAATGAATATATAGGGATACTTATATTTTTTCAAACTCATGTTTCAGGTTTCTTTGGATAAATTCTCAGAAGTGGAATCACTGGGTCATAAGGCAGTTCCATTTTTAATTTTTTGAGGTATCTCCATATGGCTTTCCACAGTGGCTACACTAATCTGTATTCCCACCAACAGGTCAAAAGGGTTTCCCTTTCTCCACATCCTTGCCAGCACTTGTTTGTTGTTGTACTGATGAGAACCATTCTGACAGGTGTGAGATGGTATCTCACTGTGGTTTTAATTTGCATTTCTCTGATGATTAGTGACACTGAGTATATTTCCCTATGACTACTGGCCTTCTGTATGTCCTCTTTGGAGAAGTCTATTCAGATCCTTTGCCCATTTTTTAATTGGATTGTTTGGGGTTTTTTGGTGTTGAGTTTTGTAAGTTCTTTATAAACTTTGAATATTAACCCCTTATCAGATGTACCAGCAAATATGTTCTCCCATTCAGTGAGTTGTCTTTTTATTTTGTTGATGGTTTCCCTTACTGTGCAAAAACCTTTTAGTTTGATGTAGTCCCACTTGCTTATTTTCTCTTTTGTTTCCCTTGCCTGGGGAGATATATCAAATAAAATATTGCTATGAGTAATGTTCAGACTTTACTATCTATGTTTTCTTCCATGACTTTTATGGTTTCAGGTCTAACATTTAAGTTTTTATTCATTTTGAATTTATTTTTGTGTGTGGCATAAGAAAGTGGTCTGGTTTCATTTTTCTGCACATATCTGTCCAATTTTCTCAACATGATTTATTGAATAAACTATCTTTAGCCCATTGTATGTGCTTGCTTCCTCTGTCAAATATTGACTATAAAGATGTAGGTTTATTTCTGGACTCTCTGTTGATCTTTGTGTCTGTTTTTATGCAAGTACCATGCTGTTTTTATTACTATAGCCTTATAGTATAGTTTGATAGTAGGTAGCATGATTTCTCCAACTTTGCTCTTCTCAGGATCTTTGTGGTTCCATAAATAAATATAAAGGTAAAGGGAACAATCAGGAATGACACCTACCTGAGTCAGCTTCTGACCTTAGCAGGTGGCTACCATTAACTGAGATGGGGAAGACCAGATTAAGAGCAGATTTGAGGGATGAAGGACAGGGAGAAAATGTTATTCCTAAGTAGAGATTTAAATATGTAGTTGGACAAGCCAGCCTGAAGCTCAGGAAATGGAAAAATAAACTTGGCTTGAGTGTTGAGAGGTACTCCATCCTTCAGAAGTTTGAAAAAAGAGCTGTCAAAAGGAGATCGTTCATGTTCAACCAGGGAAAAACCAAGAATATGGTGTTTGGGAAGTCAAAAGATGATGTCTTAAGCCCTAACTGGTGTGACCCAGGGGGCTGGGTTTTGTCCCACAAACCAAGAAGTTGCCATTTAATTCCTGGTCAGGGTACATACCTGGGTTTAGAGCTGGGTCCCTGGCTGGGGGTGTGCAAGAGGCAACCAATTAATGTTTCTCTCATACATCAATGCTTCCCTCCCTGTCTTCCCCTCCCTTCCCCCCTCTCTAAAAATAAATAAACAAAATCTTTAAAACAAGAGAGACGATGTCTTAAGAAGGATGAAGGAGAGTGACTAACATTAGCAAGAGTGCTGAATAAGATGTTTTCCCCACTCGTACCACCCCCCAAACACACGTCCCGTCAACAACAGGAATCCATCCATGGACTAAATGTCTTTGTGGGCCCTGCCTGGGTGGCTCAGTTGGTTGGAGCATTGCCCCATACACCAAAAGCTGTGTGTTTGATTCTTGGTCAGGGCACAAAACTAGGTTACAGGTTCTATCCCAGGTCAAGGTGTATACAGAAGGCAACCTCTCTTTAAAAATCAATAAACATATCCTTGGTCAGGGTTAAAAATAAATAAATAAAATAACATAAAGTGCCTTTGAGATCCAGCTAGGTTATGAAATCTTCTAGCAGTTTAAGACCAAGGAGAACTGTTTTGAGAAGACAGGCCTGTACCCAGGCGGTTGACTCACTGACCATGGTCCCAGCTACAGACCTGGAAACAGCTTCGTACCCTTTAGGAAGTGGCTGCATTCCAATTTAACTGGTCCCCAACACCATACACGAAGAAAATGGAGAGAAGTCATGCCCACCTATACTTTAGGTAAAAGGCATAATACCTCAGTCTCAGCTGTGGACTGAAGTTGCCTGTGGATCAGATCCAGCCATAGCCCAGGAGCTACTGGAGGTGAACCTGTCAAACTATACATTCTGAAAGGGCCTGGTACCTGGGTTCCAACCCATCCCAGCTGCAGTCCACAAACAGCCCTGCTGCCACATGGACCCAGCAAGAGACACTCCCAACTGAGCACCTGAAGATCCTCAAAGGGTCCAATACTCAGCTTTAGTCCCTCTCAACCACGTCCGCAGCAGTACTTCTAGCACAGGGACCTTGTGGGAGACACTAATGTCTGCACCTCAGGAGATCCTGAAATAATTCCAGCCTTCTAGCCAAGTTAGGGGGCAGCCTACTCCACCAAGACACCATCCATGCCTCCAGAGGTAGGTCTACAGACCTCAATCTTGGCTGAACCAGAAACAGCTCCCATCAACAGACAAATCCAGTGACCAGACAGGAGCCCCTCCAAGGACCTGAAGGGAGCCACATTCAACTGCACGTCTAGTAACAGACACACTATCTGAAGCCCAACTGTGGACACTTAAGCAGACCCTTGTCCCAACAATATCCTACTGAACAATGTACTAAAATTCAGTCCTATCCACAAAGGGACCAGATAGAATCCTCACCAGCCCAAGCTCCCGGTAACAAGCCCACCACCCATGAATACTACCACAGACCCAGCAACAGCCTCATAACAGCTCTAACCAAGCATGACAACAATCCAGAGGCAATCCCATCAGCCAGGAGACCCTACAGAAGAAGGCCTTTACCTGATAAAAGCAGTCTACAAATACTGGAAGAGTTGTTTGCTCCTTCAAATGCACAAATACCAAGGCAAGCTTACATGTATCACACAAATCAGGCAAATATCACACCAGCAAAGAAAACTACTCAAGTCTCACTAACTAATCCAAAGAAATAGCTACAATTTACCTGACAACTATGATTTGCCTGACAATGAATTAAAAATAATCAATTAAAGAAACGCAATGAAATCCAAGAGAACAAAGATAAGACAACTAAATAAAATGAGAAAAACCACACATGAACAAAATGAGAAGTTTAATAAAGAAACAGAAACCATAAAAAAACAAAACAGAAATTCTGGAGCTAAAGAATACAATGACAGAACTGAAAAATTAAACAGAAATTCAACAATAAACTTGATCATGCAGAAGAATCAGAGAACTTGAAGGGGGATCATTTGAAATCAGCCAGTTATAAGAGCAAAAAGAAAAGAAGTTAAGAAGAGTGAAAAATGTCCATGTGAATTATGGGACACTACCAAACACATGATCATTTGCTTTATGGGTGTCCCAGAAGAAGACAGAAAGGGAGAGAAAGCTTACTTAAAGAAATAATTTTTCTTAATCCTTACCTGAGGAAATTTTTTAATTACTGAGAGAGATAAGAGAAAGAGAGAGAGAGGAGAAACATCAATGTGAGAGAGAAACATGGATTTGTTGCCTTCTTGTACACACCCCGACCAGGGGTCAAACCCTGACTGAGAATTGAACCTGTGGCCATTTGATCTACAGGACAACACTCCAACCAACTTAGACACACTGGCCAAGGCAGAAATACTAATTTTTTTTAAAAGAAAAAATGAATAGCTGAAAATTTTACCAAATCTTGGGAGAGTTATAGATACTCAGGAATATAATAAGCTCAAAAAACTCCAAGCAAGATCAACCCAAAGATCACTCCAAGACACACAATCAAAACGTTAAAAGACACAGAGAGAATTGTTCCTTCAAAGAAGCAAGAGAAAAACTACTCTCACATGTCCTCTAAGGCTATCAACAGATTTTGCTGCAGAAATCATGCAGACCAGGAGACTGACTTGATACATCGAAGTGCTTATATAAAATCCATCAACCATGCAAAACAATCCTTCAGAAATAAAGGAGAGATAGACATTCCATACAAACAAAAGCTGAGGTAGTTCATCAACATAAGACCTGCCTTACAAGAACTGCTAACAGGATTTCTAGTTGAAATGAAGTAACAGTGTAAAACATATAAAGTATAAGGCTTACTGGTACAGGTAAATATACAGTGAAAATCAGAATACTCTACACTGTAACAATGGTGTGTAAATCAGTCTTATCTCTAGTATGGAAGTTAAAAAAATAACAATAACTACAGCTACAATAATTTACTAATGCATTAATAATATAAAAAGATGTAAAAGTATAACATCAATAGTGTAAAATGTATGGTGAGAAGAAGTAAAAGTGTAGAGATTCGGTATATGATTGAAGGTAAGTTATCAGCTTAAAACAGACTCATGTTTCATGTAAGCCTCATGGTAAATACAAAGAAAAATTAATCAGAAAGGAAGACAGCAAGAAAATAAATGAACAAAGGAACTTGTAAAAAGTCGGAAAACTTTTATGATTAAAACTATTACAATTAAAATTGTAATAGTCCTTAACTATCAATAATTACTTTAAATGTAAACAGACATCTAAATTCTCTGATAAGATACACAATGGCTGAATGGATTAAAACAACAGGATCCAACCATATGCTACCTACAAGAGACTCCCTGTAGCTTAAGGAAACAGGCTGAAGTAAAGGTATGAAAAAAGATACTTGTGCAAATGGTAACCAAAAGATATGAGAAGTGGCTATACTTACATCAAATACAATAGACTTTCAGTCAAAATCAGTACAAGACAAAAAGGTCATTAGAGAGAGGTCAATTCATCAAACAGACATAATAACTATAAATATATATGTACCAAACATTAGAGCACCTAAATGTCTCAAGTAAATATTAACAGAAATAGAGAGAAATAATAGTAGGGGACTTTAGTACTCCACTTTCAACATAGGATAGGTCATCCAGACAGAAAATTAACAAACAGCAAACCCGAATAACACTATATACCAAATGGCTCTAACAGACACACACAGAATATTCCATCCAATAGCACCGGAAAACACTTTTCTCAAACTCACAGGGCACATTCTTCATGAGGAATCATAGGTCAGGCCACAAAACAAGCCTTAACAAATTTAAGAATACTGAAATTATATGAAGTTTCCTTTCCAAACACAATTATACGAAAGTGGAAATCAACAACAGGAAAAGAACTGAAAAACTCACAAATACAGAAAAATTAAAAAATATCCTATGAACAACCAATGCACCAAAGAAATCAAAGGGAAATCAAAAAATATCTTTAAGCACACAAAAGCAAAAACACAATGTACCAAAACTTAGAGGATGCAGCAGAAGTAGTTCTAAGAGGTAAGTTTAAAACAATAATGCCTACATTAAAAAAAGGTCTCAAATAAACAACCTAACTTTAAACATATGAAATCGGAAAAAGAAACTAAGCCCTAGTTAGAGGAAGGAAATAATAAAAATTAGAGCAGAAACAAATTATATAGAGACTATAAAGAAAATAGAAAAAAAGAAACTAAGAGTTGGTTTTTCAAAAAGATAAACAAAATTGAAAAACCAGAATTAGACTAATCTAAAAAAAAGAGAATTATAAATGAAAGAAAAGACATGACAAGTGAAACACCAGACATGCAAAGGATCATTAAAGAGACTATTACAAACAACTAACACTAACATATGCAAAAAAAACTGGACAGTCTAGATGAAATGAATCAGTTCCTAGAAACACGCAACTTACCAAAACTGAATCATAAAGAAACAGAAAATGTGAACAGACCAATAACAACTAAGATGATTGAAGTAGTAATCAAAAACCTCCCAACAAAGAAAGACCAAGACCAGATGGTTTAACTGGTGAATTCTACCAAAGATTTAAAAAAGAATTAATGTCAACCCTTCTTGAACTCCTCCAAAAAATTAAAGAGAAGGGAAAACCCCCAACTCATTTATGAGGCCAGCATTATCCTGATACTAAAGCCACTACTTGAAAGAAAACTACAGATTAATATTCTTGATGAATACAGATATAAAAATTCTCAACAAAATACTAACAAACAATTCAACAGCATATTAAAGGAATCATGCTTGTGTTAAAAAGGAATTTATCCTAGGATGCGAGGATAGCTCAGTATATGCAAATCAATAAACATGAACAACCATTTTAACAGAAAGAAGAATAAAAAACATATCCTCTCAACAGGTTCAGAAAAAGCATTTGAGAAAATTCAACCCATTTCATGATAAAAAGCTCTCAACAAATTGGGGACAGGAAAAACATACTCACCATAATAAAGACTAATATTTCAAACCCACAGCTAACATCATACTCAATAGAGGAAAGCTCAAAGCTTTTCCTCTAAGATTAGGAATAAGACAAAGGTGCACACTCTCACCACATTTATTCAACATAACACTGGAAGTCTTAGCTAGAGCAATTAGACAAGAAAAGAAATAAAAGGTATCCAAGTAGGAAAAGAAGAAGAACAATTTGTCTCTGGTTGCTGATGACATGAACTTACATACAGAAAACCCTTACAGACTCCACCAAAAATTTGTTATAATAAGCAAATTCATTGAAACTGCTGTAAATTCCGTAAAAAACAAAAACAAAAACACACATAAACATCAGTTGCATTACCATCCACTAACAAAGAAATATCTGAGAAATAAAGAAAATCCCATTTACTATAACATTAAAAATACAGTTAATTATATCTCAATTTAAAAACAATAAAAAACTTAAGATATCTCATGTTCATAGACCAAAATAATTAATATTATGATAATATCCATACTACCAAAAAACATGTATAGATTCAAGACAATCACCATCAAAATTCCAATGGTACTTTTTCACAGAAATAGAAAAAACAATTTAGAAATTCATATGGAACTGCACAAGACCCCAAACAGCCAAAGCAAACACCAGAAAAAAGAACAAAACTGGAGGCATCACTCTTCCTGGTTTCCAACTATATTAAAAAGCTATAGTAATCAAAATAATATGATATTGGCATAAAAACAGACTCATAGACTAATAGAGAATAGAGAGACCAGAAGTAAATCCACGCACATACAGAAAACTAGTATTTAACAAAGGAGTCAAGAACACTCAGTGAGAAAAGACAGTCTTCAATAAATGCTATTGGGAAAACTGATATTCACATGCGGAAGAATGAAATTGGACCCCTATCTTCTACCATACAATTAACTCCTGGATTTAAAAAAAACTTAAATTTAAAAAAAACCTTAAATTTTAGACTTGGAACCATAAAACTCCTAGAAGAAAAGAGAGAGAAAAACTCCTTGACATTGGCCTTGGCTATGATTTTTTGGATGTAACACCAAAAGCACAAGTACCAAAAGCAAAAATCAACAACATCAAACTAAAAACCTTCTGCTCAGCAAAGGAAACCATCAACAAAATGAAGAGGCACATACAAAATGGAAAATAAAATTGCAAACACTGTATCAGAAAAGAGATTATCCAAAATACATAAGGAACGCATACAACTCAATAGCAAAAAAAACAAACAACCCAATTAAAAAATGGGCAGAGGACCTAAAGAGACATTTTCCAAAGATACACAAATGGCCATTAGGTACATGAAAAAATGCTCAATATCACTAATCATCAGGAAATGCAAATCAAAAACGAATGAGATTTCACTCCACACCTGTTAGAATGGCTATTACCATAAGAAGACCAGAGAAAACTGTTGGCCACACTGTGGAGTAAAGGGAACCCTTAGCACCCCTGGTGGGAATGTAAACTGGTGCAGCCATTATGGAAGACAGTATGGAGGTTTCTCAAAAAATTAAAAATGGAGCTTCCTTATGATCTAAAAATCTCACTTCTGTGCATATATTTAAAGGGAAATAGATTGCTATCTTGAAGAGATACCTGTACCCCCATGTTCACTGGACAAAACCTATGAGTGTTCATCACCAGAAGAATAGATAAAGAAAATGTGACTATACACACATATATAAGTGTGAATATGTATGGTATAAATTATATATACATATAACTTACCCAATAAAAAGAATGTAATCTTGCAATTTGTGACATGGGCGGACCTTCTAAGATGAGTAAGTTTTGTAGACCCAGTAATACAGCATGGTGACGATAGTCAACAATACTGTATTATATACTTAACAGTTACTGAGAGAGTAAATTTAATTATGTGAGGTGACAGAAGTGTTAACTAACCTTAATGTGGTAATCATTCTGCAGTATGTATACCAAATCATGACACTGTACATCTTAAACTTACACAATGTCGTATGCCAATCCTATCTCAATAAAGCCGGGGTGGCAGGGGAGAGGAGATAAAGCACTCAATTGCTTCGAACACGGATAATGGTCAAGTAGTAGATTTGCTGAGACCCTGACAGAAACAGTGTTTAGTAGAACAAGTTAAAGAAAGAATGGACGATGAAGAAGAAAGCTCAGATAAATCTTTTTAGGCATTTTGTTGTAACTGGAAACAAGAGAAATGAGGCAACTACTGGAAGGGGATGTAAGTTCAAGGAAAGGTTTTCTTAGGACTGGCAACGGTATATTATGTATGCATGCTGAAATAAATGAGTCGAGAGAGACAGAAAAATCGATGATGTGAGAAAGGGTAGATTATTGCCAAAGAAAGTTCTTAAATTGGCAGTAGGGAATGGGATTCAAAGGAAAGAGAGTAAGTGGAAGAAGTTGGGCTTGGATAAAGGCAAGGACAATGCATCCTTTATAAAATAACAGAAACCAGAGTATATGCGTACATTATGTAGACTGGTAGTTTTGCTAATGAGAAGATGAGGGAGTTCTCTTTTGATTCCTTTCATTCTCTCAGTGAAACAAGGTTATGAGCTGAGAATAAGGTAGGAAACAGTGTTAGAAACTTGAGGAGAAAATGTGGAACAGACATTTAAAAGTTTAGCAAAGTGATTTTGTTAGGGAACTGAAGGATTGCAGGGGAGCCCACTAGAAAGCTGTGGTTATAAATTTTAAGGAATAGTCAGCACTACTGTCATTTTTTTTCTAGCTCTATTATACAGGAGATGGTCATCATATATCCAAGCAACTATTTTTCTTTTCCAAGTGAAATACTACCATCCAAATCCTCAAATGTTCCTGAGCCATGGTTTCTAAGATTCATATATTGTAATCTTCTGGTCCCGCTACAAATTTGCCAATATTCTCTGAAATGGTGTGCCAAGTACAGAATACCCCTTTCTAAACATGATTAGTGCAGAAATCGGTGAACTACCTTTGTTATTTTGGACACCAAAACATGTACTTTATATATATATTACATCAGCGGTCCCCAACTCTTTTGGCACCAGGGATTGCTTTCGTGGAAGACAATTTTTCCATGGACTAGGGCAGGGGGGAGGGGGATGATTTTGGGATGATTCAAGCGCAATACATTCAAGCTCACCTCCTGCTGTGAGGCCCAGTTCCTAAAGGTCCAGACTGGAACCAGTGTGTGGCCTGGAGGTTGGGGAACCCTGAACTAAATCACAGATGTCGCTAAAATTAAGTACCAACCAGAAGATGTACTTCCTATCTTTGCAACTAAACTATATACCTGACAAATACCTAATTCCTAAATCATGTGAACTGGGTTTTTTCAAACAGGCTATAAGCTAGCAAACAACTTTTCCTCCTTGGAGGGCTAATCATTTGCGTATTTCCTTGGTATTCTTTGAGCTGTTTTGTTATGGTTCTTTTTCTGCTACATGCATCTTGTCTCCTCACGTGAATGTCATCAGTACTTTAAAAAAGACTACTGTACTTCTAAGAAACCTCTAACAATGTCATGAATCTTAGTAGACACAATATTTATTAGTTAACTTCCAGCTTTTAGTTCCTATGACTTCAGAAATCCTTTATTTACATACTTAGTTTCCAACATTCTTATAAAAATCACCATTCTATATTTGAAGTACTTTCATACATACTTGGTGGCTCAGCATTTTCATCTCCAGGAGGGTCTGAAGTTGACAACAGCTAGAAACAGGAGAAAAATTAATAGGTAAAATCAGAAACCTCAAACATCCTGCACAAAGCAACACTAAGATAGGTTTCCCTTACATAATGTGCATACTCTTTTGAAAACTAAGTAATTTACATGATACTTCACTTTGCTTTTGTTTTACCTTAATCATCATAAAAATTTCCTTAAAATTTATCTACTTCCAAATTAGAATTCAAGTATTCCTCTAGTTTCAGGAAAGTAGCAAAATGTATTAATGATTTTCTCATTCCTTTTAGAAAGTTGTACTTCAGTGGGATCATTCTCTGAGGTTCTAAACTCCTGACAATGTATTTCTATTTTCTCTTCTGGAAGAGATGGAGGATACACTACAGATCCTTCTCCAACCTTACCACAAATTATATAGTGGGATGTTGAGTGATTTTCAGAAAACTAAAAACAAAAGACAATCTTTTTTTTTAAGCCCTTCAACAACAAGGCAGTTAAAAAAACAAAAATTAAAGGTATTAATATGGACACAAAATCTGTAACTATCACTTCTAATATGTTTGTGATTATTATTTAGGAGAACTCAACATCAATTATAAAAATTTATTTACCTGTTCAAGAAGATGAGGATATCTAGCTTGAATCTCATCAACAAACTCCTGCCCTTTCATGCGTATCAGGAACTCACACCTAAAACATAAGAGGAAAAATATTTTTTTAATTGTTTTATATCAAAAATATAACCTGATCATTCTAAAAAGTGGCTTTCACACTCTTTGTACCCCATAATATAAATACTTTTCATCACAACATAGTACACATACAAACCTAACAGGAACAAAATTCTCATAAAATACTACAGACTCTTACTATATGTTGATGCATTCTGGTATTTTCTCTTTAATTCCATTAACACAATAACAACAATAAAATGGCCCCCTAGACCTACAAAGGAACACAAACTGAGGTTTGAAAAATGCTGTTCCAGAAAATTTATTTTGGGGGCTTAACGTTTTCCAAAACTATAATACAGTATTCCTAAAATGTGATGTTTCACAATACAGTAACTGCTAATCTTTCTCCAGTGTCCACTTCTCCATTACATTTAAAGCACAAACCCTCCCTCCAAAAAATACTGAAGCAAATATTTTCATCTATACATAATGTGACAGTGTTTTCCAAATACTTGTTTTCAAACTACTAGGGTTTCTCAAAGGTGTCCCAGAAGTTCACATAAAATCTGTTTCCATTTCATTCCTTTTGTTTTCAACAAATGGTGCTAGACAAGTAAATATTCATATGCAAATAATAATAAACCTCAACCTATGCCCATACTATACACAAAAATAAACTAAAAATAAATCATATACATGAATGTAAAATGTAAAACAGAAGAAGACACAGAAAATCTTTCTGTCCTTACGTAAGGTGCAGATTTATTAAGATACCACAGCATAATCCATAAAAGATAAAATTGATAAAATGACATCATCAAAATTAAAAAGTGTGCTCATCAAAAGACACTGCTAACCCTGCAGAGGCCACAGTTGATCTAAGAGATACACACAAACTCTTTTCTTAAATATTGTTACATATATCAAGTGCATAGGTTCAAGGTCATTGCTAGCTGCACGTTTGTATGTGACTAATGTTAAGCCATAACATTTAAGGTGTCAGTTTGGTTGTAGCACGTTTCGTAAGAGTGTTTGATATTCGATAGTAAATTGTATCTAAGAGATACCACGAACTCCCAAGTCAGTGTTGGTGTAGTTGGGCTTTTTTCCCAAGAACTCCGAAGTCAGTGTTGTGGGGTTTTTTTTCATTTACTGTTGAAAATGTCTGGAAAAATATATTGATTCGATAATCCAAGAGATGCTGAAGAACTTCAGCGAATGCTACTAGAGTCTGATGATGAGAATGATAGAGTTGAACATGAAAATGAAAGTTATTTAGAAGATGAAGATTATGTACATGAAAGTTTATTCAGAAGATTTGGATACCAAGATATTTTTAGTGAAAATGAATTAAACATGAATAAAGAGTATTTTTTTGGAAAGGATAAAGAATCAAAGTGGAGGAAAAACCCAGTAAGAAAACAAATTAGAAAATAGCCACAGAATATTTTGTGTCAACTTCCATTAGTTTGGCCAAAAGCAAAAAATGCCTAGACAGAACTTGACACTTGGAACGGCTTTATCACAAATGCTACTTCAGATCTAATCTCATTAAGTACAAATAAATACATTGATTCTATCTTGAGCTGGTTTTCAGGAGAAAGAGATGCTACATGAATAGACAAACAAAAATGCAAACTGAAAGCATTTTTAGGCCTCATATCTGGCTGGTTTATATAGAAGCAATTGCTAAATTACAGGATTTATGGATTACAGATGGTAGTTGAACTAAACTTTTTAGTTCTTTACAGATATTTAGATTTATTCATAATTGTAACAGGTTTGATGACAAATTCATCCACTTAGAAAGTCTGAAAGTGGACAAACAATGGCTGGGAGACATTTTCTCAGCATTTGTAGAACACTGTAAATTAAGTTACTCTATGAGACAGAATGTAACAACAGACCAAATGTTACCTGGATTTAGAGGAAAATGTGGGTTTAGATAATATATTCCATCCAAGTCCAGGAAATATGGTATCAAAATTTCTGCTATGATATTTTACACAGGAAATCTTAAAATATAAGCCAGTAAGCAGACCAAAGGTCCTTACTTGACTAGTAATAAACCTAACCAAGAGACATGCAAAACCCATTTACTCATCAGGACGTAATATTACAGCAAACAACTGGTTCACTGATATAAATCCTATCTACTACTTGAAAAAGAAGTGACTTTCATATGTAGGTACTGTTTAAGAATAAACCCCAATTACCCCCTGAATTTGTGTCTTCCAAAAACAGGCCCCAAAATGCAATTTATTTGCTTTTGGTGCAGATTGTACACTTGTATCTCATATACCCAAAAAGGGAAAAAACGTAATTTTAGTTTCATGTATGCATTTTGATGATGCCATAAATTTAGATTCACATAAGCCTGACCTAACAGAATATTACAACCAGGTGTTGACACTGTGGACCAAATGATCAGTACATATATTATGGCCAGGAACACCAGAAGAATGCCTATGGTTATATTCTAGGCAATTTTGAATATTGCAGGAATAAATGCTCAGACTGAACAGCAATATGAAAATAAGGTGCAGAATAATTATTAGAAATCTCGTAATGCAGTTAGTGTCAGAACAAATAAAAAGGCATTCAGAAATCGCTACAGGTGTGCATAAAGCCTTTACACCTGAAATTTCAACAATTTCAAACAAAAGTGAAGGAAATTCTAACGACAACATAGATGCAGCTCCCTCAACAAGCAGAAAAAGAAAAATACGTTGTTAGGTGCTATGCATCCAAAATGAGTCGCTTATCAAAATATTTTTGCAAGTATCGTGAAAAGTATTTATGCCTAGAGGATAGCCATCTTGTTTGCAATGACTGTTACAAAAATAGTTTGCAAAGCCAATTAATAAGATTCTCTGATTAATGTTAAGCACATTTTTTGGTTGTATTTCTTTTTTTGTTACTGTTGGTCAAGTACAGTTTTCTGTTTGGTTGTATTTTTTAGCAGTATCTATGTTTCCATTATTTGAAAAGAAAAATTTTTATTCTTTATATTTTTATATATCTTTGTTTAATGATTTCTAGATTGTAACTGAAAATAAAAACCATGTATTTTTATTATGTAACTATAATAAATACAAAACTGCAGTGCTTTTAATTTTTTCCCCCATTTCAGCACATACTAGTAATGAATGTTATCTCTTGGATACAAGTGACCTACAATGTAATTTTTTTGACTGCGACCTCCACAAGGGTAAGAAAATAAACAAGCCACAGACTCAGAATTTGCAAAACACATGTGATAAAGCACTATATCCAAAGTATATTATGAACTCACAAAACTTAATTTAAAAAAAACTTAAAAATGGGCAAAAGATTTGAACAGACACTTCACCAAAGAAGATGTATAGCTGGCAAATAAGTGAATAAGAAGCTTGCCAACACTGGTAATTAAGGAAATGCTAATTAAAATCACAGGGAGATAATCACTATGTACATACACCTCTATTAGAACAGCTAAAATAAAAGAGACTCACAGTACCAAATGTTGTTAAGAATGGCGAACATCTGAAGGTCTCATACCTTGCCAGTGGAAATTTGACATTTTAAGTGATACAGCCATTTCAGAAGACAATGTAGAAGTTTCTTATAAAGGTAAAACAAAACTTGCCATATAACTCACCAATCACACTTGGGCATGTTTACCCAAGAAAAATGAAAACACGTATCCACAAATGTTTACTAATGTTTAGAACAGCTTCATTTATTACTGCTGCAAACTAGAAACAACTCAAATATCCTAACTGGTGCATGGGCAGAATTAATAAAGACCATATGCATGCTCAGGACTCAAGTTTATCATGCAAATAACACAGCTAGATGTTCTTTGTTTTGATCTTTATATAGTTTTAAGTTATTTTTTATCCTGGGATTGATTAATTTATATTCACAATGATTAAAGACAGGAAGCATAATAAACTCTGCCCCGTATTTCCACCTTCTCTAATAAATCCCATGAGGATAATTTTCATGTGTCTTATTCACTGTTATATCCCCAGCACCTAAAATAGTCTCCATTAGGCATCCAAATATTTGATAAGTAAATAAATGAACTGTTTAAAACAGAGTAATAACAATTATCCATTTTGGTTTTTTATTTACTGAGATTAAAGATTACCCACAGTGGAAATTTGTTGTACTTAGAAGGTTTACAAAAAGCCCCCCTAACCTTTTTCCCTTTTTTAACCATTTAGAGCAAAACACAAGTTACAGAAACAAATCAAGATTTTTTTTGTCTTGTTTTATAAAGGATAAAATACAGCCATTCAAACACTGGAACTGGAAAGCTGTTTTGTCTTTTTCACACAGTATAGTTAAATTTCAAATTATATGTACACAATCCCATAGAGTCAAACATAACTGTCATTTAAAATTCTGACAATAAGCCCTGACTGGGCATACTCGGTTGGGCATCATCCCACAAAGGGGAAGGGTTGCTGGTTCAATTCTCAGTCAGGGCACATGCCTAAGTTGCGGGTTCAGTTCCTGGGTCGTGTACAAGAGGCAATCAATCAATGTTTCTCTCCCTCTCCTTCTCCCTCCCTTACCCTCTTTCTAATAATAAATATTTTTAAAAATTATTCTGAAAATAAAAAATGCTTTTTCCTACGTAAATTATTTAAAGTAGACAAAATACATCACTTTTCAGAGTTAGAAAGTCAAATTTATCTTATATATTATGAATATTAAAAATGTAATTTTGAAACACAACTTTTAACAATGTACTGATCCATAACAAAATATTTGTTACTCAGGTTTTCTTTTATTTTACACAAATATGACAAAAAGATTTTTAATTTCCTGAAGGAGTTTAAGAGATCCCTAATGTTGTGCAAAGCATGCACAGATCAAAACATTACCAATATTATACAATTCCACTTGTGAGAGGTAGTTAGTGTAGTAAAATTCATAGAGACAGGAAGTAGAATGGTGGTTGCCTGGGGGGGGGCAAATAAATGCTGAGTTAGTGTAATGAGTACAGTTTCAGTTTGAGAAGATGAATGGTGGTAATGGTTAAGAAACAATGTGAATGCTTTTAATGACACAGAACTGCATACTTAAAAATGGTTACAATGATAAATTTTATGTTATTTATATTTTACCACAATTAAAAAAATTATCTAGTCCAACTTTCTCATTTTACAGGGGAGAGGCTCAAAGGCATCTCACAATTTGTTCAAGTTCACATAGCTACTCCATAACAAAAACAATTAATTTCTAATTCTATTTCCACTAACAACACTGCCTCTAAATTCTTTCTAAAAATAGGAGATACTGCTAGAGACAAAGGAATTATGTGACATATCACAAGATAAAACTGTGCAGAAAAATAATTTACAATTAAAGAGACTTAACAGATTTTATTATATGCATCTATATTTATCTTATTCATAGTTCCATTTTATGTCACTTCTTGTTTTCCTTTTCCCTTCTTACCAACTTAGAGGGGTTTTTTTGGTTCTATTTTACATATCTTTAATCCTTAAGTCTCCTTACAGCAAAATGGGAACTGTATAAATGAAATGTATGGCCATAATTGTAAACGAGTCATCAAGTTAAACTATATCCTGAATACATGGCTTACAAAAAAAAAAAAAAAAAGTACACAGAACATTCCACAACATTTCCAATCAAAAGATTTTAAGTTCAAATTGGGAATTTTAAAAGACTAATTCCCCAATAGTATAAGAGAAGTTTTATTATATTGAGATGTAAACTTAGCCATGCAAAGATGCCTGTTTCTTTAAGCAGTTTTGTGTAGCAATACTTTTAAAAACAATTACCTTGGAAACCATTTGGCATGTTCTACCCATGGGTCATCTCCAGGTTCCCAACACCTTAAGCCACCATCACAACAAAAGCATTTGACATCATCGTTGCGACCTTAAGAAAACAGAAGACTAAAATTGAATACACACATTCTAATACGTAAATCAAAATGAACCAGACAAAATGTAGAGCTCCATTACTTTCTTACCCACATAATAGAAACCAGCACTTGCAAGCTGCTCAGGTTGAACTGGAACACTAGATGGCCAGTACATAAATGTTCTCAGTCGGGCTGCATGTGTCTGCATGCTCAAATTTGAAATGCTAAACCTCAGCGTTTCTAGAGAATTTTCCAAAAATGGACAGTTGGGGAAATGTCTCCGGTGTTCTGACATAGCATCGTCCTTTGGTTCCCAGTTACTCAGTGTCCCACCACAAGCAAAGCAGGCTACCCTATCTCCAGGTCCTATGTAATAAAAACCAGCTCTTGCCAATTCTGAAGGTGACAAGAAGGTTAATGGCCACATATGGAAAGTAAGAAATCTGGCTTGTTCAGTACTCATTGCGTAACTGTAGGGATTAGTCCTCAACGGGGAGATATCTTCAACGGCTCTAGAATCGATAGGGTTTGATGAAAGGTTGCTGCAAGAGCCACTGAATGAGCCACTTTGTTCCAAAACAGGAGATAATGAATGCGTAAAACTGTTTCTCATCGGAGAAGTATTTTTAAAGGTGGATTCCAACCTAGTAACAGAAACGAGATTCTGAATAAAGCTACAGCTAGGATAGAGCTGTTTATGCTTTTCAATAGGATTGTCTCCTTGTTTCCAGTTATCCAGCATCAGGCCACAACAGAAACATTTGACCTTGTCATTCACACCAGTATAGTAAAAACCAGCACGAGCAAGACTCCTTTCTGACACAGGAACGCCGATGGGGAAAGTCGAATACGTAGACATTCTGTAGAGCTCACATGAAAAGTCGTATTTCATTTTGTGTTTGTTGTCGATTGTCCGATTTGACAAGATCGTGCGATCTTCCATTATGCTCTTAATTTTTTGGTACGAGGGACCTGGGATAAGTCTTTGGGAGGTAGTTTTGTGCATGAGTGATTTTACTTTTTGATGGGTAAAACTCTCACATGAAATTTCTCATCCCTTCACACTAAATCAATTTTACTATAAAAAAGAATCAAATGACAGACTCCTACTTAAAATTCACTACACCTACTTTACTGGATTTACACCTGAGTTTACACTCAGGGAGGATGAATAGCTCTTCTAAATTACTGAGATACTCTGTGGTACTCCTTGGGGTTATATTCAGGTTACCTATTGGTGTAATACTAACATAATGGCCTGAAAGAAACTGACACACCTCTGAAATATTTAAAATTACTTGACTTTTCAAGGAGGTTTATACTCCCAAAATTCTAAACAACTATAGAATTCCTAAATTATACCTTTAATTTGCTTTTGGTTATAAGCTACAAAGCCTGGGTAGCAAGCCAATTGCTGATTACGCTATAAGAGGGAAAAACTATACACAAGGTTCTTTCTCCACAAGTACTTTAATATGATTACCACCCCACCCTCTCAAAAAAATCTTGTTTTAGGCTAGTAAACAAGAAGCCTTCATGGGGGTCATATTATCTACAGACTAATTTCACACAATTTATTTTTATAGTATTTACTTAAATGAGTTATACTAGTTTCAGATAACTTTTGGGGATATCAACCTATGTTGAACCTATGCCTGTTAAACTGTATATGATGTCAAATGAAATTAACTTTGCTTAAAACAAACGGTTAATTTTTCCACTTTTGTTAATTATTGTCTATACATGTTTCCATTTTCTGCAGCATCAGTATTATGTTGCCTTTCTTCCTAACTTTGCATACCACTTTATTATTATACTTAATCAACTGAAGGTATTTTCTCCACAAACTTAACTAGTTAACCATAAAGTTTCCATAGCAGGAATTTTCTACACTGCACTTAAAAATTATTTAAGGATCATGCATCTATAATATCATTCATTTTGAAATTAAAAATAAATCAATTTATCAAAATACACCTTGTCCTTTTTAGTATTATCACAAATGCCTAATAAAATATTGTATTACCAACAGAACTACTGCTTATACATAATGTACAAGTAATTAACCCTACTAGCCTTCTTTCTGAAAACCCTTCATGTTTTAAAAATACATTTAATTCATACACAAAATTACACTCCACAGAATTCAAGCTATATCCCTTTATAAAGTTTCTGGGTCTCCATAATGGGATTTATTACTGCAGCAGGAAAAAGTGAGGGGGAAAAGGAGTATCTTCAGAGCTGTAAATCTGGGGGAGGAAAAAAAAAGCTGTTTTAGAAAACTATTTTTATAGTAAAGAGCATTTATAGATCAATTTGTTCAATAAAATCTAAAAATGATTTACACTTTAGGTAATGCATCTTAATTCCAGCAACTTGTCACTTCAACTTCCTAATTGGAAAAGCTTTAATTAAAATAAATGCAATATAGCTCCCTTAACACTAAGAGTATATATATTTTAAAAAGCATACGACTTCAAAGACAGATGGACATTTCCTTATAAGAAAATATTTTGTCCTTGGTCTCCTCCCCTATTCTGGTGACAACTTTTAATATAATATAATGTAATACAACTTTTAAAGATAATATCGCTGGCAAAAGGAGACAGTGGTAAAAAAAAAAAAAGATTGACTACACACCATCAGCAACAGAACAGCAGTAATTAGACAGTAACATTATTTTTTAATGCCAAATCTCTCCAGGACTAGGGAACCTGACCAGTAAGCGTGAAATGCATTAGGAAGTCATTAATGTAAATCCTTAAAACTCTAAAACTCCCCCCCCAATTCCAAAGCAACAGCAACAGAAAGCACCTCGAAAACAAAACGTAGCACAAAGGCCTGGGAAACACTGGCCTTGGGAATGTGACCACTTGCATAAATGCTTTCGTTACACCAGGACCTGATACCACATCTTTACATTATAAACGCCCATCCGCAAGCACCGTACTGGGAGTTTTGCCCTCTTTATGCAAACTGTAGCTGGGTGGGAGGACAGACTGGAAGAAAAAAGAGCAACTATGGGATTTACCAGGAGTTATTTTTCACAGCACACAAAAGACTACTACAGTGGCGAAGCGCAGCTGAAGCCATCCGAAACATGATCTCGCCGGCGCAGAACTGCCTCGGATTTCAACAAATGAAAAAGTGTACCGAGGGTTAAGTGGGCGGCAGCCAGAGAAGGCATGCAAACAGATCAATTTTTAAAAATGATTTTCGATTTCAAGTCTTGGAGTCGGAGCTTCCGTATTAAATACAGGCCTAGGCGAGAGAAGAGGGCAGAACGCTCACTGGACGCTGAACCCCCAGGCCGCGTCTCGCCTCGGCCCGCCGCCGCAGCTTCTGGGAAGTGGGCCCCGCCGGCCCACTCGCCCCGACCCGCCTCCCGTGGCCCGGGCCCGGAAGGAGCTGCACTCACCTCAGTGCAGGCGCACACACACGGAAACGGCGCGGCTGCCTGGCGGCCTCCACACTCACACACACACACACACACACACACACACACATACACACGGGAGAAGCGGGCAGACGCGACACCCAGCGCGACCGGCTCAGGTCCAGGGCTCCCGAACCACCCCCCCCCCCCCGGCAGGGGCCGTACCGACGCACGGTGACGTCAGCGCGCCTGGCCGGGGACTGCGTCACTGCCACGCGAAGGCGCCGGGGAGTCTGCGGTCGGAGAGCTGGACTCAGCGCCCCTTCAGCTGCGGTCAGCTGGTCAGCCTGCGGGTGAAGGGACACCATGAATATTAATCCGGTGTTTAGGTTTTTAATCTCGCGATTTTATTACTTTTGACGTTTCCTCCTCTCTCTGGCCCTAACGTTCTCCCGAGGGAGACGTGGCAAACCGCGAGCCGAAACGTTTGAATCTTGGGAAAGCCTGTGGAAACGGCCCTGCGCGGGTGGTTTTGCGTCGTTTTACCGCGTCACCTCACAGGTCCACATACCTCCTGGCCAAATACCTCTGGTGTGGCGCCTCCACTCGGCGTAGGCGACTGCCTTCGAGAACACTGTCAGCCTGCTGGCATTTTTGCTTCAACTATGAACGATTGTAACCGTTTTTCCTCCCAGCTCAGCCACGTTCCATCAACAGTCAACAGCTAGCGTGGAAATGAAAAAAAGCGGAAATGTTGGAAAGTAGAACAGCGTCAGGTTAATTTTGAAGGCCTGATTTTATAATCCTTTAGGGGTTATATCTATTTTGTAATTAACTTATATGTATATTTTTAAACTTTTGTTTTTCCGTTCTGGAGATTTATGCACTAACGGAAAAGCGTTCTTATTTCAAAGGCTATCACTGGTAACGTGAACAGCATTTCAGGCCACGCTTTACTCCCAAATTTTTTCTGAATGTGACTAAAGTGGAATATACGTATATGTGTGCTATATAAAAAATGGTACGTGAACCACAAAGGAGCCCCCTTATTGAAATTTTCAGTAGTTGACTAATAGAAAATTGCAAATAAGAAGTCTTGGCGTTGCTAGTCACAGACGTTTTGTCTCTCCCCCTACCCCGCCCCCCCTTCTAGTTGTGCCTGAAATACAGTGGCATGCAGTAAATGTTTGCTGAGTTACAGCGAGCAAGTTTCTTCATTTATGTTCTATGAAGACACTCTTTGTCAATGAAATCAGATGTGGTCTCTCAGGGGAACTCCAGGGGACAAACATTTCAAAAACTTCCAAATAACAAGCCATTTAGCCAGCCGGGAATTCCAGGACCCTGAACCATTTCCCATTTCCTGTCTGTCATTTCTGCCTGCCAATCAGTCACAGAACAGGAGGTCTTCTGTTCCAATGTTAACAATAAAAAAGTATTTGTAACAGTTAGTGATAACAGAGAAAAGAAATGCCATGACTCCCAGTGACTAAAAACTTTGAAATGTGCACATGAGTTTTAGTAGTAGTTCAGTATTTAGTTCAAGTCACTATTTCTCAGGAAGTTACAGAACCTTCCTTATACATGTGGGAAAATTTTATAGCAAGAATTGTTCATTCTGAATTCAAGGTAATTTCTCTTTTTAAGTTCTTGTCCTGACCAAAAAAGATAATGAATATACTTCAATGTAGGGGAAAATTCACATTCACAAACTCAAAGCCTTAGATATTTTCCCCAAAAAAGTATGTAACAACAATCAGGTATAATAAATACTACTTTATAACTTTAATTTTGTATAACCTTGTAGTTTGGTGTTAAATTTATTCAGTTAATATTTTTCATATTTTCAGTGTAGAATTGCTGGTGATTTTTAAAAATAAGGTGTATATTTCTCCTGAGATTGTCATCCTAATATTTTTCAGATTTATGTAGAAAAACTATTTACAGCATTCAAGAAAATTTTAAGGAAGAAAATAAGGTTGAAAGGACTTGTCCACCAGATAATAAGTTGCATAATAAAGCCACAGTAATTAAGACAGTATTGTATTAGCAGAAGAATGAACAGGTAAACAACAAAAGAAGGATCTCCCCAGAAGATATAATTAATATAATTATTATATGACATTATATAATATATATATCTTCTGGGGAGCTCCTTGTTCTGTTGTTTACCTGTCCATATATCTTATATCTATAAAAGATATTAATATATATTTATATATTAAAAGATAAATATAATAAAAGATATATCTTGTATAAAATAAATATATAATAAAAGATATTTATATATTAATATAAATATATAGAATATATCATGTATTATATATATGAATTTTATATATGACATTGGTATTATTGAGAAGAGGATTAGTCAATGTGTAATGCTGAATAAATGGTTATTTTCATAGAAAAGTTAGATCTTGACCTAAACTATTAAAAACAATCCTAGTAAAAACCCTAAAAGTGAATAGCTATCATTATGAAACTGGGGATTTAAATGTATGTTGTGAGTTGCAACCCATTACAGTTATTGGCATTATTAGTACTCAAGTTTTTGTTTCTTGTTTTTGTTTTTAATCTTAGGCCAATAGTAGTTTATTCACATTGGTTTCTGAGTCCTTTGACATGGCCCTAATAGTCTTTGATAGCTTGCCAGGCTGGGTTTATACATTTCTTATCCCATTACCTATAATAAACCATTTATTCAGTGTACCCTGGTTCCTTTCATGGGAAATGGTATTTAAAAACAAAAATCTGAATGTTTGTGGTGCTAATTGTAATTGAGTTGTATTGTTTTATAACCTGATCCATGGACAGAGTTGGGTAATACAGGCTTGTTTTGTGTAGTTATAGTACAGAACAGACCCAGGGTGGGGAGGGGAGAAGGGACATGATTGATATACTATTACCGAATGGACCCACCCTTGTGCTCTGGGGGTCCCCTACCCCATAGTAGGTTCACCTTGCCCACCGCCAGGGAAAGACGTCTCTCAATGCCAGAGATTGGTAAAAAGGAAAGGAATTATTTATTTAAAGAGGTATACAAACTTAAGAGTAATGACTTAATGTCTTCATTGAGATCCCAGAGTCCTTTAGAATACCCACAAACGCACAGTCCTTCCTTCCCCCTCTGCCCAGTCCGGGGTACCCTATCTCAGAAAAAAAAAAATAGAAGTCCGGGGTCCTTCTCTGCCCAAGCCACTTGGTCCCAAAAAAGACGCCAAATGGCTGCTGCACCTGGGTTTAAATCCCAGCGCCAGTCTTCCTCTGCCGCATCATTTCTGATTCCTCCCACAATTGGCCGCAGCTGCCAGCATTCCTGTAGTTTTCCAGCTTTATTGGGCTGCCATAGTAAGTCCAGGCAGGTGTGGCCCTGTGGTGTGGAGCCAATCATCTCCAAGCTCTTACATAGGCTCTGTAACCAGGGGGAGTTGCCTCCCAGTTACATCATGGGTGGAAGTCACTCCCATCCCCTGGCTCAAAGCACTGGGCACAGCTGTTTAACATATCCATGAACCAGTTAAAGGATGTAAATATGTTAAACAACTGTTCTAGAGGTTACCTCCAAAACTGTTGCTATTCAAAACAACTCTCAATGGCCCTGCTCCATGTGTCCCATTCCCCAGCTCAGACTTGTGGAGGTGAGGATATTATATATATATATATATAAAATATATATTTCTAATATTTCCTGGACACCAAGTTCTGGACCCCATTATAAATCCCTATTTGGGGCCCCCCCTTGGCTGCACCCTGTTACAACCATACCATAATATATTCATCTAGTACTCTGTGTTTTCAACTACTTCCCTAACTGATAAATTTCTTAGTGGTTTCCAATCTTTTGCTATTACAAATAATGCTGTAATGAATAGTCATGGACATAAATCTTATTTTAGGATATATTCTCAAAAGTTGAATTGTTAGGTCTAATGGTAAATTCCTAAGTAATATTGCTAGATATGGCCAAATATCCCTCCCCCTCCATGGGAATGTTAGCATTTTGCAATCCAGCCAGCAATGTATGTAGATTGCATTTTGTTGCACAGCTTCAGAGGAGTATGTTATCAGACTTTTGAATTGTTGCCAGCCTGTTATATAAATTATATTTCAGTATAGTTTTTTTACATAAACCCAGGAAAAAATAAAAGGCAATTTTTATTTGGAGAAAATAAAACATGCATTTAAGAACAAAGTTTTTGTCGACTTAGGAGCTGTCAAAATAACGCCCTCATATCTTTCATTCTCAACTGTAGGTCTTTATACATATGTGCAATAGATGTACATGCATATTATCTGTCCACAAAATGCATAATGCTCTGCATTAGGCTATCAATAGGTTGAAATTGATATTAAATGACTGTCATCTGTAGCATGAACAAAATGAAACCACTTTTACATAAAAACTGGCAAAGGGGGTGGGAGAAAATGCCTTTACCATATTTAACAGTCCTTGTTTTAAAACACTAAGAAATTTTGTAGGTGGGGTGTAGTAATAGTTTTTTTCCTCTTTCCTTTGTCTCTACTAAAGAAGTGTAGTAAATGTAATCAGAATATTATTTTTCGAGTTTAATTTTTTATAGTTATAGTTAATATGTAATACTACTTTTAGATGTACAAGCCAGATATTAGACATTATATAACTAAGTGATCATCCTGATAAATCTCACACCCATCTGACAGCATTCCTAGTTATTACAATGTTATTGACTATACTCCCTATGCTGTACTTCACATCCCCATGACTATTCCGTAACTACCAATTTGTACTTCTATATCCCTTCATCTTTTTCACCCATCCCCCAACCCTCCTCCCATCTGTCAGCCATCACAATGTTCTCTGTATCTATGAGTCTGTTTCTTTTCTGCTTGTTCATTTGCTTTTTAGATTCAATTGTTGATAGATATGTATTGTTGCCATTTTATTATTCACATATTTGATCTTTTTTCTCTTAACATTTCTTGTAATACTTGTTTGGTGGTGATGAACTCCTTTTCTTGTCTGGGAAGCTCTTTATCTGTTCTTCAATTCTAAATGATAGCTTTGCTGGGTAGAGGAATTTTGGTTCTGGGTCCTTGCTTTTCATCACTTTGAATATTTCATGTCAATCCCATCTGGTCTGCAAAGTTTCTGTTGAGAAACCAGCTGACAGTCTTATAGGATGTCTGTTGTAGGTAACTAATAGCTTTTCTTTTGCTTCTTTTAAGATTCTCTTTTTGTCTTTAACCTTTAGCAATTTAATTATGACATGTCTTCTTGTGGGCTTCTTCGGGTTTATCTTATTTGGTACTCTCTGAGCTTCCTGGAATTGTATGTCTAATTTCCTTTTGGTGTATGGGATGACACTCCAACCATGTGAGTCACCCAGCCAGATCAGGGAAATTTTACATCATTATTTTTTTTACATAGGTTTCCTTTTTTTCTTTTTTTTTTTAAATTTTTGTTATTCAATTACAGTTGTATGCCTTTTTTCCCCATCCCTCTACCCCACCCGAACCCACCTCCTTCCCCCCACCTCCACCCTCCCCCTTGACTTTGTTCCTGTGTCCTTTATTGTTGGGAACCGCCCTGCCTGGTTTCAGAGGATGTAACCCCCCATGGTTAAGGCTGAGTCAGAGTTGGGACCATAAGCCACTAAGGAGACAAAGCTTATCTCCCTGGCAGGTGTGCCACCTCTGCCCACTTCACCCTGCTTGGCCCTGAGCTTGGCCAGTTAGCCAATGACGGGTAAGAATCCTCAAGGGAAGATCAACCTAAGACAGGCATGGTCATGGAAGAGGCCCGCAGGGAAGGACTCGGGGGGCTGTGGAAAAAGGGGGTGATGGACCCTCGCCCCTCGGCTTTGAAATAGCCTGAGTCCTCATTCTGTCTGCAAGAAGTCTCCTAATCTCTTGGCTGCCTTACTTCCCTTGCCTGACTTAAGCCTGAAGCAATGACAGAGGGCAGTGCAGTCCTGTGCTGGGAGGGGTGGATTCCCTGGAGAATCAGGCCTAAGAAAAATACATGCATTCCTGTGAAACCTACTTAATTTGTACCCTCAGTTTAAAAGATAAGGGTCCAGACCTGAGATGAATCTGGCGCCTAAAGTTTTATGGCCCTCTAACTAATTGGCTGTAACTCAGAATAAGCCCTCAAAGTTCTCTGTAAATCTTGTATTGTTTAACCCTTACTGGCTGACAATGATTGATGAGCTTTATCCATATTCCTATGCGAATGAACCTAATAAAAGCCCCTGGAGAGAGAGGCTCTGGGCCCTTCTCCTTTGAGAGAAGCGGCCACCTTTCCTCCCCAAGCAGATCATGTCTTGGTAGTCTTTTTCTTCATCCGTGGCAGACGGGGGGGGGGGGCTGCGTTAAAGCCCCCCGACACTTTATAGTAGTTCCTGTAATCCCCTCTCCTCACTGTCCCCTCCCCACTCCCCCCTGGCTATTGTTAGATTATTCTTAACTTCAATGTCTCTGGTTAGATTTTGTTTGCTTTTTTCTTCTGTTGAATATGTTCCAGTTAAAGGTGAGATCATATGGTATTTGTCCCTCGCCGTCTGGCTTATTTCACTTAGCAAAATGCTCTCCAGTTTTACACAGGTTTTCAATTCTTTGCTCTCTCTCATCTCCTTCTGACACCCCCATAACACAAATGTTGGTATGCTTGAAGTTATCCCAGAGGCTCTTTATACTATACTCATTTTGGGGATTCTTTTTGCTGTTGTAATAGGGAGTTCTCTGCTTCCTTATCTTCCAAATCTCTGATTTCATCCTCTGCTTCATCTACTACACTATTGAATCTCTGTAATGTATTCTTCATTTCAATTAATGTATTCTTCATTTCTGACTGGTTCTTTTTTTATGGTTTCTATCTCTGTTTTTAGGTTTCCTATCTCTTTATTGAAGTTCTCATAAAGTTCATCAACTCTTCCCCTAAGTTTATTGAGCATCCTTATAACCAGTGTTTTGAACTGTGCATCTGATATATTGCTCCATTTTACTTAGTTCTTTTTCTGGAGTTTTGTTACATTCTTTCATTTGGGAAATGTTTCTTTGTCACTCATTTTGGCAGCCTCCCTGTGTTTATTTCTATGTATTAGGTTGAGTTGCTATGTCTCCCAGTCTGGTAGATTGGCCTTATGTAGTATGTGCCCTGTAGGGCCCAGGGGCACAACCTCCCCATTCATCCAAGCTGGGCACTCCAGGTGCACCTGCTTCCAATGTGTGCTGTGTATACCCTCCTGTTGTCCTTGGGCCTTGATTGCTGTTAGCACATTCAAGGAAGGGATTTACCTCCAGGCCAATCAGCTGCAAGTATCAGCTGTACAGGGGCCCACCCCATGGAGCAGGACTTACAATACTTCAGCAGGACTGTGGTACCCAAAGAGTCCACCCCTTGAGTATATTGCTTGTGGAGATGGTGGGGTGGTGCCTTGACATGGTCCGAAGATGTCCACTGAGTGAGCTGGCTCTGGGCCTCCAAAGAGGTGCAAGCCAAGGTCATACACCACCTGTGTTCTGTCTAGGGCCACCTGGCATGAGCTACAAGGTGATCTGCAGATGGCTGCTACTTGTGTTGGGCTTGGAGGTGCCTAGGTGTGGCCAAGCTATGAATTAAGGCCAGCCACCACTGGTGCTATGCCTGGGGCCACTTAGGGAAAGGTACAGAGCATACTAAGGCTTGGTGCTGCTTGTTTGAGAGAATTTAGGAGAGTCTGAAACATGAGACAAGACAGACATTTGTATAGAAAAGCCACTGGAAATAGCTTGTGTGGTTCTGCAGTTGTGTGAGGCATTGTCTCAAGGAATCACCAGGGCAGGGTGAACAGTGATTGCCAGGTTAATGGAGACTCAGATATGATGCCTACCAGCTGGCCTTGGGGGATGGGGAGGCTTAGCAAAGGAACAATGGCCTCTGCAAGCACTGTGGGAGAAAAAACTGCCTCTCCAGCTCTCACCCTGATGCCAGGGAATTCATTCCCTTCCCATGTGTCCCTGATCACTTTTGAGCTACTGCCCCAGCACTGGAACTCAGCCAGTGAGTCTGAACAAACCACTGTGTGGGACCTTCATGAGGAGCACCTGGGACTCCAGAAGCCCTCTCTCAGCCACAGTCCCTGCTGGTTTTTACAGCCAGAGTAATGGGAACTTCTCATCCCGGTACTGGAACCATGAGCTCTGGGGCCTGGTGTGGGGCTGGGACCCCTCGATCCTCAAGGGGAACCTCCATAGCTGAGATATCCCTCCTGATTTTTATCTGCCACATATGTGTGTGGGACCAGCCCACTCCAAGTCTGTCCCTGCTACCAGTCTCGATGTATGATAGCTGCTTCTTCACATTCTTAGTTGTAGCACTTGTTTTCAACTAGGTTTTGGGCAGTTCTGAATGATTGTTCTCTAGTTTAGTTGTAATTTTGATGTGGTTTTGGGAGGATGTGAGTACTGCGTTTACCTATGCTGCCCATTTGCCTAGAAGCCCCGATTTCAGTGTTGTTTTTTCATTTGCTCTATTTATGAATGACATTGAAAATCTTGTCATATGCATCAATTGCATATGTAATGTTCTATTTGTTTTAAAAATAAGGATAAATGTTAGGGTTGATTATTTGGTATTGTTAAAGAAAAATTATTCTGACACTTGTTAAAGTGTCAGCAAGTAAGGAACAGGAAAGAAAGACTATTAAGGACTATTGGTCTAAGAGCATTGCAATAGGGAAGAGAGATCTGACTCAACTATGAATATAGCAGACACCCAGCAGAAGGAAGGGAGTCAGTAGATACAAAATTACTTAGGAGATACATCAGGCGTAGGGGGATTCTTGCTGAAGATAGGCCGAGGTGTTATACATTAAAAGATTTTAAAGAATTTAGTCAGATATCAATGGTGGCAGCATTCCTACTGAACTATTTACCTTTGTTTACCGTGTTTTTCCTGGTAACCTCCCCACACCCCTCTTCCTTTTGTCTTTAGCTGAAGAATGTATTGAAGCCTGTGGCTTAGTTCACCTCAGGGAATTACTCATTTTTCACTGGGTATCTCCCATGTATACATGAGGTGTACATGTTAAACGTATATTTTTTCTCTTGTTAATCTGTCTCTAATTACAGGGATATCAGCCAAGAACTCAGAAGGGTAGAGGGGAAATTATTTTTTTTCCTCCCCTACATCAGTATATACTGTAAAGAAGGAAAAATCTCTACCTCTGACCATCTTAGGTTCTCCTGCTAGGGTGCTAAAAATTAAACTGGCCAACATTAGATTAGCAAGAGAAAACCAAACAAGTTTATTAACAGTGTGGAGAGCAGGACCAATAAAATGGCATTGGTCCAATTAAAATAGCATAAACTATATAAAATAAAGTGGAGTCACTTATGTCAACTAAAATGGCTGTCAGTCAGCCATGACACTTTGGTTCAGGAGGAAAATTACCTAAGTCACAGTAAACACACCTGCAAGGAGGCACACTTAAGATATCTGCACATGTGGTCAGAGTAGCCATTTCTGCAAAGCAGGACCACCCATAGAGGCTCCTGGGGAAATTCCACACTTGGCATTGGGGGTGCCAAGACATTTACTGAAAAGACCTAGAAGGGTGGAGTACATATACCACTCTCAAGGTATAAGTGAGGCAGGCTCCAGACCACTGCTGAGACAGCTGAGCTCCACACACCAGTGCTGCTCCATGCCACACTGATCTCCCTTGGCATCAGCCTCTGGAGGCTCTGCTCTGCTGGACTGAGGACTTTGCTCTGCTACCCACCTGGCTCTGGCACCCTTTCCTTGCTCTGCTGCCCACCTGGCTCTGGCGCCCTTTCCTTGCAAAATGCTGACGGCTCCCTTGCCCACCATGCTGTCTCCCGGATCTGCAGACCGAAACTCTGGGACTCAGGTTCTTTATCCCCCACTGATTGCTGCATATATTTCTCTTAGATTGTTCTTAGAGTGTGAATAAGACATTAATGTATGTTGATGTTCTACTTTGAATGAACCTGCATTCAATAAAAACTGAGTGAATAGTGCTGTTACCTTGTGTGACTCTTGTCTTTTCCTTGGTGCCAGGCTGCTCAGCAGGCAGCTAGCCGAGCAGTTGCCCAGCTGACTTATAGAGAAGAGTGTATCACAAACACACGCCTGCAACAAACAGGCTCATCACACATGTACAGTGAGAACGCACATTGAGCAGTAACCCAAAGAGGTAGTTAGAATGTGGGTTTAAATACCCAGCAAAGGAAAAGAGGTTTGAAGCCTTAGGAAAGTGACCAGAAAAGGCACTTTAAAAATGTAAATTTCCCTTAGAAAAGGAAGACTTGTACCCTATTTATAGAGCTTTTCATGTTGGTTCTGAATGACCGTTAGCTCAAAATCTATATGCCAAAGAGGCACATTTTGAGGTGGCATATTCTTTTACCCCTCAGTAGGCAGATAAAATACATACTTTCCTGAATTCAAAATTAAACAGAATCCAACACATTAAAAGCTTGGAAAGTATGGCCACATCACTAGTTGCTTCCCCAACTTTTAGTTACTTACAAGCATTATCTTTCCATCTGTTGAAAAAAAATCACTTTATATATTTGTCTTGAGACTGATTTTTTTTCATAAAATCTTTTCATTAGGGTTTTCAAACTAGAAATTATCTGAAAGCTTACTTTGTTTTACATATGAGGATGTCATGACAGCTTTAAAAGTCTGTATCAGAAATCACATTTTTTTTAATTTCAGAAATATTTAAAAGCTTAGTGTACTTTTAATTAGAATTTCAGCAGCTCTTAATAAAAAATGAATGAATTAAAAGTTAGGTTGATAAAGATTTATATAAATGGGTTGAAGATGGCCCTTTTACACAGGGTGGAGCAAAAGTAGGTTTACTATTGTTCATATGGAAAATAATACAATAATTAATAAAAATAACATAAGAATAAACTGTGTTTTGTATACTTACAATGGTAAACCTACTTTTGCCCTACCCTGCATTGGCTTTGTATTGTTTACTTCTCACAGCAGACTGGAACCATTAGCTCAAAAGATTGTCTGCTCCAAACTCAAATTTTTTTTAATTCAAAAAAATCAATAAAATGTATTAAAAAAATAAAACTAGGGCATTGAAGTGAAACACGTTTTGCTTTCATCTCTGGTGCTTCTCCTTGAGTTATATAGCCTTGAACAAATTATTTAACTTTTTCATTCAAGAAACATATGCATAAATTCTAAGGACAAAGTGAATAAAAATAGTCCCTGTCCAGAAGCTTATAGATTAGGGGAAGAGACCAAGAAATTAATTTCATACAACGTGATAAATACTATCATAAAGTCAAACACAGGGACAATAAAGGGACATGAGAGAGACTTTTATCCTAGCCTGGAGTGGACAGAGTAGCTTCTTAGAGAGGATAATATTGGATAGTATATATTACCCTTGTATATACTCTGATGAATCTTGAAAGTCTTGAAGTAATAAAATTAAGAGCAATTATATTTTTCTAGACCAGTGCTGTCCCATAGAAATGTAATGTGATATACATAAGTAATTTTGTATTTTTTGGTAATTATATTAAGTAAAAAGAAACAAGTGAAATTTTGATAATATATTTATAACGCAACACATCTAACATAGTATCATTTTAACATGTATTGAGATATTTTATATTCTTCTATACAAGGTCTTTGAAATTTATTATATATTTTACACTTGCCACACATCTCTCTTAAGACCAAGCCACATCTTAAGTAATCAATAGCCTGGCTAGGGAATACTCAATGGCACAGATCTATTTTGGACCAATGATTTCCAATATTTTCAAGTATGAAGACTTCTTAAATGTCTTGAGGATATCCCCATCACAATTTGACACTTTTAATATGTATTGATTGTTAAGTCATGTTGAAAATCTCTATCAATAACTTTAACAATGCTTTCCCATGTATATTTATTTTACATAATGGAGTCTACATATATTTGGAAAGTAGTACAATAGGATATGGTATTATATCAGACCATATCATAGCATGATATGATATCAGATGCATAAGCTAATTTGAATTAGAATTTGGCCTGACAAAACAGGTGAATCGCTATTTTCAGGCATGACAAATTCTGTTGTAATGGTCTCTATTACTAAGACTAGTAAAGCTGACAGAGCACTTTTTAAGAGGTTCCTCATAGAGGTGATTCAGAAATCACAGTGGCAGGATGATTGCCACGCTAAAGAATTTAGTCCTAAGGTCTTTTTCAGTTTATGGTGATGATTAATGTGGGTTCTCCTCCCAACTCGTTCACTTATCAGCAGAGACCTTAGGCAATATACTTAACCTCCTGAAGCCTCAGTTTTTTTCATCTTGTTAAAAAACAAGAACAGTATCTACTTAATATTTGAGCATCATAAGCACCTTATATATATCAACTCTTTAAATCCTCACCACAATCTTATGAGATGTTGCATATTATCCTCATCCCACACAGATGCACATGGAGGCACAGAGATATTAAATAATTTGCCCAAGATTCCTCAGCTGTGATGTGAACCCAAAGCCTGCACTTGTAACCCCTGTGCTGTACTGCCTTTTTTGACTTGCATGAGTCGACAATAAGATAATGTATATAAACATCTAGTACATGCATGTTCAATAAATGTCAGTTTATTATTATTATTAATAAGATTCTAATGCCCATATTTTGCCTTTTTAAAATGTTCTTTCCTAAATTGAAATACCTTGCTTTATCATTCAGAAAACAGTTCCAAGTCCCACCACCTACATCAATCTTTTTTTAACTGGGTTGATTTTTCTAAAAATTCATTTTGACATCTAAGTGTGGCCCATGGTACTCTATCAATGATTATACCTTAATACTTTACCAACAGTGGTAATTGAAGAGGGAGAAATCTCTCTCACATTCCACCCCCACTCACAGAAAGTCACTTATTCTCATTTATTCACTAGGGACCTATTCTATGCCAGGCTCTGTGCTAGGGGCTAGATATTTGTTGGTGACAAAACAGATGGTTCTCTTTCTCATTTCGATGATAGAATATGACATTAAACAAGTATATAAATACAAATTGTGGCAAGTGTTACAAAGAACAAAAAGACCATTTGAAAGACAGTCCAAGGGATATACCTTAGGTAGGAGAAGTCAGAGAAAGCCTCTCTTGAGGAAGTACATCTAGGCTAAAGAATGACACCTGAAGAATGAGTAGGACTTTGCCAGGGAAGAGTGACTGGAAGAACATTCCAGTCAAAGACCCTGAAGCGAAAAGCCAGTCATGTTTAGAAACTGAAGAAAGCCAAGGTAGCTGGGAAACAGTGAGCAAGGGTGAAGTGGCAGAAAATGAGGTTGAGTACTCTGCAGGGTCATGTCAGAATCTGATAAGGTAAAGGTACATTGTGCAATGTGAGAAAATACCTATTATTTGCACAATACAAACTCTGGGAATTAGACCTTGCCTAACTCCTGATGACTAGAAGGGTGGGGAGTGGGCACAGTTTTTAAAAGAATGAGCAATACTGACCCACTGATACTATTTCAAGCATATTAGTGTTGCTTCTAAATAGCGAATTCCTTAAACATCGCATCTGATAGTTTTGCCTGGAATTTAGTTAGTAAACATCCACACTGTCTGCTATGACATCCAAGATGTCACAAGGAGGTGAACATGGTTGAGTGACGTTGCCTGTGGCCACAAAGGAACTTAACAGCTATTATCAAGTAATATAAGGAAATGAATAAAAAGAGTGGGTAGAAGTTATAACACCGCACGGCCTAAGTATGAAATTAAGCCTTCTGTAATGTTCTGAATTATAACGCTTATTATATATTGTATATTGAGGTTTAAATTATCTACTCGATTCTGGGAACTGAAGGCCAGGTTGTATGGGGAGTGAAGTTGGAGAGAATCAAATGAATTAATGCACATCAAGCACCCCAAAACAGTAGCTGACGTATCAGCAAATAGAGCTACCAGTATTATCTATAGTGATTTATTTTTTCCAAAACAAAATTTCAATTTAATTAATACTTAGAAAAATAACAAATTATTTGAATAAATAAGTTGGTTATATTAGTTACAAATTACTAAGATGAGAAATGAACAAAAGTTTTACAATGAAGACAGAAAAGTTCAAATATTGTGTGTAATGTGCAATAAGAACCAGATAAAAATAGACATTGCAAAAAGGCATGTTGTATCTAAATATTTATCCTATAGCTGAGTTATAAATCCCCTAAGCAATATTACAGTTAGTTCAGCCTAGTACCCCAGAAGGACCACGTGGTGAGTATGTGGCTAACCAACTGAGCCTTTTAACATAGGGGCAAAATCAGTGACATCCCAAAGAAATAGTCTCCCAGTGTCAGAATGAGGATATGGATTCTCTCCCCAGTGCTTGGTTCCTAATCGTTCTCTGTAAAACCCTAGCAAACATCTAGAAGTGGTTCAGATAATTGGCCTATGCTTGTGCCCCTAAGTATTTCCCATTATACTGTTACTTCTGGTTTTAAAGCCCTAATAGCACTATGGGAGACAAGGATAGAGAATTATGAATTAGATGTGGTACCAAAAAAGTGATGCATAGGAGGAAATTTTGCTGCACTGATAGTACAGAGCAAATTTATCTTCCAGAAAGAGCTGTTGGTTCCAAGGGCTGCTACCCAGTGTACTTTCCAAGTCCCAGAATTAACTCCAAAGTGGTGAGAAATAAAACTAGGGACTTTCCCCAATGGATCGGGTTAGTGCGAGACTTTCCAAATGTATCAATAGATGAAGAAACAAACACTGAGAGGATTGTTTGATTTCATCTCAGACATCCCATTGAATCCCGTAGATTAAAACCAGGTATGGCCCCTGTGCTTTACAAGTATAAATGATGGAGCATCTTGAAGAAAGGGATCTAAATGGTAGGCCAATATTGAAGAGGTCTTAAGATGGTAAGGAAGGAGGAGCCTGGGAGTAACTAAATGATCCAATGTCACAGAAATAAAAATATTAAGAGCAAGAGTAATTCTGATTGCTTTATCAAAATGTTCCTCACAGAATTCTTTACAAAAAACACCATTTATATAAAGAGTCATTCAACAAATATCAAGACCTTCTATGTATAGGACACCGATCGAAAAAGGCAGAAGATCCATATGCTTGGTTCTTAAAACAACTTCAAAATATTTAAATCTCTGAAAGTTTAACTTAAAAATCTTAAACTTTACTTCACTTACAATATCAATGGAGCTGAAATTTTGATTTAGTATTGTACTTGTAGTGCTGTCCCTATTTTTTTGTTCACAAGAACAAAAGCTTCTCATTCTCTTGCTATTTGAAATATGTTCATATGTTTTAACTATATATTAATATAAATATATATGTGTAAAACAAAATTTTATGACTTCTAAATAAATTTGAAAAATTATGGAAACAAAGTCAGTATAGAAGTTAAAATTACAATATATTTAATACATTAATACATTAATTCTAAAATTTGGGATCATCTTCATGAAAGAAATGTACGAACTGTACCCTTGATTGTACCTCTACAAATAGGACATCTTCTTAGAGAAGGGGCACAGTCTTTGCATACTGCTAGATGACCACAAGGAATGAACACTATAGACACTTCTTTGTCCATACACACTTTACATGTTCTTTCTTCTTGCAGTCTCCTCAATTGCTCTTCCATTGGTAAATCTAAGAAGAGAAACACATTTTTAATAAAAGGCAGTTTGCTGCTTCTCCCCCAATGAAAAGCCAAGAAAAGAAAAATAATGTTTTCTACTGGTTTAAATCATTAATGCTACTTTACCTGAAATATTTTCTGTGGGAATATACTTTATGTCCTGTCGCACTAAGGGAGAAAAAGAAAAAGCATTAGTATGTCAAATAACATCAATATTTAGTCACAGAGTATATAATTTTTAAATTTTTTTATTGTTATTCTATTACGGTTGCCCCAATTTTTCCCCTTTTGCCCTCTCTGCTCAGCCCACCATCTGCAGAGTGTATTTTTAAATCAATAGTTTAGACTCTGGCCAAATACTATGAATAACTGTCGTAATGTCAAGGCAATGCAAGTCTAGTGTGCAGTTAATAGTTTATATATTAAATTTGATTTTTTTCAATAATCACAAATTATTAGTAACAGCATATTTTTAATTGATGTAGAAAGTTCTCAATACTAATTTTCTAGCACTCACCAAATAAACGCTTGTATAATACAGGGTCAGTTTCTTGTAGAGACTTTCTGAATATGGTGGCTGCAAAATTTCCTTTTACTATAATAGTATCAATCAGTTCTCTTGCTTGCAAATATGTCTGTGTTTTCTGTTTAATAACTTCATGTTCTTGTTCATTAATCACTCTGGCAATCCGTAGACTATCCAAAATTGGAAGCACACAAGTCAAATGCTGAAAAAGTGCCATTCTATTTTTCCGGATACATGATAGATCATCTTTATAAAAAAGAAAGCAAACACAGACATGTTCAATCTCTGCTCACAAATTTCCTTCCAGGCCTACACATATGACTGAATGAAAAACAACTGTAATTCATAATAATGCATTGAAGTTGATTGCTAGGTTTGGGGGTACCCGATCCCCTGTGCCTGAGAACAATGCGACTTACAATAAGGACTAACACTGAGAACTGTGGTAAGCACTCTATGTGTATTTACTCATTTCATCTTCACAACAGCCCTTGAAGGTAGATACTAGTATCTTAATGTAACAGATGAGAAAACAGTGTGGCAAGTGAACTACTAGAGGACACACAACTAGCAAAAGTCAAACCAACGCGGTTTGGCATCATAATCTGTGCTCTTAACCATTTGGCAATACTGCTAAGCCTTTAACCAAATAAAATTTAGAACCTAATAAAATTAAAATTTTGATTCAATCTGGTCAAACTGGGAAAAATAAAATCAGGAAAATTAAAATGATCAAACATTTTTTCTTAAATTATCATTTGCCTATAAAATTCCTTTAACATTCCATTTTAAGATGCAATTTTCATTATTAATATTTCCCCCAATTAGATTGGATATTGCCACTACCTGACTACTTTGCAGTAAAAGGGGAAAGACACTAACAGCATTGTGGAAACGAAATCCTACTTGTCAGTGACACATTCCTGTCCTTTAGGAGCATTTTATCCTCCTTCCAGTTCTAGATTTTGTATCTATTGGTAAAATGTTTCCTATTTTGAAACTCTGAAATTTTATTATCTCTTTGGAAAATGACTTATGACTCTAATAATTATTTAGTTATCATGTAGTTTCACCATGATCCATAACGCTATTTCTATTAAATAACTAATGACAGAAGTTGGATGGTCTAATGGAGAATTATTTGGGAGAGATGATTTTTAGATTTTTAGAAACACTGAATTTGGCAAGCAATAGGACACAAAAATAGAACCATTTAATAAAGAATAAACTGTAGGGCGTGGTCAAGAAGTCAAGATGAGAGACATACATTTTGAAGATAATTGAAACTCGGAGAATAACTGAGAAAAGGACCAGGGCCCAGGGAAGTGTCTGGCACAAGGTCGATGCTCCATAAATGCATGTTGAACGAATGAACAACCAAGCCTGAGTAATTTAAAGAGCAATGGGAACAAAGAAGTAATAACCAAAGTGGGAGAATAATTAGAACTTATTGTGTTAAAATTATCTATGTTAGAGAAATACTGATATGTTAAAATATTAAACTATAATTTACAGTTGATGTTGAAGTATATTAGTTTTTCAATCTAAGATTAGTTTTTCTAATTACATTTTACTTAACCTAATTAATGAATTCTCTGAAATTTTTAAGTATTCTAAAATTGGATTGCTAGTGGCTGTGGAAAAATGTCTCATTTCCTAGTCATAGACTGTACTCTGGCTAACAAGAGGTGAAAATACCTTTGAAGTATATCATTCTGTTATTCTGGAAAAATATCCTTAATTGCATCTTTATTTACACACCTATCAAGAAATTACTCACCCATTGTTCTTGGGAAACTATAAAATAATCAGTAACTTAAATGGAAATATTTTCATTCAGTCATTCAAAAAATATTCTTGAGTGCAGACACTGTGCTAGGTAGTATGGACATAATGCTGAGCTGAGAAGCTAAGGGATCTTTTTGACAATGCAAATTATTGTATATTGTTGAGTTGGGGTTATATCTGGAGACTTTGCTGATTTTCTTGGGAGGAAATATAAATATTTTATAACTGGATAGCTTTAGACTTCATAGGGTCTATAAATACTTGTGGAGATGGGTGTTCTCTCCTATGAGCAATTGTTCAGTGATGACCAATGGCCAAGCCTGAGAAGACTACAGGAAGGACTTGCAGCCTAATCTTCACTTCGCAGTGAAAAAGAGAACTTGAGTAGGGTGGGCAAAGATGAACTTGGATGAGTTTGCTGCTGAATTGGTGGTATGTAGGACTGAATAATTCACACTTTGGTGAATATATAATACTGTATTATTGTATGTATTACAATGTACTATGTAATACTATAAATACTGATACATTTGCTTGGGTTGGCCAGAAGACAAAGCCACCTTCGTGGGCAGGGTAGGTTTATTCAGGAGTGGAGTGGACAATCTCACTGTCAATCATCCTAGGAAGAAATAGATCCCAGATGGCCCTGAACAAGGATAAGGAGTAAACTCTTTTCTCCTTCTGGGCTTAGTGGATATTTGGGGACCTGAACTTTGATACAAGAAAACATGCTTGGGATTTTCCTGGTCACTTGTGTAAACTGGCTAGAGCTATGCAGAGATGAAGCAGAAGCTAGGAAGAGAGATTCATGAGGATGGGCTTAGAGGCACCAAGAGCGGCCACATAGTTACAGTTGTCAGTTGCCATGTGTGCTCTAGTGCGCTTCTGTTATCCCTAACTCTCCAGGAAGAGCTTGTTAAAAGTTGCAGTCTGTTTTCAGCTATGTTGAAAGGACTCTCAGATGTAGTCCATGCTGGGGAAAGATGGCAAAGGGGAGATCATTTCTCTCTCTAGGCCATTTCTCTGTCTCCAGTAACAAGCAATCAGAACAACCAGATGAAACTGAACATGCTCTGAGGAAGAGAGTTTTTGTGAAAGGCAACATAGTGAAGGCAATAGAGTGGCAGATAAAGCTGGTATGGAAGGACATGGGTGGTTGTCTTGAGAGAATGTGAAACAGTATCCTAGGACTCCCCTAAATACTAGGGGAACACTAGGAAGGGAAACTCGGCTCTTGGGTGGGCAGGTGAGAGACTTAATCATAATTTGTATATTAATGTATAGCTATAGGTTAAGATATACTGTTAGGCTAATATTAAAATTAATAATTGTCCCTGATCCCACCCCAGTTCACAGCAAATGAGAGTGAGCAACTAGCCTGGGGTCAAAAATATGCCATGAATCATTACATACACAGCCAGTTACCCAGAGTAAAATTATAAATTAAGAAAAAGCAGGAAAAATGCTTTCATCCAATATATACATTTTCAATTTACTAAGCAATTCAAATCTATTTTAATGTGAAAAAAATGTTTCAGAATTCAAATTCAGAATACTGAACATAAGAAAAATCTGAATTGACTATGAGTATTTTTTTAGTAACTTATATACAATGACATCGAATTCTTACAGAAATAGAGACTGCACTAATAAACGTGTACCTGATTCTTCTTCCTCAGTTGCTTTTTCTTTCTCCTCTTCCCTTATTTCATCTTCAGCATTAAGTAAATCTAGTACAAGATCACTGACGACTTTGTAATTCTCTCCAGTTGCCAGGATTTTACTCTGAACTGTCTGTTTTACCAGGCTTCTACTGAAGCCCATTTCCAAAGCAGCTTTAACCACAGGTGTATTCATCATGACTGCATCTTCTGAACGGTTTTCTCCTGGTCCATAATGAATAACTGTATGGAACAAAGAATTTAACGTATATTGGGATATTCTGTATATTTTTAAAATGGAAAGTTATTACAATATCAAAAGCGTAAAGCCCCCCAAATATATAGGCACTATTTTATATTAACTTTGTCAAATTTAAAATAATGAGCCTGTCCACTGTGGCTCAATGGGTTGGGTTTCATCCCGCAAACCAAAAGGTCGCCGGTGTCATTCCCAGTCAGGGCACATGCCTGGGTTGCAGGTTTGGTCCCTGGTGAGGGTGCTCTCTCACATTGATATTTCTCTCCCTCTCTTTATCCCTCCCTTCCCCTCTCTCTAAAATAAAAAATAAAAATAAAATGTATTTACAGTAATGGTATACATGTTCAGTTACTAGAATAAGAACATAGAATGTTGTGTTCAGATACAAAATATGCATTATCTGGCGTAACTATGAGTGGGAGAAAGAAATGGAATGTCAAAGATTACTGCTAGCGGAACAGAAGTTCTTTATTCCCATGTTGAATGAAAAAATGAACTTTCTAAATCAAGTTTCATATATTTTCAAAAGACACCATTGTCCTCATTCACCTTCATTACTGCAATGGCCTCTTTCAGTATTGCTCCCATCTAGTTCATTCTCAGCATTGCAGCTGATGACTTTTAAATACCTAAATCTGCTTGTGTCACATTCTTAAATTCTGTCAACAATTCCATTGTTCTCAGGATAACATTCGATTGTGGCTTGTAAGATCTCACACCTTATCTGGATCTGGTTTACATCTTCATCCTCCTCTCTCACCACTTGTTCATCCACACTCTACACTCAGCCCAGAAGTCACAGACCCTGCCTGCAGTTCTGACTGCTCTCACTGCTGGCCTGATTCATTCATTTATCTGTCTGCAAATCCTCCATCTGGCCATACAGAATCTTGTTCAGTCCTTCAAATGCGCCTGTTCTCTTTTGTCACTTAAGTCTTTCATGTGCTGATCTTTCTGCATTTTCCTCCCTTTGTCTCTTGGTTAACTGCTACTCTTCCCTTTGATTCTGTAATGAGACAAATACCTCCTCTAACCTGCAGCTTTTTCTGATCTTCCAAGTCGGGGTTAATTGTCCTTCATCTTATAGTGCTTAACTTTCCCACCATATCCCTCTCTCCCATCTTTGTATTGGTTTGTATCCCTTCACCAGTTAGGTCATGAGAACAGGGGGTATGTTTATCCTCTTCTCTATTCTGTCCTCAGAGTAGCAGATACACAATAAATATTTATTGAATTGCATTGAATAGTAGACTATAGAGTAGAAGAGCTTGTTCAAATATCGGTTCTATCACCTGTTATGTTTAAGGTGATGGACAGATCACTTAACCTCACTGAGCCTCAGGGTCACTATTAAAAAATGGAAATAATATCTCTACCCTCTCCATTTCACAGAAAGGATATGGGAGCAATTGAAAGCCATAGTGCATCTGTTTCCAAATGGCCTGAGAGCAAGAGTTAGACTGGATGTATGTAGTTCTCAAAATAACAGATGCTCCTGCACCACCCTTCGATATTATGATTCAATTCAGTAAGTTTGAAATAGAGACCAGAAATCTGTAATATTTTTTAAAGTTTGTTAGGCAATTATAGTATACCCTAAAGTTAGAGGAATACCCACTTAATATATTTGAAAAAGCACTCTAAATTATAAATCATAACAAATGTACATTATAACTAAATTTCAATCTTAACAGTACCAAGTGGTTAATGCAGCAGTTATCATTCTACATACTTGGCGACTCTGCATTTTCATCTTCTGGATTGTCTGAAGTAGATAACAGCTACAGGGAAAAAGAAAGTATAAAAATTAAAATATAAATCTTACCCTGACCATTGTAAAAATTAAAATGAATTGAGAGACCTATTTTATTCAACTTATTGCAAACTGACTCACTTATAGACTGTATAATTTTTCATGTCAGAAGCACTATTTTATGTACATATAGCAGTAATTTCCTAAGCCATAAACTGATAGAGTTTATTCATGTATGTGTATGTGTATATTAACAAGTAAATTCTATTTGCATTAAGGCAGGAGAAGGGTTAGGCCTTTTCAGTGATCTGTGACACAATTATTGTTTGCCTTTCATCCCAAAGATCTTACATGTCCTGGGTCATCCTCTGGGACAAGTTGGACATTTAAAGTTCCATTTACTATGGCTGGAAAGTGTTTGATCCCCAAACTACTATATAAGGTCTTATTTGCTTTTCCAGGAAGATTAGAAAGAGCAATGCAATTCTCCTTCTCAAATCTTTTTAAGGAAAATTAATATACTAAACCATTACAATTCTACTCTCCCATCCAATTTTTTTCTCAAATAATTTTATTGCAACTTTATTAGAAAAATATTTAAAGAGAAATATAACAAATATTTTGCGGGAGGTTTTTAATTCTGGATCTGCTTTTATCCTAAGAATAGTACTTTCTAAAATTTACTTTAATGAAATGAGGAAACAATGAGGAAGCTGAACATATTTTCTAGTAAGTAGATATTCACAAGTTTGACATTTTCTAGATAATATACATCCATTGTAAATTTAAGTTTAGAGTCTAAATCATGCTTGGTATTATAAAGACAAAAATGTATTTCTAAAGCAACTCTTTCCTTTGAAGGAAAATACTACTCTCTGTAAATATTCAGAAAATAATTTATCTGTTGTTAACCAGAGATTAAAAAAAACAAAGTCCCTACCTGTTCAAGCAGATAGGGGTAACTGGCTTGAATTCGACTGATGAACTCTTGTCCTTTAACGTGTATCAAGTACTCACACCTAAAATGTAAACAAAATTAAGTTTGGGGAGTTATTTTAATCTGGCCATTTGTGGACTGGTCATATTTTAAAATAACATGATTTACGTATAACCACTTGATTATTCATTTAGCATATGGGAAGTGGTAAGAGATGCTGAAGTCAAAGGCAAGATGACGTAAGCAAGAGGACGGCTATAACGGTAACCTGCCGGGGCCGAAGAGGATGTGAGTCACACACTCTCCGCCTGCGGTGGATGAGTTCGGCTACCTCCACTCAGAGCTCCTAGCTGCTCTCTTCAACTCTCCTAATATTCCTAAGAACGCTCTGAACACTAAGAACAGAGCCAAAGGGACAGATAGAAAATGACCTCATTACTGGTATTGTTGATAAATAAGCTTTGTATGTTTAAAAGATGGAAATATACAAAGAGGGACGAGAGAAAGAATGAGGAAGCGGAACACATTTTCTACTAGGTAGATATTCACGAGTTTGACATTTCCTAGATAACACACACCCTTGTCAAATTTAAGTACAAAATGAATTCATGACAATGGCAAAGCAAATTTACCATTCTTTTCCTCTATTTGTAAAATGACCAGAATGGAAAGTTAGCAACACTTTTTAAAACACCTTTGTAAAGTGTTCTTTATACTCTTCATCATTTTTGAAATCTGAAATATTTGGGGAGTACTAAGTTGATGTAAATGAAGCTGCAGTATTATGTTTAAAAATATATATGTAAGGAAAAGAAGTTAGGATACCAAGGTTAGTAATCAACATTAAAAATACTACAACCTTTGACCACGAAAAAAATATAGGCCACCTGATTTCGATTTTAAAAAGGGGGGACTCTAAACAAGTATGGAATAATCAAAAGTGTAAGACATGGCGATAAAAAGCCATATAGTGATCAAAACAGAGGACATGGGTCTCCATTTACCTTAATCACCCTATTTGATATTGCAACCTGCCTGGTGCTTCTGATCTCCCTTACCCTGCTCTCTTATTTTTCTTTTTACCGATAGTACTTATTATCTTCCAGCATGCTACATAACTTACTTATTAAGTTTATATTATCTGCCCTCTCCTGCTATAAAGTCAGCTTATGAAACCAGAAGTCTTGGTTTTGTCCCGCTGAGTATTTTAAGCACCTAGAACAATGCCTGGCAATAGATCAATTAATATTATTTCTTTAAAGTATATTTTATTTATTATACTATTACAGTTGTCCCAATTTTCCCCCTTTGCCCCTCTCTACCCAGTCCCCCCCTTCCCTCCAGCAATCCCCCCACTTCGTTCACATCCATGGGTTGTGCACATAAGTTCTTTGGCTTCTCCATTGCCTATACTATTCTTAACATTCCCCTGTCTATTCTGTACATACCAATTATGCTTCTAAACCCCTACACATTTTCTCCCATTCTCCCCCTCCCCTTCCCCACTGATAACCCTCCATGTGATCTCCATTTCTGTGATGCTGTTGCTGTTCTAGTTGTTTGCTTAGTTTGTTTTTACTTTTGTTTTTTAGATTCAGTTGTTGATATTTGTGTCAATTAATATTGAATGAATAGAAATATATGCAGATATAATATTGACTTAAAAAGCTTCAAAACAGTATCCACAATATCTAATTCATGCAGTAAAATTATATACATTTACCTGTGTATGTACATATGCACAAAGAGATTCTGGAGGGATGTCCACTAAAATGGTAACTAGTCATCATTAGTTTGTGAGTCCTGGACTCACAAAATTTTTTTTTATTTTTTTTTGTCTCTGTACTTGTCTACAACATGTGATTTTGGTTTTATAATGAGCATATATTATTTTAAAATATATATTAATTACACAAAAAATCCTAAACCTATTTTTTCTTTGTCTTAAATTTTCATCAAAACCTTTTGAGTAATTCTTTTTCTAAGTAATCCATCCATCCATCCATCCTAAATGCATTCACAAATATATTTTTGAAACAAAGAAGTAACAGCCAATTATAAGGTACACATATATAACCTATCTCATGACAATCAACCCATTTGCAAAGAGAATATCAAAACAATTACCTAGGAAACCACTTGGCATGTTCCACCCATGGGTCATCTCCAGTTTCCCAACACCTCAGTCCGCCATCACAGCAAAAGCATTTGACATCATCGTTGTAACCTAAAATTAATTTTGGACCAAAACTTATAAATACATATAATTTGCCCTCTAAAATGTATAAAACATGTTGAATTTTAAAATTATTATTATCAGATTAAGTGTCTTACCCATATAATAAAAACCGGCACTTGCAAGCTGCTGAGGATGAACTGGAACACTAGCGGGCCAGTTACAGAAGGTTCTAAAACGGGCTGCCTGTGTCTGCATGCTCAGATTAGAAATACTGTATCTTGAAGGGTCTTGAGGCTGACTCTCTAAAAATGGGCATTTGGGGAAATGTCTCAGGTGTTCTGACATAGCATCATCATTTGGCTCCCAGTTGCTCAATTTTCCACCACAGGCAAAGCAAGTCACTCTGTCTCCAGGTCCTATGTAGTAAAAACCTGCTTTTGCCAGCTCTGCTGGCGACGGGCAGGTCAATGGCCACATCTGGAAAGTACGTAATCTGGCATTTTCAGTATTCATTAGGCAATGGTTGGGACTTCTCAAGGCAGAAATATCTTGACTTGCTTCGGAGTTTGCAGGACTTGAGGGAAAGCTCGAATAAGAGCCACTGAAATAACCAATATTTTCTTCTGAACGTGGAAGTAATAAATGTGTGGAATTTGTTACTGAAAAAGGCAAATTAAACTGAAAGGTGGCTCCCGAAATGTTACCTGAATTTAGTTTCTGAACAAAGCTACAGCTAGGATACAACTTTTTATGCTTTTCAATAGGGTTGTCTCCTTGTTTCCAGTTATCCAGCATCAGGCCACAACAGAAGCATTTGACCTTGTCATTCACACCAGTGTAATAAAACCCAGCACGAGCAAGACTCCTTTCTGACACAGGGACGCCGGTGGGGAAAGTCGAATACGTAGACATTCGGAATAGTTCACATGAAAAGTCGTATTTCAATTCAAACATGTTGGCGTTTTTCATCAGATTTGATAAGAACTTGCTGTCTTCTACTACGTTCATGAAGAAATGGTTGGGGAAGAAAAGGGATTAGCCTTTCTCTAGGGAGGTAGTTTTGTGCATGACTTTTAATTTGTGTTAATTTTAGTATTAGGGGGAACACCTAGAATGGGAAATCTGTTCTTTTTTCTCCTGTCTTCAGGGTTTCAGCACAGCAAGATTCTAGTCCTATACTGATACATCTTAAGGGACAATTATGTATGAAGAGCACCTCTGTATACTCATACAACGTAAACGTGATGCTACACAGTACCTTGTGATGAAATTAAAGCCCTTCATAAAAGTGTAGAGTGTTTTAGGTCATCAAGATGCCATTTAGTGTCAGGTATCCCACAGGTGGGTCAGCTTCTCCACTAGAAGGCTTCAGTGACATTCAGCCAGCCTAAAGATGAAATGTCTGACTCAGCTGGCTTGCTTTCATGATGGAAAGTTATGCTCTATATGAACTCTGAGGGAAAAATATTCAAACTATATTTATTTTGCTTTATTTCAATTGTGAAATTTAGTAGCTAGGGGGAAAAAAAAGCATTAAGAGGACAAGAATGCATTACCATAGTTCACTGATTGTAAGATGCATGTTTTAACATCTCTGGTATCGAGAGGTATCTTTAATATGATATTTAAAAGGACAATTTAAATATCATATTCAATTAGCAGCATTTTTATTTCTTGGAGGTATATAAAATAATAATATACCTTATAATTGATGACATCTTAGATTCAATGAAATATAGCACATCCCAAATCTTGCTCAAATTAAGTACTTTTTCTTCCTACAATCACTTTAATAAGGAGAACAAATCAACCTAAAATTTTCTTCCAGATAGAGCTTAAGTAGTAATAGAATTAATAGATACATGTTAAGGCCATTTTAAGATTTAATAAATATTAATTATTTCCCATAGATAGGAACTGGGTTGCTTTGTAATAATGATACTATCAAACCTTAGCAAATTAGATGTTGTATTTTAAATTAATTATCAGAGATGAATGTATTTGCTCAACAGGTCTTTTAAACTCGGCTTCATGCTGTTGAGAGCCAATGTCAAATCTTCTACTCTGGTAGTGGACTTATTTTTATAGCAGTCAAAAGTCAAGAGTGCTGAGTCTGTAGGCTAGCTTGGATAAGCAAAGGGTACAGATGTGGCTTTGGTCAGAAATCATATCACAGATAGAATACCTTGAACTTGAATTTATCAAGATAAAAAATAATAAATTTATTTTGTCACAATCTACTCTTTTTGAACAAAGACCTTCTAACAATTTAGAATATCTCAATTATGAGTACCTTTTAGTGAATGAGTTCTGAATTAATAGTATCAGCAATGACCTATAAACAAGTCATCACGGTTTTTCTAGCAGTGATTAACAAGCATGGTTTCCTGGTCCTGCAGATGTTGGGGTTTTTCTACCTTCCTTTCTTTTGTTTTCTTTCTTTCTTTCTCTCTCTCTTTCCCTTTCTTTCTTTCTTTCTTTCTTTCTTTCTTTCTTTCTTTCTTTCTTTCTTTCTTTCTGTTGGGATTTTCTACTGCAGACTTTAAAGCTTTATTTGCAGGTGTCAAAAGAAACATATCTCAAAGGTGAGTTTTTATGTCTAGTTTCAGCTTTCCTTTCAGTGGTCAAAAATTTTACACATTGTTATAAAAAATTGTTTGGTATTTATTATTGTCTCTGTGTAAATTTTCTTTCTGAATAAGTTTGTTCCTTCACCAAAATATAACCATCTAGCTGTCATTTTTATTCCTACCATTCTCAGAGATAATAGCCCATTTGAACAAACTAAATTTTAGAGTTTTAAAATAGCAATAGTTTTATCATGGTTACATAATTTCATCACCAATCATCAAGTTCATCTTTCCTACTTTCTCTAAATTTGTTGTACCTATTAAAAAGTTTTGTTCTCGACAATTTTTTGCCATTGTAGAAGTCAAAGTTCTCATTTGTATATTTCTGTAATTTAGCAGGAGGTTGAATGTAAACTTTTTGTTCCAGATAACTGTCATTCATTTTTAAATCTTTAACAAACACAAGTACTTTCTTCTATTCTACACAGCAGCCAGTGGGAGACCGCCCAGCCAGTTTTGAAGAGTGCTTCAACAATGTGTCCCAAGTACAATCACTTCTCCAGTCAAATTCAAAATCAAACTCAATATTACTTTATAGTTATACCTCATAACTAGATCATATTTTTAAAGGTATAACATTCTTTGGATGCTACAAACTCTCATTAACTACGTAATTTGTTTACTCATGCACAAAACTACCTCCCAGAGATTAGACTAAGTCCCTTTAAGGGTTTTAGGCCTCCATTCTGAGCTGTTTTGATTTATAGAAAAAACGGAAAATTCTAGAAGTAGAATGGTTCACTTCCTTTGTAAAACCTGTTTAAAAAAAAAGACAGTTTTAAAAGTCAGATAATTCATAGGAAAAACACAATAACTTTTTAAAAACATTTTCTCCAAAGTACAGCACTAGCATTGACTGACTGTGCACTGTGCGCAAGGTGCTGTACCAGGCGCGGCACAGGCCCGGAAATGCCAGACAAAAGCCAGAGAGCCCAGACTGGGGGCTAGCGGGGGTATTAGGTCTGGCTTGCACAGAACTGAACTGTCTTTTACCATTTTTAAACTTTTTTATTATGAAAGTAATTTATACTTAGAGAAACCTTTCAAAAATAACAGTTCCCTCTACTGTGTACCTAACATCCCCAAAGTTAACATCTTACTTAACCAGAGTATAATTAATAGGAACCAGAAAATTAACACTGATACAATGCTTTTAATTAATCTGCATGCCTTATATGAATTTCACCAGTTTTCCAAATAAGTGCATTTTGAACCACAGTATTTTTAGAAGTCTTAATTAATGAAAAAGTAAGGGATTTTCCCTAACATTCTAGATTCTAGCTAATCTCTTGAAAAATCTGCCCACACTGGACCTATGTTCCTGCGGCCACACCAGCCAGCTCTGAGCAGCGACTGCACCTCTTAGACAGGAACATGCTTTCCAGTTTGGCACCGTACTTGATGCCCTGGCATGGAGACTCACTGTCAGCTGCTATTTGTCACTGAGCTGTCACCATTGATTTTCTTACAGTGGAATTATGAGGAAAGTGAAACTATTTAATGCCTGTATCTATCAAAAGTAACAAAAATGAAAGGTAGACCAAGAGGAACACATGTTTAGAGAAAAATGTGAGCACCCTATTTCCGTGTGGAAAGTAAGAATATCCCTACATGTTACATATGTAAATAAAGCGTGCTTTTGTTTAAAAGAGACACCCACAGTTTTGTTCATTTATATCACCTGCCTGGCCCCTATGCATTTGAGACAGCAAACCTCTTCCACAGACTTTACCCTAAAGAAGCTTTGGTGTGGAAATAAGGCATATGTTTGTGGATATTTAGACAATGGTTCTAAAATAAATATACAGAAATATGCCAAGATGCCAACCCTGGATCAATTCAAACTCTGCCTTAATCATTTCCGATACCTAGACTCCGGAAAGCTGCTAGGGGAGGTCTGGGACCGTGCAGACTGGGACCCACCTGACTTCAGGTGTCACCTTGGCTGGCCCTTCATCATCCCTAACAATTCTACTCATCCCTAGTCAGCTCCCTATCCCACTGTCCTACCCAATGCCTCTAAACCTTCAATTCCTTCCTCAAATTTCTTCTCCATCGCTCCCCGTCTTGCTTTCAGTAAGATGGCTTTGCCTTCTGTTTCTCAAAGAAAAGAGACATCAGTGAGCAGTTATCCTCTGACATTCCCAAGTCCATGCCTTTTGCTCACAACTTACTTGCTCCCTCAGGTAACACTTGCCCCTTTCCAGGTGCCACCCTCTCCCACTACGCCAGAGACCACGCTCTTCACAACACCCTCCTCATTGTTCAACTCCGCTCTCTACTTCTCTTTTTCTTCAATATGACAAGCATGCTTAAGTCTGTCCCAGCTCTCAAATAAAAACAAGCCAAAAAAAAAAATCCTCTTTGAACCCCGCTTTCCACTCAAGCAGCTATCTTGTATCTCACTTTCTTTTCATAACCAAGTGAATTGAACAGGTTTCTATGGTTAAGATCTCCCACTACAATTGGCCTTAGCCAGCACTACTTAAAATTAATCTCAATATTAATAAAGCCAATAGCTTCTTTGCCAAAACCAATGGAAATTTTTCTCTGACACTGGGGTCCATTTCCTGTTTAAAATGCTCTGCTGTCTTGGATTTCTGATACCATTCTATTGGAATTCCTCTTTCGTTGCACTTCCTTCTCAGTTTGGCTCCAGTCCCCCAACCCCTTCTCTTTTTACTCTTATAATTTCCAGTGGGCAACCTCCCTGAGCCCAGGGCTGTTGGGTGTCTCTTGGGCACTTAGTATATCCATGTCTTTGACACTGGAGGGCCTTTGCCTCTATTTTTCTGCCTCCCCCTAGACTGTGAACTCCTTCAGATCACAACTACGTTTCAACAATGTACCAGCCCTGCCAAACACAATGTCCACCCAGCCTGGTATTGTAATGAAGACACTCACTCAGACTTTTTGTTGAAGAAGTAAATGTTAGCAAACTTGACTGAGTCCCCTATGACCACAATACCCTCATCTGCATGGTATTAAGGACATCAGTTTTATATTAACGACCACAAGGTCTGCACAGTGATGGTTCAGTACCAGGCTTTGGAGTCAGACATCTTGGGCTTCCAGTACCATTCAGTCTCCAGCCGGCTAGGGTGTGTAACCTTGGGCAAGTGAGCCTGAGTTTTCCCATCGTTAATAGAGCCAACTATAGTAACTGCTTCTTAAGATTGTGAGAACACCTGTAAATCTTTGGAGGGGGTCCTAGCATATACTAGGTATTAGTAAGCCTCATGTTACCAATAAATAATAGGAAACTAAGTTATTATTGTTAGTTACTTTAGCATCAGTTGCCTCCAGCTCTTTACTAATTAAGAGTACTAAAGAATTCTGATACTGATCACCAGGAAAACTATCAAAAATTGGCTATCTTTGTGCCACCATTAGGAACATTCCTCCATTTATTCATTAAATATTTTACTGAGTTCTTATCATGCAAAGCTCTGCTTTAAGGCCCAATTCTGAAGCTTATTTGGCATCCTCAAAGACCTGGTGATACCTCTTGGCAAGCATATTAAAACAAGTATCAAAGCTTCCCCAGTCCACTGGCTCACCCCCAAAGTAAAATAGAACTGAGCACCGGCAGGCAGGCGGACAGAAAATGAGTGTCCGCTAAGGCCGCGCGGGGCTGCCTGCACCGCAAGCGCCCTGGAACCCTGAGGTCTGCGCGCAGCGCCACCCGGCGGGTTGACAGCAAAGGGGAAAGACAGCGCAGGCTCGCGGGGGAACCCCACTCTTTCTCCGCTCCGGTGCGCTCCAGAGCCGCCCTGGAGCGGGCCTCTGGGCCGTGCAGCGGTGCTTCTGACCGTGCCACCCCCTGACCTTTGTCCTCCGCCGCAGACCCGCGCGCCTCTAAGCCCGCCGTCTCCCACCCGGGCTGGAGCACCCGGCCTCACAGCAGCCCTGTCACCCACCTGCTGCCCCAAGGCTAATGCGCGCTAGCAGGTCCTGCCTGCCAAGTCTCCTCGGTGACAGCTGTCGCCCCGGCGTTCCGGCTGGGCTGGTCGGGTCCGTCAGGGGGAGAGTCGCACGCTGCCTGTTAATATGTCACTTCGCTCTCCCCTCCCCCACCCACACCCCGGCACACCCGGCGACCTGAACTCCTCCCAGTGGTTGGTGCTTTCCTCTTAGGACTTAGGGGAACTCCGGCGGTAAAAACCACAGACACTTCCCCTTAATCACTCACTCGGGGATTTCCACGACCCTAAAAGCGCGATTATTTCTAAACCTCGGCGTATCCGCGAGACATTTACTGAAAGGCTGAGCTCTGCCTCACTGTTCGTGGGTCAGAGGAAAGAGTGATAACCTATGCAGACAAGACGATCACTGGAAATGGTCCATCTCCCTTATCTACATATTTTTAAAAACTCATGGACTTGGTGAAACCTTTCTAATAATTTCTACTTTTTGGTCTAATTGAGAAAGCAAGATATGAATGAAAATGCAGAGGTATGAAAAAAAATCACATGATTGTCCGTTTCAGTTTATTTTTACCGTTTTAAAGGTTGAGATCATCTTATTAGTTACCTACACTGAAACTTCTTTTGTTGGTTGGTTGGTTATAACGGGTACACTTGGCTATAAAAAATTCCACCTTTTACTTCACCAGGAAGATCTCTAAATCAGGGTGATATTCTCAGGGCAACGTGAAGGCTGAGACTCACTGCCCTGCTGTATCTCCCCAGCGTTCCTTATCTAAGCTGTAAGTGTAAGCACTTTTCTCTAAGGACAGTCCCTGCCAGGGTACGAGAGGAATCGGGGGAGCTCACCTGATTCTCCCCTCTTCCAACAGATCAAAGATAATCGGGAACCAAAAGCAGAACCCATAATATTATTCACAAATTCATCAAAAAGGACGCCCATTTCATTCAGTACACGTAGGATAAGCTCCAGTTAGAGTTTCATTCGGAATTTTATAAAAAAAAGATGATCACGTCGAGATTTCAACCCACTTTTGAGCCTGCTTAATGAAAACTTTGTAAGCCATTTTCAACTCGCCTTTGAGATGATTGACAACATTTTGGGGTCCTTAGACACTTTTGTCCACGTGCTCACCAAAAGTACTTTCAAAAACTATATTCCCCCGCACATTTTTAACTTGACGTTAAAATATAAAAGTTGTTGTAATTGCAAAGGAACTACAAAATGTAAACATAGATATTTTAGAATAAAACTGATGCAGCCCTCTTTTAAATGTATTCAATGGACTACAAATAACATAGCCATTTGATACCCACCACCATCCGTTCAATAATTAATGTATAAGCTCATATTTAATGATTGGAAAGTTTATATTATTACCTTTGGTACTTGAACATTGTACTTCCCCGCAGAATTTCGATATCTATATATACTCAAAACAGACATCTTTGTGATCACTCTGGCACATATTTCTGAAACAATGTATGTGTAAATTAAAATTTAATTTTTTCTCCTGTGATCTAAGTATTAAAGAAAACTTTCTCGCCCTGGCTGGTGTGCCTCAGTGGTTGAGTGCTGGCCTGCAAATCAAAAAAATCTCTCATTGATTGCATTATCATTTATATTACTTTTGATACTTATTACACAATTGGTCAAAATAACAAATTTTTATAAATGTTGATGATTACTAACAATAAGTAAAATTCTATTACAAAAGTAATCTTAATGGGGTTGCAGGTTATATTTTAACAATTTATTCAAGTGTGTGCTCACAAGTATTGCCTATTATTGGAATGCGATAGGGTTCACATAGATTCAGTTCCTTTTTCTCATTTCTAAAGATTGTAAGTGTTGAAAACCTTTTTTACACAAGTAAATAGATAGGCCCAGAAGATGTTATTATATCAATCTTCTGACAATTTTTTGAACCTTTATTTTATAGCCCAAAAGTCATTTACTAATCTTTTATCCAAAAATATAATTAGTTATCAGTAGACAGCTCAATTTAGTTTAAATCTGTGACTTGGAAACTACAGACTTTTGCTCTCCATGTTGGATTGCCAGAGTTAGCAAATTAAAATGCCCTTAGTTAAATTTAAATTTGAGACAAATAACAAATCATGTAACTCATTATTCATTGAATACATTGTTTATTGATTATCTGAAATTCAAATTTAACTGGGTGTCCTATTTTTTACCTGGCAACTCTATACCCACATAATTAGAGTCATTCATTTTCTCAACACTAGCAAATGTTTCCTGGACAATATTTCTAATTGTCCAGGAAAATTTTACACCCATTCTAAAATCCAAGATGGGTGAGAGAGGAGCCAGTATTTTTTTTAAGAGAGAATCATTGTGAAAACGTTGGTGAGCAGACAGAAGAAAGCTAGGAACCGTAACTCTTGTTTTCAGGCAGATCAATTTTAGGAAAACCTACACGTGGAAAAACAACTTGTGAAAATACTACATCAGATTGTTAATTCTCTGAACCCTATTTGAGTTACCACTTACACATTGCTAAATTTTTTGTAAAGAGTTGGTATGCTCACCCAAGAGAACGTATATCCCAGTTTAAAGGAGATGGCCTAAGAAATCCTCAACTAAGATTCCCAAGTTCTTCCAATCAATAATAATTGTTGTGGCCCTGGCTGCTGTAGCTCAGTGGATTGAGTGCGGACTGCAAACCAAAGGGTCACTGGTTCGATTCCCAGTCAGGGCACATGCCTGGGTTGCAGGCCAGGTCCCCAGTAGGGGATGTGCAAGAGACAACCACACGTTGATGTTTCTCTCCCTCCTTTTCTCCCTCCCTTCCCCTCTCTAAAAATAAATAAATAAAATCTTAAAAAATAATAATAATGATTGTTGTGATCCGACCTGTCAGGGCTTGGAGTGGATCAATATGTCTTCTTTGCAACATTTTACACAACTCTAATTGCTGATTTTTTTTTAAGTACAATATTTGTTTACCTGTAACAATTCTAAGTTGCATATGAGCAAGGACTGTATGTATTTTGTTCACAGCAGTATGCTAGTAGTAGCAGGGCAAATAGTAGGTGCTCAATAAATCATTGTTGATTTACAAAAATGGAGTCAATCTATCCACTTGGGACTACTTTATTCTAAAACAGCACCCAAATTTTTAATAGTGTAACATTTCCCCCTCTAATCCTTTCAATATTCATAAATATATTTTCTCTCCAAATACTGTTTTAGAGACAGAAATGAGGAAGGAAGTGTTTGAGAAAAGCGACAAGGTAGATACATAGGCCCATTGCTACCTCTAGTTCTCCAGTTTTCTTCTACTCTCAGTGTATAAGTAAGGTATAAGTGTGTGAGAGGGTTTTTCACTCCATTCCTGGTTTGGAATTTTGATAACTCTTAACAGCACTTCATTGTCAATATCTTATTATTAAATAATCAACTTTAAAGTATTTTTCCCTTGAGGGTAATTATGCTAAATACCTTTGGAAGAAATTTCAAATAAAAAATAAGTCATAATAACTTCCAGCCTAACGCTATTGCACTGTAAGTTTTCAAAATTTTTAATTAAAGTAATACATAAAGAGTCTACTCAGGAATCTAGAAATGAAAGTAAAAGTGAACTCTAACAAAGGGAACATGCCGTTCTGGTTCCAAAGTAAATATAAGAGTAAATGCCAGAAATTTCTTAGTCTGTTGACAATTTTATATCTTGCAAATAAAATATAGCCACATCCGCCCTTAACAAGTGCTGATGAAGATATTTACAAGTAAATATTTTTAATTTAGACAGACCTATTTTGAACTAATGAAGTTTACCCATGTAAATGGTGGCTTAATTTTTAATTTTCTTTAGTTATTGGTTTTAGAGAGAGAAGAACAGAGAGAAAGAGAGAGAGAGAAACACTGATTCAATGTTTCACTTCTTTATGCACTCACTGGTTGGTTCTTGCGCGTGCATTGACCAGGGGTCCCACCCACAAATTCCACATGTTGGGATGGCGCTGTAACCAACTGAGCTACCTGGCCAGAGCAATGGTGGCTTACTTTTCGTTTTCGTCCTGATGCTACTTTAATAACGTATAATTCTGATAACTTTGATAACATAATTTAGATAATTTTCTAGTCTAAAGTGCACACAATTTAAGTGAACAGCTCCTGAATTATAACAAATATATATACTTAGGTGACCATTAACCAGACCAAGATCAAGAAAATTTTCCATCACCCAAGAAAATTCCTTTATGCCTTTTTCCAGTCAATACCTATCAAATCTACCATCCCCCCATTTCAACCACTATTCTGATTTCTATCACCGTAGATTTGTCTGTTCTTGACCTTCATATAACTGGGATAGTATGATGAGTACTCATAAAGGCTTCTTTCACTAACATATTTTTATTTTCACCCAATCGTAGTGTAGCAATAGTTTGTGCTTTGTATTGCCACATAGTGTTCCACTGGATGAATTTGCCATAATTTGTTTATCCATTCTCCTGTTGATGGATTCTTGGGTTTCCTGGTTTGATCCCTTATGAAAAGTAAAGCTCTAAACATTTCAGTTTAAGTCTTTTTGTGAATCAATGGGTTCATTTCTATCGCATAAATAGCTGGACGTGTAACTGCCACTGAATATGCATATATTTATTTTTTATTAGAAACTGCCAAAAACTTTTACAAAGTGTTTACCCCATTTTACACTTCCACCAGCAATATATAAGAATTTTAGTTTCTGGACACTGTTCTTAAGACTTAGTATTGACAACAGCTTAAATTTGAGCTCTTCTTTTGAGTTTGTAATGATACCTCATTATGTTTTTAATTTTTATTTCCCTAGTGATTAATGACGTGTAATATATTTGTGTATGCCTTTTGGTGATTTATATATCATCTTTTGTGAAGTGTCTGTTCAAATCTTCCATCCATTTTTTAAACTGAATTGACTTTTTATTATTGACTTAAGGGAGTTCTTTATATTCTGCATATGAGTCTTTTGATATATGCCTTGTGAATATTTTCTTCAAGGTGGTGGCTTGACTTTGCCTTCATGAACAGTTTCTTTTATTTTTTTAAAGATTTTATTTATTTATTTTTAGACAGAGGGGAAGAGTGGGAGGAAGAGAGGCAGGGAAACATCGATGTGTGGTTGTCTCTTAAATGCTCCCTACAGGGGACCTGGCCTACAACCCAGGCATGTGCCCTGACTAGGAATCAAACCAGTGACCCTTTGGTTTGCAGGCCACCTCTCAGTCCGCTGAGCCACACCAGCCAGGGTTTGAACAGTTTCTTTTTATGAGTAGAATATTTTAATTCTGGTGAAGTCTAATTTAACAATTTTTATGTATAGTGCATTTAAGGATCTTTTATCCTGCTACCTTGCTAAATTCACTTCCTGTAGTCATTTAGATTCTTCTGGATTTCCTTTAGCAAGTTATCATGTTATTTACAGATAAAAAATTATATTTCTTCCTTTCTGACTTTTTTTTCTTGCTTTGTTGTACAAGTCAATTCAACGGTGAATAGTCTTCATTAGAATCAACCTCCTCGCCTTATTCTCAATCGCAGGGAAAAACAAATGTTAACTATAGATTTCTCATAAATACTCTTTATCATATTGAGAAAGTCTATTTCTACTTTACTAAGAGGTTTTAAGGTTTTTTTAATTATTATTATAAATGGAAGTTGTATTTATAGTGATGATCATGGACTTTTTTATTCTGTTAATAAGAAGAACTACATTAATTTATGAGTGTTAAACCCACCTTGCATTTCTCAGATAAACTACACTTGGACGTGATGTGATATCCTTATTATACACAGGGTCCAGCAAAAGTAATGCCTGCTTAAGTGTGGTTGGTAGGATAATAATATGGGTGTAATAATTTATAGTGTTAATTTGAACATTTCACCTAAAATGTCATATGATGTGCTTAATTGGGATATGTTACAGAATTACATATTTATGATTTTGTAATAAAAAGGGGGCATTATTTGTGCCAGACCCATATTGCTGGATTTAATTGTATTTAGAACTTTTGGATTGAGGATAGAAGAGGAGAGCAATATGGGTCCACCCCATTCAACTTATGGGCCCACCCAACCAACCATCCCACCTCGGTGACAGTGACTTTCCCATATGAAGGGCTGGGCTAGGCACAAGCTTCAGTCCTTCCTAAATCTGCTCAAACAAGCAACAGGTGAGCCCAGCTGTTCCCTGCTGAGTGTTCTTAGGCCTGGCACTAGCAGCAGCCATCTGCAGATAGTTTTATAGCTCACACCAAGGGGCCCCAGACAGAACACAGGCGGAAGCTGACCTTGGCTTGTACCACCCAGGAACCCCCAGAGCCTGCACACCCAGTGGACAGCTACAGACCATGTTGGAGCACCACCCAACCACTTCCACAAGCCATGGAGGGAGGTGGTTGCTGGCCAGGGGTTACAGCCAGTCCTACCAGCTGTCAGGACTGGGTAAACCCTCTCATTGACCTGCTGACAGAAGTCAAGACTCAACTACAAGAGAAGGGAGTAGTCAGCCCACATGGAGGGAGCACCTTGAGTACACAGCTTGGGAGATAGAGGAGGCTGTGCCGCTGGGCCCTACAGGATACCTGCTATATTAAGTATACCTAATATAGGTAGGTATATACTACCAAGACCCAGAGTCAAAGCAGCTCTACCTAATACATAGAAACAAACAAAGGGAGGCTGCCAAAATGAGGAGACAAAGACATGTGGCCCAAATGAAAGAACAGATCAGAACTCCAGAAAAAGAACTAAATAAAATGGAGATAAGCAATCTATCGGATGCAGTGTTCTAAACACTATTTATAACGACGCTCAAGGAACCCAGTGGGTAGTTCAATAGCATAAAAAAGACCCAGGCAGAAATGAAGGATATGCTAACTGAAATAAAGAACAAATTTGTAAATAAAAATTCACAGGGAATCAACTCTAGAGTGAATGAAGCCAAGCATCGTATCAATGATTTGGAACATAAGAAAGAAAACCACATCCAATCATTACAGCAAGAAGAAAAAAAAAATCCAAAAAATCGAGTATAGTTTAAGCAGCCTCTGGGACAACTTCAAACTTTCCAACATTCACATAATAGGGGTGCCATAAGAAGAAGAGATAGAGCAAGAAATTGGAAACCTATTTGAAAAAATAATAAAAGAAAACTTCCCTAATTTGGCAAAGGAAATAGATGTTTCCTAGACATTTCAGTCTAGGAAGCACAGAAAGTCCCAAACAAGACAGATACAAAGAGGACCACACCAAGACTCATCGTAAGTATAATGCCTAAGTTTAAAAATAAAGAGAGAATCTAAAAAGCAATAAGAGAAAAGCAGAGAGTTATCTACAGGGGAGTTCCCATAAGATTATCAGCTGATTTCTCAAAAGAAACCTTGCAAGCAAGAAGGGATTGGCAAGAAGCATTCAAAGTGATGAAAAGCAAGGACCTACAACCAAGATTACTCTATCCAGCAAAAGTATCATTTACAATGGAAAGGCAGATAAAGTACTTCCCAGACAAATTAAAAGTAAAGGAGTTCATCA